>NC_047110.1:102466586-103761091 GCF_902500255.1 Thalassophryne amazonica
TCTTTAGGTGACATAAAAGCCTTGCTAATGCATGTCATGGGAAAACATGACACTGAAGAATTAGCAGGAAAGGTTGGACTAACACAAATGATGGGCACTAATCAACATGATGAAGTCCCCTTTAATCGCTATAGAAACTCCATGTGGGAAGGACTGAGAAGAAAGTACCCTGAGGTCTTGGATCCCTCTAAATTGGATGATGAGGAGTGGACACCTGAAGAGTGCCCAAAGACGTTCCTGCACCGATTCCAGAAAAGATGGGCGGAGGAAACAGGAAATGCATGGAACCATTCTCCAGCAACTGAAATCCTGTTTAAAATAACTGTAAAAAAGGCTCTACCAGATGAGGTTCAGAAAGCCCTAGACGGAGTCGTGGGACTATCAAAAATGAATTGGGCTTTATACTCTGAGCATATTTGTCACCATCTTGAAATCTACAAGAAAGAAAAACAAAAAGAAGAAGATGCAGCAAAATCCCTGACGAAAAAATTGGTGCAGATGCAGTTGGGAGAACTAACCAAAGTCAAGAAAGAAAAAACAAAGACCCAGGCACCAATGATGACCCCTGTTCCTTCTGAGTCGGCAAGCACAGGCCCTACGGCAAACACTGCTGCCACCATACAGGCACCTGTGGTAACAGCCACACAGAGCCCCCAGGGAGCAGCAGGGAGCACTGCTGCAGGAGAAGTCTCTGCACCAGTGGAGCATCACTATCACTACCATAGCACTGGCACACCCGGAAATGGACCCACCTACAGTCATGGGTGGAGAGGAGAGTCATGGAACTTTCAAGGTCAAAGAGGAGGGTGGCAAAGAGGATCTCGCCAACCTTCATTTGGAAGCAGATTCCAGAACTCAGCTCCCAGGAACAGTCAAGCGGGACCGCCTATGGGACCAACACCCCCAATAGGGGATCAACCCTCTAATGAGTGTTGGAGCTGTGGACAACCTGGACATCGAATGAGAAATTGTCCGGCCCGGCCTTGGGTTGGACCCTCTGCCTATTGGCAATAGGGGGGCCTAGAGAAGACAGAGGGGGAAACGGTGGCATTGGCTATTTCGATGATACCTAAGGAAGAGCCAACCGTCACCGTTAATATACAAAACAGAGATTTCCCTTTCATGGTGGATACAGGGGCAACATACTCTTGCATAGGGAAAATGGGCGCTCATCTCCCCCTCTCTGGGTCTGTAATTAAGACCATCGGCTTCTCTGGGAAGACTCAAATAATACCTTTTACACGCCCACTTCCTGTAACGAATGCAGGAAAAACAATTGAAGCACCCCTGTTATACTCACAAAATACACCTGTGAATTTGCTGGGAAGAGACATTTTATGTAAGCTACAAACCCAGATAGTGTGTACCCATCAAGGACTGCAAATACACTTTCCTGACGAAGCACTCACCAACATTATGGTGCTTATGGACATGGAAAACAAGGTCCGACCTGTGCAACCCATGGTATACTGGCTGAAGTTACAACCAGAAAATTCAAATCTTCAACTGGAATGGGAAAAATGGAAGCCCTGGGCAGAACAACACTATGAAGCACTATGTACACCTAGTTTACCTTTACATGTCACCCTGATGTTCAATGCCAAACAAGAACAAACTGACTATGCATGCTGCTGGGATGTATTGATGAATCAACGGCTGTTTCACATAACCACCACAGAAATTTATTTAAGCCCCCAAGGGGCCACAGCTTCTGTCAAGCTAACTTCAGCTGAACAACAATGGTATCAAGTGCCGAATGCCACGCCTCATGTGACCCTTTTAGTCTCAGAAAAGTACGAATCCCATGACCTAGGTCCAATGGTAAAGACAGCCTCAGAAGTTGAAGAATGGCAAAACATGGAAAGTCCACAAGTACATCTGTCAAAAGACCAGCAGTTTATACGAATTAATTTAAAAGTAAATGATGAGGCTATAGCTCAAAAAGTGGAGCTCAATCCTAGACCAGAGGGACAAATGGTGTTATCGACCCAACAAGAGAAATTGTTAGAGCAAATACCACCAGTGGTGTGGTCCAAAAGCAAAACAGATGTAGGACTAGTAAAAACAGCCTTACCAGTAAAAATAAAAGTAAAACCGGGAGCAAAACTGCCTCACCAAAGGCAGTATCCATTAAAACCTTAGGCATAAAACCAGTAATTAAGGGACTAATGGCAGCTGGAGTTTTAATAAAAACTGCAAGCCCATGCAATACTCCTATCTACCCTATCCCTAAAAACAATACCAAAGAGTATCGGCTGGTACATGATCTGCGTCCTATCAATGCAATAATAGAAATGGATGCACCTATAGTACCTGATCCGCATACTATACTATCAAGCATCCCTGCTGGAGCAAAATGGTACACGGTAATCGATCTGTGTTCAGCCTATTTCAGTGTGCCTGTGCACCCAGACTCACAACATTTGTTTGCATTCACATTTCTGGGACAACAGCTAACGTATACACGGCTACCTCAGGGACTGAACCTGTCCCCAGCCATCTTTAACAAAGTCCTGGCTGAAGATTTACAACACCTTGATATACCCAGTACATTGGTGCAATATATGGATGATCTCCTTATTGCATCAGAGACTCAAGAACAGTGTGAAAAAGATTCATTAATTGTATTGCATGCATTGGCAGATGGAGGTCATAAAGTAAGTAAGGACAAATTGCAGTTCTGCAAACAACAAGTAGAATACTTGGGAAGACAGTTGTGTGGGACCACGCGATGTATAGCCCCAAGCCAAGTGGAGGCTATAATCAAGGCTCCCAAACCCCAAACAGTGGGACAGATGCTTTCATTCCTTGGGATGGCAGGGTACAGTCGGCCGTGGATTTGTGATTATGCTATAAAAACTGCACCTTTGCGTGCCATGATTAGAGCAGTGGGGCAAACAAGCAATGCAGCTCTCCTCGTCTGGACAGATCAGGCAACGGGAGCTTTTGAGGCCCTAAAAACAGACATGCAATCTGCTCCCGCGTTAGGTAACCCAGATTATGGGAAACCTTTCCATTTGTATGTTACTGAAAAAGCTGGATATGCTTGTGCTGTACTAATGCAGGAAACAAATGAAGGAAAACAACCATTGGCCTATTATAGTACAAAGCTTGACAACATTGAAACAGGATTGCCACCATGCTATCAGGGTCTAGCAGCAGCTGCCTTTGCATTTCAAAAAGCATCATCCATAATCATGGGACATGCAGTAACGTTGTACACGTCGCATCAGTTACATGCCCTGCTAACCAGTCAACGTTTTGTCTTAACACAAGCTAGACGCACTGGATATGAAGTTGTGTTGTCCGCTCCAGAAATAACAATACAACGTTGTCACACGGTGAATCCCGCCACCAAATTGACCACACCGTTAGATGGTACTCCACATAACTGTGTGGCAGAGACAGAGAAATTTTTGAGAGCCAGAGAACATTTGTATAATCACGCCATAGATGCAGATCTAACCCTGTTCGTGGACGGCTCATGCTTTCGGGATGCCGCGGGATTGCATGCGGGTATGGGGATAGTTAAACTAAACACGGATGGCGAGACCTTTGAATTACTGGAGTCCCAAGGAATTGATCAGCCTTGTTCAGCCCAACTGGCAGAAATCAAAGCCTTAACTATGGCTTGCCAGATAGCTAAAGATCAACGTGTTAATATCTACACAGACTCAGCCTACGCTTATGGCGTATGTCATGTACATGCAAACATTTGGAAACAAAGGGGATTCCTGAGAGCAGATGGCACCCCTGTCACTCATGGAGAAGCAATTTCCCAACTGTTACATGCTCTCCAATTACCGTCTGAGGTAGCCATCATTAAATGTGCAGGTCATCAAAAGAATAATAACATCATAGCTCAAGGTAACAACTTAGCAGATGACGCAGCTCGCAAAGGAGCACAAGGAGAAAATATGTTTCCCCTGCTAACCATCCAAGATTGTGCCCCACTGGTTTCACTTGACGCACTGATAGTGGCTCAAAGTAGGGCCAGTGGAGAAGAAAAACGAATGTGGGTTAAACGAGGCGCTATTGAGACACGCAGTCAGGGGCCAGCGGACAAGCTGTGGCGCAGTAGCCATGGACATTTTGTGTTACCCACCAATTTATTATGACATGCAATCATTTGGGCCCACGGACCCGATCATTGTTCGCGAGTCCAAATTATGAACAAACTAAAAGCTGTCTGGTGGTCACCATATATGGCAGCTACAGTGGACCGTTTGTTGAATGAGTGTGAGGTATGTGCACAGTACAATGTCCGGAAATCATTCACAGCCCCTTTAGCCCACATTCCGGTCCCTGATGGGCCATTCAGACATCTTATGATGGATTTCATAGACATGGGAGCTGAAAATCGAGTTAAACGAATGAGATATGTTTTGGTAGTGATATGCAGATTCAGCCGATGGATTGAGGCAGTAGCCTCTGCAAATCAAGACCATAAAACGGTAGCCAAATTTCTGTGCCGAGATGTCTTTCCAAGATTTGGCATTCCAGATACTATCTCATCTGACAACGGTAGGGCTTTTGTAGCCAAGGTTACACAAGAAACATTCAAACAATTGGGTATCAAACAGAAATTTGGGTGTGTTTATCACCCCCAATCAAATGGGGCGGTGGAACGGGCTAATGGCATTTTAAAGAACAAACTAGCAAAAATCATAGCAGACAGCAATGGCAAACTAACCTGGCTGGATGCGTTGCCGCTTGCTTTATTGTCAATGCGCTCACAAACTAACCGACTAACCCATTTGACACCATTTGAAGCTCTTACAGGTCGGCCGATGCCTATTCCATACCTGAGAGGACCCTACGAAGGACCATCGCTGGAGCAGCTACAAGACGAATGGCATAATTATCTGAGACAGTTAACCCAAATACACAAAACTATCTTTTTGCAGGTCAAAGGTGCTACAGAAGACAGAGAAGCAGAGATTCCACTCGAAAATCAGAGCATCCAGCCTGGTGATCTGGTTTACGTCAAAGTGTTCAAAAAGAAGTGGGACAGGCCCCGCCGAGAAAGTCCTTTTAAAGTTATTCTTGCCTCACGTACAGCAGTCAAAGTAGACGGTAAGGACACTTGGTTTCATTTAAACCACTGCTGTAGGGTTGGTGGCCCAGCGCCCCTGCGGCCTCGGCAAGCTCGTCTTGGCAGAGCCGCCGGGCCAAGGGGGGAAGCAAGAGAAGCCAGAGACCCTACAGCAGCACCGAGGGACGGCCACGCCTCCCTGCAGCCAGAAGAAGCACCGAGGGAAGGCCACGCCTCCCTGCAGCCAGGCGAACACCGGCCAAGGCGCTCACAGAGACTGATTGAACAAAGACGACGCACAGCTTCAGAGAGTAGTGGATCCCTGCCAGATAGAGCAGTGACAGACTCAGATGCAGACTCAGAAACAACTGGAGACGCAGGCCAACAGACAGACAGAAATACAGACCGACAGATAGACAGGCCACAGGAGACATCAGACTCGGACAGCAACTTAGTAGATTTACCAACAGAAGAACCACAGGAAGTACAACCCAGACAAAGCACAGATACACCACACATCCCTAGTGACAGCTCATCTAGTGACGGCTCACTCAGTAGCACATCTAGTAGCACATCTCAACAGTCATCAGAACAATGATTAAGGAATTAGTCAAGGGATTGTCCATACTACTGGTGGTCAGTATGGGAGAAAATAGACATCCAAAACATACAATGGACTGTGCCGTGGCCATGGCCGCAATAGCAGCTAAACAAGGCATTCTAAACACAGGAAAAACATATAATTTGGTATACATTAAATCAAAAGCCTACAAGAACATAGGAATACAGGGAAAGCTGGGGGATTACATATTAGGCGAAGCCATTAGCATCAAATGTGAAGAGGAGGGAACACTCAACATAGAGGTAATTTGTGATAAAAGAGGATGCAGGGAAACCAAGCAAGACGTAACTGTTACAGTACATGAAGCCACAAAATGGGTAAAAATCAAACCAAGGAAAAAGAGGACAATTAGAAGCCTAGAAACAAGCAGTCACTTAGGGAGATGGGATCCCAGTACAGACCTAGCCTGCACACAAGGGTTGAAGACCAATTTATTTTACCAATGGTTGAAATTTTCGGCTAGGCAGATCAGTGAAAAGCCTTGCATAGCCTGTCACCGGAAAGGTGTGATACCTCAGGCTAAACCCCTACCTGATATCAACAACTGTTATAGGAGCCCCCAACATAACTCAGACCAAGCAGAATGCTATACACAATGTGTTATGAAAATGGCAGTAGGTGATGAAAAATATGCTGCCGACAGTAAACTTTGTCCAGTGCCCCTAAGTACAGAAGGAACCGTTCCACCTATGATTAAAATAGAGAAAGGGATGATACACCCATTCTGTATAGCTAAAGGATTAGTAGCACAATACATAAGCGATTGGCAGGTAGGGACGACCCAGTCAAAACACCACATACAGTGTATGCAAAAGCAGCAAGAATACAAACCGGCCAAAACAGCATGGAACATTACCGTCTGTCACACCCTGCCAGCAGCAGGCATACAGTGTGAACAAATAGTACCGGCCACAGGGGGGTCTGTAATTGGACTGAATCTCACCCATGCTTCATGGGTATCTACTCCAAATTTAGCTAATGGAACGGTACCCTTAGCTGACATCTTTTGGATATGCGGACAAAGAAGGAAACTCCTGTCATCGCTGTCCCCTAATTGGAAAGGCCTTTGTGCTCCTGTGATGCTCACAGGAGCTATAACAGTAATTGAAATGCCAAATTCAATACAACCCATACCACAGAAACTTCGTAAGAAAAGAGGAATAATGACGTTTAAAACAGACTACAACATCACAGTAAGAAACGGGATACCAGAAGGGATACCCCGACAATTAGAAGCCATAGACAGTAGCAGAGTTAAAGCAGATGAAGACGCGGATAAATGGGGATGGGCATTGGCGCTGTTCGGGGTTACTCCAAAAATCCGTTCTAGGTTCCAGGAGGTGCAGTGGATTAATTACTTGTGGTATAATCAGCAAAGATACCTGAACTGGACATTGGCAGCAGTAGGAGCCTTAACCGAACAACTGCACGCCACCTCGCTAATGACAATGCAAAATAGATTAGCTATCGAGATGATGATGGCTGATGAACAAGGAGTTTGTATTATGATCAAAGCCACCGAATGTTGCACAGCTATTCCCATGCGTACAGGGGAAGACGGAAATTTGACAGAGCTCTTAATCACACTTGAAGAGATGCAACAGGAACTGTTAAGTAACTCCATAGGAGGGAGAAATGAAACTGACGATTCTGGATACATTGTAGGGAATGGAATGAATATTGGCCCACTATTTTCACTGTTTGGGACTCTAAGGAGAGGGTGGATATCATGGAAAGACTGGTTATACCAGATAGGTGTAGTCTTGGCACTAACAGGGGTGGCGGTCTTGCTGGTAATATGTTGTGGTATTCCCTTGATAAAATTTCTGGTCAATAAATTGATTTCATCCACAGTAGGACAGCTCCCACTGTTAGCCATCCGAGCCCTAGAAGAAAGCACAAACGAAACAGACAGAGAACCAGAATATATGGAAATGGATGAAATACCAATTATCCTCCCCGACAGCCCCCAGCTCCCTAATATTGTGGCGTATACCCCAGATAGGGAGGACTGGGATGGACCGTGCTTGGTGATATTGTAGACGAGGAAGAAGACATGCACGCATATTTACATTCACACACATGCACCCACAAAAATGAGGGATAGGATAGACAATATCTGAAAGAATGACATGGAGCTGTAATAATGAACGTATATGTATATTACTAGGACACAGGAGTATGGCTGAGAGACCAGACTCCCCTGATCAGGGACCTATGCCTGATCTGCCTCTATCAAGTCTGATTGGACTCTCAGAACTGTTTGGAGAAGAGGATATACAGGAGGGATGGTCGAGACATGATTGGTCGCCACAGCCGCCTTCCATCCAGCAGCTAAACCAGTT
This sequence comes from Thalassophryne amazonica, assembly GCF_902500255.1. Taxonomy (NCBI): domain Eukaryota; kingdom Metazoa; phylum Chordata; class Actinopteri; order Batrachoidiformes; family Batrachoididae; genus Thalassophryne; species Thalassophryne amazonica. The sequence goes on from NC_047110.1 coordinate 102,474,589, forward strand.
GGCAACAGAAGGATCTTCATCGTTCCAGCACCTGGCGATGACGGCTTCACAGAATCTGCCTGCAGCAAGAGTCGGCCCGAGGACTCCACCATCACCTGAAGGACCCTTTGGACTCAGGAACACACCCCTTCCGCAGATGCCATGGAGACAGTCACATGTGCCAGTGGCAACGATACCCTCCAGGGGAGGCAGCCAAGGTCGGCCATATGCAGCAACCGCCCGAGTGCATCCTAGACCCAATTCACTGCTAGGACCTGTCCCCAGCTTTCCAACCCCAAGGCAGGAGAGATATTCTGATCAGCCCAGTGCCTCTGGAGGAGGATCAGCAGGGGTAGACCTTAGCCGAACTCACCCACCAGGGCAGAGGGGAGCTTTGTACAGGCTGCTAAATGCCCAGAGTGTCCCAACCACTTGCCTGTGCGACATCAACAATACTCTCCCCACACACGAAATGCCTTCCCCCTTGTACTTCCTGTCCCCTGGACTGCACAACCTTAATCTGGTCATGGTCACCCCACTGGACATGGCAATCTTGGTTCGAGAGCTTCGTCTTCCACAAGAGTCTGTTCCAAAAACCTTGGAGCAGCTCCTGCCCCTCACAAATCACATTCCCCATGGGCTATTTGAGGAAATCATGCCACAACTGAGTCAGACAGCTGCATACCTGTTAAGGATACACCGTGACAATGCCAACATCTCTTGTGCTCAGGAGGGCCTCCATACTCAACTGTGTGGTTTTCAGTCTAGTATGGACATGCTAGCCAGCATGATGGAGCATATGGAGAGGGAACAGCTAGGGCTGGCCGCCACCACGCTGAATGTGGGCAAGAATTCTCTGGGGGCCCTGTACAACCTGGCCAAGCAGCACAAGGAGCTGGAAAGATCCATCAGAGAACTGCATGACTGTCTGAAAGCCAGAATTCCTGATCCTTCCCCCACTACCCCTGAAAGGCCAACCTCCCCATATTCCCCAACTTCTCCCAAAACTTCAGATGCTGAGTAAATGCTGAGGAGCGCGGACTGACGTAATGGCACTGAAAACGGACGATGACCTTGGTTCTTGAGTTTGAATTACGGACTGGTTTCAGAAATCTGAGTGTAAATAAAAAAAATTAAAAAAAAACACAAAGAAGGATATATGTTAGTAACGAAGGTCGGGTAAATGTCTGTCCTTACCATCATCTGCGTAACACAGATAAAGCTAAATGCATACACATAGATATCACATTGCAAAGTTATAAAAAGGGGACCCTTACACGGCGTGTTTGTAGATTTAGTAGTAAAGATGCACCATAGGGACCCCTTTTTCTTAAATTATAGCATGCCTCAAGAGACATGCATCGCCTAAATTTGGCGTCTGGCCAAAAAGGGCATTAGAAAACAAGCTGAAAAAAGAAGAAAAACAAAGTGGAGAATGTTGAGAAATGGCCTATAATGAAAACCATTATATGATTGACTAAGGCAAATGACTTAAGGACGGACATGAAGGGAAACCATTTATGGTGTTTATCATTTAACTAGACATAGCTGCGCTAACCTTAGAATAGTTTCTTGATTGGTTGACTAAATAGTGGTAACGTAGGGGTTATTTGATGCATTTAAATAATAAATGTGTGACGCTTTAACAAAATAATATGTAGAATCAAGTATAATGGGTTGGAGCCTCTGGTTGAGTGAGACAATAGATGCCAGAAGATGATTGGTTGCACTGATGTCAATGTAAAGCCTTTACTTTGCCATGATTAAGAGGTTGCTGTAACTTATGTGGCCATTTTAAGTGCCTTGAATTACACCAAAACTCAATGTTTGAATGTCACCTTGCGTTGATATAATCCAGCTAATTGATCACCTTGTGCCTTAGTATGTAGGTTCACCTGCACTTCAATATATTTACCGTGTGAAGTATCACTGATATTCATATCCGCACCAGAGTTATCAGTAAGTCGAGTGATGTGTTTTTCTTTTTTATTGCAATGCACAAATGAGGATGTCTTGTCAGTAAACAACCCAAGAGTATAGTTGATGTAATGGGACTCTTTCGAGTCCCAGAGGAGGGACTGTAGAAGTCTTTTAGGTCCTTATTCGAACTATGATGAACTATCAAGTGTCCTGATCCGAACTGTATGTCCTCTGGTTGAACTAGCAGGTGTTCAACCCAAAAAAAGGGCTCTATTAGTCATTCAGTCTGTCAGGGGCTTTCCAAGGCCTTTTAGGTGCTTTCCCGCAGGCCACGTGCAGGGGCCTCAGGCCAGCTGCACCTGTGGCTGAGGCCACGTGCGGGGGGGGGCCTCAGGCCAGCTGCACCTGTGGCTGAAGGTCTTTTAAAAAAATCAGTTGTAAATCCGTCACGTTTTAATGGGAGCGTTTGTCACATTGAAATAATGGCCTAACACCTGCTTAGGGTTCACTAGAGGACGCTTCCAATAGAAAACCATGTCTTGGGAATGAAATAAATAAAAAAGTCGAAGGAGGAGCGATGCCCGCGGGTCTCCAATAAATAGATGAGCGCGGTTGTCATATTCAGTCTCTCTTGAGGACTCAGTTTGTCTAAGCTCTGTGTCAAAGGCTTAAATAAACTTAAAAACTCTGTGCATTTTATCTTGCTTAAGGCTGAATTATTCTAAAGTGTTGTGTCCTTTTCTAGCATATCACTTGCAATTAGTTTGTGTTATCTAAAAGACGACATCCTGAGAAGACCAAAAAGAAGGACCACGACACGCGCTTCCACCTGCGCGGCGAGAGCCTCCACCCTGCGGTTAAGGAGGACGTTCTGCTCGGTCATCAGATCCAGCCGAGCCGTAAAAGCGGTGAGGATTCGCAGCAACTCACCGATCATTCCTCCTGCAGACGCCTGTGCGCCCTGTTCTTCCATTGGCCGTTCAACAGCCGGTTGACGCCCCTCGGGGTCCATGACGTTGGCCGAGATATCCTGTTGGGAAAGTGTAGGTACACGGACCCACAACAGGGGGCGCAAATGAACGGACAATGGATGAGGTCAAATAACAACACTTTACTGTTGTGAATGGGCACAACAAATACAACAGATTACAACAATAGACAAAAGCCAAATCACAAAAGGTGTCGTGTGGGCAGGCTCGAAGATAGGAGACGTCTGTCCAAAGCAGAACCGGAACCACACGATTTCCTCCGCCACCAGACCCCGGGAATACTGGAGCCGCCAAGTCCCGAACTCCCAGGTGGCCACTGCCTTCGCGTGTCGGACCTGGTACTGCTGGCGAGGAACAAAAGAACAATTAAATGTGGGCGCGTCTGCACCCAGGAATCCGCACGGCAGGAAAACTACCTCCACCACTCGCTGGAAAAGGAGTCAGCTAAACAACGCACAAAAGTCACAAAAGATCACTGTTACACAGTCAGCTGAGCATGTTACCTTCCAGGTAGAACGATATCTCGGCAAAGAGGTGGAGTCCTGCTGATATTCCCCTGCTGATCAGATGATTGGTAACAGCTGTTGCAGGTGATGCGTGACAGCTGTCACCCTGGCTGCTCCTGTGAGGCGACTGCGCCCTCTGCCTGAAGCCCGCACTTCAGGCAGGGCGCCCTCTGGTGGTGGGCCAGCAGTACCTCCTCTTCTGGAAGCCCACACAACAAAAATACCCTCTCATATCTGCAGGCCTGGAAAACAGACTTGGAAGTTGACATTTCTGTGGAGGAATGGAGTAAAGCCTGTCTTCAGGCGCAAAAACAATCAATCAACACTAAATTCAGGCTACTACAATATAAGTGGATACTTAGAACTTATATAACACCTGTAAAACTCCATTGTTTCAATCCTAATATCCCAGATGTCTGTGTAAAGTGTAGCAGCGAAAAGGGCACTCTTTTTCATTGCATGTGGCAGTGTGTAGAAATTCAGTTGTTTTGGAAGATCATTTGCATCATTTCTGATCTAATCAACTGTAATATGCCAATGGACAGTAAATTCTGTATCCTACACATCATTCCAAATACTTTTAAAGGAACGTCAAATGAAAGAAAACTCGTAAATTTTTGTTTATTGCAGGCCAAACATGTAATTGCCTTAAACTGGAAAGAAATGGAGAGACCAAAAGTCAATCAATGGATCAAACTGATGTCCAGCAATTTGGCACTGGAAAAACTGAGCTACATTTCTAAAGGACTATCTGAGGACTTTAAAGACATTTGGTTGCCCTTTCTTCGCATTGTGAAAAACTTCGACATGTAAACTTTTTAATTTAACGTGAGTGAACTGTGTGCTTTTGGGTGGGGGGTGGGAGGTTTTATGTTTGTGAGTGTTTTTTTTTTCTGTTTGTTTTATTATTATTGTAATTTCTTGTTTTATAAGTAAAATCTCAATAAAAATATTTATGAGAAAATTTGTTCAATGTTAAAGACAGGGATTTTTCCCGACTTTGAGCTATGACCTGGAAAATTGAATGAGTTCTTGCCTATCAGCAGTGGTGGGCACAGCTAACCAAAAAGTTAGCTTCGATAACAGATAATCAGCTAACTGAAAAGTTATATTTTATGACGCTAAACCGATAAACCATCCCAAAAAATTATCGGAAGCTACAGCTAACCGATAACTTTCAGTATTGTCTCCAGTACACTTGCAACTAACAAGCTAAATTGCTTCAGGTAGCATCAAACGCAGCCACAGACCCAAACAATGAGTCAGCACTTCTGTCTTTGTGCTCCCTGCCCCCTGCTGGACGCTCCTGTTTACTACATAACTTGCAGCAGTGACGCAGCTGAGAGGAACAGTGAAACTCAACTCTCAATGTGAGGCGGAGGTCTTGGAAAATGAAGCAGTGCTGACTTATGGTTTTGAAATGTAAATAAAATTAATACAGATAGAATAACTCCATTAATGTCAATTATGTCATTTGTACAAAGTTAAAATATAACATATATCTTTTAATTTTAAATAATGCACTAATTCTGAGGTTTTGTAACAAACACAGACAGATGCCAAAGGGATTATGGGTAAATGAGCCTCTGCTAACACTGATTGGTTGACTCATTCATTCTATGTAAAAACCAACATGTTAATGTGAGGTGTATGTTGGTGTTTACATATACATGTGCTTTTGTAAAATATGCCATTTTTTTTATTTGTAAAAAAAATAAATTAAAAAAATAGCCATTTACTAAGCCAAAAAGTTGATTTGACAACAGTCTGATATAACCAGGGTCAAAATAAATAGAACACGGCAAATACTGCCATGAACACTACTGGCCAGTAGATGGCAGTAGAGACCCTGAAATCTTTCAGTTTTCATACGGATCATACGGATCATGTATTATTCCAAATAAATAATCCGTCTGTGTCTCCTACATTTAAGATGCATGGAATTTAATAAACGCAAACCGAATTTCAAACATCTTATATATATTACTCTGGAACAAAGAGGACAGTCAGTGTTTGACAAAAGCAAGACGGTAAAGAACATTAAGCGTTGCAGCTCACAATGATTCCAATTGAAAATAATGGAGAAGCAACCTGAGCTTCTTCAAGCATTTTTACATAAAACAAACACAATAACAACATCTAAACCCAGAGAATATATTCAAGAGAGTTTTAGGCACAATATACAAAGGATTTAATGCTGTTGTCTGTGTGGAGCCTGATCAGAGCGTCGCAAATGCATTTCTTCTGTCGTGAATGTACTGAGGTTACCCATAATGCACTTTGTGGAGACACAATGTCCACACTAAAACCTTCAAAATTAATGCATTACTTTAAAACTAAAACATATATCTGATATTTTCACTTTATAAAACTTCAGACGTGATGTTAATTTAAATAACTTGTCCAAAATTAGTTAAAATGAAGTTAAAATTTGTTAAAATTTTAACCATAAGTTAAAACTGTATGCCTCTGGATGACTTGGGTGATACTGCCAGCATATCAGTATGGGGTCAAAAGAAATGAGCTTTTCTTTTCTGTGACTAGTTCTCCTTTGTCTGCAGAGGATAGAGTTGTGCATCTACTACAAAACATTTAACAGGTAGGTACTCATATCTTTGATTTTGGACCTCATAAATTTATTTCAAATAGGTGATGTGCATGGGTGATTGTAATCATGATTTGGTACAAAAGCAGTATCCACAAAAGGATGAGGGCCTAGAGAGGGAAAGATGGGAAGAGAAACTCCAGATTGTCAACAAATACGCAATAAAATTTGTGAAATGTTTAAATCAAGGCTTTGAACTGGTTCGTGGAAACTGTTTTTATTCATAATGTAACAAGTCTCTGCCTAAACTTTAAATAAATTCTGGGTCTGTTAGTGAAGCTTAGGGCTAACAACCGGTGATCATCTTAGTATTACCTCTGCTTTCCTGTCAATTTAATGTTGCTGAATTATACCTTAGGTGTGGTTTTTCCAGCCCACTGATTCTGCTCTTTTCCTCTCTGTCCGAGGTGCAGAGGGAAATGCGCAGGAGTGGCATCTGTAGACAACAGGACTGACCACAAGATGCCATGCCAGAAGCTGATGCAGCAGATTTTCACGTCCAGATTTCTTTTGAGGATTTAACCAATATTGGACTGGCATCCAGGAAAACTCAGACTCTAATTTGCTTCATGCTATGGAATCTGGATGAGCACAGGCACCAACAGGACTCAAAGCCTATTTAGGTCTTATTTCAGTGTTGGCCTCACTGGTTAGCTACAGCCAAAATTGTATTTTTCAGTCGTTGGTAACATTTAATATCATTACTATCTTGTGTGCCCATGTTTGACCTTTTAGCTTGTTGGCTTGGGTTCGGCACATCAGAGTCACTATTAATCAGCATGTTATGTACCCACACTCAAGTGCTCATAATTATAATGTACTGGTACACACCATATCAGTTTTGTGCACATTGTTCCGGGCTGTTGGAAGTTGCTGCAGTAGTTGGATTATTCCTTCAGCTCAAGAATCGCACTCTGTCAGAAAGGCAGAGATGACAGAAGGTCAACTCTCTCAGAAAACACTTTGTCAAATAACACCTGTGCTTCTAACATTAATCTGAATTAAACTTGGTATTTAAAGTGCAGGTGACACAATGTGTAAATTTTTTTTTGAGTATTTAAGACTAAAATTAAACAGTTTCAAATTAATGGTTTCCTGCTGTGCGCATTTACTGATGAGATAAATATTCGGATTTTGAACTGCGCACCACTAAAAACTAGGAACTTCTGGGTGAGTCTCGACATTGAAGAAGAAGGTGGAAGTGGCATCAGCAGCAGAACCATTATCTTAATAGTCCGATTAATTTATGGATTTTTACATTCTACTGACAGCCCCGTTTCCACAGAGTAGTTCGGGTCGGTGCTGCACAGTATTATACGTGTCAGAACAGTTAATTCTGGCAGGCAGAACCCTTCTGATTGTCAGGTGGAACACTTATATTGACGAGTGAGCATGCACAGTGTTGTGCGGCTTCTCCACTCCACACGGAGGCAAAACTGAGTTTTTCACATTATTTTTGTTTGTGGATAGTGAGATAATTTCGTCATGTGCTCACAGAATTCCACTGAAGCTTACGTTAATGAATGAGGTGCCGTCTTTCAACTTGCGGTGCAAAGCAGCACAACGGTGGAAGACAAGGCTCTGCTCACAGCAGAGACTCGACCCCACACCCACATACACCAAAATCAATGGATTAGACCTGTCACTGTTTTGATACAGCAGAAACTCGAACCAGCAGCAGTACACCAACTGCTGGTGTGACAAAGGGACTTTTCTTCAGCCAGGACAAGGAATTAAATTATTTTCAGATGTCATTTTCCAAATGTGGATACGTTTTCATCAGTCTGTGAAGATGATCTCACTGACAAGTAAGACTATATATTTACTCCTTGTGTGAATGGTTATAATACTTAATAATATGTTACGGTACTAACGTACAGTACACTAACTGTATTCAAGAAGGAAACAAAATTTATTTTAAAAATAGCTGATATTTTCAGTCCCTCGTGTCATTGTTCAGATTTGAAATGTATGTACCTGTTTCTAAGAAGAAAAAAAACAAAAAAAAAACAAATAAAACATCCACACTTCATCATCACTTTTTTCTGATTTCACAGATAATAAAACAAACTATTTTTTTAATCAGTTGATTACAACCAAAGAGCTGGCAAAGCAAAAAAAAAAGGTATCATCTCCACTCGCATGAGAAATCCCCTGCATTATTTATTTATTTATTTTAAAATCACCATTCTGTGTTCTGAACTCTGCCAATATCGTCTGATGGGCTGAAATAGAGCGCAGGCTTCAGACAGCTGTTATTTATCCTTCACCTGTGTGGTTATATTATCAACTTTTACCGTTCAGGATTTTTTTTAAATATCAACATTTCATAATTTTTTGTGATTATTTGCGCACATATTTTGGTGTCGCCTACGCTTTAAGTTCACCAGCACCACACAGCCTGGGTCAATTTTCTAAAACTCCTCTGGTTAAACAAAAGAGCTCTTATTCCACAGCTGACACTTTAACTGTTATACCAACATCTTACTCTCTAAAAATGTATCAAGCAAGCAATGCATTGTCCACTGTGCAGGGCGTCTCACTGTCTAGGCTCCTAGGCCTTCGACCCCTCTCAACAGATAACTTGCTGTTATAACAATGTGCTGCTCAGTAACTTTTCAGCTCCTTTTTTTTCCTCTGCACTTTTCCTCCAGACCTGCTGAACTCTGTTTTTGAAGCTTCAAAAATAAAGACAAAACATAAGATCATTTTTCTCAGAAACTTCTATTATTATTATTATTATTATTATTATTATTATTATTATTATTATTATTATTATTATTATTACACTGCATTCAGATACTCAATTTTTCCACAACAGTGCCTACAATATAATTTTAAATTAAAAAACTGTTGGTAGCACTTTACATTAAGGGCACATTAATTGACAGTTAATGCATTAATAAGGATTAACAGTTAATTAAGCCTTAACCAATGAGTTTAGTCATTGTGTTCATGATAATCAAGAAAATATTCTATGCATTAATACCTTTGCAGTGTTTAATAATTATCATTTACTGAGGATATTAACTACAGTCTTAATTCACTGTTGCTTAATGTTTATTAGTGCATGAACTAACATACCTTTATTGTAAAGTGTTACCAAATCGTCATTCAAACATATAATGTAATGAAATGGTTAAAGTTACTGTTTAAAGTTGTGAACAAAACTAAATATCAGACTGACATTTCTTGTTTGTCTTTTCTCAGAACATTCCATTTGTATCCTTGAACAACATTAATTAAAGACATGAATTCTTACCTTTTTAAAGTCATGACAGCACTATTCCAGGAACAATTCAGGCATCATCCAGTGGTCCACATCTCGAGCACTTACAGTACAAAAAGCCTGTTGAGCCTGAGAAAAATCAAATTAGCACCTGAGCATGAAGGGTTTTTCCTGTTTTTGGTGTCCTCTAGGCACACTGTCTCCTTGCCGTCTGTCTCTACACACCCAGCCGCCACATGACTTTTCTATGCAGGCAAACTGGTTTGATTAGATTCTAATGACATTTCAGGTGAACTCATCCCGGCTCTTTAACTCCTAATGATCATTCTGGGGACCTGCTAAGTGGTTGACCAGGTCAGTTTGACAAACCCAACTGTGTGTTTGGATGTTTGTTGGCGTTAACGTTGCCTCAAGGCACCAACACTAAATCCTGGACAAACTGCCCTCTGGAGCCTTATAGGCCTCAGTCAGCAGTCCTCAAAGTCAACAAGATGCACAGTTTTTTTTTTTTTTTACATAATCCAGGAAAACAATACATTATTTGCTTGTTAAAAATTCTGGATGTAAGAGACAAATGTTGTGAAGCTTTAAACTGATGCTGTTACATTTACTGTACACTGAGATTTATAGACCTTTAGGGTTTTTTTAATTATCCTCATCAATACGCATTAATATCGACTTGCATATTCGTCAACATATGGGAAAGAAGAAATGTAACAAATACCTAGGCTCGGTTACTGTCATAACGTCATAACAACCTACGTTATGTTCAGTTTGAACTTTGCCTCTATTTGTATTTTAGCTCCCCCTACTGGTGTTTAAGCGTAACACATTTTCTCGTTTAATTCCAGCCTTTGTTCTGATAAGTAAATTTAATCACAAGACGCTGTTAGGTCTGATCAGGAAGAGCATTAATCTTTTTCTTTTTTTTTTTTTACAAAAATTGTTTTATGACAATGAAGACAACAGTAAAGCGTATTCAACTTTACTCCAGCTTCTGACTTTCTCTTGGAGCTTGTTTGCTATCTGTCGATTTGTGTACGGACACACACACGGGCAGAATATTCCAAACACTTAAAAAAAAAAAAGATTTAAAATATATACATATACATATATAGAGAACTACAAGTTGAAAACAGGGCATTAGCACAGTGAATTACATGGTAACAATTCCAAACCTAAAGCTTCAGTGTAGGATTTAGTGCCATCTAGTGGTGGGATTGCAGTATGTCATTGCACTCTGTTTTCACTAGGTGCCTAGATAGAAAGAGTGGCGTCAACGCTGAACATGGCGCCATTTTGGTTCCGACTGAACTACTGAATGAACCTTTAATGTTTTAAACTTTTTTTTATTATTATTTAACCACAGACAGCAACACAGCCAGGTACAGGTACTATCAAAATAAATAAATAAATAAATAAATATATATATATATATCCTCCTAGGGCCTGGCATCCACATATGTGGACATGACAGTTTTGGTTGTCTAGACCATAATACTAAGTTTTGTTTCATGAGAACCTCCGGGTATTAGGAGGTTTTATATATATATATATATATATATATATATATATATATATATATATATATATATATATATATATATAAAATAGTTAAACTATCAAATTTACAATTTATGATTTATTTAATTAATTTAAAGCCTGATTTATGCAGCTGCAGCTCTGCTCTATGTGCTTGACAGTTTAAAGTTCTCCGTCTCTGGATTATGCTTCTCCCCCTCGAACTGCCACCTTATCGTGGTGGGGGAGTTTGCATACTTGGATGATCCTAGGAGCTATGTTGTCGGGGGCTTCATACCCCTGATAGGGTCTCCCATGGCAAACAGGTCCTAGGGGACGGGTCAGATTAAGGGCAGTTCAGAAGCTCCCATGACCAGTATAATATCAAGGACCAAGACGTCACCCGGTATGGCGGAGGCGGGGCCCCACCCTGGAGCCAGGCCCGGGGTTGGGGCTTGCGCACGAGCACCTGGTGGTCGGGCCTTAGCCCACGGGGCCTGGCCGGGCCCAACCTGAAAGAGCGACATGGGCCCTACCTCCTGTGGGTTCACTACCTGCAGAGGGGGCCATGGGGGTTGGGTGCAGAGAGGACTGGGTGGAGGTCGAGGGCGGGTCGCCCAGCGGCCCGGTACACGCTCACAGACTCTGGCTGTCGGGACATGGAATGTCACCTCGCTGGGGGGGAAGGAGCCTGAGCTTGTGAGGGAGGTTGAGAGGTACTGACTAGATGTAGTCAGGCTCACCTCGATGCACAGCTTGGGCTCTGGCACCCAACTCCCGGAGAGGGGCTGGGCATTCCACTTTTCTGGCGTTGCCCACGGGGAGAGGCGGCGGGCGGGGGTAGCAATGCTCATTGCTCCCCAGCTCAGTTGCCATGTGTTGGAGTTCACCACGGTGAACAAGAGGGTCGCGTCCCTATGCCTTCAGGTTGGGGACAGGTCTCTCACTGTTGTCTCAGCCTACGGGCTGAGCAGCAGTGCAGAGTACCCAACCTTCTTGGAGTCCCTGGGAGGGGTACTAGATAGTGCTCCGACTGGGGACTCCATTGTTCTCCTGAGGGACTTCAACGCCCATGTAAGGGGGCGACAGTGAGACCTGGAGGGGAGTGATTGGGAAGCACGGCCTCCTCGATTTGAACCCGAATGGTGTTCAGTTGTTGGACACAGCCACAGTTTGTCCATCACGAACACCATGTTCGAGCACAAGGGTGTCCATAAGTGCACGTGGCACCAGGACACCCTGAGCCGGAGGTCGATGATCGACTTTGTAGTCGTATCATCTGAACTTCGGCCACGTGTCTCGGACACTTGGATGAAGAGAGGGGCTGAGCTGTTGGCCAGTCACCACCTGGTGGTGAGTTGGATCCGTTGGGAGGGGAGGAAGCTGGTCAGACTTGGCAGGCCCAAACGCAAGGTCTATTCCAGAGTACTGGAGAGGAGAATTCGGCCCATAGTCGAACCTTGGATTCAGGAGGAGCAGTGTGGTTTTTGTCCTGGTCGCGACACACTGGACCAGCTCTATACCCTCCATCGGGTGCTCAAGGGTTCATGGGAGTTTGCCCAACCAGTCCACATGTATTTTGTGGATCAGGAGAAGGCGTTCGACCATGTCCCTCAAGGCACCCTGGGGGGGTCTCCAGGAGTATGGGGTCTGGAGCTTGGTTCGCATTGCCGGTAGTAAGTCAAGAATGTTTCCAGTGCAGGTCGGCCTCCGCCATGGCTGCCCTTTGTCACCGGTTCTGTTCATTACCTTTATGGACAGAATTTCTAGGCGCAGTCAGGGTGTAGAGGGGGTCCGGTTTGGGAACCACCGAATCTCGTCTCTGTTGTTTGCGGACGATGTGGTTCTGTTAGCTTCATCAAATCAGGACCTTCAGCATGCACTGGAGCAGTTTGTAGCCGAGTGTGAAGCATCCGGGATGAAAATCAGCACTTCCAAATCCGAGGTCATGGTTCTCGACCGGAAAAAGGTGCTTTGCCCTCTTGAGGTCAGTGGAGTGTCCTTGCCTCAAGTGGAGGAGTTTAAGTATCTAGGGGTCTTGTTCACGAGAGAGGGACGGATGAAGCGTGAGATCGACAGGCGGATTGGTGCAGCATCTGCAGTGATGCGGTCGCTGTATCGGACCGTCATGATGAAGAGAGAGCTGAGCAGGGAGGCAAAACTCTCAATTTACCGATCAATCTACGTTCCAACCCTCACCTATGGTCATGAGATTTGGCTCATGACCGAAAGAACAAGATCGCGAGTACAAGCAGCCGAGATGAGTTTCCTCCACAGGGTGGCTGGGCGCTCCCTTAGGGTGAGGACCTCGGTCACTCGGGAGGAGCTCGGAATCGAGCCACTGCTCCTCCACGTCGAAAGGAGCCAGCTGAGGTGGCTCGGGCATCTTTTTCGGATGCCCCCTGGACGCCTCGCTGGAGAGGTGTTCCAGGCACGTCCCATCGGGAGGAGGCCCCGGGGAAGACCCAGGACACGCTGGAGGGATTCGCAGCTGGCTTGGGAACACCTCGGGTTTCCCCCGGAGGAGCTGGTGGAGGTCTGTGTGGATCAAGAGGTCTGAGCGGCTTTGATTGAGCTGCTGCCCCCATGACACGACCTCGAATGAAGCGGAAGAAAATGGATGGATGGATGGATGGATGGATTATGCTTTATTCTAAACTCATTTTGACCCTCAACAAGCTTTTCTTTCTACAATCATCACCTCTAAATGAAAAGCTAAGCTATACATTTTTCTCTTTTATTGACTTCATGCTGTAAAGTTGCGGACTTTTATGATCCATTTATCAACACGCACTGCAAAAACTATGATAATATGATGGCAGATGAAGGATTGAAAGCAGCAAAGTGTCAAATCACAGCTGGCTGTGATTTGACACTTTGCTGCTTTCAGTGTGCAGCCTGCAGCCTGACGCACATATCCGGTCCAATTCTGAGCACGGTGTGAAAAAGTAAATGGACTTTTAATCACGGAAATGACTCTGGTCCCACATGCAAGGGTTTTAATGGAAATACATTGTGATCTGATAGGACATTTTGAATAAAAAAAGTAAGTCCCTTCGGCTGCTCCCTTGTTTGCACTCGGGGTCGCCACAGCAAATCCAAGGTGTATCTGCATGTTGAATTGGCACAGGTTTTATGAATTTTTATTTGGCGTGCACACACACATACGTAACAAAAGAATGTCTCATAATGCAAAAGAAAAGAAAAGAAAAACTCAGTTTCTCAGTTTTGTGCAGCTGAAAGGGTGTAGGCTGAAGCAAGAGCAAGCAAAATCCGTTATATACGGTGTTTATTACATGGAAAACAATACAAAAACTTTGTGACTTTTCTTGTCCGGTGCCTGCGAATATCTGGTTTATACGATGATGGTTTAGGTGAGTTTTACTGTACATGGGACTGAACAATAAATTTACCTCTCAAAGCTTTGACGATGAAGTCACTTCCATCCCACACGGCTGACTTTATTTTTGCTAATTGTTCTTCTGTTTGGATCTGAAGGGAATCTGTACATCTTGAAGCCCTTGCTGTCTATTTCTGCCTCCAAATGCACAACAACCCGACATTTTCAGCGAATAAATAAATAACTGGATTTCCATGCAGATACACTCAACAAAAATATAAACGCAACACTTTTGGTTTTGCTCCCATTTTGTATGAGATAAACTCAAAGATCTAAAACTTTTTCCACATACACAATATCATCATTTCCCTCAAATATTGTTCACAAACCAGTCTAAATCTGTGATAAAACTGCACCTTTCAGAGTGGCCTTTTATTGTGGGCAGTCTAAGGCACACCTGTGCACTAATCATGGTGTCTAATCAGCATCTTGATATGGCACACCTGTGAGGTGGGATGGATTATCTCAGCAAAGGAGAAGTGCTCACTATCACAGATTTAGACTGGTTTGTGAACAATATTTGAGGGAAATGGTGATATTGTGTATGTGGAAAAAGTTTTAGGTCTTTGAGTTCATCTCATACAGAATGGGAGCAAAACCAAAAGTGTTGTGTTTATATTTTTGTTGAGTGTAGATTAACAGCGAACGCTATTTTGACCCAAGATGGCACCAGGAGTCACCTGACTGGTTTTTTTGAAACTCCTCATGTCACCACTATAGGCACACTAGTTTCCACCCCCACCTCTCATGCTTTCACGCTTTTGCAAAAAGCAAAACATATGAGCCTACATTTCACTAAATTGAGGATTCTGAAACTTGTTAACCTGCACTAGCAACTACTCGACCAATATATCTTCCTTTCTTTTTCTTCGTTGAGTAAGCATGTCCTTTTTGGGGTACAGTATTAACACAACAGCTGTGGCTCCATCCAGAAGGGTGGTATGTTTATCTGCAAGCCTCTCATCCTGTGCATCGGGATGGACGCCCAAAATTTACTGTACATTCGTTTTTGTCAATTGTGTCGGTAGCATGGCCCAAGCAGAGGATCACCCCTTTGAGTCTGGTCTGCTTGAGGTTTCTTCCTCAAATCATCAGAGGGAGTTTTTCCTTACCACGGTTGCTCTGGGGGTTGGTAAGGTTAGACCTTACTTGAGCCATCTTTGTTGTGATTTAACGCTATATAAATGAAAATAAATTGAAATAGTGCAACATGGGGAGCTCCATGAGCGCAAGTTGAAAATACTTAGAAACTAATGGATAGTTGGTGATGAATGCGAGATTCCATTTTTGCTAATAAACAATCCAAAAAGCCAACACAACGTTGATTTAACTGAAAGGAGTGCTGGCCCACCTGCCCATCTGTGTTGATACCTACTTCATCTCTAGTCCTCGTGACACAATCTCTGCAAAGATACCCTGTCTACTTTTTGATAGTTGTGCAGAACAATGTGCATTAACACCATTGACTGACTCGAAGAAAATGAGATAAATCGGGTTATTAGATAGTCAGCTATTACGACAAATTGTCCCAATCCTAAATAATACATGGTGGAATTCCAATGATGTGTTTCCAAATGGGAGCATTCCAGTTCGATAGACCCAGAGGTGTTGTATCCTGCAGCAATTGGGTTGTATAACAGCCAACTGTGGATGAATCTGTACATTCCAAATAAAGTATGCACATTATAACTAATAATTATAGGACACAGCCATCTGGATGTAAACCATCCTACTGGCATCGTACACAATAACTAATGCTGAAACCACACAGCGCGTCATTGTCTTATTCAAGTGGAATAAGAATCATGAAAATTCAGTAAGGTCTTCTAGAATATTTTCCATTTCTAAGGTAGAACTCTACTGTATGCTAAGGTATATCTAAATATCTAAAAAAAAAAAAAAAAAAAAAAAGGAAGAGTAAAGTACGGCTTGTTGGTCTAGGGGCATGATTCTCACTTAGGGTGCGAGAGGTCCCGGGTTCAAATCCCAGACAAGCCCTTGCTTTAATTGCTATCCATCATATGACTGACTGCAACAAAGTACAGAACTGTCTCCAAAGGTGTACTTTAAATTACTGTATAAGCAGGGGTGGTGGCCAAGTGGTTAATGTGCTTGGTTTTAGTGCAGAAGGTTCCAGGTTCAAATCCCACCCCTGCCACAG
This sequence comes from Thalassophryne amazonica, assembly GCF_902500255.1. NCBI lineage: Eukaryota > Metazoa > Chordata > Actinopteri > Batrachoidiformes > Batrachoididae > Thalassophryne > Thalassophryne amazonica. The sequence continues at coordinate 102,490,899 of NC_047110.1, forward strand.
TTCTCCATGTAATGTGGAGTTGCGTCAGGAAGGGCATCTGCCATAAAACCTGTGCCAATTCAACATGCAGATCCACCTTGGATTTGCTGTGGCGACCCCGAGTGCAAAACAAGGGAGCAGCCGAAAGGACTTACTTGTTAGAATAAAGTAAAACCACTTAGGTGCCTTGTCTTGAGAATCAGGGATGGTTCTCAAGGTGGTTCATGACTACAGAAATGCTGTTTGTTACACCCGAACATAGCTAGTTAAATCTGTAATCATCTTTAACTTATTTCTCAATGAACTTTACACAGTGTATACTTTGTTTTCAGTGTTCTCTGTGCCATTTATGCACTGGATTTCAGAAACCTGTTGACTGATTCCAGAACTATCATAATAGGTAGTAGTGTATGGACATTGGTCAGATATTATCTACTTCAACAAAAATGGTCTGTGGTGTACCTCAAGATTCAATCCTGGGCCCTTTGCCATTAGTTATATACGTTAATGATACACCTCTTGCTGTAAATTACTGTTGTACACTAATGATTCTGCCCTCTTCGTAGCTGGCAAAAGTACTGGTGACATCTGAACTGCAGTCTGTTTGTGATTGGCTTACTGTTCAGCTCAAGAGATTTAACTTTTGTGAATCCACCATTTGTTATCCATGTATTTGTTACCGAAGTATGTGCATTGAACTATACCAAATTCAATTTAATAGAATTGATTAAAAAAAGGCAAATTGTAATGGGCAAATTTATCATTTAGTCAGATAAAATTATGAAGATCATCTAAGCAAAGGCTCTCCTCTGCAGTTTACAAATTACCCATAATCCTTGTCAACTAGTCCTGGTTTTCTAAAACTTTGAGAAGCTGATGTCTAAGTCTGAACAATTAAGCCTGAATTTTGTGGAAACAGAAGAGGAATTTTTTTTTGGGGGGGGGGGGGGCACAACCTAGAAAAACAGTGCAATATGTGATTACGATGACCCCATGTCATAAAATGTAGTCAAATCCTGTGATAAATTCCTTTAAGTCTTCAGAAAAAGTGATAATGTAGGAATTTATTGAACATGCGAGGTGTCATTTACCTCTTCATGCCAAGTAGTTACTTCCTGCATACACTTCACAATAAAAGTACTTAATTCAAGAACTTCTCACCTTCTCCAGCTGCCGAGGGCATCTCTTACTGAAGTTCAGCCACTTTTTTTTTTTTTTTTTAAGGTAACGTCTGATACGGATCTGCATGGATCGTTTAAGACGATTACCAAGATCTCGTATGGATCTGCATAAGACGATTATTAGGATCCAGTATGGAGTTTAGATATAGATCTGCATGATTATATATCATAAGATGATTAAGTTTTTTTTATTTTTTAATTAAGCTCCAGTATGGATCCACATGTAATCTGGCAAAACGTTTACACAGGACGCCCTTTCTGACATGAAATTGACTCTAGATGTAAACTGACAAACGAGGGCAGTTCCTAGTGTTCCACTGATATTTTGAGCCAGATACTAATCGGGACCTACTGTCTTAGGTCAATTATAACATCACTGAATTATCAAACATCTTTCACAGTGCCAGGAAAGTGACAAAACTTGTCATTTGTACTTGTTTCACTCCAAAGCTGCCTTCTATTAACATCCTGATCAATCACAATGCTCTGACTTCATACCTCAACTATAGTTGAGACTCATTCATGACTCAATCAGTACTGTGTGTGTGTGTATATAACAAGCCAGTTAAACCATAAACACGCTAAAGAGCTCAGTGTGCTGGTGCACACCCACAAATTCATAAAACACCACTGGAACATCAAACCACCGTTTTCATTTATACTGTACTTTTATCCACATTTCAGAGTAATTTATCTCCCGAGTGTCCCCACATACTTCCCAGGAACCCCAATCCTCCCCCAAGATCAGAGGTCACAGTGCACCCCTACTGGAACAGACCTGTGTGACAACAGGCACCTCTGAGTTGGACTACTGATGTCTGATTTCACCTGAAAGCTTTTGGCTACTGAGTGTGTCCTTGACACTTCTTCGACACTGTCCAAATCCCATGTAGGCCTTTAGGCTGGTTAGTGACGGCGCTTATCCCCAAATTCTGTATTGTGAAATGTATCAGCCTATGGCTCCCGCTTGTCCCCAACACATTTACAGTTGGGTAGCCTGACCAGGTATAAATACCGGGTTTACATATAGGTAGACCAACTACTTATCCCACTGAGCTACCAGCTCTACATTGTTCCAGTCCACCAAACTGTAAATGGGTACCAGCTTTGGTTGGGGAGGTAATTGTGGATGGACTGGCACTCTGTTCAGGAGAAATTAGACTCATCCGCTTCATGATCCGATATCCGAGGAGAAGCGCCAGTGTCAGACTGAATGCCCCCCCTACAAATCTGTCCCCCTGCCTTCACTACGCATGCGTAATTTCTGAGCATCAGCAGCGATTCACCGCTTATCGCCTTATTTCTCCTTAAAACTGATTTTAGAATGATTTAACAGGTTTTACTTTGTCATCTGATGGTTAATAATCACATTATTCCTTTTGATCGATTTGGGTGTAGAGAGTCAGACTCAGTCTCTGACACGCTGGTGTCGCGCTCTGATCGGTCCCGTCTTTCATTATGAAATGATGAATTTATGTGGAAATGACTGCTGTAAAAAAGCTTCAGATATGTCACAGAGAGATGGTGACTGGAGTGCACTTTTAAGCAGAAATGAGGCGATACTCAATGAATCGTTGCTGATGCTCCAAAATGATGCATGTGCAGTATGCAAAAGGGATCACTTTTGGGGGGGGGGGAGACCGATAAGACCGGGATACCGGCTCCTAGACACCATTAAAAATGTTCAGTCAAGCTTGCAGTGAAGACGCCAGCTGCAAGATTACAACCTAGCCAACATGAACGCAGCCCGCTAGGAGAGAAAGTGTTATAACTCTTTAGTAATAAAACAACCGTCTCACTTCCACAATAAACTTTAAAAAGCATACCAAAAAAAAAAAAAAAAAAAAAGGCTCATCAATTAATGCAGAACAGGAAAAAAGAGAAACATTTACAAACAACAAATTTGTCAAAATAAAAAAGCTTTTTCAAAATGTTTCATTTGTAGGTGGTGCTTGGCTCAGACAGACCTGTGCTGGATGAGCAACATTGGTTCAACCATTTGTTGATGTCACGCAAATTAAATCAACATGTTTAGTGGCTTATTGGGTCACCCCCATCTGCTTCACTCCTCCACCTGTGCGTTCATTCAGTCATTCAGCTTACATTTCTGTATACCTCTTTCATTTTATAAAATATTTTATTCATACAATCATTTCTTTTAACTATAGCAACATTACTATTTCATTTTGAGTCACACATCACCTCATAAGAACAATAGAATATAAACAAATGCAAAAAATTATTCTGTATTCATTTTCAGTACGTCTGTCCGTTTGCCTTTTCAGTTCATCTTCTGTCTGTACACCTGTCTATCAGTGATGAGCCGGTGGGAGTATTGCTGGTCCTGGTGCAGCTCCGAGCAGTGGCCTCTGCTGATTGGCCAGGAGGCAGGCCCTGCGGGGCAGAACAGGCTGGCCATTGGTTGGCACTGGTGGACCCTCACACTGGCCCGTTTACAGCTGCTTCTGTGGACACGGCGATCTGATCCAGTCTGCAGTGACAAGTTCAAATATAACCCATTTAGATTCTTTGTAGTTTCATTGCAGTGTGGTCACACTGCAAAAAAAGTGTTTTTAAATCTACCTTTTCAAAAATCCCCAAATGCCCTCAACTTTACATCTGTGCACGCTGAAGTTGTCTGACTTTAAGGGAAATATAGACAAGAAATGGCTCATTTCAGACTGCTGTGACATACGTAATAGACCTGCTCTAACCTGCTAATTCCTGTGGTCTCCTACATAAAGACAAATGTGTGAAGGGAGCGAGTGAGCGAGCGAGAGAGGACAGACAGCAGCTCGTTGCAGTTAAAATAACAGAATCCAGCTGTTTCTTGAAGTAATGAAGATGTCTATGCCCCACATCTTTCCCTGTCTCTTCCCTTCTTTGCCAACAGATAAGCCGGTGTCGCAGACCGAACAGTCCCCTTTAAAAATTGGTCCACCCGGCCTTCACTGCGCCTCTGTCATTTCAAAGCGTCAGTAGTGACTCACCGATTATCGCTTGTTTCTGCTTAAAGCTGCACGCCAGTCATCATCTATCTCAGCAACAGATATCTGAAGCTTTTGTTGAACAATCATTTACACATAAATTCAGCATTATTTCATAATAACAGACAGAGGAAGCGATCAGAGTGCAGCAGCCAGGCGAGCTGCTACGTTCACTGCACCTCCATCATTTCAAAGCATCAGTAATGACTCACTGATTATTGCCTTGTTTCTACTTAAAATGGCCTTGATTCTGCTTAAAACCAACTTTAGAATGATTTAACAGGTTTTACTTTTTCATCTGATGGTTAATAATTTGATCGCTTTGGGTGTACAGAGTCAGACTCAGACGAGCTGCTGTGGTACCAAATGACGCATGCGCAGTGAAGGCAGGGCGGACCGATTTTTAGGGGGCGGACACCGGCTGTGGTGTGCACAGCCAGCCTAAAGCAGTCTTTGTGGACATAGAACATGCAGTACAGATGCAGCGTCATAACTTTGATAATCTGTGTGTATAACGGCAGTAAGACTTACTTGGCCTCTTCTATGGTGGACATTTCTTCTAGAGGACCATTTGAGAGACCTAGAGACGACCGACATTTCTCACTGTTCAGACTGAAAGACAAAAGAGAAAGCAAAAACACGCTCTCAGAACAAAGTGAGCATGACGAAAATGTGGAAAAATATTCAAAGCAAAACTAATATTTACTAATACTAATAGAAAAACATTAAAAAGTAAAGAAAAATGCTTAAGGCCCTTTTTGTTAATCTTTATACCTAGACACCTGAATGTCATGTACAGAACAATATAGTTTATTTTTTTTGTTCATCTGTTATATATTCAATTCCTACATCAATTTGAGATGCAGGTCTAGAATTAATTTATTACCGTTTCATGATGCTAATACTAAGAAAATAGATGCATCTTGACATCACCAGATTGTAATTACTTCAGGCACTGCAACCTAACAAAGATTAATAATCTGTAAGTCATGTCACCCCTCCCTTCATTTTTTCTCAACGGAGTTGCACTGATTTCAAAAATGACCCAGGCAACTGGCAAAGAAAGCAGAAATGTTTTTTTCCACGTGTATAGTTGTTTTGTTTAACATTAAAAGCAATTTACTCTTATAACAACATTAATTAGCCTGTTAGCTTCTGGTCGCTAGTGACTGTGCTGAGTACGAGGGTAGGCTGAAAAGTTCTAAGGCTCACTATAATGCAGTTAATGCATTACTCCTTCATGGGGAGCCTTAGAACTTTTCAGCCTACCCTCATACTTCTATAAGACTGTAAATGTCAAATTCTAGAGAAAGAAAATACGAAGAAGAGACAGGCAGAAAAAAAAAATGCTTCACCAGGGAGATTAATTGAAATAGAAATACAAGAAGATGCAGCATAATTTAGAGAGAGAGGCGGTTAAGGCTCAGGAAAACAGACATGGCTGCTGTGTGTGAAGTTGAACATTAAAGGAGAAAAGGACTTGCACCAATCAGCCAGACAGGGGGTCATGCTGGAAAAAAATGTGCAGCAGGTTACGCTGATAAAAGGTGTCGATGAAAATGTGCCAATGTGTTGAGAAGATGGAGGACGTTCTTTGAGGTGCTGGGGGAAGAAGGCTGGATGATGCATCAGGAAATGCGGTGGATCAGTAAGGCTGAAGTGATAGAAGCTCTGAAAAGTGGAAAGGCAGTTGGTACAGATGATGCACCAGTGGAGACAGAGGTGAGATGAAGTCACTGTCAAGTCATGAATCAGCAAGTCCCAAGTCAAGTCAGCTTGCAACTGATGGTCATTATGACTTGAGACTTGACTTGGGACTTGCCAATTCATGACTTGAGTGATTTCTTCCCACCTCTGAGTGGAGAGACAAAATGTTTAAGGTGGTATGGCAGTGGAGCTTTAAAACCAGACTAAAGTACAGAGAAGGCCAGAAAGAGTTTCAGCTTTGTCGATTTGAGGAAATGTTATATGACAGGGTAGCGAGAAAAGAGATGTTCTGTTATATGAGGATCAGGGAGGTGGCAGAGAAGTATATGAGGGAGGCACAAGATACAGTGGAAGACAGTGACAGCAGTGAGGTGCACGATCGGAATGATGGATGGGTTCAAGCTCAAGAGGGGATTGCACAGAGCCCTTTACTTGTCTGCAATGGTGACAGATGAGATCAGACAGGAGTCTCCAGGGACTATGACTTTTGTAGATGACTATGCGATCTGTACTGAGTAGGGAACAGGTTGAGGAGTCTGGAGAGGTGCAGGGTTACGAAGCAGAGCAGCTCTGTTGTGCTTTGCTCAATCGTACAACCAACCCCTGCTGGGAGATGAACCCATCAATTTTTATGACAGAAACCATTTCCTCCACCCACCCCATAGGCACAAACTGTTGACAATCACGTGGGTGCCTGTGTTGGATACAGATGCTAAGCCAACCACAGTCTTTATTCATCAAACACAAATTTCCATGTGGTGTTAGATTAAGAATCATCCGGTGTTCAGTCTGTTAAATCTGTCCATCTTGTATTTTACATATTTTTCTGTTGTAACTAGGGTTGGGGATTGAGAACCGGTTATTTTTTAAGAATCGTAAAGAAATGGTTTGAGCCACCGACATCAAAAGCCTTTTTGCTTAATGATTCCCTTATCGGTCGGTCCTTCAGTTGACATTACGCCGGAGGGGCTGTTATTTTTGAGGGTGTTTTTTTTTTTTTTTTTTTAAGTGAAAATGATCATTTCTCTACGATGATTGCAGACCTGCTGCAGAGTGGGTCTGCTTGAAGCTTGAACCAATGAAGCAGCACTTCAACTCACTGCTTCATTGGTTCTCTGCTTAGCTCCCCCCCACCGAAGCGCAGGTCCACAATTTCTTCCTTAACTCCTCTCAAAGTCATTTAAAGATGTCGATCATGAGTTATGTTTGTGCGGATTAAAGTCATTAACTGAGATTCTTGTTGCCGGTAAGAAAGGAGAATCGTCCTCCGTTCCTGTTTTGGAACTAAGTGCACAGCTTCAAACACTAAAGTTGGATAGAGTCCGGTCGGAATTGATAACTTCAAAGCGAATCACCGTTTTCAATCAAATGAGGCCTCTTTCCAAACATTGTACACACAGCATACTACAACAGACCAAAACAGTTTTTTTTTTCCCCTCCCAAAATGAGAGGTCCTCCGTTCTTTATGAATTACATCAATCAATCAATCAATCAATCAATTTTATTTATATAGCGCCAAATCACAACAAACAGCTGCCCCAAGGCGCTTTATATTGTAAGGCAAGGCCATACAATAATTACGTAAAAACCCCAATGGTCAAAACGACCCCCTGTGAGCAAGCACTTGGCGACAGTGGGAAGGAAAAACTCCCTTTTAACAGGAAGAAACCTCCAGCAGAACCAGGCTCAGGGAGGGGCAGTCTTCTGCTGGGACTGGTTGGGGCTGAGGAAGAGAACCAGGAAAAAGACATGCTGTGGAGGGGAGCAGAGATCAATCACTAATGATTAAATGCAGAGTGGTGCATACAGAGCAAAAAGAGAAAGAAACACTCAGTGCATCATGGGAACCCCCCAGCAGTCTAAGTCTATAGCAGCATAACTAAAGGATGGTTCAGGGTCACCTGATCCAGCCCTAACTATAAGCTTTAGCAAAAAGGAAAGTTTTAAGCCTAATCTTAAAAGTAGAGAGGGTGTCTGTCTCCCTGATCCGAATTGGGAGCTGGTTCCACAGGAGAGGAGCCTGAAAGCTGAAGGCTCTGCCTCCCATTCAACTCTTACAAACCCTAGGAACTACAAGTAAGCCTGCAGTCTGAGCGCGAAGCGGTCTATTGGGGTGATATGGTACTATGAGGTACCTAAGATAAGATGGGACCTGATTATTCAAAACCTTATAAGTAAGAAGAAGAATTTTAAATTCTATTCTAGAATTAACAGGAAGCCAATGAAGAGAGGCCAATATGGGTGAGATATGCTCTCTCCTTCTAGTCCCCGTTAGTACTCTAGCTGCAGCATTTTGAATTAACTGAAGGCTTTTCAGGGAACTTTTAGGACAACCTGATAATAATGAATTACAATAGTCCAGCCTAGAAGAAATAAATGCATGAATTAGTTTTTCAGCATCACTCTGAGACAAGACCTTTCTAATTTTAGAGATATTGCGTAAATGCAAAAAAGCAGTCCTACGTATTTGTTTAATATGCGCTTTGAATGACATATCCTAATCAAAAATGACTCCAAGATTTCTCACAGTATTACTAGAGGTCAAGGTAATGCCATCCAGAGTAAGGATCTGGTTAGACACCATGTTTCTAAGATTTGTGGGGCCAAGTACAATAACTTCAGTTTTATCTGAGTTTAAAAGCAGGAAATTAGAGGTCATCCATGTCTTTATGTCTGTAAGACAATCCTGCAGTTTAGCTAATTGGTGTGTGTCCTCTGGCTTCATGGATAGATAAAGCTGGGTATCATCTGCGTAACAATGAAAATTTAAGCAATACCGTCTAATAATACTGCTTAAGGGAAGCATGTATAAAATGAATAAAATTGGTCCTAGCACAGAACCTTGTGGAACTCCATAATTAACCTTAGTCTGTGAAGAAGATTCCCCATTTACATGAACAAATTGTAATCTATTAGATAAATATGATTCAAACCACCGCAGCGCAGTGCCTTTAATACCTATGGCAATACATCCTGACATCCTCAACACAGCCAGCTGTAAGAGCTCATCTCAGAGGCAATGGAGTTACATTTGTGCCATTGTTTGAAAGTAAATGCTTTTGACAAAAACTACAGATTTTGTTAATTTCTATATCTGTACATAGATCTAGGATCCACCATGTACAGATTTTATTTATGTCTAGAAAACAAGAATTTCATATTTATTTACTTTAAGACTCAATAAAATGTTCTTGACATAGAAAACCTGTAAAGCCTGCTTTAATACACGGAAAATTCACAGGAGGTATTGATAAGGGAACCGATAAAGAATCGGATCGATAAGCGGAATCGATAATGGCTTATCAATACCCATTCCTAGTTGGAACAAAACTTGTCAACTTGAGCAATTTTTTTTTACTGTTCTCAAATGCATTACATTTTATTAATTAAAAAGCTGTTGTAATTAACATAACACATACACAGACACCCCCCAACCCCACACACCCCCTTGGCCTTAAACCATATGGATCCAGCACCAGTTCCCGTGGTGTTTAACACAGATCTTCATGCAGATGGTGACTGAACACTACAGAGCCTGTGCACACATGGTTTCCAGGCAGGTGCTGTGTGTTGTGTCTGACCCCGTTTTTGGACAGCAGGCTGAGCTGTTGAGGCTCGTTCTCTCAGAATCCAAACTCTCCACTACAGAGTATTTCTCTGAAGAACCACTCGTCTCTTCATCACTGAAACACAGCGCACACACACACACACATATATGAACATTATCATCATAACATGAAACATAAGTGGCATATCCATACACACAGGTACACCCCCCCCCCCCCCCCCCCCCCCCCCACACACACACACATACACACACACAGGACACACATGTAAACCGTGATGCATGCTGAAATGACTGACAGAGCACAGAGAGAAAGAACAACAACAACAAAAGAGAATGGAAGTGTGGAAGGAAATCTGCGATTAGGAAAATGTCCCAAAATGTACAGAAAATGGAGAAAGTTGAGAGTTTTGTTCGTTGTGGAAAATGGTTGGCAGGCCTAAAAACTGATTTGGATACCGATTAGACCAGAATTGACTGTGCCAGCCGTCAGTCTTGTTTTGTCTCAGAGAACCACCAAAACAAAAAAATCTTGAAGCCTCATCCAAAGCAAAAATCCTCCAAGCATCCACATACAGTCGAGGCTGTAAATTTATATAAACACTGGCTGAAACCTTTCAAACTCAATTTTCCCCAACTGCACACATTCCATTTTTTAATCAAAGTATGCGTGTTACTTCAACTGTTGACTTTATGTCTCAGCTCAAGTAGATTTAAGTTTTGTCCACTGTCAGATTTTTAGTGTATCAAAGGTTTTCATACACCAAGATGACTTCTCTAAACAGCATGGAACTTTGCAGAAACTGGTAATTACTTTTAAGAGCTTGTTAATTAATAATTTACATATTTAGGGTCGACTTCCTCCTTTGTCGAAGACATATTTATGGCAAGGTGACGCTGCAATCTTTTAAAAGGTGGAAGATGTCACATTTCAATCTGTTGCCTCCAATGGCAGTTGTGATCCTGAGCTTCAGTTTGGTCTTTGGTACAAAGGCTATTTCACTGCCGAGTGTTAATTCCTGAATAACGTCAAACCTTTATGGTTCCAAGCATCTTATTTTTTAATAGATTGCACAGTTGCTTGTGGCATCCTGAATCTTTGAGACTGTGGAAAATAACCGAACTTGTAACAATCTGAAATTTTGGTCCAGATAGCTTAAGTTGGCCCTGTAACAGATTGGTGGCCTGTCCAACATGTACCCTGCCTCACACCTGATGGTCGCTGGGATGGGCTCCAGCTCCCCCGTGATATTTAATTGGAAGAAATAAATGGTAAATGGACTGCATTTATATAGCGCTTTTCCATCTGCATCAGACGCTCAAAGTGCTTTACAATTATGCCTCACATTCACCCCGATGTCAGGGTGCTGCCATACAAGGCGCTCACTACACACCGGGAGCAATAGGGGATTAAAGGCCTTGCCCAAGGGCCCTTAGTGATTTTCCAGTCAGTTTTGGATTTCACCTGCTCATAAAAGCAAGAAGGCACTGATTCTCCAAAGAGACCCTAAGATGCAGTCCCAGGTGTCACCATTAACAGCTTATCTTAGACATCCAAAAAAAATTAATGGTGATTATATCAATTTCTGAATTCTTACAGAAACAGACATGCTGTTTAAAGAGAATCAACTTCATGTATGTGTAGGGGCTTGCTCTGTGTTGTGTTTTGACTCCTCCCACTTTCTTCACTCGGGATGCGAACTCTATCTTCAGCATGGGAGACGGGCGTTCTGACCAGTCGGCTAAAACCCGGGCTCTGACACGACTGATCAGAGCAGCCTCTGGCTGTTGGGCCGTGAGGCCTCCATCACATATACAGACCTTTGTCTTCTAACTATTAATTTCAAACTTTGCTTCTTTTCCATATAAAGTAACATTTTACAACACTAACTGTAATGTGTTTTTTTTTTTTTTTGGTTGTTTAAAAGCCGGTGTATGTAAATGCTCCAGTACTCAAGCGGTTGATGCTCAAATCTGAAGTAATGTGAAGTCCACCTGCCCAGGACAGTGGTCACATTTGTGACCGACTGCAAATGTTGAGGCTCCTTGAACTTAACTGCTGCCCATTAATACAAAAAGGAAAAAAAACAAAAAACAAAACCTTTCAAGGCAAGTGCTGTACTAGGGATTAACATTTAGCTAAATTCTCTATTCACATAATAATACTAGCAATGTTCCTTGTAAGTCAGAGTAGCTCGCTGGGGGAAAGCACACTACCATTACTGGACAGAGGCGTTCATTTTCAAGTTTCCTCTATCCAATATACCACAGCTGAAGCCTCAAAGTGTCTGACCTTCCTCTTCCATATGAGCAAACTGAAAGTGTGGAAGAAGAGCCAACACAGATGTGGACAAAGTCTAGTCTGTCAGAGGTTGTTTCAGGCCCCAGAGGGCCACGGAAGTCAGAGTCCAGTGGAGTGTTCTGTCCTGTATTCTCAGTTATGCAAAAGTATTCAAATTATTTCAGAGTGGTTTTTCTACTTTCTACTTTCATACTTTATATTTAATGACAAAATTGGCAACTATTCTGTGGGGAGTTACAGAAAAAGGTAAATGTTACAGGATGACACATTTGACCAGGAAGCAAGATTTACAAAACAAACCGTTCAGTTTCATGATGTAAAAGTGTCAATGCATACACTGATTTGTCTGCGGTACCACAAATTGGTGGATCATTTATCAGCTATCTACAGCATAGGTTCATCGTGTCAATTTGGGGGAGAAGCATTAAGGGAAAACCTCCACCCCCCTAAATTCATATTTGCATCTGTAAACTAAGGGAGGATTTCAAATTGTTTAATAAGACATGGAAAGTGTTCATTTTCTAAAGACCATTATAATCAAGGGACAATTAAACTGCACCACCTCATGGCCTGTTAATACGCCCGCCCTCAAAAGGAGACTGTAACAGAGATACAGCCAATAAGAAGGCTTATACATGGGCAAAGAAACATTTAAAAATAAAACAAGAAGATGATGTAGCCTATAACCTCTCAAATTCCAACTGCAAAGATGATTTGTAAAGTTCAGAAAAGCAAAAAGAACACCAACCAGTTAGTGTGGGCAGCTATCAGATGGATCATTATAATCAGTAATCTATCTAATTTGCTTAATGTTTAAATTTGGAAGGAAAAAATACTGTACTTTAACACCTTTGGTAAACGCATGCAGAATGGAGATAATGAAATAAAACAAACAAGGAGCTGAGACCAAAGAAAGAGATCAAAAACTGGGAAAGAAAAGTTGGTGGTTGACGTGACAATAAGACTACATCACGGCTGCAGGCTGATCTCCGATTGGTTGTACATACCGATAAGATTTCAACACTCTGAAGAAGACCACACCCACAACGTACAGCAAGAGAGAGAGAGAGAGAGGAGGGGAAGCTCAGGTTGTAAGTGTCGGTCTGTTCAGACAGTTGTTATTTACTCAGACAGACAGACAATATTATGCAGCATCAACAAATGACAGGAGGACATGTGACAAATCGAGTCTGACTTTAAACCTGTCAACTGAGACAACCAACTCACTGTGGAGGACTGATGAAGCACCCAGAGGTGTTTTGTATAAGACATGTGCATCAAAATCTACCTGAATTCACTGTTCAGTACAGGAGACCCTTAAAATGTTAGACACAAATGTTTTCTGAAATAATTCTGCCATTAGCTCACACTACATGTTGTATTATGCGCAATAAGTTTTACATGTAGAGAAATACAGTACCAATAGGATCCCTATCCAGACTTAAAAGTTAAGTAGCCATAAGGACCACAGCCACCCAAAAAGGGGCAACAATTTGGAAATTTCATCAACATACAACTATCAAAGTATGACGTGTCATACAGTGAAGCTGCTTTTTAATACTGAAAAATATGAAATGGCATTATTTTAATTTGGCAAGTGCTAAGGAGTTAAAACTGTAAGACCACTTGGGGTGTGTGTTTATAGACAAGGTAGTTTCAATGACAAATCATCTCCTCTTTTAATATGTTTGAAATACTGCTGGGTACTACGCTGCAAATAAAAAAGGGAAAAAATTTAATAAAAAAAATATTGAAAAAAAAAATAGTGTTGTCAATGACTATGTAGTTCTATGTATATCAGTATCTCACTATACAATTTTTAAAATAAAGCAGCCATTTTATTTGAAGCTATCTTTCAATATTACATATGCTATCAAAATGGGATAGTGTGTTTTAAATTGCATTTATATACACACAAAAACCCATTTCTTCTAAAAAACCAGTACAAGACGTTCATGTGAATGACATGTCCGGACTAGTAACCACTCTGGACCAGACGCTGGAGTGCGAGTATCCCAGAGTCTCACTCAGGTTTTCCAAAGTTTACAACAGATTCACAGTAATCACAGCCAGTTGCTTTGTTTTGCATGTTGGGACATTTGACTCACCTCTTGAAGATGGCAGTCTCGGTCTTGGCGTCTACAGTGAGGCTGACGGTTTCTTTCATGGAGCCATTTATAACAGTCTCTGTGATACTTCGCTGCTCACAACACGCCGATTCTGCCATCACTTTAATACTCCCACAGTTTTTAGAGGAGAACGGAGGAGTTGCACTGGCAGTCAACCAACCGTCACAATCTGTAGAAAGGCAGAAAACAAAGAAATTAGTCAAATTTGACGAAGGCCACTGAAGCAGTTTTGCAGGTTTATTCATTTTAACAATATTTCTCCTGTGTTTGGCTTTTAATTTACTTGTAAAAATTTAATGAAAGGTGCAAGTTACTGAATCCAAATCTTAAACACCAATTTTAAACAAAGTCTCTTTGCTTTGTGCAACCACTAAACCTGACCAGATATAGAAACTTCAACTCTGAAAATACAAATACTCTGTTTAGTTGGATTCCTCTTTAATAATTTTAAGATGAAGTGGCTGGTGTGTGAATGTTCTCCAAGTAGCCCATTCACACATACTAGACCGGTCATGGTAACTACTTTGTTGGGCAATACTGTCCCAGAAATAATTCTTGAAATTACTGTCATTTTAAGACAATGTTATGGCATCATAATGCAAGCACATGTGCACTTGCACCATGGTATGGTGACCAAGTGGTCAGTGCACTTGCTTCCAAAACAGAAGGCTCCAGGTTCATTATCTATATAATGAACCTGAATATGTGTCAGGAAGAGCATCCGGCATACAGCTTGTGTCAAATCAACATACAGATCCATATCAGATCTGTTGTGGTGGCCCAGAGCATCAAAAAAAAGGGGGGGTTTGGGGGGAATATTTATATAATGTAAATAAATAAAATAAAACTAGACATCTGTGAGCAAGCTCACAGAATGATAGCCCCAATCTGCAAAACCAGTTGCTTGCAGCCATCATATAATCCGTGGAAGTAAATATTTTCTGCACTGCTCAAATTCTGTACTGAAGAGCCCAACAAACCATTTAAACATCTAATAAATATGATGCATTAAAACTACAAACAAAACAAGTCTAATTATTTCCTTTTGAAGACTTCAGGCTGGAATTTGTTTCCTTCATACACATCTTCACATGGTGTGCTATTATGATTCAAAGTTTCCCTGAAATCTACGAAACAGTTTATGACAGGTTGTGCTTATACAACCCCTGGCAAAAATTATGTAATCACCGGCCTCGGAGGATGTTCATTCAGTTGTTTAATTTTGTAGAAAAAAAGCAGATCACAGACATGACACAAAACTAAAGTAATTTCAAATGGCAACTTTCTGGCTTTAAGAAACACTATAAGAAATCAAGAAAAAAAGATTGTGGCAGTCAGTAACGGTTACTTTTTTAGACCAAGCAGAGGAAAAAAATATGGAATCACTCAATTCTGAGGAAAAAATTATGGAATCACCCTGTAAATTTTCATCCCCAAAACTAACACCTGCATCATATCAGATCTGCTCGTTAGTCTGCATCTAAAAAGGAGTGAACACACCTTGGAGAGCTGTTGCACCAAGTGGACTGACATGAATCATGGCTCCAACACGAGAGATGTCAATTGAAACAAAGGAGAGGATTATCAAACTCTTAAAAGAGAGTAAATCATCATGCAATGTTGCAAAAGATGTTGGTTGTTCACAGTCAGCTGTGTCTAAACTCTGGACCAAATACAAACAACATGGGAAGGTTGTTAAAGGCAAACATACTGGTAGACCAAGGAAGACATCAAAGCGTCAAGACAGAAAACTTAAAGCAATATGTCTCAAAAATCGAAAAATGTACAACAAAACAAATGAGGAACGAATGGGAGGAAACTGGAGTCAACGTCTGTGACCAAACTGTAAGAAACCGCCTAAAGGAAATGGGACTTACATACAGAAAAGCTAAACGAAAGGCATCATTAACACCTAAACAGAAAAAAAACAAGGTTACAATGGGCTAAGGAAAAGCAATTGTGGACTGTGGATGACTGGATGAAAGTCATATTCAGTGATGAATCTCGAATCTGCATTGGGCAAGGTGATGATGCTGGAACTTTTGTTTGGTGCCTTTCCAATGAGATTTATAAAGATGACTGCCTGAAGAGAACATGTAAATTTCCACAGTCATTGATGATATGGGGCTGCATGTCAGGTAAAGGCACTGGGGAGATGGCTGTCATTACATCATCAATAAATGCACAAGTTTATGTTGATATTTTGGACAATTGAAAGGATGTTTGGGGATGATGAAATCATTTTTCAAGATGATCATGCATCTTGCCATAGAGCAAAAACTGCAAAAACATTCCTTGCAAAAAGACACATAGGGTCAATGTCATGGCATAGGGTAAATGTCAATGAGCAGATCTGATCTGATGCAGGTGTTAATTTGGGGGATGAAAATTTACAGGGTGATTCCATAATTTTTTCCTCAGAATTGAGTGATTCCATATTTTTTTCCTCTGCTTGGTCTAAAAAAGTAACTGTTACTGACTGCCACAATCTTTTTTCTTGATTTCTTATAGTGTTTCTTAAAGCCAGAAAGTTGCCATTTGAAATGACTTTAGTTTTGTGTCATGTCTGTGATCTGCTTTTTTTCTACAAAATTAAACAACTGAATGAACATCCTCTGAGGCCGGTGATTCCATAATTTTTGCCAGGGGTTGTAAGACTCATCATCAGGTTGATTCCCACATGTCCCTCCCTGAAACATTTGCTTGCATGTGGTATAAAGCCCATTAGAAAGCTGCAGCTCACCTCAGAACCAGCGTTACATTGGGTAACATCCATTTATATCACTTGCCTGCTGTACCGCCTGCTGTACCACCCCCCCACCCCCCCTGTAAGCAGCAAATGAAAGACTATATAGAGGCTTAGCATGTGATGTCACAGGTCACGTGTAGGGCAGTGCCACACGCAGCTAAAGGTCAAGTTTAGGCAGTCACAATACACTTGGCTGTGTAAACAAGCAATCTCAACTCATCTTTCACCGTATTTTTCCAGTATAACACCATGGTTACAGTTAAAAAGAATAAAAAAAAACAAAAAACAAAAAAACGAAAAAACAAAACTGCACAACTAAAACATTACTGAGTTTGTTACAGAAGCCGCTACAGGACCATGAAAAAAGTGAGTCGGCTGACTTTTCTTCCACAATCTCAAAACAGCGTACACAAAATTCAATAAAGTTAATGATGAACATTATCACTAAATACTATTATAAATATGTAAGTCTGCAATCCTTAATTAACTAAGTCCTGAATGTACTTACACGTGCGGTGATAATAATGTCTCCAGGTACAGTCAACTGCGACACCGGTGCTGTGTACAAGCGCCCAAAATAGTCATTTTCTCCTTGTACCACTGTAATTCAGCCCCAGAAAGATGCCTGTATGTTCATTTACTCCACTATCAGGTTCAGACATGATGACTTTATCTCTAAGCTTGTCCCACACTTTGCAGTACACTGTTTCTCGTATAAATAATCCTTGAAGCCCTGCGCATGAAAATTCAGTAAGGTATATCTTATATATTATATTCCAATTCTAAGGTGGAACTATGCCAGTATGACCGGCAACATGGCGATGGGGACTGGTTGAGTCACATGACTGCAAAGGGTCTATACAGTACAAATAGCTCCAGTTGTCTGCTTTTTACCAATGAAGGGTGCCCCCTGCTGTGCTATAAGAGATACTGCAGTGGCAATATTACTTGGGTCTGATGAGGATGGGTTTTACTCCATTCAGCTTCAGGTGTGAATTCAAACACACCAGTGTACCACATACGTGCAGGAACATCTTCTCAGAGCTCATGTGTGACGGGGGCTTCTGAGTGAATAAGAGACTTTACAAGCTCACTATCTTACTTCCATAAATACAAATCTCCTTTTACTTCATTAAACCAGCATTTTAAAATGTATCCTTTCTGGAAACTGAGAACACGCATGTGCAGACATCTCACCGTCTGGTTGCATGGGCGCATTTACACCCAGTGGATCCACTGTTTCTATGCTTGTTTCCATGGCAACAGGAGAGTTAGATCTCAAAGGGTCTTTGGGGCTGAAAGACAAGTGGTTTAATTCATCAAGCACTTTTTCCAAATATAACAATGTTGACAACATCACACATTCTTGTAAAATGGTAACACAACCAAACAAGTAACAGCAGCTTTCATGGCCACCAGGATACTACAAATAGCAACACGTCTTCACAAGCAACCCGACAGGCCTGTCAGCCCTAATTTTAGGTTACGGTCACTGTGTATGCTAAAAGATAAACGTGCCCCAACAAAAGATCCACTCATTCTCAGACATATCTGCAGTCTGATCCACAAGTACTTAGGAAGTGAAAATTTATGCTTCTTAAGATGCCGACTTTTAGGGTTACTTCAAGGGATTTAACAAATATATATTGAATTCTCTCTTTAGGAATTTACTGTCTCGTGTATGCACAGTCCACTTATTTCTAGAAACTATAAGTAACAGGACAATAAAATGAGGATTATTTTTAATAGAAATCATTACTTTTACAGCCAGTTATTAAATAATATTTATGTTTAAAGACAACAACCTTAAGCAATACAGAGTTTTAAAGTGTAGGTGACACCAAAAAATGTGCACAAATAATCACTAAAAATGATGAAATGTTGATATTTTAAAAACTCCTGAACAAAAGTCGATAAGTGCGCAGGTGAAGGATGAACAGCTGTGTGAAACCTGAACTCTATTTCAGCCCTCTGTCATGGCCATATTGTTGCTACATCATCAGGAGAACGGGATCTGCTTATTCGAGACCAAATCAATTGTAAACACAGCGGCGGTCGAGTTGTTTACGGACGATTTTTTTTTCTAGTGTGGAGCTTTTAAGTCCAGTATGAAGGGGTTTCTGAATTAATATATCTCTGAGGTGCTGTACTGTTCCACTCAGTTTTAAAAGGGCAGTTGTCATTCCAGTGCCTAAGAAGTCACCTATTAGTTGTTTAAATGACTACAGGCCAGTCGCGCTTACACCTGTGTTGATGAAAACCTTCAAACGTCTTGTGCTGGAGCACATTAAAGCCCAGATCCCCGTGTCTGTTGATCCACTCCAGTTTGCATACAGACAGAAGTGTGGAGGATGCTATTTCATTTGCCTTGAAGTCCGTGTACAAATGTCTGGACAAGGAAAAATCCCAGGCTAGAATGCTTTTTATTGACTATAGCTCTGCTTTTAATTCTCTTGTCCCTGCAAGGCTCATCCAGAAACAGACTTCTGGGTTTGAGTGATGTCGTTGTACACTTCGTACACTTACGACTGTGTTGCGTCCTTTCACAATAATTTGATAATTAAGTATGCAGATGACAACTATTATTGGTTTGATCTCTTCTCATGATGACTCTTTGTATAGATCTCAAGTGCAAAACGTGGTTTCCTGGAGCGAGGAAAACAATTTGAAGTTAAACACTGCAAAAACTTTTGAGTTGGTTGTTGACTTCAGTAAAAATAGATCTTATGCTCCCATCATATTAAATGGTGCTGAGGTGAAAACAGTTGAAAACTAAATTTCTGGGATTGTTTTTATCTGATGACTTGAGCTGGAATTATAAAACCAACGGAACTGTTAAAAAGTCTCGACAACAGCTTTTTTTCCTGCGTAAGCTAAAAGAATTTACTCTGAACAAGAATATTCTCTTAAATTTTTATCACAGCTGCACTGAAAGTCTTCTTAAAAACGCTGTAACTGCATGGTTTGGAAATGCCACTGCTAAAGAAAGGAAGGCTTTGAATAGAGTGGTTCGTTCAGCCAGTAGAACTGTCTGTCCTGGAGGACATTTACAAAAAAAGGCTCAAGTCCCGGTCTTTGGCTATTACTTAAGATCTCCTGCATCCCGCCAGGGACCTGTCTGAGCTTCCTTCGGGTAGGCGCTATCGGTCTATTAAATGTGGGACATCGCGTTATAGAAAAGGTTTCTTCCCACAAGCCGTAGCAATGATCAACACTCTTTGATTAGTTTTAAATGTATCTTAAATTATTTTGTGGCTTTGTTGTTTTTAATGGCATTTTTATGTTCTTTTATGTCTTTTTATTGTTTGTGTATGTCTTGCTAGTGCACTTTTGAGCTCCTTGCACCATTTTTCCAATGTGGTTTTAATACTGCAAATGGCAAATAAACTTGAACTTGAAGAAGCTGTGGGGGGGCATGGTAAATAGACTGCATTTATATAGTGCTTTTCCATCTGCATCAGATGCTGAAAGCGCTTTACAATAATGCCTCACATTCACCCCGATGTCAGGGTGCTGCCATACAAGGTACTCACTACACACCGGGAGCAACTAGGGGATTAAGGACCTTGCCCAAGGGCCCTTAGAGATTTCCGACCAGGCTGGGATTTGAACAGAGGAACCTCTGGTCTCAAGCCCAAAGCTTAACCACTAGACCATCACCTTCAGGGACACGGCCTCATGGTTTTGAGCCTTATTTAGACAATGAGGGAGAAGAAACCTTGGAGAAAGACCATCAGGGTGACAACAGTGACAATATTGGCAGAGTTCAGAACACAGAATGATGATTATAAAAAAATTAATAAATAATGCAGGCAAATTCAGCATGCAGACGGAAAAGATAAACTGTTTTTATTCCCAGCTCTGTGGTCATAATCAACTGATGAGTTATTGTTTTTTAAAGTTTGTTTTACTGTCCTTAACATTAGAGAAACGTGATTAGGAAGTGTGGATTTTTTATTTATGTTTTTTTCCTTAGAAACAGGTACATACATTTCAATTCTGAAAAATGACACATTGCACCTGTGAGGAACTGAAAATATCAACTATTAAAATAAATCTTGTTTTCTTCTTGAATACAGTTAATGTACTGTACGTTAGTAGCATAACATATTAATTATTAAAACCATTAGTACATCATTAGATACCATCTTCACAAACTGATAAAAACTAACATATCCACATAAAGGCTGATTTTGGAAAATGATGTCTGAAAGTTTTTTTGCCCTGGCTGAAGAAAAGCCCCCACCCCCCCACCCCCACAACAGCAGTTTGGTGCCAGGTTACAGCGTCAGCACAGGTGTAATCTGTTAATTGCGGGATGGTTCGAGTCTTTGCTATGAACGGAGCATCCTCTCCCTCCACCGGGCCGCTTTGCGCTGCAAGTTGAAAGACTTGCAGCACCTGATCTGCTGCACGCGCTGAAAACATCCAATGATCCACAAAAACATTTTTTTGAAGTGAAAATACTTAGTTTTGCCTCCGTGTGGTGTGGAGATGCTGCGCGACAGCGTGCACGTGCGCTCATCAATATAAGTGTTCCACCTGCCAATCAAAAGGGTCCTGCAGTCAGAATTAACTGTTCTGACACGTATAAAAAAAAACGTGCAGCACAGACCCGAACCACTCGGTAGAAACAGGCTGTCAGTAGCCTGTAAAAATCCATAAATTTGCTGTATCACTGTTTAAGCTGCAGCGTTCAAGGAGTGTGAAAAAAGTGCCGCTGGTACACAACAGAGTCCCCACAATCCACTCATTCTGACGCATGTGATCCTTAGGAAACTGAAACTAGCGGACTCCATCTGCAACAGTGTTTTCATAAAAACTTGCAAACTCATCCAGCTGGCATAACTCCAGAAATGAAGCACTTAAACACAGACGTATGTCTGATTGTTAACCAAACAAATGGGGCTGTTAAGACAATAGTTCTCGGGCTGATATCACTTCCTCCTTCTTCACCAATGTTGTGACTCACCCTGAAGTTCCTGGCTTTTAGCGGTGTGCAGTTCAAAACCTGGATATTTATCTCTTCAGTAACCACACACCGGGAAAGCATTAATTTCAAACTTTAATTTTAGTCTTAAATACTTAAAAAACATGACACATCATGTCACCTACACTTTAATAGAATTTAACTATTGAATCAGCTTCATAAATCAACACTGTTTAAAAGAATATTGAGGCACTCAACTCTGAGCTGTGCGTCATTTGAACAGCCTCAGCAGCTGCAGAGCTAATTAGGCCGGTAGCGTAGTGGATACAGTGACGTGAGACTATTCTTGTCTGAATTAAAGGCCAGAGTTGGTTCGGATGTCCTACCTGACAGGGGTAAAGTTGGAGAAATCAGCCCAGCCGGTGTCTGAGTTGGAGGCGGCAGTAGCAGAGGAGCTCCATGCTGTCTCAGGGAGAACTTCTGTGGTGGGCGAGGACAAGGGGGCTGTGGCAGTAGAATTATTGGAGCTGGATGCTGGAGCTGTGGATGTACCTGTGTCCATTGGGATGTCATCAAAGTTTGCTGTCCATACTGGCCCTAAGATGGCAGAGTGGGGAAAAACACATCAAGAAAAGAGTGCAAAAAAAAAAAAAAGATTTCATGTATGTTTGGGATAAACCCTAAACATACATGAAATGCATTCTTGACCATTTGTTTTCAAATCCTTTTCAGTAATAAATAAGAAAAAATACTTTCTTCTTCAATTTCCCAGATGCATCTGTTCTTCTGTAGAGATCTTTTCTTCAAGTCAGTCTCACACAAAGGCACCTTTACCTGTCAAGATCACTTCTGCTGAATTGACACCAGAGCTTTCAGAGACTCAGAATGAACCATCAGCCGCAGGAAAAATTTAAAACAAATCTCTCAGCCTGATCTCCGCTCAGATTTGAAAATGTACAAGTTTGATAAACTTCACGGACATCAGCTGACAAGGACTCATTTTGCACTTTATAAAACGACCTTTATTCATAAAAATGACAGCACACAGCCCTGATCATTGCACACCCACTGGCTGTGATACTGAAATGATATTGCTCTTGTTTTCCCCGAGTTCATGTCCAAACTCGTGTCACTCTGGTCACATTAAACTGCAGGATCTGCTGCTGTCGTGCTGAAAACACTGCAGTCATTGCACACCTGCTGGGCAGTTATGGTGTGCTCTTTGAGGAGCTTTTGCGTGGCCTATGTGGTATTTATTAGAGGTGCACCGATCGATCGGGCACCGATCATTATCGGCCGATAACGCCTTGATCAAAAGGACCGATCACAACAGTGCAGGCAGTAGTGCAGGGAGCGCTTGGTCCTGTCATGACACGCTTTCCTCTGTGACGTAAACTCATTTTGACTTCTGATATGCGCTGGACGGACAAGGAGAGCAGTCGCCATCATCTAATGTAGTCCATGTCCGTCCAGCTCATATCAGAAGTCAAAATGAGTCAAATGGCTCAGAGATCTAAATAGACTGCTGTGTAATGAATGGAACCACACTGTCATCTAGAGGATATCCAGTGTGCGTGAGTGTGTATTTGTGAATCAGCAGGCATTTTGATTTTGTTTATTTTTTTATATGAGTGTAGAGGTACAGAGAGTACAAAGAAGCTTTGTTCATTTGATTTGCTTATACAACCCCTGGCAAAAATTATGGAATCACCGGCCCCGGAGGATGTTCATTCAGTTGTTTAATTTTGTAGAAAAAAAAAACCCATCACAGACATGACACAAAACTAAAGTCATTTCAAATGGCAACTTTCTGGCTTTAAGAAACACTATAAGAAATCAGGAAAAAAAAAATTGTGGCAGTCAGTAACGGTTACTTTTTTAGACTAAGCAGAGGGGAAAAAAATATGGAATCACTCAATTCTGAGGAAAAAATTATGGAATCACGCTCCAACACATCACTAGTATTTTGTTGCACCACCTCTGGCTTTTATAACAGTTTGCAGTCTCTGAGGCATGGACTTAATGAGTGACAAACAGTACTCTTCATCAGTGTAGCTCCAACTTTCTCTGATTGCTGTTGCCAGATCAGCTTTGCAGGTTGGAGCCTTGTCATGGACCATTTTCTTCAACTTCCACCAAAGATTTTCAATTGGATTAAGATCCGGACTATTTGCAGGCCATGACATTGACCCTATGTGTCTTTTTGCAAGGAATGTTTTCACAGTTTTTGCTTTATGGCAAGATGCATTATCATCTTGAAAAATGATTTCATCATCCCCAAACATCCTTTCAATTGATGGGATAAGAAAAGTGTCCAAAATATCAACGTAAACTTTTAACATTTATTGATGATGTAATGACAGCCATCTCCCCAGTGCCTTTACCTGACATGCAGCCCCATATCATCAATGACTGTGGAAATTTACATGTTCTCTTCAGGCAGTCATCTTTATAAATCTCATTAGAACGGCACCAAACCAAAGTTCCAACATCATCACCTTGCCCAATGCAGAGTCGAGATTCATCGCTGAATATGACTTTCATCCAGCCATCCACAGTCCATGATTGCTTTTCCTTAGCCCATTGTAACCTTGTTTTTTTCTGTTTAGGTGTTAATGATGGCTTTTGTTTAGCTTTTCTGTATGTAAATCCCATTTCCTTTAGGCGGTTTCTTACAGTTTGGTCACAGACGTTGACTCCAGTTTCCTCCCATTTGTTCCTCATTTGTTTTGTTGTGCATTTTCGATTTTTGAGACATATTGCTTTAAGTTTTCTGTCTTGACGCTTTGATGTCTTCCTTGGTCTACCAGTATGTTTGCCTTTAACAACCTTCCCATGTTGTTTGTATTTGGTCCAGAGTTTAGACACAGCTGACTGTGAACAAAAGTTGGCAGTTTATTCTAGTGTCTTTATTTGAATGCATGTTTTTTGTTTTTATCATTAAGTTTAAATGCAAAAATAGTCCCATACATTAGACCTATATTCTTATTTTGGGCATGATCCAAATATGTAGTTGATTGGTATCGGCCTTGATCGGTATCGGCAGATCAAAATTTCAGTGATCGGTGATCGGCTTAAAAAATCCTGATCGGTGCACTTCTAGTATTTATGCGTCTTCCAGGTAACGGAAATCAGGTACATTGTACTTCACGACCAACAGTGCGATCATGGAGGTTTGTGAGAGGATACAGAGTCTGCCTTGTAAAGGCCTGCGGCAGCTGAGCGTCTTTGGCATCATTCAATGCAATTTCATGACTGCACAAGAACCGCTGAACAGACCCTGTGTAAAGAGGATTTAAGATAATAATGGTCATGTGTGAATTTCTGAAAATGCTACTTCATCGTTCTAACTGCTCACTACATTTATAAATCAAGTTTAGCTTAGACTCATCCATTTCATTTGTATGTAAACCAACACAAGAACTAAAGATCTGTGAGCACGCTCGCAAAATGATACGCCCCACGCTGCTGTACTACTTGTTTGTACATCTGTAGTAATAACTGTTTTGTGACTAAATATCTGAATTATAGCCCAACATGCCTCTTTATAAATGTAACTCATAAATACAATGCGTTCCCAAATAAAAAATGACACTGTAAAGTCCAATGATCTTCCCTTGGAAATAATAGAGTGGAATAATTACACTTCCTCCACATCTTCACATGGTGTGATACCACTGCGAGAGGTTTCACTGAACTCCACCAAACAGTTTAGCAGCAGATGCATGAACAAGACTCATGGAAAGACACACAGGGTGATTCTGATATGCCACCACCACACCTTTGTTTATGGGTAGTGTAAAAACTCACAAACCTGTGTCGACTTCCATTCTGTCATCAGTGCTGGGGTTGGAAGCTTCAAATGGATCCCTTTTCACATCATCATCCTCAGAGTCTGTGCTCTCCTCACTGTCTGTGCTGCCTGAACTCCTGAGGATAGCCAAAAAAAAACAAAACAAAAAAAAAACAACTTCACAAACTTCTCACACGCATGCACCCTTTCTTATATGTCCAGATCAGTGATTCTCAACCACCCTACGGTGCTGTGATCGATCGTCAGGGGTGCCGTGGGTATTTTTCATATTCGCGATTATTTTTCACATTCGCAATTACCGTGAATTACTTATTTTATCCACAAAGCATAAAACAACTCAGAATCTGACGTCAAACGTGCTGCAGCCTCGCTCTCGTCTTAAGACGGGACAATAACAAGGAGGCTGACGGCCGATTAAAACAGTGCCGTCTTCTTCAAAAGCCGTCTAAAATGCGGAACTGTCGGTGTGTGTGTCTGTGCCTGTGTGTGCGCGCGCGCGGAGTTAACAGGCTGCAGACTGCGAGGGAGGGGGTGGGTGAGGGAGATTCCTGAATGCAGGTTCAGTGCGCAGCGAGCGCAGAGGAGAGAGAGGATTTTAACCCGAGTGAACGTTAAAATGGAAACGTGAAGCTGCCTTTACTTCTCTCTGAACTTTCTCTAAAGGTGTGATTCTGCCGTTACCGTCC
Source organism: Thalassophryne amazonica (assembly GCF_902500255.1). Lineage (NCBI taxonomy): Eukaryota > Metazoa > Chordata > Actinopteri > Batrachoidiformes > Batrachoididae > Thalassophryne > Thalassophryne amazonica. The sequence goes on from NC_047110.1 coordinate 102,516,928, forward strand.
TGTTCACACCATGTGCACGTCGTATGCTGAATTTATGAGATCATGAGATGAAATAAATGGTCAAATATCTTTAAAAACATATTTAAAAAATGAGAATATATGAATGAACTGAGCCACAAAAAAACAAACAAAAAAAAAAACAATGTTCAGACGCACAGATCACAAAAAGCAGGTGAGAACTCTGAACTTTAACAGCTGTTATTTTCCAAAGGTATTTAAATGTTCAATCTTGAGCTTAATGCAGTGTTTAAGCACAAAACGTGACTGATAAGGAGAAACAATTTCAGAAATGCAACAGAAACAACCACAATTCAGAAAAAATTGGGACTGTATGTAAAATGAAGATAAAAATAAAAATGTTGCACCATTCCCAGTTTCTCCACTCACAGAAGCCAAACGTTCTTCCAGAGTTGTGTAATTATACTACAATAGTAGAATATAAAGAAGGGGAAAAAAAGAAAAAAAAATAGACAATATATTTGTCAATCGCAATTATTTGTCTGACAATTAATCGTCTCCAGAAATTCCTAATCGTGACAGCCCTACTTGAGATCAGAGCGCAAAATGCTTGAGGATTTTCGAAATGCGGTGTTTTCTGTATCGATTTTCTAATAATAATAATAAGAATAATGATATTTGGGTTTTGCGCAAAACCAGAGGTAATAGCATTATATTATTTTGGTTGGTGGTGTGCCGCAGGATTTTGTAAATATAAAAAGGGTGCCGCGGCTCAAAAAAGGTTGAAAATCACTGGTCCAGATCATTCTTTCTTATAACTATGTAGGAATACAGGTTGAAATATGTAGTTTATGACTGATGGAATGCCAGAGTTGGCTTATTTCATTAAAAAAAAAAAAAGAGGGGGGGGGAACAAATCAGGCTTAATGATGCCGATAGAAATCAACGTGTATAAAGTACTGATTAAAACCAATACAGAGCCAGTGACACAGGTTGGGACATACCTCCAGTTCTAAAAGGAAGTATGCAAAAGAACTGACGTAAACACAGAATAAGAAAAGAGTCTTCATTAGACCTGGGGCGCCTTTGTGCCTCTGGTGCAAACGTGACATCCTTCTCATCCCAGATATCCTCCTCATCAGAACCAGCATCTTCAAACTGCTGGATTTTCTCCTTACAACGTGCCTCAAACAAAGCTATATTTGCCTACAAAACAAAAAGACACAACAGAACTTTTAATTAGAAACATGCATTCAGTTTTCATATGAAATCTGGATTTCAAAGAAATTTCATTTGCCAGTCTGTATTACATTACAAACATTCACACTGCTGTAACAGCAAGGCATCTTAATCCACATATCTAAATCCCTTTGATTTACAGCTATTACTTTGCATTACAAATACATTGAACAAAAATATAAATGCAACACTTTTGTTTTTGCTTCCATTTTTCATGAGCTGACCTCAAAGATCTAAAACATTTTCTATATACACAAAAGACCTGTTTCTGTCAAATATTGTTGACAAATCTGTCTAAATCTGTGTTAGTGAGGACTTTTTTGCCAAGATAATTCATCCCACCTCACAGGTGTGGAATGTCAAGATGCTGATGAGACAGCATGATTATTACACAGGTGTGCCTTAGGCTGGCAACAATAAAAGGCCACTCTAAAATGTGCCGTTCTGCTGTGAGTGAATGTCAGTGACACCAGTAAATATAATATAAACAAGCTCAATTAAACATTTTTACCATAGATTTTACACATTCATTCAATAACTGCACATTAAATTAGATCATAGATTTAGTACTTACACTTTCATTAGTATTCAGTGAAAAATTGATGTCTGATATTCTATCAAAAGGAATACTGCAATGTTAAAGAGAAAAAGAGTTTAGTTAAGCATTTGCACACATGGTAACAGAGTCAAACATGCTCTAACACAACTGTAATTACTTCATACTTATTCCTGTATTTTAAGGAAATACCAACTTTTACTCCAGGTCAGGTTGATTAAAGACAATGAAAACGTTGCATACAAATACAGTTCTATGTAATTATCACCAAGGAAAAAAAAAAAAAAAAAAAACGCCCAAATGAATGTATTCAGGATTTTTTTGTGGATATGCACGTTTGTTTGTTTTTAAACTGTTTGCATAAGAACATATTTAACTGGAGGAGGCAGTTGTAAAATTTGCTCCTAAACCTTATGACAGTAATTTCTGACTGCACATATTGGAGATCACTCCACTGCTTTTGTGCAAGCCAATATGCATGACATCAACTGAAAAGGCAAACAGCAGGCAGTGCCACAACTTGTATCAACCATTTTATCAAGTAAATTAAGATTTCTCACTTTCTACAACAATTATTTCAGCTGTACTTTAAAGATATGTATAAATATCCATGTTTTGCTTTGTGTTGGAGCCAAACTACTGAGACCACAACAATGAAAACAAACGTGTATAGGATACCCACAGAGAGCGAGCAACACAGACACAATCATGCTAATTAATTTAATATAACAATGGTACTCAGAAGGTTCTACACAATGTTCAGCTTGCCATTAAACAAAAAGATGCAGTTCTTGAAGGAGACAGACTGTACATCAAAGAATGTAACTGTTATTGCCGTTCAGTAGTCCAACATTTTTTAAATGGCTGCAATTTGATATTAATAAATGTCTGATTGTGTTGCACAAGCCACACTTCCCTTATTGTGCTTTACATTGTGATTCATGAATTCACAACTGGAATTAGCTGAGTATTCTGTGTGACACTCTGTTCATTCGGGCACAAAATGAAATCAAATGGCAGATACTTGAAAGGTTTATAAGAGGTAATCACAGCAGGGCATTTTTTTTTTTAAATACTATACATTTTGAATGACAGAATGTTTGTAAATGGCATCCATATAAAACAAGTTAACATTAAAGGCTTAACTTTAATGTTTGCTCATCCACTTTATTTTAATGCCAATACCTGAATGAACTTGTCCCACGAAAGGTGACACAAAGTTTTGAACATCAACTTTTAATTTCACAGTTTAGAAATATTTACCACCAGCAATGCAGATGACAATTCATTAAAAATAACATTACAGACCTTTAATTATATACCACAGACATACAGTTAGGTCCATGTACATTTCTGACATTTGCATTTCTAAAAGCACAGAGACAAAAGCAAAAAACAATTGTCAGTTCATAATTGTAGCCAAATCAGGCAAATGGTGTATGGATCATGGTACTTTGGATGTGTTGGTACAATTTAAGGAAAGAGTACTTGCACAAGAAGTGCTGCAATTTCTGCACTTTATAATCTAATAACCATCTGTGTAGTGTGAACTCATTCACCAATTTCTTTCATCTCAAATATGATGCAAAAGTTACAGTAAATATTACAATACAGTACTGTGTTCAAGTCTTAAGGGAGACCTGCATTGAAAAAAATGCAGTCAGATTTTTTGAACAAAAAATGACTTACATTTACACGAGATCCTTCTGAATGTAGTAAAGTAAATCTGCAAGCCCAGATCTGTCATTCAACTGAGAAATCTTCATTTGAAAATGACAAATTTACAGGTAACATTTAGCCCTCCGCAAATTGTCCCTTTCATCATGGACGCTGCCGAGACGTCATGGACAAGACCCTCTCCCAGCATGCATTGCGCCAATTGTAATTTGTGGATTTACGTCAGTTTTCATCTGCACCTTTTTCTTGTCTTATACGGAAGGATCTACTTTTTTAAAAACTTCATATTGTCTTGCGGCACGTTTGGTGAGTACACATTTCTTTTATTTGTGCTTGAAAATTATTTTGTGGACTTTTTCATACGCCGTTTGATTGAGTGGTGTCGCATTGAAAATCTACTGTCTTTCACCTCCGGTGTACTGTCGCGGGCTACAGCGAGACACGCAAAGAATTCAAGTCATAAAAAATATATAAACCTCTCTCAGCGGCCACGGAGCTCTGCGGCTCCGATTACCGAGACGTGCAGCGCTGCAGATTTTGCAGCAAGAAGTCTGTCCTTGCGAGCAACAGGTGTCACCGCGCGCACTGCATTAAAATGGAGAGCGTAGTCTCTGGACTTGTGCCAAGTTGGCTGCAACTCCATTCAGTAGACAGACAGGGGGTGCTGGCTGCACAGCAGACACGGGGGTGTGAGTGCCGCGGCAGCATTTAACGAGCGCATGCACTCGTTAAGCATATCGGGGGCAGTGAGAGCGAGGCGTCGGGGAATAATGTCGCCCACTGTCGATGCAGCCGCTGATCTGATCCCCGGATATGAGCAAGCAGAGCTGTATCTCACATTCATTGCATCTTACTTTTGGATGTTGAAACCAGGATGTGTATAACAGTAACATTACTAAGAGATAAAATCAATTTCAATGCGGGATCGGACTGAAGGCGGGAACGCGTCGTCTTGTCACCGACGTCATGGAAATGATCCGGATGTACAAACTGTTTTCACAGAGGGCTAAATGTTAGCTGCAAATTTGTCATTTTTAAACAAATATTTCTCCGCTGAATTACAAATTTGGGCTTAGAGATTTACTTTACTGCATTCACTGTTGCCTCACAGCAAGAGGGTCATGGGTTTGATTCTGGTGGTTGGCTCTCACTGCGGTACTGTATCACTTCCTGTTTCGGAGCACAGCGGTGTTTTCCTGAATCTGTTAGCTGTTTAATCTGCGCAGTTAGATTGATCTAGTTAACTAGATAACGATTTGTTTCACAGTGTAATCTTCACGTGCCTTAACTAAAGCACTCCCTCTGCTGAATCACCTCTAAATAATTTACACATTATTCACTTTGTGTGTTTTTAGGAATCCGCTAGCTTAGCGCAGCTACTAGCTCTTAGCCGGTTTAGCATGGCGGCTTCTCCTGTCTCTCCTGCACTTTTCTGCTCTGGGTGTGAAATGTTTAGTTATTCCTCTGCCTCCTTTAGCAGTAATGGTACTTGTAATAAGTGTAGCTTAGTCGTAGCTTTGGAGGCCTGGCTGGGCGAATTGGAGACTCGGCTCCGCACTGTGGAAAATTCTACAGCTAGCCAGGCCCCTGTAGTCGGTGCGGACCAAGGTAGCTTAGCCGCCGTTAGTTTCCCTCTGGCAGATCCCGAGCAGCCGGGAAAGCAGGCCGACTGGGTGACTGTGAGGAGGAAGTGTAGTTCTAAACAGAAGCCCCGTGTACACCGCCAACCCGTTCACATTTCTAACCGTTTTTCCCCACTCGACGACACACCCGCCGCGGATTAAACTCTGGTTATTGGCGACTCTGTTTTGAGAAATGTAAAGTTAGCGACACCAGCAACCATAGTCAATTGTCTTCCGGGGGCCAGAGCAGGCGACACTGAAGGAAATTTGAAACTGCTGGCTAAGGCTAAGCGTAAATTTGGTAAGATTGTAATTCACGTCGGCAGTAATGACACCCGGTTACGCCAATCGGAGGTCACTAAAATTAACATTGAATCGGTGTGTAAATTTGCAAAAACAATGTCGGACTCTGTAGTTTTCTCTGGGCCCCTCCCCAATCGGACCGGGAGTGACATGTTTAGCCGCATGTACTCCTTGAATTGCTGTCTGAGTGGTGTCCCAAAAATGAGGTGGGCTTCATAGATAATTGGCAAAGCTTCTGGGGAAAACCTGGTCTTGTTAGGAGAGACAGCATCCATCCCACTTTGGATGGAGCAGCTCTCATTTCTAGAAATCTGGCCAATTTTCTTAAATCCTCCAAACCGTGACTATCCAGGGTTGGGACCAGGAAGCAGAGTTGTAGTCTTACACACCTCTCTGCAGCTTCTCTCCCCCTGCCATCCCCTCATTACCCCATTCCCGTAGATCTTAGGTCTTGTTCTGACTTATGGTATGGAAATTGAAGACTTAACAGTATTCCCTGAAAACTTCCTTCTGTCTGATCATTTCTTAATAACATTTACATTTACTCTGATGGACTACCCAGCAGTGGGGAATAAGATTCATTACACTAGAAGTCTTTCAGAAAGCACTGTAACTAGGTTTAAGGATATGATTCCTTCTTTATGTTCTCTAATGCCATATACCAACACAGTGCAGAGTAGCTACCTAAACTCTGTGAGATAGAGTATCTCGTCAATAGTTTTACATCCTCATTGAAGACAACTTTGGATGCTGTAGATCCTCTGAAAAAGAGAGCTTTAAATCAGTGCCTGACTCTGTGGTATAACTCACAAACTCGCAGCTTAAAGGAGATAACCCGTAAGTTGGAGAGGAAATGGCATCTCACTAATTTAGAAGATCTTCACTTAGCCTGGTAAAAGAGTCTGTTGCTCTATAAAAAAGCCCTCCGTAAAGCTAGGACATCTTACTACTCATCACTAATTGAAGAAAATAAGAACAACCCCAGGTTTCTTTTCAGCACTGTAGCCAGGCTGACAAAGAGTCAGAGCTCTATTGAGCCGAGTATTCCTTTAACTTTAACTAGTAATGACTTCATGACTTTCTTTGCTAATAAAATTTTAACTATGAGAGAAAAAATTACTCATAACCATCCCAAAGACGTATCGTTATCTTTGGCTGCTTTCAGTGATGCCGGTATTTGGTTAGACTCTTTCTCTCCGATTGTTCTGAGTTATTTTCATTAGTTACTTCATCCAAACCATCAACATGTCTATTAGACCCCATTCCTACCAGGCTGCTCAAGGAAGCCCTACCATTATTTAATGCTTCGATATTAAATATGATCAATTTATCTGTATTAGTTGGCTCTGTACCACAGGCTTTTAAGGTGGCAGTAATTAAAGCATTACTTAAAAAGCCATCACTTGACCCAGCTATCTTAGCTAATTATAGGCTAATCTCCAACCTTCCTTTTCTCTCAAAAATTCTTGAAAGGGTAGTTGTAAAACAGCTAACTGATCATCTGCAGAGGAATGGTCTATTTGAAGAGTTTCAGTCAGGTTTTAGAATTCATCATAGTACAGAAACAGCATTAGTGAAGGTTACAAATGATCTTCTTATGGCCTCAGACAGTGGACTCATCTCTGTGCTTGTTCTGTTAGACCTCAGTGCTGCTTTTGATACTGTTGACCATAAAATTTTATTACAGAGATTAGAGCATGCCACAGGTATTAAAGGCACTGTGCTGCGGTGGTTTGAATCATATTTATCTAATAGATTACAATTTGTTCATGTAAATGGGGAATCTTCTTCACAGACTAAGGTTAATTATGGAGTTCCACAAGGTTCTGTGCTAGGACCAATTTTATTCACTTTATACATGCTTCCCTTAGGCAGTATTATTAGACGGTATTGCTTAAATTTTCATTGTTACGCAGATGATACCCAGCTTTATCTATCCATGAAGCCAGAGGACACACACCAATTAGCTAAACTGCAAGATTGTCTTACAGACATAAAGACATGGATGACCTCTAATTTCCTGCTTTTAAACTCAGATAAAACTGAAGTTATTGTACTTGGCCCCACAAATCTTACAAACATGGTGTCTAACCAGATCCTTACTCTGGATGGCATTACACTGACCTCTAGTAATACTGTGAGAAATCTTGGAGTCATTTTTGATCAGGATATGTCATTCAATGCGCATATTAAACAAATATATAGGACTGCTTTTTTGCATTTGCGCAATATCTCTAAAATTAGAAAGGTCTTGTCTCAGAGTGATGCTGAAAAACTAATTCATGCATTTATTTCCTCTAGGCTGGACTATTGTAATTCATTATTATCAGGTTGTCCTAAAAGTTCCCTGAAAAGCCTTCAGTTAATTCAAAATGCTGCACCTAGAGTACTAGCGGGGACTAGAAGGAAAGAGCATATCTCACCCATATTGGCCTCTCTTCATTGGCTTCCTGTTAATTCTAGAATAGAATTTAAAATTCTTCTTCTTACTTATAAGGTTTTGAATAATCAGGTCCCATCTTATCTTAGGGACCTCATAGTACCATATCACCTCAATAGAGCGCTTTGCTCTCAGACTGCAGGCTTACTTGCAGTTCCTAGGGTTTGTAAGACTAGAATGGGAGGCAGAGCCTTCAGCTTTCAGGCTCCTCTCTTGTGGAACCAGCTCCCAATTCAGATGAGGGAGACAGACACCCTCTCTACTTTTAAGATTAGGCTTAAAACTTTCCTTTTTGCTAAAGCTTATAGTTAGGGCTGGATCAGGTGACCCTGAACCATCCCTTAGTTATGCTGCTATAGGCCTAGACTGCTGGGGGGTTCCCATGATGCACTGAGTGTTTCTTTCTCTTTTTGCTCTGTATGCACCACTCTGCATTTAATCATTAGTGATTGATCTCTGCTCCCCTCCACAGCATGTCTTTTTCCTGGTTCTCTCCCTCAGCCTCAACCAGTCCCAGCAGAAGACTGCCCCTCCCTGAGCCTGGTTCTGCTGGAGGTTTCTTCCTGTTAAAAGGGAGTTTTTCCTTCCCACTGTCGCCAAGTGCTTGCTCACAGGGGGTCGTTTTGACCGTTGGGGTTTTTACGTAATTATTGTATGGCCTTGCCTTACAATATAAAGCGCCTTGGGGCAACTGTTTGTTGTGATTTGGCGCTATATAAATAAAATTGATTGATTGATTGATTCACAAGGGTCTTATACACAACAAAAATATAAACGCAACACTTTTGGTTTTGCTCCCATTTTGTCTGAGATGAATTCAAAGATCTAAAACTTTTTCCACATACACAATATCACCATTTCCCTCAAATATTGTTCACAAACCAGTCTAAATCTGTGATAGTGAGCACTTCTTTGCTGAGATAATCCATCCCACCTCACAGGTGTGCCATATCAAGATGCTGATTAGACACCATGATTAGTGCACAGGTGTGCCTTAGACTGCCCACAATAAAAGGCCACTCTGAAAGGTGCAGTTTTATCACACAGCACAATGCCACAGATGTCGCAAGATTTGAGGGAGCGTGAAATTGGCATGCCGACAGCAGGAATGTCGGCCAGAGCTGTTGCTCGTGTATTGAATGTTCATTTCTCTACCATAAGCCGTCTCCAAAGGCGTTTCAGAGAATTTGGCAGTACATCCAACCAGCCTCACAACCGCAGACCACGTGTAACCACACCAGCCCAGGACCTCCACATCCAGCATGTTCACCTCCAAGATCGTCTGAGACCAGCCACTCGGACAGCTGCTGAAACAATCGGTTTGCATAACCAAAGAATTTCTGCACAAACTGTCAGAAACCGTCTCAGGGAAGCTCATCTGCATGCTCGTCGTCCTCATCGGGGTCTCGACCTGACTCCAGTTCGTCGTCGTACCCGACTTGAGTGGGCAAATGCTCACATTCCCTGGCGTTTAGCACGTTGGAGAGGTGTTCTCTTCACGGATGAATCCCGGTTCACACTGTTCAGGGCAGATGGCAGACAGTGTGTGTGGCGTCGTGTGGGTGAGCGGTTTTCTGATGTCAATGTTGTGGATCGAGTGGCCCATGGTGGCGGTGGGGTTATGGTATGGGCAGGCGTCTGTTATGGACGAAGAACACAGGTGCATTTTATTGATGGCATTTTGAATGCACAGAGGTACCGTGACGAGATCCTGAGGCCCATTGTTGTGCCATACATCCAAGAACATCACCTCATGTTGCAGCAGGATAATGCACGTCCCCATGTTGCAAGGATCTGTACACAATTCTTGGAAGCTGAAAATGTCCCAGTTCTTGCATGGCCGGCATACTCACCGGACATGTCACCCATTGAGCATGTTTGGGATGCTCTGGACCGGCGTATACGACAGCGTGTACCAGTTCCTGCCAATATCCAGCAACTTCGCACAGCCATTGAAGAGGAGTGGACCAACATTCCACAGGCCACAATTGACAACCTGATCAACTCTATGCGAAGGAGATGTGTTGCACTGCATGAGGCAAATGGTGGTCACACCAGATACTGACTGGTATCCCCCCCAATAAAACAAAACTGCACCATTCAGAGTGGCCTTTTATTGTGGACAGTAAGGCACACCTGTGCACTAATCATGGTAACTAATCAGCATCTTGATATGGCACACCTGTGAGGTGGGATGGATTATCTCAGCAAAGGAGAAGTGCTCACTATCACAGATTTAGACTGGTTTGTGAACAGTATTTGAGGGAAATGGTGATATTGTGTATGTGGAAAAAGTTTTAGATCTTTGAGTTCATCTCATACAAAATGGGAGCAAAACCAAAAGTGTTGCGTTTATATTTTTGTGTATAAATACATTGTGTGTAAATACGTATCAGCTATTTCTGTTCTGAAATCTGACCATATTTATTTCAATGCAGGTCTCCTTTAAGCACTTGTGTTTCTGTATAAAAGCAGCTTGAATTTTCATGAGCATTTCAATAAAACACCAAATCTGAAATGTAATATATATGAACAAATTTGATTTTATTAAAGAAAGTATGGAAGTATATCAAAGAGTGCAAAATATGTTTTCTGAATAATTAAAAACCTAAGTATTTTGTGGGAATACAGAATAATGCATGATTCCAAAAGACAAGAAACAAAATAAGGATTAAAAAAATGATAATCGAAAACCTTGAGATGGGCTTTTAAAGGGGTCATATTTTGAACCATTCCAATAACAGTACACTGGGAGTCTTAAAAAATAGTTGAAAGTTTAAGGAAAAAAAATAATAAATCACCTGTGCTGCACATTTTCCTCTTTACCTGCTTTACCCTCAGCTCATCAGCTCACTCAAGTGTGTGCAATTAACCAAAATCTATCTAACAGACTGGCTAATCAGGTGTAGGCAGAGCAGTGAGCGTTGGAAGCTGTGCAGGCCAGTTTTTTTTTTTTTTTTTTTAATAGGAAGTAGGAGCTGCATGTCATACCTTCTCATCTGAGACAGTGAAGGTGTGGCATGGCTTATAGATCTAGCAGGAGTTTATAACAGGCAATTTCAGCTCCAAATGATTAATTTAGCATAATCATAAATTTGCAGCTGTTTAATGGAAAGCACCAGCAATATTTCACTGGAAAATGGAACTGCACAATAGGAGCCCTTTAATGCCCAGTACTTCCTCATATAATTTCATATTTAGAAGCTTAATTTTTTTTCCAACATCTTCATTTTATTCATGCTTAAGAGTTTTGCACAGTACAGTACGTGGACCCAAATGTATGCAAAATTAAAATAATTCTCCGTGTCACCCCGTGGATTGTTCCAATAGTCAGAAAACCCACAGCTTTTCAGATGTTTTAAACCCCAAAAACCAGCTACCCTGAAGAATGAAGACAAAGGGACAGCACAGCAACAACACAAGCTGGATAACGCTTGCTCTCTACAGGCCTTGTTTGGTAACACACACAGACACAAAAACAAACAAAAAAAAAAAGGGGGGGTTGAGTTGGTTTTAATGTCACAGTGGCCACTGTAATAAAATTATACATAATTAATGCAGTCATGTGAGATGCAGATAAAGAAAAATGCTTAAAATGGCTGTGGGTCAAGAGGGCCCTGGTCAGGGGGTCTGGGTGGTGGTGAAGCCCCCTTGAAGCTGAAGAGTTTTAGCCATGCTAATGCTTCACAAAAAACATTTTCTGCAGTGAATTAACAAGGAGAGATAGGGAGGATGGAGACAGCTGTTTATCCAACTCTTTAAAAGTTGGACAAAGTCTACCTTCACTTCTGTAAAGTGTGAAAGGGTCTTCTCCAAAATTGGAGAAATAGTAAGAAAGAAGAGGAACGGGCTCAAGCCTAACATAGCTGAAATGATCTTGTTTTCATATAAAAACCTTTGAACCCCCAAATCCCCTTCATTTTGTACAACTATGGTCATAACATTCCTTAGTTACACAAGCATTTCATAATTTATATCTCTATTACATACAATGTTTTATGATGGGACCATCACATTCTAAGTATATTATTAATGTCTTTCAACAAAAATAAAGCCAAAAATTTCAAGATGCACACAGAACCTTTATTATTTATCATACAGTGCCTTTTGTTTCATGACACCTTGACATTTTTTGTTCCATGCAAGTTCTATGGTAAAGATTTATTTAAGTGTATCAAATGCTTCAAAAGACAAACATTTCAACACAATTGCTTTAGTGGTTCAAAACGCTTCAGTTTCGCCGTCACTAAAAATTAGCAATAAAATGCATCAGCGACCACTAATTATTACTGTATGTGCATGGATAGACTTACAATCATGAATACTTTGATGTTGTGTTGCTAACTGGGATGTTGCGAAGGAGCAGCAGCTCTACTCCGAGCTTCCCACGGATGACCAAGCTTCTCACCTTATCTCTAAGGGAGACAACCGGCTGCCCTACTAAGGAAGCCCATTTTGGCTGCTTGTACCCGCGATCTAGTTCTTTCGGTCATGACCATAGGTGAGAGTAGGAATGAAGACTGACCAGTAGATCGAGAGCTTCGCCTTTTGGCTCAGCTCCCTTTTCGTCACAACAGTATGGTAGAGTGAATGCAACACCGCCCCTGCTGCACCGATTCTCCCATCAATCACACGCTCCATTATTCCCTCACTCGTGAACCAGACCCCGAGGTACGTGAACTCCTTCACTTGGGGCAAGACCACATTTCCTACCTGGAGCAGGCAACCCATCAGTTTCCTGCTGAGAACCATGGCCTCAGATATAGAGGTGCTGATACTCATTCCAGCTGCTTCACCCTCAGCTGCGAACCGATCCAGTGAGTGAAGCCAACAGGACCACGATCACTGATCTTCGGCCTAGGGTGCTCTGGTACCATGTACACTTATGAGCATCCTTATGAGCATCCTTTGTTATGGACAATCCATGACTAGCACAGAAGTCCAACAACAGACCATTCAGGTCTACATTGGGGAGGCCGTCCTCCCAATCACGCCTCTCCAGGTGTCTTTGTCATTGCCCATGTGTGCACTGAAATCCCCCAGCAGAACAATGGAGTCCCTACCGGAGCCCCATACAGGACTCCATTCAGGGACTCCAAGAAGGAGTTTTTTTTTTTTTTTTTTTTTTTTTGGAGTTTGACCGCTTGATGGTTAATATGCTCATTTATGGTAGTACAGTACTATAAGCATATGACTGTCATAAAATGTTTTTTTATGACATCTCACGTGCATCTTCAAAACAGATACATTTGTACCTCACACAAAACACTATGGCAGAAATTTAAAATTGCGTAAATAAATAAAAATGCACAATTCTCACCTGCCGTTAATATAATATAATATTGTAACACCCCCCCCAACCTGAATTTACCTTGCAGAAAAATGATCTGAAATGACTACATATTATATTTGGATCGGATTTGGATCATTTCAGCTGCAAGTAATCTTTAATCTTAAAATCTTCACATTTTAAAGCCAGCAAAGAAGCGTAAACACAATATGGAAGTTTTGGAGCAAGGGACAGAGTTACAAACTAGAAAGACATGCACACTAGTGCTGAATATTGATCAGGTATGATAATGATCACCACCCACTTTTGGTAAAATGAGTACATTTCTCCAATGGTTCTCAATCTGATGAAGACTGTCAAAGCATTTTTCAATGATGACACATTCATGCACCAATGTCAGCATGTTGTCATACACAGCTATCAAGTGCACACTTGGAGCAAATTGGTTATTAAGGACCCAGTTCAAGGGCACCATAGTGAGTAGTTTTTTTGTTTGTGGTGAGGCACTTTAACAAAACTGTGTTGAGATTTTATACTGGGGAAGCACTTCTCCAGCATCTAGAGTGTTAAATGATATCAACTTCATTTGGATACCAAATCGGGACCACATGCAGGATTGATGCCACACGCACGGCGGAGAAATCTGGGTTTAAGCCCCTTTCACACCGGGGCTGCTCCCAGTTGCTCCCTGTTGCATCATGACGACGCAGGAATTTCTGCGTCAGGTGCGCACAGCAGGGGGCTGAGAGGAGGTGAGGACGCAGCCTGCAGGTTCTCTGCACAGAGAAGTCAGAGTACACAGTTTGGCTGCAGACAGACTGTGCACTCTGATTTCTCATCTACTTTATATTTGTTCTTGTGCTGAGTTGCAGGTCTGCACTCTGAGTTCTGTTATAGTTTATCTTTCCTCCTTTGACCGCGAGATGCGCGTGAACGAGCCATCCGTGAGCAAATGTGGAGATGTCTGGAGTTCTACTTGATGTTGACATGTCCTCTCTCTGGCAATCAGTCTGTGAGCAGGACTTGTGTCCTTTTTTGTCCTTTTTTTTTTTAAACACAGTGATGAGAGTTTGAGGGACGAACAACAGTGATGAGAGTTTGAGGGGAGAACAAGGAACTAATCTTGCAGCCAGACAGTTTTTTCCTTTCTTTATTGTTCACATGTGCGCGCGTGAACAAGCCGTCTGTGAGCAAATGTGGAGATGTCTGGCGTTCTACTTGATGTTGACATGTCCTGTCTCTGGCAATCAGTCTGTGAGCAGGACTTATGTCTTTGTTGTCCTTTTTTAACTGTGATGAGAGAGTTTGAGCGGAGAACAAGGAACTAATTGCCTGCAACCAGACAGGTTTTTTTTTTCCTTTCTTTTTTTTTTTGTTAAAGTTCACATGTGTGCGCGTGAACGAATTGTCCGTGAGTGGACTGGAGATGTCCGGACTTTTTACTGGATGAGGACATCTCCTGTCTCTGTCAATCAGTCTGTGAGCAGGACTTATGGATTTTATTTAAACACTTCTGTGAGAACCTTTGCAGCAGGTGCTGCAATCAGCATTTTTTTTTTCTGTGTTTTTTGAACGTGTAATTTTACTGCATTGTGTACACGGTATAAAAACAATCCTGGGTGATTTATAATGCGGGAACAATGGAACACAGCAGAAGTCATAAACTGGCGTTGGGTAACTTCGTCTTGTGAGTGTGTGGCTTCCAGTCACGCTGAGTACCATCCTGTTGCTCTGACTTGCGCTGAAACCACTTAATTCTGCGTCGAGCAGAGGATGCAAAAAAAACCCCAAAAAACAAAAAAAAAAAAACGTTTAATTCTCGTTTGCGCCCCTCGTGCTGTTGTGGCGCCAAGCTGCATTGTCTCAGCATTGAGTTGCTTCCACGTGGCGGCGGCGTAATGACGCATGACGCAACCGGGAGCAGCTCCGGTGTGAAAGGGGCTATAGTTAAATAACACCGACACAGAAATGCGTAGCCTGGATTTGATCCCTAAGCATTCAGTTGATTAATTAATAAATGAAAACTATCATCTTTTAACTTGTAAGTTTTGACACAAAAACAAGCGCACCAGCTTGGTTTTCAAGTGTGCTGCCCCTTCAAAGTCACAACAGTTATCAGAAACTCATAGAATCCAGGCATGAAGGATGAGTACTCACTCCACAACATCGTCCTGATCAGCAAACTCTTCGTCATTGAAGCCAAACTGCTCAATAAAATTGGACGTCATTTGTTGCATCTGATAATCAGAAAAGGCCTGGCAAAGTCCAGGACCAACGATAATGATATACTCTTGGCTCTACACAAAGCTGGTATATTACTTGCATTATAGAAAACTGAAAAGTCACATTAGGCTTCTCAAAACCAAAATAATCTAACAAAATGGTTAATAGTTAAAAAAAAAAAAAAACAACATGCAATAACACATCAAACATTTGTAATAATAAATTGTAATAGCAAAACATTAGCAATTCAGTAGCTTCATTCAACATGTAAAATAAAGGGTAGATTGCAACAGTACATGCCCTACAAAGTAAATTATAAATTTAAGCAGAAACTCCATGTGTTCAGTTTAACTAGTCATTTTGCTTTACTAAATTCATCAAGTTACAGATGGTTATCAAAGTGTCCCTCACGCTATCTGTATACTGTCTGTTCCCTTATAAAGGTGACACTCAACTATATTTATGACTCCAAATAACCAGCAAAGTGTTTTGAAAAACAAGCCCAAGCCCACTCACATCAAAACTAGCATTCCACCTAACGTGGAACACGTTGCCAGAGTTGCAGTTCAACTAGTCATTTTGCTTTACTAAATTCATCAAGTTACAGATGGTTATCAAGGTGCCCCTCACGCTATCTGTACACTGTCTGCTCCCTTATAAAGGTGACACTCAACTATATTTATGACTCCAAATAACCAGCAAAGTGTTTTGAAAAACAAGCCCAAGCCCACTCACATCAAAACTAGCATTCCACCTAACGTGGAACACGTTGCCAGAGTTGCAGTTCAACTAGTCATTTTGCTTTACTAAATTCATCAAGTTACAGATGGTTATCAAGGTGCCCCTCACGCTATCTGTACACTGTCTGCTCCCTTATAAAGGTGACACTCAACTATAATTATGACTCCAAATAACCAGCAAAGTGTTTTGAAAAACTAGCCTAAGCCCACTCACATCAAAACTAGCATTCCACCTAACGTGGAACACGTTGCCAGAGTCTGTACTTTCTATGACAAAGTACTCTCTATTTCAAGAACAGTTCACTTTAAGTGGCTGGGGGTCTGCTTTGTGTGGGTGTAGTAAGTCTTACTTGTTGTAAAGAGGAGTCCTGGTGAAAGCCGCTGTCTTTAAAGTCTACCTCATCATCACTGGATGAGTGGATGTGGTGTGTGTTCACCTGGAAAAGAAAGAGTAAGAAATGACAAATCTGTTCAGCAAAAGCTAATTTAGAGATTCAACAAAACTTTATCACTGCAACTTGACCACACTGTTGCAAAAAGAAAAAATGGGCCAAGATGTGGCCCAAATTTCTGCTGCTCCTGCAACTTGGCTCCACATTTAGAAAAAGATGAGTGCTTCATGTCAAGGCTGAGGCAACTGTAGAATGAGTCTTTCTAAATTGGTTCCACTCCTCCAGCCAAGGCAAAGGAGTCGGTATCAGGTTATTTGGTCACGTGACTTTTAGTCAGGATTCTGACATTTTGCTGACTGGCTGAGACACGCTGCTCTCTGATTGGCTGCAGCCTTTGTTTACAACGTTTCAAACTTCCAAATGTTTTCGGTTGCCGTGCGAATTCCAGACACACAAAGCAAATACCTGGTTTCCATTTTGGTTTGACAGGGGTGAGATAAACTCCCACCCCGATATTTGCGACATTTTGCAACGTTTGTCTCACTTTTCAAGCTTTTCGGTTTGTTTTTCACATTTTCGGCGGTTACGCAACAGCCAATCACAGAGCGTGGCATGATAGCCAATAGCAGCTGACATATCAGATGGATCAATCACAGCCATGTTTTCAAAAACATGCTAAAAGTCTCTTTGCACAAGAGACTGTGGTACCAGTGCTAGAGCCTTTCAAGCCTCTTTAAATTAAAGAGGTTATTAAAATTTAAAGTACCTCCTGACTATTAAAAGAAATATAAAACCATTTTAAGAAGCAGCAGGCAACATTTAATATGGACAATATTGTGACATCTACCCAGATTTGTTTTTGAGAGGTAGAAACAGAAAACAAACACTTGTTCTGGTACTGGACCCTGAAAATATTGTAGTACAGAACTCTGGATCTAGTACCTGCAGCCGAAAAGCACCAGTCACTGACCAAATATTGCATTATTCATTCCAACATTAATAGCAAACAAAAGTGATACTTTACCAGGTCAACAGTGTTTCTCTTGTTTGTGTCGGCCAACTGGCCAGAAATAAAGGCCTCCCATTTCTCTCTGTCCTCCACTGGGAGCTCTGTTACACACAGTCATGTTTATAGTTAGCTTTTGCATACTTTCCACTCAAACCTTAAAACAGACAAACTTTTGTATAACAAAACAGGTACAGTTTCGCAAAACGTAAGGAAGTGTCTTGACATTTATTTCATTTGTCAAACAAATGGTTTAAAGTCTACATATAATCAGGTGACACTGCAACCAGTCAGTTTGCTTCTCAACATTTACCAGATTATGGCTGATTTTATCTAGTGCTCAAAACCCATCTGAAGAGACCTTTCAGCACTTTGCCCGGTCTAATCTTTGGATAGGGTCTTTTTTATGTTAAATTTAGCCATTAAAAAAAAATGCCAAGACTGGTGTTAAACCAATATCAATACAGATGTCTATAAATCATTGGAGTTAAAATTGTGTAACGTTTCACTGAATTCCAGCAACCACTTTAGGGAGAATTACTCTTATAAGGCTCATGGATAGAAAAACGGGGTGTCCCACAAACTCCCCCAGACCTTAAGCAAAGGTCATGTGTAAAAGAGCCCAGACTCTCAGATGAGTCCTTACCAGAGATGAGTTGTTGTATTTGTGGTCCATTTGGGCCTTTCTCACAGTTATGAACTATAGAGTTAGCTATTCTGGTAAGGTGGCCCATGTAGCCACGCCGCCGTCCACCTTCTGCCCTGAAAACACACAACGTCAATAATTGTTAAGACATTCCTTTATTACTCCATTAACACCTAACAAATACCACAGATTAATGCACCATGACCTTCACAGGTCTGGTAAAGTTAAACATGACCCCCACAAATTAAAAAAAAAAAAAAAAAAAAAAAAAAAAAAAAAAAAAAAAAAAGGAGGCTTCCTCACTGTGATGCCTGATTATATTATATTTAGATAGATCGATAGATAGATCTAGCTGCTGATTCCGGTACCAATCAGCCTTGAGTTCTGATCACTGATACCGATCACATAGATTGGCTGTAAATAT
This sequence comes from Thalassophryne amazonica, assembly GCF_902500255.1. Lineage (NCBI taxonomy): Eukaryota > Metazoa > Chordata > Actinopteri > Batrachoidiformes > Batrachoididae > Thalassophryne > Thalassophryne amazonica. The sequence continues at coordinate 102,535,444 of NC_047110.1, forward strand.
TTCCATTTAGTTATGAGTGCTACATACAATCAGCTTAATTTAGACAATACTTAATTCTTCAATGGAAAACATAAAAAAAAATGCAACAACTATTCATTCAATAAGGACAACTGAAAAACACCTACATTTTCATGATATCAGTAACAAAATCTTTAACAGATTGAAAACATTAAGGGCCTCAAAAAGTTCAGGAAGTCAAATAAATAAAAGGCAATATATCTCACAACACTGCATTAATCAAACAAGAGCAGTTCGAGATTTGTGACATCCGCCAAGGGTTGACCAGGACTCAAAATAAGTATGTTATTCACATCATGAACTAGGCTTTACCTGGATCCGGATTCCACAACACAACGCAATAATTGCATATTGATCCAGAATGGCTGACTGATCGAGATGTTGCAATGTAATATTTAATTCACAAGCTAAAACAAACAGTGTCTTCTTGATCTTGGTCTTACATCATCATGTCGTATCCATGAAGTTCTTTAGATGCAATCCTTAACTCATTGAGTGCCACTGACGCTTAAACGAATCTTTTCAGATAGGAACGCTCAGTGCCAAAGACGCGTTATCGCGCCAATTACATTTTTTTTATTGGGGTGGGTGGGTGTTAATCAGCTGATCTAGCTTGTGTAAAAAAATTAGAGTTGTAATCACAAGGGAACCTATTCTGTGGGTGGTAGCAGTGAGTGTGGACCGGAGCGCGGCTCGCTCTCCACCGTTGTGCGGATGTCTTACGGTTGTACCGCTCCTAATCCAAATGGTTTCCACCTGGCTGTCGCCCAGTGTCTGTCAAACTGTGATGCAGTCGCGCTGCTCCAGTCGTTCCATCTTTTTCCTTGGAATGAAAAAACGCAGAGTGCATGACACACACCTCACACAAAGGCTGCTTACAAGCAAATGACACAATCGAAAGGCTCATGCAAGCACACGTGATTCAAATCCATCAGGTTTTTGAAAAAAATAAAAAGGTCCAATACGCGGGAGCCAGAGGGAAAAGACGCGCCGCCGAGAGAAGAAACAGACTTTTTTTTTTTTTTTTTTGGTGCATTATACAATAGGATCACTTTTCATAATGTCTGAGATGTCACTGAAGCAAAAACAATTATAATCAAAGACATTTTCTCCTTGAAATGTTGCTTGTCACAAAAAGCCAATTTTCTCAGTTTTTTGTCAGAAATCAGCATTTTGAGTGATACCCACCCATGTTCTGCAGACAAATACTAAAGAATGGAAAGTGGTACAAACAAATTTTTTTTTCCTGATGATAAAGGAAAGTCTGAAGTTTCTTTTGGTATGTTTGTTGTTGACATGGACATAGAAGTCAATTTTCTATGGGTCTTGAAAAAACACTCAAATGCTGAAAAATCCTGGCACTGGGATGTTGTGAACTTTGAAAATGGCTGGCACTCAATGAGTTAAAAGTTTACAAAGTAAAATCGTCATCCAGAAAACGGATCCGGACCACCTCCAAAATTTAATGGAGTCTTCCCAGGCCTAACACCAATGTGTGGTGAAAATCCGTTTAGTAGTTTTAACGTAATCCTCAGAAGCCTACAAAGTTAAGCATACAAATTGAAATCCTGATTCAGAATCTGGATCACCTCCAAAATGGAATCTTCCATGGCCTAATATATATCTGTGGTGCAAATTTGGTGAGAATCTGTGAAGTAGTTTTGATGTAATCCTTCAAAGCATATATGAAGTGAAATCTTGATCCAGAATCTGGATCCGGATCACCTCCAAAATTCAGTGGAATCTTCCACGTAGGGTTGCATGGTATCTATAACTCAACTACGACTGAACTCGAAGCTAGGCTGCCTGATATCTTCACATTTGGAAAATGTTCAATCAGTAGACAGTCTTGTGGATAGTTTGAACTCAACGCTCAAAATTACACTCAACATGACTGCACCACCTTTATTAACCCCCCCCCAAAAGAAAAAAACACAGTCACCTTGGTTCAATGATTACTTGCATGACCTCAAGCATAAGGCTGGAGGTCTAGAACGGAAATGGTGTAGTCCAAAATTAGAAGTATTCCACCTCGCGTGGCGTGATGCTATCTTAGACTATAAGCATGCATTACTGGCAACAAAGCGGAACTATTACTCCTTTTACAGCACAAGATTTCTTGGATTACTTCGAGAAGAAAATAGATGACATTAGGTTAAACATATCCCAGCATGCCTTAACCCAGCCAGTACACCCTATTGAGGTGGGGGCCATTACTGAGGTGTTGCCTAGAGTTACAGAATTTGACAGTATCACACTAGGCATGCTGGCGAAACTCGCAACATCTACAAGGAACACAACCTGCTTATTTGATCCTATACCAACAAAACAGCTTAAGGACCTGTGGCCCACTCTTGGGCCAACTGTGCTGGAAATTATTAATCTCTCATTAACCTCTGGATCTGTTCCTAAATGTTTCAAATCTGCAGTGATTAAACCATTACTTATGAAACCTAATCTTGACCCTAGTGTATTGAAAAACTATCGGCTGATATCAAATCTATCATTCTGCTCTAAAATTCTAGAAAAGGTGGTTTCACGGCAGCTCGTGGACTATCTTACTGAGAATAACCTCTGAGCCACTGCAGTCTGCTTTTAGAAAATATCATTCCACAGAGACGGCTCTCACTAAAGTGGTGAATGATCTTCTGCTTGCAATGGATTTGGACACCACTATGTTTCTGGAGCTGTTACAACCCCAACTCTAATGAAGTTGGGACATTGTGTAAAAGGTAAATACAAACAGAATAGAATGATTTTCAAATCCTCATCAACCTATATTCAATTGAATACACCACAAAGACAAGATATTTAATGTTCATCAGGGCTGTGAAATGAAAATTGTGAAATCCGAGTAAAAAAATTTTTTTCTTGGGGGGGGGGGAGCGAGTGCACAGCGTCCAGGAGCTGGGGTCTAGGGCCCTGTGGGCCCAGAATTAAATTTTTATCTAATGATACTTTTTCAGCATCTCCTGGAAGAAATCTCAAAATTAGTGGATATTTAAAATCAATCAATCAATCAACTTTTTTCTTATATAGCGCCAAATCACAACAAACAGTTGCCCCAAGGCGCTCAAATGAGCCTACATTCAACCTTTTATTTGACCTGTCAGTGATGATGTTGAAATAACAGAATATGATGTGGAAGTAGGACCTGGAATGATTTTCCTTTTAAATGTAAACCAAATTATGCATTAACTCAGAACAATTAAACTACATGAAATTTATGAAGATTGAAAAGACTGTTACTGTTGTGTGTTGGGGGGTTTGGCTGGATGTTTTTGTGTTGTTTTCTTTTCTTTGCTCTCCAGGTGGTATGCAAACTGGTTTTTTGTCTGTGGAGAAGGTGCAGGCCTACTAAAAAAAAAGGCCTAGTAAAAAGTCACATTCTTATGTAAATTCATGTAGCCTAAATCCATTCAAAGCCACAATGTCTTTTACAATGAAAGAAAGTCTAGATTAGTGAAAAAAAGTCACATAAACTTGTCTAAAATCCTGTTTGAACAGTAGAATGTTTATTTTCCAGGGAGAGAAAAATTCTTACCATGTTTCCTGCGAGGGCACAGTTCACTTTTCCCCGTTTCTTTTATCTTTCAGGCGTGTTGATGAAGCCAGCGACAATTCCAAGGATTCTTGTCGTTTTAAGACTTTTCAAACCGTCTTTCTCGCCATCATCTTTTTGTGCGACGTCGCTCTGTGACACAGACATGCTGCACAAATCTTTTAAAAACTTGAAAGCTCTAAAACTTTGGGATGTCCACATGCTACATTTAGCTTAAGCGTCGCACAGGAGCCACACAGCGTCGCTGCAGCAACCAACCAGTCCTGCTTTACGACAATTGTCATAACAGCTACACTCTGAGTGGCATTTTTCCTCCGCGAAACGCCGCGGATCCGAGGAAACTGATTTGTATCTGTAACACACAGATCAGTGTCCATAGACTTATAAAACTTACACGATGTGGTAAAAAAAAGAGAATGCTTTGCAATAAGCACTTTAAAAACTCAGTGATGTTCACGATTAAAGAGTACATCACTAACCTCCCCCCCATGATGAAATCTGCGGAATTCCGTGGATCTACTGAGTTTTCACAGCCCTGGTTCATACTGCTAAACTTTGTTTTTGTGTAAATATTTGATAATTTTTAAATGAATGCCTGCAACACGTTTCAAAAAAGCTGGGACAGTGGTATGTTTACCACTGTGTTACATAACCAATGCTCAAAGAACACCTGTTTGGAACATTCCACAGGTGAACAGGTTAATTGGAAACAGCCTGTGAGTGTCATGAATGGGCATAAAAGGAACATCCCCAAAAGGCTCAGCCGTTCGCAAGCAAAGATGGGGCGATTATCACCACTTTGTGAACTGTTTGAAAAAATAGTCCCACAGTTTAAGAACAATGTTTCTCAATGTTCAATTGCAAGGAATTTAGGGATTCCATCATCTACAGTCCATAATATAATCAGAAGATTAAGAGAATCTGGAGAACTTTCTACACGTAAGCAGCAAGGCTGAAACCCAACATTGAATGCCTGTGACCTGCGATCCCTCAGGTGGCACTGCATTAAAAACCGACATCAGTGACCTTCCATCCCTCAGGTGGCACTGCATTAAAAACCGACATCATTGTGTTAAAGGATCTTATCGCATGGGCTAAGGAACACTTCAGAAAACCATTGTCAATTAACAGTCCATCGCTACATTTACAAGTGCAAGTTAAAACTCTGCCATGCAAAGTGAAAGCCATATATCAACAACATCCAGAAATGCCGCCACCTTCTCTGGGCCGAGCTCATTTGAAACAGACAGATGCAAAGTGGAGAAGTGTGCTGTGGTCTGATGAGTCCACATTTTAAATTGTTTTTGGAAATCATGGACGTCGTGTCCTCCGGATAAAAGAGGAAAAAGACCATCCAGATTGTTACCAGCGTGAAGCTCAAAAGCCAGCATCTGTGATGGTATGGTGGTGTGTTAGTGCCCATGGCATGGGCAACTTACACATCTGTGATGGCACCGTCAATGCTGAAAGGTACATCCAGGTTTGGGGCAACACATGCAGCCATCCAAGCAATGTCTTTTTCAGGGACGTCCCTGCTTATTTCAGCAAGACAATACCAAGCCACATTCTGCACGTTACAACAGCGTGGCTTCGTAGTAAAAAAATGCGGGTACTAGACTGGCCTGCCTGCAATAGAGACCTGTCGCCCATTGAACATGTGTGGCGCATTACGAAACGCAAAATACGACAACGGAGACCCTGGACTATTGAACAACTGAAGTCGTACATCAAGTGGTAAAGAATTCCACCTACAAAGCTTCAACAATTAGAGTCCTCAGTTCCCAAACGCTTACTGAGTGTTGTTAGAAGGAAAGGTGATGTAACACAGTGGTAAACATACCACTGTCCCACCTTTTTGAAACATGTTGCAGGCATCCATTTCAAAATGAGCAAATATTTGCACAAAAACAAAGTTTATCAGTTTGAACATTAAATATCTCGTCTTTGTGGTGTATTCAATTGAATACAGGTTTAAGAGGATTTGCAAATCATTGTATTTTGTTTTTATTTCTATTTTACACAACGTCCCAACTTCATGGGAATTGGGGTTGTAGATCTCAGTGCTGCATTTGATACTGTGGATCATCATATTGTACTCGATAGGCTGGAAAATCATTTTGGGATTACTGGGAATGCACTTGCATGGTTGACATCATATCTGACCAGTCGTTCTGTGTTGTGTACAATAACCCTACCTCTAACCATAGTGACATGAAACTTGGGGTTCCACCGGGATCCGTCTTAGGCGCCTTGCTTTTCTCCCTTTATATAGCACCCCTTGTGCACATAGTGCGGCGTTTTGAGATTACCTTTCATTGCTATTCTGATGATACTCAGTTATACATGCAGATAACTGCTGGTAATCTCATCCACATAAAATACTTAGAAGACTGCATTACATCAGTGAAAAGCTGGATGTCTAGCAATTTCCTACTTTTAAACTTTTATAAGACTGAAATGATGGTTCTTGGTCCAGTGAGACATCGGCATTGACCAGCTAACACTTCTGCAACCCCCCCCCCCGTGCACTGGCAAAATTTCCCATATATTCGTTTTGTCAATAATTGTGTCAGTTAGCATGGCCCAAGCAGAGGGTCACCCCTTTGAGTCTGGTCTGCTTGAGGTTTCTTCCTCAAATCATCACAGGGACTTTTTCCTTACCACTGTCGCCTGTGTGCTTGCTCTGGGGGTTGGTAAGGTTAGACCTTACTTGTGTGAAGCGCCTTGAGGCAACTTTGTTATGATTTGGTGCTATATAAATGAAATAAATTAAATTATATAAATTTGGCCTACGGTAGAGATTTGGATTCCACCGACCAATCATGGTAATGCTTGTTGACAACGTCATGGGCCAATCCGATCCCATATCTGTATCGGCTTCTGATACCAGCGTAATTCATGGATCAGAAACTTCTGATACAACCTGCGGTACAATTTCCGATCCAGGAAAGTGCTGTGAATGTCTGTGAACCACAAGTGCTGCTTTGCTGCTCTGTTTGCTGCAGAGTGCGGGGATGGGGTGTTCTAAACTGAGGTGTGTCTTTCACTGAGACGAGGAGTGCTGTAATGTGAGACGCCTCCGGCAAGCATTGATATGTGCTGTCGCTGACGTGTCCGCTGAACACTGCGAAGCCAAGACAGTGACGTGCAACGTTTGCAAAGCCGTTGTTTATTTCAGCGGATGCTCTGGGTCAGGGGTAGGCAACCTGTTCCAGAAAGAGCCATGAGGGTGCAGGTTTTCTTTGCAGCCGCTGACTCCACCAGGTGATTTCACTGATTAACTGATTCCATCTGCTCAAAGTGATATTAATCAGTAAAATCACCTGGTGGAGTCAGTGGCTGCAAAGAAAACCTGCACCCTCATGGCTCTTTCTGGAACAGGTTGCCTACCCCTGCTCTGGGTGGAAGAGGGCGCTCTGTCATGACCTGAATCAAACATGTGAGAAAGCGCCACATTAAATAATGCAAGGATTTTTTAACAGTGAGCAGAAAGATAAAATCAGCCTGGGTATGACAATTTACCCAGAATGACTTCAAATTTGAGTAAATTAACTACGGTTCATATATTTGGAGCAGGTGTGCCATCTGATGTTTAAGAGATGAAATTTCAGCCACTGACCCAACAATAAATAAATGTACTTAATTCTTTCAACAAAACAAATCTAAGCTTGCATCTTAGATATACCTTCTGCCAAATTGTATCTGTAGTTTTTATATCTGCACAATAAATGTTCTCAAAATTACATCTGTTTTATTATCAATTTGGTTTAGTTAAGGGCTATATAACCCATTCAGTAACACTTCCATTATAATTTTTACACTTATGTTTATATCACGATATATACTGTTACCCTGAAGGGATTCATTTTATACCTTGATATGAATTTTAGGTCATATCACCCAGCCATGATGATTTAAACAGAGTAAACACAGTTGTTTGACAATAAATGGCTTCATACAACCACTAACCATGAGTGAAAAAAAGTTTGTGTTATTCATATTCTCTGAAAAATGCTCCCTGTCCCCCCAAATCAAAAATTCCACCAGGGTATGTAAACCTTTAAGCACAACTGTATAGTCTGGAAAACACAGTTGTCCTCTAAGCCTCACAGGATGTTACAACTTGCACCCTAATATGAAAATGTATTGCCAAAAATGCATGGAGTGGGACCCTACATGTTTGTCTCATTTATTTGATTAGACAGCAGAAAACTCACTGTTCTTTCTCATTGGAGGTCCAGGCATCAACAACTCTCTGAATGAAGCGGCACTTTTGAAACAGCTGGGAAAGAGAAAGAAATTGAATGATAGAGCGGCCAGTCTGACAATTAAGTCCTTTTGTGCATTGAAAAATTTTTAAATAAAAAGAAAGAGCAAGCAAGACCACAAAATAGTGAATAGACTGACAAAGTCACAAATCTCTATCCATGTAAAGCCACTCTCCCCCTTCCACCAATCCTGATACTCAGAGCACAGTACTGCACATTTTCTATTTACCCTGATTTACTGCGATCACATCAGCCCAGTTAGGTGTGCTCGGGCAAACAACACCTGGCTGAACAACAGAATGTTTGATTTGGCTCCTTGCATGCAGTTACAGCATTGATGAATATAAAATGTGCAGTGTTTTGGGTCCAAAGTTCCAGGATTGGGAAACACTCTTTTTAGCCTTACGTGTTTGATGAGGATGCTTTCCCTGGCACATTCCTGCTCAGTGTCGAGCTGGATTTCAGAGGGGGCAGGTGGCATAGCCAGAATCATGGCTGTACAAATCTCCACCTGAATGTGGAGGAAGTTGTTCCAGATGTATTTGAAATACATATCCTACAGTAAAAAGGGTGGAGAAAAAAAAATATGATAGCAATGTTAGTAAAACTGTGAATGCTATTCAAATGTGTAATATCTGCAAGTCTATATTACATGATATAAGTGATATTTGTAAATAAATGCATATGGTGGCCGCGGTTTAACAACCCATTAAAAGAATATACACTTTTTGACTGTCGTAGTCAAAGTCGAGCGATGATGCTTCCACTCGACTCAGTCTTAAATTAACTGAGTACATTATCTAAACCACTTCCTCTTGAGTGAATCTGAAACTGCATAAGTTGAAATGATGGTCATAAATATCTTGTGAACACGAATGCACACATAACCACAACAACGACACTGTACAAGAGATCAAAGCTGAAGTAGAAAATAGCTCTACAAGCCCAAACATGTCATCTCATGAGACAACAGTTTAATTTGTCAGTTTGACAGTTCAACATTGATCATGTGTGCAGGGTTTGTTTTTTTTTGTTGTTGTTTTTTTAAACCATCCATCCATCCATTTTCTTCCGCTTTATCCGGAGTCGGGTCGCGGGGGCAGCAGCTCAAGCAAAGCCGCCCAGACCCCCGATCCACACACACCTCCCCCACCTCCTCCGGGGGAACCCCAAGGCGTTCCCAAGGCAGCCGAGAGATGTAGTCCCTCCAGCGTGTCCTGGGTCTTCCCCGGGGCCTCCTCCCAATGGGACGTGCCCGGAACACCTCTCCAGCGAGGCGTCCAGGGGGCATTCGGAAAAGATGCCCGAGCCACCTCAACTGACTCCTTTCGACGTGGAGGAGCAGCGGCTCGACTCCGAGCTCCTCCCGAGTGACCGAGCTCCTCACCCTATCTCTAAGGGAGCGCCCAACCACCCTGCGGAGGAAACTCATCTCGGCCGCTTGTACTCGCGATCTTGTTCTTTCGGTCATGAGCCAAATCTCATGACCATAGGTGAGGATTGGAAGGTAGATCGATTGGTAAATCGAGAGCTTTGCCCCTCTACTGAGCTCTCTCTTCACCATGACGGTCCGATACAGCGACCGCATCACAGCAGATGCTGCACCGATCCGTCTATCGATCTCACGCTCCATCTGTCCCTCACTTGTGAACAAGACCCCGAGATACTTCAACTCCTTCACTTGAGGCAAGGACACTCCACCGACCTGAAGAGGGCAAAGCACCTTTTTCCAGTTGAGAACCATGGCCTCGGATTTGGAGGTGCTGATTTTCATCCCGGACGCTTCACACTTGGCTGCAAACTGCCCCAGTGCACACTGAAGGTCCTGATTTGACGAAGCCAACAGAACCACATCGTCCGCAAACAGCAGAGACGAGATTCTGTGGTTCCCAAACCAGATCCCCTCTACACCCTGGTTGCACCTAGAAATTCTGTCCATAAAAATAATGAACAGAACCGGTGACAAAGGGCAGACCTGGCGGAGGCCAACGTGCACTGGAAACAGGTTTGACTTACTATCGGCAATGCAAACCAAGATCCTGCTGCGGTCGTACAGGGACCGGACAGCCCTTAGCAAAGGACCCCGGACACCGTACCCCGTACTCCTGGAGCATTCCCCACAGGGTGTCCTCAGGGACACGGTCAAACGCCTTTTCCAGATCCACAAAACATGTGGACTGGTTGGGTGAACTCCCATGAACCCTCGAGCACCCGATGGAGCGTGTAGAGCTGGTCCAGTGTGCCGCGACCAGGACGAAAATCTCACTGCTCCTCCTGAATCCGAGGTTCGACCATCGGTCGAATTCCTTTCCGGGGAGACCTTTCCGGGGAGGCTGAGGAGTGTGATCCCCCTACAGATGGAACACACCCTCCGGTCCCCCTTCTTAAACAGAGGGACCACCACCCCGGTCTGCCAATCCAGAGGCACTGTCCCCGATCGCCACGCGATGTTGCAGAGGCGTGTCAGCCAAGACAGTCCCACAACATCCAGAGACTTAAGGTATTCAGGACGGATTTCATCCACCCCAGGAGCCTTGCCACAGAGAAGCTTTATAACCACCTCAAGGTCATGACATCTGACACTGTCAACAGTAAAAATGTCCTAAAGCCGTCAACCTCTCCCTGCACTGAAGACCAACGTAGAAGCACAGTGTCATTTATAATTTTCCAAATAAAATTAAATTCTCAATCCTCTTGAGATTGTATGATTTTCCATGTTATGTGACTAAGTTTTTGTAAGTTGTTTGGCTGGTCCTGCAACTTATATTTCAAAGCAACGTGTATGGGGGGAGGGGGGGGGGGCGTATTACATCATCAACAACTCTGGTCACAAAACAGCACGTTCTACACGTGTGACAAGATGCACCTGAACACTGAAAGAGATATTGCAGCTCACACTCTGGAGGAGAAGTGGGCAGTAACGTACAGTAGTGTTCAGAATAATATAATAGTAGTGCTATGTGACTAAAAAGATTAATCCAGGTTTTGAGTATATTTCTTATTGTTACATGGGAAACAAGGTACCAGTAGATTCAGTAGAGTCTCACAAATCTAACAAGACCAAGCATTCATGATATGCATACTCTTAAGGCTATGAAATTGGGCGATTAGTAAAAAAAAGTAGAAAAGGGGGTGTTCACAATAATAGTAGCATCTGCTGTTGACGCTACAAACTCAAAACTATTATGTTCAAACTGCTTTTTTAGCAATCCTGTGAATCACTAAACTAGTATTTAGTTGTATAACCACAGTTTTTCATGATTTCTTCACATCTGTGAGGCATTAATTTTGCTGGTCTGGAACCAAGATTTTGCTCGTTTACTAGTGTGCTTGGGGTCATTGTCTTGTTGAAACACCCATTTCAAGGGCATGTCCTCTTCAGCATAAGGCAACATGATCTCTTCAAGTATTCTGACATATCTAAACTGATCCATGATACCTGGTATGCGATACATAGGCCCAACACCATAGTAGGAGAAACATGCCCATATCATGATGCTTGAACCACCATGCTTCACTGTCTTCACTGTGAACTGTGGCTTGAATTCAGAGTTTGGGAGTCGTCTCACAAACTGTCTGCTGCCCTTGGACCCAAAAAGAACAATTTTACTCTCATCAGTTCACAAAATATTCCTCCATTTCTCTTTAGGCCAGTTGAGTTCTTTGGCAAATTGTAACCTCTTCTGCACGTCTTTTAATTAACAGAGGGAATTTTGGGGGGGATTCTTGCAAATAAATTAGCTTCACACAGGCGTCTTCTAACTGTCACAGCACTTACAGGTAACTCCAGACTGTATTTGATCATCCTGGAGCTGATCAATGGGTGAGCCTTTGCCATTCTGGTTATTCTTCTATCCATTTTGATGGTTGTTTTCCGTTTTCTTCCATGCTTCTGTTTTTTTGTCCATTTTAAAGCATTGGAGATCATTGTAGATGAACAGCCTATAATTTTTTGCACCTGCGTATAAGTTTTCCCCTCTCCAATCAACTTTTTAAACAAACTACGCTGTTTTTCTGAACGTCTTGAACGTCCCATTTTCCTCAGGCTTTCAAAGAGAAAAGCATGTTCAGCAGGGGCTTGGCTTCATCCTTAAATAGGGGACACCTGATTCACACCTGTTTGTTCCACAAAACTGATGAACTCACTGACTGAATGCCACACTATTATTGTGAACACCCCCTTTTCTACTTTTTTTTTTTTTTTTTTTTTTTACTAATAGCCCAATTTCATAGCCTTAAGAGTGTGCATATCATGAATGCTTGGTCTTGTTGGATTTGTGACGCTACTGAATCTACTGGTACCTTGTTTCCCATGTAACAATAAGAAATATACTCAAAATCTGGATTAATCTTTTTAGTCACATAGCACTACTATTATTCTGAACACTACTGTACCATTAAGCTAGACACAAACCACCATAAAACTCAGATTTTAATGAAATTTACATGCTGGGTCTTAAAGCAAATTAGAGTCCAGAAAACATGGTATACAAAACCCCATACTTTGAGTTTCTAGGAACCAGGGTCATTAAATACTCACAAGTATGACATCCAGTGTGTTGAGGTTAATGAGTTCTGTGTTGATGCTGTGTGTGTTGCTTTGCAACAAGCTGGCCACCAGTTTTACTACACTGAGCCTAGTGTTGCCCACTGGAGGGTCCAGAACACCCCATGTTGTCTTCATCACATTCTTCTGTTGATGGACAATTAAACAGATTATTTAATAACAATAATGTACATCTTTTTAACAAGGTAATTATTTCTCACATTTGATTAGTTCATGCACACATAGTAAGCTTCTGATATGGTAAATAACACTTTGCATGATAGACATTATTTGGCGTTCACATGGATCAAACATTTCTTGTGCACAGAAAAATTTTGTCACTGATTCATGAACATTGTTCTCAAGGATCTGCTGACATTGACTAGAATCCATTTGACCCTCAACTTTAACAAGATTCCCAGTACCTGCACTGACCACACAGCATGATGGAACCACCTCCAAATTTTACTGTAGGTAGCAAGTGTTTTTCTTGGAATGCTGTGGTTTTTTTTTTTTGTTTGTTTGTTTTTTTAGCCATGCATACCACCCCTTGTTATGTCCAAATAACTCAATTTTAGTTTCATCAGTCCACAGCACTTTATTCCAAAATGAAGCTGGCTTGTCCAAATGTGCTTTAGCATACCTCAAGTGACTGTTTGTGGCGTGTACGCAGAAAAGGCATCCTCTGCATTACAGCATCATACAGCATCTCTTTGTGCAAAGTGTGCTGCATAGTTGAATGATGCACAGAGACACTATCTGCAGCAAGATCATGTTGTAGGTCTTTGGAGCAGGTCTGTGGGTTGACTATGACTGTTCTCACCATCCTTCACTTCAGCTTATCTGAGATTTTTCTTGGCCTGCCACTCCGGGCCTTAAATAGTACTGTGCCTGTGGTCTTCCATTTCCTCACTATGTTCCTCACAGTGGAAAGTGACAGCTGAAATCTCTGAGATAGCTTTTTGTATCCTTCCCCTAAACCATGATGTTCCGGTCATTTGAGAGTTGTTTAGAGGCTCCCATGTTGCCACTCATTAGAAGAGACGCAAAGAGGAGAAACATTTGCAAATGGCCACCTTAAATACACTTTCTCATCACTGGATTCACCTGTGTAAGGAGGTCAAGGGTTAATGAGCTTCCCAAACCAATTTTGTGTTCCAATAATTAGTGCTAAATGTATTCAAATCAATAAAATGACAAGGGTGCCCAAATTTATGCACCTCCCCAATTTTGTTTCAAGTAAATACTAGAAACTTCATTTCATTTCTCAAATAGTGTGTTCATCTGCTATATGATATATTTAACTGAAATTTCTGATCTAGACAGCCAATGATTTATAAAATTAGCAGGGGTGCCCAAACTTTTGCATACAACTGTAACAAAATGTGGAAAAATTGAAATATTGTGAATACTTTCTGGATGCACCGTAACACCACTATTTTCAATGAAAAAGTTTAACATGCCCAAAGTGCTGTGCTGAGGTCTGAACACTGCAACATGCACATTCGTCATTCAGTTTCTCAATATACGCTGCAATATCTTGTGCATTTCAAAGTTTCAACCCTGCCCGAAGACAATTTCCTGTCCCTCATTTAACTCCTCTGCTACCAACATAACAGCACTTTACCTTTGGGGGTTCCAGTAGCAGCTGGTGAAAGTTTTTCAGTCGAGGCCTAACAGCTTCCAGGATGCTGTGGTTCACAGAAAATGAAGGATGAGATATGCCAGGGGGGCACTCCATGTGACCTTCAAACCTATTAAACAGCACAAATATAAAGATTAATGAGAAAAAAAAAATTGTTTCATTTCATTTTAGTGCAAATAAGTATAAAAGATTGACCACGTTTATAAGAGTACCAGGATTACAGCGTATCCATATTCACAGCATTTCACTTCTTCCACGTTTTGTTATGTTACAGCCTTATTCCAAAATGAGTAAATTCATATTTCCCCTCAAAATTCTATTAACAGCCGATATTGACAACACGAAAAAGATTTGAAATTTTTCCAATTAAAAACTTAAAAACGAAGAAATCACGTGTACGCAAGTATTCACACCCTTTGCTCAATATTTTGCTGATGCACCTTTGACAGCAATTATAGCCTCAAGTCTTCTTGAATATGATGCCACAAGCTTGGTGCACATATCTTTGGCAGTTTTGTCCATTCCTCTTTGCAGCACCTCTCAAGCTCCATCAGGTTGGATGGGGAGCGTCGGTGCACAGACATTTTCAGATCTCTCCAGAGATGTTCAATCAGATTCAGGTCTGGCCTCTGGCTGGACCACTCAAGGATGTTCACAGAGTTGTCCTGAAGCTACTCCTTTGATATCTTGGCTGTGTGTTTAGGGTCAGTGTCCTGCAGAAAGAAGAACCATCACCCCAGTCTGAGGTCAAGAGCGCTCTAGAGCAAGTTTTCATCCATGATGTCTCTGTACATTGCTGCATTCATCTTTTCCTCAATCCTGACTAGTCTCCCAGTTCCTGCTGCTGAAAAACATCCCCACAGCATGACGCTGCCACCACCATGTTTCACTGTAGGGATGGTGTCTGGTTTCCTCCAAACATAATGTCTGGCATTCACGCCAAAGAGTTCAATCTTTGTCTCATCAGACCAGAGAATTTTGTTTCTCATGGTCTGAGAGTCCTTCAGATGCCTTTTGGCAAACTCCAGGTGGGCTGCCATGTGTCTTTTACTAAAGAGTGGCTTCCATCTGGCCACTTTACCATACAGGCCTGATTGGTGGATTGCTGCAGAGATTGTTGTCTTTCTGGAAGGTTCTCTCTCCACAGAGGAATGCTGGAGCTGACAAGAGTGGCCATCAGGTTCTTGGTCGCCTCCCTGACTAAAGCTGGACTTACACTGTGCGAGTTTTGGCCTTTTTCAGCTGATTTTTCCACTCGTGCGAGCATTTATTGTATCTCGCCGAGTTTCACCTTAATTGCACGTCTTGCATCGTGTAGTATACATGAAGTAACAAGCTGCGTTTAACATCTCGCGACCACCTCCCGATCACCAATCGTATGGTCAGATGAAAATCAAATCTGTTTGATATTCTGGTCGGCCATCGTGAGGGTATCCTGCTGCTGAAGCAGCTCTACAAGCATCTATGCGCTGATTATCTCTCGCACTGTGCATGTGCAAACACCGGAGAGAGCATCAACAGTGATCATCTCTTTGCGAGAGCAGCTTCTGTTTCTTTTTTTCCCCCCTTATTCTTCAATTCATGTAAAGTCTTGTATTTTTTTTTTCTGGTTTTTGTAAAAATAAGAAATGTAAATAAAGTTCAAAAAAAGAGAAAAAAAAGGGGGGGGATTTCATCCATTTTGGAACAAGACTGTAATATAAAATGTGTAATAAGTGATGTGAATAGTTTCCAGATGCACTGTATGTGTCTTAACTTTGGAGGTAACAAGATGAACTCTAGTTCTGGATTACAAAAAGGACCCCACTGCCCATTTAAAGGTTGACACAAACTGCTGATGAACAGAAAACATCAAATTTAGTGACTCAGGTTAACAAAGAAGAAATGGGTGTAAAAATGGGTAGAAACTGGTCTTGTAACCTTTGAACTACTGTACATATTATGGCCTATGAAGATGTCCAATGAGACAGATTGTAGAAGACATACGCTGGTCTCCTGGTCTCAAACAAAGTGAGGAGGATCTGGATAACGCTGACAATAGCAGATTCATTCTTCTCCTTGTCGAAGATGTTGCACAGAAGCTGCTCCACTGTCTCCTGCCTAAAAAGCAAAGCAAAGAGGGAACAAATGGAGTCAGTCATGACAAAAAAAAATCCACAGAACACTCACATACACTCAAATATAGGTCAATAGCAGTGACAATCACATTTAACGTCACTCTGAAAATCCCAGTCACACAAACTGTGTGCTTAGTCTATCAGAACAGTTTATTTTTATGTTGTTCTGATGAATAACTTGAACACGGCAGAGAGAAGCCACTCATAATACTACAGTTCATAACAATACACACAAACAAGTACATATTTACACTGTTTCCCCACACGGTCATCAGGTTCACCTTTTCCTATTTTACTAACGTGTTTGTCCCATAGACGGACAATTCTGATGCATATTTTACACACAGGAAAAAGTTGCCTGCTGCATTAGCTAAACAAATTAATATTGTGAACTCATCTTTGCTCGAGTATTTGGCAATTTTATCAAAATTATCAAGCCAGCTCGAGCAATTAATACAACAGACAACCTAACATAGCACGAAGTGTCGGGTGCAGTGCCAAACTGTGAGGGCACAATATCTGGCACCAATAAATCCAATAATCCTACAATCTGTTGCATTTCTTAATGAGTCGATTTTCAGTTTGAATTGCTGCAACAGAAAATGCTGTGCTTATGCTCATTTTGTTCCAGAGAAGGTAGGCTTTCAAGAGACACCCATATATTGCCATTTTACTGAGAAATGACAATTATAAAAAAAGCTGCCAAATTTTCCAGCAGGCAGAGTACCTACTTCCAGGGTACTCTGCCTGCATGTTGTTCACTCAGGTTTTGAGGAGATAACAGAGAGGATGCAGCACTGTGTGAAAGTACTTATCACTTCAGTTGTCTGCCTTGTACTGGGAAAGCATGTGTCCTGCTGTCTCATCACAGGCACTGAAGCAGCCAGCTCTTACCATGGTCTGATGAAGACTTTATATAACTGTTTCAACTTTAATTCCATTCCTCATTGTGTGCACATTCAAATATAGCAGCATCCCACTTGAATGCAGAACATTAATCGGGGTGCATGAGTAAAAGGGATTCAACATAAATTGAGATGTACAGCTAATGTGAAATTTGACTTTTAAAAGGAACACTTTAGTATCAACAACCAAGCAATGTAAAAGGGACACCTCATAAAAATAATACGAGGACGAATGAATACAAACTTTTCAAGTGTGGCAAGTAGAGGGTCAGGCTCTGAGCAGCCTTGCACCTGGAACATCTGGTCTCTGCTCAGTCTGATTATCTCACACAGAGACTGTGAAGCATTAGAGTGTTTCTGTAGCAAAGATGAATAAGAACAAGACAAGGAGAAAAAATAATAATCCATCAAGACAAAGCAATCAGAAAGGAAAAGTAGGAAGATTGAAAGGTCTTAAAGTAAGTCCAGACATTATGTTGCACAAGTATCATTTCTGGTCAGATATTTATTTAGACCTCTCAAAATACTAGCAAACAAAACAAATTTATCTGCTTGCACAAGTGTAGCTTAGACTAGTATGAACACATGCATCACACAATTTGGGTTTCCTGTCCTTTTTAAAAAAAAATTGTATCAGGAAGTACAACACTGAAAATAATTGTCAAAGATGAACAGCAAACTCACATCCTCATCTTGAGAGGATTGTACCATGTCAACCAGTCTCTGGATCACCTTCTCCTCATTCAACCACTGAAAGATAACAGACACCAGGGAGTTAGGAGCAATAGCAGAGGTAAAAGTTATTCTGTAAACACAGTGCACCTGGAAAGTATTCACAGCACTTCACTTTTCCCACAGTTTGTTATGGTACAGCCTTATTCCAAAATGGATGAAAAAAAGAAAAAAAAAAAAAAAACCCGTAAAATTCTACACACAATACCCCATGACGACAACATGAGGTTTTATTTTAGATTTTTGCAAATATATATATATATATATATATATATATATATATATATATACATACACACACACATACATACATACACACACACATACATACATACACACACACACACACACACAACAAAAATATAAACGCAACACTTTTGGTTTTGCTCCCATTTTGTATGAGATGAACTCAAAGATCTAAAACTTTTTCCACATACACAATATCACCATTTCCCCCAAATATTGTTCACAAACCAGTCTAAATCTGTGATAGTGAGCACTTCTCCTTTGCTGAGATAATCCATCCCACCTCACAGGTGTGCCATATAAAGATGCTGATTAGATGCCATGATTAGTGCACAGGTGTGCCTTAGACTGTCCACAATAAAAGGCCACTCTGAAAGGTGCAGTTTTGTTTTATTGGGGGGGGGGGGGGGGGGGGGGGAGATACCAGTCAGTATCTGGTGTGACCACCATTTGCCTCATGCAGTGCAACACATCTCCTTCGCATAGAGTTGATCAGGTTGTCAACTGTGGCCTGTGGAATGTTGGTCCACTCCTCTTCAATGGCTGTGCGAAGTTGCTGGATACTGGTACACGCTGTCGTATACGCCGGTCCAGAGCATCCCAAACATGCTCAATGGGTGACATGTCCGGTAAGTATGCCGGCCATGCAAGAACTGGGACATTTTCAGCTTCCAAGAATTGTGTACAGATCCTTGCAACATGGGGCCGTGCCTTATCCTGCTGCAACATGAGGTGATGTTCTTGGATGTATGGCACAACAATGGGCCTCAGGCTCTCGTCACGGTATCTCTGTGCATTCAAAATGCCATCAATAAAATGCACCCGTGTTCTTCGTCCATAACAGATGCCTGCCCATACCATAACCCCATCGCCACCATGGGCCACTTGATCCACAACACTGACATCAGAAAACCGCTCACCCACACGACGCCACACACGCTGTCTGCCATCTGCCCTGAACAGTGTGAACCGGGATTCATCCGTGAAGAGAACACCTCTCCAACGTGCCAAATGCCAGCGAATGTGAGCATTTGCCCACTCAAGTCTGTTACGACGACGAACTGGAGTCAGGTCGAGACCCCGATGAGGACGACGAGCATGCAGATGAGCTTCCCTGAGACGGTTTCTGACAGTTTGTTGTGAGGCTGGTTGGATGTACTGCCAAATTCTCTGAAACGCCTTTGGAGACGGCTTATGGTAGAGAAATAAACATTCAATACACGAGCAACAGCTCTGGTTGACATTCCTGCTGTCAGCATGCCAATTGCACGCTCCCTCAAATCTTGCGACATCTGTGGCATTGTGCTGTGTGATAAAACTGCACCTTTCAGAGTGGCCTTTTATTGTGGGCAGTCTAAGGCACACCTGTGCACTAATCACGGTGTCTAATCAGCATCTTGATATGGCACACCTGTGAGGTGGGATGGATTATCTCAGCAAAGGAGAAGTGCTCACTATCACAGATTTAGACTGGTTTGTGAACAATATTTGAGGGAAATGGTGATATTGTGTATGTGGAAAAAGTTTTAGATCTTTGAGTTCATCTCATACAAAATGGGAGCAAAACCAAAAGTGTTGCATTTATATTTTTGTTGAGTATATATGTGTGAGTGTGTGTGTTAACATTAATATATCTAATATATAAAGCTGAACACATGTGGGTGGGCGTGTTTGCTATGCACAACCACAGTAATTAAGCAATCGACACCAAACTTGGTATGGTGACTAGAGACACCAAGGGCGAGGTCACTGGGGCCCTTATGTTGAAAGCATACGTGTGCACACACACACACGGTCAGGCTTAAATATTACAACACAACCCGCTCACTGGAGCATTTATTTTCGCAGTTCACGTGGTACTGGGGTCACGTAGCAAGCATCACACTTTACTTACTACGCAGCAGTGGCTGGCTAGGGTGCACTTTAATTACAATCTGAACAGGCCAACGCGTGCTGTTTGACAGTGTAAGCTTGCGTTTTTACAATTAAAACGTACCTGCTGTGTATGGCATGCCAGAGTAATGCAGTGATATGACATGCCATCATCTTTTATCATTATTCACTTGAGTCTCATGAATGTAACAAATTGCTCCATAAAAATTAATGACAACATACAAACAATGCAATGAAACTTACTACACCTCAAGTAAGGTGACATGAAATATACAACAACATGGCTAAACGTTATAGGGCCTTATTCAGGGTGGTTACCAAGAACCCGAAGGTCAATCTGTCAGAGCTCCAGCATTCTTCTGTGGAGAGAAGAGAACCTTCTAAAAGGAGAACTATCTCTGCAGCAATCCACCAATCAGGCGTGTATGGTAGAGTGGCCAGATGGAAGCCACTCCTTAGTAAAACACAAATGGCAGCCTGCCTAGCATTTTCCTAAAGGCACCTAAAGGACTCTCAGACCATGAGAAACAAAATTCTCTGGTCTGATGAGACAAAGATTGAACTCTCTGACATGGCATCATGTTTGGAGGAAACCAGGCACCATCCCTACAGTTAAGCATGGTGGTGGCAGCATCATGCTGTGGGGATGTTTTTCAGCGGCAGCAACGGGAAGACAAGTCAGGATTGATGGAAAGATGTATGTAGCAATGTACAGAGACATTCTGGATGAAAATCTGCACCAGAGCGCTCTTGACCTCAGACTGGGGTGAAGGTTCATCTTTCAGCTGGACAATGACCCTAAGCACACAGCCAAGATATCGAAGGAGTGGCTTCAGGACAACTCTGTGAATGTCCTTGAGTGGCCCAGCCAGAGCCCAGACCTGAATCCGATTGAACATCTCTGGAGAGATCTGAAAATGGTTGTGCACTAACGCTCCCCATCCAACCTGATGGAGCTTGAGAGGTGCTGCAAAGAAGAATGTGCAAAACTGCCCAAATATATGTGCATCAAGCTTGTGGCATCATATTCAAGAAGACATGAGGCTGTAATTGCTGCCAAAGGTGCATCAGCAAAGTACTGAAAAAAGGGTGTGAATACTTATCTTACACGTAATTTCTTAGCATTTTTTTTATGTATATATAAATTTGTGAAAAAACAACCACTTTTTCATGTCATTATGGGGTGTTTTGAGTAGAATTTTGAGGGAAAAAATGAATTTACTCCATTTTGGAATAAGGCTGCAACATAAAATGTGGAAAAAGTAAAGCACTGCAAATCCTTTCTCGATCCACTGCAAACAAAATCAGACCCTACTATGAATGCAATAATAAGAATAATTCTTTCAATAAAGCAATGGCTGAAAGCGAAAAGTATATGGGTTTTTGTTTGATCTCTGAAGGTGTTAGTGGATGAACTCAAAAATGCTGTGGTACTACTCACATTCAGAACATCCTGTCTCAACTGTTGTGGTTCGATACAGGTGAGCATTCTCAGCAGCAGGTCCATAATGGCAGATGTACCAATATGTTTGATCATCAAGTCTACAAAATCTTCCCGCTTTCGCAGAAATTCCACTATCTGAATAAAGAAAGCAAAAAACTCCTAAAGGAAACCACTCCAGAAACACCATGCACTGGATCACTCAAATATTTAAATAAGATTGCATGAAGGTATAGATTTCAACAATATGAACCAAGGTTTGCTACAGATTATTAATGATCAAAAGTGTTACTTCAAATCAGACAATCCAAAATACATCATCCTGGTTCCTGACACACCACCTCTGGGCTCACAGATGTACCTGTTCAGGCTTACGTCCTATGAGAATGGATAGGACCTTGGAGAAGAAGCTGGCCAAAAGTGGGTTGAGAGGTGGCTCATTCTGGAGAAAACCATACAGTTTCATCAGCAGTTTCTCATCTTCTCCCAGTCGGTCATTGATCTGACTCACATCTGATGTGAGCAGCTCACATGATATGTTAGGATACCTGGGGAAAGAGGAAAGGAGAAAACTTACACTAAATCCTAGCTTAAAAATAAACAAACAAAATTAATTTTAAAAAACTGCTTGGAACAGCTTTCCCACAGATTTTGGCTCACTATAATTTCCATCACATTTGCACCAATCTCTCTTACTTGTATTTTACTTTTTCTTCAACATCCGTGCTGGGTTCCTGCGTAATATAGGTGACCAAGTCCTCCATGCACTGTGGTCTGAGTAGGAAGTCAACCAGTTTGTGGTTTTGGGCCTTGCATTCCTGCAGGACATCATCCTCATCCATCACCTCAGTCAGCATCACATCCTCCTTCTCCAACAGTGTGTCAATGTGGGATGTGGTATGGAGGTCAAATTTCCAAAACATGGTGGAGCTGAAAAAAGCAAACAGGAGGAGATGACAAACAAATTAAATATTTTCACAAGTCTATTTACCTTCCATTTTGTGCATCCACATTCTGAAAAGGATATCAAACATACAAGTTTTAGAATGTTGGAAATGGGATGCTCATTCAGAAAATATACCATATTTTCTGGAGTATAAGTCACAGTGTATTTTGTTTACTAGCTTGGGAGGCTTTGCGACTTATACTCCCATGTGTCTTATATACTGAAAATTCACAAATGTATTATTAGCCATAGTAAATATAATGACTATTTAAATGGTAAATGGACTGCATTTATATAGCGCTTTTCCATCTGCATCAGACACTCAAAGCACTTTACAATTATGCCTCACCTTCACCCCGATGTCAGGGTGCTGCCATCAACGGGATTAAAGCAATAGCAATAGGGGATTAAAGTCCTTGCCCAAGGGCCCTTAGTGATTTTCCAGTCAGACGGGGATTTGAACCCATGATCTTCTGGACTCAAGCCCAACACCTTAACCACTAGACCATCACCTCCCCGGCCTATTTATATCAAACTTTCCCAAGAGTCAAAGCACTAAACAAAATAAACTCCAAGAATAAAATAATAAATGCCAGTAATGAAAAATACACTATAACAATGCACAAAAATCCCAAATTAAAGAGCTCATAACACAGAAAAAGTTGTGGTTTATATTCCAGTGCAACTTATATATTTTCTTCCTCTTCAAGAGGCATTTTTTAATAGCTGTGACTTATACTCCAGTGTGACTTATACTTCACCACTCCCTCAGCTGATCATCTTATCTACAGATCTACTGTTGTGTGTGGGCTTAAAGATCTAAGGATTCACTTGTCATGACTCTGTGAATGATCTATGGGGCATGCACATGAGCGTCTGCACTGAAAGAATTACAATTTGTGAACGTGTGCTACAAACTCTTATACCATCATGTCTGTGTGCAAAATGAGCAAGAATTGAACCCAGGTCCTTTATCCACTGGATACCATGCTCTAGAGTCAATGAGTGACCTAGTACCAATACAATAGGGCAGAGCAGTCTCATTTGGGGGTGACGCATATGATGTAATTTCTCTACTTCCGGGGGTACAAACCACAGCATTTTCAATGGGTTTTTGGGCAAATTACATGCAAACAAAGTGAAAATGCAAAGAAAAACTGACAATACAGCTGCTCTGATCTCTCAGAGCGAACTGTGCCTCGGCTGTGTAAATAGAAAACCCAGTGTGATCACAAATGGCTGCATTCTATTCTGAACAACATTTCAGTCGCTGAATTATGTACGAGACAGTCCTTTTGTGCGAATGCGCTACAACACATCCAAACACTGAATACATTCATCCAGAGTGAATCAGCTGGAGAGAAGGCAGGGTTCTAGCTAGCGCAAACTTGCGTTACCGCCTGTTATGCTATAATTTTGGACCGTTACGCTTATGTTGGACCGTTACGATTTTCAATACAGCGTCTGTAATCAACCATTTCAGCAGCGTGACTCCAGTTTGAAGTCAGCTTCTTAAACCCCCTGGAAGCCATTAAAATATCATGAGTCATTTTTGTGTGGATTAAAGTCACTAACTGGGACTCTTGTCTTATTGCAGTCAAGAAACGAGCTTCAAACGCTGCGCAGCTCTCTGCCGAGATGGAGTCCGCTCGGAATTAATAACTTCAAAATCATAACTGATGATGATAACTTCAGAATCGCCACTTTAAATAAAATGACACCTCTTACAAACGTTGCAATACAGACAAACTACAATCGGCCAAAACGTTTTTTCCTCCCAAAATGAGACGTCTTGCATTCTTTAGAAACCTGACCTGAAGCACATCTGCAACAGCTGCAGCTCATACGTATGGAAATACATTCATGCCAATAATAATGTCTGAAAGGAAATGCTTTTGACAAAAACTAACAGATTTTATTTCTGCTTATGTCCAGAGATCAAGGATCCACCATGTAGAGTTTATTATGTCCAGAGTGTAAGGATCCAGTAACCAAGTTCATATTTATTTACTTTAAGACTCAATAAAATGTTGTTCAATTTCAACTTAATCATCTTATAAAGCGCCAAATTACAACAGAAGCCATCTCAAGGTGCCTCATACAGAACAGTTCAACATAAAAAAATTAAAATAAATAAAAAAAATTCAAATACCTAATTAAAAACAGAAGTAAAACAATTAAATGTAAAAAAAAAAAAAAAAAAAAAACTCACAAGAAAGAGAATAAAAATAGGTTTTAAGTCTTGACTTAAAAATGTCCACGGACTCCGCTTGCCTCACTGAGGGCCATGTACTGGCTAACCCGGAATGACACTGCCCACTCAAACTTCCCCAGCCTTCTGGACATGACGAAGGGACTTGGGCTGTCATACCTGGCTTTTCCCCTTTGGGTACCCCTAGAATGGCCAATTTTTACCTTGAATTTTCAAAAGCTTCCCCCCTGGAGGGGGGGAAATGGCAGCGGAAGAGTAAGAAGTGTTTGTCGTGAGCTCCCGTTTTTTGTTTACTATATAGTGGTGTTTTTACAATTTATCTCTGCTAAATTTGACACCTGTTATTTTTAGTCTATCTTTACAGTGTTGGCTCCTTTTTCATGTATGATGGCATCCAGTTTGAGAAAATATAAATATACGGGATCTGCAGCCGCTAGGCCTGATGCTACCTGCGATCAGAGTTATGCTAAAGACCCTGCACCGCCACTATCAAAGTCGACCAAGATGGACTTCTCGACGCTGAAAACAGACATTCTAGCATCAATAAAATCCAGTATCTTAGAGGTAATAAAAGCTGAAATGAAGGATTTGCTGGCGGAAGACCTTGGATTTATTAAAGGCAAGCTACAGGCGGTGTGGGCGGAAGTGGCGAGCGGCACCACGGCCCTCCGGGCTGATTTAGACCAGGTAAAAGTTCGATTCAAAGACGTGGAGGACGGCTTGTCGACCTGGTCAGAGGAGGTGGTTTCTCTGCGCAGTGCTGTGATTGAGATGAAAGCCAAAGTTAAATGGTCTCCGAAAGAAATATGACGATATGGAGGGCCGTTTAAGGAGATGCAATCTGAGGATTATTGGCGTCCCCAAAACATCAGAGTTGAGCACTGCTACCGCATTAGCTGAACTTCTCAAGGAGCTACTGGATCTAGAAAACGCACCACGTATTGACCCACTTTCAACGCACGCCAGGCAGGAGGAAGGAGGGAGGAAAGCCGCAGGTCATTGTGGTGAAGCTGCATTACTTCCAGGAGTGTGCGGAGATACTGGGGTGTGTACGCCGTCATGGGCCGCTTCGATACAGAGAGGCGCCGGTCTTCATCGCCCCAGATTACACAGCTAGTGTGGCCAAAGCCTGAGCAGATCTCACTGATGTCAAGAGGCTTCTTCGTAACAGGCGAGATGTTCAGTATGGACTGTTGTTCCCACCTCGGCTCCGCATCACTTATGGTGAGGACAACATGGAGTTCACGGATCTGAACGCTGCCATGGAATATGTTCGGAAAAATATTATCTCGCTGAGCAGAGATGACGGGAAGTGAAATCCCCATTTCATCACATTTACAGGCTTCATTAACTTTTTTGAGCAAGTTTAGAGTCATCTTTTTTAACTATTATTTAGTTTACCACTAATAACTATTTCTTAACTGACGGGCAAAACAAGAGCCCAGTGTAGTTGGTGGGTTTCTTTTCCCTCAATACAAGCACTAATGTGTGGATTTGTGTTTAAGAGTTGCTGTTATTATCTCCATGTTCATGTGGGAGATAGGGGTGGAGCTAAACCGGATCTGTTTATTTGTGGTGACCTTTATGTCAGGTATCTTTGGATTCATGTGCATCAGGTGTTTTTCTGATCATGGCTGGTAATATGAAAAATACTAGTTATTCAAATGGCTGTCTAGTTAACTGTGTGAGCTGGAATGTAAAATCTCTAAAATGTAAAAGCCCATTAAAATTTCGTAAAATGAGTCATTTAAGCAACTGAGAGCGGCTATTGCCTTTTTGCTCTGTGCTTTGTCTTTCTTTTATTAGCACAGTAAGAGATTATTTGTCCCCTCAAATAGGCCTTCAACGTCTCCCACACAATACAATGGCATCCCTGGCGTTTGATTAGTTTCAAGAAAGAATTTGATTTCAGATATAATAAACTGAATAAAATCTTCCTCGGACAGAAGTAACGAATTAAAGCGTCAGGGACGGTAAATAGTGTGTTACTGGGATCATCAGCTTCATAATGAGAGGTCCATGATCTGATATGACCATTGCCCCATATTCACACTCTCTCACTAACGGCAGAACACGCTTATCAAGGAAAAAATAATCAATCCGAGAGTATGACTTATGAACACTGGAGAAGAATGAATATGCTCTTGAGGTAGGATTACGAAAGCGCCACACATCAGCCACACCATACGTTTTTAGAAAGGAGTTAATTGTATGAGCAGATTTGGTCAAATTAATCTTCCCCACAGCACTACGATCGAGCGATGAAAGAACACAGTTAATATCGCCACCCATCAGAAGACTGTGTGATGATATGTTTGGCAGCTTTGAGAAAAGGGAGTTAAAAAATATATCATCATCCCAATTTTGTGCATAAACTGATACCAAAATCACTGGGAGGGTATATAACTTACCAACTACAACAACATAAGGTCCAGCTGTGTCTGAGTGTACACTAGACACTATAATTGTACCTGCTGATTAATCATGATGGCTACTCCCCTGGACTTAGATTGAAAATTAGATTGAAACACCTGACCAGACCATTTTTTACTTAGAAGCACACTATCAGCAGAGCACACAGCAAAAACAAATATGTAGGACTGCTTTTTTGCATTTACGCAATCTCTCTAAAATTAGAAAGGTCTTGTCTCAGAGTGATGCTGAAAAACTAATTCATGCATTTATTTCCTCTAGGCTGGACTATTGTAATTCATTATTATCAGGTTGTCCTAAAAGTTCCCTGAAAAGCCTTCAGTTAATTCAAAATGCTGCAGCTAGAGTACTAACGGGGACTAGAAGGAGAGAGCATATCTCACCCATATTGGCCTCTCTTCATTGGCTTCCTGTTAATTCTAGAATAGAATTTAAAATTCTTCTTCTTACTTATAAGGTTTTGAATAATCAGGTCCCATCTTATCTTAGGGACCTCATAGTACCATAATCACCCCAATAGAGCGCTTTGCTCTCAGACTGCAGGTTTACTTGTAGTTCCTAGGGTTTGTAAGAGTAGAATGGGAGGCAGAGCCTTCAGCTTTCAGGCTCCTCTCCTGTGGAACCAGCTCCCAGTTCGGATCAGGGAGACAGACACCCTCTCTACTTTTAAGATTAGACTTAAAACTTTCCTTTTTGCTAAAGCTTATAGTTAGGGCTGGATCAGGTGACCCTGAACCATCCCTTAGTTATGCTGCTATAGACTTAGACTGCTGGGGGGTACCCATGATGCACTGAGTGTTTCTTTCTCTTTTTGCTCTGTATGCACCACTCTGCATTTAATCATTAGTGATTGATCTCTGCTCCCCTCCACAGCATGTCTTTTTCCTGGTTCTCTCCCTCAGCCCCAACCAGTCCCAGCAGAAGACTGCCCCTCCCTGAGCCTGGTTCTGCTGGAGGTTTCTTCCTGTTAAAAGGGAGTTTTTCCTTCCCACTGTCGCCAAGTGCTTGCTCACAGGGGGTCGTTTTGACCGTTGGGGTTTTTACGTAATTATTGTATGGCCTTGCCTTACAATATAAAGCGCCTTGCGGCAACCGTTTGTTGTGATTTGGCGCTATATAAATAAAATTGATTGATTGATTGATTTTTGTAATCGAATTATTCAAGTTACTCGATTAATCGTTTCAGCCCTAAAAAAAACCGTCAATCTTTTTTTTAATATCAGGCGACTGATGTTTTATATACTTCTGCTCTACACGGTCATAAGAATGATGAAGTTGTACTTTCGCTGGATGTTGATAAAGCATTTGATCGTGTGGAATGGAGATTTCTCTTTAAGACCATAGAGTCTTTTAAATTTGGCCCTAAATTTCTGTTGTGGGTAAAACTACTCTATTCATCTCCAATGGCAGCGGTACGCACTAATAATAATACAACCCCTGGCAAAAATTATGGAATCACCGGCCTCGGAGGATGTTCATTCAGTTGTTTAATTTTGTAGAAAAAAGCAGATCACAAACATGACACAAATCTAAAGTCATTTCAAATGGCATCTTTCTGGCTTTAAGAAACACTATAAGAAATCAGGAAAAAAAATTGTGGCAGTCAGTAACTTTTTAGACCAAGCAGAGGGAAAAAAAAATATGGAATCACTCAATTCTGAGGAAAAAATTATGGAATCATGAAAAACAAAAGAACGCTCCAACACATTACTAGTATTTTGTTGCACCACCTCTGGCTTTTATAACAGCTTGCAGTCTCTGAGGCATGGACTTAATGAGTGACAAACAGTACTCTTCATCAATCTGGCTCCAACTTTCACTGATTGCTGTTGCCAGATCAGCTTTGCAGGTTGGTGCCTTGTCATGGACCATTTTCTTCAACTTCCAAAGATTTTCAATTGGATTAAGATCCGGACTATTTGCAGGCCATGACATTGACCCTATGTGATTTTTTGCAAGGAATGTTTTCACAGTTTTTGCTCTATGGTAAGATGCATTATCATCTTGAAAATTGATATCATCCCCAGACATCCTTTCAATTGATGGGATAAGAAAAGTGTCCAAAATATCAACGTAAACTTGTGCATTTATTGATGATGTAATGACAGCCATCTCCCCAGTGCCTTTACCTGACATGCAGCCCCATATCATCAATGACTGTGGAAATGTACATGTTCTCTTCAGGTAGTCATCTTTATAAATCTCATTGGAACGGCACCAAACAAAGGTTCCAGCATCATCACCTTGCCCAATGCAGATTCGAGATTCATCACTGAATATGACTTTCATCCAGTCATCCACAGTCCACGATTGCTTTTCCTTAGCCCATTGTAACCTTGTTTTTTTCTGTTTAGGTGTTAATGATGGCTTTCGTTTAGCTTTTCTGTATGTAAATCCCATTTCCTTTAGGCGGTTTCTTACAGTTCGATCACATATTGCTTTAAGTTTTCTGTCTTGACGCTTTGATGTGTTCCTTGGTCTACCAGTATGTTTGCCTTTAACAACCTTCCCATGTTTGTATTTGGTCCACAGTTTAGACACAGCTGACTGAGAACAACCAACATCTTTTAAAACATTGCGTGATGATTTACCCTCTTAAGAGTTTGATAATCCTCTCCTTTGTTTGAATTGACATCTCTCGTGTTGGAGCCATGATTCATGTCAGTCCACTTGGTGCAACAGCTCTCCAAGGTGTGATCACTCCTTTTTAGATGCAGACTAACTATCTGATTTGATGCAGGTGTTAGTTTTGGGGATGAAAATGTACAGGGTGATTCCATAATTTACGTATTCCTCAGAATTCAGTGAGTCCATATTTTTTTCCTCTGCTTAAAGTAACCGTTACTGACTGCCACAATCTTTTTTTCCTTGATTTCTTATAGTGTTTCTTAAAGCCAGAAAGTTGCCATTTGAAATGACTTTAGTTTTGTGTCATGTCTGTGATCTGCTTTTTTTCTACAAAATTAAACAACTGAATGAACATCCTCCGAGGTCGGTGATTCCATAATTATTGCCAGGGGTTGTATATCTGGCTATTTCAAATTACAACGTGGTACAAGACAGGGATGTCCACTCTCTCCATTGTTATTTGCAATTGCAATAGAACCACTGGCAGTAGCGCTATGTAACAACTTACTTATTAAGGGCATAAACCGGTTTGGCATGGAACATAAGGTTTCTTTATATGCGGATGATACCCTTTTATACATTTCAGATCCCCTCTCTAGTATTCCTGAACTACTTGCTTTGCTTCAAGAATTTGGGCGAGTATCTGGTTATAAGGTTAATCTCCAGAAGAGTGAGCTCATGCCTGTGTCTTCTTTAAATGCAAAACTTGAAGGCAATGTCCCATTTAAAATTAACACTAAAAAATTTAAATATCTCGGCATTTGGGTAACACGAGGCTATAAGGAGCTTTACCAGGCTAATTATTCACCTCTTCTGGCGAATCTTAAGCATGATATCACCAGGTGGCAAACTCTACCTCTCTCTCTTGGGGGAAGGATTAATTCAATCAGAATGACAATATTACCTAAATTTTTGTATTTGTTTCAGAACTTACCAATATTTTTGATAAAATCATTTTTTTTCAATTTGAATAGTCAGTTGTCCACATTTATTTGGAATAAACAGCACCCTTGAATTGGCAAAAGGATCTTACAGATGCCCCGTAGTCTTGGTGGTATGTCACTGCCCAATTTTATATTTTATTACTGGGCAGCAAATATTAGAGCCTTATTATTTTGGTTAGAAACAGATAATCTCCTTGGTTGGGTGGCTCTGGAAAAAGCCTCGATCATATCTAGCTCTGCATCTGCTTTACTTTGCTCTCAGTTACCATTTACAAATCCACTCAACCTATACCTGTAATCCTGTTGTTACTCACACACTGAAAATTTGGAATCAGTTCAGGAGGTCATGTCACTTTACAGAACTATTGTTTTTTGCCCCAGTGTCAAATAATCACGTTTGTCCCTTCTTTGACTGATGCAACTTTTAATACCTAGACTCTTAAAGGTGTGCATTCACTTTATGATCTTTATGTAGATAATATCTTTGCCTCTTATGATCAGCTGGTACAGAAATTTTGTCTCCACTCTTCACATTTCTTTAAATATTTCCAAGTCAGACATTTTGTGAGGTCAAACTCTGTTAGTTTCCCTTTGAGTCCCTCTAAAAACTTGGTGGATTAGATTCTGGAGTGCAAAGCTTTTCCAAAACGGACACTCAGCAGGATTTACAAACTGCTGAGCTATCACTATGAGATGAGTTTGGACTCCCTTAAACACAAATGGGAGCTGAACTTGGGTGAAACCATATCAGATTCAATGTGGGGAATCATTATCAAGAACATTTATTCATCTTCAATATGTCTGAGACATTCTGTTCTTCAGTTTAAAGTTGTCCATCGTCTGCATTGGTCTAAGGACAAACTGTCAAAGTTTAAACCTGACCTGGACCCGACCTGCAACAGCTGTTAACAGTCCCCGGCCTCACTGGTTCACACATTCTGGACCTGTCCAAAACTACATGGTTATTGGCAATCTGTTTTCAACACACTTTCTGCAATCTGTGGTAGGACTGTTCATCCATCTCCACTGACCTCTCTGTTTGTTGTTGTCCCTCTGGAGGCCCTATTCAGTAAAAAACAGAAGTCTGATTGCATTTTGTTCTTTGTTGGCCAGGAGACTCATTCTCTGCCAATGGAAGGATCTACATCCACCTTCATATGGTCAATGGATGAGAGACGTTATGTATCATATTCATTTGGAGAAGATCAGATATACTGTAAAATGATCTGTCAAGGTTTATCTTGATACATGGCAGCCATTTCTATCTTATTTTGAGAGTTTGCCTGCAGACATTTTAGTTTAAATACTATCAGGGTCTGTGATGCATACTAACATACAGTACTTAAGATTGTGTTTGTGTGTCCTTACAGTTTAGTTATTATTATAGTTGATCTGGTTTAGAAGGGGTGGGGTGGGAGGGTTATTTTATGTTTGTGTTCTTCGTTTTGTGTGTAAAAATGGAAAAAGCTAATAAAAATACTTTGATCAAAAAAAAAAAAAAAGCTCCCCCCCCTTCCGCACCATGCCCCCCCCCCCCCCCCCCCGCTTTGCTCCCTTGACATTACCACTACGCTAAAATTTTATCCTAGCTAGAACCCTGGAAGATGAAGTGTGCACGTGTGTCTGACCCAAGAACACAGCGCCCGTGCGTGCGTGATCATCAAACCTGTGCATGTGACTGACACACAGCCGCAGTACTAGCGATCAGAAACACCAAAGGCAGATCTCTGTCTGTCTGTGTGTGTGTGTGTGTAGGGTGGCGTATTGAGCATGTGTGGTATGGTGGTGGGTGTTTTTTTTTAATAAAAATAAGGCGTCTTACGTAGCTGGCTGCTGCACATCAGCACAGAACGTCTCGTTTTGGGAGGAAAAAACGTTTTGATTAATTGCAGTTTGTTTGTATTACAACGTTTGGAAATCATTCAATTTAAACGGCATTTCGCTTTGAAGTTATTAATTCCGACTGGACTATCATTCTAACTTGACTCGGCAGAGAGCCGCGCAGCGTTTGGACCTGTGTGAACAGAACGGAGGGCGATTCTCGTTTCTTTCTCGCAACAAGACAGGAGTCCCAGTTAGTGACTTTAATCAGCACAAAAGTAACTCTCGATTGACATATTCAGGGATGAAAGTGGTGAAAAACAAAAAAGATGAAATCCAAAATTACCCCCCCCCCCCCCCCCAACATCACCCACACGAAAATGTTTGAACTCTAGAAGCACTACTATAAGGGAATCGTTAAGACAAAAGGCTATTGATGTCAGTGGATCAAATCATTTCTTAACGATACCCGAAAGGAACCAGTTCCCGATACCCATTCCTATTCCTGACTGTCTCCAAGCGTCTACTTGCAAGTACCACTGATCTGAATTCATTTTGGTCAATTTACCAAACATCTCTGTCCAGTGACCTCATGACTCTGTAAGGTGTCTCTTAATCTCAAAGTCCAAAGATCCATACATGAACGTCACTGCTAAAATGTGAAAGTGTCTACACATTCAACATTCACCCATACATATACACTTCTAATGGCCAAGTCCTGGAAGCTTTTGAAAACCTGGATCATATTCTTGATCCAGAACAAAAGCAAACCCAGACCCCAGATTACTCACTCAGCTTCAAGAATACTGCATACAGGTTTCCATTCATTTTGCAAATATCACGGCCAAGTGGTTAATGCACTTGGTTTCAGTGCAGAAGGTTCCGGGTTCAAATCCCACCCCTGCCACATTTCTCCATGTAATGTGGAGTTGCGTCAGGAAGGGCATCCGGCGTAAAACCTGTGCCAATTCAACATGCAGATCCACCTTGGATTTGCTGTGGTGATCCCGAGTGCAAACAAGGGAGCAGCCGAAGGGACTTACATCCTCATCCAGAGTCACGTTCAGTGATACTTTCCTCGCCAACAAAGACTCCTAAAGTACAAAGCTTCTTTGCTTTCAGCCTGGTGATCTTGGTTTAGAAAAGACTTACCACTGTTCCACCACATGTAAGAAACCTCTTAAGGAATCTCATTAAATTAATACAAAGAAAATATAAAATTTACATACAAAAAATAAGGAATGCCTGATAATCAGCTAAAAATACATTTAAATCTTAATTCTGCCTACCTCTGTTTGTGTTGGAGTCCAGATTAAAAACAGGTGTGTTCTATTCTTTCGGAGTTGTGGCCCATTCCAGGCTGAACAGACAGGCAGAAGGTACACATACAGCGGGTCAACACCACATTCCTGATAGAGGACACAAATTGAGATTGTTAGAGACACAAAAATTTTATTAAAACTGATAAAATGCTTCACTTTTAACACACTTTAGCTTACAGCCTTATTTCAAAATAGAGTAAGCATGATGCTGGTGCTTGGTGGTGGCATGATGCTGCCACCACCAAGCTTCACTGTAGAAATGATGCCTGGTTTCCTCCAAACACGACACCTAGCATTCACGCCAGAGTTCAATCTTAGTCTCATCAGACCAAAGAATTTTGTTTGTCATGGCCTGAGAATCATTCAGGGGCCCTTTGGCAAACTCCAGGCGGGCTGTCATGTGCCTTTTACTAAGGAGTGGCTTCCAACTGGCCACTCTACCATTACAGGCCTGATTGGTGGATTGCTGCAGAGATGGTTGTCCTTCTGGAAGCTTCTCCTCTCTCCACAGAGGAATGCTGGAGCTTTGACAGACTGACCATCAGGTTGTTGGTTATCTCCCTGTCCAAAGCCCCTTTCACACTGGGTCATCGTGGAGTTGCGTAATGCGGCGTACCAACTACGCTGAGCTTATGCAGCCCAATGTGGCAATACTCTGAGGGATGCAAAGTGGTCAGCGAAATGGACACAAAAAATTAAACCTGTTCGATTTTTTTTCCCGGACATTCGGCGTAGGGCACTGTGTCCAGTGCTCTAGACAAGTCTATGCAACACTCCATTTCTGCACAGCATGCCTCGGCAATTGTATTCTACCCTACACCAGTCTGATGAAAAATCCTTTCAATTTTTTTTAAAATCAGTACATCATACCTGCAGTGCAAGATTTTATTCATCCCACTGGACTCTGCTGATCTTTGCTTGCAGTGAAGCTTCAAAACCACAGAAGAGGCGGGCCTGCTCTTGTGTATCTGACGTCTTATCTGTCTGGTCGTTCCCATTGTGTTTTGTGCAATGACACTACCTCTGACTTTAAGGGCATGAAGTTCGGGGTTCTGCAGGGATCCGTTCTGGGTCCCTTGCTTTTTTCCCTGTATATGGCACCTCTTGGGAAAATTTTGCGGCATTTCGGGGTTGCTTTTCATTGTTATGCTGATGATACTCAGTTGTATATGCCGATAGCTGCTGGAAATCCTGTCCAAATAAAATCTTTACAGGACTGTCTTGCAGCAGTGAGAAGTTGGATGTCTAGCAACTTTCTACTTTTGAACTCTGATAAGACTGAAATGATGGTTCTTGGTCCAGCAAGACATCGGCACCAATTTGATCAGCTGGCGCTTAGCCTAGGTTCATGTGTTATACATCATACTGACAAAGTGAGGAACCTTGGGGTAATCTTTGATCCTACGTTGTCCTTTGACCTCCACATTAGGGACATTACGAGGACTGCTTTCTTACATCTGAGAAATATAGCAAAGATTCGCCCCATCCTGTCTATGGCTGATGCTGAGACTCTGATTCACGCATTTGTCTCTTCTAGATTGGATTATTGTAATGCTTTATTCTCTGGCCTGCCGCAGTCTAGCATTCGAGGACTTCAGCTGGTGCAGAATGCTGCTGCCAGAATTTTGACACAAAGTAGAAGGTTTGACCACATTACTCCCATTCTGGCATCCCTTCATTGGCTACCGGTTTCTGCCAGATTGGATTTTAAAGTTTTATTGTTGGTTTATAAAATTGTTTATGGACTGGCGCCTTCCTACTTGGCGGACTTGGTTAAGCCCTACGTACCTGCAAGGCCTTTGCGTTCGCAGGACGCAGGGCTTCTGTGTGTTCCGAGGATGAACAAAAAGTCTGTGGGGTATAGAGCCTTCTTCTACCGTGGTCCGGCTCTTTGGAATGATCTACCTGCTGTTATTCGGCAGTCTGACACGGTGGAGATTTTTAAATCAAGACTGAAGACCCACTTTTTTAGACTGTCTTATTAATTTTTTTAATCTGTTTGTGTTTGCTTTGTAATTTCTTTTTATTCTACTGTGTTTTATCTTTTAACTGTGCTTTTCTTGCTTTTAATTTTGAATTTAGATTAATTTGTGTTGTTGTGAATTATGTGAAGCGCCTTGGGGCGACTGTCATGATTTGGCGCTATATAAATTAATAAACTGAAATTGAAAATGGCAAGGGTGCCCAAATTTATGCACCTGGATAAGTTTAAATAATTATTACACACTTTCTGTAAATACTAGAAACTTCATTTCACTTCTCAAATGTCAGTGTTTGTCTGTTATATATCAGGGCTCGAAATAGTACGTGCATGAGCTAGTTTGTGCACATATTATTCAAGCAGTCACATAATTTTATACTGCACTAGCACTGGTGCAAGTAACTTTATCCAAGTTTTATCAACTATAAGCACCAGTAGAATGAACCAATAAAGGAATAAATAAGGGGTGGGAGGGGGGATTCCAGTGTGTTGTCTTCGTCTTTCCTGCGTTTTATGACTCACACACATACGTGGTGTGTCCATAAAGTAACGGTAATTTTTATTTTTTTTTTAAAAACTATATGGATTTCATTCATATGTTTACAGCTTTAAGGACCCCTTTAAGGACGGTCAGTGAGCCGCGCTCCGAGCTGCGACGTCGTGGCACAAACCACTGGATCATTTCTAAGCTGATGGCTCTGTGGATATGAGACCGTCGTGTGCTCTTTCTCTGGTTATCACAAGAGCTGGACATCAGCCATTTTCCGGCAGATTTCACTTTTAACAAGAGATTTTGTCATGGAAAGCCGCGCTGAGGCTTCGCGCGTCACGACCAATTCGCTTTGGAAGTGAGACAAAGGAACACCTCCATTTCCGCGTGTCAGAGGACAAGTTTGGACATGTCTATCTCGGCTTTCAGTGCTTACCAGTCGAGTGAGTATAAGAGAACTTGTGGAGAGCTAGACGTAGTTAAAGTCCTTATTCTCTGTGAAGCCCGTAAAATTTTCACCAAAAGCCAGATAACTTTTTCGAATGGTTTCCAGGTGACAGTCTCTAACAGCTTCTGAAAAAATTCTGATGGAAAAAAAGTCCTTTTCATTCCGCCATTTCCAGACAATGAAAATCCGACGAGGGGGCGGGACCACTCCTTCCCCAAGGCGTGCTCACAGGCGAATGACGTCACCGACAGGCGTGGAAAAACTCACGCATGCGCACGAGGATTCAAGCATGTCTGACGTAAAAACATATGAATGAAATCCATAGTTTTTAAAAAAAATAAAAAGGACCGTTACTTTATGGACACACCACGTAGAGCGAGTTGCTGTGCTCTATTTTGTTGTGTTTGCGTGCGCATGTAAACAAAGAAAAAAAAAAAACTGGTTGCAGTTCGTCTCTCTCTGCCCTCAAACTCTGTCATCATTGTGTTATAAACCAGTCACCATTTGTTTTATTATACATCTGTGTAGTTAAAATTATTTTCACGGACGATTAGTTCCCGCGCGCACATGGGAAAACAAAAACAAAAAAATTGCCGGCTGCTGCGCTTCCTTTACGGAACCGGGAGAGGTAAATTGTTATTTTTTTTCTGGCCATGATAATTTGTGTACACATTTTCCTTTAATTGAGCCCACAAATTAATAAAACGTGCGCACAATATCATAAAACATCAATCAATCAATCAATCAATTTTTTTTATATAGCGCCAAATCACAACAAACAGTTGCCCCAAGGCGCTTTATATTGTAAGGCAAGGCCATACAATAATTATCTAAAACCCCAACGGTCAAAACGACCCCCTGTGAGCAAGCACTTGGCTACAGTGGGAAGGAAAACTCCCTTTTAACAGGAAGAAACCTCCAGCAGAACCAGGCTCAGGGAGGGGCAGTCTTCTGCTGGGACTGGTTGGGGCTGAGGGAGAGAACCAGGAAAAAGACATGCTGTGGAGGGGAGCAGAGATCGATCACTAATGATTAAATGCAGAGTGGTGCATACAGAGCAAAAAGAGAAAGAAACAGTGCATCATGGGAACCCCCCAGCAGTCTACGTCTATAGCAGCATAACTAAGGGATGGTTCAGGGTCACCTGATCCAGCCCTAACTATAAGCTTTAGCAAAAAGGAAAGTTTTAAGCCTAATCTTAAAAGTAGAGAGGGTGTCTGTCTCCCTGATCTGAATTGGGAGCTGGTTCCACAGGAGAGGAGCCTGAAAGCTGAAGGCTCTGCCTCCCATTCTACTCTTACAAACCCTAGGAACTACAAGTAAGCCTGCAGTCTGAGAGCGAAGCGCTCTATTGGGCACAACACACATGCGCACAATATAATGAAATGAGCGCACAATATCATAAAACATGCGCACAATATAATGAAATGAGCGCACATTCTCTGCACATGCAAAACATTTTGCGATGACACTTCCAGGGCTCGCTCTCTCTCGCGCTCGCTCTCTCCCCTGAAATTGTCATAATTGTGTTATAAACCAGTCACCATTTGTTTTATTACGCATCTGTGTAGTTAATAAATAAAATAATCTTCACGGATGATTCGCTCATGCGCGCACGTGGAGGGATTAAAAAAAAAAAAAAAAACACTGTCTCGCCACTGCTGCTCTCCCCTCAAACTCTCCCCAGAGAGGAAAAGTCTGACACGTCAGAGGAGGAGTTTTAAGGTTGATATAAGACTGACTTTTGGTTGTGCAAGTTACTTTTTTGGTGCAAGTATTTTTTTTTTTTTTTTTTTTTTTTTTTTTTTTTTTTTGTTACTAGCACCAGTGCAAGTAGGGTACAAAATGTATTTCAACCCCTGTATATTTAACTGACATTTCTGATCCAAAAAAACAATGATTTATAAAGGAAAACCATGAAAATTATCAGGGGTGCCCAGACTTTTGCATACAACTGTATCCTGACTGAAGAATTCTTGAGCATGCTGATGACTGACATGAAACCAATCTCACTTCACCACAATGATGGAAAAGAAATATACCTTTGAGAATCTCTCTCTCTCTCTCTCTCTCTCTCATAAATGTATTACAATAACACATAGTAAAATAATTAAGCAATAAAATGATATAACAATAGCAACATTCAAAGACAAATAACAGTTGCATGCTGATACAATAAGCCACAATTTACATATGATCCAACGTATAAATTTACTATGATAGTCAACTAATAGGAAAAATAAATCAGTGACTAGTCCATTATCAAATAATTGTTTGTGGCAGCTCTACCCACAGCAGAACATTTCTTCTGTTTCCTTTGTCATTTCTACATGGCACGGAGTTCACGGTAAAATCTGTAACAGCATCTCTCATTCACTGCTGTGTGGTCGAGCAGTGCCACATTACATTATCTCCGATCAGGATGTGATCCACTGTGGTGCCTCATCAGAGACGTTTCCAAACAATTTTACAAACATCGTGAAAGACAGACCAAAGACTAAGTCTTAACAAAAATAACCCTTCTTTCGATTTTATTGATGATTTGCAAACCAACACGGTGCATTACGCCACCTACTGTTTGTGTGTGGAGCATAAATGGATTCTGACGTATGCTACCAAACATAACCCAGAAATGTTCACCACGCAAGTCAAAACCTGGACTTCCAGGAATTTCCAGTAAAATTTCATCATTGATATACAGTATATGGTGGCACAACACGCAGTAGAAGGGTGCAGCCACATTCTCTGTCATAAAAATCATGCCCAGATCCACAACAGAAAAAGTCTGACAGAAGCTTTCTGCAGAAGCCACATGCAGAGTCTGTCAAAAAACAGTGCACAACAAGACAGGGCTTTTTCAGTCACCTCTGCATGCACCATCCCATCCGGGAATTGATTAAGGGATGATTTTCCTCACCACCGAGGAATTGCCACTACCATGACATCACACAACCTCTGACACATTACAAAAATAATAATCAATGGAGAGACATGGAATGTAATAGGAAGAAACCATTAAGTTTTGCATGAGGAATAATTTAATTTTGCTTCTCCCACTTTGGTCAAGGTCACCACAGTAGATCAAATATGGATCACATGTTGATTTGGAACAATTTTTCTGGTTGAGGCCCATTCCAGGGAAAGTGGTCCTGGATCTAAAAATTTAAAGTGCTTCCTTTGTCTATGAAATTAATTTTGCTAGGATGCCAGATATCCAATTCATCCAGAAAAACCCACCTGAAGCATGTGGGATAGTGTTCAGTGGTATTTTCTGCTGCTGAAACTGACTTACACAATTACATGATACTTATCAGAAAAATCAACAGCATATTATGTCATCTAAATGTAATTTTATTCATGCGAATCCTCTCATATTTACATTTTCTCTGGCAGAAATACATATAAACTACAAAGAAAATGCATTTTCTTAAGCCTCACTGACATCATATTGTGACAAGGCAAGCATGAACTAATGCACAATAGAGGTGTAACACGTAACCTGAAACATTTTTTTTCCTGTAGGATTCCACAGCTTTATATCAGGTTCTCCAAATTTACAACTTAAAGTAAGAACATGCTTACAGTGATTTCATTATGATCAGGTGCCTCAGCACGTGATATCATTGACAATCAGGTGTTAATGTTCAGGGGAGAAGCTCATCAGCAAACCCACCTGCTAAGGTGATTGGTTTTGTGGAAAACCTGCAGTGTGTCTGCCCTCATTGCCCACCCCTGCCCTAGTGTTATCACCTATGATCTGAATCACCTCACCAAGGAACAGGGTTGGGTATCAAGAACTGGTTCTTCCCGAAAGTTGTTAAGAAATGGTTCAATCCACTGACATCATAGTTTTAGGCAGCGAGCCGTCCAGCCGTCATTTGGACATTCTAATTTTTAAAAAAAGACGGCCAATTAAAACAGTGGCGCCTTGTTCAAAGACGTCTAAAATGCACAGTTTACCGAAGGAGCTGTCTGTGTGTGTGGAGTCAACTGGCTGCAGACTGCAAGGGAGGGAGAGGGTGGGGGAGGAGGATTCCTCAACGGAGGCAAAATGTTATATTCTGCTGAGAAACATCAGTGCACATGAGACAGTGAGCATTGAGAGAAGATTTTAACTAATTTCTGTCACAAGGTGTTAACAGGTTTAAAGTAAAGTGGGATTTTGTGCTGTCTGAAGATTAGAGATGGGTATCGAGAACCGGTTCCTTTTGGGTATCGTTAAGAAATGGTTCGATCCACTGACATCAATAAGCTTTTTGCTTAACGATTCCCTTATCGGTCCTTCAGAGTGGCCGTTGTTTTTGGGGGTGTTTGTCCGGAAAATGATCATTTCTCTACATTGATTACAGACCCTGCAGCGGGTCTGTAATCACCTTTTCTGCAGCGCGGCTTTGCGTTGAACCTTGAACCAATCGAAGCAGTGCTTCGATCTGCTGCTTCATTGATTCATTGCTTTATTTTGCTTCGCTTCACTTCGCCAAATAGGCTGCCTCCGGAGTGTTCTGATAAACTGGACCTTTTCAAATCTCGGTTGTCATCCTGTGTGTTGTGTGGGCCGCCAGAAGAGGAGGTACTGCTGGCCCACCACCAGAGGGCGCCCTGCCTGAAGTGCGGGCTTCAGGCACGGACACAACCGGGACAGCTGTCAAGAGATAATGAGTGACAGCTGTCACCCATCTGCTCTACATCATCTCACTCCATAAAGACCGGACGTCATCTCCACCTGATTGCCGAGATATCATCTACCTGTGAAGGTAATATTCTCTGCTGTGTCAGAACTGTGACTTACGTGTGATCTGTTTGCAGCCGTTTTCCTGTGGAGCCTTGTCAGCTGATTGGTGGTTTATGAGAGTGCTGACGTCTTTGCCTCTCACTCCTTACAGATAAGTGCTTTAACAGGAGCTGCACATGTGTGTGATTAGAGGTGGAGGTGACTTTCCACCTTCTGTTTTTGTTGCTGGGTGTGCACACACCCACATCTCACTGTTTGTGCTCCTCGCCAGCAGTACCAGATCCGACAGTCGGGGACGGTGATCACCTGGGAATTCGGGACTTGGCGGCTCCAGTATTCACCGGGTTCTGTGGCGGTGGAACTCGTGTGGTTCCGGCTCTTCTCAGGACAGACGTCTTCTATCCTCGAGCCTGCCCACACGTCACCTTTGTGAACCGACTATAATCAGATTCTGAGATTGTCTGTATATTCGTTGTGCACATTCACAACATTAAATTGTTACCTTTTGGCTCAACTATTGACCGTTCATTTGCGCCCCCTGTTGTGGGTCCGTGTCACTACACTTTCCCCAACACTGTGTCCTTGTTTTTGTATGTGTGATTATTGTTTTTCTGTGCTGATGGGGATTTTTTTTTCCTCATTGCTGCTGTGTAATGCAGCGGCTATGAGGTTTTTTTTTCTCCTTTTCCCTCGTGTTTTGCTTTCATATATATGTTTTATGTACCGGGCCGGCCTATGTGTTGTGTGTGTGTTGTTTGTTATGGGTCGGTGTTGGTTTGCTCAGCCCTGCTGTTGACCAAGGCAGGGATGTACATCTGAAGCTGGTCCTCGGGCGCCTAATGGCGACTTCTGCTCCTACTGGCAATTAGGATGGGTTAAATGCAGTAGACACATTTCATTGTGCAGGGAACATGTTCTTCTGTGCATATGACAATAAAATTTCTTTGAATCCTTTGAATTTGAATCTTAATTTTTCCCTGCTTAGTAATATTTACCTTTTCTATGTTAAACCGACCTGTTATGGTCTTATGAAACAGTTGATAGATTTATTTTATAACTTAAAAACGGGACCGATGCTAACGCGTTAGCATGTCTACGGCGTTTTCAATGTTAAAGTTAGCATTAAGCTGTTCGCATCTCAAAGTTTGTGTGCATTTTTTTTTCTGTATAATAATTAATGGCTCAGCGTTCATTGTTGTAAGTCAAATTGTAATTTTTTTTAGTTTTATTCATAATAATAGCAACAACAATAATAGTAACAATAACTAATAATGCTACAATACAATTTTAGAGAAAGAGACAAAAAGAACCTGATGAAACAAAACACAACAGAAAAGATAAAACCAACTAACAATGACCATAAATATAGAGATAAAGAACTGTTTCCTGTGAACACCTAGTAACTCTTACACCTCCACTTCATCCCTGTTTTATTTAAGTTTAATGACAATTTGTTTCGGTCAAACCATATTTTCAATTGGTTAATTTCTTTGGTTATTTCCTCCAGAACTATCTGCCAAGCTAGAAAACTGCTGCATCCTAGTAAGAGCAGAATACTACTGGAATGAATCTCACTAAGGAAAGTTGGGTTTTTTTTCTTACCAAAGTGGATAAGTGGATGCTGCACTCACTGCAGTTTATTGTCGAATAGCCCCAGATTGCATATCAGAGCTTCTAGAATTCAATAATTTTCATGCGGGTGGTGTTGGGGGGGGGGGGTAATTTTGGGTTTCAGCTTTTACCGTTTTTCACCACTTTATCCCTGAATATGTCAATCGTGAGTCACTGGAAAAATTGTTGCAAGAAAAAAAAAAGATTTGTCCTCTGTTCTGTTCACACAGCTCCAAACGCTGCACGGCTCTCTGCAGAGGCAAGTTGGAACAATAGAGTCCAGTCGGAATTAATAAATTCAAAGCAAAACGCTGTTTGAATCAAATGACACCTCTTTCCAAACGTTGTAATACAAACAAACTGCAATCCATCAAAACGCTTTTTTCCTCCCAAAATGAGACGTCCTGTGCTGACACGCAGCAGCCGGCTGAGCTCAGCGGTACAGAGTGACATTCATGCTAAAATGTCTGAAAGGAAATGCTTTTGACAAAAACTACAGATTTTATTTATTTATGTCCACAGATCAAGGACTCAGTGACCAATTTAAAATGTTGTTGACATAGAAAACCTGTAAAGCCTACTTTTAGTACAGAGAAAATTGGTAAGAGGTATCGATAAGGGAATCAAATCGATAAATAAAATCTTATCAATACCCATCCCTACTGAAGATCATTGGTAGTTTTTCCCCTACTCCTGCTAAATAAGGGCTTTCTGGACATGTACGGAAAACCCTCACAGTATGTAGGTACCCACGTTGGTCCCTGGATAAAGTACAGAAGTCCCAAAGAACAAAGAGACCAGACAGACAGGAGATAAAGCCAAGAAGAAGAGAAGTGTCTCTCCCTTATTTAGCAGGAGTAGGGGAAAAACTACAGAGGATCTTCAGACAGCACAAAACCTCAGTTTACTTTAAATCTATTAACACCTTGAGACAGAAATTAGTTCACCCTAAGGACAGGATCCCTAGTTACAAACAGAGCAATATAGTGTATTCTATCAGATGTCAGGAAAACTGCAACAAACACAACATAGGTGAGACTAAGCAGCCATTGCACAAAAGGCTATACCAGCACCACAGAGAGGGCGCCAGTGGACCTCAGTCTGCAGTTCATCTCCACCTTAAAGACACTAACCACACGTTTGAAGACAAGGAAGTTAAAATCTTAGCCAGAGAAAAGAAATGGTTAGAGGGGAGTGAAGGAAGCACTGTATGTGAAATAGTTGAAACCCAGCCTTAACCGGGGAAGTGGTCTGAGACATGCTTTGTCACATTTACAATGGGGTACTCAGGTCAAAGCAGGTTTGGTGCTTCTGCTCACCCCTTTTTGGTCACACAT
Organism: Thalassophryne amazonica; assembly: GCF_902500255.1. Classification (NCBI taxonomy): domain Eukaryota; kingdom Metazoa; phylum Chordata; class Actinopteri; order Batrachoidiformes; family Batrachoididae; genus Thalassophryne; species Thalassophryne amazonica. The sequence continues at coordinate 102,579,722 of NC_047110.1, forward strand.
GTCACTGTGGAATTGTCTTGTATATCAGTCTTTGTTATTGATGAACTGTGTGCCAAATAAATAAGTTCAAGTTCTGTTCATGGTAGTGAGTCATTCACGTTGTCAGGAGAGGCATCAGTCCCATCATTAGGAGGGACAGCTGCCCTGTCATTAGGAGGGTGCTAACTAGAGCACAATAGAGCAATTGTTAGTCACTAGCCAATAGCAGTCTCTCGGTAGGAGGGGTCTGGTTAGGTTTAAAAACTCCAGCCTTTGCTGGCTTCTGTTATTCTTCTCTACAAGAGTCAAGACAGAAGTAAGACTACCAGAGCAAGAAATTTAGCTGAGTAAGCTTCTGCGATTAGAAGCGAAACGTCCTCGCATCAAGCAACCCAGTCCAGTCTCTAAAATGTTAATGTATTCATCCCCTGACGTTTTTCAGAAAAAGCTGCAGGCCTTAAATGTAGGAATGGATATATATTACTAAATAAAATAAACCTGACCTCACAAAACATGAAATATGTTGGTTTAATACAGTCTGCAGTAAATAGAAGTCAAAGGAAAATGTCAGGATCATTGTGGCTTTGTGGCTCTCTTTTCCAGAGATCAAGGATCTAGTGACCAATTTCATATGTATTTACTTTAAGACTCAAAATGTTGACATAGAAAACCTGAAAAGCCTACTTTTAGTACACAGAAAATTTACAAGAGGTAATGATAAGGGAATCAGATCAAGATAAAATCTTATCAATACCCATCCCTCCCAAGGAAGGTGCACCCATCATATCTTACAAGAACCCAGTCACCAACTTTCAAACCATTCTTTTAGGGGGCAGCCTGTGGGTACAACACAGAAACCAATGGTTCATTGTCTATGTCTCTATAAAACAAGTTACATATTGAACCATCTGTACACCTAATAGCATGAACTTTGCTGATACCAGACCACGGATTCTCCCTCTAAACAAACTCAGATATTCCAGACTGGGGAATGTGCATAAGCTTTACCTCAAGCATACATTTCTGGGCTACATCCAGAAGCGGTTTCTGATATGGGCGATATGGGCAGCCGCCCAGGGCGGCATGACCGACCACCGGTCCCCCAAACACACTGCAATCGCTGCTGCAGTGCCTACCGCTATACTCCACTTGTGGGTAATGAGCGCCCTCTGCCTGCTGTGTGGTGCATGTAGATTTCTGCCATGGTCTGACAGACAGGTAACAGGTTCTGGAGGTTTGGAGGAGGTTTTGTTGTGTTGGTGCTGGCAACTGTCAATCTGGCAACCCTGGGGACGAGCGGGGTTGATAACCTATTCCGCTTCAGTGCGTATTATGGAAGACGGAAAAGAAAAGGGCAAAGCCATCAGGTGCGCAGTTTCGGAAAGAGAAAAGAAGAAGAGGAGAAACGAGCAAAAGATAAAAGGTAAGCAGAAGCTGTCATTTCTTGTTGTGTGAAATGTGTCACGTAGGCTGTAACCTGCTGCACATTAAACTATATCTTGTTCAAGTACAGTACCAGCAAATAGGTTTTCTACAATGTTCATTTGTACATTTTAAGTTGTATTTCTTGTTTGAAAAGTAATAGTGTAGTTAGTAGTCTCTTACTGAATCATTATCTCTTATTGAATTATTAATGAAGGATAGGACTTTACACAACAGTTGTGCAATTCATTTTGTTCCCCAAAATGTGAAATACTGTAATTTGTCCTATAAAAAAAAGTTTAGACCTTCCAACAGTTGTGCAGTAAGATTTATGTCTTTATCAAAGTGCCATTGTACACATAATTTCTCAAATGGTTTTATATTGTTGCAATATAGAAATGCCTTTATTTTTAAATTTATTTCTACAGTATTTATTTTTTTTTTTTTATTTTACACATTTAACTTACACAGTATTACAGTTTATTTTTGTCTTGATATGTTTGTTTACAGTAATATTTTATTTTTTTTCTGTATTTATTTCTACATTATTTTCTTATTTGTGTGTTGTACTTTTAACTTACCCAGTATTACAGTTTGTTTTTTGTTATATTTATAGTAATATTTAAGTTTCTTCCACATTCAGAAATTCTGATTGTGCCTGTGATGGTGGGGGGATCCTCCGGTTAAAACCTGTCTGTCAGACAATGGCAGAAAGATACATGCACCACACAAGCAGACAGAGGGTGCTTATTACACCCCCCCCAAGTGGAGTAGCGCAGTATGCCCTGCTGTCGCGATTGCATTTTGGGGGGGCGCGCTGGTGGGGTTGCTCGCCCAGGGTGCCAACCAGGCTAGGACCACCACTGGCTACATCACTATATATACACACACACATATGGGCGATTCTATGGTAACAGAATTACAATTGTAGCACATTTTTAATGGGGAGCTAAAATGGCCAGATTTTCCCATCATCATAATTCCGTTACCATAAAATCACCCATATACAGGTTGACTGGAAACCAGGGGCAAAGATATTTGAAAATATATTGTGCAAAAGTCACTAAAGGGCATGTTAACTGTTGACCATTTCAAATCCATAAACAAATGTTTAAAAGTGTGAAATAATTGCTAGAAATAAAGGAAGCTTTGCTCATTTCAGACGTGTAACACATGTAACATTTTTTGTAACACACGTAAAATTGTATTTCACCTGATCAAGTTCTCTGAAGTCAAATTTTCTGAATTCCACTTCTGCATCCAAGTAGTAGTGATATCATACATCAAGTTATCGAGAATGCACAGAATGCACACTTCATAGAACTTTCATTCTTTTGAAAATGTTGTCATTTCTTTAATGCCTGGTTCACACGGCAGGATTTTAAAATTATTTGTAGGTTTCCAAGACCCGAGAGGCACCATGTGGAGGTAAAAAAATAAATAAAATAATCATAGAGCTAACAGGTTTGGTCGTACAGTGTGTGGTGTGCAGCCACACGGTGACGTCAACACACCACACACGAGCAGATTTCACACGAACCTTTCCAGGTCAGACAGGAGATCTCGCAAAATCTCTCGAGATTAAACATGACTTCAGAATAAACAGACAGAGATAGTTTGTGGACTATTTACAACAGGGGGGAAAAAAACCATACAAAAACAAAAAGAAAAGGAGTTCTTTAAAAGGAGTGGAGTGACAGCGCGACCACCAGACTTTCTGGTAAGTCAGAACAGTTGTTTTGATGTAGATTCTGCTCCATACATCAGTCATCTCGCTTTCTGATTGGCTGCATGCTCGTTTGTGGTCGGAGGACACCACACACACCGCAATATCGGGCCAATACAATCAAATATGTGGAAAATCTCCGATTTGCAATCGGAGCGCTCCTGACCTCCTTCCGAGCAGATCAGAGTGCTCTTAAAACACCACACACGGCAGGAATATCCGATAAGATAATTTTTAGTGTCATCAAGATTGTGGGGTGTCCTTAAGATTGTCAGAAGGGGAAGATTGGGTCCGATATCAGCCTAATTATCTTGTCGTGTGAACCAGGCTTAAATCGTCTGAATGTAACACACGTAACGCTACTTAAACCATGCCTAAATAAATAAATAAATAAATAAAATGCTTAAGACTCATTTTTTTTTCACATGCTAAACTGTTCAGTATCCATGTCGAAACGTATCAGTAAGATAAGCTTGCAAATTAACATTGCAGTAATATAGCTACAGAGAGCCAAAGTTTAAAAGTTGAGTCCAAACTGTAACACACAATGTGAAATGGGCCTTGATACCCTTCCTGATGCAGTTCTTAAGATGTACAAAAACTGTGAACCATCTTGTTGGGAAACAACCTACTAACCAACTGCCTCACTTCAATATACAGTGAAGAAAGTGGGCCATAGAAAAAAAAAAAAAAAACTGAACGTTTTTGGCAAGGGCCAAAGGCCCAAAGCCCCTGGTGGAAGGTCAGAGGGTTTCACCCCAGAAAAATTTGAAATCTCAGATGCATTCTGGTTTATTTTCAGGTCTATTTATCCACACACAGAAAAAATAACAATAAAAAGTTTTTGTTGGGTCAGGTCAATTTTTCCACCCCAGAGAAGAGCCTTTTCACGCAACTTGTATCGTGATGATACAAAAGACCATTTTTCCATATTGGCAAGATGGCAAACTGTAACACAGTCTGTCACAAGGATTAGAATACAGTGTTGTTACCATCTGGTAAGACCACATATTTGCACTGGACTGTTACTGTTCTCTTTCTACATTTAACTTCAGCAATTTGTGCCTGTATAACAACTGATAGCGTCTTAAACTAAAATAAAATTTGATACAAGCTGCATCTACTGTTCATTAAGACACCAACATAATGGTTAGCTCTCAGGAACACTGATTTGGATTTAAATTAGATTCTTATTCAACTCAATCAATCAACTTTTTTCTTGTATAGCGCCAAATCACAACAAACAGTTGCCCCAAGGCGCTCCACATTGCAAGGCAAGGCCATACAATAATTATGAAACACAGTCTACGTCTAAAGCAACATAACCAAGGGATGGTCCAGGGTCACCCGATCCAGCCCTAACTATAAGCCTTAGCGAAAAGGAAAGTTTTAAGCCTAATCTTAAAAGTAGAGAGGGTATCTGTCTCCCTGATCTGAATTGGGAGCTGGTTCCACAGGAGAGGAGCCTGAAAGCTGAAGGCTCTGCCTCCCATTCTACTCTTACAAACCCTAGGAACTACAAGTAAGCCCGCAGTCTGAGAGCGAAGCGCTCTAATGGGGTAATATGGTACTACGAGGTCCCTAAGATAAGATGGGACCTGATTATTCAAACCTTATAAGTAAGAAGAAGAATTTTAAATTCTATTCTAGCATTAACAGGAAGCCAATGAAGGGAGGCCAACACGGGTGAGATATGCTCTCTCCTGCTAGTCCCCGTCAGTACTCTAGCTGCAGCATTCTGAACCAACTGAAGGCTTTTTAGGGAACTTTTAGGACAACCTGATAATAATGAATTACAATAGTCCAGCCTAGAGGAAATAAATGCATGAATTAGTTTTTCAGCATCACTCTGAGACAAGACCTTTCTGATTTTAGAGATATTGCGTAAATGCAAAAAGGCAGTCCTACATATTTGTTTAATATGCGCTTTGAATGACATATCCTGATCAAAAATAACTCCAAGATTTCTCACAGTATTACTAGAGATCAGGGAAATGCCATCCAGAGTAACGATCTGGTTAGACACCATGCTTCTAAGATTTGTGGGGCCAAGTACAATAACTTCAGTTTTATCTGAGTTTAAAAGCAGGAAATTAGAGGTCATCCATGTCTTTATGTCTGTAAGACAATCCTGCAGTTTAGCTAATTGGTGCGTATCCTCTGGCTTCATGGATAGATAAAGCTGGGTATCATCTGCGTAACAATGAAAATTTAAGCAATACCGTCTAATAATACTGCCCAAGGGAAGCATGTATAAAGTGAATAAAATTGGTCCTAGCACAGAACCTTGTGGAACTCCATAATTAACTTTAGTCTGTGAAGAAGATTCCCCATTTACATGAACAAACTGTAATCTATTAGACAAATATGATTCAAACCACCGCAGCGCAATGCCTTTAATACCTATGACATGCTCTAATCTCTGTAATAAAATTTTATGGTCAACAGTATCAAAAGCAGCACTGAGGTCCAACAGAACAAGCACAGAGATAAGTCCACTGTCCGAAGCCATAAGAAGATCATTTGTAACCTTCACTAATGCTGTTTCTGTACTATGATGAATTCTAAAACCTGACTGAAACTCTTCAAATAGACCATTCCTCTGCAGGTGATCAGTTAGCTGTTTTACAACTACCCTCTCAAGAATCTTTGAGAGAAAAGGAAGGTTGGAGATTGGCCTATAATTAGCTAAGATAGCTGGGTCAAGTGATGGCTTTTTAAGTAATGGTTTAATTACTGCCACCTTAAAGGCCTGTGGTACATAACCAACTAACAAAGATAGATTGATCATATTTAAGATTGAAGCATTAAATAATGGTAGGACTTCCTTGAGCAGCCTGGCAGGAATGGGGTCTAATAAGCATGTTGATGGTTTGGATGAAGTAACTAATGAAAATAACTCAGACAGAACAATCGGAGAGAAAGAGTCTAACCAAATACCGGCATCACTGAAAGCAGCCAAAGATAACGATACATCTTTGGGATGGTTATGAGTAATTTTTTCTCTAATAGTCAAAATTTTGTTAGCAAAGAAAGTCATGAAGTCATTACTAGTTAAAGTTAATGGAATACTCAGCTCAATAGAGCTCTGACTCTTTGTCAGCCTGGCTACAGTGCTGAAAAGAAACCTGGGGTTGTTCTTATTTTCTTCAATTAGTGATGAGTAGAAAGATGTCCTAGCTTCACGAAGGGCTTTCTTATAGAGCAACAAACTCTTTTTCCAGGCTAAGTGAAGATCTTCTAAATTAGTGAGACGCCATTTCCTCTCCAACTTACGGGTTATCTGCTTTAAGCTACGAGTTTGTGAGTTATACCACGGAGTCAGACACTTCTGATTTAAAGCTCTCTTTTTCAGAGGAGCTACAGCATCCAAAGTTGTCTTCAATGAGGATGTAAAACTATTGACAAGATACTCTAACTCCCTTACAGAGTTTAGGTAGCTACTCTGCTCTGTGTTGGTATATGACATTAGAGAACATAAAGAAGGAATCATATCCTTAAACCTAGTTACAGCGCTTTCTGAAAGACTTCTAGTGTAATGAAACTTATTCCCCACTGCAGGGTAGTCCATCAGGGTAAATGTAAATGTTATTAAAAAATGATCAGACAAAAGGGAGTTTTCAGGGAATACTGTTAAGTCTTCTATTTCCATACCATAAGTCAGAACAAGATCTAAAATATGATTAAAGTGGTGGGTGGACTCATTTACTTTTTGAGCAAAGCCGATAGAGTCTAATAATAGATTAAATGCAGTGTTGAGGCTGTCATTCTCAGCATCTGTGTGGATGTTAAAATCGCCCACTATAATTATCTTATCTGAGCTAAGCACTAAGTCAGACAAAAGGTCTGAAAATTCACAGAGAAACTCACAGTAACGACCAGGTGGACGATAGATAATAACAAATAAAACTGGTTTTTGGGACTTCCAATTTGGATGGACAAGACTAAGAGACAAGCTTTCAAATGAATTAAAGCTCTGTCTAGGTTTTTGATTAATTAATAAGCTGGAATGGAAGATTGCTGCTAATCCTCCGCCCCGGCCCGTGCTACGAGCATTCTGACAGTTAGTGTGACTCGGGGGTGTTGACTCATTTAAACTAACATATTCATCCTGCTGTAACCAAGTTTCTGTTAGGCAGAATAAATCAATACGTTGATCAATTATTATATCATTTACCAACAGGGACTTAGAAGAAAGAGACCTAATGTTTAATAGACCACATTTAACTGTTTTAGTCTGTGGTGCAATTGAAGGTGCTATATTATTTTTTCTTTTTGAATTTTTATGCTTAAATAGATTTTTGCTAGTTATTGGTGGTCTGGGAGCAGGCACCGTCTCTACGGGGATGGGGTAATAGGGGGATGGCAGGGGGAGAGAAGCTGCAGAGAGGTGTATAAGACCACAGCTCTGCCTCCTGGTCCCAACGCTAGACAGTCACAGTTTGGAGGATCCCAAAAAATTGGCCAGATTTCTAGAAATGAGAGCTGCTCCCTCTAAAGTGGGATGGATGCCATCTCTCCTAACAAGACCAGGTTTTCCCCAGAAGCTTTGCCAATTATCAATGAAGCCCACCTCATTTTTTGGACACCACTCAGACAGCCAGCAATTCAAGGAGAACATGCGGCTAAACATGTCACTCCCGGTCTGATTGGGGAGGGGCCCAGAGAAAACAACAGAGTCCGACATTGTTTTTGCAAAGTTACACACCGATTCAATGTTAATTTTAGTGACCTCCGATTGACGTAACCGAGTGTCATTACTGCCGACGTGAATTACAATCTTACCAAATTTACGCTTAGCCTTAGCCAGCAATTTCAAATGTCCTTCGATGTCGCCTGCTCTGGCCCCCGGAAGACAATTGACAATGGTTGCTGGTGTCGCTAACTTCACATTTCTCAAAACAGAGTCGCCAATAACCAGAGTTTGATCCTCGGCGAGTGTATCGTCGAGTGGGGAAAAACGGTTAGAGATGTGAACGGGTTGACGGTGTACACGGGGCTTCTGTTTAGGGCTACGCTTCCTCCTCACAGTCACCCAGTCAGCCTGCCTTCCTGACTGCACGGGGTCTGCCAGGGGGGAACTAACGGCGGCTAAGCTACCTTGGTCCGCACCGACTACAGGGGCCTGGCTAGCTGTAGAATTTTCCACGGTGCGGAGCCGAGCCTCCAATTCGCCCAGCCTGGCCTCCAAAGTTACGAATAAGCTGCACTTATTACAAGTACCGTTACTGCTAAAAGAGGCCGAGGAATAACTAAACATTTCACACCCAGAGCAGAAAAGTACGGGAGAGACAGGAGAAGCCGCCATGCTAAAACGGCTAAGAGCTAGTAGCTACGCTAAGCTAGCGGATTCCCAAACAGGGAATCCGACACTAGACAGGCTGTGGAGCAGCACAGGTAACGCACGACAACAGTGCTAAAATAAAATAAAAATCCACTAGACAGGCTGTGGAGCAGCACAGGTAACGCACAACAACAGTGCTAAAAAATAAAATAAAATAAAAATAAAAATCCACTGGACAGGCTGTGGAGCAGCACAGGCAACGCACGACAACAGTGCTAAAACAAAATAAAAATCCACTAGACAGGCTGTGGAGCAGCACAGGTAACGCACGACAACAGTGCTAAAAAATAAAATAAAAATAAAAATCCACTGGACAGGCTGTGGAGCAGCACAGGCAACGCACGACAACAGTGCTAAAACAAAATAAAAATCCACTGGACAGGCTGTGGAGCAGCACAGGTAACGCACGACAACAGTGCTAAATCAAAATCCACTGGACAGGCTGTGGAGCAGCACAGGTAACGCACGACAACAGTGCTAAAACAAAATAAAAATCCACTAGACAGGCTGTGGAGCAGCACAGGTAACGCACAACAGTGCTAAAAAATAAAATAAAATAAAAATCCACTGGACAGGCTGTGGAGCAGCACAGGCAACGCACGACAACAGTGCTAAAACAAAATAAAAATCCACTAGACAGGCTGTGGAGCAGCACAGGCAACGCACGACAACAGCGCTAAACAAAAATCCACTGGACAGGCTGTGGAACAGCACAGGCAACGCACGACAACAGCGCCAAAAAAAAATAAAATCAAAATCAAAATCCACTGGATTTAATGGGAAACAGTAATGGGCCTTTCAGATTGCAGGCATCAGCCATGGCAGTTAAAAGGCGTCGGTGATGTCAGACGCATTTTCCAAAGCCTGACAACTTGAGCAATCACCATCTTGGAACCACAAAAAAAGCTTAAAAACAGCTGTAGAACGAGTCTCCCATCAACCTGCTGGGAGATGCTTTTTTCAACTTTTCGGAGTAACGCGGAGCCGAGGGAAGACTGATGACTTGGTGAGGTATTGATCGAACCGCGGCAGCGTGCAGAGCCACATGGAGGAGCCGGAGTTCAGGCCTCATCCCCAGGCAGAGCGAGACAGGCAGCCGGGATAATGGAGCAGACTGACTCAATCTGAAATTCCTCACTTTTGAATGAATACCCAGTTTGACCAACGGAGCTCAGTTCTGCAGCTTACTCAAAGTGAGAATAATTTAAAAATACAACGTGACAGCACTGCTAAGTTTTAATGCTCAGCTAACATTACCTTAGCCTTTTAGCACAGCTGAGCTGCGTGAACGCTTTTTTTTTTTTTTTTACTGTTTTGTGTTTCTTTATATATACGTACATACATACATACAGTGAGGAAAATAAGTATTTGAACACCCTGCGATTTTGCAAGTTTCAGACCCCTCCATGATTACATGGAGGGGTCTGAAATTTTCATCTTAGGTGCATGTCCACTGTGAGAGACATAATCTTAAAAAAAAAAAAAAAAAAAAAAGACACCTGTTTACACAATCAATCACACTCCAACCTGTCCACCATAGCCAAGACCAAAGAGCTGTCTAAGGACACCAGGGACAAAACTGTAGACCTGCACAAGGCTCGGATGGACTACAGGACAACAGGCAAGCAGCTTGGTAGAAGACAACAACTGTTATGATTATTTATTAGAAAGTGGAAGAAACACAAGATGACTGTCAAGCTCCCTCGGTCTGGGATTCCATGCAAGATCGCACTTTGTGGGGTAAGGATGATTCTGAGAAAGCTCAGAACTACACAGGGGACCTCGTCAATGATCTGAAGAGACCTGGGACCACAGTCACAAATATTACATTAGTAACACATGATGCTGTCATGGTTTAAAATCCTGCAGGCCAGCAAGGTCCCCCTGCTCAAGCCAACACATGTCCATTGAAGTTCACAGTGACCATTTGGATGATCCATAGGAGGCATGGGAGAAGGTTATGTGGTCAGATCAGACCAGAATAGAGCTTTTTGGAATCAACTCCACTTACCATGTTTAGAGGATGAGAACAACCCCAAGAAAACCATCCCGACCGTGAAGCATGGGGGTGGAAACATCATACTCTGGGGGTGCTCTTCTGCAAAGGGGACAGGACGACTGCACCGTATTGAAGGGAGGATGGATGGGGTCATGTATTCCAAGATTTTGGCAAACAACCTCCTTCCCTCAGTAAGAGCATTGAAGATGGGTCATAGCTGGGTCTTCCAGCATGACAATGACCCCAAACACACAGCCAGGGCAACTAAGGAGGGGCTCCGTAAGAAGCATTTCAAGGTCCTGGAGTGGCCTGGCCAGTCTCCAGACCTGAACTCAATAGAAAATCTTTGGAGGGAGCTGAAACTCCAAACCTGAAAAGATTTGGAGAAGATCTGTATGGAGGAGTGGACCAAAATCCCTGCTACAGTACGTGCAAATCTGGTGAAAAACTACAGGAAACATTTTACCTCTGTAACTGCAAACAAAGGCTACTGTACCAAATATTAACAATTATTTTCACAGGTGTTGAAATACTTATTTGCAGCAGTAACATACAAATAAATTATTTAAAAAAATCATACATTGTGATTTCCGGAATGTTTTTTTTTTTTTTTTAAGATTATGTCTCTCACAGTGGACATGCACCTAAGATGAAAATTTCAGACTCCATGATTTCTAAGTGGGAGAACTTGCAAAATCGCAGGGTGTTCAAATACTTATTTTCCTCGCTGTATGTGTGTATATATATATATACATATACACACACACACACTTTTTTGGCCCAATCAGGAACATCTGTGCAGGCAACCTAAATTCAGACGCACTTCAGAAACTTCAAGTGATGAGCTGAACATCATGAAGTCCAGTCAGAAGACATCTCTGCTCTTCAAAATGGGAGAAAAGTGTCTTCAACAACTCCACCAGAGGTCAAAGCTGAAGAAGAGACCTTCACCTGGTTAAATGTCCTGAGAATCCAGAAAAACATCTACGCTTCTAAATAAAACAAAGACTCTTTAAACAGCAACTATTTTTATTTTTTAAAAAAGCTGTTTCATTTTATATTTTAACAATAAATGAATGGATCACTAAAATGTACACGAAATCAAAGTTAAGTCAAAAGACATTTGCACAGGTTGAAGCCCTGCCCCTGTCATGCAGAATTTTAAAACATTCACAATCACTAGTTAAATTCATATTTTCCTGATCACAACATTAAAGGCAATCACATATTCTGATGTAATTACAAGTTAAATGACTAAATTAAAAAAAAATGATTTCATAATGAGGTTTATGTTACAAAAATCCTACTTTACTATCACACTGCAGTCATTGTTAAATTATCTCCTGTTGCATTTATAATAAACATTTGTCTTCATTTACAATGTCTGGTTTTCCGGTTGGAATGAGATATGAATAATCTACCAGACTTTAAAATGTACACATTTTCATGCTATTTTATCTGTCTAAAAATAAATGTCCAAGGTTCCTTATGTTAAACAAGAAATCATCTAATATGAAATAACAGGAAAGTTATAGTTTTAATTTACAGATCAAGAAAGGTTTCTAAAGAATCTTTTATTTTTTACCATTTTAATTACAATTGTTCTAAATATTTTTTTACAGTAATCAGAATGAATTTTGAGGTAAAAAGAAAACATTTGCAAAGATTTTCTTCAGAAAACTGCTGTCTATAAATGAGAGTTCTGTGACACGTTTCTGCCACTGATCTGTATATAACAATGTTTTATACAGATCAGTGGTTTCTGCATTGCAGTCTTCTGTGTTTTGGCCTGATGCCTCGTATCTATTGGACAGCACAAAGCTACATCACAGAGCACAGCAGCAAAAGTTGGACGGGGTTGAACTTTGACCGCGGCAGCCTGACGACAAGCAGCAATGCACGCTCCTGGCAATGCTTCGCTTTAAGACGCAATGCGTCACATTGAAAATAATGCTTTTTAGACAGATTTGCGACACTTCTGCCGCAGATGACGCTTCTGGTGTGAATGCCTCTTAACAGATTTTTCCATTCAGTGCTCACGTCAGCATTTTTGGGACGCTCACAACTTGGAAGTGTTGTGCAAAACGACGAGCAAACGTTTTTCACAACAATATCTGACTTCTTCAAACATGTAAAATATTTATCATATTTTCCTCCACATGACTATTTCACACCCATGTAACAGAAGAAACCTAAAATGCAGCTTTAACAGGCTAACATATTATGGATGTAAATTCATCCCAAGGACAAATTTTGATTTGTGTGAAATACCCAGTGGTGGGCACAGATAACCAAAAAATTAACTTCGATAACAGATAATCAGATAACTGAAAAGTTATCTTCGATAAAGATAAAACAACAAACCACCCAAAAATGTATCGGAAGTTACAGATAACCGATAACAGATAAATTCCAATATTGTTTCTGGTACATTTACAACTACTAATAAAACCAATTTAAGTTTTAATGCCACAATAGCTTCTACTAATATTAAAAGTAACACAACAGACCCAAACAATGAGACCACACTTTTTTCTTTGAACATTCTGCCCCTGCTGGAAGCTTTTGTTTACTACAGAACTCCCAACACAGAGGCACTCTGAGTGCAGCCATAAAGCCAGCTGAGCTCTCTATCAATCTCAATGCTCCGGTCAGGCGGAGGTCTTGAAAAATAAAGTCATACTGACTTATGGTTTTTATTTATAAATAACATTAATACTGATAGAATAACTCCATTAATGTCAATTCTGTCATCTGTACAAAGTTAAAATATAGCATATATCTTTTAATGTTGAATAATGCACTAATTCTGAGGTTTTGTAACAAATACAGGCAAAGGATTCTGGGTAAAATTGCCTCTGCTAAACACTGATTAGTTCAGTCATTCATTATGTAAACCAACACGTTAATGTGACATCTGTCATGTGTTGGTGTTTAAAGATAAATGTGCTTTTGTAAAATATTCCATTTTTTTATTTGTAAAAACAGGTATTTTTACGGAGCCCTGCAAGTGTCATCGCAAAATGTTTTGCATGTGGAGAGAATGTGTGCACGTTTTATGATGTTGTAAAACGTGCTTTATACTGTGCGAGATGATTTTTCATGCAGGAATTTTTTGGACTGAGTTTCAGGTTAACTGCGCGTCCTGTATCGTGTAGTGTACGCGGAGTATCAAGCTGCGGTCAACATGTGACGACCACCTCCTGATTGCCGGTCGAATGAGAATCAAACCTGTTTGATATTATTGTGGTCGGCGGCCGTAGTGAGGGTTAGGGTGTTAGGGTTTTTCCTGCTGCTGAAAAGCTACAAGCATCCAAACGCTTGCACTGTGCCTGTGCAAACACTGCAGAGCTGTCTTGTAATGTTATTATTTTGCTGTTTTGTTTTTAAACTTCATTTGTAAAAAAAAAAAAAAAAAAAAAAAAGGCATTTGCAAAGCCAAAAAGTTGATTTGACAATCGTCTGATATAACCGGGGTCAAAATAAATAGAACACTGCCATCTACTGGTTCCCAGACGCTTAGTACTTAGGGTGAATACTGCCATGAACACTACTGGCCAGTAGATGGCAGTAGAGGCCTTGAAAACAAAATTCCAGATAATCCCTGTCTGCTACATTTAAAATGCGTGGAATTTAACAAACGCAAATACAATAACAACGTCTATAAACCCAGAGAATATATTCATGAAGAGTTTTAGGCACTAGAGTTTAATGCTGTTGTCCGTGGCGCCTGAACAGAGTGTCTGAAAAGCATATGTCATGTCGAGAATGTACTGAGATTACATCATCCTACCCATAATGCACTGGGCACAGTATGTGCTCACAAAACCTTAAACATTAGCACATTACTTTAAAACTAAAACATATATCTGATATTTTCACTTTATAAAACTTCAGACATGACAGTAACTTTAAATAACTTGTCCAAAATTATTTTGGTTAAAATTTGAACCGTAAGTTAAAAATGTATGCCTCTGGATGACTTAGGTGATATTGCCAGCATATCGGTATGGTGTTAAAGGAAATTTTTTTTTGGCCATTTCTCCTTTGTCTACAGAGGATAGAGATGCTTTTCATAGAAGTAGCTTTCTTCTGTTAGCAGAGGGTATAACTGTCCATATGTTATAAATCTTTTAACAGGTAGGTGCTGAACTTTTTTTAAATTTTAAAAATGCTTATCGCTGTTCAGCTTTGTTTATCGGTCTAAAAGTTATCGGACAGAAATTAATCGGAAGATAATTGGTCCGATAACGGTGTTAAAAGTTATCTAAAAAGATAATCCGATAATGAAAACATTATCTTCGATAATTATGTTATCGGAAGGGGGCCCAACACTGGAAATACCTTGGATAATATCTGACAAATTCCATCAAAAACTTGATACAATAAGATCAACGACTTACCAGGAGTGTTAGCTTTCCGTATAAATGATTCAAAACAGTCTGGTCAGCATTTTGGTCATTTTGCTGGAAGCAGCCCCATTTTAATTTATTCCTGATGAACAATCGATGTGGACCTCATTTTAAAATCTCTAACAGCATGTCTCATTCGCTGCTGTGTGGCTGAACGGCAGCACCGCGTTACATTATTCTTCGGTCTCAGATCAGAACGTGAAAATCAAATCAATTTTATTTAGATAGGCCAATATGGGTGAAATATGCTCTCTCCTTCTAGTCCCCGTCAGTACTCTAGCTGCAGCATTTTGAATTAACTGAAGGCTTTTCAGGGAACTTTTAGGACAACCTGATAATAATGAATTACAATAGTCCAGCCTAGAGGAAATAAATGCATGAATTAGTTTTTCAGCATCACTGAGACAAGACCTTTCTAATTTTAGAGATATTGCGCAAATGTAAAAAAGCAGTCCTACATATTTGCTTAACATGCGCATTGAAGGACATATCCTGATCAAAAATGACTCCAAGATTTCTCACAGTATTACTAGAGGTCAAGGTAATGCCATCCAGAGTAAGGATCTAGTTAGACACCATGTTTCTAAGATTTGTGGGGTCAAGTACTATAACTTCAGTTTTATCTGAATTTAAAAGCAGGAAATTAGAGGTCATCCATGTCTTTATGTCTGTAAGACATTCCTGCAGTTTAACTAATTGGTGTGTGTCCTCTGGCTTCATGGATAGATAAAGCTGGGTATCATCTGCGTAACAATAAAAATTTAAGCAATGCTTTCTAATAATACTGCCTAAGCGAAGCATGTATAAAGTGAATAAAATTGGTCCTAGCACAGAACCTTGTGGAACTCCATAATTAACCTTAGTCTGTGAAGAAGACTCCCCATTTACATGAACAAATTGTAATCTATTGGATAAATATGATTCAAACCACCGCAGCGCAGTGCCTTTAATACCTATGGCATGCTCTAATCTCTGTAATAAAATTTTATGGTCAACAGTATCAAAGGCTGCACTGAGGTCTAACAGGACATGCACAGAGATGAGTCCACTGTCTGAGGCCATAAGAAGATCATTTGTAACCTTCATTAATGCTGTTTCTGTACTATGATGAATTCTAAAACCTGACTGAAACTCTTCAAATAGACCATTCCTCTGCAGATGATCAGTTAGCTGTTTTACAACTACCCTTTCAAGAATTTGAGAGAAAAGGAAGTTTGGAGATTGGCCTATAATTAGCAAAGAAAGCTGGGTCAAGTGATGGCTTTTTAAGTAATGGTTTAATTACTGCCACCTTAAAATCCTGTGGTACATAGCCAACTAATAAAGACAGATTGATCATATTTAAGATCGAAGCATTAATTAATGGTAGGGCTTCCTTGAGCAGCCTGATAGGAATGGGGTCTAATAGACATGTTGATGGTTTGGATGAAGTAACTAATGAAAATAACTCAGACAGAACAATCGGCGAGAAAGAGTCTAACCAAATACCAGCATTACTGAAAGCAGGCAAAGATAACAATATGTCTTTGGGATGGTTATGAGTAATTTTTTCTCTAATAGTTAAAATTTTATTAGCAAAGAAAGTCATGAAGTCATTACTAGTTAAAGTTAAAGGAATACTCGGCTCAATAGAGCTCTGACTGTCAGCCTGGCTACAGTGCTGAAAAGAAACCTGGGGTTGTTCTTATTTTCTTCAATTAGTGAAGAGTAGTAAGATGTCCTAGCTTTACGGAGGGCTTTTTTTTATAGAGCAACAGACTTTTTCCAGGCTAAGTGAAGATCTTCTAAATTAGTGAGACGCCATTTCCTCTCCAACTTATGGGTTATCTGCTTTAAGTTGCGAGTTTGTGAGTTATACCACGGAGTCAGGCACTTCTGATTTAAGGCTCTCTTTTTCAGAGGAGCTACAGCATCCAAAGTTGTGCTCAATGAGGATGTAAAACTATTGACGAGATAATTTATCTCACAGAGTTTAGGTAGCTACTCTGCACTGTGTTGGTATATGGCATTGGAGAACATAAAGAAGGAATCATATCCTTAAACCTATTTACAGCGCTTTCCGAAAGACTTCTACTGTAATGAAACTTATTCCCCACTGCTGGGTAGTCCATTAAAGTAAATGTTATTAAGAAATGGACAGAAGGGGGTTTTCAGGGAATACTGTTAAGTCTTCAATTTCCATACCATAAGTCAGAACAAGATCTAAAGTATGGTTAAAGTGGTGGGTGGACTCATTTACATTTTGAGAGAAGCCAATTGAGTCTAATAATAGATTAAATGCAGTGTTGAGGCTGTCATTCTCAGCATCTATGTGGATGTTAAAATCACCCACTATAATTATCTTATCTGAGCTAAGCACTAAGCCAGACAAAAGGTCTGAAAATTCACAGAGAAACTCACAGTAACGACCAGGTGGATGATAGTTAACAACAAATAAAACTGGTTTTTGGGACTTCCAATTTGGATGGACAAGACTAATAGTCAAGCTTTCAAATGAATTAAAGTTCTGTCTGGGTTTTTGATTAATTAATAAGCTGGAGTGGAAGATTGCTGCTAATCCTCCCCCTCGGCCCGTGCTACGAGCATTCTGACAGTGTGACTCGGGGGTGTTGACTCATTTAAACTAACATATTCATCCTGCTGTAACCAGGTTTCTGTAAGGCAGAATAAATCAATATGTTGATCAATTATTATATCATTTACTAACAGGGACTTAGAAGAGAGACCTAATGTTTAATAAACCACATTTAACTGTTTTAGTCTGTGGTGCAGTTGAAGGTGCTGTATTATTTTTTCTTTTTGAATTTTTATGCTTAAATAGATTTTTACTGGTTGTTGGTGGTCTGGGAGCAGGCACCGTCTCTACGGGGATGGGGTATTGGGGGATGGCAGGGGGAGAGAAGCTGCAGAGAGGTGTGTAAGACTAAATGTGAAAATGTGACTTAATATTCACAGCTCATCAGAGATGTTTCCAAACAATTTTACAAATACAAACATCGTGAAGAGAGACCACAGAGTAAATCCGATACACGCCAGGAAAAAAAATAATCCTTGTTTCGAGTTTATTGGCAGTTTGCAAACCAACACTCTGCATTACCGCCACCAACTGTTCGGGTGTGGAGCATAATGGATTCTGATGTAGGCTATCAAATATAACCCACTTACGTTCACCACGCAAGTGAAAACCCGGACTGTGGGAATTCCCGGAAAACGTCCATCTCTGATGACTGAATATATGATATGGAGAATTTGCTAGGATGCTACGCAGTTGAGACATCATTTTAGAGCTTTCATATGAAACCTGGTGCACAGCACGCTTCCAAAAAAGGTGGTCAGGTTCGGAAGTGCAAAATCTTCATTTGGTCCACCTCCTCGTACTGTATGGAACACATTCTCAAGTTTGGGGCTATGTCACCAGGCAAAGTGGCCAATCCGAAGGCAAGAATTTGTGCTTCCGTGACTGTCCGATCAGTGACAACATGCTCAGTCTGTATGCTGTTTTATTGAAATCAGCTGATTTTTTTTTTTAAATAGTCTCTAACTTGCTTCTAACAGCCAGCTGACAGCTATCATCGCCTCGAACGGTGAGATTTATACACTATAATGACGTGGAATGGACCATTGTACATTAAATTGACTTGACTGACAAGTCCAACCCCTTTGAAAAGTGACCAAATTACATGTATTTGCATGAGCTCAGCAATGTTTTAACCGAGAAACCCCGCCCCTCAAGGTAAACTGCCTGGATACCGACCTTTAGAATATAGAGGGATTTCAATCACTTAACCGATTTGCTGCAGGACAGGTGCGTCTCCATTCTGGATTACAAGGAGGCTGATGCATGATAGAAAAATGGAGAGACTGTACAGTTATTACGATGCTTTAAACCCTCGAGATAAAGCTATTTATCATGATAGATGTGTAGCAGTTGGTTCAGTGGATACGTAAATTATACCAGATAGTGAATTTAGTGGTGATGTAATGAACTGGCCGACAGTGTCACAATTGCGATATTGTGAACTTTTTGGTGTTTTCCATTTCACCATTGTACGCCATGGAGGAAGCTGCCATCCAGGTCAGCCTCGCCGGCCTCCTGCAGATCATCACAGCAGAGCTCTGAAAGCGGAGGTCGGTCTTGAAGTTCTGAGCGATTTCTCTCACCAGGCGCTGGAAGGGCAGCTTGCGGATCAGCAACTCGGTGGATTTCTGATAGCAGCGGATCTCTCTCAGTGCCACGGTGCAGTGCCTGTAATGGCAAGGCTTCTTCACACTGCCGGTAGCTGGAGCGCTCTTCCGGGCGGTCTGTTTGGTTCTGGCCATATTAAAGCTTCCCTCAGATCTGCTGAGCCAGGTCTCTGCGTCGCTTAGAAAGCTCCTAACACTCCGCTGCTTGATGCACAATAACTGCTGGTAGCCTGTAAACTGAGCAACCTGCCTCAATTTTATCACCTCTGTTTGAACAACCGACAACAACACAAAAGTTGGCCATTGCTGAAGCTTCTGCAATTGTTCGCCAAATGCATGTAGCATATCACTGCGGCCACCGCATCGTAATCCAGAATGGCCACGGGACACAAAATGACACGACTGATACATCACATGAAACCCCTCTATACACTCTGAGTGCCCCTATTGTTGTGGGATACGAAAATAGACAATTAGTACTAAATCGTTAAGTACGAATAACATTTCCAACCATTATGAAATACATAATAAAGGGGTATGGGCTTTTTTTAAATACAGTTTTATACAACTTAACGTATATGTATTATGTATACCAAGCTACATTTAAGCAAACCATAAAAAAACAAGAACTGGAGCATCAATCAGATATTGCCTGATGAAGCGAAACTGGATTCACAGGGCCCCAAAACAGATCAACGTTAGCGGCCAAAGACTCTAGCACAAGCGGCTAACGTTAATACATAACTACTGCTACCAAACCTGGCCATTTAAAATAACTGGAAAATTAATGGCGGCTGCCAAGTTTCCAGTGCGCAGTGAAAGTAACGCCGTTTCACTGACAAGCTGACCATTAAACGACTGACTTTAGTGCTGTCTCATAGCACCAAGCTGCAATGTTGACGTTAGCCGCTTACTGTATGTTTGATAGCACAGCCTGCTAAGCTAACATTAGCCTGCTAACCAAGACAACCTACCGATGTCATGCAGGGAAGGAAACTGTCGCACGAAGCTTATCCAGCCATCAGCATCAAACCTAAAGAGTACCCAAGAGCAAAACAGCACCGACCTCCTCTGGGAAGAAAAAAAAAAGGTTTAAAACAGTTTGTGACAGGCGCGAAAAGGCAGAACATCAGAGAGCAGTTTCCAAGATGGCGGTTCCGTCAACTTCAGTGACCCCCTTCCCCCATTACAACGGCGGCACCTGTCACTCAAATGGTCAAAGCAAAGCTATTGGTTGAGTAGCCATCATTCAAAACAACCCCTCGATTCTATTGGAAAATGAAAAAGCCGGTTGAAGGCGGAACCTACGCAATTTTCTTTTGCCTCATGCAATGGACCGGAAGAGCGGAGTTATGGTTTTATTTTTATTCGTTTATTTTATAGTCAAGGTATTAAGGAAATTATGTAACGACAATTATTGTATTTTTTAAAACAACCTAATTTAGTAATGTGAGCCGTTGCTAAAATTAAGAGAATATGAGACATTAACGCCACCCGTAGGTTTTCACAGTGTCATAAATCGAACGTACTACACAGTATGTTCAGTTTAGTACAGAACGTACAGGTTAGTCAGCAGGTTATTAAAAAAAAACGATGAATTCATTTCTTTTGAACTCAAGTGGACAGGCAAACTTCAGAACGCAAGGAAACGTTTATGACATTATGATGAGGCTATTTATTAAAATATTTCCATCATAATATCTGATTTCTGTGTTATTTGCACATAGGTGGCGGCAGAAAAAATTGTGAGGTGGGCAGCTCCCACCCCCCAGTCTGGCCACGTGGCCCTTTTAGGCTATCCCACTTTTTATTCCCAACTTAATTGTTTTATGATTTTGATAAGAGAAACATGAAATAAGGAAAGGTATGATACAGAATAATCATTTTGTGTGGTAACTAATTTCTGTCTGTCAAAAATGAGCCCGTTCTTTGAATGGATGCTAGCTTCAAAAGTGAGCAGGTTCACACAGAAGTCCATGTTTAAATGTCCAATCTATTCCCCCTCCATTACAAGTGTATGGGGGAAGGGAAAATTTATTTTTAATAGCTCATTAGTTTAACCCTCTTGTGTCAGTCGAAAAATGGACATGTTCAACCCTATTTTTGTCATGTTTCGATTAATAGATAAGTGAAGGGATGTCACAGAGACTTCATTTGAGCACTTCCTGAAACTATGGTGTCACCTCTTGTTTCAATCCCTGTTGGAGTCAATCTTTGCCGTACAGTCAATCCTTGAGTCCATATGGTCTCTCTCTCTCTCTCTCTCTCTCTCTCTCTCTCTCTCTCTCTCTCTCTCTCTCTCTCTCTCTCTCTCTCTCAGTAGGCTGTGTGCAGACCACACGTCACTCTGTTCAAGAGTCAGACTCATTTACACTGCCACTATACCCTCATTAAAAATTGCTATAAAAAAGAAAAAAGGTCCTGTCAGCCTGAAAACACTTTTTCATTTTTATTTAGTCCTACAGACAAAGCACATTGTTGTAAGAAATGGCGCTATTTTTCACCCCAGGATCTTTTTTTGGAGGGACTGCCCACTTTTCATCTAATGAAGGATAAATATGGCCATTTCTTGATATAGTGAAAACAGAAAACATCTAGCTGGAAATGGTGAGTGATTATAATTTACATTTATTTTAAAATGACTTACAATTTTCTTCATATCTTACACTACTTTTGTGAGCCAAAGACTTTGATGAACTCATTTATAGCACCAAAATAGTGTGATCACATGAAGAAGTGTATTTTCAGTAAGAAGAATTTTCAAAAAACATATTTAATTTTTTAGAGACAAATTATTTCTATATACAGTGATCCGCATTGAAAGGAGCCAGCTGAGGTGGTTCGGACATCTGGTAAGGATGCCCCCTGGGCGCCTCCCTAGGGAGGTGTTCCAGGCCCATCCATCTGGGAGGAGACCCCGGGGAAGACCCAGGGCTAGGTGGAGAGATTGTATCTCCACACTGGCCTGTAATGCCCCGGGATCCCGTAGTCGGAGGTGGTCAATGTGGCCCAGTGAAAGGGAAGTCTGGGGTCCCCTGCTGGAGCTGTTGCCCCTGCCACCTGATCCTGGATAAGCAGTTGAAGATGAGTGATCCAGGCAAATATGTGATACATATTTTGAAAGCTGATATTGGTGTGAACATTTTGATATGCAACACATGGTCATACTTTTTAAATAAAAAATGTAAATGTAAAAGGGGGATTACTGAACGTACAGTAAACTCAAGAATATACTTCTGGACCTCAGAGGGTTAAAATATTTTTAGCTATAAAGTTATGCATAATTAGGGGCATGGTCACTTTGAGTGACAGCTAGTGTGGTGCTGCTGAGCGTAGCTCCAATTCAGAGTTCCTGTAGCACAAAGACCGCTAGCTGCGGTGTCTAGGAACATGTCTGTTCTGTCTGAGCATTCTATTAAAAATATCTGTAATAATATGGTTTGTTTGTAGTTAATTGTCCTAACAACTCATATAAGAAGTCTGTGCACTAGTATTTCCATCAAGTAAAATTTTCATATCGTTTGATTTTGTATGCTGACGGTGATAGCACTTTTAGCATCTATCGACAGCTTGATGATGTTAGGTCCAGTTAAACCATGATTATTCAGGAAATAGTCAAGTCATTATTTTTAGTGACCACACCAAAACAAACGCTAACAAGAACCATCACCCAAAACCAGTCCCCAAAAATATGCTTTAATAAAACACCCCAACAAAGGTTAGCCTGTTAGCTTTAGCTTTGGTAACTCTAAGACGGGGGTGTGTTTGGGCTTTATTCGTCCCACCCAGGTCATGTAGGGTCTTGCCCATGCTCACCCATTTATGGATTAGCTGTGACATATAGGTAGAGTCAGCACTGCCAACATGGCGACACACAGCAGCACTTTTTGAGCTTCAAACCTGCTCTTCTAGGTCTCAATAGAAAACAGAGGGTTTGTCCAGTATATTGATGGTAACAGATTCCATAATCTTAATTCCTTAATCTTAAATCTTAATAATTTGGAATTATGGGCATTTGTATACATTGTCCCCCACTACCAAATCCCATAACTATAGCTATTCATTCATTTTCTGCCTCTTATCTGGGTCCGGGTCGCAGTGGCAGTAGGCCAAGCAGCTCATCCCATACTTTCCTATCCTAGGCCAAGTACTCTAACTCTTCCTGGTGGATCCAAGGCATTCCCAAGCCAGCTGGGGAATATAATCGCTCCAGCATTCCTTGGGTCTTCCCCAGGACCTCCTTCCAGTTGAATGTGCCTGGAAGATCTCCCTAGGCAGACAACCAGGGGGCATCCTCACCAGATGTCCAAACCACCTCAGCTGGCTCCTTCCAATGTGAAGAAGTAGTGGCTCTGCTCAGAGTCCCTCCTGGATAGTCAAGCTTCTCACGGTGTCCAGAAGTGTAAGCCCAGAAACCTGACAGAGGAATGTAATTTCTTCCATTTGTATGCACAACCTTATTCTTTTGGTCATTGCACAAAGTTCATGACCGAGCATAGGAGTGTAAATCAATGGGTACATTGAGTCTCTTCTTCTGGCTTGGCTCCTTCTTCAACGCGATGGTCCGGTACAGCGTCTGTAAAACATCAGATGCTGCCCCAATCCATCTATCACACTCCAACTTTCCCCCACTTGTGAACAAGACCACAAGATACTATAAGGATATATGAGGATTATTATTATTTATACATATCATCACTCTTACAGCCAGGTTTCTTTGGAGAAGTCAGGAGATGGATACAAGAACCTTTCCAAGTCACTGAATATGTCTCGGATTGATTTACATCAATCATTGAGAAAAACCAACTGTATGGAAAGTCTGTGTGGAGTAGGTACTTCTAAAAAAGCAAGGGGCCGTGCAAGAAAGAGAGTAACCACAGAGAGCTGACACAGACACAAGAAGAACACACAAAGTCCACACAAACCACTGAACTCTGCCTTCAACAGACTGCAGCATACATTTTATGCCAAAGCTTCCTCCAGGTTCCACAAAAACAGCAGGCTACAAATGAATGTCTTAAGTGGTGCAAATCCTGGAGGCAGGTCAATTAAGCAGAGATGTGTTTGCAGCTGTTTTCACTGAGCAATCACGGCTCTGCAGCTCTGACAATTGTTTAAAAGCAGCTGTGGAAGAGCTGCAGAAAGACCTTTTGGTTTATCACCAGGTATGTGGTGCTTGTTTTATGTAAAATTGTGGGGCTTGTTGATAGCAAATGAACATTTTCTTCATGTTTTTGATTTTTATTTAGTGTCTTGTGGAGAACTCGTGCTGACCTTTACTCCACCCTGTCTTCATCCACTTGGTTGCATTATAATGAGGTATGTGGATAAACTGCAGGTGGTTTGAGTTGAGTTGTGACTCAAGTCGATGTAAAGCTCCTGCAAGCAGATCTTGCATAATCTTCCTTTTTAAATATGTGGATGTTGTTCAGTTGGTTGCTCCAAAGTGCAGTTCCTGTCTGGGACCACTAGTCTTAAAGTGTGCTTTTAAAAGGATTCCTAAACTGCTGTCTGCAACAAATGCAACTTAAGTTGCTTTGCTGCTTGACAATCAAATCTTGTGCATTTATCTATTCTAGTTAATATCTAAACTAGTAGTCTTAAGAAAAAAAATGGATATGTGCTGAAGGACCCAGACTGCAGCACCTCTGCTCTCCCATATTTCTAAGATGGCTAACATTTTTAATATCCAACTTAAAAAAAAAAAAAAAAAAAAAAAACCTGCCATGCTGCATGTGTTCTGTGCAGTATGTGAAGGACAAATGACATCTTGAGCTCCTCTAACCTATTATTGGAAGGTTCTGTAAGATTCCTGACTTGTAACAAGGGTCAGACTTAATGTTTCTGCTACCTAACAATGTTCCATTCTTAAATGGGCATTTAATCTCTAAAATGCATTAGTCTGGAAATATGATTCCAGTTTCTTGCAGATGGTTTGTACAGTGCATCCGGGAAGTATCAGTGCTGCATTTATCCCACATTATATATGTTACAGCCTAATTCCAAAATGGATGCATTTCATTTATTTCCTCATAATACCCCATAAGTCCCTCTAGCTGCTCCCTTGTTTTCACTCAGGGTCACCACAGCAAATCAAAGTGGATCTGCATGTTGATTTGGCACAAGTCTTATGCTGAATGCTCTTTCTGATGCAACTCCATGTTACATGAGGAAATATGGCAGGGGTGGTGTGTTAACAGAACCTTCAACCCTGAAACAAAGTGCACTAATCACTTGGCCAATGCCATACTACACCTAATCACAATGTACAAACTTCTAAGATTTGCAAATTTACAAGTAAAACTACAATCCATGTACATGAGTATTCCATGAAGCTCAAAATAGATGTCTAGTGTATCTTGTTTCCACTGACAGGATCATCCTTGATCTGATCAGATGACTCATTTACAGCTTAGAGTCAACAAGCAAATTCAGTTGTTTGGACATGATTTGGGAAGGCACACACCTGTCTACATATAAGGTCCCACAGTTGACTGTGCATGTCGGCGCACAATCCAAGAAGTCAAAGGAGTTGTCTGTAGACCTGAGACAAGATTGGCTCGAGGCACAAATCTGGGGAAGGGTACAGAAACATTTCTGCTGCTTTGAAGGTCCCAATGAGCACAGTGGCCACCATCTGTGAATGGAAGTTCAAATCCACCAGGACTCTTCCTACAGCTGGCCACCTGTCTAAACTGAGCGATTGGGAGAGAAGGGCCTTAGTCAGGGAGGTGAGCAAGAACCTGATGGTCACTCTGAGCTCCAGCATTCCTCTATAGAGAGAGGAGAACTTTCCAGAAGGACATCTCTTCAGCAATCCACAAATCAGGCCTGTATGGTAGTTACCAGACAGAAGCAACACTTTAGTTTTTCAGCAGGAGGAACTGGGAGACTAGTCAGGATTGAGGGAAAGATGAATGCAGCAATGTACTATGCAGAATGCATCCTGGAGGAAAACCTTCTCCAGAGCACTCTTGATGTCAGACAGGCCATCTTTCAGCAGGACTATGACCCCAAGCACACAACCAAGATATCAAAGGAGTCACTTCAGGAAAACTGCATGTCCTTGAGTGGCCCAGACCTGAATCCATTTTAATTTCTCTGCAGAGATCTGAAAATGGCTGAGCACTGATGCTCTCCATGGAGCTTGAGGTGCTGCAAAGAGGAATGGGCAAAACTTCCGAAAGATAGGTCTGCCAAACTTGTAGCATCATAGTCAAGAAGACTTGAGGCTGTAATTGCTGTCAAGTATTGCGCAAATGGTGTGAATACTTATGTACATGTGATTATTCTTGAGTGTTCAAAAATTTCTGAACATTTTTCGGGTCATTATGGCATGTTGAGTAGAATTTTTAGGGAGAAAATTAGTTGACTGTCTTTTAGAATAAAGCTGTCAATAACAACCTGAAGTGCTGTGAATATTTTCCAGATAGATACACATTATGGTACCATTCCAGAAGTCTTAACTGGTCACCAAATGGCTAAAAATTCAAATGTCTCTACAGGAGTTGGTGGCTTTCTTGTCTGTTGATTGGAAGTATAAATGGTCTACCTCTCAGAAGAGGTAAGATTACTGGTCCAGTCAATGGTATGGTTTTTTTAAGCACATTTTGAAATCTATACTGAGCCAAATTAACACTGGCTGCTAAAGAATCTTTTTGCTCGCCTTCAGGCCATTACTTGGACACTGTTCCTGGAGCCAGAAGCTACAGACAACTGTCCTACCCACAGATTCCCAACTATGGGTATATGTACAGCAGTGGGCAAGGTGTGAGTTCTGCTGGCGGCAGAAGCCCCTTCCCACAGAGGTCATTCAACCCATATTCTGATAGGAACACTGGACTTTCTGCTCCTCCACATGTTGAGCCAAGACATTCTGGCAGCATTCCTGTGAACCACAAGTATGACAGTGGTTCCTCAAACATTCACTCTGAACACCAGTCCAATCCAGGTATTCGCGATTACGGCTTTGCAAGTGCAGCATTCCGTGTAGGTGGGTATGGTCCCAGTTACCAAGATGACAATGTGTATGAAGGGATATCCCACTCTGGAGGTAGTACAGGCTTGCCTGGTGAGGACTGGACCTCTTTCCCTACTAGCTATGGTGTTGGACAGGTGGTTAATAAAGAACTTAAACCTGTCTTCAGTGACATGTCTGAACTTGTGCCATCCTACACTTTCAACTCTCGTTCTCAATACCAAAACGGTAGAGCAGTGTTTGCTCAAACCCGCTACACCCCAGGTGAGCCTGATCATCAACCTTTCCCACTGCTGAGATATGCAAAAGGTGTCTTCTAAGTCTCTGACTGCAAAAAATATGCGGAGTGGGTTCGAAAGACTGTCATGGGGCAGATGGCTTGTTGCTATTAACTATATATGGTCAAATAAAATACTTTAACTCTATTTTTTTGTGGTCTTGACTCTGCTTAATCTAAGCAAGGCATTTGATTGTCCTACATTTCAGCCTTCCTGCCAGGGAATGACCTGTTGATCAAGTGCTACTTCTACAACCCCTGGCAAAAATTATGGAATCACCGGCCTTGGAGGATGTTCGTTCAGTTTAATTTTGTAGAAATAAGCAGATCACAGACATGACACAACTAAAGTAATTTCAAATGGCAACTTTCTGGCTTTAAGAAACACTATAAGAAATCAAAAAAAATTGTGGCAGTAACGGTTACTTTTTTAGACCAAGCAGAGGAAAAAAATGCACTCACTCAACTCTGAGGAATAAATTATGGAATCGCCCTGTAAATTTTCATCCCCAAAACTAACACCTGCATCAAATCACATCTGCTTGTTAGTCTGCATCTAAAAAGGAGTGATCACACCTTGGAGAGCTGTTGCACCAAGTGGACTGACATGAATCATGGCTCCAACACGAGAGATGTCAATTGAAACAAAGGAGAGGATTATCAAACTCTTAAGAGGGTAAATCATCACGCAATGTTGCAAAAGATGTTGGCTGTTCAGTCAGCTGTGTCTAAACTCTGGACCAAATACAAACATGGGAAGGTTGTTAAAGGCAAACATACTGGTAGACCAAGGAAGACATCAAAGCGTCAAGACAGAAAACTTAAAGCAATATGTCTCAAAAATCGAAAATGCACAACAAAACAAATGAGGAACGAATGGGAGGAAACTGGAGTCAACGTCTGTGACCGAACTGTAAGAAACCGCCTAAAGGAAATGGGATTTACATACAGAAAAGCTAAACGAAAGCCATCATTAACACCTAAACAGAAAAAACAAGGTTACAATGGGCTAAAGAAAAGCAATCGTGGACTGTGGATGACTGGATGAAAGTCATATTCAGTGATGAATCTCGAATCTGCATTGGGCAAGGTGATGATGCTGGAACTTTTGTTTGGTGCCGTTCCAATGAGATTGATAAAGATGACTGCCTGAAGAGAACATGTAAATTTCCCCAGTCATTGATGATATGGAGCTGCATGTCAGGTAAAGGCACTGGGGAGATGGCTGTCATTACATCATCAATAAATGCACAAGTTTACGTTGATATTTTGGACACTTTTCTGATGTTTGAGGATGATGAAATCATTTTTCAAGAAGATAATGCATCTTGCCATAGAGCAAAAACTGTGAAAACATTCCTTGCAAAAAGACACACAGGGTCAATTTCATGACATAGGGTCAATGTCAACAAGCAGATGTGATTTGATGCAGGTGTTAGTTTTGGGGATGGAAATTTACAGGGTGATTCCATAATTTATTCCTCAGAATTGAGTCCATATTTTTTTCCTCTGCTTGGTCTAAAAAAAGTAACCGTTACTGACTGCCACAATCTTTTTTTCTTGATTTCTTATAGTGTTTCTTAAAGCCAGAAAGTTGCCATTTGAAATGACTTTAGTTTTGTGTCATGTCTGATATGCTTTTTTCTACAAAATTAAACAGAATGAACATCCTCCGAGGCCGGTGATTCCATAATTTTTGCCAGGGGTTGTACCTTTTCAAAGAATACTTGATGCTCCTTGGCAATTCAACTGCTCAAGACCCCTCTGTCTGGCCTGTGTAAGGATTCTTCTTAAAATACATGGTGTTCCTTAACACCTGGCCACCTGCCTGCTTGGAAGGGGTGGGTTAGACATTACTCTGGTCTTGTGACTTAAGTCCCCCTATGGGTTGTCTTAGAAACTAGTGTCACTAACTGCAGCCAGCATGGCTTGTAACTTCCAGGATTTCCTAAGTTAAACTGAACTGTAATGCCAGTCACCAAATGACTTAAGCCATGCCTTAATTGCTGAAGACTGCAAGCAAACAGGATTCCCATGTCTACCTGGCTATTCTTGGGAGGTGGAGATGGATGATGTGGTTAATAAAGGGAGCTAGGGTAGTGACACTGTGCCCTGGATGTGGCTCAACATCTGTACATTGAGCTCAAACTGTTGTGTGGGCCGCCCGAAGAGGAGGTACTGCTGGCCAACGCCGGAGGGCGCCCTGCCTGTCTGGTTTCAGGCACCAGAGGGCGCAGCCGCCAGGAGCCAAGATCTGACAGCTGTCAGCAATCACCCCATAAAAGCCTGGAAGAGACACCACATCTCTGCCGAGTTATCAGCTTACCACGCAGGTAAACCTTCACAGCCGTCTTGTGCTGTTCGCACAATTCTTGCTATTGAGTTTTGCAGTCGTAACCTTTGTTACGACTGCAAAACTGTAGGTGGCTTGAATTCTCTACTGGTGGTTGGCTCTCACTGCGGTACTGTATCACTGTTCGGAGCACAGCGGTGTTTTGCTGTATCTGTTAGCTGTCTAATCTGCGCAGTTAGATTGATCTAGATAAGGATTTGTTTCAGTGTAATCTTCACGTGCCTTAACTAAAGCACTCCCTCTGCTGAATCACCTCAATTATTTACACATTATTCACTGTGTTTTTAGGAATCCGCTAGCTTAGCGCAGCTACTAGCTCTTAGCCGGTTTAGCATGGCGGCTTCTCCTGTCTCTCCCGCAGGTTTCTGCTCTGGGTGTGAAATGTTTATTCCTCGGCCTCCTTTAGCAGTAATGGTACTTGTAATAAGTGTAGGTTATTCGTAGCTTTGGAGGCCAGGCTGGGCGAATTGGAGACTCGGCTCCGCACCTTGGAAAATCCTACAGCTAGCCAGGCCCCTGTAGTCGGTGCAGACCAAGGTAGCTTAGCCGCCGTTAGTTACCCTCCAGTAGATCCCGAGCAGCCGGGAAAGCAGGCCGACTGGGTGACTGTGGAGGAAGCGTAGTCCTAAACAGAAGCCCCGTGTACACCGCCAACCCGTTCACATCTCTAACCGTTTTTCCCCACTCGGCGACACACCCGCCGAGGAACAAATTCTGGTTATTGGCGACTCTGTTTTGAGAAATGTGAAGTTAGCGACACCAGCAACCATAGTCAATTGTCTTCCGGGGACCAGAGCAGGCGACATCGAAGAAATCTGAAACTGCTGGCTAAGGCTAAGCGTAAATTTGGTAAGACTGTAATTCACGTTGGCAATAATGACACCCGGTTACACGAATCGGAGGTCACTAAAATTAACATTAAATCGGTGTGTAACTTTGCAAAAACAATGTCGGGCTCTGTAGTTTTCTCTAGGCCCCTCCCCAATTGGACCGGGAGTGACATGTTTAGCCGCATGTTCTCCTTGAATTGCTGGCTGTCTGAGTGGTGTCCAAAAAACGAGGTGGGCTTCATAGATAATTGGCAAAGCTTCTGGGGAAAACCTGGTCTTGTTAGGAGAGACGGCATCCATCCCACTTTGGATGGAGCAGCTCTCATTTCTAGAAATCTGGCCAATTTTCTTAAATCCTCCAAACCGTGACTATCCAGGGTTGGGACCAGGAAGCAGAGTTGTAGTCTTACACACCTCTCTGCAGCTTCTCTCCCCCTGCCATCCCCTCATTACCCCATCCCCGTAGAGATGGTGCCTGCTCCCAGACCACCAATAACCAGCAAAAATCTATTTAAGCATAAAAATTCAAAAAGAAAAAAAAAATATAGCACCTTCAACTGCACCACAGACTAAAACAGTTAAATGTGTTCTATTAAACATTAGGTCTCTCTCTAAGTCCCTGTTAGTGAATGATATAATAATTGATCAACATATTGATTTATTCTGCCTTACAGAAACCTGGTTACAGCAGGATAAATGTTAGTTTAAATGAGTCAACACCCCCGAGTCACACTAACTGCCAGAATGCTCGTAGCACGGGCTGAGGTGGAGGATTAGCAGCAATCTTCCATCCCAGCTTATTAATTAATCAAAAACCCAGACAGAGCTTTAATTCATTTGAAAGCTTGACTTAGTCTTGTCCATCCAGATTTGAAGTCCCAAAAACCAGTTTTATTTATTATCTATCGTCCACCTGGTCGTTACTGTGAGTTTCTCTGTGAATTTTCAGACCTTCTGTCTGACTTAGTGCTTAGCTCAGATAAGATAATTATAGTGGGCGATTTTAACATCCACACAGATGCTGAGAATGACAGCCTCAACACTGCATTTAATCTATTATTAGACTCAATTGGCTTTGCTCAAAATGTAAATGAGTCCACCCACCACTTTAATCATATCTTAGATCTTGTTCTGACTTATGGTATGGAAATTGAAGACTTAACAGTATTCCCTGAAAACTCCCTTCTGTCTGATCATTTCTTAATAACATTTACTCTGATGGACTACCCAGCAGTGGGGAATAAGTTTCATTACACTAGAAGTCTTTCAGAAAGCGCTGTAACTAGGTTTAAGGATATGATTCCTTCTTTATGTTCTCTAATGCCATATACCAACACAGTGCAGAGTAGCTACCTAAACTCTGTAAGTGAGAGAGTATCTCATCAATAGTTTTACATCCTCATTGAAGACAACTTTGGATGCTGTAGCTCCTCTGAAAAAGAGAGCTTTAAATCAGAAGTGCCTGACTCCGTGGTATAACTCACAAACTCGCAGCTTAAAGCAGATAACCCGTAAGTTGGAGAGGAAATGGCATCTCACTAATTTAGAAGATCTTCACTTAGCCTGGAAAAAGTCTGTTGCTCTATAAAAAAAGCCCTCCATAAAGATAGGACATCTTATTACTCATCACTAATTGAAGAAAATAAGAACAACCCCAGGTTTCTTTTCAGCACTGTAGCCAGGCTGACAGTCAGAGCTCTATTGAGCCGAGTATTACTTTAACTAGTAATGACTTCATGACTTTCTTTGCTAATAAAATTTTAACTATTAGAGAAAATTACTCATAACCATCCCAAAGACGTATCGTTATCTTTGGCTGCTTTCAGTGATGCTGATATTTGGTTAGACTCTTTCTCTCAGATTGTTCTGTCCGAGTTATTTTCATTAGTTACTTCATCCAAACCATCATGTCTATTAGACCCCATTCCTACCAGGCTGCTCAAGGAAGCCTTACCATTATTTAATGCTTTGATCATAAATATGATCAATCTATCTTTATTAGTTGGCTATGTACCACAGGCTTTTAAGGTGGCAGTAATTAAACCATTACTTAAAGCCATCACTTGACCCAGCTATCTTAGCTAATTATAGGCCAATCTCCAACCTTGCGTTTCTCTCAAATTCTTGAAAGGGTAGTTGTGAAACAGCTAACTGATCATCTGCAGAGGAATGGTCTATTTGAAGAGTTTCAGTCAGGTTTTAGAATTCATCATAGTACAGAAACAGCATTAGTGAAGGTTACAAATAATCTTCTTATGGCCTCAGACAGTGGACTCATCTCTGTGCTTGTTCTGTTAGACCTCAGTGCTGCTTTTGATACTGTTGACCATAAAATTTTATTAGAGATTAGAGCATGCCATAGGTATTAAAGGCACTGCGCTGCGGTGGTTTGAATCATATTTATCTAATAGATTACAATTTGTTCATGTAAATGGGGAATCTTCGTCACAGACTAAGGTTAATTATGGAGTTCCACAAGGTTCTGTGCTAGGACCAATTTTATTCACTTTATACATGCTTCCCTTAGGCAGTATTATTAGATGGCATTGCTTAAATTTTCATTGTTACGCAGATGATACCCAACTTTATCTATCCATGAAGCCAGAGGACACACACCAATTAGCTAAACTGCAGGATTGTCTTACAGACATAAAGACATGGATGACCTCTAATTTCCTGCTTTTAAACTCAGATAAAACTGAAGTTATTGTACTTGGCCCCACAAATCTTAGGAACATGGTGTCTAACCAGATCCTTACTCTGGATGGCATTACCCTGACCTCTAGTAATACTGTGAGAAATCTTGGAGTCATTTTTTATCAGGATGTCATTCAAAGCGCATATTAAACAAATATGTAGGACTGCTTTTTTGCATTTATGCAATATCTCTAAAATTAGAAAGGTCTTGTCTCAGAGTGATGCTGAAAAACTACTTCATCATTTATTTCCTCTAGGCTGGACTATTGTAATTCATTATCAGGTTGTCCTAAAAGTTCCCTGAAAAGCCTTCAGTTAATTGAAAATGCTGCAGCTAGAGTACTAACGGGGACTAGAAGGAGAGAGCATATCTCACCCATATTGGCCTCTCTTCATTGGCTTCCTGTTAATTCTAGAATAGAATTTAAAATTCTTCTTCTTGCTTATAAGGTTTTGAATAATCAGGTCCCATCTTATCTTAGGGACCTCATAGTACCATATCACCCCAATAGAGCGCTTCGCTCTGAATGCAGGCTTACTTGTAGTTCCTAGGGTTTGTAAGAGTAGAATGGGAGGCAGAGCCTTCAGCTTTCAGGCTCCTCTCCTGTGGAACCAGCTCCCAATTCAGATCAGGGAGACAGACATCCTCTCTACTTTTAAGATTAGGCTTAAAACTTTCCTTTTCGCTAAAGCTTATAGTTAGGGCTGGATCAGGTGACCCTGAACCATCTGGGGGGTTCCCATGATGCACTGTTTCTTTCTCTTTTTGCTCTGTATGCACCACTCTGCATTTAATTAGTGATTGATCTCTGCTCCCCTCCACAGCATGTCTTTTTCCTGGTTCTCTCCCTCAGCCCCAACCAGTCCCAGCAGAAGACTGCCCCTCCCTGAGCCTGGTTCTGCTGGAGGTTTCTTCCTGTTAAAAGGGAGTTTTTCCTTCCCACTGTAGCCAAGTGCTTGCTCACAGGGGGTCGTTTTGACCGTTGGGGTTTTACATAATTATTGTATGGCCTTGCCTTACAATATAAAGCGCCTTGGGGCAACTGTTTGTTGTGATTTGGCGCTATATAAAAAAATTGATTGATTGATTTTTATCATTGAAGATCAAAAGTCTGGGTGTGGGACAAGCACAACACGGCAATATTTGCATATAATGATGCTGAAAAAGGTGAAAAAGTCATCATAGACTACTAGAACAAATTTCTTAACACACTTTCATTGTAAAGATAACTATAAAAGTGTGAAATTTCCCCTTTTTTGTTTTTCATACAATATGATCAAAGGACATAAGTGCCCGTAGTCTAAGAATCACCCATAAATGCAGTCCATTTACCATTTATCCATGCATATGTACACTTTGATACATCTGACTTTTTGTGTATGATTTTTAGTTTTTAGCGTATGGCACGTTTCAGTAGGAAATCCACACAATCTTTGTACATGAGGCCCCATGTGTTTCGCTTTGAGAACCACTTTCTGGATTTTTCTGCATTAAAAAAACGTCCTGGTGGCTGGTGCACATGCTAACTTACTATTTTATGATTTTATAATTTTCCAAGAACATATTGGCCACCATAAATCATACGTCACACTGATGGTGGACAAGAAATTGAAAGGATGCAGGTTTTTCTTTCCCTCCCCTCTGTGTGGTGTTAAGAGCTGCGAGCAGACACACAGTCACATGATTTAGGGTAACTGCATCACTGCCAGATAATGTAAATATTTCACCAGTGATGGAGGTGCTATTTCCTATCTTTTTGCAGAGCCTTGAATGCATCTTCTATCTGGCATAAATCCTGCCTGTTAATCTGCTCTTTGCAGATCTCCAGGCATCATGCAGTCATCTGTGGGCGGCAACAAACCACAGACGCACACAGATAAATCCACAGAGCCGCAGCAGAGCGTCTGGAGGTGAAAATGGATTTAAATATCATCATAGATCAAATGGAGACAGGAGACCAAGACTCGGCTTTAGCAGCTCTTCAGACCTTTAACAAAGAGGTAAACCTCACACCAGCATCATTTAAGTTTTAAAACAGTATGTCAGTGACATTCTGCCACCAAATGTTCTTTTTTATTCTAGATTTAGGCCACAACCATGAAGGTGGTTTGTGAGAACAAAGGGATCTGTTTGTAGGGAGCATCGGGGTCAGTTATCACACTCCTCAGAAATGACCAGCAATAAGAGAACCCTTAAAGGAACACTGCTCGTTTTCATAAGCACCCAAAAGGGATCCTGTGGATCAGCTGCAGCTCAGATGCATCAGTGTGTCATTTTTATTTGCAAATGTATAGCAGGATATTCGCTCAAACACTTCCGCTGTGTCCAGATGAAGAAGAAAAAACAATTAACAAAAAAAATACACATCAAGTTGTTTTCTGGGAAACTCTGCAAGTCTGTGAGCTGCGGCCTGAATGCAGCCTGAGCTTTTTGCCAATCTGCTCACACGGAGTCGGCGGCTCTGCACGCAAACTCTGTGGGAAGAAATCCAATTAGATTCTCCAATGCTGCGATGCATAAATAGTTGCTGCCTTTCTGCTCTTCACTTTCTTTTTAGTGTTGTCACAAGAAATTTGACAAACAGTGACAGCTCTTGCCATTTTTTTGTTGGTGGGTTCGTGGGGGCATTTAATGTTTACGCTGACAATTTTTTGTAAATGCACAATATTAAAGTAATTTTCAAGTGCCTACTACATACATGTGGTTAATTCACACATATACAGTTCACAACAGAGAACTAACAATTGTTTTTAAAAAAAAATCATAAATTACAACCCCAATGAAGTTGGGACGTTGTGTGAAATGTAAATAAAAACAAAATACAATGATTTGCAAATTCTGTTCAACCTATATTCAATTGAATACACCACAGACATTTAATGTTCAAACTGATAGACTTTCTTGTTTTTGTGCAAATATTTGCTCATTTTGAAATGGATGCCTGCAACATGTTTCAAAAAAGCTGGGACGGGGCAACAAAAGACTCGGAAAGTTGATGAATGCTCAAAGGAACACCTGTTTGGCACATTCCACAGGTGAACAGGTTAATTGGAAACAGGTGAGTGTCATGATTGGATATAAAAGGAGCATCCCCAAAAGGAACAGCCATTCACAAGCAAAGATGGGGCGAGGATCACCACTTTGTGAACAACTGCGTGAAAAAATAGTCCAACAATTTAAGAACCATGTTTCTCAACGTTCATTTGCAAGGAATTTAGGGATTCCATCATCTAGAGTCCACAATATAATCAGAAGATTCAGAGAATATGGAGAACTTTCTACACGTAAGCAGGAATGCTGAAAACCAACACTGAATGCCCGTGACCTTCAATTCCCCAGGTGGCACTGCATTAAGCCAACATCATTGTGTAAAGGATCTTACCGTGTGGGCTAAGGAACACTTCAGAAAACCAATGTCAGTTAACACAGTTTGTCGCTATATCTACAAGTGCAAGTTAAAACGTTACCATGCAAAGTGAAAGCCTGTTTCTGTGTAGGCTCTCAGTTGTCCAGGTGGTATCCATAGTAGAGAAGCTTGAATCTTCGACTGGACTGGGTTGCTTGACGCGAGGACGTTTCACTTCAAATCGCAGAAGCTTCCTCAGCTAAAATTCTTGTTCTGGAAGTGTGACTTCTGTCTGACTCTTGTAGAGAAGAATAAAACAGAAGCCAACAAAAGCTGGCGTTTTAAACCTAACCAGACCCCTCCTACTGAGAGGCAGACTGCTATAGGCTAGTGACTAAACAATAGCTCTAATTAGCAACTATTGTGCTGTAGTTAGCACACCTAATGGCAGGACAGCTGTCCCTCTAATGATGGGATGGATGCCTTTCTGATGGCTCCCTTGATGACGTGAATGACTCATTGCCATGAAAAAAAGACCGAAACTCCTTTGACCTGAGTACCCCATTGTAAACAGGGGACAAAGCGTGTCTGAGACCCCCTCCCCGGTTAAGGCTGGGTTTCAAACGTTTCACATAGAATGCCTCCTTGACCCCTCTCTCAAACCATTTTTTCTCTCTGGCTAATATTTTAACTTCCTTGTCCTCAAACGTATGGTTAGTGTCTTTGAGGTGGAGGTGAACTGCAGACTGAGGTCCACTGGCGCCCTCTCTGCAGTGCTGGTATAGCCTTTTGTGTAAAGGTTGCTTCGTTTCACCTATGTAGTGTTCGTTACAGTTATCCTGACATCTGATAGAATACACTACATTGCTCTGTTTGTAACTAGGGATCATGTCCTTAGGGTGAACTAATTTCTGTCTCAAGGTGTTAACCGGTTTAAAGTAAACTGGGATTTTGTGCTGTCTGAAGATCCTCTGTAGTTTTTCCCCTACTCCTGCTAAATAAGGGAGAGACATTCCTCTTCTTCTTGTCTCTGTCTCCTGTCTATCTGGTCTCTTTGTTCTCTGGGACTTCTGCACTTTGTCCAGGGACCATCGTGGGTACCCACATACTGTGAGGGCTTTCCGTACACGTTGTTGTTGTTCTTTAGCCCTTCCCTCTGCAGTTGTGGGCACCTGTAGGGCTCTGTGTTGAAGCGTCCTGATCACCCTGAGCTTGTTCAAGGGGGTGGTTTGAGCCGAAGAGCAGATATTGGTCAGTGTGAGTTGGTTTTCTGTAAACCCCTGTCTGGAGCTGCCTGTTCTCTCCAATCGTAACATCACAGTCCAGGAAGGCTAAATGGTTGTTTCTGGCATTCTCACATGTGAACTTGATATTGGCGTCCACCGAGTTGTGTTCTGTAAAGTCCTCAACTTGCTGTTGCTTGATTTTGACCCATGTGTCATCAACATATCTAAACCAGTGACTGGGAGAGATGCCCGTGAAAGACGTCAAGGCTGTCTTCTCCACTCGCTCCATGTACAGATTGGCCACAATGGAGGATACCGGAGACCCCATCGCACAACCATGAATCTGCCTGTAGTAATTAATTAAATTAAAGTAATTACTAATTACTATTAGAGCTATTGTTTAGTCACTAGCCTATAGCAGTCTGCCTCTCGGTAGGAGGGGTCTGGTTAGGTTTAAAACTCCAGCTTTTGTTGGCTTCTGTTTTATTCTTCTCTACAAGAGTCAGACAGAAGTCAGACTTCCAGAGCAAGAATTTTAGCTGAGGAAGCTTCTGCGATTTTGAAGTGAAACGTCCTCGCATAAAGCAACCCAGTCCAGTCGAAGATTCAAGCTTCTCTACTAAAGTGAAAGCCATACATCAACAACATCCAGAAACGCCACCACCTTCTCTGGGCACAAAAAGTGTGGGCACCCCTGATAATTTTCATGATTTTCCTTTATAAATCATTGGTTGTCTGGATCAGAAATTTCAGTTAAATATTTCATATAGCAGATGAACACTCTCATATTTGAGAAGTGAAATGAAGTTTCAAGTATTTACAGAAAGTGTGCAATAATTATTTCAACAAAATTGGGCAGGTGCATAAATTTTGACACCCTTGTCATTTTATTGATTTGAATACATGTAACACTAATTACGGGGACACAAAATTGGTTTGGTAAGCTCATTGACCCTTGACCTCCTTACACAGGTGAATCCAATCATGAGAAAGGGTATTTAAGGTGGCCATTTGCAAATGCTTCCCCTCTTTGCATCTCTTCTAATGAGTGGCAACATGGGAGCCTCTAAACAACTCTCAAATGACCTGAAAACAAAGACTGTTCATCATGGTTTAGGGGAAGGATACAAAAAGCTATCTCAGAGATTTCAGCTGTCAGTTTCCAGTGTGAGGAACATAGTGAGGAAATGGAATACCACAGACACAGTACTAGTTAAGGCTCCAAGTGCCAGGCTAAGAAAATCTCAGATAAGCTGAAGTGAACGATGGTAAGAACAGTCATAGTCAACCCACAGACCTGCTCCAAAGACCTACAACATGATCTTGCTGCAAATAATCTCTGGGCATCATTCAACTATACAGCACACTTTGCACAAGGAGATTCTGTATGATGCTCAAATGCAGAGGAAGCCTTTTCTGAGTCACTTGAGGTATGCTAAAGCACATTTGGACAACCCAGTTTCATTTTGGAATAAGGTGCTGTGGACTGATGAAACTAAAACTGAGTTATTTGGACATAACAAGGGGCAGTATGCATGGCTGAAAAAGAACACAGCATTCCAAGAAAAACACTTGCTACATTTGGAGGTGGTTCCATCATGCTGTGTGGCCAGTGCAGGTACTAAGAATCTTGTTAAAGTTGAGGGTCACATGGATTCCAGTCAATATCAGCAGATTCTTTAGAACAATGTTCCTGAATCAGTGACAAAATTGAAGTTGTGCCGGGGCTGGATCTTTCAACAAGACAACAACTCTAAACACTGCTCAAAATCTAGTAAGGCATTCATGTAGAGGAACAAGTACAACGTTCTGGAATGGCCATCTCATTCTCCAGACCTGAATATTATTGAAAATCAGCGGTGTGATTTTAAGTGGGCTGTTCATGCTCAGAAACCAACAAACCTGAGATGTTTTGTAAAGAAAAATGGTCCAAAATACCTTCAACCAGAATCCAGACTCTCATTGGAAGCTATAGGAAGTGTTTAGAGGCTGTTATTTCTGCAAAAGGAGGATCTACTAAATATTGATGTATTTTTTTTGTGTTGGGTTGCCAAAATGTATGCACCTGCCTAATTTTGTTTAAAGAATTATTGCACACTTTCTGTAAATCCTACAAACTTAATTTCACTTCTCAAATATCAGTGTTTGTCTGTTATATGATATATTTAACTGAAATTTCTGATCCAGACAACCAATGATTTATAAAGGAAAATCATGGAAATCATCAGGGTGCCCAAACTTTTACATACAACCGTATGTAAATGATATGAGCTCGTTCAGTTGATCTTAATGCATAAACAATATCTTATGGGGGAGCAATAGGACAGACTCAGTCAGAGTGAGAAATGGAGGTTAAAAACAAGGTTTTGTTTGGGTTATGGTTGGGCTGTTTTAAATTATTCTAAGGCCAACTGAAACCTTTTACAGCAGTCTTCTGTTTATCTGCCCTTAGCCAAGCTTTTGTACAGGTGCGGACGCTGTTCCACCAAATACAAATAAAGGAAAACATAGCGTGAATATTAATATATTCTTATTACTTTGAAGCTAATTAAATATGATCTCTGATCTGCACCTAGCCTAGAATCTCATTGTCTTTCATGATATTCTGCTGCCAGATAACATCAGTGATCACATTCATCATTAGTAAAGATAGTTAGTTACAAGTAGTTACCAGTCAAATTATTATACAAGTTTTCCAAAATTACAGTGAAGGAATGAAACAAAGACATAGTAATTATAAATTACAATGTTGATTTAGTCATCAAAAATAAATTGTATTTTATAAAAGTGAAACCTTTTAAAATAGAAGGGAACATTTCTAAGTTTTATTATGTTGACTTTTTTGCATTTTTGTTCACTGTGCTTTTGTTTTACCTTCTCCAGATCTTTAAATTTGTACCTTGAAACAACTGTATAAATAAAATATATTATTCTTCCAACAGATGAATCAGTGTTTTACATTCAGCAAGGAAGAAGAACAAGACAGAAAGGTAACTTTAACACTGACTGATTCTATTTTGGGAAACTGTCATGTTTTGTTGTTGGTAGTAGTAGTACTAATATTTATTATCAAGCATTTTCAGAGAATTCAAAGTGCTATACAATACACAACATAGATATATATACAAGATATATTAAAATAAGAACAAACACTTAAAATCATAAACATTAAAAAAAATGAGGACATCAAAATGTAAAACGAAGCTAGGGTTGGGACGAGTAATGAAAATCATTAGTCGACTAGCCGGGTACCATTAGTCATCGACTAGTCGGCTACTAAATTTGACATTGAATGAATTAAGCCAGTTTGGAATCTACATGGGAAAACTCAAATGTGACATTTATTTTAACAAATCTAAGCACAAAATCACAAATACAAAAAACAGCATTAGTATGAAGACAATACCCGTATTCATTTATTAGGCACAAACTACCCGTTTGAGCGGACTAATTTGCCTGCCAGGGTTCAAACACTTTCTTCCACGAGTGAAGGGAGCAGCGGCAGCTCCAGCAGGTCTGCTCTTTTAACGGTTAAATTAACTTAATAACTGGCTTTCAACCAGTTGACTAATAAAAAATGCTTGACTAGTCAGATGTTAGCTAGTTGTCATAAATACAGCATATCCTTCCAGGTGGGGCCATGTTTTAGGAACAGTTGTGGGGGTTTGGACCTCACAACATCTATTAAAGGACCAAAGGACCTGCAGTCCTGAAGTCAACTTCAAGCTACAGACTTGGTCAGATTGTTGAGACGGATGATCTCATTTAGATGATGAACTGGGATGAGAAATCTGTGATAAATTGTGAATATTTCCTCATCCCACAATTTGTCAACCAGGTATGGAGTGGTGTCAGGAGACTGGGTGCATTTATATCCAAACCTATGCTGATTTTTTTTTTTTTTTTTTTTTTTTCTTCAGTGGACACACTGGGGGCAACGATAACAATGGAAACTAGATCACAACTACAAAAATCTTGTCAGCATCCTCTTATAATGACTCTTTTTTGAGGACATTCTGATTTGTTCCTCTGTGGGAATGTAGGCTGCACACCCTGCCTGTGTCATCAGCATTGACAATTTTCACTCAGAAATTTGTACACGTGAGATGTGGCATTTGTTTCTTTCCCATTCCTCTTTGAGATGAAGCAACTATTCTCCAGTTATAAACATAATTCAGGCCCGACACCACTCATTTTAGCAACAACAGTGTGGCAACAGGCATCTGTGACATATGAAGGGTTCAGATGTAAAACCCAGGAACCCTATTTTTTTTTTTTTAAATG
This sequence comes from Thalassophryne amazonica, assembly GCF_902500255.1. Taxonomy (NCBI): domain Eukaryota; kingdom Metazoa; phylum Chordata; class Actinopteri; order Batrachoidiformes; family Batrachoididae; genus Thalassophryne; species Thalassophryne amazonica. The sequence goes on from NC_047110.1 coordinate 102,621,781, forward strand.
GAGAAAACTGCAGTTTCAAATGGGATTTAAAGGAAAGGGCATTAGAAAATGCAAAGATTTTCATAAATAAAATAGAAATGGTTTGCTCAAATTCATTATTTTGCACACTGGTAGTTGACCTCAACTAAAAATTTGTCATTTTGAAGATACTGGGTTTTGCATCTGAACCTTTCATATGTAACCGAAGTACCCCCATATTCTTAAAATGCTTTAATTTTACATTAGATTATTAAAAAAAAATACCCTCTGCTCAATGGCCCAGGGTTACCATGCTATTCTCAAGCCCCTGTCACACATAGCAAGAATGTGCCGGAAGGATGCCCAACACTGCAAATATTGCCATAATCCGACACAGTTGAGAGGGAAAAGAGGCGTGGTCTGCAGTGTCGCAGCGCAGACAGACTGCCTCATCCACACCTGTCAGATCGCATCCAGAGCGTATGTAGACGACACAGAATGCTGTTAGATGGCCATAAAAGGTGCTGCAGACTGTCCGATCTCCAAATGGCAAACATGGGACTGGAGCGCTGTGTGGGGCTGTAATTATCAATCAGCCGTGTGTGTGTGTATATACGCATGTGCATAACGCTGCATAAGCCACTAAGTGCGCATGCGGGGCACACGTGCTTGCCTGCCACTGGACAGCTTCGCTCTAAAGTTTGCTGGCAGTTTGGCCATGAAGTCCCTCGGACGGCGCACCTTTCCAGGGAACTTTTTTTTTTGTTGTTGTTGTTTTGTTTGCTCACTTCAAGAGCACAACACAACTCAGGACACCGCGATGGTTAGATTATCACATGGATTTAATTTTTTTCTTTTGGGTGCGAGGATTTTAACAGCAGGCTGCTGTCCCAGTTTCATATCCTTGCGTGCTGTGAAACACTCCTGGACTGCTGTTGGAGGTAAGATGCGTTTATTAATGGTGTAATGGCCTGGCACAAGTTCCATGTTATATCTCCTACAGAGTTAGAAGGTAAACATTTATTACAACGTGAGATCCATCCAGCTCCAAGCCTGAGGCATGCAATGAGCCCCAACAAAGATGCATCTGCCTGTTATGATGGAGACAAAAGTTCACATTATTTACATTGCCCATGGGAAGGAATAGACAAATCTCTCTACTGTCAGGTCTATTGTGGATTTAACAGCCTGTTCAGATTTGCGGCACCATCCATGCAGCAGTGCATGGAGCTTTCGGTTTGATAGCTGCTGTTGACATTCACTTTACATGATGATAATTCCTAATTATTATCGTGATGAAGTGTGCCACATACATATAAACAGTTCCTTTGTGCTCCCGTGCCAGATCTATCTCAAGGTTCCCTCGTATGCGCTCAAATTGTTTCGGATCCAGTTTTACCGCCATCGGAATATATAAATTGCGGTCAGATGGTTAGATTGCAGCCGTCGGATAGGTGTCCCATCTCAACGGCACCCAGAGAGGTTTGCACATGTGCATCACACTTGGGGCCACCAGCCGATTTTGTCCAACTGTGTCGACTTCTGCAGATGGCTGTCAGAATGTTTTGGAAATGAAATCCTACACCTTTCAGATGTGTGCTGATTCATAAGTCTGACGCCACTCTGCGTGATTTCGGCTATGTGTGACGGGGGTCTAAAAATCATAGAGAAATCCCTGATATACAAAGCGAAAGTTGTACAGAGCCACACCGCCAATTTGTTTAATATCTTAATTGAGATATGAAATAAAGATGCTAAAATACATTTTGCAGTGACTCTGCTCATTAATCTTTGATGTGACGTTTTGTCCCCTGCAGCGTCTGGGGGAGTTGGTGCTGAGTTTCCTCAACAGGGACTTGCAGCCGTCCTGTCAGCTGGCCTGTCTAGAAACTGTTCGCATCCTGACCAGAGACAAAAATTGTTTGGATCCATTCATCAGCTGCTCAGCCATGTCTACTCTGGCCCGGCATGCCAGCATCACCGTGGCAACTGCCAGCATACCGACACACTGTCAGCCAGAGGGACCTGGTAATCTAACGTCAGAGAGAAGTCCACATCAATGTTCTGTTTCTACTGTAACTGACTGTCATCGACAACGGTGGTGACTTTTGGCAAATTTGACCTTGCTGCATAATTTCAGAATCCACCTCCATATGTGTGTCCAACTTGGTGTAAATCGGAGGAAAAAAATTACATTTTGGCATTGGCCCCAATGATCTTGACCATAATTATTGACCTTTGCTAAACTTGATCTTGCCTAGGTAAATCCAGAACCTACATACATATGTGTGGTACCCAGGCAATGCCCTGGTGTCAGATCTCTTTGCACATTTGTGTTGCTTTGTCTTTGACAGTATAGTTGCTAAGCAACCGACATCCCACTTTGATATACACTCAAGTCCGTAAGTATTTGTACATTGCCGGATCCAAATTCCCCAACATGCTGCTTTGGTATACACAAGGGTCCACAAGTATTTGGACATTTCACCATAATTAGGTGAATAGCTGCTGGACAACCAATGCATGATTTGAGTTTGACTAAAGCTGTCAATAGCATCACAGAAGGGATTGAGCCACATTGAAGCCATCATTAACCTTCTTACTGAACTTTGAGCTTGACTGAACAATACTTGATCTACTTTATACTGGGAGGTAATTTTTGCCAAGTACTTATGCGTGTGTATGGGGGGTGTTGCTATGGTTACTGTTGCTAAGCAACAGGCCAGTCATTGGTGGATGCACCTACATATCTATCTATAGTATTTTGCCTAAATACTGATTGATTCAATATTTTAGGTAAGTACAGTCTATCGACATTGACTCTTCTATTTTGCTGCAAGGAGCAGAGGTTGAGAGAGAAGATGCTGAAGAAGAGGCAGAAGTAGCAAGTGAAGTAATGGAGGTAGTCTCCTGTCCTCCAGAAAACCCTGACCAGGAAGTGGTTGTGGAGGCTCTGAAGTCGATCAGTAACATTCTGCTGCACAATGAGATGGCACAGGTGAGCCAGCCTGTCACGTTACACCTGCATTACTCAAACACACAGTAACTGTTGCACACAATTCTTATTTTAAGTCAGTTTTATTTATAAAAACACACAATGCCTCACTGGGTTTTTACATTGTCTGTCTGACCTGGACTCCAGCATCATATGAGAAGAGCCCCAAGGACTGATGTGCTACAGTTCTACAGAAACCTAATATCAGTCATAGAAATTCAACAAAAAATGTGAATGAGACTGAGGAACTGGCCAGAAAAGACCAACCATTGTTTGTGCTGCTCCAGACTTCTTACACAGTGGTTATTGCATTGATGTTTAGTTGCTGTTTATGGCACTTTAAAATATTTAGTGCCAGTAGATGTCACTGTAGCACCAGTAAATGCAATATTGATCATTTGATGATTAAAAATGTCTTTATAATGATGCTTGATGGATGAACGGCTTGGCTGACAGGTGGTTGCAGCAGATCTACAGGTGATAAAGGGCGTGGCAGAGAGGCTGAAGCAGTGCCATGACCCCACCTGGAACCATGAGGTAGGAACAGTGAGAATGGGAATGAAGTCAGGGTGCAGAGAAAGTACCATTCTAACAAACATAGCTGTTGTGACTAATATGAAAATACTATATTTAACATAGAATACAACCCCAATTCCAATGAAGTTGGGACGTTGTGTGAAATGTAAACAAAAACATAATACAATGATTTGCAAATCCTCTTCAACCTCTATTCAATTGAATACACCACAAAGACAAGATATTTAATGTTCAAACTGATAAACTTTATTGTTTTTGTGTAAATATTTGCTCATTTTGAAATGGATACCTGCAACACGTTTCAAAAAAGCTGGGACAGTGGTATGTTTACCACTGTATTACATCACTTTTCCTTCTAACAACACTGAATAAGCGTTTGGAAACTGAGAACACTAACTGTGAGTGTCATGATTGAGTATAAAAGGAGCATCCCCCAAAATCTCAGCCGTTCATAAGCAAAAATGGGGCGAGGATCACCACTTTGTGAACAACTGTGTGGAAAAAATATTCCAACATTTTAAGAACAATGTTTCTCAACGTTCAATTGCAAGGAATTGAGGGATTCCATCATCTACAGTCCATAATATAATCAGAAGATTCAGAGAATCTGGAGAACTTTCTACACGTAAGCAGCAAGGCTGAAAACTAACATTGAATGCCCGTGACCTTTGATCCCTCAGGCAGCAGTGCATTAAAAACCGACATCATTGTGTAAAGGATCTTACCAAGTGGGCTCAGGAACACTTCAGAAAACCATTGTCAGTTAACAGTTTGTCGCTACATCATCAAGTGCAAGTTAAAACTTTCCCATGCAAAGCAAAAGCCATATATGAACAACCAGAAACACTGCCCCCTTCTCTGGGCCTGAGCTCAGACGCATAGTGGAAAAGTGTGCTGTGGTCTGATGCGTCCACATTTCAAATTGTTTTTGGAAATCATGGCTGTTGTGTCCTCCAGACAAAAGAGGAAAAAGACCATCCAGATTGTTACCAGCGCAAAGTTCAAAAGCCAGCATCTGTGATGGTATGGGGGTGTGTTAGTGCCCATGGCATGGGCAACTTACACATCTATGATGGCACCATCAATGCTGAAAGGTACATCCAGGTTTTTTTGGAGCAACACATGCTGCCATCCAAGCAACGTCTTTTTCAGGGACGTCCCTGCTTATTTCAGCAAGACGATGCCAAGCCACATTCTGCACGTGTTACAACAGCCTGACCGTAGTAAGAGTGCGGGTACTACACTGGCCTGTCTGCAGTCCAGACCTGTCGCCCATTGAAAATGTGTAGCACATTACGAAACGCAAAATATGACAACAGAGACCCCGGACTGTTGAACAACTGAAGTCGTACATCAAGCAAGAATGGGAAAGAATTCCACCTACAAAACTTAAACAATTAGTGTCATCAGTTCCCAAACGCTTATTGAGTGTTGTTAGAAGGAAGGGTGATGTAACAGTGTCAGAGGCGTCGGACTGCGGGGTTAAGGGTACTATGTGCCCAGGGCGTAGGGGGGGCCCACAAAAAAATGGCATTAAATATATTTTTGTGTTGCATGTTATTAATGTCCATACAATTCATGTTGTAAAGGAATATAATTAGAATGAATATATAAATGTTGCAAAACACAATTCTGCTCTAACAATAATATTGAAAGCTCTCTGAGGGCCCTTCCACCCCTGCACAGTTGTACAATGGTTTAGTCCAGGCGCACAGGCGACACTCCCCCCCCCCCCCCCCCCCACACGTCCCAAACGGGATCTGACGGAAAGAGGTGTTTAGTAGTGCTGAAACAACTAATCGATTATTAAAATAGTTGTCAACTAATTTAGTCATCAGTTAGTTGTTAAATAACTTTGTTTTACCGCAAATGTTTCGTTTCTTCTATATAAATCAACCGTTTCTGCAGTGCGGCTTTGCTTTGAACCTTGAACCGATCGAAGCAGTGATTCGCAGATCGAAGCAGTGCTTCTATCTGGTGCTTTGTTGATTCAGTGTTTTATTTCGCTTTATCTTAATTTTTCCCCCGCTAAAACCCCAAAGAGCATATGTCTGTGAGTAACATTTACGTTTTTATGTTAATCTGACCTGGTATGGTCTTCTGAAACAGTTGATAGATGTATTTTATAACTTAAAAATGGGACCGATGCTAACGTGTTAGCATGTCTATGGCGTTTTCAATGTTAAAGTTAGCATTAAGCTGTTGGAGCTGTCAGCACATTTGTTTTTTGTATAATAATTCATGGCTGTGTTTGTTGTAAAACCTTGGGAAAACCAAATGTATTATATTTGGAAAAAAACAGGCACCCAAATGTAAAAATGTAACTATAAACAATAGGGAAATTGAGTTAGTAAGAGAGAATACATTTTTAGGTGTTATACGAGGTTTGTCCAAAAAGTAACGGACCTTTTTATTTTTTCAAAAACTATATGGATTTGAATCACGTGTGATTGCATCAGCCAAGCTTGAACCTTCGTGCGCATGCGTGAGTTTTTCCACGCCTGTCCGTTGCGTCATTCGCCTGTGGGCAGGCTTTGTGTGAGCACTGGTCCACCCCTCCCGTCGGATTTCTTTTGTCTGAGAACTTGCTGAGACTGCCGCTTTGCTCCATGAAATTTTTTTCAGAAACTGTTAGACAGGCAGTTGGAAACCATTCGATAGATTCAGTTGGATATCGGTGAAGATTCTGTCGGCGTCACGTGGATTATGGACTGTTAAAACCTTTTTAAAGACGGCCCACAGCGGCGGAGGGCGCACGGCGCGCCGAGCGGCCATTCAACAGGCTGGATCGACCAGATCATTTCTAAACTGAACGTTGTGTTGATCCGGGACATCGGACTACCACAGAAATGGCAACAGAGCTGGACATAGCACTTTTGCGGCACATTCCACTGTTACAGTAGATTTTGTAATGAAAGACGTGCGGAGGATTTCGTGCGTCGGCACGGAGCAGCTCAGGACGGGTTCTCTGTTCTCTGACGTCTTACTGGGTGAACAGACCCTGAAATGTGGAAGTTTTCAACTTGAAACAGCGAGATTACGCCGCCTCAGAGTGCAGATCGCCGTCAGGCGCCATGGGCCATCCTTACGGTGACCAAAATCTCTCATCAGCCGTTAAAATTTTCACCGAAAACCAGCTGAATTTATCGAATGGTGTCCACTCAGTTGTGCCTTACAGTTTTGAAAAAATTTTTATCAAACAAAGCAGCAGTCTCTGAGCCATTCCTAAACAATGAAAAAATCGACGAGAGGGTGGGCCACTCCTCACTCAAAGACTGCCCACAGGTGAATGACGTAACCGACAGGCGTGAAAAAAACTTGTATGCCCACGAGGGTTCAAGCATGTCTGATGTAATCACACGTGATTCAAATCCATATGGTTTTTGAAAAAATAGTAAGGTCGGATACTTTTCTAATACACCTCGTATATCTACGAGGTCTGTCCATAAAGTAACGGTCCTTTTTATTTTTTCAAAAACTATATGGCTTTCATTCATATGTTTTTACGTCAGACATGCTTGAACCCTCGTGCGCATGCCTGAGTTTTTCCACGCCTGTCGGTGACGTCATTCGCCTGTGAGCACGCCTTGTGGAAGGAGTGGTCCCGCCCCCTCGTCGGATTTTCATTGTCTGGAAATGGCGGAATGAAAAGGACTTTTTTTCCATCAATTTTTTCAGAAAGCCGCGCGGAGGCTTTGCGCGTCACGATCGATTCGCTGATGAAGCGAGACAAAGGAACGCCTCTGTTTTGGAGTGTTAGAGGACAAGTTTGGACATGTCCAGCTCTCCACAATTTCTCTTATACTCACTCGACTGGTAAGCACTGAAAGCCGAGATAGACATGTCCAAACTTGTCCTCTGACACGCCGAAATGGAGGTTCCTTTGTCTCGCTTCCAAAGCGAATCGGTCGTGACACGCGAAGCCTCCGCGTGGCTTTCCATGACAAAATCTCTTGTTAAAAGTGAAATCTGCCGGAAAATGACTGATGTCCAGCTCTTGTGATAAGCAGAGAAAGAACACACGACGGTCTCGTATCCACAGAGCGATCCGTTTAGAAACGATCCAGTGGTTTGTGCCTCATCGTCGCAGCTCGGAGAGCGGCGCACCGACCGTCCTTAAAGGGGTCCTTAAAGCTGTAGTTAAAGTCCTTATTCTCTGTGAAGCCCATAAAATTTTCACCGAAAGCCAGGTAAATTTTTTGAATGGTTTCCAGGTGCCAGTCTCCTAACAGCTTCTGAAAAAATTCTGATGGAAAAAAAGTCCTTCTCATTCCGCCATTTCCAGACAATGAAAATCCGACGAGGGGGCGGGACCACTCCTTCCCATGGCGTGCTCACAGGCAAATGACGTCACCGACAGGTGTGGAAAAACTCACGCATGCGCACGAGGGTTCAAGCATATCTGATGTAAAAACATATGAATGAAATCCATATAGTTTTTGAAAAAATAAAAAGGTATGTTACTTTATGGACAGACCTCGTATATATTTATGTATGTAAAGTATATAGGTATATATGGCTCAGCCCAAGCAGAGGGTCACCCCCAAGAGCCTGGTCTGCTTGAGGTTTCTTCCTCATAGGGAGTTTTTCCTCACCACAGTTGCCTAGTGCTTGCTCTGGGGGTTGGTTGGTATAGGTTAGTCCTTACTTGCGTAAAGTGCCTTGATTTGACTTTCTTGTGATCTGGTACTATATAAATATAATTATAAGTGAATAGTATATTGATGTGTGTGTCTGTGTTGACATGTAGTAGTAAATTTGTATTTATGTAAATATGACTGATTAGAATTGATGGACTTGTACTAGCAGGGGTGGGCGCTAATAAGCTTTGCCTCAGCCCACACCCTTTCGGACTCACTAGTTTTGTTTATGTGTTTGTGGAATTGTTCATTTTTTTTCTATTTGAATATTTTGTGTGCCGAATAAAAAACTTTCTCTTAAAAAAAAAAGTCAAATGTATTACAAATTGTAGTATTTTATTCATTTATTTGTATTTATATATCAATAATAATAGAAACAACAACAATAATAGTAATAATGCCACAATCCATCCATCCATCCATCCATTTTCTTCCGCTTTATCTGGAGTCGGGTCGCGGGGGCAGCAGCTCAAGCAAAGCCGCCCAGACCTCCCAATCCACACACACCTCCCCCAGCTCCTCCGGGGGAACCCCAAAGTGTTCCCAAGCCAGCCGAGACATGTAGTCCCTCCAGCGTGTCCTGGGTCTTCCCCGGGGCATCCTCCCAATGGGACGTGCCCGGAACACCTCTCCAGCGAGGTGTCCAGGGGGCATCCGGAAAAGATGCCTGAGGCACCTCAACTAACTCCTTTCGATGTGGAGGAGCAGCGGCTCGACTCCGAGCTCCTCCCGAGTGACCGAGCTCCTCACCCTATCTCTAAGGGAGCGCCCAGCCACCCGCGGAGGAAACTCATCTCAGCTGCTTTGTACTAGCAATCTCGTTCTTTCGTTCATTCATGAGCCAAATCTCATGACCATAGGTGAGGATCGGAACGTAGATCGATCAGTAAATCGAAAGCTTTGCCCCCCTACTCAGCTCTCTTCACCACAACGGTCCGATACAGTGACCGCATCACTGCAGGTGCTGCACCGATCCATCTATCAATCTCACACTCGTGAACAAGACCCCGAGATACTTAAACTCCTCCACTTGAGGCAAGGACACTCCACCGACCTGAAGAGGGCAAAGCACCTTTTTCCGGTCGAGAACCATGGCCTCGGATTTGGAGGTGCTGATTTTCATCCTGCATGCTTCACACTCGGCTGCAAACCGCCCCAGTGCACACTGAAGGTCCTGATTTGACGAAGCCAACAGAACCACGTTGTCCGCAAACAGCAGAGACGAGATTCTGTGGTTCCCAAACCAGACCCCCTCTACACCCTGGCTGCCCCTAGAAATTCTGTCCATAAAAATAATGAACAGAACCGGTGACAAAGGGCAGCCCTGGTGGAGGCCAATGTGCACTGGAAACAGGTTTGACTTGCTACCGGCAATGCGAACCCAAGCTCCTGCTGCGGTCGTACAGGGACCGGATACCCTTAGCAAAGGACCCCGTACTCCCGGAGCACTCCCCACAGTGTGCCCCGAGGAACACGGTCAAACGCCTTCTCCAGATCCACAAAACACATGTGGACTGGTTGGGCAAACTCCCATGAACTCTCGAGCACCCGATGGAGCGTGTAGAGCTGGTCCAGTGTGCCGCGACCAGGACGAAAACCACACTGCTTCTCCTGAATCCGAGGTTCGACCATCGGTCGAATTCTCCTCTCCAGTACTCTGGAATAGACCTTACCGGGGAGGCTGAGGAGTGTGATCCCCCTATAGTTGGAACACACCCTCCGGTCCCCCTTAAACAGAGGGACCACCACCCCGGTCTGCCAATCCAGAGGCACTGTCCCCGATCGCCACGCGATGTTGCAGAGGCATGTCAGCCAAGACAGTCCCACAACATCCAGAGACTTAAGGTACTCAGGACGGATTTATCACACCAGGAGCCTTGCCACCGAGGAGCTTTCTAACCACCTGGTTGACTTCGGCCTGGGTAATGGATGAATCCGCCTCTGAGTCCCCAGTCTCTGCTTCCTCTTCAGAAGACGTGACAACGGGATTGAGGAGATCCTCGAAGTACTCCTTCCACCGCCCGACAACATCCCCAGTCAGGGTCAACAGCTCCCCACCCGTACCATAAACAGTGCTGGTGGAGAGCTGCCTCCGCCTCCTGAGGCGTTGGATGGTTTGCCAGAATCTCTTTGAGGCCTCCCCGAACTCCTCCCAAACCCAAGTTTTTGCCTCTGTGACCACACGGGCTGCGTCATGCTTGGCCTGCCGGTACCTGTCAGCTGCCTCTGGGGTCCCACCTACCATACAAAGATAAGTAGGACTCCTTCAGCTTGATGGCATCCCTTTACTTCGGTGTCCACCACCGCGTTCAGGGATTGCCGCCGCGTTAGGCACCAGAAGACCTTGCGGACTACAGCTACGAGCGGCTGCATCGACAATGGAGGTGGAGAACATGGTCCACTTGGACTCCATGTCTCCAACCTCCCCGGGATCTGGGGAGAAGCTCTCCCGGAGGTGGGAGTTGAAGACTTTGCTGACAGAGGGTTCCACCAGCGTTCCCAGCAGACCTCACGATACGTTTGGCATGCCAGGTCTGACCGGCTTCCTCCCCTCCCAGCGGATCCAACTCACCACAAGGTGCCGTGATCGGTTGACAGCTCTGCCCCTCTTCTTTCACTCGAGTGTCCGGACACATTGGCCGAAGGTCAGATGATATGACTACAAAGTCGATCATCGACCTCCGGCTCAGGGTGTCCTGGTGCCACGTGCACTTATGGACACCCTTGTGCTCGAACATGGTGTTTGTGATGGACAAACAGAAATCCAACAACTGAACACCACTCGGGTTCAGATCGGGGAGGCGTGCTTCCCGAATTTTCCCCCCCCCCCCCCCACCCATCCAGGTCTCACTGTCGCGCCCACGTGGGCGTTGAAATCCCCAGGAGAACAATGGAGTCCCCAGTCGGAGCACTATCTAGTACCCCTCCCAGGGACTCCAGGAAGGTCGGTACTCCCACACTGCTGCTCAGCCCGTAGGCCGAGACAACGGTGAGAGGACCTGTCCCGGACCTGAAGGAGTAGGGACGCGACCCTCTCGTTCACCGGAGTGAACTCCAACACATGGCGACTGAGCTGGGGAGCAATAAGCAATGCGACCCCAGCTCTCCGCCTCTCCCCGGGGGCAACGCCAGAAAAATGAAGCATCCAGCCCCTCTCCAGGAGTTGGGTACCAGAGCCCAAGCTGTGTGTGGAGATGAGCCAGACTATCTCTAGTCGGTATCTCTCAACCTCCCGCACAAGCTCAAGCTCCTTCCCCCCCAGCGAGGTGACATTCCACGTCCCAACAGCCAGGGGCTGTGAGCATGGACCAGGCTGCCGCGCCACCCGCCCTCGACCGCCACCCAATCCTCTCTGCACCCAACCCCCATGGCTCCCTCTGCAGATGGTGAACCCACAGGAGGGCGGGCCCACGTCGCTCTTTCAGGCTGAGCCCGGCCGGGCCCCATGGGCTAAGGCCCGACCACCAGGCGCTCGCGCGCGAGCCCCAACCCCGGCCTGGCTCCAGGGTGGGGCCCTGGCTCCGCCATACCGAGCGATGTCTCAGGCCTTGATTTTTTTTTACTGGTCATGGAGGTTCCGAACTGCCCTTAGTCTGACTCGTCACCTAGGACCTGGTTGCCTTGGGAGACTCTACAGGGAGCACAAAGCCCTCGACAACATACCTCCTAGGATCATCCGGGTACGCAAACTCCCCCACCACGATAAGGTGGCAGCTAGAGGGGGAGGCAATACAGTTTTAGAGAAACGGACAAAAAGTATCTGATAAAACAGAAAAGATTAAACCAACTAACAATGAACATAAATATAGAAATAAGTGTTTCCTGTGAACACCTAGTGACTCTTAAACCTCCACTTCATCCCTGTTAAGTTTAATGACAATTTGTTTCGGTCAAACCACATCTAAGCTGTGTTTTTACACAAGAAAAAAATAAAATGCAGTGAACTGCACATTTCTTTTTTCATGAAAATATCTTATTAAATATAACACATTACACTTTTGTCAGGCCTTTAAAATATTTTCGTGGACTCTTGCTGTCAGTGGTTGAGATGGTTGCTGTAGGCATCTAAATCTGATGGAAATCTCTGGTGTGTCAGTGATGTACGAGGTCTATCAGAAAAGTATACTACCTTTCTATTTTTTAAAAAAACTATATGGATTTGAATGACGTGCGCATGCATGAGTTTTTTCACGCGTGTCGGTGACGTCATTTCCCTGTGGGCAGGCCTTGAGTGACATGTGGTCCTGCCCTCTCGGCTGAATTCCTTTGTTTCACACGCTGCTCGAGACGGCGCGCGTTGCTTTATCAAAAATTTTTCTGGACCTGTGAGGAATATCCGAGTGGACACTATTCGAGAAATTAAGCTGGTTTTCAGTGAAAAGTTTAATGGCTGAGAGATTATGGGGTGTTTCTGTCGCTGTAAGGACTTCCCACGGAGCAGGACATCGCGCAGCGCTTCCAGGCACCGTCGTCGGCCTGTTTCGACCTGAAAACATCTTAATTTAAGGCTTAATTCACCCAGGACGTCGTGAGAGAACAGAGAAGATTCAGAAGAGGCCGGCATGAGGACTTTATGCCGAGTCATTTCCGTGACGACTCGGCGAATCTGTGTGCGCCGCGACAGGTAAAACACCTCCGTGTTGAAAACCATTTGTAAAATTCAGGCGGCTTTTGATGGCTTTCAACAAGTGAGTGAAGTTGTTTAACAGCTTGGGCATGTTCCAACTTGTCCGTTAAGGTTTCCAACGGAGGTGTTTTTCCTGTCGCGACCCCCCGCGGTCGGGTCCGGCCCGACATGCGACTATGTCCGCACGTTCTTTCATTACAAAATGTCCGTTAACAATGGAATGTCCGAATAAACTCCTCATGCTGACTTCTTGTTCTCTGACGACTTACTGGGTCAACAGAGCCTGAAATGTGGAAGTTTTCAACTTGAAACGGTGAGACGCTGCCGCCTCGAAGCGCAGATCGCCGTCAGGCACCGTGGGCCGTCCTTACAGCGACACTATCAGACCAAAATCTCTCATCAGCCGTTAAAATTTTTACCGAAAACCAGCTGAATTTATCGAATGGTGTCCACTCAGTTGTGCCTTACAGTTTTGAAAAAATTTTGATCAAACAAAGCAGCAATCTCAGCCATTCCTAAACAATGAAAAAATCGCTGAGAGGGTGGGCCACTCCTCACTCAGACTGCCCACAGGCGAATGACGTAACCGACAGGTGTGAAAAAAACTCTCGCATGCCCACGAGGGTTCAAGCATGTCTGATGTAATCACACGTGATTCAAATCCATATGGTTTTTGAAAAAATTAATAAGGTCAGATACTTTTCTAATAGACCTCGTATGTATGTGCAAAATAAAACAATACACTACTCCAGGTTTGTTTTTGATGAGAATATAACATAACTTTGTTACAAGGTCAAATGTTGATGTTGTGTGACAAAGGCCTTTTAATAATAACTCAAAGAAATAATGGCAAAACTCACATGTAAGTAAAAAAATTTGGTGCATTCCAACAGATGGGAATGGTGCAATTCGGTGCATTCCCGTCTGTTAAAATGCACAGGAATGCACCAAATTGCACCATTTTTCTAGAGAACGGTGCAATTTGGTAACCCAGACCCCCCCAAATCAATATTGCTCCCCCAACTTTAAAAAGGGTTCTGACTCCCAGGTGTGATCTAAGGTATACATGATTTAGACCTGGTTTGACTACGCATTAGAAATTTGGTGTTTGCGTTAATAAAAAAGAACATAACAGTGGGGGGCGGGGGGTCTTCAATATGGCTGTACCTAGGGCCCAGAATTTGGTGCTATGCCCCTGCGCAGTGGCAAACGTACCACTGTCCCAGCTTTTTTGAAACGTGTTGCAGGCATCAATTTCAAAATGAGCAAATATTTGCAGTAAAGCAATAGTTTATCAGTTTGAACATTAAATATCTTGTCTTTGCGGTGTATTAAATTGAATATAGGTTGAAGAGGATTTGCAAATCATTGTATTCTGTTTTTATTTACATTTTACACAACATCCCACCTTCATTGGTATTGAGGTTGTATATTCATTGTGAATGAAATTGTTAATGTTTTTTCATAATAGTATTAGAGCATGTTTCTTGAAATTGTGTAATGCTTACTTGTTTCTTTTTTCTTTGTCTATTTTCTTAGTATTGTGACTTTCTTGCCATACAGGACAATGTGGTGTTTTTTCACAAAATGAGTTTATTCTCTTTAAAAAAAAAACAAAAAACAAAAAAAAACAGTACCACCCTTAATACTCCATTATAGAGTTTTCACTTTCCTACCATTCGTGGGGGGAATATAATAAAAAAGAATAATAAGGTGATGCTATTGGTATACTCTTATGTTTCAGGATTATTGCATGTCATCCTTTTTCCTTTCTGTGTCATATAAAATATGCTATCAATAAGTCAAAAACGACAAAACAAAGCCCTTAAGAAAAAAAAAATCATTGGAGCTACTTCTCTGCTGTTTGTGTGCAGGTCCGTTTCTTTGACTTGCGTCTGACGTTTTTGCTGACGGCCCTGAGAGTCAACGTCAGGTCGCAGCTGGCTCAGGAGCTCCACGGCATCAGTCTGCTAGGTACCATATTTACACTGTAGCCATGGTGCCTATCCTAGGTAACGGGTCACTGTGGTGATTAGTACCAGCTGTCTGAAACTGTAATGGCTAGAGACAGAGGACCCCAATGCACAGATCCACAACAGAAGGTAGGCAAAAGTAGGTTTAAAGTTCTACAGGAACAAATGCACAGTTTGTACAGCAGGGAACAGATGTTGTGAAACAGGCAGAGGTCAGACACATGGGTGATCAATCCAACAGGCAACAGTCTTTCTGATGGAGCAGCAGAAGATTATCCAAAACACAAGGAATAGGTCAATGCACAGAGACAAACAAATCCAGATGACAGGCAAAATGTAGGGAATTTGGAATAGCAGGTGTAAAACAAAGAGGCAAAACACTGGAAGCACTGGGAACCAGAATGCAAGAAAGCAGGATTGAGCCAAGACAATCTGGCAACATGGAAATGCTCTAATAGTGGTTAAAGGCAACTAAACAATCAAACATAGAAGTGCAGTGACACGTGAAGCTGAAGGTCAGAAACAGTACGTTAAGCTACACGGAATAAACATGGAAGAAACATGAAAGCAAAAGCACCAAAGACAGTTGAACATGGGAGGGAATTCCCAGATAACACTGAGAATAATAATAATAATAATAATGATGATGATGATAAACAGAGAACAATACCAAAAACAGAACAAGGCAGAGATCAAAACTAAATGCCAAAATGTGACCCGTGACAAAAGATCGTCATACCCAAGGTGTTACGCTGCAACAGTTCCAAATTCAAACTGGCTTTTTTTTTTTTTTTTTTGAGAGGGGGTACTTTTCAACTGTTTGTAAAAAGTTAATTATTACATTTTTGGTTCTCTAACATTTTCCAGCTACTGAAAGGCCAAAACACTCCTGTTATTACGACCTGGAGCTGGATAAGCAGCATAAAATGAATGAATGAAAGAATTATATAAGAACTTTGTTGGCCCATTGAAGAAAATTAAATCAAATGCAGAACCAGAAAAGGTACAAAATAAAAAATGTGGTGATTTTGTCAATTTTAGGAAACCAGCTGGATACCACCCTGGGATTATGTTGGCCTGATACTTTGGAGACAGCCAGAGGGGGATCAGCGGACGTCCCACCTGAAGAACTACCTCCCCTCAATCGGCAACAGACGGAACTAGCCATGGAAATACTGAAAATACTCTTCAACATTACGTTTAATATCTCCAAGAACAAGTTTGATGAGGTATTAGACTGAATAACACATACAGGAGGAGATTTCACCATGATATTGGTCATAACTACACGATGATGACATCCAGAGTGCAAGTTGCTTAATATCAACTAATGTTAAATAAGGCTAGCATTAGATTGAGCTAACGTAGTTAAACTGTAACTGAAGAAAAAATTAAAAATTAGTAGAGCCCGACCGATATGGATTTTTTGAGGCCGATGCCGATAACAATATTTGGATGAAAAAAAATGCGATAATCAATAAATCAGCTGATTTGCAGATAGCCGATAAATCAGCCGATTTTTTTTTTTAATGAATAAAATGTTCTTTTTTGGACCCTTAACAAAAAAGGTATGAGCTAAAAGCTGAAGCTTTGTCCTCATATTGATTAACTTTATAACAGAGGAATTTTCAAGTTCAAAAAATGTAAAAATGCAATTGGAGCAGTTAGGGGGCTATTCAAACGGGCCAACTAGTAAGATATCACTCCTGAAAACGATCTTTGCCATATCATGTGAGTTAAATCTGCCCTACGATTGGATTTTGGAAAACCATGTGGCGGAGAACCAATTCTGATTGGACACTCACATTGCGCATGTCATCACACATCTTCTATGAGGAGTACAAAGATGGCAGACGGTGGATTGAAAGTCGGCAGAGTTAACTTTTCAGCAAAAAAAGTAAGTTTCTATCTCATATCATTAAGTTATTTACAATTTAGTAAAGCTTGGTCTCAGCTGTCGTATACGACGGCACCGGCCCCCGAGGGTTAATGGCAAACGGCAGTAATTCCCGGAACCCTTCTGGATGACCAGTGAATATGAATGTTTCAACCTCTTAGCAGTAAACGAAAGTTTTTCATGAATAAAAAGCGTGACCGATGCAATGAAGCACATTTGACACATTACTACATAAACTGAGTTAATCAAGCTGAGTTGAACTGAAACGGGAGAAATGTGGGGTGAATGTAATCGCAAAGTTATTACAAACAACATCCTTATAAACTTAGTTGTATGCTTTTGTCAGCCGATCAGTGCAGTGTGGCGCCGAACTACGGGGGCCAGTGATGAACACATTTCATCAGGGGTGTAAGCAGCTCTCAGTTGAACTTTAATAAACTTTTAGCTTTGCCTGGGGATTTGAAAGGGAAAACTGAGCTTTAATGTAATCTCGTGTGTAAACATACACCTTTCCATGTCAGTGAGAGAAGTTATAGTGTGCTATGAACGGGTACTACAGGAGCTGTAATCTACTGGCCCTCGGCCCACTCCTTTCACACCCATCTGTGCATCTCAGCTGTAGTGACATTGTTACTTTCCACTACACGGTAAATAGTTATGAATCATATATTTTGTGCAGGAGGAAGCAGCAGAGTACAGACATTTAGGAGCCATACTGAGACACTGTTTAATGAGCCGAGCAGATGGAGACGAACGCACCGAGGAGTTCCACAGGTAGGACAACACTGACTGGGTGTCAAGGCTTTAACACCAACCTCTCACACCACTTCAATTTGTGTGTGTGTTATGAGAATTTTTTTGTTTGGGGGGGGGGGGGGGGGTTACAGCGCTAGTGTCACACAGAACCTGCTTTGGTAAGGTCTTTTTAAAAAAAAAAAAGGAAAAATCGTATGGCTTATGGACACGTACCCTGTTTTTGGGGTCGATCCGCTAATTATCAAAACTGTTTTCATTAGTGGATTAGCTTTTCAGATAACTTTGAAAACCAACAGCAGACCAATTACCTTCTGATAAATTTAGGTCCGATAAATTTTAGACCGCTAACATATTTTTGTGAGCATAGCGAATAAAGCTTAACAGTTAAAAACATTTGTGAAGTCTGAAATCAAATATTTTAGTGCCTACCTGTTAGATGTTTTATAGCAGACAGACAACTATGAGAGGTGCAGCTTTATCTTCTGCAGGCAAAGGATAGCTGGTTACCAGAGACAAGGAAGAGACAGAGAAAAAAAAAAAAGAATTTCTCTTCACACCATTCAGACTTGCTGGCATATCACCCAAGTCATTCACAGGCATACAGTGTTGACCTATGGTTAAAATTTTAAACAAACTAATTCTGGACAAGTTATTTAAATTAATGTCATGTCTGTAGTTTTATAAAGTGAAAATATCAGCTATGTTTTAGTTTTAATGCACTAATTTTGAAGGTTTTAGCATATAGACACGCTGCAGTGCATTATGGGTAAATTAATTTCCTGACATGAGTGGTTGGCTGCGCACACAACTTACTGAAATGTGTGGTGGATTTTACAAATAAATCTTTGTAAATATGTCATTTTTTTAATTTGTAAAGAAAAAGGCAATTTGAAAACTGAAAATTCTGTTTAAGTAGATTCAGCACTTTTAGCCAGTGTGTGGCTAAAAGTGCTGTGCTCTGTGTGGCAAATGCTGTTCATACTGCCATGAACACTGCCATGTTTACAGCACTCTTTCAACATTTTTTTCTTTTAGCAGAAACTGTAATTTATTTATGTATTTATTGATCCTACAGTCACACGGTTAACCTTTTGGGAAACCTTCCTCTGCCCTGTTTGGATGTTTTGTTGATGCCCAAAGTGCAGCACGGCTCCATTGAGTACATGGGGGTCAACATGGATGCCGTCAGTATGCTGCTGGACTTCATGGAGAAAAGACTCGACCGGGTGAGACTGTGACCTGGTCACAATCATGTAATATTCTTCATTGATTCCGTTGCAGGTGTAAAATGCACAAACTGCCATTTTAAAAGTCACCATTCAAGCTGTCAGTAATAATAGTAGCAAATAATAAAAATATATATATATATCTCCAATTTGTAGACGCACATGTTTGTAAGGATACCTTCGAATATGTGCTTATTTCAGAACGGAGCAAACATTCTAAAAAGTATCTTATTTTTTGGTTATGATGCCTTTTTGTATTAAAGGAAAAGTATAGTTTATGAACCTCGTATGTTCCACCTTTCAACTCATGCAAATATTCTTGCCATTGCACGAATGGCAAACATCCATTATTTGTTTTATATATGACACCTAAATAGATCCATGTCATTTTACTGACTTTATTTATATTTTACTTAAAACTAGAGCAGTGTTTTTGGAGCAGGAATAGAAATAGCTTTTAGGTGTGTGTGTGTGTGTGTTTAAACACTCACCTGCTTACTTAAATCCCCTGAAAAATCAGCACTGGAACTTGTCCAACTCTTCATCTGACAGAGGTTCTGCATCTGTGAAAGATGTCCCCGTGAACACTGCAGCTGCTGGATTTAGCTTCCATGTATCATGGAAGGTTTTTTTTTTTTTAGGAGACGCTAAGGGAGGCGTGCAACAGAGTAAAATGAGAGAAAATGCACGGTAGTGACGTCACCCATGCAGTGGGCAAATAATGAATGCCATGTGACATAGAATCCACCAATAAAGTGACAAGGATCCATTTAGGTGTCACATTGTATCTGATATTGCCCAGAATCAACAATTTCAGCATGCTTTAGAAAAATATGTTTAATAAAACGATCCTTCAAGCTGTGTTAAAGTGTCCTGGCTTCTAATAATGTCTCTTCCAGGGAAACAAACTGAAGGAAACCCTCCTCCCATCCCTAAACTTATTGACTGAGAGCGCTCGCATCCACAGAGAAACCAGGAAGTTCCTCAGGTCAAAGGTCAGTAATAGGCTGAGATAAAAGTCACAACATGTTGTTACCCGACAGGATGATACCTTAGTGAGTGTGATTTGTTATGGTGGAATGACCAGTATTTTGTGGTTTTGTTCTGTCTGTGTACCTGTATGTGTTTAGGTGCTGCCACCGCTCCGTGACGTAAAGAACAGACCCGAGGTCGGCAGCACGCTGAGGAACAAACTCGTCCGTCTGATGACCAACATTGACACAGACTTGAAGAACTGTGCAGCTGAATTCCTCTTTGTGCTCTGCAAAGAAAGTGGTCAGAAAATGTTTTCTGTTCCCTGCACTGAGTTATAATGAGTACATTTAACATAATTAATTAACATAACACAGAAACATGTCACGAAACACAAATGCGAGTCAGTAAAGACAGCCTGCAACTAAAAAGTTGCTTTGCAAACCAGCAAAAGGGAGCTATGTACCTATTTTACATTTATCCTGCTAATTATAAGTGATGACTGAAAAGTTTTGAACCTGACCAAGAAGAAACCACAAGTGAATTAATGTAATGCTTTATTTTTCAACTTAATCTGCATGTAAGTCCACACACTTTTTCCAGTGCCGCTGCAGTGCCTTAGGGCCCCTTCACACATAACACGACGTTGTGTGAAAGAAGCAGAAACTGGAAGAAAATCCACAAGCAAGAAATGAAAAGGGGAACCGCTAAACATTCCACCCTGCTGTCGGGTCGGACAGGCGTGTATGATACAGCGGCAACGATTTTTGTGCACGAACACAGTGCGAGCAGCTGGAGCATGGGGCACCACATCACGCCGTTGCTGTGGGGGGAAAAAACCCACACACCATAAAAAAACCACAATTTAGAATATTTAATCTCTGTTATCGAGCAGACAATACAAGTATGAACCTTCTGTTCCCCTGTATATGACCCATGGTCAAAGACGTACAGTCATGAAATGATATGAATCAAGCAGTACACTCCCATCATGTCTACATCTGCTGTCCCGGCGTGTCCAGCTGGACCTGCGCGGGTGTCCAGCGAGCAGCACGCCGAAGTACTCTGCCTCATGTGGGCCATAGCTCACATGGCTGATGTGACATTCAGATCGCCCGCTGGGTGTACACATGATCAAGCGGTCCATTTCATCTGGCACAGCCTGCCGATGTGCGCTCTGTGTGGCCGCTCCAGCCCGTGGCCAAGGTGATATGTCTTTATGTATTTCCATGTGAGGACAGCAAGCATATGCACGCACCACAAGATGTAGAGTTGTAATGTCATGCCCTTCATAACACAGTACGTCTTCTCCAGCTGTGACTCACGAGTCCAGAGATCTCAACAGCTACTGCTGTGGCCACGCCCACCTGTTCATTCAGTGCACAGAACAAAAAGTCACACTCATCTCCCTTTTTCATGAGATGCTGAGTCACAGTATGCCCACCAGCTTTGTTCATTTTGCCGATCTCTCACAGCTGTACTCAAAATTTCACACATTCTCATGACATATGTTGGTTTCTCAGAATGCAAAAGATGGAAAACCACACCCCTACTGGGTCAGGCTCGAAACCTTTCAATCACCCCTCGTAAATATATAGAAAATTAATTGCATTTCTAAAACAATTTCTAAAACATTGTTTTTAGAAGAACTGTGCTCAGTGGTTACCACACAGCAAGAAGGTCCCAGTTTGCTTCTGACCTGGTCCTTTCTGGAGTTTGCATGTTGCAGGTTAGATGAATTGATAACTCTAAATTGATCATAGGTGGGAATGAGGTTGACTGTCTGTACATGCCGGTGTCACCAACCGAACGGTCCCCCCTAAAAATCAGTCTGCCCTGCCTTCACTGCGCATGCGTCATTAGCCGCGGTTCACTGATTATCACCTTGTTTCTGCTTCAAACTGCACTCCAGTCATCATCTATCTCAGTGACAGATATCTGAAGCTTTTGTACAACAATCATTTCCACATAAATTCAGCATTATTTCATCATAAAAGACAGAGGAAGTAATCAGAGCGCCATGGCTACAAGTTTTGCCTCATTTCTGCTTAAAACTGACTTTAGAATGATTTAAGAGGTTTTACCTTGTCATCTGATAGTGAATAATCCCATTAATCCATTTGATCGCTTTGGGTGAAGAGAGTCATCTCAGACGAGCTGCTGTGGTCCCAAATGACGCATGCGCAGTGGAGGCAGGCGGACTGATTTTTAGGGGGGGACCCTAAAAATCATATGACACCGGCTCTGTGACAGACTGTTGGCGTGTCCAGGATAGGCTCCAGCCCCCCTGTGACATTTAACTGGAAATAGAATGTTTAGACAGTAGATGGAGGCATAAAATTAGTAAAAAGCTAATATATTCACTGTATGTAAAACCATATCCTCTATAAAAGTACTACGGCAGAATTTGTAGCATTTTCTTTTGCAGTATATTCCACCACAGTCTATTTTTACATCAGTTTTACCTGACCTGAAGGTCTAACTCAGTATTTTCACTGTGTGTCAGTTTCCAGGTTCATTAAGTACACTGGCTACGGAAACGCTGCCGGCCTGCTGGCTGCCAGAGGACTCCTGAGCGGTGGCAGAGACTCCGGTGTCTATTCTGAAGATGAAGACTCGGAGACAGAAGAGTACAGAGAAGCCAAACCTCAGTCAGTAACACCACGACTGTCTGAAAATTTACCTTCAGCAACCTCAAAGTCACGGCAAAATGGATAAGACAAGCTCATGTGTCAATGCTGTACATAAATACAGTTTTATGTTTGAAAATTGTTTTGATTCCAGTAAAAAGCTGATATTAAGCGTGTGCAGTTTTTCTTCCCGTGTGCACGCAACATGAAGTCAGGCTCTGTGGTGTTGCAACTCCATATCCATGAGAAGATCATTTGTTCCTTTTGTTAGCACAGACAGTTTAAATTTTAGGAAAGAAAAACATCTGAATTCCGTGTTTCGGACTGGCATTGTTTCACCAGCTGATGCCGCCTATAATTGGAGGTTTTTGTACCTGAGATTCACACCCTTCGAAACAATTATTCTACATCGGGCGGCTGTTGTAAAATCATTGTTTAGTTTTATTTGGGGTTGTAAAAAGTCCCTACAGAGAGCTACACAAACGTTCATTTTGATGTTGGAAAATAATGTTTTATAAAGGCAACAACACTGTTGCATCACGTATGTTCCAGCACTTTTCTTACCACACCAACTTTATTTCTAAAGCGCTTTAACACAGCCACTGCTGACACAAAGTGCTGTACACTAAAACATTCATTAAAACACATTTATATAAGTACAAGTTACAAGTCTCGCTGGAGCCAAGACTTGTAACTTGATTATTTTGTTTCTTTCATGAAATGGGGAGACAGTTAAATTATTACAATTATAATTAACTGAAGTGGAATGAAAATCTTCGGAATAGGAATTTATGAAAATGATTTTCTGTTGACAAAAGCCAATCAGTGTTGACACATGAAAGAAGAAAAAAGGCAATCATTACGTCTTAGATTTTTGCACAAAACCATGCATGCACAACTGTATCCATGCACGTCCTGGCTGCATCCACATCCACTGCTGTTTACATTTTTGTCTTTTTTTTTTTTTTTTTTTTTTTGCACCTTAACACCACATCCCACAGTGCAGAGTTCACTTTTACAGAATAAATGTAACAAATTAGATAGAATTTTATTGATCCCCTGGGAAGATTCCCTAAGGGAAATTGAAGGTCCAGCAGCATTGTGTAGCAGCACACAGGGTAAGAAGCACACAGAGTATCAAAAGTAAAGGTTAAAAAAAAACAGCTTAGAAATATAAATGCCAATATAAATACCAGACATATTGATCAATACTGGTTTACTGGCTGCTACTGTTCCTCTCATTCCCAACCTCTGTCTTCCTGTTACGCCAGTATTTGTTATATTCCTGTAAATATTTAATTATTATCCTGTCAATTGAAACTATTGATATGATCAACTGCCTCACAAGAAAAATATATATAACTTTTTTCCTCAGTATAAACCCAGTAACCGGAGTTGTGGAAGAGGAACAGCTGAATCCAATGGATGGAATGACAGAGGAACAGAAAGAATATGAAGCCATGAAGCTGGGCAAAATGTTCAACAAAATGTCAAGGTCAACACACACACACACACACACACACACACACACACACACACACACAAATAAGATGTACCATGGATGAACAATGTCATATGGCTGGTGGAAAGAAAGGTCCAGATATGACCCAAGAGCCGTCTCCCCATGAAATTAGCATTTTTTTTCTCTGCTTTTTGGGTTATTGTGTTGACATAGATATACAGCACTGTGCAGAAGTTTTAAGCATATTTAATGCATCATAAATGCATTAAAAAGTATGAAAAGCTGATAAATATTCATAAAGTATTAGGCATACGCATGCAATCACACACATGGACGCGCCCACCCACACCATGAGGTCTAATTCGATATTTACCAGTAGAGTGGTGGATTTTACAAGAATTTCTTTAAGAGGTCAAGAATCTGGATTTACAGTGAGGAAAATAAGTATTTGAACACTCTGCGGTTTTGCAAGTTCTCCCACTTAGAAATCATGGAGGGGTCTGAAATTTTCATCTTAGGTGCATGTTCACTGTGAGAGACATGATCTTAAAAAAAAAAAAAGAAATCCATAAATCACAATGTATGATTTTTTTTTAATAATTTATTTGTATGTTACTGCTGCAAATAAGTATTTGAACACCTACCAACCAGCAAGAATTCTGGCTTTCATAGACCTGTTAATTTTTTTTTTAAGAAGCCCTCTTATTCTGCACTCTTTACCTGTATTAATTGCACCTGTTTGAACTTGTCACCTGTATAAAAGACACCTGTTCACACACTCAATCAATCACACTCCAACCTGTCCACCATGTCAAAGACCAAAGAGCTGTCTAAGGACACCAGGGACAAAAACTGGAGACCTGCACAAGGCTGGGATGGACTACAGGACAACAGGCAAGCAGCTTGGTAGAAGACAACAACTGTTATGATTATTTATTAGAAAGTGGAAGAAACACAAGATGACTGTCAATCTCCCTTGGTCTGGGATTCCATGCAAGATCTGTCATGTGGTCAGATGAGACCAGAATAGATCTTTTTGGAATCAACTCCACTTACCATGTTTAGAGGATGAGAACAACCCCAAGAAAACCATCCCAACCGTGAAGCATGGGGGTGGAAACATCATACTCTGGGGGTGCTCTTCTGCAAAGGGGACAGGACGACTGCACCGTATTGAAGGGAGGATGGATGGGGTCATGTATTGTGAGATTTTGGCAAACAGCCTTCTTCCCTCAGTAAGAGCATTGAAGATGGGTCATGGCTGGGTCTTCCAGCATGACAATGACCCCAAACACACAGCCAGGGCAACTAAGGAGGGGCTCCGTAAGAAGCATTTCAAGGTCCTGGAGTGGCCTGGCCAGTCTCCAGACCTGAACTCAATAGAAAATCTTTGGAGGGAGCTGAAACTCCAAAGCTGAAAGATCTAGAGAAGATCTTTATGGAGGAGTGGACCAAAATCCCTGCTGCAGTGTGTGAAAACTTAGTGAAAAACTACAGGAAACGTTTGATCTCTGTAATTGCAAACAAAGGCTACTGTACCAAATATTAACATTGATTTTCACAAGTGTTCAAATACTTATTTGCAGCAGTAACATACAAATAAATTATTAAACAATAAGTCATTGTGATTTACGGATTTTTTTTTTTTTTTTTTTTTTTTTTTTTTTAGATCATGTCTCTCACAGTGGACATGCACCTAAGATAAAAATTTCAGACCCCTCCATGATTTCTAAGTGGGAGAACTTGCAAAACCGCAGGCTGTTCAAATACTTATTTTCCTCACTGTAACACCCCAACTCTGAAACACGTGCACATCAGTCTGCAGATCAACATACCTCATCATGGCGTCAGACAGCAGGACAGGAGCTGTCTAATTCATGGTGGTGCTGAAATGACCACAAAATTATTTTACTTGCAAAGTCACGAGTGCACCCCGACATGATAAACCTTAAGACAAGAAGAGATAATAATAAAATGAAGTCTATAGCATGACAAGGCAGAAGGGAGATATTATTGTTTTCTTCAGCTTTCAGGCTCCTCTCCTGTGGAACCAGCTCCCAATTCAGATCAGGGAGACAGACACCCTCTCTACTTTTAAGATTAGGCTTAAAACTTTTCTTTTTGCTAAAGCTTATAGTTAGGGCTGGATCAGGTGACCCTGAACCATCCCTTAGTTATGCTGCTATAGACGTAGACTGCTGGGGGGTTCCCATGATGCACTGTTTCTTTCTCTTTTTGCTCTGTATGCACCACTCTGCATTTAATCATTAGTGATCGATCTCTGCTCCCCTCCACAGCATGTCTTTTTCCTGGTTCTCTCCCTCAGCCCCAACCAGTCCCAGCAGAAGACTGCCCCTCCCTGAGCCTGGTTCTGCTGGAGGTTTCTTCCTGTTAAAAGGGAGTTTTTCCTTCCCACTGTAGCCAAGTGCTTGCTCACAGGGGGTCGTTTTGACCGTTGGGGTTTTTCATAATTATTGTATGGCCTTGCCTTACAATATAAAGCGCCTTGGGGCAACTGTTTGTTGTGATTTGGCGCTATATAAAAAAATTGATTGATTGGCACGTTATTTAAAGATCTTCCCACTAAATAGAAAATGTGTAACATCTGAAAAACAGACATCTCCTGAAACTGGCGCACAGTGGCGATCAAACAGGGAAGGGGCGTGGCAACGTACCACAGTCAGATTATTAAGACACCCCAAGTTCCTTGAAAATATTTGGCTGAGATCTGCAATGTTTTCATCGACCAAAAACAGCCACCAGAGGGCACTAGGGTAATGCCCAACCTCCAGAATGTCATTGGTTGACATGGAGGCAGTGTTACTTTACCTAGCATTCATCACTGCTGCAGAGCATCTTATGAAATACCCCAACAGACATTACGTTATTCTTTTAACTGAGTATTCTTTATTGTAAATTTTGCCTCTTATTCATTACAAAAAACACCACTTTAGAATATATTGCACTTAAGTATTTCACCAATTGGGAAACCATGACAGAGGTTTACTTCAAGGCTATAAGATAATGAATCCGCAGCATAATGTGCGATTCACTGTGATAATGTAAGTTAGTCCAAACACGCCCTCCTGTATGTCCCAGCCCCAGTGCGTTGGCATGTGCTGCACTGTGTATCCCTGCACCATTGATTATGCCCAAGACTGGGGAAGAGCTGTGACAGGAGGTTGGAGGGCTCAGAGGAGTGGTAGGGAGCAGCATGTGTGGGGGGACAATAGTGTTCAGGATCCTCAGA
The DNA here is from genome assembly GCF_902500255.1 of Thalassophryne amazonica. Classification (NCBI taxonomy): domain Eukaryota; kingdom Metazoa; phylum Chordata; class Actinopteri; order Batrachoidiformes; family Batrachoididae; genus Thalassophryne; species Thalassophryne amazonica. Next base: position 102,648,704 of record NC_047110.1, read on the forward strand.
GTGTGAGGAAGAAAGCTGTTGAGGAACCTGGTGTGGATGCTCCTGTACATTTGTTCCTGATGCCAGGAGGGAAAACAGTCCATGTCAGTAGTGGGGGAGATCTTTGATGCTGGAAGCTCTGTGGATGCAATGCTAGCTGGAGATCTTCAGCAGATGGAAGGTTTCTGTGAAAATTTAATGCAGTTCTCATGTTGACAGTCTCAAGCAAGACAGCGGTCACTCAAATCAGCCACACCCCTAAATATGCAGAACATTATGGGGCTATTCCGCAGAGCGCCATTGCTTCCCATTTAATCCTGATTAACAAATCAGGGCACATTTTGAAGCATCGTAGTAACTTTTTGATCCATCTTGAACAAACTTGATATACGTAGTAGTTATAATCATCGACACCAGATTCGAAATCGGGATCCGATTTTTGAACTGTAGAAAAATGTCATCCTGAATCTCAAAAACTGTTGATAGTACTTGGTAACTTTTGGGGTATTTGTGGTGACGGCTTGTAACCTGATTGTGCTCCATCTGGGTAAAAAGTTGAAGACGTAGCAGCGTTTGTTGTGACTTTTGTTCAAAGTTGGATAGCTTGAGCTCCTTGCTTTTATTTTCAGGTGGGTTGCCAGGTCTGCACTTTATAAGCCAGCCTCTTAGGAGACAAGCTGGATTAAAAAGTTTCATCCCGTTTTTGTATCGTGGGTGGTTGTAGTAGAATGGCGCTGCTATGGAATAGCTCTGTTTATGGCTTAAACTAACACGTTAGATAAAAATTCACACCCTACGTTTTGTCACAAGTTTGGGAAAGTAGCTATAGTGACCAAAACCATTTTTGTACTAAAGTGTAAACATATTTCTTGTTACCTGTAAAGTTGAGCATTTTAACATGGATTTCTTTTGGGATTGACTTACTTTTACAGCTATGTGGCCGTGTGAGGAACTGCAGGTTTAAGCACTTTGGCATTGCCTTCATTTTTGCAGCTTGTTCATGGTGCATGTTTGACTAGCTCTGTGAGGAGCATCGTTCATATTCGACCTTTTCTGTTTCCTCTGCAGCGTGATCCAGCCCATGCAGCTTGGCACTGATGGGAAGATGAGAAGGCTGACTCCAGAGGACATGCATAAGATGGCCCACAACCCTCAGTTAAACCCAGAAGACCCAATGAATTCAGACAGTGAGAACGAGGCGTAGTGAACACAGCGTGAAGAAGCAGATTCAACAAACCACATCACGTTTCTGTGTGTAATCCAGTTCACTATCACATACGTCACGTGCACTTTACTTAGATTATCTTGGTTTAGCTGAGTTTGAGAGTCTTTATGTCCCCCTCTGTGAATGCAGACCGGTCTCTTTATTATTAGGAACCACAAGCTTACAAAGTAAAGTGCTGCCATGAAGTTCTTGTGCAGCCTACTCTTAAAACTGTGTACTGCAGCTGTCATAAACGTGTGTAATGTTCCAAGCAGACAGACTGGCAGCCTGTCCAGAGTGCACGCGGCCTCTCACCCTGTGACTGCTGGAGAGGCTCCGGCCTCCTGCCACCCTTAATTGGAGTAAAGAAAATGAATGTTCTGTGCTGCTGACCTTTGTCCTTTTGAACAAGTTCAGAATGCAGTGAACCTGGTTGTTGAAGATTTTATTGGTTTTCTAAAACCATATTGAAGACACTTTTTTGTGTGACGTCATAAAAAAAAAAAACAATTCTGTTTCATTTCAATATGGAAATAAAAGAACAAATGGAAGACGGGTCTCTAAATGAAGTCGCTATCGTGTGGAGTAAACTAATTCTGTTTACACATTTAAAACCCAATATTTTAAACAAATTATATTGAGTCTATGAGAAACACTTCAGTTTTTTTAAATAAACATTTTAGATACATAATGTCTCTCAAAAGTTTTTTTTTGTTTGTTTTTTTACTGGAATGTGTAAAACCAACAGATTCCAGAAGATTCACATTTTAGATTTACCATCATACGAGGTCTATTAGAAAAGTATCCGACCTTATTTTTTTCAAAAACCATATGGATTTGAATCACGTGTGATTGCGTCAGACAAGCTTGAACCCTCGTGTGCATGCATGAGTTTTTCCACGCCTGTCAGTTGCGTCATTCGCCTGTGAGCAGGCTTTGAGTGAGGAGTGGTCCACCCCCTCGGCGGATTTTCATTGTCAGCAAATGGCGGAATGATTTGGGCTTTTTTTCCATCAGAATTTTTTCAGAAACTGTTAGAGACTGGCAGCTGGAAACCATTCGAAAAATTTATCTGGCTTTCGGTGAAAATTTTACGGGCTTCACAGAGAATGACTGTTACTACAGCTTTAAGGATGGCCTTAAGGACGCTCGGCGCGCCGCGCTCCATGCCGCCATCGAGAGCAACAAACCACCGGATCATTTCTAAACGGATGGCTCTGTGGAGCCGGGACCATCGTGTGCACTTTCTCTGGTTATCACAAGAGCTGGACATCAACCATTTTCCGGCAGATTTCACTTTTAACAAGAGATTTTGTCATGGAAAGCCGAGCAGAGGCTTCGCGCGTCACGACCAATTTGCTGATCGAGCAAGACAAAACCACCTCCGTTTTGGTCTCACAGGACAGCTTTGAGATGACGTTCAGACAGCTGTCGGTGGTTTTTCCATCGAGTGATTATCTGAGAAATTGTGGATGTGCCTGGACATGCCAGAACATGTCCCGTGAGGCTTCATCACGGCGTTGCTTTGCGCCATGCGGCACCACCGCGACGCGCGGAATTCCTCCGCATGTCTGTCTCAATGTGCCAGAAAGGTGCTGATGTCCACGTCTTTTCACAATTCCTGTGCTAGTCAGACGACGTCCCGGATAAAACATAGCATCCAGTTTGGAAATGAACAGCACATTCCACTGTTACAAGAGTTTTTGTCATGGAAAGAGGAGCGGAGGCTTCACGTGTCGCGGCGGTGCCGCATGGCGCACAGCAACGCCGTGATGAAGCCTCACGGGACATGTTCTGGCATGTCCAGGCACATCCACAATTTCTCGTATAAAAACTCGATGGAAAAACCACTGACAGCTGTCTGAACGCCATCTCAAAGCCGTCCTGTGAGACCAAAATGGAGGTGGTTTTGTCTTGCTCCAGTAGCGAATCCATCGTGATGCGCGAAGCCTCCGCTCGACTTTCCATGATAAAATCTCTTGTTAAAAGTGAAATCTGCTGGAAAATGGTTGATGTCCAGCTCTTGTGATAACCAGAGAAATGGCACACGACGGTCCCGGCTCCACAGAGCCATCCGTTTAGAAATGATCCGGTGGTTTGTGGCTCTCGATGGCGGCATGGAGCGCGGCACGCCGAGCGCCCTTAATGCCGTCCTTAAAGCTGTAGTAACAGTCCTTATTCTCTGTGAAGCCCGTAAAATTTTCACTGAAAGCCAGATAAATTTTTCTAATGGTTTCCAGCTGCCAGTCTCTAACAGTTTCTGAAAAAATTCTGATGGGAAAAAAAAGCCCAAATCATTCCGCCATTTCCTGACAATGAAAATCCGCTGAGGGGTGGACCACTCCTCACTGAAAGCCTGCTCACAGGTGAATGACGCAACCGACAGGCATGGAAAAACTCATGCATGCGCACGAGGGTTCAAGCTTGTCTGACGCAATCACACGTGATTCAAATCCATATGGTTTTTGAAAAAAATAATAAGGTCGGATACTTTTCTAATAGACCTCGTATTCTGATTTTAAAAGGTGAGTTAACAGAGTGTTTTGGATTTTTACTGTGAAAAGTGATGCAGCTGTAATATAGATTTTAATGTAAATTAAAAATCTTATGAACTTATGGAGAATTGTTTTGTGTTCTATTGTTGAGAAAAACTTAGATTGTTTCTGGATGTTTTTGATCTTTCCACATTGGTAAAATCTCAAATATTGTATATACAGTAGTGTTCAGAATAATCGTAGTGCTATGTGACCAAAAAGATTCATCCAGGTTTTGAGTATATTTTTTATTGTTACATGAGAAACAAGGTACCAGTAGATTCAGTAGATTCTTCCAAATCCAACAAGACCAAGCATTCATGATATGCACACTCTTAAGGCTATTAAATTGGGCTATTCGTAAAAAAAAAAAAAAAAAAAAAGTAGAAAAGGGGGTGTTCACAATAATAGTAGCATCTGCTGTTGATGCTACAAACTCAAAACTATTATGTTCAAACTGCTTTTTTAGCAATCCTGTGAATCACTAAACTAGTATTTAGTTGTATATCCACAGTTTTTCATGATTTCTTCACATCTGCGAGGCATTAATTTTGTTGGTTTGGAACCAAGATTTTGCTCGTTTACTAGTGTGCTTGGGGTCATTGTCTTGTTGAAACACCCATTTCAAGGGCATGTCCTCTTCAGCATAAGGCAACATGACCTCTTCAAGTATTTTGACATATCCAAACTGATCCATGATACCTGGTATGCGATATATAGGCCCAACACCATAGTAGGAGAAACATGCCCATATCATGATGCTTGCACCACCATGCTTCACTCTCTTCACTGTAAACTGTGGCTTGAATTCAGAGTTTGGGGGTCATCTCACAAACTGTCTGCGGCCCTTGGACCCAAAAAGAACAATTTTACACTCATCAGTCCACAAAATATTCCTCCATTTCTCTTTAGGCCAGTTGATGTGTTCTTGGGCAAATTGTAACCTCTTCTGCATGTCTTTTATTTAACAGAGGAACTTTGCGGGGGATTCTTGCAAATAAATTAGCTTCACACAGGCGTCTTCTAACTGTCACAGCACTTACAGGTAACTCCAGACTGTCTTTGATCATCCTGGAGCTGATCAATGGGTGAGCCTTTGCCATTCTGGTTATTCTTCTATCCATTTTGTTGGTCGTTTTCCGTTTTCTTCCACGCGTCTGTTTTTTTTTGTCCATTTTAAAGCATTGGACATCATTGTAGATGAACAGCCTATAATTTTTTGCACCTGCGTATAAGTTTTCCCCTCTCCAATCAACTTTTTAATCAAACTACGCTGTTCTTCTGAACAATGTCTTGAACGTCCCATTTTCCTCAGGCTTTCAAAGAGAACAGGTGCTGGCTTCATCCTTACATAGGGGACACCTGATTCACACCTGTTTGTTCCACAAAATTGACAAACTCACTGACTGAATGCCACACTACTATTATTGTGAACACCCCCTTTTCTACTTTTTTTTTACTAATAACCCAATTTCATAGCCTTAACAGTGTGCATATCATGAATGCTTGGTCTTGTTGGATTTGTGAGAATCTACTGAATCTACTGGTACCTTGTTTCTCATATAACAATAAGAAATATACTCAACCTGGATTAATTTTTTTAGTCACATAGCACTACTATTATTCTGAACACTACTGTATATATTTTGCTATAGTGCATATATATATATATATATATATATATGATTGTTTTTCCATTTTAAGAAAGAATAATTCTTTATATTAATAAAATCCCAATGGCTGCAGGTTCACAGGGCAGATTCCGCCAAATAATGAATTGACGACATTGTATTTAAAGAAGTCAGCTGGCTGCTGAGTTTACTTACTATGTTTATATAAGTTGACTAACTCACAGTTTGAGTTTTACATTTTCTTAAATTTTTTCACATTCTAGTGAACCCATTTTTAAAAAGGAGTCATGACATTATTCAGGGTTTATTGTACTGTATATAGGAGTTTAATTGATATTGACAGTGTTGCCTGCCTGACAGCACAGGGTCTGTAAACTGGACTCTTGATTGGACCCTTGGATTGGCAAAGTTTGTACCTCACCTGCCAGAAAATGCATATGGCCGATGGGTGCTCTTGAGATCAGGTCACATCTGGGAGCACGTGCACCCAATCAGACAACTGGTCCTTCCCCACCTCTCGAGAGTAACCATCTATCTGCTGCAGGCAAGTGAATCGAGGTTGTCCAGTTGGTCTTTTCCATTTGCTGGAGTCCTCAAAACTGAGGCATCTGAGTGCAGCATCAGGTAAAGATAAATGCACCATGTGACCAAATGTTGTAGCCTACATGCCAGGACTATAAGTATGTAAATACCTAGGCCTCATCTTAGTGTCTCTAAGACCTCATTCAAACTACGGTTGGTAATCCTGCTTGACCTGGGTCCACTCCAGACTGCTTTCTAGCCGGGTAGCATTCATACCCGTTTTTCATGTCCGACTCATCCTACGTGTCCAAAGTCAAGCCGGCTCAAGCTGAATTCAAGCCATGTGTGTCTGTGGATCTGGACATTAGAGCCCAGGTGCGTATTTGTGTGTATCTAGACGGTTAGTGTCAGGTTTCAGCCTGGATCTGGGGTTTTGATCCCATCTTTGCCTCCTTTCTTTTTCTCATTGTCTGCTCCAGCTTTGATTTATTAGTTGTTTGGTCACTTGTTTATTTTCTGTGCTGTTTTGCTTTGTCACTTTGTTTTTTTGCTACTTTTAATCCTCTTGCCATAGTTTAGTTCCATTCTAGTTTGTTTTGCCAGGTTGTGTTTTTGTTGTTTATCATCATTTGATCACTGGTTTTTGTTCATCTCATTTCTGATTTTATCAGTTATACAGTAGTATCAGGTTTTGTTTTCTGTTTACGATTTTGTCTTTATTTGGTTGTTTTGCCATCTGGTTATCTTCAGTCATAAGCCAGTTCCAGTCTAGTTTTGTCTTAATATTTATTTTCTTGTTATTCTCTGATCAGTTCCCATGTAGCTTTTCTTCTTTACATATTATCTGATGGTTCGCTTTTTAGTTCTCATGTTCATGCTCTGATCTGGTTCTGTTCATAGTCCTCGGTTTCTGTTTGACCTTTGTTCTCTGTTTTCCTTCACTTCTATTTGTTTCTGTTCTTACTCCACGTCACTGGACTTGCCTCGTGTCTTTGTCTCTCACTCTCATTCTGTCTGTTTGTACCACACCTCCTTCCAGAATGTTCCCCACACCTGTGTCTAGTTCCTCTAATCACCTCCATCCTTATTTAAGCAGCTTCAGTTCACCACTTCCCTGTCAGTTTGTCGCACTTTTTGTTGTCGTTCCAGCCCTTCTCACAGCCTTGTTTTGCTCAGGTTTGTTTGCTTGCCTGTATTTTTGACCTTGTCTCTGTCTTGCCTTTGAACTCCTCCGTGCCGTGTACCTGAAACCTGCTTGTTTTGTTGGACCACACCTTAGCACTACATCTGTCTGTACCTCCGCCTCGCTGACTGATACTCTGTCTACCGAATCCTTGCTTGTATTTTTTGATAAAGCCTTTTCTACTAACCCTACGTTCTGTCTGTGAGTCAACATTTGTGTCCAACCATCATCTGTGCCTCGCCACCTCGCATCATCATCATCACCGTCAGCACCAAAACCCACAGTAGATCAGCCCTCGTCCTCACCATCATCATCGTCACAGTCAGCCGGAACAAGCACCCACTCTCACCGTCCCACCTGGACAACTGAGAGCCTACACAGAAACATTGCTACCAACGGTGGGCATGAGGCCCTGGCACTGGTACGTAAGCTGGAAAAGACTGCTAAAAAGATAGCTAACTTTAGAAACCACTTAAGATTTAACCTGAGATGCAAACAAAACAATGTTATTCCCAAATGCATGAAGCAAAAGGCACTAGAAGCAGGTCACACAGCAGAAAAGATCCAGCACAGTTACCTTAGGAGGATTTTGGGTCTTAGAATTAGAAGGCTTCATTTTAAAATATTAGACCTCCAAAATCTGGATAGTCTGCACAAAATGTTAGAAACCTTAGTGGGGGAAGAGGCCCATAATAAGATCACAAAGTTCATAGTTAAAATTCAAATTGCTGAGCATTTAAAAAGTAAGGAGCGGCAAATCAGGAAGTTTCACAACCTTTTAGTGCAGAAAAGGCATACTTTCAGTGGGAGTATTTTTAAAGATACACCCAGACAAATTAGTGACAACAGGGAAAATTGGGTAAAGAATCTCTCCAACAGGGTTCTTACACAGACAGAAAAGGATGTGCTCGCTAAAGGACTAAATTTCTCAGTGACCCCTAAATATATTCCGACAGTAGATTACATCACTGCAGTAGAGTCAGCCATTAAACATAACAGTTTGTCAAGAGTCAGAAGCTGGGGACCTCCGACTAAGAGTCACTGCAGTGCTGAACAGTGCTAAGCCTCCTCTGTCCAACATCACAGGAGAAGAACGGAAAGCTTTGTCAGCACTGCAAAAGGACCAAAGCATCCTTATCCTGCCAGCAGATAAAGGCAGATGCACAGTGGTCCTGAACACATCGGACTATGAGGCCAAGATCAACAACTTGCTCAGTGACTCCAACACATACGGACGTCTGAAGAGAGACCCCACGAGCGGCTATAAGAAGAAAATCATTAGCTACCTCCAAAACCTGGAGAAAGAGGGACTCATCGACAGGCAGACATACTACAGACTGTACCCTGGGGACGCCACTCCGTGCATCTATGGACTGCCCAAAATCCACAAACAGGATGTGCCACTCAGGCCTATTGTATGTAGCACAGATTCCATCACGTACAATTTGGCCAAGTACCTCAAGTGGATTTTGGCTCCTCTAGTGGGTAACTCAGAACACCATGTGGAGAACACACAAGATTTTGTGAACAAGATCAAGGACCTACAGCTGGAGGCAGATGAAACTATGGTGTCATTTGATGTGACATCGTTCACCTGCATCCCCACTGCTGAGGCCGTCTCAGCTGTGAGGCAGAGACTGCTGGAGGATGTGTCTCTACTTGAAAGGACCAAACTCACACCAGACCACATCTGCCAACTCTTGGAGATCTGTCTCAACACCACGTATTTCCTGTTTAGGGGGAATTACTACAGGCAGATTCATGGTTGTGCGATGGGGTCTCTGGTATCCCCCATTGTGGCCAATCTGTATATGGAGCGAGTGGAGAAGTCAGCCTTGACGTCTTTCACAGGCATCTCTCCCAGTCACTGGATCAGATATGTTGATGACACATGAGTCAAAATCAAGCAACAGCAAGTTGAGAACTTTACAGAACACATCAACTCGGTGGACGCCAATATCAAGTTCACACGTGAGGATGCCAGAAACAACCATTTAGCCTTCCTGGACTGTGATGTTACGATTGGAGAGAACAGGCAGCTCCAGACAGGGGTTTACAGAAAACCAACTCACACTGACCAATATCTGCTCTTTGGCTCAAACCACCCCCTTGAACACAAGCTCGGGGTGATCAGGACTCTTCAACACAGAGCCCTACAGGTGCCCACAACTGCAGAGGGAAGGGCTAAAGAACAACAACGTGTTCGGAAAGCCCTCACAGTATGTGGGTACCCACGATGGTCCCTGGACAAAGTGCAGAAGTCCCAGAGAACAAAGAGACCAGATAGACAGGAGACGGAGACAAGAAGAAGAGTGTCTCTCCCTTATTTAGCAGGAGTAGGGGAAAAACTACAGAGGATCTTCAGACAGCACAAAATCCCAGTTTACTTTAAACCGGTTAACACCTTGAGACACAAATTAGTTCACCCTAAGGACATGATCCCTAGTTACAAACAGAGCAATGTAGTGTATTCTATCAGATGTCAGAAAAACTGTAACGAACACTACATAGGTGAAACGAAGCATCCTTTACACAAAAGGCTATACCAGCACCGCAGAGAGGTCGCCAGTGGACCTCAGTCTGCGGTTCACCTCCACCTTAAAGACACTAACCACACGTTTGAGGACAAGGAAGTTAAAATATTAGCCAGAGAGAAGAAATGGTTTGAGAGAGGGGTCAAGGAGGCATTCTTTGTGAAACGTTTGAAACACAGCCTTAACCGGGGAGGGGGTCTCAGACACGCTTTGTCCCCTGTTTACAATGGGGTACTCAGGTCAAAGGAGTTTCAGTCTTTTGTTCATGGTAATGAGTCATTCACGTCATCAAGGGAGCCATCAGAAGGCATCCATCCCATCATTAGAGGGACAGCTGTCCTGCCATTAGGTGTGCTAACTACAGCACAATAGTTGCTAATTAGAGCTGTTGTTTAGTCACTAGCCTATAGCAGTCTGCCTCTCAGTAGGAGGGGTCTGGTTAGGTTTAAAACTCCAGCTTTTGTTGGCTTCTGTTTTATTCTTTCTACAAGAGTCAGACAGAAGTCAGACTTCCAGAGCAAGAATTTTAGCTGAGGAAGCTTCTGCGATTTGAAGCAAAACGTCCTTGCGTCAAGCAACCCAGTCCAGTCGAAGATTCAAGCTTCTCTACTATCATGGACAATGTTGAGCACCCTCTGCACAGCGCCATCATCAGGCAGAGGAGCTCATTCAGCGGCAGACTGCTGTCCCAGTCCTGCCACACGGACAGATTCAGGAAGTCTTTTGTCCCTCAGGCCATCAGACTGTTCAACTCTTCCCATCTCAGTAAGAAATAATCCTGTGACATCTGTTTGACCTTTTATTGCTTTCTTTTGCACTACCAACACTGTTTACACTGCTTACTTCTTTGCACAACCTACACTGTTCACATTGTTTACTGTTTACATCTGTGCTACCTCCTCACTACTGCACTACTACATTTACTCCTCCGTCATATTCTCTGAGACTGGATGCTGTACTTGCACACAAATTTTATTTTTATTTTTAGTTAGTAACTTTTATTGATTAGTCTATTTTTCTTTTATTTACTTAACCCTATTTTGTGTGTCTTGTCTAATATGTAAGCTGCTGGATGCCTTGAATTTCCCTCTGGGATCAATAAAGTATCTATCTATCATGACAGAGCACGGGTGTGTGCATGTGTGTGGATATGGATGTCATAGTGCATCTGGTGAATTTTCTTGGCAAGAAGGCACCAGAGAGAAAAAAGGTTCTTGTTGTTCTCACAGTTGCAGCTGCATGAACGTGATCATGCAGCTACACTCAACAAAAATATAAACACAACACTTTTGGTTTTGCTCCCATTTTGTATGAGATGAACTCAAAGATCTAAAACTTTTTCCACATACACAATATCACCATTTCCCTCAAATATTGTTCACAAACCAGTCTAAATCTGTGATAGTGAGCACTTCTCCTTTGCTGAGATAATCCATCCCACCTCACAGGTGTGCCATATCAAGATGCTGATTAGACACCATGATTAGTGCACAGGTGTGCCTTAGACTGCCCACAATAAAAGGCCACTCTGAAAGGTGCAGTTTTATCACACAGCACAATGCCACAGATGTTGCAAGATTTGAGGGAGCGTGCAATTGGCATGCTGACAGCAGGAATGTCAACCAGAGCTGTTGCTCGTGTATTGAATGTTCATTTCTCTACCATAAGCTGTCTCCAAAGGTGTTTCAGAGAATTTGGCAGTACATCCAACCAGCCTCACAACCGCAGACCACGTGTAACCACACCAGCCCAGGACCTCCACATCCAGCATGTTCACCTCCAAGATCGTCTGAGACCAGCCACTCGGACAGCTGCTGAAACAATCGGTTTGCATAACCAAAGAATTTCTGCACAAACTGTCAGAAACCATCTCAGGGAAGCTCATCTGCATGCTCGTTGTCCTTATCGGGGTCTTGACCTGACTCCAGTTAGTCATCGTAACCGACTTGAGTGGGCAAATGCTCACATTCGCTGGCGTTTGCACGTTGGAGAGGTGTTCTCTTCACAGATGAATCCCGGTTCACACTGTCCAGGGCAGATGAAAGACAGTGTGTGTGGCGTCGTGTGGGTGAGCGGTTTTCTGATGTCAATGTTGTGGATCGAGTGGCCCGTGGTGGTGGGGTTATGGTATGGGCAGGCGTCTGTTATGGACGAAGAACACAGGTGCATTTTATTGATATTTTGAATGCACAGAGATACCGTGACGAGATCCTGAGGCCCATTGTTGTGCCATACATCCAAGAACATCACCTCATGTTGCAGCAGGATAATGCACGGCCGCATGTTGCAAGGATCTGTACACAATTCTTGGAAGCTGAAAATGTCCCAGTTCTTGCATGGTCAGCATACTCACCGGACATGTCACCCATTGAGCATGTTTGGGATGCTCCGGACCGGCGTATACGACAGCATGTACCAGTTCCTGCCAATATCCAGCAACTTCGCACAGCCATTGAAGAGGAGTGGACCAACATTCCACAGGCCACAATTGATAACCTGATCAACTCTATGCGAAGGAGATGTGTTGCACTGCATGAGGCAAATGGTGGTCACACCAGATACTGACTGGTATCCCCCCCCCAATAAAACAAAACTGCACCTTTCAGAGTGGCCTTTTATTGTGGGCAGTCTAAGGCACACCTGTGCACTAATCATGGTGTCTAATCAGCATCTTGATATGGCACACCTGTGAGGTGGGATGGATTATCTCAGCAAAGGAGAAGTGCTCACTATCACAGATTTAGACTGGTTTGTGAACAATATTTGAGGGAAATGGTGATATTGTGTATGTGGAAAAAGTTTTAGATCTTTGAGTTCATCTCATACAAAATGGGAGCAAAACCAAAAGAGTTGCGCTTATATTTTTGTTGAGTGTACATGCACAGAAGGAGCCTTTGAAATGACACTGCCTGTATTTGTTTATGTACATCTGATTCTTTTATCAATTAACCAAACCAGGAACTAGCACATATCAAAGACATGTCCATAAGCCTTTTGTTTCCCCTTTTATATTGCACCCCTTTGGCACATATTGCGGCGCTTTGAGATTACCTTTCATTACTATTACAGTAGTGTTCAGAATAATAGTAGTGCTATGTAACTAAAAAGATTAATCCAGGTTTTGAGTATATTTCTTATTGTTACATGGGAAACAAGGTACCAGTAGATTCTCACAAATCCAGCAAGACCAAGCATTCATGATATGCACACTCTTAAGGCTATGAAATTGGGCTATTAGTAAACTCAAAACTATTATGTTCAAACTGCTTTTTTAGCAATCCTGTGAATCACTAAACTAGTATTTAGTTGTATAACCACAGTTTTTCATGATTTCTCCACATCTGCAAGGCATTGATTTTGTTGGTTTGGAACCAAGATTTTGCCTGTTTACTAGTGTGCTTGGGGTAATTGTCTTGTTGAAACACCCATTTCAAGGGCATGTCCTCTTCAGCATAAGGCAACATGACCTCTTCAAGTATTTTGACATATCCAAACTGATGCATGATACCTGGTATGCGATATATAGGCCCAACACCATAGTAGAAGAAACATGCCCATATCATGATACTTGCACCACCATGCTTCACTGTCTTCACTGTGAACTGTGGCTTGAATTCAGAGTTTGGGGGTCGTCTCACAAACTGTCGGCGGCCCTTGGATCCAAAAAGAACAATTTTACTCTCATCAGTCCACAAAATATTCCTCCATTTCTATTTAGGCCAGTCGATGTGTTCTTTGGCAAATTGTAACCTCTTCTGCACATGTCTTTTATTTAACAGAGGGACTTTGCAGGGAATTCTTGCAAATAAATTGGCTTCACACAGGCGTCTTCTAACTGTCACAGCACTTACAGGTACTCCAGACTGTCTTTGATCAGCCTGGAGCTGATCAATTCAATTCAATTTATTTATATAGCGTCAAATCACAACAAACAGTTGCCCCAAGGCGCTTTATATTGTAAGGCAAGGCCATACAATAATTACGTAAAAACCCCAAGGTCAAAACGACCCCCTGTGAGCAAGCACTTGGCGACAGTGGGAAGGAAAAACTCCCTTTTAACAGGAAGAAACCTCCAGCAGAACCAGGCTCAGGGAGGGGGCAGTCTTCTGCTGGGACTGGTTGGGGCTGAGGGAGAGAACCAGGAAAAAGACATGCTGTGGAGGGGAGCAGAGATCAATCACTAATGATTAAATGCAGAGTGGTGCATACAGAGCAAAAAGAGAAAGAAACACTCAGTGCATCATGGGAACCCCCCAGCAGTCTAAGGTCTATAGCAGCATAACTAGGGATGGTTCAGGGTCACCTGATCCAGCCCTAACTATAAGCTTTAGCAAAAAGGAAAGTTTTAAGCCTAATCTTAAAAGTAGAGAGTTTGTCTGTCTCCCTGATCTGAATTTGGAGCTGGTTCCACAGGAGAGGAGCCTGAAAGCTGAAGGCTCTGCCTCCCATTCTACTCTTACAAACCCTAGGAACTACAAGTAAGCCTGCAGTCTGAGAGCGAAGCGCTCTATTGGGGTGATATGGTACTATGAGGTCCCTAAGATAAGAAGGGACCTGATTATTCAAAACCTTATAAGTAAGAAGAAGAATTTTAAATTCTATTCTAGAATTAACAGGAAGCCAATGAAGAGAGGCCAATATGGGTGAGATATGCTCTCTCCTTCTAGTCCCTGTCAGTACTCTAGCTGCAGCATTTTGAATTAACTGAAGGCTTTTCAGGGAACTTTTAGGACAACTTGATAATAATGAACTACAATAGTCCAGCCTAGAGGAAATAAATGCATGAATTAGTTTTTCAGCATCACTCTGAGACAAGACTGTTATGTTTCGGACGCGGTCGGAGCACCGACCCAGCGTTTGAAAGGACCCAGTATAAAATAAGCAGAGCACGGTTCAAAAGATAACAGAATTTAATAAACATAACAGTGTGCAGTGCTAAACAACCAAAACGTCCGCGGTCTGGTGAGGTGGAAACACGGCGCGCTCTCAACAGCGCAAACGGTCTGGAGCCACAGCAGTTCGGACCCAGGGACCCCGCCGACACCCCCCACTGGCCGTGACAAACCAAGTCTGTGAAGAAAGAAAACATGAGGTGAGTCCAACTCCACACAGAGAGACACAACTCAAAGGTGCACGCAATCAGCAAACACTTCCTGGCTTAAATCTGTACATCAGCTTCCTACCCTGCAGGCACGGAACAACTCAGTTCAAATCTCCACTGCAGCAGAAGCTGATTAGACAATTAGCATAACGTGACAGCTCACTAACACAAGGTGTGAGGGACACCAAATCCACTGTCATTACTTCATAAAAGTCACCAAAAACCGAATTACCTCAGGAAGTGTGCTGAAGAGCGTGAGACCTCACCCAATCCTCCTTCACAGACTGTGGCGTCAAACCTGGAGCGGTCTCTGCGTCCGTGATGGTGAGATTGTTCTCCTGACGTCGATCTCACACGTCTGCTCACAAGGTCGCGTCTCTGGCAATCACACACTGTGCATTCAAGGTTTAAATGCAGCAATCTCTGATCAAGACAAAATACACCACAGCTGTGAGTCCTGATGACCTGCACGTGAAAACAAGCCTCAGGTGTTCAGGGTGAGGTCCTAATGCTCAGCCACTCAGTCCTGAATGCATACCACCTAGTGGGAGAAACAGAAAACAAAAACCAAGCCAGCCAAACACCCCAGCCCACAACAAAGACCTTTCTAATTTTAGAGATATTGCGTAAATGCAAAAAAAGCAGTCTTACATATTTGTTTAATATGCGCTTTGAATGACATATCCTGATCAAAAATGACTCCAGGATTTCTCACAGTATTACTAGAGGTCAGGGTAATGCCATCCAGAGTAAGGATCTGGGTGAGCCTGGGTGGGATCAATGGGTGAGCCTTTGCCATTCTGGTTATTCTTCTATCCATTTTGATGGTTGTTTTCCATTTTCTTCCACGCGTCTCTTTTTTTTTTGTTTGTTTGTTTTTTTTTTGTCCATTTTAAAGCGTTGGAGATCATTGTAGATGAACAGCCTATAATTTTTTGCACCTGCATATACGTTTTCCCCTCTCCAATCAACGTTTTAATCAAACTACGCTGTTCTTCTGAACAGTGTCTTGAACGTCCCATTTTCCTCAGGCTTTCAAAGAGAAAAGCATGTTCAACAGGTGCTGGCTTCATCCATAAATAGGGGACACCTGATTCATAACTGTTTGTTCCACAAAATTAATGAACTCACTGACTGAATGCCACACTACTATTATTGTGAACACCCCTTTTCTACTTTGTTTTTTTTTTTTTACTAATAGCCCAATTTCATAGCCTTAAGAGTGTGCATATCATGAATGCTTGGTCTTGTTGGATTTGTGAGAATCTACTGGTACCTTGTTTCCCATGTAACAATAAGAAATATACTCAAAACCTGGATTAATCTTTTTAGTCACATAGCACTACTATTATTCTGAACACTACTGTACATGCTGATAGGTGCTGGTCATCTCATACACATAAAATCCTTTGAGGATTGCTTTGTGTCAGTGAAAAGCTGGACATCCAGCAATTTCTTACTTTTAAACTTGAACGAGACCGAAATGATGGTTCTTGATCCAGCAAGACATCAGCATCAGTTTGACCAGCTAACACTTAACCTAGGCTCATGTATCATAAACAACATGATGAACACCTCTGCAAACTCACGAGACAGACAGTGTGGCCAGCATTTCACAATAAAGTGCTTTATTGCTTCGAAGCAGCAGCTGCTCACTGTTGGTTAGCCAGGTTTGCGTCAGGCAGAATACAGCACAGTTCCTCATTTCTCTGGAGAACATCAATCTCAAATGAAAAAGATCCAGCTTGTATCCAAGGAGCGGACGTTGGCAACATTTCATTTACCGGAGATATGCACTCAAGTTAACTCAGAGCTCCTTTTGTAAAATTAACTTGGTTCATTTGAGCTACACCAACTTAAGTGAGCATAATAATCAGGTTGTGGTGTCACACATCACCACATCCACCACACAACAGCACAGAACTGCTTTGGTAATGTAATGTCAAAAAACAAAAGGAAGATAATGTGGCTTATTCACTTTTCCACAGTTTATGCTACAGCCTTATTCCAAATGAATGAAATTCTTTTTTTTTTCCCCTCAAAATTCTACACCCAATACCTCATAATGACAATGGGAAAAAAGTTTTTTTTTTTTATAGATGTTTGCAGATTTATTAGAAATAAATAGACTAAAAAAACACACGTACATAAGTATTCACAGCCTTTGCCATGATGATCAAAATTGACCTCAGGTGCATCCGGTTTCCACTGATCATCCTTGAGATCTTTCTTTCTACAGCTTAACTGGAGTCCACCTGGGGTAAATCATTTGATTGCACATGATTTGGAAAGACACACACCTGTCTACATATAAGGTTCCATAGTTGACAGTACATGTCACACTGTAAATGCTAACTTACAAATGAATTCAATATGATACGTGAAGCAAACTGTTTTGATCAACCTGTTATGAACACTACTTTTAAATACGTAAGTAGTAATTGTCATGGTGGGGGGCAGCCCAACACCAAGAGCAGCTGGGCCCGCAATGCAAACTCCCAGACTAGGTGTAGGAGAAAACATGGTCTTTATTCCAGGCTCTGGTTCGGTACACATGTGATCAAGCAGCGGAGCAGAGGTACAATCAGGATCAGGCTGAGACGCAGTCACAAACAAGCACGGTTCGGAGGCACGAGCAAACACAGACATCTGGGATGAGGCATGAGGCATGGTCAAAGAATAGAGAGCAGAGATACGATACACGGCTAGGCAAAAAACAGGACTGAGAAAGAGAGCTGGAAAGTGTACAAGACAACAATCTGGCAGGGAAGTGAAGGACTCTGGGGTTTAAAATGCATGTGGACTAATTAGGATGTGAGATGAGTAACAGGTGGCGTTAATAAGGTGCATGTGAGGATAGATCTAGAAAGGGGGTGCGGCTAATGAGCAAAGATAATGCACAGGCAAGATTGTGAGGAGGGGAGTGCACAAACTGGAGTGATGTAATACACAATATGTGAGCAGGTGCAAAGAGCGTGAGTGAAATGGAAACAAAGCAGAGAGAATCAATGTGAGGGAACAAACATAATGTCAGGTGCAGGGCGTGGAGTAAGCATAAATAACTGGGTGTGAGAGCAAACGAAGAACAAAACTGAAAAGCAAACCAGAGGATAACAAACAGAAGATAAACTGATCAGAGAATAACAGGAAATAAAACACTAAGACAAAACTAAACTGGAACAGACAGAAATAAACTATAAGTAAAACAGAGACTAAGTGATAACAAAACCCGATATTAAAGTACTACAGATAACAGAAATGAGAACAGCAAAAATAAGCAGATGACTAAATGATAAACAATGAAAACACAGACTAGCTGAACAAAACAAGAACGGAACTGAAACATGGCTGACCTAAAAAGTAACAAAGAAACAAAGTGACAAAGCAAAACTAGAACAGAAAATAACCACATGATGAAAAAAAAATATCTAATACATCAAAGCTGGAGCAGGAGGTGAGCCAAAGGGAGAGGCAAAATAGGGATTAAGGCCTAGACCCAGGCCGGGCATGACAGTAATTTGGGGTTGGAAAACATGCTTATGCCCCCATCAGACATAGCAAGAATGTGCAGGAACCAGGCCGAAACAGCAAATATTACCATAATCGGACGCAGTTGGGAGGGAAAGAGGCATGGTCAACCATGTTAGAACGCATCCAGATTACCTCGTCCACACCTGCACAGTGGCATCCAAAGCATATGTAGACAACAGGTAGATGACACAGACTGCTGTCAGACGGCCATAAAAGGCGCTGAAGACTGCCCAATATCCAAATGTCTGGATGGCAAACATTGGACCGGAGTGGGACGGAGCGCCTTTTTCCTCACGCGCACGTGCGCACAAGTACGCAGTGTGTGTGTGAGAAGCGCATGTGTTGAAATGACCACTCACTCAGCTGTGTGTGTGTTCTTAATGGCTGCATGAGCCACTAAGTGTGCACACAGGGCTAATGTGCACGTGTGCCACTGGACACCTTTGCTGAAAGTTTGCAGCTTTCACACCATGCGTCAGACGCAGCCTTTCCAGTGAACTTTAATTTCTTTTTTCTTTTTTGTTCACTTCGGTTGATGTTGGTTGGATTATCACATGGGATTAAATTTTTGCCGTGGTTGTTTGCAGCACATGGCAGCCAGGTGAGAGGCTTCTCACTACAGGCTGTGGTTTGGCTCCTGTGCACTCTGCGCTGTCCTGGTTCCGTGCTGGAGGTGAGTGTCATGTTTAATAATGTTGACCTGGGATACAGTTCCACGTTACACCTCCTACAGAGTATAGATGGTGAACAAGTAATAATATGCATATTACATTGGTTAGATTCATTCAGCTCCGAGCCTCTGACACGTGAGATAATGCATGACTGCGCATGAGACCACAGAGAGGCGCAGCGGCGGTTTGACTGTGTGCTGTTCACACCCACAGCATATGATTAATGTGTGCCATATATGTCATTACATATCAACATTTCCTTCGCCCTCCCTGGCCGGGGTCCAGTGGAGGTGGACATCCGTGGCACAACATTTGCCCAGGCTTTGCTGTGACCGATTGATCTCAGAGTGCAATCGCATTATGAAACGCAAAATACGACAACGGAGACCCCAGACTGTTTAACAACTGAAGTCGTACATCAAGCAAGAATGAGAAAGAATTCCACCTACAAAGCTTCAACAATTAGTGTCCTCAGTTCCCAAACGCTTATTGAGTGTTGTTAGAAGGAAAGGTGATGTAACACAGTGGTAAACATACCACTGTCCCAGCTTTTTTGAAACGGTTTGCAGGCATCCATTTCAAAATGAGCAAATATTTGCATAAAAAGAATAGTTTATCAAAGAGAAAAATAACTGGTGCAACACAGAAATAAGTGCTGAAATGTTTAGTAAGGTGCGGAAAACAAAAATATACAGAGGGACTCTGAGGAAGATGTGAACGTTTCGACGTGAAAATCAATTTCTTCTAACTTCTTGCGAGTTAGAAGAAATTGCAGTTCTATCGCGGACTTCATGTCAAAAGCAGCCCATTTAGCAACTCTGTTTGATTAATGCCCGAATAAAGTGCATTACAATAATCAAGTCTGGAGCTGATGAAAGCATGAATGGCTGTCTCAAGATCACATCTACTGAGAAAGTGCTTTATTTTAGCCAAAAGGCGAAGTTGGGAAAAACTAGCTTTGACAACAAAGTTTATCTGTTGATCAAACCTCAAACAGCTGTCAAATATCACTCCCACATTCTTGACAGCTGGTTTTACATAGTTAGCCAAACCACCAAAATTTGGTGTTACCACATTTGGTATGCCAGAGCGCTCAAACACCATGATCTCAGTTTTACCATCATTTAGGTAAAGGAAGTTTTGGGACAGCCACTGCTTTACATCATGAATACAATTAAATAATGATGACAAAGCATCACTCCCATTAGTCCTCACAGGCAGATAGATTTGCAGATCATCTGCATAACAATGAAAGGACAGGTTGTGCTGGGTTATAAATGACCCCAATGGCAGAATGTACAAAGAAAATAGAATCGGCCCAAGGACAGAACCCTACGGCACTCCACAAGACAGATGAGCTGTTGATGAGGAGAGGTCTGTTGTGTGTTGGGGGGGTTTGGCTGGATGTTTTTGTGTTGTTTTCTTTTCTTTGCTCTCCAGGTGGTATGCAAACTGGTTTTTGTCTGTGGAGAAGGTGCTGGCAGAAGAGTCCTTCACCCTCATCAGCATTATTAGCTGCACCTGTGGAGGATGTTCACATGCAGGCCTACTGACTCGCAGCACCTGTGGATGATGCTCACGTGCAAACTTAGACTTTCAGCTGAAGCAGATAATGAGATGGCGTTCTGCATTTAAGCCATGAGTGGTTCAAGCAGAATTGCCGGGCACTCGACCTTGTGACGTTTGTTTGTGAGACGCTGAGGACCGCGCCAGGGTTTGACACATCGTGCCTGTGAAGGAGGACGGGTGAGGGACACATGCTGTCAGCACACATCAGAGAGTCAGTTTGTCGTGTCCACCTGGGGGGGTGTTTGG
Source organism: Thalassophryne amazonica (assembly GCF_902500255.1). Lineage (NCBI taxonomy): Eukaryota > Metazoa > Chordata > Actinopteri > Batrachoidiformes > Batrachoididae > Thalassophryne > Thalassophryne amazonica. The sequence continues at coordinate 102,669,409 of NC_047110.1, forward strand.
CGGTGAATCTGAGTCCAGAAGCGCCGAGGCTTCGATCCTTTTGGGCGCTGGAGAGCGCGCCGTCCTTCACTCCGCCAGACAAACCTAATATTTATGTTGTACACTAATTATTGCACTGGAGGGGAAATAAAACCGTTTTGTTTGTGGAACCACTTTCTGGTTATTTAGCGCTGGGTTCGTTCAGACGTTGGTCCGCTCCTCAACCTGCGTCTGCACATAACAGTAGTTCCCGGCCATTCCAAAATGGACGCAGTGGCAGAAGCGGTTCCATTTGCTGAAAGAGTTCAAGAACACTTGGAGAAAATATGGGAGCAATTACAGCATCTCGCAAACCAAATTAAACAAAACAGATGCCCGCGTTACGGAGCTTGCAGCGCAAGCCGTTCCGCTTCCTGCTGCTCCAGCTGCGGCACCATCGATACCGGTGCAGATAACTCCGTCACCCAGAGATTCGGCTTCCGAATCAATCATTTGTCATCCGGAGCCTTATGCGGGAAACGTTGAAGCCTGTGCTCCGTTTTTGATGCAATGTTCTCTGGTTTTTGCTCAGCGACCGGCTTCCTTCTCTTCTGATGGTAGCCGTGTCTCATATGTGACAAATTTGCTCCGAGGTGACGCCTTAGCTTGGGTCACTGCGTTGTGGAGTAATAACTCTCCATTGTTAGGATCCTTTAAGAATTTCTCCCGGGAGTTCTGCTTGGTTTTTGACCATCCGGTAAAAACAAATACCGTTGCCCAACGGTTGCTGAATCTCAGGCAGGGGAGGCGGAGTGCAGCGGATTATTCCGTGGATTTCCGAATTTTTTTCTGCTCAGTCCGGTTGGAATGCCGCAGCTTTAAGAGGAGTGTTTGTGGATGGTTTGAACGATTCATTAAAAGACAAGCTAGCAGTCCGTGACGAACCAAAAGATTTAGATGAACTAATATCTTTGGTTATTCGTAGATGATCGGATAAAGGAGCGTGGACACGAGAGAGGGCGGACATCAGAGCGGGTCTTTTCATCTCGGGGTTTTCCCCGACACAGATCTGGGCTGCCTCTTCTTCGCCCCACTGAGACTCCTCCGACGGGACCTCTGGCTCCTCTTGCGGATGAGCCCATGCAGCTCGGACGAGCTGAAGCCGCCATATTGCCCCGGTCACATAAGCGTCAAGAAAGATAGTGATGATGTATCTCCAGGTGTTCTGGGACAGGCATAATAATGGACACAAAAAAAAAAAACCTTTGGTTGTTTAGTTATTTGGGCTATTTTTGTTTTTTTGTAAGGGGTTATAAATTGTTTGGGGATTTAGAGGCGTTTCTGGTGGAGTGAACGACTGGCAGTTCGGAGCTCGGCTGGACTCAGGTAATTATTTTTCATTATTTGGACTTAGGTATTTTCTGTTTGAGGATTGGGTCGTTTTGTTGTTTTTTATTTCCCTGCTTCCCTAACCCCAACCTCACATTGCTCTGAGACCATTTGTCTTTTGGGTTGTGGGGTGGTGCAGGTTGGTCACGCTGAGCGTTTCTCAGAAGACCTCTGCACCTGGGGGGGGGGGGGGGGGGGGTTGTCAGGGGCGTTTTTTTGGGGTTTGGTTAGGGCCCGGTTCCTCTCCAGCTCCGGTGGGCCTTTGACCGTTCGTCATTGGTGTTACCGGGGTGTGGTGCAGCGGGAACATACCTCAGTCGGAGTGGTGGACCGATCTGTTGCCGTTCGCCATTTCGGTAGTTCCACCCCTCCCGATGGGCTGGTGGTATGGTCGGGTAGGGGCACCGGACGTATTTCCGGTTTTCCACTGCGCTTCGGGGATGGGACCGGGTTGGTTTTTCCTGTGGGGGGGCTCTGCACATTGTTCTGGGGGGTTGTTTGTTATTTTTCTTTGTGAATTTATGTTTGTATTGTGTTGTTGGGGCTGTGTTGGGTTACTGCATTTGGGAGTTTTTCTTTTCTCCCCGGGGTTGGATGGGACGGTCCCCTGGGGAGGGTTTGGGTGGGTTTTGTGTTTTTCTTCTATGTTGGGTTGTATATGGGACTTTTTTGGGGTTTTTGTTGATGCCAGCCGGCCTTCCAGCCGCGGTGCCCTGTCCTGCCGTCTGCTTTCTGTCATGGACCCCGGAGGGAGGTGTTGTTCTCGGGCCTGGTCTGTTCGGTCGCAGGGAGGCTTCCCGTTGATGGGGGGGTACTGTTGTGTGTTGGGGGGTTTGGCTGGATGTTTTTGTGTTGTTTTCTTTTCTTTGCTCTCCAGGTGGTATGCAAACTGGTTTTTGTCTGTGGAGAAGGTGCTGGCAGAAGAGTCCTTCACCCTCATCAGCATTATTAGCTGCACCTGTGGAGGATGTTCACGTGCAGGCCTACTGACTCGCAGCACCTGTGGATGATGCTCACGTGCAAACTTAAAGACTTTCAGCTGAAGCAGATAATGAGATGGCGTTCTGCATTTAAGCCATGAGTGATTCAAGCAGAATTGCCGGGCACTCGACCTTGTGACGTTCGTTTGTGAGACGCTGAGGACCGCGCCAGGGTTTGACACATCGTGCCTGTGAAGGAGGACGGGTGAGGGACACATGCTGTCAGCACACATCAGAGAGTCAGTTTGTCGTGTCCACCTGGGGGGGGTGTTTGGCGGTGAATCTGAGTCCAGAAGCGCCAAGGCTTCTATCCTTTTGGGCGCTGGAGAGCGCGCCGTCCTTCACTCCGCCAGACAAACCTAATATTTATGTTGTACACTAATTATTGCACTGGAGGGGAAATAAAACAGTTTTGTTTGTGGAACCGCTTTCTGGTTATTTAGTGCTGGGTTCGGTCAGACGTTGGTCCGCTCCTCAACCTGCGTCTGCACATAACAAGGTCCCCAATCATGACAGAAAAGCTCCTTTCAGCCAAATATGATCTAAACCACTTAAGTGCAGTACTCTGAATGCCAATAAAATGTTCTAACCGGGAGACAAGTACTGCGTGATCCACAGTATCAAAGGCTGCTGTGAGGTCCAACAAAACCAGCACAGCGGGATTCCTTGCATCCACCGACAGAGTAATATAATTATGAACTTTTATGAGTGCTGACTCAGTGTGAGTCAGTACTTTTAAAAGTGCTCACTTATATTTAGGCGTGCCTGAAATATTTGTGACAGACTTGTTCATTCAGATATGATCAGTCCCGTCTCAACTGCCTGGCCCTCCAGCCCACCAAAAGGTTTCTTCAGATGTGGTAATTGTGCACATTGTTCAAATTCCACTAATGCTTCATGTTTCTCTCATCCTCGCACTGGTAAGCAATATCCTATTTCTTCATTTATCAATTGTAATACTACTCATGTAGTATATATTTTAAAATTCCCTTGTGGATTGGTATATCTTGGCCAAACAAAACGTCAAATTACGGATAGCTGAACATAAAACGGCAATCCGTACTCAGAATTTAACTTATGCCATGGCAAGGCACTATAAACAGGCAGGTCATGGCTCTCCAGCATCCTTAAATTTTTGGGGGATTGAGAGAATCATAGCTCCACCCACAGGTGGCGATATTATCAAAAAACTCTTATGTAGAGAAACATTTTGGATTTATAGTTTAGGCACTTTGGAACCTTTTGGTTTGAATGAAGATCTAAAATTTACTTGTTTTCTCTAATAATTGTTTTTTAGTCTGGTTTTAGTCTTGTGTGCTTTGGGACAGTGTGTTTCTAATCATGAATTGAGTGAGTGTTGTGTCTGACGGATAGTCATGCCCTTTTTGAAAGCACCTGCTTCCTATCAGTATTTAAGCTGTACCATCTCTGTTTGTGCAGGACTCTGAGGAAGATGTGACTCTCACATCGAAACGTTAGTCCTGTTGAACACTTTTTGTTTTCAGCACCTTATTAAATTTTCTGGCACTTATTCCTGTGTTGCACCAGTTATTTTTCTTTTTTATTAAATATTTTGTATTTGTGGTGTATTCAATTGAATATAGGTTGAACAGGATTTGCAAATCAATGTATTCTGTTTTTATAGTAGAGAAGCTCGAATCTTCGACTGGACTGGGTTGCTTGACGTGAGGACGTTTCGCTTCAAATCACAGAAGCTTCCTCAGCTAAAATTCTTGCTCTGGAAGTCTGACTTCTGTCTGACTCTTGTAGAGAAGAATAAAACAGAAGCCAACAAAAGCTGGAGTTTTAAACCTAACCAGACCCTCCTACTGAGAGGCAGACTGCTATAGGCTAGTGACTAAACAATAGCTCTAATTAGCAACTATTGTGCTCTAGTTAGCACACCTAATGACAGGACAGCTGTCCCTCTAATGATGGGATGGATGCCTTTCTGATGGCTCCTTTGATGACGTGAATGACTCATTACCATGAACAAAAGACTGAAACTGCTTTGACCTGAGTACCCCATTGTAAACAGGGGACAAAGTGTGTCTCAGACCCCCTCCCCGGTTAAGGCTGTGTTTCAAACGTTTCACAAAGAATGCCTCCTTGACCCCTCTGTCAAACCATTTCTTCTCTCTGGCTAATATTTTAACTTCCTTGTCCTCAAACATGTGGTTAGTGTCTTTAAGGTGGAGATGAACTGCAGACTGAGGTCAAGCAACCCAGTCCAGTCGAAGATTCAAGCTTCTCTACTATGGAAACCACCTGGACAACTGAGACCCTACACAGAAGTATTCTGTTTTTATTTACATTTCACACAACGTCCCAACATCATTGGAATTGGGGTTGTAAATACACACACATATTTATTTATCTTTTTTTTTTCATCAAAGAACAAAACACCTGCACATCATTTACAAAGTGGAAACATAAAGCGCAATCAAAATACATAAATGTGCCGCAACCCAAACCTCCACAAATATCCAACACAAATATACCAGCAATAAGCCCTCCAAAATAATAACAAATAAAATAAGAAATAAATAATAATAATATTAATAACACTCCCAACTAGTAAAGTAAGTCCATTTGGCTGCTCCCTTGCTTGCACTCGGGGTCGCCACAGCAGATCCAAGGTGGATCTGCATGTTGAATTGGCACAGGTTTTGCGCCAGATGCCCTTCCTGATGCAACTCCACATTACATGGAGAAATGTGGCACGGGTGGGATTTGAACCCAGAACCTTCTGCACTGAAACCAAGCGCATTAACCACTTGGCTACCACCCCTGCATTAATAACACTCCCAACTAATGGACTAAAACTAGTATGAACTGGGCGCTTTAGGCGAGGTGATGTTCTAGTGGTTTAGCGTTGGGTTTGAGACCAGAGGGTCCTGGGTTTAAATCCCAACCTGACCAGAAAATCACTAAGGGCCCCTGGGCAAGGTCCTTAATCCCCTAGTTGCTCCTGGTGTGTAGTGAGTACCTTGTATGGCAGGATCCTGACATCAGGGTGAATGTGAGGCATTAGTGTGTAAAGCACTTTGAGCGTCTGATGCAGATGGAAAAGTGTTATATAAATGTAGTCCAGTTACCATTCACGAACACTTGCTAGCGTCACACAATGCAATACTAACAGGCGACACATAACGTGATGCTAACAGGCTAACATTCACATGGAAACTCACTAGTGCCTCAATGCTAATGGACATCACGCAATGCTAAGGGCTAATATTAGCATGAGCAGAGTGCCAACATGGTGAACAAAAGGATTTATAATGTGCTTAAAAATACACTAAAGAGTTAGAATTTTGCTTAGAAAAATCTTAATGCACATCTTCAAGTATTTTTACATGTGGCATGGAAATAAATCTGTGTGTGTGTGTTTCACCAGACAGACTTATTAACTTATACACACAGATTTGGGTTTCAGAGAATTATGGTGTAGAATGTCACACATTATTTAACACCTAACTGTACCTGAGTAGTTCACAGGATTTTCATTCCTGCCATCCCAATCCCACTTAGAAATTAAAAACAATTTAATTAAAAAAATACATTACAATTTCAATTGCAGAGAAATCATCAATACAGAATTTCTATCAATATCCACAGCAGAAACAGGAGTTCCATTATCTACCTGTTCTCAGTACATTATAGCCTACAGTACATTTAGAGGAAAAAAACATTTAACAATTATCCAAGTTTCCGGTTGTCTTTCATTCCTGCCTTAGAGCTTTAAAACGCAGGAATGATTCCAGACATCTAATAGCAATATCATCAACTTCTGGATCAAACTTATTTGCAAACAAGTGGTGTTGTTTTAGGATCCAGGGGAGGTCACCAAGCCCGAAAACACAAACATTTTTTCTGTAGGTCCCTGTGCACGGAGGATACGCCGCTCCACGTTTCACATCACCTGCTAATTCTTCCCACTTCACCAAACGGGCAATAGCAAACATGTCTGATGTATCATACTTAATGTGTGTTGGCGTGGATCCAGGTACATCCGGGTACATCCTCTGTAGAGTCGCCCACAAGTGTTCATCAGCAGAGAATGTGTCCTTCTCCCACTCCACAAACTTCTGGACCTCTTTGTCCTCCACCACATGTCTCACAAAGTCTCTGGTCACAACAATGTAGGCGTTTCCTGAGAACATTGGGCTGCTGATCGGAGGGGGACTTTTCTTCTCGTCTGTCCTGATGACGGTATTGGTATTAGTAACAATGTAATGATACCGCCAACGGGCTTTCTTGTGGTTGTTGGTAACCTGAGACTCCATGCTGTTTCTTCCTTTGAGGGCCTTCAGCACTTGAACCATTTCTCTGTTGGTTTTGATGGGGAAGTCTGTTCCACAGGTGTTGAGCAGGTATGTCCACTGGACGTGTGAAGCCATCAGGTCTTTCATGCAGTTCAGGTCTGCCTGCACTCGAGACCATGAGGTGTACACCACAGTTTCTAATTTACTGGCCATAAACACATTGGGGAAACAGGAAATAATCGCCTTTACAGCATTCTTGAAATCCTCAGTTGATTTCTGGTCCACGTGGACACAGTAGATGTTCTGAGGAGCGTAAACCGCTCGCAGAAGACGCTCAAACATCTCAATCTTCTCGTGGATCACCATGGAGTAGGCAATCGGAAAATCCTTCTCCTCAGCACTCAGAGGCTCCATAATGAATCCTCTGTTTTCAGTGTAACTCTCACAGTCTTTTGTGATGTTCAGGTAGAACTTTTCTGATAACAGCGATCGTCTCCTTGAGACCAAAAGCACTTCTAAGTCAGATTTTTTACCTTCTATGTCTCCTGTGATGACAGCTGAGCAGCCAGGCCAGTCCAGAGAGTACTGCTTTAGTATTCTGTCATCAGATGGTGGCTGCCTGTTGAAGTCGGATTGCCACCTGGAAAAATAAACCAGTATTCCAACGAGAACACAGCAAAGGGCTGTGAAAAACATCAACTGCTTTGACCGAACGATACGCATCTCAGTGGATGTGTCCTAACTGTTAACATTAACAATGACTTTGTCCACTGTCCAGGTTACTCATCTACCACACAAGGAGAGGCTGAAGTTATTGTTTTTTAAAGATCGAGCAAGTTAAACCAGTCCCTAAGCAGGCGTGACAAAGTATGTAACTCATGCTGACAGAGGAGATCATTTTCCCAAGAGGGAATAAATCAATATAACTCACTGAATAATGTCAGTGAGGGAGTCCACAAACTTTCTTCATATATATATATATACACAGTAGTGTTCAGAATAATAGTAGTGCTATGTGACTAAAAAGATTAATCCAGGTTTTGAGTATATTTCTTATTGTTACATGGGAAACAAGGTACCAGTAGATTCTCACAAATCCAACAAGACCAAGCATTCATGATATGCACACTCTTAAGGCTATGAAATTGGGCTATTAGTAAAAAAAAAAAAAAAAAAAAGTAGAAAAGAGGTGTTCACAATAATAGTAGTGTGGCATTCAGTCAGTGAGTTCGTCAATTTTGTGGAACAAACAGGTATGAATCAGGTGTCCCCTATTTATGGATGAAGCCAGCACCTGTTGAACATGCTTTTCTCTTTGAAAGCCTGAGGAAAATGGGACGTTCAAGACATTGTTTAGAAGAACAGCATAGTTTGATTAAAAAGTTGATAGGAGAGGGGAAAACTTATACACAGGTGCAAAAATTATAGGCTGTTCATCTACAATGATCTCCAAAACTTTAAAATGGACAAAAAAAACCAGAGATGCATCGAAGAAAACAGAAAACAACCATCAAAGTGGATAGAAGAATAATCAGAATGGCAAAGGCTCACCCACTGATCAGCTCCAGGATGATCAAAGACAGTCTGGAGTTACCTGTAAGTGCTGTGACAGTTAGAAGACACCTGTGTGAAGCTAATTTATTTGCAAGAATCCCCCACAAAGTCCCTCTGTTAAATAAAAGACATGTGCAGAAGAGGTTACAATTTGCCAAAGAACACATCAACTGGCCTAAAGAGAAATGAAGGAATATTTTGTGGACTGATGAGAGTAAAATTGTTCTTTTCGGCTCCAAGGGCCGCAGACAGTTTGTGAGATGACCCCCAAACTCTGAATTCAAGCCACAGTTCACAGTGAAGACAGTGAAGCATGGTGGTGCAAGCATCATGATATGGGCATGTTTCTCCTACTATGGTGTTGGGCCTATATATCGCATACCAGGTATCATGGATCAGTTTGGATATGTCAAAATACTTGAAGGTCATGTTGCCTTATGCTGAAGAGGAAATGGGTGTTTCAACAAGACAATGAACCCAAGCACACTAGTAAACTAGCAAAATCTTGGTTACAAACCAACAAAATTAATGCCTCGCAGATGCGAAGAAATCATGAAAACTGAGGTTATACAACTAAATACTAGTTTAGTGATTCACAGGATTGCTAAAAAGCAGTTTGAACATAATAGTTTTGAGTTTGTAGCATCAACAGCAGATGCTACTATTATTGTGAACACCTCCTTTTCTACTTTTTTTTTACTAATAGCCCAATTTCATAGCCTTAAGAGTGTGCATATCATGAATGCTTGGTCTTGTTGGATTTGTGAGAATCTACTGAATCTACTGGTACCTTGTTTCCCATGTAACAATAAGAAATTAATGGTAAACGGACTGCATTTATATAGCGCTTTTCCATCTGCATCATACGCTCAAAGCGCTTTACAATTATGCCTCACATTCACCCCGATGTCAGGGTGCTGCCATACAAGGCGCTCACTACACACCGGGAGCAATAGGGGACTAAGGACCTTGCCCAAGGGCCCTTAGTGATTTTCCAGTCAGGTGGGGATTTGAACCGAGAATCTTCTGGTCTCAAGTCCAACACCTTAAACTCAAAACCAGGATATATATATGTGTGTGTGAAGAATGTAGCTTAAACAGCCAGTGTGAACAAAGTGGGTAAAAGTTATATTCATTTTTCAAACAAACTTACAAGTTTGGCACAGAGTTCCCACAAGAGGATGGTATTGTCCAGGTAGGTTAAGAGAAACAGACAGGCATTACTCGGGGCAACTCGGTATGAATTGGGATCTTTTAGCACTGTTCTGGCTGAGAGGTTTTGTTTTTTCTGGTGTTTTTTTTTTTTTTTTTTTCGCTTCTAACTTCCCTTCTTCAATGATCACAGGAACATTTTCAGTAGAGGCAGTTGTGCTAGATCAACAAAGTTAACACTGAACAATTTTATGAGGGAAAAGAAAAAAATGGAATTAATCAAGAGAAGGCACTGAACACACCCCACAAAGTGCCTCTTGTCTTCGACATCCAATGTATATTTTAGCCACTGTCTCTCCCCCGTTGGGAGAGTGCAGCCCAGTCTCACAGTTTTTTTTTTTTTTCATGCTCCAGTGACAAAATGAGTCAAATTTTCGTGACGAAGCTTTTTCAACTCACTATTCCTAACCCTACACCCACCCCCAACCCTAACCTTAACCATAACCTAATCTTACTCCTTCCCCCACGCTAACCATAACCACCCCAACCCCCCGCTTCACGTTTAATTTCATGCAGCCATCACGGAATGAATGAAAATGAATTTGTGCTGCCGTGACGAAAAAGAGGCGCTTTTCGTCACAATATCACGAACCAATAGATTATTGTATATTTCGTGCTGCTGAAGCACGACTTGCCGTGAGACCAGGTTGGAGAGTGATATGCAGGTTAGCCGAGTAAAGCAGCACAGTCCTGAGTCCCCACTTGTAGAATTCTGACATCGCACTCTTGAACTCCATGCACAGTTTCACAACTCCAGGGCTGTAATCAAAACATCAACAAGGACTTGGGAGAGAAAACACAAGGGTGCGGACCCTCAATAGCTTCAAGTAAACCCACAATCTGAACATTCTGGCATATGCTCCGTCCCTCCAGGTCTGCCATCTTGGGTTTTAACCACTCGTGCAGAGTGTTCGGCCTTGAGCTGATCCGAATTTTGATCAAAATCAGTGTGCACAGATTCAAGAGAATTAATGCATAAGCTGTGGTCACGCACTGCAGACTGAACGCTGTCCAGTTTATATGATAAACCTTCAGAAAAAGGCTTAAAGTCGGCACACAGCACAGCTCTGTGGTCTTCCAGCAGAAGGCTAATCTCTGCCATAGTTACAGGTGCAGCAAGGACTGACGTTTATCTGTCTTGTTCAGATTTAGATCCCCGACACACATATCAAGAATGTGCAGGAATCACACAGAATCAGCCGGAACAGGAAAAAACAAACAAACCTCGAGGCGCAGTCGGGAGGGGCAGACAGTTGGACAGACAACCACGTCAAATGTGGGCAAATCCAGTCCAGACTGTGTCATGCACACCCGCACAACCACAGCCCAGACATTGTCAAACAACTGTATGGAGATACAGACTGCACCAGAAACATAAATAAAGCACTCAGACTGTCAGACAGATGCACCTGAGTGCTGTCACTCATTCACTCACCCACGCGAAAACTAAGTGATTTGCTGATGGTTTTCAAAATTATCTGAAAAGCTAATCTGCTAACAAAAAAGTTAGCTTTGCTAATTAGCATTTAGTGGATTAGTGGAGCTGTGCCCACCACTGCCTGGGAGACATAAATGAAGCTTGAATATGCCTGGCTATCTCGAAATTACCAATCTAGTAAATGCTAATAAAACTTTATCTGGGTGTCGATGACTGATTAAAGCATATTTTTGCAGACTGGATAGTCACTTTAATAACCAGAATCTGGATCCGGATCCAGATCACATCCAAAATTCAGTGGAGTCTTCCATGCCCTAATATCTATCTGTGGTGCACATTTGGTGAGAAACCATGAAGTAGTTTTGACGTAATCCTTCAAAGCCTATATAAAGTGAAATCCCGAGCCAGAATCTGGATTTGGATCACCTCCAAAATTCAGTGGAGTCTTCCATGCCCTAATATCTATCTCTCAAACCAGAGAGCAGGCATATCAGGCTTCTGCAGGTGTGTGGAACATGTCAGTGTCATCTGGCATCAGATCCAGGTCGCCAAGAAGGAGGGCACACATCTCCATGTGGTGTTCCTGGATCTCATAAATGCTTTTGGCTCAGTCCCTCACAGCCTCTTGCGGACAGCCTTTGACTACTTCACTGTTCCAGCAGCTGTCACATCCCTTGTCAAGGCCTGCTTCCAGGACATCCAGCTCTGCTTGACAAGCATGGCATCACCTGGAAGTGGGAATCATGGCTGGTTGCACCATCTCCCCGCTGGCCTTTACTCTTGGCATGGAGGTCATCATCCATGCCTCTTGATAGGTGGTTGGCAGACAGTGGATAAGACCAGGGCTGAGGCTGCCGCTGGTGAGAGCCTATATGGATGAACTCATAACACTCACCACAACCCGTACTGTACGGCTACTTAGAAAGCTCCAGGAAACCATAGAGTTGGCTCACATGAAGATCAAGCTGAGCAAGTCCAGAAGCATCTCCTTTGTCAAGGGGAGACTGTCAGCCCACCGCTTTCACATTGCCAAGGAACCCATTCCAACGGTTTCCAAGAAGCCCGTGAAAAGCGTAGGTTGGTGGTATGATGCCTCGCTCAAACAGAAAGTGCAAGAACAGCAGCTCAGGAAGGAGGTAGCCAGTGGCCTGGAGAACATCAATAGAACCCTGCCTCCTGGCAAGCTAAAGCTCTGGTACATGCAGTACGGACTACTCCCATGCCTTCTGTGGCTGCTTACCTTGTATGAAGTCCCACTCTCAAAGGTGGAAAAGCTGGAGAAACTGGTTAGCTCATATGTAAGGAACTTAACTTAATGAAAACCCCTAGAGTAAATGTTTGTTTTGTTTTGTTTTTTGTCCCCACGCAGTGTCTGGATTGTGTAATCAATGTTGCCACACTTTCTGGGAAGATGGTGGAGTGACTGGTAACGTTTTCAGCATGCTCTGATATCTGATTTAAAATAACCTTTAAACATCTAAAACTGGTAGTCGACGACGATTTAAAAACACTTTTTATTCTGAACGCCGTCTTTTAGACTGAAAGGATTAGTTCTGCTCCTGTACAGCACGTTTTCCATGCTAATAAATAAATATGTCAAGTGCTAGCAACGAACATAGCTATTCTTTAGCTGCTATTCGGCAAGCGTGTGACGATGATGATGATGATGTCGCATTAATGGAGGAAGAATTTAACAACTCGAGTCCAGCCAGAGAACATATACTCAACAAAAATATAAACGCAACACTTTTGGTTTTGCTCCCATTTTGTATGAGATGAACTCAAAGATCTAAAACTTTTTCCACATACACAATATCACCATTTCCCTCAAATATTGTTCACAAACCAGTCTAAATCTGTGATAGTGAGCACTTCTCCTTTGCTGAGATAAACCATCCCACCTCACAGGTGTGCCATATCAAGATGCTGATTAGACACCATGATTAGTGCACAGGTGTGCCTTAGACTGTCCACAATAAAAGGCCACTCTGAAAGGTGCAGTTTTGTTTTATTGGGGGGGATACCAGTCAGTATCTGGTGTGACCACCATTTGCTTCATGCAGTGCAACACATCTCCTTCGCATAAAGTTGAAGAGAACACCTCTCCAACATGCCAAACGCCAGTGAATGTGAGCATTTGCCCACTCAAGTCGGTTACGACGACGAACTGGAGTCAGGTCGAGACCCCGATGAGGACGACGAGCATGCAGATGAGCTTCCCTGAGACGGTTTCTGACAGTTTGTGCAGAAATTCTTTGGTTATGCAAACCGATTGTTTCAGTAGCTGTCCAAGTGGCTGGTCTCAGACGATCTTGGAGGTGAACATGTTGGATGTGGTGGTCCTGGGCTGGTGTGGTTACACGTGGTCTGCGGTTGTGAGGCTAGTTGGATGTACTGCCAAATTCTCTGAAACGCCTTTGGAGACGGCTTATGGTAGAGAAATGAACATTCAATACACGAGCAACAGTTCTGGTTGACATTCCTGCTGTCAGCATTCCAATTGCACGCTCCCTCAAATCTTGCGACATCTGTGGCATTGTGCTGTGTGATAAAACTGCACCTTTCAGAGTGGCCTTTTATTGTGGGCAGTCTAAGGCACACCTGTGCACTAATCATGGTGTCTAATCAGCATCTTGATATGGCACACCTGTGAGGTGGGATGGATTATCTCAGCAAAGGAGAAGTGCTCACTATCACAGATTTAGACTGGTTTGTGAACAATATTTGAGGGAAATGGTGATATTGCGTATGTGGAAAAAGTTTTAGATCTTTGAGTTCATCTCATACAAAATGGGAGCAAAACCAAAAGTGTTGCATTTATATTTTTGTTGAGTATACTTCTTTAAAGAGCCCAAATCCAAAAAAGTCAAACAAGACCCCAATACAAGAAGAAGAGTCATCCAGTAGCGTCATTTTGAACGCCATTCACAACCTATCATGTAAGTTTGATACCCAAAGTGAGCATTTCCAAGCTCTAGAATGGCAGCTGAAAGAAAAGACTGATGCTGTAGTGAAGGTGAAAGAACCAGAGGAAGCTAATACATCAGCCTTGAAAGGAATAATTGAAGACGTGGACAAACTAAAACTACAAATGGCTGCTATACACATTCTGGCAAATATCTATGGGTACTATAATAGGACAAAAAACTAATACAAGACTTAATTAAAATTATTGATGAATGGAGAAATATATACTTAACAAATAAAATCATTGTGGGAGGTGCCTTTAATGTGGTCCCTGATAATGGTTAGACAGATCTCCCACTCGTTTTTATCACCCATTCATATAATCTGCTAATAGCAGATCTTTCACCAATCTCTAGACCTTGTTGACATATGGCGTAATAACAACCCAGGTAAGAAAAATATACTTGGAGCAGTAATACTGGAAGGACACAATGTTCTAGACTAGACTTCTGGCTAATATCAAACAATTTAGTGGACTTTGACTCTGATTGTACTATTGGCCATTCTCCTCTTACAGATCACTGTGCTATCATTCTAAGTATTTCATCCTGTAACAGTTTACCTCAATCTTGACCTTTTTAACTGGAAATTTAACAGTTCTCTATTAAATAATAGGTTGTTTTGTATTCAAATTCTTGCCCTAGTAAAAGAGATCGGACAAGATAGCTACTCATCCCCTTTAAATAAATGGGAATGGTTTAAACATAATGTTAAGAAAATTAGTATTCATGAGGGCAAGAAACTAGCTTTTTAAGGAAGAAACAGCTTGAGATTATCACTGAAATAAATTACCTATGCAACCAAACTAATTTAAATGATGAAAATAACCTTCAACTTAGAAAACTGCAGTCAAGGCTGGATGACTTGTACAACGAAAAAGCAAAAGTAGCATTCACGAGCGAGGTGGATTGAAGATGGTGAGAAAAACTCCTCTTATTTCTTCAACTTAGAAAAGAACAGACGGGTCAAAAAACAATAAGCCAACTCTATGTCAGTGAATATCTGAATGTAGATCAGAGTGAAATCGATAATTACATATATTCATTTTATAATACTCTATACAGCTCCAGATACTCTCATCAGGATGCAGAGGTTTTCTAGAATCCATCAAAGATTGGATCCTGAAAATAGATCAAGAATTTATAACAACAGAAGCGGATCTCACTTTACAAGATCTTGACTCCACCATTTCAAAAATGCCGAATGGAAAGTCACCTGGCCAGGATGGTGTCACAACTGAGATTTAGAAACATTTTTGGCCAGATATTAGAGTTATGATTTATAATGCCTTTAAGGAATGCATACGTAGACATAAAAAGCCTGTCAGTAACTATGAAACAAGGTATAATCACACTCTTACCAAAACCAAAGTTAGACTATTTATAGACAGCTGGAGGCCTATCACACTTCTGTGTGTTGATTATAAACTTTTAGCCCATGTTTATGCCAATAGACTGAAAACAGGTCTAGGAAAAATAATTGATGAGACTCAATCAGCATTTATCAAAGGCAGACATATCCACAACCATATACGCTTGATCTTAGATATGCTTGACTATGATTACTTGATTTCCCAGGATAGTTTTATTTTCTTTTCTTTAAAGCTTTCGACACCCTAGAACATCCTTTTCTGTTTGGGTTTGGATCAAAATTTTGTAATATCATACAAATGCTTTACAAAAACATATGCAGTAGTGTATCTATTATGGCTCTTCAGGACGATTCCCAGTTAACCAAGGTATTCATCAAGGATGTTCAATTAGTCCTTTGTTATTTATTTTAGTGGAAGAGTTAGTGGCAATATATGCGAAAAATAAACCAGACTTCCAAGGCATTGAAATTCTGGAAAGGAAATTCATAATAAGTCAATTTGCTGATGACACAGCATTATTCTTAAAGAGTCAAGACGTGATTCCAAAAGGTCTTGACAAAATCAGACTTTTTTCAAAAGCTTCTGGCTTAACATTGAACCTCAAAAATTGTGAACTGTTTGCTATTCATAATAATAATGTAAATGTGATAGCTAATATCCCTGTTAAAGATTAAATAAAATATCTTGGGCTTGTAATAACAAGAGACATGCATAGAAGAACTGAGTTAAATATTATTCCCAGAATGAAAGATGTAGAGAAATCACTGGTTAACAAGAGATTTATCACTATTTGGCCATATTCTCTTCACTAAAACAGAAAACTTATTGAGGCTTTTTTTATCCATGTCATTCTCTGTACCCCTCCTCTAAAATGATAAGGTCCATTAACTCCTTATTAAGTTTATCTGAAAGAATAAAACTCACTATATTTGAAAGTCTCAGCTAGTTAAACATTATGAAAATGGGGTTAAAAGCATTAGACTTTGAATCAATTATAGCAGCATTTAGACTGAAATGACTAAAAGACTGTATCACCCATCCTCATTCTATATGGTACCACATCCCCAATAAACTTTTTAACAAAGTTGGGGGTATTGAGTTCATGCTTAAGTGCAATTTTGAAGTCCCAAAAATTCCCATAAAAATGTCCGACTTCCATAAACAAGCTCTGCAAAATGGAAAGATGATGTTTACCCATAACCTCTCCCCTCACAATACTATATTGTGGAACAACAAATTTATCACCACAAACAGAAAATCGATCTTCAAAACCAACTGGTATGAAAAAGGTAGAACTTTTGCACTGGACTTACTGAATACTGAGGGCAAGTTATTGTCTTTTGATGAACTGACCATAAAATTTGATTTAACTATCACAAAAACAGAATATGAAAAACTAGCTAAAGCAATCCCAGTTTCTCTGCTGGGTATGATTCAGAATATTCTGCTTTACTCTGTGTTCACCTTCCTTGCCATCCTTAAGGGTTGGTGAATTCAGTTTATTAGACAGAAGATGCAACAACAGAAATATCAGTTTGTTTTTAAGCAGAAGCACATAGGTGGGTTTAACTCTTACTCTGTCAAAAATAACATAGAGGCTGTCTTGTTGAAACAGTTGTTTTCATTTTACCTTTCCTGCCCTGTAGCCCCTAAAGTAAAAGAAAGCCATAGATTGCCTCTGCAATCTTAATCATTAATTAATGATTTTTAATCATTAATTAATCTTTTTTTCAGAGATTTAACTTTGAGGTGGAACTCTGTTCATTCTGTTCTTCAGCAATAGAAACTATTGATCATTTATTCTTCCACTGTCCTCAAGCGAAAGTGTTCTGATCTGATGTCCTCAGTTGGCTGTCCTTGAAAAGTGACTGCATTCCCTTGTTCACCTGTAATAACATAATTTATTTTATGAGCAATTTAAAAACGTATATTTCAGACTTGGTCAACCTTGTTGTTATTCTGGATAAATATCATATCCATACTTGTAAATGGAAGAGCTGCAGCCCTTCTTTCTCTGCCTTCATCTGTGATTTTACCCACTACTTTAAATCATTGAAATGTGGAGATAAATTGAATCAAAAGGCTAAAAAATATATGTAGTGTATATTTTGCCGGATATGGCAAACACTCGCCTAGCGATATTTGACTGGATCTCCTCGCTGATTGGCTAGTTCAAATGACGCCATCGTAAAGGGTATTTCATCATGGTGACGGCGCCCTTGGCATTGAATGTTGGTGCTAATTTTTCATCTTTAAATGCCGAGTGTTGGTGCAGATTTTTTCATCTTTAAATGCCGTTTTGGGTGCCATAAAGTCATTTCGGCGGAGGGATTCAGACGCTAAAAGCAGCTCAAAACGTGGCATAGCCGTGCCCAAAATTATTTCCACCGTGTGGCGAAAATTATTTCCAGCATGCCCGAAATTATTTCCACCTTGCGCTTTTCGCCAGAGGGATCCTCGGACGATAAAAGCAGCTCAAAAACATGGCATAGCCATGCCCAAAATTATTTCCACTGGCGCATTTTGCCACGCGGTGGAAATCATTTTTGTAGTCTTGGTAATTTTCTGTGTAAGGCGGGGATGATAAACAACTTTTTTTTTTCTTGGCCTTAAGTGGCCTCATTTTGTGTAGCCAACATGATAAAACATTCAAAATGCCATGGTAAACCGAAATAATCTCTTAGATTTGTGATTTCCAAAACCTGAAAATTGAAGACAGATTAAAAACGAAAATACAGAAGTCCACGTTGGCACGTGTGTTTATCCTGTTTTTTCTCTGTCAGTGTCATGTCTGCAAAACCTTTGATCAGTCCACCCCTGAAAATAGTGAATGGTAAAATATGCCAATTTTCAATAATGAAAATCATCAATATTGAGCTACTATCATGAACATGAAATAAGGAGATCTTAAACTCCGATCTGTTATGTGTCGGACGCGGTCGGAGCACCGACCCAGCATTTGACAGGACCCAGCATAAAATAAGCAGAGCACGGTTCAAAAGATAACACATTTTAATGTAAGTGAGTGAAGTGATAAACAACTAAAGTCCACGGTCTGGTGAGGTGAAAACACGGCGCGCTCTCAACAGCGCAAACGGTCCGGAGCCACAGCAGTTCGGACCCCGCCGACACCCCCCAGGTGGCCGCGACAAACCAAGTCTGTGGAGAAAGAAAACATGAGGTGAGTCCAACACTCTCCACCCAGAGAGACACAACTCAAAAGGTGCACACAATCAGCAAACACTTCCTGGCTTAAATATACATCAGCTTCTCACCCTGCAGGCACGGAACAACTCAGTTCAAATCTCCACTGCAGCAGAAGCTGATTAGACAATTAGCACAACGTGACAGCTCAATAACACAAGGTGTGAGGGACACCAAATCCACTGTCATTACTTCATAAAAGTCACCAAAACCGAATTACCTCAGGAAGTGTGCTGAAGAGCGTGAGACCTCACCCAATCCTCCTTCACAGACTGTGGCGTCAAACCTGGAGCGGTCTCTGCGTCCGTGATGGTGAGATTGTTCTCCTGACGTCGATCTCACACGTGTGCTCACAAGGTCGAGTCTCTGGCAATCACACACTGTGCATTCAAGGTTTAAATGCAGCAATCTCTGATCAAGACAGAATACACCACAGCTGTGAGTCCTGATGACCTGCACATGAAAACAAGCCTCAGGTGTTCAGGGTGAGGTCCTAATACTCAGCCACTCAGTCCTGAATGTGTACCACCTGGTGGGAGAAACAGAAAACCAAGCCAGCCAAACACCCCAGCACACAACACGATCGCCTTTAAGTTCCCACCTAACCATGGCCATTCCGTTCCGTCGTGAATAAATTTAGACGGCCAGCAAAACAGCGCAACCTGCTGTTAGATCATATCTGTGCTAATTCTTTGTTTTATGTTAGCTAAGTATTTGTGTTATTTGTTTGGAAGTTCTGAGAAATGTGTTAAGTTTTACTCTATCATGTGTCCAGGGGAGACCACCCCCTGTTGCTGAGAGCCAGTAACATTAGAAATGTGAGACTAAACCACACCCATAAAAGTGTTGTATGACTCATTTTAGGGGCCTTTCACAAGATGGACACTATCTGTGAGGTTTCCAGCCCTGGTTTCTAACATGACTTTGAATAAACTCAAAATGAGGAATACAATGGTTTGGTTTTTAGTAAGGGGCAGAATTTTACATAAAAGAACCGGGTAGAAAAAACACCGCCATTTTGCCTACAGCGAAATATTGTCCAGTTAAACTTTGCAGAGGGCGCCGCCATGTTGAAATAAACTCTACGATGATGTCATTTGAACTAGCCAATCAGCGAGGAGATCCTGTCAAATATGGCTGGGTGTGTGTTTGCCATATCCAGCAAAATATCAACTGCCAAAATATATATAACTCTGTATCAACATTATTGCTGTTCTAACATATCTTGCATTGGCTTGAGTGTGCACTTATCTAAGGATTTGAATACCTCTTTTTTTCTTAAATCTCATTTTGTATGCTTGTTCCATTCTGCCAATGTAGTCTTTGTTTTTGGTGTGGCTGCTGTTTTGGCGTTTTCCCTTGCTTGTCTTGTAAATTTCAGTAAAGTTTGTTTAAAAAATGTTATCAATGTTGCTGTTTTGTTATTGAATTGTCAATAAAGTTGGCTTTAAAAAAGACACGAGTTCCGCCATCAACCTTTATTCTGCGGTTCAACCAAAACACACAGCAGCAACAAACAAGACCACACTGCCATCTAGTGGCCAACTAAGTAATGCGATTTCCCTTCCTTGAGAAGTATTCTCCCACAAAGTGTTACATTAATTTTAAGATGTGCATGACAAATATGACAAGTAATAGGTTGCACTAAACCAGATTTGACACGAAAGCAACGTGTGAACAACCTGTTACATTTGCTGTGAAATTAACTTACCACAAGACAATTTTGTTCACAACCTTATGCTCTCTATTGCAGTGCACATCTGTGTGCCAGGCTGCTGTTCACCTGTGTTCCAGAGTCATTAAGTGCACCAGACCAGAACCACGGGTTCCTTGACAGCTGCCTCTGCGCTTCTTCTCGCTGGCTTTATTTCTTCCACAGCTTAGTCATTTTGACACCATGATCCAACTTTTAACTGTGTTCATCCGTTAATGTCTGCAAAATGCCTCTTTTGTGCACTGGCATTCTGCGTTCCTGGACAGTTGCCTCTGCCCTTCTTCTCGCTGGCTTTATTTCTTCTGTAGCTTTAAACACAAAATCATTTTGACACTGTGATCCAACTTTTAACTTTGTGTTTGGCCGTCATTGACTGTAAAATCAATCTTTTGCGAGTTGGCGTTTTGTGTAAATGCTCATCTTGAGTGCAAATCATTGCGTTACTGCGCGCACACAGCGGAGGTCATCTGATCCATTATAACAACATGTTAAATCTATCATTAACATACGTTTACAGCTGCTTAGAAAGAAGGAAGGAACATGCAACTGTTTTACCAAACTATTACAATAAAAACATTACAAATACTTACCCTTTAAGCTGTTCCAAATACGTTCTCCACCTCAGCACACAAGACAGAGAGAGGTGAAAAAAGGTCCAGATGAAACAGTTCTCTGACTGGGTCCCTCTTGGACAACCCTCTTGGGGTTTCATGTGTGTCTATAAAGACTTTGTCACATGAAAAATATGGCTTACAGTTTATTTTAAGCAGGGCTCACGTGTATTCTGTCACATTAGTTCATACATTAGCATACGCGCAGTGCCACGAAGTTCGCTCTGTGGTAGATGGAGGCACAAACTGGAAGCGGCACAAAAAATCTGTCTAGTGGGGAAAAGCCACAAACCGGACAACATTGTCGTAAAATCCACAAACTAGAAATGACTTGCTTCTCATTCATGTCCGCGACATATACATATTAACAATATGTTATCCACCTGGAGATCTGCCTTGACCTGCACTGCGTGAACACCTGCTGTTTGTATGATGCTGAAACTCAAACCCAGGCTCGGTGATGAAAGAGTTTAAGGCTTCTGCGGGACTCTACGTCTGCCTTATGGTAAATAAGTTGTGTCCCAAGACCTCTTTTAGTAGAATGGGACTGACCGTATACCTGTGCAAGTCGTGATACGTTCATTGCCTCCCCGTACAAAGCGAGAGCTAAGAAAGTAGTTAAAAATGCTACCGTATGTTATCTTAGGCTTCTTCATATTGTCCTCCCACCTCTACAGCGGCCCTAAGATGTTTACGTCTCTAAGCCTCGTAGAAAGCATTTTAGCACAAACAGTTAAACATGTAAACAAACGCCGGTTCCGGTGTCGCCGACCAAATGGCCCCCCCTGAAAAATCGGTCCGCCCTGCCTTCACTGTGCATGGATAATTTCTGAGCTTCACCAGAGTTTCGCCAATAATCACTTTGTTTCTGCTTAAAACTGCAGTGCAGTCATCTATCTCAGCTACAAGATATCTGAAGCTTTTGTACAACAATCATTTCCACATAAATTCAACATTATTTCATAATGAAAGATGGAGGAAGTGACCAGAGCACAGCAGTGAGGCAAGCTGCTGGTGATGCGTTCACTGCACTTGTGCCATTTCAAAGCGTCAGTAACGACTCACCAATTATCACCTCATTCTGCTTAAAACTTACTTTAGAATGATTTATGAGGTTTTACTTTGTCATCTGATGGTTAATGATCACATTATTCCCTTTGATCGCTTTGGGTGTAGAGTCCGTCTCAGACGAGCTGCTGTGGTCCCAAATGATGCATGTGCAGTAAAGACAGGGCGGACCAATTTTTAGGGGGTACCATTCGGTGTGCAACACCGTAAGTCTCACCCATAATTCACGCAAGACCTCATGGGGGCTTGGAATAAGGTGGATAAAAACTGAATCAAAGTTCCAAGGTCAGTGGTGCTGACCTTTGACCTTTTGAACATCCAGAATGCGCTGAACTTGGCTGTTTGGGGGGGGCTTTTTTTTTTTTTTTTTAGTCATCAAGAAAAAAAAATCTCATTTCAACATGAAAAAAGACATGTCTCTGAAATAAAACCATTATCTGGTGGCATAAACTAATTGTTTATACATTAAAACAAAATTATTTTGAACAAATGATGTCACATCTAGGAGCAACACTTGAGCTCCTTAGAACAGACCTAACACTTTAGTTTTTTTTTTTTTACTGAAATGTGGGAAAGAAAAAAGTTAAAGGATGCGCTTTGAATTTACTATAATATTCTAATATAAACAAGTGAGACAAATACATTAAATGTTAGTATTTTTAGCATGTAGTGGCACAGCTGTAATAGATTTTAATTAAAATTAAAACTTATGGACAGAATTGTCTCATGTAGCATCTTTGATTAAGTTTTCTTTCTGTCTTTGATCTTTTACACATGGGTAAAGGCTCAAATTTTATATTTTCACCTACTGTAAAAATGATAGATTTTTATCCCTGTATTTAAATATATACAAGGGTAGGCTGAAAAGTTCTAAGGCTCACTATAATGCAGTTAATGCATTACTCCTTCATGGGGAGCCTTGGAACTTTTCAGCCTACCCTCATATATATATACACATACACTCAACAAAAATATAAACGCAACACTTTTGGTTTTGCTCCCATTTTGTATGAGATGAACTCAAAGATCTAAAACTTTTTCCACATACACAATATCACCATTTCCCTCAAATATTGTTCACAAACCAGTCTAAATCTGTGATAGTGAGCACTTCTCCTTTGCTGAGATAATCCATCCCACCTCACAGGTGTGCCATATCAAGATGCTGATTAGACACCATGATTAGTGCACAGGTGTGCCTTAGACTGCCCAAAATAAAAGGCCACTCTGAAAGGTGCAGTTTTATCACACAGCACAATGCCACAGATGTTGCAAGATTTGAGGGAGCATGCAAGTATGACTAACAATTATGTTAGTCAATTCTGAGCATAACCTAATACCCAGACACTTCATTCCAACAGGAACACACCTAAACTGCAATGGAGAAAGAGGTTGGAGACATCCCTTTGCCACAGGCATAGCTTCTGGCTTTTGCCAATTTATTTTATAGCTTGATAGTTTTGAAAAAAATTTAAATTGTGTATAAAACCTTTGGAACTGAAGAGGAAGGGTCTTTTATGAAAAGCAAAATATCATCAGCATACAGAAACATTTTATGCTCTTCTAAACCATGGATTACTCCCCTGATGCTTTTATCATTTCTAACTACGGATGCTAAAGGTTCTAAAAACAGTATGAATAATAGGGGACTCAGGGGATCCCCTTGCTTTGTCCCCCCCCCTTAATCTAAAAATGGTGATGCCAGTCTATTTGTTAAAACTGTTGCCCTAGGGTAAGAATAAATAGCACTCACCCATCTATTAAACCTTCGCCAAACCAAAATGCTTTAACAGTTTATTTAAGAAAGCTCCATTCTACTCTATCAAATGCTTTATGGGCGTCCAATGATAGAGCAGCTATTGGAGTGCTATTATTTCTACTTAGCCACATAAGATGTAGAAGCCTTCTGACATTATCAGATGATGTTCTGCCTTTCACAAAGCCCACTTGATCTGAATGAATCAGGCATGGTAATATTTTTTCCATTCTAAGAGCAATAACCTTAGTCAATATTTTGCAATCCACATTAATCAAACTCACTTGCCTGAAACTACCTGGATCAGTAGGATCTTTACCCTTTTTAGAAATGAGAAAAAACTCAAAGCCTCATTAAATGTGTCTGGCATCTTTCCTGATGAAAAAGATTCTTGGTAAACTTCAGTTAAAGCAGGAGCCAGTTTATCCATTAACTTTTTATAGTATTCTGACGGAAACCCATCTAATCCAGGTGATTTTCCTACTTTCATTAGGGATATAGCCTTTTTCACCTTTTCCACTGTTATGGAACTGTCTAAACCAGGGGTGGCCAAGTTCAGTCCTCGAGAGGCACCTTCCTGACACTCTTAGTTGTCTCCCTGCTCCAACACACCTCAATCCAATGAAAGGCTCATTAAAAGTCTGCTAACAAGTCTTTCATTGGATTCAGGTGTGTTGGAGCAAGGAGACAACTAAGTGTCAGGAAGGTGGCTCTCGAGGACCGAACTTGGCCACCCCTGGTCTAAACCTTTCTACTGTTCTTCTGTCAGTCTTGGCAAGTTACAGTAAATTTAGAAAAAAAATTGGCACACTTCTGTTTATCATATACTACTGCTGACTCAAAGTTTCTTATAAATAGAGCATATTCAACTTTTTTTATTATACATTTCATTTATCTGTAGTTTTAAGTGACAAACATGTTTCAATGTATCGTCTGAATAACACGCTGATAACTTCCTCTCTGGTTCCTTAAGTTCCATTTCCAATGTTATAATCTTTTTTAAATGTTCCCTTTTTTGTCTGCTGGCATAAGCAATAATCTGCCCACTCATATAAGCTTTGGATGCCTCCCAAACTGTCCCAATCTTTTCTGTTGAGCCTATATTAATTTTGAAAAACTATCCAACTCATCTTCCAGCAACTTAAGAAAATCAGGGCTTTGCAACAAAGGCATTTAATCTCCATCTACCCCTTCTGCCCAGATCTGGCTCCAAAATCACTCCCAGGTGCACGGCAGCATGACCAGTTAAGGCTACTGGACCTATTGTACAATCTGAAACATTCCCAACCAGATTATTACTTATTAAAAAGAGAATGTGATCTGAGTTTATGTGAATAAAATGTATACTCCCTTTCCCTTGGGTTGACTATTCTCCATATATCCACTAATCCACGATCTTATATCATTAGTTTATTCGCCATTATGTCTTTTGGTTTGTTTCTGGTGAAGGTGGTCTTGTCCAATGCAACATCTAAAACTTGATTAAAGTCTCCCACAATTATTGTATGATCCCTAACAAGCTCCCCCATTATTTTGTTTACTTTATGGAAAAAATGTGCATCTCTATGTTTGGAGTATAGATATCACAGATGTTGACTTGTTTCCTCCCATTTGTTTTGTTGTGCATTTTCAATTTTTGAGACATACGCTTTTTCTGTCTTGACACTTTGATTTCTTCCTTGGTCTGTTGTTTGCCTTTAACAACCTTCCCATGTTGTTTGTATTTGGTCCCGAGTATAGACACAGCTGACTGTGAACCACCATCATCTTTTGCAACATTGCGTGATTTACCCTCTTTTGAGTTTGATAATCCTCTCCTTTGTTTCAATTGACATCTCTCGTGTTGGAGCCATGATTCATGTCAGTCCACTTGGTGCAACAGCTCTCCAAGGTGTGATCACTCCTTTTTAGATGCAGACTAACGAGCAGATCTGATTTGATGCAGGTGTTAGTTTTTGGGATGAAAATTTACAGGGTGATTCCATGATTTATTCCTCAGAATTGAGTCCATATTTTTTTTCCCTCTGCTTGGTCTAAAAAAGTAACCGTTACTGACTGCCACAATGTTTTTTTTCCTTATTTCTTATAGTGTTTCTTAAAGCCAGAAAGTTGCCATTTGAAATGACTTTAGTTTTGTGTCATGTCTGTGATCTGCTTTTTTTCTACAAAATTAAACAACTGAATGAACATCCTCCGAGGCCGGTGATTCCATAATTATTGCCAGGGGTTGTATACATTAAACATTTTTACGTTTTATTTTTAGATATTCTCTAACCAATTTATAGAAAGGGGAGCCATGCCATTATTTTGTTAGTGCTTTGCAGGCTTTATTGTAACATAGGTTGTCATTCTCCTGGAGAAGGGGTACAAAAAAACCCCTGCACATTTACAAAAGTCTCACTGAGAATGTGGAGTGTATGGCTCGAGTCCTTGAAAACGGTACAATTTGCTTCAACTTCAAAAATAAAAGGGCACATTATAGATTACAAGACCAAAAAATTATTACAAAATGTCCTGGTTCACCCCCTTTTTCTAGATCTAGAATTTGTTAATCAATTCCAGTTTTATTTGTTTAAGACTAAAGACTTTTTATTTTCACCATTTTAAATGTCCCTGGCTGTGTCCCTCTTTAGGTGGCACCACCAATTATAGCAAAAACCTCTTGTAGCAAAGATTAGTGAAAACTGCAGAATTACTTTTTGATGAATTCTAATATCAAATAACCAACAGTGATCCATCGGTAAAAACAGGGGTGCTCAAGGAGCACTCAGTCGGATGCAAACAACAAATTAAGGTTTTCTGAACATTTATTCAATATTAAGGGCATAAAGTGTGTGCAGAACATAAACACAGATCAGAAGAGCAGAAACATCAGAAAGCCGACATCTTCTGCAGACAGCTAAAGAAAAAGCTGGAGGACGGAGAGAAGCCATGGTCTTCATCTGCCAAGATAGAAAGGTCCTCCGTTCTCTCATCTTCATCCACATGCTCTTGCTTCTTTTTATGCATTTATGGTCTTTTCTTGTAGTCTTCCAGGTGAGACAGTATCCAACAGGATGGGCCAAGGATGACCACAGAGAGCGCTGTGATACCAACAACCAGGTCCTGAGAGACACAAACAAGTTTTTATTTCGGCTCCACAAATAACAATACGCGTACAAGCAAAGCGCTGCGCAGCGAAGCTTGCTCTATGGTAGATTAAGGCACAAACCAGAAATGGCACAAAAAATCTGCTCAGTGGAGAAAAAGCCACAAACCGATGGTAAGACAAAGCCACAAACCAGAAATGACATGGTGAGATGCTGAAGAGCTTCGCTCATTCGTGTCCACGACATATACATATTACAGAAGTGAAGAATTATTGTTTGACATGAATACCTCAAAAAACCCATCATGTCTTTTTATTGCCAGGAAAACGGCTCTTCGAGCACACCATTTTACACCTAAAATTTTCTGGGGGAGACAAATTATGTTTAAAGTTAAAAATAAACTTTACTTCAACATGTCAGGGCCTGTTTAGAATGAGGGACTCCAGTTAGAATTTGTGAGGAAAGAAAAAGTGCACTTTACACCAAATGCTGAGTGATGCAACACTGGAACTGCCATGAAGGCAGCGTGATGTAGGTTGGATGATTGTTTTTCATCAAAATTCTACTCACAATACCCCATAATGACAACATGAAAAAAGTTTTTTTTGACACTTTTGCAAGCAAGGACACAGCCAAGATATCAAAGGAGTGGCTTCAGGACAACTCTGTGAATGTCCAAGAGGGACCCAGTCAGAGCCCAGATCTCAATCCAATTGAATGTCTCTGGAGAGATCTGAAAATGGCTGTGCACCATTGCTCCCCATGCAGCTTGAGATGTGCTGCAAAGAGGAATGGGCAAAACTGCCAATATATATGTGCGCTAAGCTTGTGGCATCACATTCAAGAACACTTGAGGCTGTAATTGCTGCCAAAGGTGCGTCAACAAAGTATTGAGCAAAGATACTTATGTACCTGTGATTTCTTAGTTTTTCATTTTTTAATAAATTTGTAAAAAAAAACTTTTCATGTTATTATGGGGTGTTGTGTGTCAAATTTTGAATGAAAAAAATTAATTTACTCCATTTTGGAATAGGGCTTTAACATAAAGTGTGGAAAACTGAAGCACTATGAATACTTTCAGAATACACTATATATTTTTTGTACTGAAATTAACCCAGGTGTCACGGACTGAGATGACCATCGTACCAGATTTGTATATTTGCTATCTGCACAAGCACAAAAGATAGGAAGTTTGTTCAGTACTGAGTTTACCCTTTCTGTGTGCAGAAAAGATTGAGAGCTGGTTTCAATTTATGAAGAAAAATTAACCTGCCTGTAAACTTGATTTTGGTCCGCACACAAAAAGGTTAAACTCAGTACAGATCAAACGCTCCATTGTTCGCGCATGCACAGATAGCGAATATACAAATGTGGTACAGGAGTAACCACAGTCTGTGCCACAGGTTTATCTTCATTTTGAGACCAGTTACAGAATCGACAACTCACCACACCGTATCTTAAGTTTCTAAGCAAATTAAAGTATTTGTCATCAAGCCATATCAGTTATTTGTAAAATTTGTAATGCTGGGGGAAAAAATTACTGTAATTTACATGCTGCTTAAGAAAAAAAAAATATTTCAAGGTAACAATTTAAGACATGGATCAAGTAAGTAGTTGTTGGTGTTATTACAAAAGGGGGGGGCAGGTACTAATGGAAAAAACTCATCCCAACAACTTCTTATACATAAAAGTCATTTGATTGCAGATAACCCATTTAGGCCCACTGTTCTCACCTAGTCAAATATGGTGGCTGTTATGCAGGTCACATGACCTTTGACCCAGATGGCCAACTTCCTCCAAACGTTACAACTGGCACCAGTATCCCCTATTTGTTCTGGCCTACGTCACACTAGCGACGGTTCAAAGGTCAAGTAATAGACTGGCGAGTAAGCAACAATTTGCTGAGATATTTTTCCTAAATTATTATGAGAATTCACGGCATGTTTGCACCCTGTACGACATCCTCATAAACACTTAAAAAGCACTTCCTTCCGCGCGGTCACGTGTCAAGGTCACTCATTAATTCACGGACTTTCTACTCTATAGTAGAGTTATTACTTATTCTACAAGTTTATGTTGCGTAAACCCTAAAGTGGTGTTTACTGCAAATAATGTACACACTTTCGTGCACGGCAGACACGGATACATGTTGGAAACTGAGTAAAAATGGCGCTATGCTAACGAGAAGCTAACAAGTTCGACGCCTGGAAACATTATGTTTGACACCGAGAGGACCTGCGACAGAGAGCTAAAGTGAATTGGAACGCGCTGGAATACGGATTATCTTCTCTCTAAGTAAATGTTTGTTCCGAGGTGCCGGTTCGGTTCGGACTCACCACTGCCGTCAAGGGCTCCTCAGGCGGCTGGGACGATATTCTGGCTCTGGGGACTAGCTGAGTCCTCGCTGCATTTCTCAGCAATCTGGAGACACTCGACAAAATCATCCTGAATACTCTAAATCCAATCTGATAAATGAAGCGCTGTTTATGCTGCGATTAATGTTGGAGTCGAACAGACTGACTGTGTTCGGTTCCAAACAGCCAGAAGGCGGTCGCTACATTAAGCTCCACCCACTTGCAAACTAAAAAAAAAAAACAAAAACAACAAACTTTATTTAATTTTCAAGCTTTCATGTTACAGAAAAATATAGTTCTAGTTGCGGTCGTTTGTACAACAGTTGTGCTCAAATGTTTACGTACCCTGCCAGAATTTACACTTTTATGTCCCGGGCGGCACTTGCGCCGCGAGGCGGGGCTTACAGCATCCGGGTTGTTCGTCCGTCTTTCCGTCAGTTCGTCTGTTAGAGGTGGGCGATACCGGGAATTTTGGTATTGATCCGATACCAAGTAAATACAGGCCCAGTATCGCCGATATCGATACTAATACCAATACTTTTTCATATTTAAGCTTCATAGATCCAAAGGATCCAAAAGACCTAGGATAGAATTTCGCCAAACATTGTACGTGACAACAAAATACTTTATTATCACAATCTACATTTTTGTTTTAAAAAAAGGAAGTGGCTATTCGCACGGCCGCTGTGTCCATAACTCTCATTTGGCTATTCACACGTCAAGCCTCTGTTGGTAAAACTTGGAACTACTTGTATAAACAAACATGCTGCATTAAATGAGAGTTATGGACACGACCGCCGTTCGAATAGGGTCGGCCTTTTGCCACCAGAGTCTTGCTGTGCGAATACTGAAATGAGAGTTACGGACACGGCCGAATAAAAAAAAAATCATCAAAATCGAAAAATATTAAAGGAGTTATGACATCTTGAATGCAGTATGTTTGTTTATACAAGTAGTTCCAAGTTTTGCCACCAGAGTCTTTCCGTGCGAATATATGTACCAGAGTCTTGCCGTTTGAATAGCCAAATGACAGTTATGGACATGGCCGCCGTGCAAATAGCCACAGCCTTAAAAAAAAAAAAAAAAATCACTCAACACAACTTAAAACAAAATTTCCTGAGGTAGAGGGCTGACAAACCACACAGCAGTCAGTGCGTGCGGGAGAGAAAAAAAGCTTGAGTATTGATCTTTTTATATGAGGATCGTTCAGTATCAGTACCAGCGTTGGTATCGATATTAGGATCGATCCGCCCACCCCTATCATCTGTCCATCCGTCCGTCCTTCTGCCAGGCCGCAATTCGTTCGCCGCAACGTAGCTCGGCACTTGTTGCTCGCAAAAATGTAATATTTGGTGGGTACATGCCTTGGAGGAGTACTACTCATGGGTTCAAAGGCCAGTGATTTACCTGCTTTTCAAGATCACCAGTGGTCACAACTGTCAAATCCTTCGCCACAACATATCTTGGCACCTATTGCTCACAGAAACTTAATATTTGGTGGGTACATGCCTTGGAGGAGTACTTCGCATGGGTTCGAAGGCCAGTCATTTACCTGCTTTTCAAGATCACAGATGGTCACAACTGTCAAATCCTTCACCACAATGTAGCTCGGCACCTATTGCTTGCAGAAACTTCATGTTTGGTGGGTACATGCTTTGGAGGAGTACTTCGCATGTGTTCAAAGGCTGGTGACCTTGACCTACTTTTCAAGGTCACCAATTGTCACAACTGTCAAATGTCACAACTGTACTGTAACGAACACTACATAGGTGAGACTAAGCAACCTTTACACAAAAAGCTATACCAGCATCGCAGAGAGGGCACCAGTGGACCTCAGTCTGCAGTTCATCTCCACCTTAAAGACACTAACCACAAGTTTGAGGACAAGGAAGTAAAATATTAGCCAGAGAGAAGAAATGGTTTGAGAGAGGGGTCAAGGAGGCATTCTTTGTGAAACGTTTGAAACCCAGCCTTAACCGGGGAGGGGGTCTGAGACACACTTTATCCCCTGTTTACAATGGGGTACTCAGGTCAAAGCAGTTTCAGTCTTTTGTTCATGGTAATGAGTCATTCACGTCATCAGCAGAGTCGTCAAGGGAGCCATCGGGAGACGGTCCATCCCATCATTAGGAGGGACAGCTGCCCTGTCATTAGGAGGGTGCTAACTAGAGCACAATAGGTGCTAATTAGAACTATTGTTTAGTCACTAGCCAATAGCAGTCTGCCTCTCGGTAGGAGGGGTCTGGTTAGGTTTAAAACTCCAGCTTTTGTGACTTCTTGATTATTCTTCTCTACAAGAGTCAAGACAGAAGTCAGACCACCAGAGCAAGAATTTTAGCTGAGGAAGCTTCTGCGATTTGAAGCGAAATGTCCTCGCGTCAAGCAACCCAGTCCAGTCGAAGATTCAAGCTTCTCTACAACTGTCAAATCCTTCGCCACAATGTAGCTCGGCACCTATTACTTGCAGAAACATCATATTTGGTGGGTACATGCCTTGGAGGAGTACTTCTCATGGGTTCAAAGGCCAGTGACCTTGACCTCTGTTTCAAGGTCACCAGTGGTTGCATTTGTTTTGAAGGCTGGGGACCGTGGCCGACTTTTTACGGTCACTGTTTGTCATATCTTCTAAATAAATATTATGCCAATCTCCAATTTTTTCATTGTATATCCCAGTTTACATCAAACTCAGCCACATGGGGTGTGCAGCCAGTACATTCTGAGTGCCGGTCCCAAGCCCGGATAAATGAGCAGGGTTGCGTTAGGAAGGGCAGCCGGCGTAAAACAAGCCAACCCAACTATGCAGACTAAGAATCGAATTGCCATACCGGATCGGTCACGGCCCGGGTTAACAACTTCCGCCACCGGTGCTATTGCCCAACAGGGTGCCGGTGGAAACTGGGCTACTGTTGGGTGAAAACGACGAAGAAGAGGAGGAGAATGTTTCCACAAACAGCGGGAGAAGAAGAAAACTAGAAGGGTGGAAATGAGAGTGGGGACTTTGAATGTTGGTAGTATGACTGGTAAAGGGAGAGAGCTGGCTGATATGATGGAGAGGAGAAAGGTAGACATATTGTGTGTGCAAGAGACCAAGTGGAAGGAAAGTAAGAGCAGGAGCATCGGCAGTGCGTACAAGTTGTTGTACCATGGTGAGGACAGGAAGAGAAATGGTGTTGGGGTCATTTTAAAGGAAGAGTATGTTAAAAGTGTGTTGGAGGTTAAGCGAGTGTCTGACAGGGTGATGAGTGTGAAGTTGGAAATTGAAGGGGTGATGATGAATATCATCAGTGCATATGTCCCACAGGTAGATTGTGAGATGAAGGAGAAAGAAGATTTCTGGAGTGTGTTAGATGAGGTGGTGGAGAGTGTGCCCAAACATGAAAGAGTGGTGATAGGAGCAGACTTCAATAGGCATGTTGGTGAAGGGAACAGAGGTGATGAGGAAGTAATGGGTAGATGTGGTATCAAGGATAGGAATGGGGAAAGACAGATGGTAGTTGATTTTGCAAAGAGGAGGGAAATGGCTGTGGTGAATACCTACTTTAAGAAAAGGGAGGAGCACAGGGTAACATAAGAGTGGAGGAAGGTACACACAGGTGGACTACATTCTTTATAGGAGATGCAAGCTAAAAGAAATCAGAGACTGTAAGGTGGTGGCAGGAGAGAGTGTCGTTAGACAGCATAGGATGGTTGTTTGTAGCATGACTTTAGAGGTAAAGAAGAAGAGAGTGAGAGCTCAACAAAGGTTCAGATGGTGGAAGCTGAAGGAGGAAGACTGTTGTGTGAAATTTAGCGAGCAGGTGAGAGAAGCACTGGTTGGAGGGGAAGCAATTTTGGACAACTGGAAAAGTACTACAGATGTGGTGAGGGAGACAGCTAGGACAGTACTGGGTATGACATCTGGACAGTGGAAGGAAGACAAGGAGACTTGGTGGTGGAATGAAGTGGTCCAGGAAAGCATAAGGAGAAAGAGGTTGGCGAAAAAGTTTTGGGATAGTTGGAGAGATGAAGAAAGTAGACAGGAATACAAGGAGATGCGGCGTAAGGCGAAAAGAGAAGTGGCAAAAGCGAAGGAAAAGGCATATTGCGAGCTGTACAAGAAGTTGAATAGTAAGGAAGGAGAAAGGACTTGTACCGATTGGCCAGACAAAGGGACAGAGCTGGAAAGGATGTGCAGCAGGTTAGGGTGGTAAAAGATGCACATGGTAATGTGCGGACAAGTGAGGAGTGTGTGCTGAGAAGGTGGAGGGAATATTTTGAAGAGCTGATGAATAAAGAAAATGAGCGAGAGAAAAGGCTGGATGATGTGGTTAGAGTATATCAGGAAGTACAAGAGATTAGTAAGGAAGAAGTGAGGGCTGCCATGAAGAGGATGGAGAGTGGAAAGGCAGTTGGTCCAGATGACATTCCAGTGGAGGCATGGAAATGTCTAGGAGAGATGGCATTAGAGTTTCTAACCAGATTGTTTAATAAAATCTTGGAAAGTGAGAGGATACCTGAGGAGTGGAGAAAGTGTGCTGGTTCCTATTTTCAAGAACAAGGGTGATGTGCAGAACTGCAGTAACTACAGAGGCATAAAGCTGATCAGCCACAGCATGAAGTTATGGGAAAGAGTAGTAGAAGCTAGGCTTAGAAAACAGGTGAAGATCTGTGAGCAGCAATATGGTTTCATGCCGAGAAAGCGCACTACAGATGCAATGTTTGCTCTGAGAATACTGCTGGAGAAGTACAGAGAAGGCCAGAAAGAGTTACATTGTGTGTTTGTGGACTTAGAAAAAGCTTATGACAGTGTGCTAAGAGAAGAGCTGTGGTATTGTATGAGGAAGCCTGGAGTGGCAGAGAAGTATGTTAGGGTAGTGCAGGACATGTACAAGAATAGTGTGACAGCGGTGAGATGCGCAGTCGGAATGACAGACTCATTCAAGGTGGAGGTGGGATTACACCAAGGATCAGCTCTGAGTCCCTTCTTGTTTGCAGTGGTGATGGACAGGTTGACGGATGAGATCAGACAGGAGTCCCCATGGACTATGATGCTTGCAGATGACATTGTGATCTGTAGTGAGAGTAGAGAGCAAGTTGAGTCTAGTCTGGAGAGTTGGAGATATGCTTTGGAGAGAAGGGAAATGAAAGGCAGTAGAAGCAAGACTGAGTACAAGTTTGTGAATGGGAGGGAGCCCAGTGGGATAGTGCAGTTACAAGGAGTAGAAGTGGTGAAAGTAGATGAGTTTAAATATTTTGGGTCAACTATTCAAAGTAATGGAGAGTGTGGTAAAGAGGTGAAGAAGAGAGTGCAGGCAGGGTAGAGTGGGTGGAGAAAGGTGGCAGGAGTGATTTGTGACCGAAGAATATCAGCAAGAGTGAAGGGGAAAGTTTACAAGACAGTAGTGAGACCAGCTATGTTGTACAATTTAGAGACAATAGCACTAACAAAAAGACAGGAGGCAGAGCTGGAGGTTGCAGAGCTGAAGATGTTGAGATTCTCTTTGGGAGTGACAAGAATGGACAAGATTAGGAACGAACATATCAGAGGGACAGCTCAGGTGGGACGGTTTGGAGACAAAGTCAGAGAGGTGAGATTGAGATGGTTTGGACATGTGCAGAGGAGGGACCCAGGGTATATAGGGAGAAGGATGCTGAGGATGGATCCACCAGGCAGGAAGAGAAGAGGGAAGCAAAAGAGGAGGTTTATGGATGTGCTGAGAGAGGACATACAGGTGGTTGGTGTGACAGAGGAAGATACAGAGGACCGGGTAAGATGGAAACGATTGATCTGCTGTGGCGACCCCTAACAGGAACAGCCGAAAGACAAAGAAGAATCCCAGTTTACATCAAACACATAAGGCTTCAACCAAATACCCACCCATACAAGTACATATTACTGCACTCTGCATGGAAAACAATACTGCGCAAGGGGCATTTTGTGATGAATGTCTAGTTTTTTCCCCATTTTTCAGAGAATATGATTGATAACACAAAAACTTTTTTTGCACATAGTGGTTGTGTGAAACCATTTATTGGAAACCTTTTTAAATCACAATGGCAACAGAAACTAACCAAATGGCCCTGATCAAAAGTTTACATACCTTGGTGATTTTGGCCTGATAACGTGGACACAAGTTAACACAAACAGGTTTGAATGGCTACAAAAGGTAACCATCCTCACCAGTGATCTGTTTGTTTGTAATTGGTTTTTGGGCTCCTGACAGACCATTGCATCTTTCATCCAGCAGTGTTGCCATAGTAACTGAAAAGTTACTTTAGTAGTTACTTTAAACAGTTACATTTTATAGTTATTTTATACAGTTACTTCATTAGCAGCTGTGGACCGCTTGTCAGCAGCTGCTGAATGTAACTAATGAAGTAATGTAACTTGGTTGTTTTTAAGATGAGTACTCAAATGTAACTATAAAGTAACAAAAAGGTAACTAATAAAGTAATTTTTCAAAGTAACTGTGGCAACACTGTCATTTAGTGCTCCACTGACGTTTCTGGTTTCCGAGTCATAGGGAAAGCAAAAGAACAGTCAAAGAAAAGGTAAGTGAATTGTATAAAACAGGAAAGGGATATAAAAAGATATCCAAGGGACTGAGAATGCCAATCAGCAGTGTTCCAAGTCTAATTAAGAAGTGGAAAATTAGCGATTCTGTTGGAAAAAAATAAAAAATTCTGCAACACCTGCCATCAAAATTGTTTGGAATGCAAAGAAAAACCCACAAATGACTTCGGCTGAAATATAGGTCTCTCTGAAACAAAGTAGTGTGGCTGTTTCAAGATGCACAATAAGGAGGCACTTGAAGAAAAATGGGCTGCATGGACGAGTCGCCAGAACAAAGCCATTGTACTACGTAAATGCCACAAAGTGTCCCGCTTACAATACACCTAACAGCACAGAAAACAAAGTAATTTGGAGTGATGAGACTAAAATTGAACTTTGTGGCCACAACCATAAACGTAAGATTTGGAGAGGAGTCAACAAGGCCTATGATGAAATGTGCACCATTCCTACTGTAAAACATGGAGGTGGATCATTGATATTTTGGGAATGTTTGAGCTACAAAGGCAGGCACAGGAAACCTGGTCAAACTTGATGGCAGGATGAATGCAGTAGTATTTCTATACTTAATACCTTAGTATTTCTTCTATTTTTCTAGTTGCTTCATGCTGACAAAGTATACTGTATTTTTTGTCTTTCTGCCACCTGATTCTGTTTTTTTCTCTCTGTTTGAGGTGAGGCTCCATCCAGAGATGGGAGTGGGTGTCTTCTTCTGCAGGCCTCCTGTCCTGTGCATCAGCATTTACTCCCAAAATTTCCTTTATATTTGTATTGTCAATTGTATTGATAGCATGGCTCAAGCAGAGGGTCACCCCTTTGTGTCTGGTCTGCTTGGGGTTTCTTCCTCTAATCATCTGAGTGCCTGCTCTTGGGGTTGGTAAGGTCAGACCTTACTTGTGTGAAGTGCCTTGAAGCAACTTTGTTGTGATTTGGCTCAATATAAATGAAAACAGATTGAAAATGCAGCAAAATTTGCAATCACCAGCCCAGAAGCTACGCATGGGATGTACTTGGATGCTCCAGTTTGACAACGATCCAAAACCTGTTGACCTATCATGGGGTACAGCAGAATAAAGTGAAGGTTCTGGAGTGGCTATCTCAGTCTCCTGACCTCAATATCATTGAGCCACTCTGGGAAGATCTCAAATGTGCAGTTCATGCAAGACAGCCCAGGAATTTACAGGAACTGGAGGATTTTTGCCCAGAAGAATGGGCCGCTTTACCATCAGAGAAAATAAAAAGCCTCTTCCGAAATATTATGAACTGGGGTATATAAACTTTTGATCAGGGTCATTTGGGTAGTTACTGTTGCCATTATGATGTAAAAAGAGTAAACACAGTTGTTTGACAATAAATGGCTTCACCCAACCACTAACAATGAGTAACTAAAACGTTTTTCTCTAATATGAAGTCTTTTGGATCTCACCACTGTATTGGTCACATTACCTTTGAAATTATAGGTCAAGCTCAAGGTGTCATGACTGTTTACCTCAAACAGTTTGGAGACTGTATGGATTAAATATGGCAGAATGGTAAGCATAACTTAGGATTAAGTGGTTTAGCAGGTTTGAAGCCACTTTCATTCCATTTTCTTTCTATATCTGGTGCTGTGTCACGAGGACCATCCAAAGTAAAACTACATAGTGCAAATCAATATATTGACATCTATCTGCTGTGGTGACCCTGAGCAAAACAGGAGAATTTATAAGAAATTAGTTTAGTTTAGGATTCAAATACAAATGTGGGTGTTGCACTGTCGGCGTGTCGCGTCTGGTATGAATTTATTTTTATTGCCATATAATGTTCCTGTGTTTTCTTGACACATTATGG
Organism: Thalassophryne amazonica; assembly: GCF_902500255.1. Lineage (NCBI taxonomy): Eukaryota > Metazoa > Chordata > Actinopteri > Batrachoidiformes > Batrachoididae > Thalassophryne > Thalassophryne amazonica. The sequence continues at coordinate 102,706,720 of NC_047110.1, forward strand.
CGTTATATTGCTATATACTCCTGTCCAGTTGGTGGCGGTAGTTCGACAACCGCCAATAAGCTCCTGGAGAAATAGAAGAATAAAAAAATATTCACACGTTTCTGTTGCGGTACCAAAAAATGTTGGTGAGTTTAAAATTCTTCACATTGTCCTTATCTTTTTTCCTCCATATTAAATTCTATGTCGTTTAAATGTACGTTTGAAACAGTGGAATGTTAACGCAGCAGAACTGTTCCGCCTAACCTCGTTCAGAAAAGTCGCACTTTAACACTCGATGGATTATTTTTAACAAGGAAAAATAATCATAAAGAAACATAACGTGAGCCCTTTAAAACTTTGCGAGATGATACGATAAATTAGGCACACAGTTGATTCATTGGCCGAATTTATATGTAATTTTAATTTACTCTGTAACACGACTAAAACTGATACACCCAGCTCAGATATGTTTACAAAGTTCACATCTTTGTTTGTTGAGGAGACGAATTCTTATCCTTTTTGGTTGTACTTTTATTATAATGTTGTTGTGTTTCAGAATGATGTGTTAATAGTAAATTCCAAGAGAACTAAAACAGCACAGATGGAAATGTTAGCATAGCGCAGCAGCTCCAGTCCGCCAAACTCCATTCAAAAAAACTGCAATTTAATTCGGGCTTTTATAGGAAAAAAGATAACTGGGTAGCTTTAAAAGTGAGTAATTTCAGATGTCCTGCTTGTTTGGGCAAAACATATGTAGATTAAATAGTACATTTACTGTCTTTCTATTGTTATTTTTTCGTTTACTTTCCTCACATATGTGTTTAGCCTAAAGGTGCCCTGACACTTGCACGAGTTTGATGCACGCACTTGCACATACTGTGTCGTGCAGGAGAGTAAACTCATCTTTAACGGGTGTAGACTGAACGTGAGAGGGGCGTCGGCGTGTGGAATTGCGCAAAGAGAATTTTGAAATGTTCAAAAAAATCTTTCACACTTAAGTGTCGTGCAACGTGGGACAATCTGCTTGCCAACACTACGCGCAGCTCATCAAGTCGAGTAAAGAAGAAATGAACAGTAAAAGTGATTGCGTCACCGCACTGCATCAGAGTCGTCTGAACGATTGTAATGAGATGTTAAATCTGTCATAAACATACTTTTACAGCTGCACACAAGAAGGAAAGAACTTGCAACTGTTTTAACAAGCCATGACAATGTAAACATTAGAGGTGCACCGATCAGGATTTTTTAGGCTGATCACTGAAATTTTGATCTGCCGATACCGATCAAGGCCGATACCGATCAAGTACATATTTGGATCATGCTCAAAATAAGAATATAGGTCTAATGTGTAGGACTATTTTTGCATTAAAACGTAATGATGAAAACAAAAAACGTATTCAAATAAAGACACTAGAATAAACTGCCAACTTTTGTTTTATTACACTGACTTTGTTCTACCAGCAAGCTTTTTCTTTTTTCCATTTTTCATGTTGCTCAGGTTACAGCCTACAGAGAATACACTGAGAATGTAAAATACAGCCCTCATTCTATGGGGTTAAAATTGTCTCATTAATATTTGTAAATACACACAGGGTGATCTACAGATAATCATTGATTTGCAAATGTGTTCAGATATCCACAAATGCAAATTTCATATTTGTAACTTGTAAATTGGTCTTTGCAAATAATGTTGTATTTGCAAATATAAAACTTAATTTGTAAAAAAAAAAAAAAAAAAAAAATTACATTTGTAAAACTGGAAATTGTATTTGTGAATTGAGTTTCAGCATTTGTGGATCACCAATTACATGCATTCATTGCTTTCCTCTGTGACGTAATTTTGAGACATTCTTTTTGCGAAATCCACAGATCCACAAACAAATGCCTACTGATTCACAAATACACACTCACGCACACTGGATATCCACTAGATGGCAGTGTGGTTCCATTCATTACACAGCAGTCTATTTAGATCTCTCAGAGCCATTTGACTCATTTTGACTTCTGATATGAGCTGGACGGACATGGACTACATTAGATGATGGCGACTGCTCTCCTTGACCGTCCAGCTCATATCGGAAGTCAAAATGAGTTTACGTCACAGAGGAAAGCGTGTCATGACAGGACCAAGTGCTCCCTGCGCTACTGCCTGCACTGTTGTGATCGGTCCTTTTGATCGGTGCATTTTGCTGATCACCGATCAAGGCGTGATCGGCCGATAATGATCCATGCTCGATCGATCGGTGCACCTCTAGTAAACATGACAAATAATTACCTTTCAAGATGGCTCCAAATGCTTTCTCCAGCTCGCTCAGCGAGCGCACGCAAACGGCTCCGGCTGGAGCGGTCCTCTGTGATTCAGGAAGTGATTAGAGCCCTTTTCAGCAGCCAACTTGCAGAGAAAATGATTAATCCACTACGAAATAATTTTTTATATACGCAGTGTCCAGCGCACAGCCGGTGAAACAAAGCATGGCGTCCAGCTGGGAAAACAGCGGGTGGGATAGTCACAAGGACGTGTGTGCAAGTGCGTGCACCAAAGTCTTGCAAGTGTCAGGGGGCCTTAAGTGTATTCAGAGAAAACAGTTTTTGAAGGTTTGACAGGTTGTCAATATTGATTTGAGAGAGGTCATTGTTGAATTGTTTGTCTGTCATGTCTTTAGGAGGACTGATCATCCATCATGGCAGGCAGGCTGAGCTTCAGTAACATCACTGCCCTGGCTCCGATGGTCCGGGTGGGGACTCTGCCCATGAGACTGCTGGCTCTGGACTACGGCGCAGATGTGGTTTACTGTGAGGTGAGCTCAGCTGGCGTGAGGAAAAACTAAACATAATGTCCAAGTTGATGTGTCTTAGCAAAAATTTTGTGCTCATTATTCTAGGAGCTGATCGACATCAAAATGGCCCAGTGTCGAAGAGTGGAGAACAGTAAGAAATTGTCACTTCTTGTCAGTACACCCCCACTCCCTATACTTAAAAATGAATAAATCTACACAGGTCTGTATATTTTCTCTGTCCTTCAGGATTTAGCACAGACTTTTGATGCTTTTGGATTCCAAATAGAAAAATTTCCAGTGCAGTACTTTAGCATAGTTTCATGATGTTTTATTATTGTCTTCTGTTTCTTCTTAGTTTTCCGTCACATTTTCTACAACCCCAGTTCCACTGAAGTTGGGATGTTGTGTAAAATGTAAATAAAAACAGAATAAACAGTCCAGGTCATTTGTCGTATTTTGCACATTATAATGCGCTGCACATTTTCAATGGGCGACAGGTCTGGACTGTAGACAGGCCAGTCTAGTACCCGCACTCTTTTACTACGAAGCCACGTAGTAAAAGAGTGCAGAATGTGGCTCAGCAATGTCTTGCTGAAATAACCAGGGGCGTCCCTGAAAAAGACGTTGCTTAAATGGCAGCATGTGTTGCTCTAAATCCTGGATATACCTTTCAGCATTGATGGTGCCATCACAGATGTGTAAGTTGCCCATGCCATGGGCACGAACACACCCCCATAACATCACAGATGTGTAAGTTGCCCATGCCATGGGCACTGACACACCCCATACCATCACAGATGCTGGCTTTTGAACTTTGCGCTGGTAACAATTTGGATGGTGTTTTTCCTCTTTTGTCCAGAGGACACGATGTCTATGATTTCCAAAAACAATTTGAAATGTGGACTCATCAGACCACAGCACACTTTTCCACTTTGCGTCTGTCCATTTCAAATGAGCTCAGGCCCAGAGAAGGTGGCGGCGTTTCTGGATGTTGTTGATGTATAGCTTTCGCTTTGCATAGTAGCGTTTTAACTTGCACTTGTAGATGTAGCGACGAACTGTGTTATCTGACATTGGTTTTCTGAAGTGTTCCTTAGCCCACGCGGTAACATCCTTTACACAATTCTTCTTCTTTGTCTTTCGGCTGTTCCCGTTAGGGGTCGCCACAGCAGATCAATCGTTTCCATCTCACCCTGTCCTCTGTATCTTCCTCTGTCACACCAACCACCTGCATGTCCTCTCTCAGCACATCCATGAACCTCCTCTTTGGTCTCCCTCTTCTCCTCCTGCCTGGTGGCTCCATCCTCAGCATCCTTCTCCCTGTATACCCTGGGTCCCTCCTATGCACATGTCCAAACCATCTCAATTTCGCCTCTCTGACTTTGTCTCCAAACCGTCCCACCTGAGCTGTCCCTCTGATATGTTCTTTCCTAATCTTGTCCATTCTTGTCACTCCCAAAGAGAATCTCAACATCTTCAGCTCTGCCACCTCCAGCTCTGCCTCCTGTCTTTTTGTTAGTGCCACTGTCTCTAAACCATACAACATAGCTGGTCTCACTACTGTTTTGTAAACTTTCCCCTTCACTCTTGCTGATATTCTTCGGTCACAAATCACTCCTGCCACCTTTCTCCACCCACTCCACCCTGCCTGCACTCTCTTCTTCACCTCTCTACCACACTCTCCATTACTTTGAACAGTTGACCCCAAATATTTAAACTCATCTACTTTCACCACTTCTACTCCTTGTACCTGCACTATTCCACTGGGCTCCCTCTCATTCACACACATGTACTCAGTCTTGCTTCTACTGACTTTCATTCCCCTTCTCTCCAAAGCATATCTCCACTTCTCCAGACTAGACTCAACTTGCTCTCTACTCTCACTACAGATCACAATGTCATCTGCAAACATCATAGTCCATGAGGACTCCTGTCTGATCTCATCTGTCAACCTGTCCATCACCACTGCAAACAAGAAAGGACTCAGAGCTGATCCTTGGTGTAATCCCACCTCCACCTTGAATGAGTCTGTCATTCCGACTGCGCATCTCACCGCTGTCACACTATTCTTGTACATGTCCTACACTACCCTAACATACTTCTCTGCCACTCCAGACTTCCTCATACAATGCCACAACTCTTCTCTTGGCACCCTATCATAAGCTTTTTCTAAGTCCACAAACACACAATGTAACTCTTTCTGTCCTTCTCTGTACTTTTCCAACAGTATTCTCAGAGCAAACATTACATCTGTAGTGCACTTTCTCGGCATGAAACCATATTGCTGCTCACAGATCTTCACCTGTTTTCTAAGCCTAGCTTCTACTACTCTTTCCCATAACTTCATGCTGTGGCTGATCAGCTTTATGCCTCTGTAGTTACTGCAGCTCTGCACATCACCCTTGTTCTTGAAAATAGGAACCAGCACACTTCGTCTCCACTCCTCAGGCATCCTCTCACTTTCCAAGATTTTATTAAACAATCTGGTTAGAAACTCTACTGCCATCTCTCCTAGACATTTCCATGCCTCCACTGGAATGTCATCTGGACCAACTGCCTTTCCACTCTTCATCCTCTTCATAGCAGCCCTCACTTCTTCCTTGCTAATCTCTTTTACTTCCTGATTTACTCTCACCACATCATCCAGCCTTTTCTCTCGCTCATTTTCTTTATTCATCAACTCTTCAAAATATTCCCTCCACCTTCTCAGCACACACTCCTCACTTGTCAGCACATTACCATGTGCATCTTTTACCACCCTAACCTGCTGCACATCCTTTCCAGCTCTGTCCCTTTGTCTGGCCAATCGGTACAAGTCCTTTTCTCCTTCCTTACTATTCAACTTCTTGTACAGCTCGCAATATGCCTTTTCCTTTGCTTTTGCCACTTCTCTTCTCACCTTACGCCGCATCTCCTTGTACTCCTGTCTACTTTCTTCATCTCTCCGACTATCCCAAACTTTTTCGCCAACCTCTTTCTCCTTATGCTTTCCTGGACCTCTTCATTCCACCACCAAGTCTCCTTGTCTTCCTTCCACTGTCCAGATGTCATACCCAGTACTGCCCTAGCTGTCTCCCTCACCACATCTGCAATACTTTTCCAGTTGTCCAAAATTGCTTCCTCTCCAACTAGTGCTTCTCTCACCTGCTCGCTAAATTTCACACAACAGTCTTCCTCCTTCAGCTTCCACCATCTGATCCTTTGTTGAGCTCTCACTCTCTTCTTCTTCTTTACCTCTAAAGTCATCCTACAAACAACCATCCTATGCTGTCTAGTGACACTCTCTTCCTGCTACCACCTTACAGTCTGTGATTTCTTTTAGCTTGCATCTCCTATAAAGAATGTAGTCCACCTGTGTGCACCTTCCTCCACTCTTATATGTTACCCTGTGCTCCTCCCTTTTCTTAAAGTAGGTATTCACCACAGCCATTTCCATCCTTTTTGCAAAATCAACTACCATCTGTCCTTCCCCATTCCTATCCTTGATACCATATCTATCCATTACTTCCTCATTACCTCTGTTCCCTTCTCCAACATGCCCATTGAAGTCTGCTCCTATCACCACTCTTTCATGCTTGGGCACACTCTCCACCACCTCATCTAACACACTCCAGAAATCTTCTTTCTCCTTCATCTCACAACCTACCTGTGGGGCATATGCCCTGATGATATTCATCATCACCCCTTCAATTTCCAACTTAACACTCATCACCCTGTCAGACACTCGCTTAACCTCCAACACACTTTTAACATACTCTTCCTTTAAAATGACCCCAACACCATTTCTCTTCCTGTCCTCACCATGGTACAACAACTTGTACCTACCGCCGATGCTCCTGCTCTTACTTCCCTTCCACTTGGTCTCTTGCACACACAATATGTCTACCTTTCTCCTCTCCATCATATCAGCCAGCTCTCTCCCTTTACCAGTCATACTACCAACATTCAAAGTCCCCACTCTCATTTCCACCCTTCTAGTTTTCATTCAAAATCCCCACTCTCATTTCCACCCTTCTAGTTTTCTTCTTCTCCCGCTTTTCGTGGCAACGTTTTCCTCCTCTTCTTCGTCGTCTTCGCCCAGCAGTAGCCCAATTTCCACCGGCACCCTGTTGGGCAATAGCACCGGTGGCGGACGTTGTTATCCCGGGCCGCGACCGATCCGGTATGGGAATTCGATTCTGAGTCTGCATAGTTGGGTTGGCTTGTTTTACGCCGGATGCCCTTCCTGATGCAACCCTCCTCATTTATCCGGGCTTGGGACCGGCCCTCAGAATGTACTGGCTGCACACCCCATGTGGCTGAGTTAACATCCTTTACACAATGATGTCGGTTTTTAATGCAGTGCCGCCTGAGGCATCGAAGGTCACAGGCATTCAGTGTTGGTTTTCTGCCTTGCCTACTATGTGTATAAAGTTCTCCAGATTCTCTGAATATTCTGATTATATTATGGACTGTAGATGATGGAATCCCTAAATTCCTTGCAATTGAACATTGAGAAACATTGTTTTTAAACTGTTGGTTCTATTTTTTTCACGCAGTTTTTCACAAGTGGTGATCCTCGCCCCATCTTTGCTTGTGAACGACTGAGACTTTTGGGGATGCTCCTTTTATACCCAATCATGGCACTCACAATTAGTGTCCTCAGTTCTCAAACACTTATTGAGTGTTAGAAGGAAAGGTGATGTAACACTGGTAAACATACCACTGTCCCAGCTTTTTTTTGAAACGTGTTGCAGGCATCCATTTCAAAATGAGCAAATATTTGCACAAAAACAATAAAGTCTATCAGTTTGAACATTAAATATCTTGTCTTAGTGATGTATTCAATTGAATATAGGTTGAAGAGGATTTGCAAATCATTGTATTCTGTTTTTATTTACATTTTATACAACGTCCCAACTTCATTGGAATTGGGGTTGTATCGTATTAGTGTGCTGTCTTTCACTCTGTCTTCCGCTGTCTCATGCTGCTTTAGTCCTGTCATTGGTGATGCTTTTTTGCTGGGATTTTCCTTCATGTGGGGGCAGTTGGCTTTGTGATACCGTGTTAACATGACCGGGCATATGTAGTCCTTGTGTTCTTTTATGACAGTCACATATGATGAGTGTAATTTAATGTCAGAACCTTTGGTGGTACTGTACTGAAGTGGTCCTGAAACCCTCAGAAATAAAACAACGTTTTTACAGTTTTTCGGCCCATTCTGCCAGTTGGTCATAAAAATGTTTTGTGTTTTTTTTTTTTTTTTTTTTCTTCCCCTCAAAGAGTTATCAGCTTTTAATGCCTCTGTGTTTGTTAGATGTGCTGGAGACAGTGGATTTTGTTGCTCCTGATGATCGAGTGATATTCAGAACCTGTGAAAGGGAGAAGGACAGAGTTGTATTTCAGATGGTGAGAAAAATACACACAAATAGTTAAAGTAATGTGTTTTCTTTGCAGTTGTTACATTCATCAATGAGGTTACAGGGTCACAGGTGTTTGTTGATTTGTTTTGATTTGCAGATTTACTCAATGTTTAGTTAGATAGTCTTAAGTTGTGTATCACAAATTGTCTTTGTTGCAGTGACGTTGCAACAGGTCCAAGGTTACCACACAGTTTTGGAAATGTTCCAAAAATTGTTGAAAAAATGCGATTGTTAATGTCTGTCTACTGTTTGGAGTCACTAGGTGCTTTTTTTGGGGGGTTTTTTTTTTTTTTAGGTTGTAGGCAGATATCATGTATTATGAAGTTACAGCAAAAACTTTTCTATTTGCAGGGAACTGCAGACCCAGACAGAGCCCTGACAGTGGCCCAGCTTGTGTGAGTTTACACATTACACACTTTGATACATGAAAGACCATAACAGGGCCTGAACCAAGGTTTGCATTTGTATACATTTAGTCTGGTTAGTTTGGTTTCACATGCTGCGCTCAGACTAAAGAACCTTTTGTGAGGTAATTATGTCCTGACAACATCATCTGTGTGGTGACAATGATTGGCTTGTCAAGATGCTTGCATCTGACTATGGCTTGTTGTGAAATTGGTGTACAGTTCCGTTTGAACACACACAAAAAAAAGTTCAGTTTGAAGATACAAAACTTAATGAATGGATTCCTTGTGTTGTATCTGCATTTGCATGGTTCTCAGCAGGAAACTGATGGATTCCCTACTCCAGGTAGGGAATGAGGTCTTACCCCAAGTGAAGGAGTTCAAGTACCTTGCAGTCTTGCTCACAAGTGAGGGGACAATGGAGTGTGAGATTGGCCAGAGAATCGGTGCAATGTTGCATTCACTCTCCTGTACTGTTGTGATGAAAAGGGAGCTGAGCCAAAAGGCGAAGCTCTCGATCTACTGGTCACTCTAAGTTCCTACTCTCACCTATGGTCATGAGGGTTGGGTCATGACCAAAAGAACTAGATCGCGGGTACAAGCGCCCGAAATGGACTTCCTTAGGAGGGTGGCTGGTGTCTCCCTTAGAGATAGGGTGAGAAGTTCAGTCCTCCGTGGGGAGCTCGGAGTAGAGCCACTGCTCCTTCGCGTTGAAAGGAGCCAACTGAGGTGGTTTGGGATGCCCCTGGGCGCCTCCCTAAGGAGGTGTTCCAGGCATGTCCATCTGGGGGGAGACCCCGGGGAAGACCCAGGACTAGGACTGGCCTGGGAACACCTCGGGATCCCCCAGTCAGAGGTGGTCAATATGACCCGGGAAAGGGAAGTCTGGGGTCCCCTGCTAGAGCTGTTGCCCCACGGCCCAATCCTAGATAAGCGGTTGAAGATGAGTGAATGAATGGGTCCTGATGGCTTCTGAAGGTCACTGTTGTGTAAGATTTTTTTTTTTACCCCGTGCAACAGTTGGTGGATTTCACTGAAGCGTCACACACACTGGTAGCACACCATATGAAGATGTGCATTAAGGAATAGACTGATATGATGTCTTCAAGTGGAGATAATGAGACTTTTCTTAAAAAAAAGTCTCTCTCTCTCGGATCATATTCTCAGTTACAGCTATAAACAGACTTGTGTAGAGGAAAAAAATGTAGTATCACCCAAAAACATTGTGCCACCAATATATAAAATATAAATGCATCAACATGACAGAGCATCATTTTGTGAACTTGCTCACAGATTTCTTGTTTGGATTGTGTTACTTTGTTGTGTGTGTGTGGGTGTGTGCGTGCGCGCTAAATTAAGTTGTCTATCCGGTACAGGGAGAAGGATGTGGCAGCTATCGATGTGAACATGGGCTGTCCAAAGGAATACTCCACCAAGGCGAGTCTTGCAGTGACCAGCCTGCCGCTGCTTTCACCTCAACATTTGACTGACCTTTTTTTTCCTGTAGGGTGGAATGGGAGCTGCTCTTCTGTCACATCCTGACAAGATTGAGGCAGTTAGTACTAAACTTCTCTTTTATTTTTATTCCTTGAATTAGGATGCAAATAACTGCATTTCATGAGGTTACGATGACAGTAGTGAGGTAATCTGTTCAGACTGACTTCAGATCCAGCTGATATTGGAAGGGGACAGGAGCTGCAGCAGAAATTATTACTCAATTAAACAATTAGTCACTCGAGGGGAAAATATTTTGCTAATTACCATATTTTCTGGCATAAGCTAACAAGCCAAATAATATTATTGTATGAGGCACAGACAACTCAAAAATATACTGGTTCTTGTTGCCACTGAATAGGCTGAAATGTCTGTTGGATGTTTAACTGTCTTTATTCAAGAATGTATGAAGGTTATTTCCTCTCTTCATTAAGGAGTGTTGTCTTTAAGTTTGAAAGCATGATTTATTAATAACACTCGTTCTCTTAAGAACCAGCATATCTTCGTCATTCTGCTCCCATGTATGAACCATAGTACCTCTTTCAGATCACTATGCAGGAACAGCTTGTCATGCGTTTTAGGCATTGGCATTTTGTGGCCGTAGATGGTATTGCAATATTTTTTCATATGTCGCTTCGAAATCAAAGTCACAGGTCCAGTAAGACAAACAAACAAAAAGATTAATAGTTTGTAAAATACGGCAAATAATGTCCAAATTTAACTTGTTCCAGCATTTCAGATTTGAATGTTTTCCTCTTTTCAATTCAATTATTTCCTTTTCTCAGATTCTCAGGAAGCTCATCACAGGAATTTCCAAACCAGTGACATGTAAAATTCGAATTCTTCCTTCGGTAAGAACTACAAGAGGAACAGCTTCACCTGTAGGGCTATTTCAGTGGGTTATTGTTGCAATAACTGCATTTTATATGCTCTTGTAAATTATTTATTTGAATTGATTCACATAATTTATCAAGCAAACTCCCAATGTACACAGACTACCTTTGATTTAATTACTTCACTGTTTGACATTTGAGGCATATTGATCAGTTTGTTTAATCCATGGCAGAGCCCCCCCACTGACTTCTTACTTTATTGGTTTCAGCTGGAGGAAACTGTCAGTCTGGTCCAGAGAATCGAGAAGACTGGTGTTACTGCTGTTGCAGTCCACGGCAGGTGAGCTAATTCACTGACCTTACTAATTAAGGGACAAATTCAAAAAAGTGAAAGAAGAAATTGTTCTTGCATTATATTCCACATGCATGCTTAAATGTCTCTCTGTAACTACTGGCTTTACAGTCTTAACATTGGTTTAGAATTATTAAAGTTTTAAAAAGTTTTTGAACGATTTAATTAAAGAATAACAGAAACTGAACACTGAATCAACCCCCCCCCCCCCCAAAAAATCCAAATCTCATATTTTGGTATGACCAAAGCTTGTCAGTAGATTATGTTAAATTGCTTGGTGATACTGGCGTTGCAACGCGCGTGTTCCTTTAATGTCATTCTTTAGTATACTCGCTTTATGATACCATGAAAAGTCAGTCTGATAGCTATCTGCTATTACTTGGGGAGTTCTGTGCTCTTTGTTTGCACAAAGTGTAAATGCGTTGCTATTTCAAAGAACATTGGATTTTAAAAAGGAATAGACTGCACCATCTTTGCTTTGTTATGACTACATGTGGCAAAACGCATCGTATGTCATAGAATCCAATGGACGTTGACCTCGTTTGTCCTTCCTGTGTCGTTGAAGCATTCAAAATAGTCAAAGCTATTGCAAAGCTATTGTTCTTAAAACTGTTTCTGGTGCCAGCAGTAAGTTCCACCATATTTTACCAAAAAAAAAGGGTAGGGGACAACTTTCAATTTTGACCCCAATACAAGCTCTTTTGTTTTTTTTTTTAGCAGATAACTCCATAATTGTCAACTGTAGATAGTACAATCTATAACTTTCTGAAATCTGTCAGACAGATAATATGGTATATGTTTCAACATGATTGGAGCATTTTTAAATTTTGAACCCTGTGTAATCTTTAATTGGTCCCTATAGCTATGACTCAAGGAAGACTATCGTGCATTTTTGTTTAGGCTGTTATTCTGAAGATGGATTATGTAATTTTGGTCCCTTTGGTGATGCATTCTGAATGAATGAATGAATGGCAATCATTCATTCATTTTCTGATGCTTATCCACATCGCAGAGGCAGTATACTAAACAGCTTATCCCTCATTTCCCTATCCCCGGCCCTGTCCTCTAACTCTTCCTGTGGGATCCTGAGGTGTTCTCAAACCATCTGGGAAGTACAATCCCTCCAGCATGTCCTGGGTCTTCCCCTGGGTCTTATTTTTTTTATTTATTTATTTATTTTTCTGAAAATTTTCTCAAGCATTGGGCTTGAGACCAGATCCTCAGTTCAGATCCCAGTCTGACTGGAAAATCACGAAGGGCCCTTGTAGTACAGCAGATAACTGTAAGAATCGTTTATCCAATCCAGTCCAATCCAATCCATTTTATTTATAAAGCACATTTAAACAGACTTGTCTCCAAAGTGTTGCACAGCAAAAGCACAGACACACAAAATAGTAATAATAACAATAATAACAATAAAATAGATAGATAAAATAATACATAAATAAATAAAACCATGATAAAACAATAAATTTCAATAAAATAAAAATAAAATAAGACACAACTCACGTGGTGTTAAAAGCCAAAGAATAAAAGTGGGCCTTAAGACGGGACTTAAAACACTCCACAGTGGGAGCAGATCGGACGTGTAGGGGCAGAGCGTTCCAGAGTCTGGGACCGACCACTGAGAAGGCTCTGTCCTCTCGAGTTTTAAGTCTCGTCCTAGGCACCATGAGCTGGGACTGGCCCTCGGACCTCAGAGCTCGTGCTGGAGTGTAAACCTGGAGGCAGTTGATGATATATTGCGGGGCCAGTCCATTCAGAGCTTTAAAAACAAACAAAAGTATCTTAAAATCAATTCTGAAACGTACAGAGAGCCAGTGCAGAGAAGCCAAAATTGGGGTAATGTGCTCACGCTTTCTGGCCCCTGTTAAAAGTCGAGCCGCTGAATTCTGGACTAACTGCAGTCGGGAAAGTGCGTTATGGCTAATTCCGGAATAAAGTGCATTGCAGTAGTCTAAACGAGAAGAAATAAAAGCGTGCATGACTTGGATAAAAGGTTTCACTTTTGATAAAAGACGAAGGTGAAAAAAACTTGATTTTAAAACTGCGTTAAAACCGCGTTTAAATCTGGTTACAAGTGGCAAAATTTGACTGTGTATACCTTTTGGTACATATTGTAGAAAAATAACTTTATCCATTTGAATTTTCAATAGGGGGCCAAGTAGGGGTCAATTGAAGAATTGCACAGGGTCAAACTTAAAAAAAACGTTCCAATCATATTGAAAGTGATACCACATTATGTATCTGATGACAGTGATTCCAAAAAGGTATAGTTTGGGCTATCTATAACTGAATGTTCTGTTATGGGGTAAAAACAGCAAGAATGGTGACAAAGGTCAGTTTCAGTTTGTACAGGGGTCAAAAGTTAAACTTGCTTCAGTTTTTTTAAAACCTGGTGCAAATTATTGGTTGAACTAATACGATTAATAAATGGAATAGTTCTGACTGTATTGAATGTTTGGTATCCAATGTAAAGGTCAAACAATGTTGATGTCCAAGCATGGCGACCTTTATCGCCATACTTGCTGTTTTTACCCCATAACTCCAGAACATTCAGTCACAAATAGTCCAAACTATACCTTTTTGGAATCTTTGTGATCAGACACATAATGTGGTATAGCTTTCAATATGATTGGAACATTTTTTTTGACCCCTATGCAGTTCTTCAGCTGACCCCCACTTGGCCCCCTATTGAAAATTCAAATGGCTAACGTTATTTTTCTAAAATATGTACCAAAAGGTATACATGGTCAAACTTTGGTGCTTGTAACCAGATTTTAAGGATTCCTCTGCAAATATTCTGTTATCTGCTGCACTATTGGGCAAGGTCCTTAATCCCCTAGTTGCTCCTGGTGTGTAGGGGGCGCCTTGTATGGCAGCAGCCTGACATCGGGGTGAATGTGAGGCATTGATGTGTAAACCTCTTTGAGCATCTGATGCAGATGGAAAAGAACTATATTAGTGCACTTCATTTACCATTTAACTTTGGAGAGATATTGTTGCTATTTAACCTGACTGCTTTATTTTGGCGGCTGTGTGAATGTGTTTTTTCAGGTTTAAGGAGGAACGTCCCAGGCATCCTGTCCACTGCGGTTACATTCAGGCCATCGCTCAGGCCGTTTCCATCCCTGTCATCGCCAAGTAAGCCTCAGTGTCTGCTGCACTGTACATTCTAAGCGCTGATTTAGCGCCTTTAGTAATGTGATTAGGTAAAAAATGTGTAAAACAGTTCACTGTGCAGTCAGTGTAGGTTTGGAATTGTTTTTTTTTTTTTTTAATGTGTGAGGACACAATTTTTGAGGTGTGACTCAAGTTTGCAAAATGCAGTGGTGGGCACAGTTCCTCTAATCCGCTAACTGCTAATTAGCGAAGCTAAATTTTTTTTGTTAGTAGATTAGATTTTCAGCTAACTTCAAAAACCATCAGTGGACCAATTAGCTTCCGCTAAATTTAGTTCTGCTAATTTAGACCGCTAATGTTTTTTACATAGTTGGTAATGGTGACAAAAATTTAGAAACCCTAAAATCATACATGTTGGCTCCTGTCTGCTACGTATTTTGCAGCAGTCAGGCAGCTGAGAGGAGCTGAGCTCAACTCTACCCCAGCAGAAGGAGCCTGGCTGCCAGGCTGCTACAAAAAAAAGTATTTTTTCTTCACAGCATAGAGCGGTCAAGCCGTGAGGCCGAAGTCCTCAAAAGGAAAGCAGGTTTGACTTATGGTTTTGATTTATAAACCAAATTAATCCGGATAGTTTAACACAAATGTTTTAATTTTAAAATAATGCACTAATTTTGAAGTTTTGAATATTAACACACACAGATGCCAAAATGCATTATGGGTAAACTGAGCCTCTGATCACTGATTGGTCGATTAATTATACAACCCCTGGCAAAAATTATGGAATCACCGGCCTTGGAGGATGTTCATTCAGTTGTTTAATTTTGTAGAAAAAAAGCAGATCACAGACATGACACAAAACTAAAGTCATTTCAAATGGCAACTTTCTGGCTTTAAGAAACACTATAAGAAATCAGGAAAAAAAAAATGTGGCAGTCAGTAACGGTTACTTTTTAGACCAAGCAGAGGGAAAAAAATATGGAATCACTCAATTCTGAGGAAAAAATTATGGAATCATGAAAAACAAAAGAACGCTCCAACACATCACTAGTATTTTGTTGCATCACCTCTGGCTTTTATAACCGCTTGCAATCTCTGATGCATGGACTTAATGAGTGACAAACAGTACTCTTCATCAATCTGGCTCCAACTTTCTCTGATTGCTGTTGCCAGATCAGCTTTGCAGGTTGGAGCCTTGTCATGGACAATTTTCTTCAACTTCCACCAACGATTTTCAATTGGATTAAGATCTGGACTATTTGCAGGCCATGACATTGACCCTATGTGTCTTTTTGCAAGGAATGTTTTCACAGTTTTTGCTCTATGGCAAGTTGCATTATCATCTTGAAAAATGATTTCATCATCCCCAAACATCCTTTCAATTGATGGGATAAGAAAAGTGTCCAAAATATCAACGTAAACTTGTGCATTTATTGATGATGTAATGACAGCCATCTCCCCAGTGCCTTTACCTGACATGCAGCCCCATATCATCAATGACTGTGGAAATTTACATGTCCTCTTCAGGCAGTCATCTTTATAAATCTCATTGGAACGGCACCAAACAAAAGTTCCAGCATCATCACCTTGCCCAATGCAGATTCGAGATTCATCACTGAATATAACTTTCATCCAGTCATCCACAGTCCACGATTGCTTTTCCTTAGCTCATTTTAACCTTGTTTTTTTCTTTTTAGGTGTTAATGATGGCTTTCGTTTAGCTTTTCTGTATGTAAATCCCATTTCCTTTAGGCGGTTTCTCACAGTTCGGTCACAGACGTTGACTCCAGTTTCCTCTCATTCGTTCCTCATTTGTTTTGTTGTGCATTTTCGATTTTTGAGACATATTGCTTTAAGTTTTCTGTCTTGACGCTTTGATGTCTTCCTTGGTCTACCACTATGTTTGCCTTTAACAACCTTCCCATGTTGTTTGTATTTGGTCCAGAGTTTAGACACAGCTGACTGTGAACAACCAACATCTTTTGCAACATTGCGTGATGATTTACCCTCTTTTGAGAGTTTGATAATCCTCTCCTTTGTTTCAATTGACATCTCTCGTGTTGGAGCCATGATTCATGTCAGTCCACTTGGTGCAACAGCTCTCCAAGGTGTGATCACTCCTTTTTAGATGCAGACTAACGAGCAGATCTGATTTGATGCAGGTGTTAGTTTTGGGGATGAAAATTTACAGGGTGATTCCATAATTTATTCCTCAGAATTCAGTGAGTCCATATTTTTTTCCCTCTGCTTGGTCTAAAAAAGTAACCGTTACTGACTGCCACAATTTCTTTTCTTGATTTCTTATAGTGTTTCTTAAAGCCAGAAAGTTGCCATTTGAAATGACTGTAGTTTTGTGTCATGTCTGTGATCTGCTTTTTTCAACAAAATTAAACAACTGAATGAACATCCTCTGAGGCCGGTGATTCCATAATTATTGCCAGGGGTTGTATGTAAAAACCAACGCTCAACTTGATGTGTGTGTTGGTTTTTACAAATGTGTATTTGTAAATGTCAGTTTTTAGCTGTGACCACCACTGGCTAAATGCTAAAATGCCCTTACTCATATAAGCATGGTCTTCTTTATAATTTGCAGTTTTAATTGGTATCCCAGTGCAAAGTGTGTGTGTGTAATATACACATTTATTGTTATTTACATTAATTATTAAGATCATATTGTCTTATGTACAATTTGTACTTGTTCAATCAAGTCCCTCTATATTGTCATGTGATGGAAATAAGTGTTTATGCTTTATTGTGGTATCTGTGTATCATTGATATGTTCACTTCTGTATTTTTATATTGATGTTCCAGAATAAACCCAGTCAATCAATCATAAACAATATTTTAATTAGAAAAGCTTCATCTGTTTAGCTTTGAGAATTATAATATTAATATAATTATAATTATAAACTGTTTTCTAATTTGTGTCTTACGTTTAAGATTTTAAATGGCTTGGCTCCTTCCCCATTACGTCAATTTGTTAATATTCGTCCGGAGCAGTTTATAAGGTCTGCCAGAATATCTTCAATAAGAGACTATTCTGTGCCTTTCCGTCATACTGCTTTTGGTCAGTCACCTTTCTCTGTGAAAGCCACGACTCAGTGGAACACTCTCCCTGACAGCATCAAGAACTCTGATTCTACTGGAAGCTTCAAGAAGAAACTGAAAAATTTACTGAAAGACACTCAATTCTGTAACCACTGATTTTAGAAATATTATGTAAAATATGACGGTGTGAATATGTTTGCCTGTATGTGAATGTATATGTCTGTGTGGGTGATTTACACCTCTGCAGCTTTGAGCTCATGTTTTTGTGATGCTTTATTATTTATGTTTTAATTGTGACCTGCCAAGCGACTGCCGATGTAAATTAGCTTTAAGCTGACTCTGGTACAATGCATCAAATGGAAACATTTATGTTTTTTATTGTACAACCTCAATTCCAATGAAGTTGGGACATTGTGTGAAATGTAAATAAGAAGAAAATACAATGATTTGCAAATCCTCTTCAACCTATATTCAGTTGAATACACCACAAAGACAAGATATTTAATGTTCAAACTGATAAACTTTATTGTTTTTGTGCAAATATTTGCTCATTTTGAAATGGATGCCTGCAACACATTTCAAACAAGTTGGGACGGGGCAACAAAAGACTGGGAAAGTTGATGAATGCTCAAAGAACATCTAATTGGAAACAGGTGAGCATCATGATTGGTTATAAAAAGGAGCATCCCCAAAAGGCTCAGCCATTCACAAGCAAAGATGTTGTGAGGATCACCACTGTGTGAACAACTGCATGAAAAAATAGTCCAACAGTTTAAGAACAATGTTTCTCAACATTCAGTTCAAAAGGAATTTAGGGATTCCATCATCTATAGTCCATAATATAATTAGCAGATTAAGAGAATCTGGAGAACTTTCTACATGTAAGCGGCAAGGCCGAAAACCAACATTGAATGCCCGTGACCTTTGATCCCTCAGGCGGCACTGCATTAAAAAGCGACATTGTGTAATGGATGTTACCGCGTGGGCTCAGGAACACTTCAGAAAACCATTGTCAGTTAACACAGTTCATCACGACAAGTGCAAGTTAAAACTCCACCATGCAAAGCGAAAGCCATACACCAACAACATCCAGAAACGCTGCCACCTTCTCTGGGCCTGAGCTCATTTGAAATGGACAGACGCAAAGTGGAAAAGTGTGCTGTGGTCTGATGAGTCCACAAAAGAGGAAAAGACCATCCAAACTGTTACCAGAGCAAAGTTCAAAAGCCAGCATCTGTGATGGTATGGGGGTGTGTTGATACCCATGGCATGGGCAACTTACACATCTGTGGTGGTATGGGGGTGTGTTGGTGCCCATGGCATGGGCAACTTACACATCTGTGGTGGTATGGGGGTGTGTTGGTGCCTATGGCATGGGCAACTTACACATCTGTGATGGTATGGGGGTGTGTTAGTGCCCATGGCATGGGCAACTTATACATCTGTGATGGCACCATCAGTGCTGAAAGTTGCATCCATGTTTTGGAGCAACACATGCTGCCATCCAAGCAACATCTTTTTCAGGGACGTCCCTGCTTATTTCAGCAAGACAGTGCCACATATTTGAAATGTGTTGCAGGTATCCATTTCAAAATGAGCAAATATTTGGAGAAAACAAAGTTTATCAGTTTGAACATTAAATATCTTGTCTTTGTGGCATATTTAATTGAATATAGGTTGAAGAGGATTTGCAAATCATTGTATTTTGTTTTTATTTACATTTTATACAACGTCCCAACTTCACTGGAATTGGGGTTGTACATGGTCCCTTTACAAATAAACAAATAAAATAAATAAATATTTCCATTTTAATAGCATCTGTAGGAAGGGTGTGCATGTGCGCATACATGAGCTTTTGACAAGAGCAGAAGTTAGCTTTGAGTTAGTGAAAGTTAGTGTGCACATTAATGTCCACGAAATATTTTGTAAATCACATCAGGTTCCAAACAGAGTTTTCAGTTTTAGAAGTGTTTATTTTTCACTAGCTTTTAATATATGAGAAATGGGTTACATTTACATTTAAACAAAACAGCTTCATAGCGCCAGAGAGACCAGCCACTAATGTCACGGTACCGCTGTACCATGATTGGCTGTCACCCTCACCACTTAAAAAAAAAAAAAAAAAAAAAACGGATTTGCATGATTCATAGCATAACAAGAGGAAACCGAATGCGATTTTTTTTTTTTTTTTTTACCTCTTAAAATACCTGT
The DNA here is from genome assembly GCF_902500255.1 of Thalassophryne amazonica. Taxonomy (NCBI): domain Eukaryota; kingdom Metazoa; phylum Chordata; class Actinopteri; order Batrachoidiformes; family Batrachoididae; genus Thalassophryne; species Thalassophryne amazonica. Next base: position 102,726,340 of record NC_047110.1, read on the forward strand.
TACAGTTGGTCAAGGTTAGCCGTCTTTGAACTAGTCCAAGGTCTGTGTACTAAGAATGTCCCCTCTGAATTTGAAGACTGGCAGTAATAGAACTGGACTTATGCAGAGCACAGACAGATGGACGGATGGACGCAGAGTCTTTGCAATTCGCGATGGCCATATTTGATAAAAACATTGAAATAGGATTTTTTTTTATGCCAAGCATCTCTTGGCTTGTGACTATGCATTATTTTTTCAGTAAATTGAGCATCTTTTAAAAAAGTATCTATTTTTTGCAGCGGGGGGTCTCTGGATTTGGTGAAAACCAACAGTGACATTGAAGAGTTCAGGAAGTTGACCGGTGCCTCATCGGTCATGCTGGCTCGTGCCGCCATGTGGAACGCATCTGTGTTCAGCAGCCAAGGTCCTCTTCCTCTGGAGAAGGTTATGGAAGAATATCTCAAATATGTGAGTTTCCTGTTCAGACCTGTGGACCCTTAAGGCAAGAACGCTCCAGGCGATTCTCTGGTTGCAGCCTGATGACGTTGAAGTCTTCTCTACTGGTTAACACGGTGTAATAAAAATCCTCACTGTAGGAAAAAATCATAGTGGTGTAATTTCCATTTATAATGTTGTCCACCTTTACAACAGTACAGGTGCTGGTCATATAATTAGAATATCATGAAAAATTGTATTTATTTCAGTAATTCCATTCAAAAAGTGAAACTTGTATCTTATATACATTCATTACACACAGAATGTGTGTAATGAATGTATATGTGTAATGTATGAGCATGTACAGCACTCAATACGTAGTTGGGGCTCCTTTTGTCAGAATTACTGCAGCAATGCGGCGTGGCATGGAGTCGATCAGTCTGTGGCACTGCTCAGGTGGTATGAGAGTCCAGGTTGCTCTGATAGTGGCCTTCAACTCTTCTGCATTGTTGGGTCTGGCGTGTTGCATCTTCCTCTTCACAATACCCCATAGATTTTCTATGGGGTTAAGGTCAGGCGAGTTTGCTGGCCAATTAAGAACAGCGGTACCATGGTCCTTAAACCAGGTACTGGTAGCTTTGGCACTGTGTGCAGGTGCCAGGTCCTGTTGGAAAATGAAATCTGCATCTCCATAAAGTTGGTCAGCAGGAGGAAGCATGAAGTGCTCTACAACTTCCTGGTAGATGGCCGCGTTGACCTTGGACCTCAGAAAACACAGTGGACCAACACCAGCAGATGACATGGCACCCCAAACCATCATTGACTGTGGAAACTTTACACTGGACCTCAAGCAACATGGATTCTGTACCTCTCCTCTCTTCCTCCATACTCTGGGACCTTGATTTCCAAAGGAAATGCAAAATTTATTTTCATCGAAGAACATAACTTTGGAGCATTCAGCAGCAGTCTAGTCCTTTTTGTCTTTAGCCCAGGCAAGACGTCAAGTCAGCAGTCTTCCCCATGATTGTGTAGTCTACAGAACTAGACTGAGAGACCAGTTAAAGACCTTTGCATGTGTTTTGAGTTAATTAGCTGATTAGAGTTTGACACCAGGTGTCTTCAGTACTGAACCATTTCACAATATTCAAATTTTCTGAGATACTTAATTTGGGATTTTCATTAGTTGTCAGTTATAATCATCAAAATTAAAAGAAATAAACATTTGAAATATATCAGTCTGTGTGTAATGAATGAATATACAACCCCAATTCCAATGAAGTTGGGACGTTGTGTAAAATGTAAATAAAAACAGAATACAATGATTTACAAATCCTCTTCAGTCTATATTCAGTTGAATACACCACAAAGACAAGATATTTAATGTTCAGACTGAAAAACTTTATTGTTTTTGTGCAAATATTTGCTAATTTTGAAATGGATGCCTGCAACATGTTTCAAAAAGCTGGGACAGTGGTATGTTTACCACTGTGTTACATCACCTTTCCTTCTAACAACACTCAATAAGCCTTTGGGAATTGAGGGCACTAATCGTTGAAGCTTTGTCGGTGGAATTCTTTCCCATTCTTGCTTGATGTGCGTCTTCAGTTGTTCAACAGTTCGGGGTCTCTATTGTCATATTTTGCTCTTCTTAATGCACTACACATTTTCAATGGGCGACAGGTCTGGACTGGATGTTGTTGATGTATGGCTTTCGCTTTGCATGGTAGAGTTTTAACTTGCGCTTGTAGATGTAGCTACGAACTGTGTTAACTGACAATGGTTTTCTGAAGTGTTCCTGAGCCCACACGGTAAGATCCTTTACACAATGATGTTGGTTTTTAATGCAGTGCCGCCTGATGGATCGAAGGTCACGGGCATTCAGTGTTGGTTTTCGGCCTTGCCGCTTACGTGTAGAAAGTTCTCCAGATTCTCTGAATCTTCTGATTATATTATGGTCTGTAGATGGTGGAATCCCTAAATTCCTTGCAATTGAATGTTGAAAAACATTGTTCTTAAACTGTTGGACTATTTTTTTCACGCAGTTGTTAACAAAGTGGTGATCCTCGCCCCATCTTTGCTTGTGAATGGCTGAGCCTTTTGGGGATGCTCCTTTTATACCTAATCATGACACTCACAATTAGTGTCCTCAGTTCCCAAATGCTTATTGAGTGTTGTTAAAAGTAAAAGTGATGTAACACAGTGGTAAACATACCACTGTCCCAGCTTTTTGAAATGTGTTGCAGGCATCCATTTCAAAATGAGCAAATATTTGCACAAAAACAATGAAGTTTATCAGTTTGAACATTAAATATCTTGTCTTTGTGGTGTATTCAATTGAATATAGCTTGTAGAGGATTTGCAAATCATTATATTCTGCTTTTATTTACATTTTACAGAACGTCCAAACTTCATTGGAATTGGGGTTGTATAAGTTCCACTTTTTAAAAGGAATTACTGAATTGATATTCTAATTATATGACTAGCACCTGTAGATGGATCCAGGAAAAATAAAAGGGAGCAGACCCTGGAAACCTGACAGGCATTTTTCCTAATACAACTCTAAGGGTCCATTCACACATAACACGAAAGATGCAGAAAAAGAAAATCCGCAAACCAAAAATGAAATAGGGAAACACAAAACATTCCACCTGCTGTCGGGAGGAATGCACATTCGGACAGGCATGCACCATACCACGGGACAGTTTCGTGCACGCTTGTGTTTGCACACGGAATGTTGTGCACACGGCAGTGGCGCAAAAAATTAATAAAACACCACAATTTGTAATACTTAATTCCTGTTATAAAGAGCGGAGTTAGCCTCTGCATAAATGTACACCAGGAAGTAATGAAATAACGTGAATCACTGTTCTCTCTTTTATGTTTTACGTTAATTACCTGATGCGCTCCTCTCATGAAGACATCAGCCGGGCTCCCATCTCATGAAGAGTCAGCTCTTGCATCATGAATGCATCAGCCAGGATGGCGTGTCTAGTGCAAAGTGATCTGCTGGTGGCCGTGTTGTTTTATTTATTACAATGTGGGGAAATCCTTCAGTGACTCACAGCTCCAGGTCACAGGGGCACACACCCCCTTTGTCCGTGGATGTCACTGCTGTGGGGAAAACAAATAAAAACCACACACCATAAAAAAAAAAAAAAACGCAATTTACTGATTCCCTCTTATTGAGCAGACAATACAAGTATGAGCCTTCTGTTCCTCTGTAGATGACCCATGGTCATAGACGTACAGTCATGAAATGACATGAATCAAGCAGCGCGCGCTTATCATGTTGTCCTCGTGTGTTCAGCAAGCAGCGCGCATATCTGCTAGCGGTGCACCGGAGGAGAGACACCACATCATGTGGACCAGCGCTCACGTGGGTGATGTGACATTTAGATCACTAGCTGAGTGCTCACATGATCAGACAGTCCTTTTCACATGGCACAGCCTGCTGATGTGCGCACTGAGCAGCCGCTCCAGTGGCAAAGGTGATATGTTTTATGTATTTCTACATGAGGACAGCAAGTACATGCCTAACAGCGTAGAGTTGGCATGTCATATCCTTCAAAACACGGTACGTGTTCTCCAGCTGTGAGGTCCAGGTGCAGAGATTCCAACAGCAGCGGCTCGCGCGTGCCCACTTTGTTAGATCATCCCACAGAACAAAGTGTCATGCTCCTTTTCTTTGCTCTGTGATTACTTTTTAATTATTTGTTATGTAATTGTGTATGTGGTTATTGTAGTAATTATTTATATACCTGGTCTGGCTGTGCTCTCTCTGTTTGATAACAGGTCGTGTGCACTGAGCCGTCATTTCCAGCCGTCACTGTGTAGTGATCAGCTGACAGGCACCTCGCTGTGCTGTGTTCTCTCAGACGTGGTTGGCCGGTCCCCATGTGCATGGCATGTGATAATGTCTGTACGTATATATTAGCATTTCATGCAACTGTTGCACGCCACATGTGTTTTGGGGGTGAGCGGTGAAACACACACACTGCATGTGTTGGGGGAGACCAGTGGGGCGCGACACATGCACGCCACATATGTTGAGGTGGGAGCTGACACTGTGGCACGCCACTTGTGTGTTGCTTGACTGAGCCACATTCGTGGGGTACTTAAGACACATTTCACAGCCAGCACAGAAGTAGTTGCCTGCTCTCTGTTTTTGTGCTGACTGCGCGAATGACACCAGAATTCCTAAGTGCTCCGTGAGTGGTATTGCATGTTCATATGTGGCACCTGGAATTTGGCCGACATCTGTCGAGAGAGGGATAGAATGGGCACTCACAGGGCATTCGCTGTCTTTCATCCCCTTGTGTGCATGAATGATTGTAGCAACAGGTGTACGAGGCGTTAGAGGTGGCTCCATTTTTTTTTTCACTAATGGCATGCAATTCCTCCTTCATGCGCTAGTCGGCTTCAATCATGTTATGTGTGAAGGGGCCCTAAACAAAGGCTTTTTGAGCCTTGGCAGGAACATAAACTTTCCCTTAATTCGTGTACTAGTTTATCACTTTAGTCTCAACTGAATGTCTCAAGATAGCAAACAAAAAGAAAACACATGATCATTATAATGAGGTTTTGGTCATTCTTTGTCTTTGCAAATGACAGAAAAGGATTATAATTCAAATCATTTCATGGGGGGTCACGAGGATTCACTAAGCAAGATGGATGCATGAAAGAGCTCTCCCGATCGTTTACTTTATTTCACTTTCAAAATTCGCTTCTCAGTAACGAATTGTTGTTACTGGCCGGTCGTAAATGTTATCGGGTGGAGTGGTAATTGTTTTGGAGTGAACAATGACGACCAGGACAGCAGCCGCTAAACAAGGTGTGGTAGCTAGCAGCACAGCGGCTAATCCGAGGCCCGCTAGCCAAAGCGGGGACTCCGGTGTGCTAATTGAAATACAACAGTCTGTACAGAAAGCTACAGAAGAAATGGCTAGAGTTGGTCAGCTTCTGACAACGCTACAAAGTGATGTGAGCGATCTGAAGCAGGCTAATGTGGAGTTATGTGGGGATGTGGACGGAGTCCTGCTGAGACTGGAGGAGGCAGAGAAACGCATTTCCAAGCTGGAAGACGATAACAAGAAGCTTTGGCACTTGGTAAATAAAAGCACAAAAAGGTGCGAGGAACTCCATCAGGCAGTAGAGAATGCAGCTAATCGAGATAGACGCCAGAATTTACGCCTGATTGGGTGAAAGAGAGGATGGAGAACAGTAAGGTGGAGGAGTGTGTGCAAAGTATAATTGCCGATGCACTTGGTGTTGAGCTCGATTCGATACAGTTACAATGGGTGCACCGCACATCTGTGCCAGTACCGGAGGACAGTAAACCACCAAGACCAATAGTCATCATTTTTCTTAGCTACTTTGAATGAGAACTTGTGCTCCTGGCTGCGAGAGAGAAGTATAACAGCAAAGAGTATCATCTGGAAGGGCTGCAAGCCATCATTTTTCCCTGATATGACCAGAGAAACCGCGGAAAAGAGGAAAATGTTCATGGACGTCAGATGGAAGTTGCACAAGCTGGATATGCGTTTTACCCTGGTTTATCCAGCAGAGCTATGCTTCACGTGGAGAGGTAAATGGGTGAAGTTTACTGACTATCACCAGGCTGTTTCCTTCTTAAACAACGAGGAGGAGGAAACAGCAAAGGAACTGCAGTAATGTGGCTTTTGGCTGTCTACAGATGTTTATTTTTTTCTTCCTTTTTTGGGGGGTGAATAAATGTGGGTGTACTGTGGAGGCAGTTACCACATATGGACATTATTTTTTAAGTTGAATGTAGGGTATTTCTTGGCTGTATTTTATTGATAATTCCTAAGGTCATTTGGTTACTTTTGTTTAGTAATTGTTACTTATGATGAATACTTTATTGAGCAAGTTAAAAACATTTCTACATTGCGCACATTCATCTTTGAAAATCCGTACATTACTCAAAGGGAGTAGAATGAAGTAAAACTTATATTTTCTACCCCCTTTCACATGTTTTATTTTCGACTACGCAGACAAGAATAAATAAAAAAATGTTGAGATCATATATACCTATATAAACACACACCTTGCATTATACATATCAACATGTATTTACATAAATACACTACCTCTATACACAAATACCCTTGCATACACCAATACACACACTAGATTCAATGAGATTTGACAGTATAACACTTTTAACCCACATACATGCACCCATGGGCACCCAGCCCATGCATGCATGCACGCACATTTACCTATATTCGATTAAACTTGATGATATATTAATAATTATTATTAATTTTTTTTCCCCCCCCCACACACATGTATCATGGGCAACTCGTGTGCATTCATATTTCCCATACGTTCGTCATGCCATCATGCCCAAATAATATAACAGTTTAGATCCACAAACATGTATTATAACTTGAGAAGTTATAATGCATAGGACGGAGAAGCAGAGGAAGATCTCTGAGGGCGATCACTCATGTGTCACATGGGCCACGTTTATGGGAGGTTTTTCTCTGAACAGAGAGGGGGGGGGGGGGGGGGGGGGGGCGGGATATGGGGTTGTGTAAGTTCATGGGGTATTTCAGTTGTTTGTTCTCAAGAATGTGTTTTTTTGTGTGTATTTGAGTGTTTAAATGGAGAAATAATGGCACACTTCTCCCTATGTTTTACCTTTCAGTAGCAGCAAGGTTCTTTTACAATATATATTTTTATAATGGTTAAGTGTATAAGAGTGACAACCTGGAATGTAAATAGACTTCATAATCCGATAAAGCTTAAGAAATGCCTAACATATCTGAAATCACAACAGACTCGAGCAGGGGGTGGCTATTTTTGTGCACAAAAAAACGTAATCTTTCTATTATAAAAGAACAAAAGGACTCAGAAGGTAGAGTGATATGTGTGGAAGCTATATTAATAGGATCAAGGATTAGATTAAGATTAATTTATGTGATATCTGTACCCCAAACATAGAGGATGCACATTTTTTCCATAAAGTAAACAAAATAATGGGGGAGCTTGTTAGGGATCATACAATAATTGTGGGAGACTTTAATCAAGTTTTAGATGTTGCATTGGACAAGACCACCTTCACCAGAAACAAACCAAAAGACATAATGGCGAATAAACTAACGATATAAGATCTTGGATTAGTGGATATATGGAGAATAGTCAACCCAAGGGAAAGGAAGTATACATTTTATTCACATAAACTCAGATCACATTCTCTTTTTAATAAGTAATAATCTGGTTGGGAATGTTTCAGATTGTACAATAGGTCCACTAGCCTTAACTGGTCATGCTGCCGTGCACCTGGGAGTGATTTTGGAGCCAGATGTCGGCAGAAGGGGTAGATGGAGATTAAATGCCTTTGTTGCAAAGCCCTGATTTTCTTAAGTTGCTGGAAGATGAGTTGGATAGTTTTTCAAAATTAATATAGGCTCAACAGAAAAGATTGGGACAGTTTGGGAGGCATCCAAAGCTTATATGAGTGGGCAGATTATTGCTTATGCCAGCAGACAAAAAAGGGAACATTTAAAAAGATTATAACATTGGAAATGGAACTTAAGGAACCGGAGAGGAAGCTATCGGCGCATTATTCAGACGATACATTGAAACATGTTTCAAAAACAACTACAGATAAATGAAATGTATAATAAAAAAGTTGAATATGCTCTATTTATTTTATAAGAAACTTTGAGTCAGCAGTAGTATATGATAAACAGAAGTGTGCCAATTGTTTTTTTAAATTTACTGTAACTTGCCAAGATTTACAGAAGATTAGCCGAAAGGTTTAGACCAGGGGTGGCCAACTTTGGACCTCCAGAGCCACCTTCCTGAAACTCTTAGTTGTCTCCCTGCTCCATCACACCTGAATCCAATGAAAGACTTGTTAGCAGACTTTTTTTTTCCATTAAATTTTTATTGAGGGGAAAATTTATCATACATTAACATATCAATAATACAACAAAAATAACTATTAGCCCTTTTTTTCCCAAATAGATCAATTCACTGTACATACTTAACAGTTTTACATTTTAAATATCCAAAGCAAAAAAAATAAAAATAGAAATTAAAATTACAAAAACGGGAACAATAACAGAAACAAAGCAATGGTTTCAGCAATTACCTTCAGTTAAAGTCAGATCTAAATGGGGTAATAAATTCTATAAAGGCTTTCTAGTATTTGGAAAATTTATGAAATTCAAGCTTAAAAGAGAAGGACACTTTTTCCATAACATAAATATCATGGACAGCATTCATCCATTCCTCCAGGGTGGGGTCAGTATCACTTAAGCACTTCCTTGTAATACTTTTCTTTCCCGCAGCCAATAGTATACTGTACATGTATTTCTTCCATTGTTCTACCAGTTCAACTGGTCTTTTCCCAAGATAGTGTTTCAAAATTGTGTGGTCATTTGAAAGAGAGTATTTTTCCTACACTGCCCCCAACCTGTTGCCAGAAGGACAAAATCTTGGGACATCCCCAGAATATATGGTAATAGTCGGCCCGACCCATCCTACATTTTCTCCAGCAGGAGGTATCCCTACCCAATGAAGAGCCCTGGGAGGGCACCCTGAAAAAACATATATTTTTCCATACAAATTCCCTCCAAGTAATGGATGATGTACACTTCACATTGTTTGCCAGGATGTCCTCCCATTCCTCCATCTGCAACACAAATCCTCCCTCTTTCTCCCATTTTTCCTTTATATATTCTGTCCCATGCCTGCCACTATTCTGAACAGCATTATATAATTTAGAGATGACTTTTGTTCTTGGTTCAACTCTATATGCCTGTATAAACATTTTAATGATTTCAGAGGGCATTTTAGTTTGTGTTCCCTTTGTGTTTCCCAAATAATGTCTAACTTGGAGAAATCCATAAAAGTCCTTATTATCTAAGTTGTACATAGTTCTAATGTTTTGGAAGGTTTTTAGATTTCCTTTTTTGTCTCTCAGATCATCATAAATTGTAAGACCTTTACTTGCCCAGCGTTTGGAAGTATCATTTGTGACATTAGGTGTAAAATTAGGATCATGAGCTATCCATGTAAATGGCAGGCATGGGTCCTTATACTCTTCTAACAAGATTAAACCAAACATTCAATGATGCATCAGTCCAAGGGTTGTTCAATTTAAAATCTTTTTTACCAGAGGCATTACCTATCAGAGCAGGTAGAGGAATATTCCCAGGTATACCACATTCAATCTTTTTCCACCTTGCCTTATATTGAGAATCACACAGGTCGATTAGAGGGCTTATCTGAGCTGCTCGGAAATAGTTTTGAAAATTTGGAAGTGAGAGTCCTCCATTTCCTCTTGCCAACTGCAGTGTCTTAAACCGCACCCTTGGTTTTTTCCCTTGCCAGATGAAGCGTGATATAATTTTGTCAATTTCTTGAAATGTACTAATTGGGAGTTCTGATGGTATAGATTGGAACAGGTATAAAAACCTCGGCAACACATTCATTTTAACAGTTTCAATTCTTTGTGCTAAGCCTAAGAAGGGTATCAGATTCCATCTAGATATATCTGTTTTCAGATCTCTCAACAAGGCTCCATAATTATGAGCCGCTATTGAATGGGGTTTTTTGAGTATTGTGATTCCCAAGTATTCCAATTCCTCCGCTTCCCAATTGATCTCAAATAAAGTTTAACAAAGATGATTTGGTCTATAGTTAAATGATAGAACTTGGGATTTGGAAGAATTTATCCTGTAGCCTGAAAATTTTCCATACATTTTCAATATTTGATAAAGTTAAGGAAGATAGTCGTTGGGGTCTTTTAAGTACAGTAACACGTCATCTGCAAAGAGGGCTATTTTGTGAATTTCCTGATTAATTACAATTCCTCTAATATTGTGATTCTCTCTAACCTGTTGGCTCAATGGTTCAATAAATAATGCAAACAGTAGTGGGGAGATCGGGAACCCCTGCCTGCACCCTCGTTGTATTCTAAATGAGTCTGAAAGACCTCCATTAATTTTAATTCTGGCTGTAGAGTTCTGATACAGGACATTCACCGTTTTCATAAATGTATCACTAAAATTAAATACTGACAAAACCTCCAACAAAAAGCCCCATTCTACTGAATCAAAGGCCTTCTGCGCATCTAATCCCAGTATTACTGCCTGTTCATCCTGGGCAAGTATATGGTGGACAACATGTAAAGTCCTGCGAATATTGTCTCGCGTTTTCCTCTTTTTTATAAAGCCCGTTTGATCCAAATGAATAATTTCTGGTAATATTATTTCCAATCTTCTAGCCAAAATTGAAGTGAACATTTTATAATCTTGCTTTAATAAACTAATTGGTGTAAAATTGGCACAATCTAATTTATCTTTACCCTCTTTGGGATTCATTGTTATGAGTGTTTCATTCCAAGAGGGAGGTATTTCACCATACTTTAAAACCCAGTTAAAAGCTCTCAGCAAGGCCGGTGACAGAACTTTTGAATAAAGCCGACACCACTCTCCAGGGTAACCATCTGTGCCAGGGCACTTATTTGATTTAAGACCTTGTATTGCTCTCTTTAACTCCTCCTTAGTTATCTCTGCAGACAGAGCCCTATTTTGATTTTCTGTAACTTTTGGCAGATTTAGTGTTTTAAGAATGGTCTCTGAAAAGTTATGGACCGGCTGGGATTGGGAAGAGTACAGACTTTTATAGTAGGTCTGAAAACAGTTTTTTAATTCCTGCATTTTATATTTTATTTGTTTAGAAACTGGATCCTTAATTTTTATAAATGTCCCTTTCTACCTGCTGTTTTCTCAATTTGTATGCAAGTAATTTGGTTGATCTAGGTCCTACTTCCTGATATTTTTGTTTCAGAAACATCATTTTTTTCTGCACGTCTACATTAAGTAAATTGTCAATTTGTTTTTTTTGTTACCTTAATTTTTTTTAAATGTCTCATCATCTATTTTGTTTTTATTATTTTTTTCGAGTTGTTCTAATTCTTTTGTTAAAACATGCAGCTTCTCTTTTCTTAGTTTATTAAATAATGATGTTTTAGCTAATATCTTTCCTCGGAGGACTGCTTTGCATGCGTCCCACAGAATGATTGGTGACACTTCTCCATTATCGTTATCAGTTAAGTAGGTTTGAATTTCCTTTTCTAGTTCTTCTCTAATCTGTCCCTTAAGTACACTGGTATTTAATCTCCACAATGAGATTTTTTGACGCCCAATTTTAGATTCAGATATACCGGACAGTGGTCTGAAAGGTCTATCGATCCCAATTTGCATGATGTCACTCTCTCAATGTCTCTATTTAGAACAAAAAAGTAATTGATTCTGGAATATGTTCTATGAACATTTGAATAGAAAGAGTAGTCCCTCCCTGTGGGGTTAAGTTCTCTCCATATATCACTTATACCAAACTCAGTCATCATTTTACTCATTCGTTTATTTTGTATATTGACAGATCCAGCTGCCAGGATAGAGGAGTCCTTGGGGTCCAATCTCAGATTAGTGATTCACAGGATTGCTAAAAAAGCAGTTTGAACATAATAGTTTTGAGTTTGTCGCATCAACAGCAGATGCTACTATTATTGTGAACACCCCCTTTTGTACTTTTTTTTTTTTTTTTTTTCTAATAGCCCAATTTCATAGCCTTAAGAGTGTGCATATCATGAACGCTTGGTCTTGTTGGATTTGTGAGAATCTACTGAATCTACTGGTACCTTGTTTCCCATGTAACAATAAGAAATATACTCAAAACCTGGATTAATCTTTTTAGTCACATAGCACTACTATTATTCTGAACAGTACAGTACATTACAGAATTGGCTTTTGAGTAGTCAAGGTATTTTGTGTAATAATGGGTTAAGATTGATCTGGCAAAGGCATTTACAAACTGAAATTAACAAAGAGGTGTGGAGTAATATCATTTCAAATATAGGAGATGCCAGAAGCAAACATATCTATTACAAATTGATGCATCGATACTGTTTTACAGCATCAAAGCTAGGGTTGGGTATCGTTAACCGGTTCTTTTTGGGTATCGTTAAGGAATGATTTGATCCACCGATATCAGTAGCCTTTTTGTTTAATGATTCCCTTATCGGTCCTTCAGAGCGACCGTTGTTTTTGAGGGTGTTTGTTGGGAAGATCATTTCTCTACGTTGATTACAGACCCTGCAGCGGGTCTGTAATCACCCGTTTCTGCAATGCGGCTCTGCTTTGAACCTTGAACCAACGAAGCAGTGCTTCGATCTGCTGTTCGTTGCTTCATTGCTTCGCTCCTCATCAAAGCTGTTCAAAGTGGAATGACTTCAAAGTAAGGTTTGTTGGAAATGTGGCATAGATATAGGAACGTACCTTCACTGTTTCTGGGAATGTCCATTGGTCTTTTCATTTTGGACAGAGGTCATTAAAAACCTGGAAAAATAGACTGGGATAACTATTCCAGCAGTACCACAGCTGTGCCTGTTGTGAGATACGTCCTCCCTTCATCTACAAAAAAATTGTTCTGAGTTTTGATGGCTGCATTTATAGTGGCTGCCAGATCAAGCCTACAGATTTGGAAGAGCCCTCATATGCCTAAACTTGAGGACTGGATTACACTGATGTCAGAGACCACAGCCTATGAGGCGTTTATCTCCAAAGTACACAAGGTCCATGATAAAGCCAGCAAAACATGGATGTATTTCATGTCATTTCTTAAAGTGCAAGACTCTGTCATCAAAATACCATGATTGTGCCATTGATTATTTTGCTGTATGCATATTCTGTTGTTTTTTATTTTGCTTTGTTGTGTTATTTTTTTGGTTGTGTGAAAAAGGAAAACTAATAAAAACTTGAATGAGACACACACACACACACACACACACATATATATATATATATATATATATATATGTATATGTATATATATATGTATATGTATATATATATATATGTATAGTCAAATGATTTCACATTTTTAAGAACCCACTGCTCACTTCTTATAGTCTTCAAAGTATAATCGTGTTCTATCTTCTGTATGAATAAAAGCTCAGGGCAGCCGTCCTGATGGATGTTGGATAAGTGGACTCTGAGCACACACTTTGGTTCTGCTCCTCAGGCGATCCGGTACGACAACCACGCTTTCAACACAAAATACTGTCTGTGTCAGATGCTGAGGGACAAAGTGGAGTCTCCTCTGGGGAAACTGGTTCAGGCAGCACAGAGCAATGCTGACCTCAGGTACAGAACCTCACTGTCGGCTTGGACTTTGAAATGTTTCCAACATACAGAACAGCCATCAGGGATGTGGGATGTGGTTTTGTGTTGCAGCGAGGCATACGGGCTGCAGGATATTTACCAGGAGACTCAGGATCTGCTGCAGGCCAGGAGGGAGACGCTGCAGAACAGCAGCCAGGCAGATCAGCTCATTGTGGATGGAGACATCACTCTCATGGCCATCAGATTTGAACGGTCAGTTTGTCTTCCTAACCCTCATTCACAATAAAGCATGAAAGGAGAATGCTGGCTAATAGGCTTGAAAGGTTTTATTTACAGGTTATAATTTGTGTTGTGACTGGAAAGAAGGACGTGAATACATATGCACAGATGGGGCTGTTCACTGCTCATGTTTCAGGTGTGGGTAAAAAGGAACGGCCTAGTGTCACAAAATGTACAGCGTGAGACATGCCTCAAAATGTCAGGTTTGACATGATGATGATGATGCTCAGTGTTGGGTCATCATACCTGCCCACATGTGAATGTACCAGTGTGGGACACCCACATGTGGCCGTGAACACCAAAGCATAAGCCAAACATAAGCAAAGCGTAAGTAAGGGTGTCCGGGAGCGTGCCTTGTCCCACACAATTGTGGGACTAATGGGTGTCCCACACACACTCATGCGGGACGCGGGTAAATGAGTAAATACCACTCAATGCGGGCCATTTGACAGCTCTGGGTCATATCTGGTCTGGGTGCCATTTGAAGGCAGGGTGTTGAATTGTGCATTCTCCTCGTGATGTCTGCTTCTAAAGTGTGTGTGTGTGTTTGTTTGTTTGTTTGTTTGTGTGTTTAGGAGAGAGTATCCACCTCAGATCACTCCAAAGATGTTCTTGTTGGAGTGGAGCCGTAAGAAAAAACTGGAGCAGCCGCTGTATGAGACTGTAAGTAAGTACAGAAGTTATTTAGTACAAACTGGCCTCTGCATTACTGCAGGTCCAAGAATAGATGCTGGAAGTGAAGACGGTCACATTGATACTGAATATAGATTTATTCTCTTGTGATAGCTAGTGCTGTATTTTCTGGACTACATGTCATACCAGAGTATTATATGTATTATTTATTTATAAGCAAACACTGTGTTAGCGAGTACACTGCTTCTTGGCACCACTGAACAGACGAAAACGTAAAAACAGAGTTAAATATATACATGTCTACATCACTGAATGTCATTAAAGTTTCAAAACCCCTATACATTTTAAAAACATTATAAGTAGCCTTACCTTAACCTAGCTGTCCTCCTTGTTACTGTTCTGGCTATCCTGTTGGGTGCAAACAAGTGGAGTGCTGAGCAGTATCTTTTAGGTTATTCCCTCTTTTATTCAAGAATGTGGTCTTTCAGTTTGAGACCATGGTTTATTAATTACATTCTTTTCTTTAAGACCTAGCATGTCCTCCTTATTCAAGTCTTTCTCTTCTTGTTTTAAGGCTTAATGATGCATGACTGCCGCGTACTGCTCCGGAGTGTGAATCGGAGTACTGATCAGATCAGTATGCATGAGCAGCTTGTCACATGGTGACAAGCTGCTTGTCATATGGTGACATGATGGCACTGGTTGCTTATGCAACCAGTGCCATCATGTGACTAAGGATGCTAACGTGTTTTTTATTTGTTTTTTGTTTTTTTCCATATGTTGAAATTTAAGTCACAGGACCAGCCAAACAAGTTAAAAAACAAACAAACCCATTGACTTAAAGTCTAGAAAATACCATAGCTTGATTATGCAAACTCTGAACTTGCTGTTTAGGGGAAGGCCTTAAACATGGAAAACGTAAGATGGCTTTTCTCACTCTAGATGCATCGTAACATGAGTCACACCCATGCTGGATGTTTTTTTTTCCCGTAACTGAGTAACTATCAGATATAATGAATCCACTTGAAATATCCTTTGTTGTTGTTCACTTGAGTCCTGTAGCATCACAGCATATATAGTCTGTAACATGTACACTCAACAAAAATATAAACGCAACACTTTTGGTTTTGCTCCCATTTGGTATGAGATGAACTCAAAGATCTAAAACTTTTTCCACATACACAATATCACCATTCCCCTCAAATATTGTTCACAAACCAGTCTAAATCTGTGATAGTGAACACTTCTCCTTTGCTGAGATAATCCATCCCACCTCACAGGTGTGCCATATCAAGATGCTGATTAGACACCATGATTAGTGCACAGGTGTGCCTTAGACTGTCCACAATAAAAGGCCACTCTGAAAGCTGCAGTTTTGTTTTATTGGGGGGGATACCAGTCAGTATCTGGTGTGACCACCATTTGCCTCATGCAGTGCAACACATCTCCTTCGCATAGAGTTGATCAGGTTGTCAATTGTGGCCTGTGGAATGTTGGTCCACTCCTCTTCAATGGCTGTGCGAAGTTGCTGGATATTGGCAGGAACTGGTACACGCTGTCATATACACCGGTCCAGAGCATCCCAAACATGCTCAATGGGTGACATGTCCGGTGAGTATGCCGGCCATGTAAGAACTGGGACATTTTCAGCTTCCAAGAATTGTGTGCAGATCCTTGCAACATGGGGCCGTGCATTATCCTGCTGCAACATGAGGTGATGTTCTTGGATGGCACAACAATGGGCCTCAGGATCTCATCACAGTATCTCTGTGCATTCAAAATGCCATCAATAAAATGCACCTGTGTTCTTCGTCCATAACAGACGCCTGCCCATACCATAACCCCACTGCCACCATGGGCTACTCGATCCACAACATTGACATCAGAAAACCGCTCACCCACACGACGCCACACACGCTGTCTGCCATCTGCCGTGGACAGTGTGAACCGGGATTCATCCGTGAAGAGAACGCCTCGCCAACGTGCCAAACGCCAGCGAATGTGAGCATTTGCCCACTCAAGTCGGTTACAACGATGAACTGGAGTCAGGTCGAGACCCCGATGAGGACGACGAGTATGCAGATGAGCTTCCCTGAGACGGTTTCTGACAGTTTGTGCAGAAATTCTTTGGTTATGCAAACCGATTGTTTCAGCAGCTGTCCGAGTGGCTGGTCTCAGACGATCTTGGAAGTGAACATGCTGGATGTGGAGGTCCTGGGCTGGTGTGGTTACACGTGGTCTGCGGTTGTGAGGCTAGTTGGATGTACTGCCAAATTCTCTGAAACGCCTTTGGAGACGGCTTATGGTAGAGAAATGAACATTCAATACACGAGCAACAGCTCTGGTTGACATTCCTGTTGTCAGCATGCCAATTGCACGCTCCCTCAAATCTTGTGACATCTGTGGCATTGTGCTGTGTGACAAAACTGCACCTTTCAGAGTGGCCTTTTATTGTGGACAGTCTAAGGCACACCTGTGCACTAATCATGGTGTCTAATCAGCATCTTGATATGGCACACCTGTGAGGTGGGATGGATTATCACAGCAAAGGAGAAGTGCTCACTATCACAGATTTAGACTGGTTTGTGAACAATATTTGAGGGAAATGGTGATATTGTGTATATGGAAAAAGTTTTAGATCTTTGAGTTCATCTCATACAAAATGGGAACAAAACCAAAAGTGTTGCGTTTATATTTTTGTTGAGTGTAGTTTCTTCCAAGAAGGGGTTATAATGTTGGTGGCTTACATTTAGACCTGAGAACAAGAAGCCCCCACCAACTTCGGTCTCTCTTTCCTAAGCCAGATGGACATATTTAAGTTCTTTCATTAATTTACTAAACTTTTAACTCTGATTTTTGAAGAACTGGGACTTTGGGCTGCTCAAAGTCAACCACAATGTCAGCTTAGAATGTAGTTCTTTTTCTGTGTCACTGTTTTTATACTGCCATTAGTGCTGCGATACTTTTATAAAGTTGTTAAATGTGTTATTGCATTTGTGTTGTTCTTGCAGGTGCAGCGCTCACAGGATCGCGCCTTTCAGTCGACTGTGACTGTCGCAGAGAAGAAATACAGATCTTCACTGTGGTCAGTATGAATGTGCCTAAAAAAGAGACAAGCTAATTCTTGTAGCAATATTCAGGCACACCGTGCATTTAACGATATGGAAGACTACCTGAGGTCAGATATGGAGAAACATTTTCTGTTCTTAACTGTGGTGTAGTGCCAGAGGGGGCGCTGTTTCATCAACCTGCAAATGACATATTAAAGAAGTAATAATTCTGGTGGGCTGCATTCAGACAAAACATTACCTTATTGTTGGAGGCAATAATGGTAGAAAGAAAGAAAAAGAAGTAAAGCTTCATATTGAAGGATTCTGTGTAGTATGTACATAACTAAATACAAAGACTCTAGACCTGGTTTAGGCAGAGTAGTTGTGATCTATTTACTTAAGGCTGAGTGATAATAAACCCATTTCCACCAAGATTAGTGGTAGAGAGTTCAACACAAACTTTTGGACAAAAGTTTCAATGTTTGGATAAGTTTTTACCATAGAGTTGCTTATATGAAAGCTAGAGTGAGGACTCACGCCTGGCCATGTGCCAGCAAAGAGCGTGCTGTGCCATTACAAATGGGGGCCAACAGCTGCTTCTATCTTGGGTTTTTATTTTCATTTCTTTGTTCTTTTTGTTTTCTTTCTGGGCTCCACATTCACTCAACACACACGCTGTATTGCGTATCTGGGTACTTCGTGTCCTTTTTCCCTCTTTGGTAATGGCGGCTGTGCCGCCATGTAACCAGGGAAGACTTGCATTAGCTGTGTAGAGAGTCCTCACTAGCTTTCACATTCCTTTTCTCTCAAAAATTCTTGAAAGGGTAGTTGTAAAACAGCTAACTGATCATCTGCAGAGGAATGGTCTATTTGAAGAGTTTCAGTCAGGTTTTAGAATTCATCATAGTACAGAAACAGCATTAGTGAAGGTTACAAATTATCTTCTTATGGCCTCAGACAGTGGACTCATCTCTGTGCTTGTTCTGTTAGACCTCAGTGCTGCTTTTGATACTGTTGACCATAAAATTTTATTACAGAGATTAGAGCATGCCATAGGTATTAAAGGCACTGTGCTGCGGTGGTTTGAATCATATTTATCTAATAGATTACAATTTGTTCATGTAAATGGGGAATCTTCTTCACAGACTAAGGTTAATTATGGAGTTCCACAAGGTTCTGTGCTAGGACCAATTTTATTCACTTTATACATGCTTCCCTTAGGCAGTATTATTAGACAGCATTGCTTAAATTTTCATTGTTACGCAGATGATACCCAGCTTTATCTATCCATGAAGCCAGAGGACACACACCAATTAGCTAAAATGCAGGATTGTCTTACAGACATAAAGACATGGATGACCTCTAATTTCCTGCTTTTAAACTCAGATAAAACTGAAGTTATTGTACTTGGCCCCACAAATCTTAGAAACATGGTGTCTAACCAGATCCTTACTCTGGATGGCATTACCCTGACCTCTAGTAATACTGTGAGAAATCTTGGAGTCATTTTTGATCAGGATATGTCATTCAATGCGCATATTAAACAAATATGTAGGACTGCTTTTTTGCATTTACGCAATATCTCTAAAATTAGAAAGGTCTTGTCTCAGAGTTATGCTGAAAAACTAATTCATGCATTTATTTCCTCTAGGCGGGACTATTATAATTCATTATTATCAGGTTGTCCTAAACGTTCCCTGAAAAGCCTTCAGTTAATTCAAAATGCTGCAGCTAGAGTACTAACGGGGACTAGAAGGAGAGAGCATATCTCACCCATATTGGCCTCTCTTCATTGCCTTCCTGTTAATTCTAGAATAGAATTTAAAATTCTTCTTCTTACTTATAAGGTTTTGAATAATCAGGTCCCATCTTATCTTAGGGACCTCATATTACCATATCACCCCAATAGAGCGCTTCGCTCTCAGACTGCAGGCTTACTTGTAGTTCCTAGGGTTTGTAAGAGTAGAATGGGAGGCAGAGCCTTCAGCTTTCAGGCTCCTCTCCTGTGGAACCAGCTCCCAATTCAGATCGGGGAGACAGACACCCTCTCTACTTTTAAGATTAGGCTTAAAACTTTCCTTTTTGCTAAAGCGTATAGTTAGGGCTGGATCAGGTGACCCTGAACCATCCCTTAGTTATGCTGCTATAGACTTAGACTGCTGGGGGGTTCCCATAGTGCACTGAGTGTTTCTTTCTCTTTTTGCTCTGTATGCACCACTCTGCATTTAATCATTAGTGATTGATCTCTGCTCCCCTCCACAGCATGTCTTTTTCCTGGTTCTCTCCCTCAGCCCCAACCAGTCCTAGCAGAAGACTGCCCCTCCCTGAGCCTGGTTCTGCTGGAGGTTTCTTCCTGTTAAAAGGGAGTTTTTCCTTCCCACTGTCGCCAAGTGCTTGCTCACAGGGGGTCGTTTTGACTGTTGGGGTTTTTACGTAATTATTGTATGGCCTTGCCTTACAATATAAAGTTGGGGCAACTGTTTGTTGTGATTTGGCGCTATATAAATAAAATTGATTGATTGATTGATATGTAACTCTATGGTTTTTACCCATTTAGCTGTCCCTGATCACCCAGGCCAGTGATTCTTTTGATCATCCAGTGCCTTGCAAAAGTATTCAACCCCTTGGCATTTCACATATTTTCTTTATGCCAGTTCATATCCAAAAAGGAAATCAGGCTTCTCAATATAAAAATTTCTAAAATTATCTTCCTTAAACTCAAACTCAAAGTAAATCTCCACAACTTGATATAAATTAATTAAAAATATAAAAGCCAATATTGCATAAATAATACCACATAATTTGGTATAATACCTGAAAATGATGAGTTTTATTGCCAGCTTTCTTCAGACAAGTCAGGGGATGGATACATGAACATTTCCAAGTCACTGAATATGTCTAAAACTTTATTTACCTCAGTTATGAAGAAATACAAACAGTATGGCACTCTATGGTAAATCTGTATGGAGTAGACAGTCTCAAAACCTGAGTGACTGTGCAAGAAGGAGAAGAGTGAGGAAAGCCACCAAGACACCCAGACAACCCAGAAGAAGTTACAGGCTTCTGTGACTATGATTGGAGAAATTGTACATAGTGCATGTTTTGCATTTTGTATCAGTTATACATCTTCATGATGAAGTGGTACAGAAGAGAGTTTTCTTTCACCAAAACATCATGGCCCGTGTGCATGAAGCAGCTTAAGGCTAAAAATAGCTCCTAGTGATATTATTCTAAGAAAAATCTTAGAATTTCTCAAATTCTTAGACATTTCTTAGAATTTTCCCTTGGTAAGATGAAAGTTGTCCGCAAAGCACCTTAGGCCTTAAGAGAGTTCCTAAGGTGCCAAACTGGTAAGAGTAGTGAGGAGGACTTTTAAGAAGCCTGAGAGTGTATTAAGCAGACAAGCTGGTGGGAAAGACTGAGAGGAAGCAGAGATATTCTCTATATGTAGGATGACAGTGAGTCAGTAACACGCTACCTGCTTGATCTACGTAATCATTTTGTTAATTTGCTGTCATAATGTATTTATAAATTGTTTAGGTTATTTTTATCATATGTATACACACATTAATATTATCATTTTTATTATCAGTATTATTGATATTTTATTATTACTTCTATTTTGTCATATGACTTTTAAATGGACAACAATGGAAATAACTGTTGTCACTTTCTCGTGTCATGCATGTAATTTTAACGTTTTTACAATTATATTATGTACTTACATTGAACTTAATAATAAACTCACCCACCCACACATACTATGTAGATAATTGGCATGTGAATGAGAATGCTCAAACATCTTCAAGCTGTCTAACAATTCATTTTGTGGTGAGCTGCGTGGAATAAAGCGAGAGCTTTTGTCTTTTTGGCATTCTGCCACTAGGAGGCACTCTTAGTTTTCAGATAAAACAACATGGGGTGGCATCCACGATACACTTTTCACTTATGGTAACAACATGGTGACACTTAACTCACTAAACCAATTGAACTACAAAAACACAATAAATCAACAACACTAACAACATTTTTAAACTAATGTGAACAACAATAGCAACATTTAAAACCCCAAAACCCAGAACTCCCATAATGCATTGCAGCACAAGAATTTACAGGGTTAGCAACCGGCCCGGCGATAGCTCCAGTTTAATTTTGCTGAGTATCATCATCATGATTATTTTCACGATTACACATTTCTTAATGTAGTTATATGACTGGTTGATTTTACGGTTCGTTCACATGTAGGAGCACAGTGTGCATTTATTTTTTCATTTCCCCTGCCCTTTCCGTGACAACCAGTCACAGCTCTTACAGGACCATATCATACCTAGCAATGGGGGTCAACCCCACCTCCTCACTAAGATAGGAGTCTCAGTCTTCTTGCTCAGAGTTGCTCTCAGACATCTGCTGGCTCACTCTTAGGCTAAGATTCCTTTCCAGGAAATTTTAGGCTAAGTTAGGAACTCTTTGAGAGGACTTTGAGATGCTTTGTGCATACACGCCCTGATCTAGGCTTGTATCTCAAATGTACCTTCTGGCAAATTCTAGCTAAACTTTCAGGTCTTTTTTTTTTTTTTTTAAAGAAAATCCAGGTTATCACGGGAAAGAATAGGGTCTTTGGACAATTAGAAACATTTAAAAATATTGGTCTGCTTGTAAATATTCTCTGATCAACTAAGCTTAATTCCTAAAGCAAAGCTTCACTCTCAGTCTGGGACACACATATTCTTACTACACCATACAAACTATAGGAAATAGTATGAGGCCCTATGTTTGATTTTTTTTTTTTAAATTTATTTTATTTATTTATTTATTTATTTGCTTTTAGGGAAAAATCAAAGAAGTTTGCAGAACAAGCGGCTGCCATCGTCTGCTTAAGAGTTCTGGGTATACCGGAGGGTCGCATCGGCGAGGAAGACTCCGGATTAGTCTGCAAGAGAAAGAGGGAGCAGAAAACGAATGGCAGGGCAGAGGAAGAGAGGAGCAAGAAACGACATGTAGCCGATATCCAACAGAGTGCAGAAACCACTGCTGTGGTCAACAGTGACCATCAACAGCCAGACACGCATCTAAAACATGAGTAGAACACATCAAGACTTTGTGAAAACAGTGTTTCCTTTGAAAGACTAAAAAGATAAAGTTCTCCATTAGTTTAAAGAGCAGAATAAGATGAGCTTTGTTCACCAAAGCACCAACACAGACTGCTGGATTATGTTTTTATGTACATCTTGGTACAGAAGTCCTTATTCCACTTCTTTGTCAGTACCAAAGAGTGCATTGGTTTTATTCAGAATATATTTACTGTTACATATATTTATGTTGGGGGGGGGGGGGGGGGGGGGGGGCATGCCAAAAAAATTTTTTTTTTTTTTTCTTTTGTTTTGTCCCGTCCTCCAAAATCATTTCTGATGAAGTTGCAAATACTCATACAAATACTCAAACAAAACCTAGGTTGTTCTGATTGTACTTCGCATCATCGGCTTGTAGAGAGAAGATATGTCAGCCATGTTCGTAAAGCGCTAAGAGGGTTGGCGATGGCTGCAGCACACATGTTGATTCTGTAGGGGGTGTGACTGAACCCTATGTGCTGTCCCATCAACAGTGAGAACACAGAACGTGGATAACAACAACTGAGGATGACATGATCTTTTTTAATATCCAATATGATGCTGGAAATTTAGTATTGTTTGTTTATATACAGCTTTCCAATCAATTATACAAAAGTTTTTTCACAAAATAAACTCTCAACAAAAAGGACAAAAACTAAACACATACAGTAGTGTTCAGAATAATAGCAGTGCTATGTGACTAAAAGATTAATCCAGGTTTTGAGTATATTTCTTATTGTTACATGGGAAACAAGGTACCAGTAGATTCAGTAGAGTCTCACAAATCCAACAAGACCAAGCATTCATGATATGCACACTCTTAAGGCTATGAAATTGGGCTATTAGTAAAAAAAAAAAAGTCAAAAAGGGGGTGTTCACAATAATAGTAGTGTGGCATTCAGTCAGTGAGTTTGTCAGTTTTATGGAACAAACAGGTGTGAATCAGGTGTCCCCTATTTAAGGATGAAGCCTGCACCTGTTGAACATGCTTTTCTCTTTGAAAGCCTGAGGAAAATGGGACGTTCACGACATTGTTCAGAAGAACAGCGTAGTTTGATTAAAAAGTTGATTGGAGAGAGGAAAACATATGCAGGTGCAAAAAATTATAGGCTGTTCATCTAATGATCTCCAATGCTTTAAAATGGACAAAAAAAACAAAACAGAGATGCATGGAAGAAAATGGAAAACAGCCATCAAAATGGATAGAAGAATAACCAGAATGGCAAAGGCTCACCCATTGATCAGCTCCAGGATGATCAAAGACAGTCTGGAGTTACCTGTAAGTGCTGTGACAGTTAGAAGATGCCTGTGTGAAGCTAATTTATGTGCAAGAATCCCCCGCAAAGTCCCTCTGTTAAATAAAAGACGTGCAGAAGAGGCTATAATTTGCCAAAGAACACATCAACTGGCCTAAAGAGAAATGGAGGAATATTTTGTGGACTGATGAGAGTAAAATTGTTCTTTTTGGGTCCAAGGGCCGCAGACAGTTTGTGAGAAGACCCCCAAACTCTGAATTCAAGCCACAGTTCACAGTGAAGACAGTAAAGCATGGTGGTGCAAGCATCATGATATGGGCATGTTTCTCCTACTATGGTGTTGGGACTATATATCGCATACCAGGTATCATGGATCAGTTTGGATATGTCAAAATACTTGAAGCAGTCATGTTGCCTTATGCTGAAGAGGACATGCCCTTGAAATGGGTGTTTCAACAAGACAATGACCCAAAGCACACTAGTAAACAAGCAAATTCTTGGTTCCAAGCCAACAAAATTAATGCCTCGCAGATGTGAAGAATTCATGAAAACTGTGGTTATACAACTAAATACTAGTTTAGTGATTCACAAGATTGCTAAAAAAAAAAGCAGTTTGAACATAATAGTTTTGAGTTTGTAGCGTCAACAGCAGATACTGCTATTATTGTGAACACCCCCTTTCTACTTATTTTTTTTTACTAATAGCCCAATTTCATAGCCTTAAGAGTGTGCATATCATGAATGCTTGGTCTTGTTGGATTTGTGAGAATCTACTGAATCTACTGGTACCTTGTTTCCCATGTAACAATAAGAAATATACTCAAAACAAGGATTAACCTTTTTAGTCACATAGCACTGCTATTATTCTGAACACTACTGTAAAACACAGTAATGAAATGCATTAAACAATAAAATGACAAACCATTAAGATTTAAAATTCCCTTTTGTTGCAGAGTGTAGGCAGCTCTTTGTCCTGACAATTAAATTTTTAGGTCTACTGGCTATTTTATTATAATGCTCTGATATCAAACTGAAGAATATCTGCAAGAGTGAAGGGGAAAGTTTGCAAGACAGTAGTTAGACCAACTACGTTGTACGGCTTAGAGACGGTAGCACTAACGAAAAGACAGGAGCCAGAGCTGAGATGTGATTCTCTTTGGGAGTAACGAGAATGGACAGGATTAGAAATGAACATATCAGAGGGACAGCTGAGGTGGGATGTTTTGGAGACAAAGTCAGAGAGGTGAGATTGAGATGGTTTGGACATGTGCAGAGGAAGGACCCAGGGTATATAGGGAGAAGGATGCTGAGGATGGAGCCACAAGGCAGGAGGAAAAGAGGGAGGCCAAAATAAGAGGTTTATGGATGTGTTGAGGGAGGACATGCAGGTGGTTGGTGTGACAGAGGACAGGGTGAGATGGAAATGATTGCTCTGCTGTGGCGCCCCCTAATGGGAGCAGCCAAAAGAAGTTCTGATATCAGACTGTAGAAATAGTGCACCAGATAACTGAAACAATCCTTCAAATACTGTAGTGACGCTAGCACCAAATTTGGCACAAATGCACCTTAGACATTACTCTTGAAAAACCGACTCGCCACTTGAATTTTCAATTGACAGCCAAGTAGGGGTCAGTTGAAGAATTAATTACACAGGGGCCAAAATTTAAAAATGCTCCCATCAGATTGAAAACTACACCACATTATGTGTCTGATCACAAAGATTCCAAATTATCGGTTGAGCTAATAGGATTAATCAGTGGAATGGTTTTGTCTGGGTTGAATGCTTGGTCTCCAAAATAAAGTTAAAGAAATGTCAACGTCCATTGGATTCTATGATCAGATCAAATCATGTTATCATTTATGATCAGACAAATAATGCTGTTCAGTTGATGGCCATGATTTGGAAAGACACACACCTGTCTTCATATAAGGTTCCACAGTTGACAGTGCATGTCAGAGCACAAACCAAGCATGAAGTCAAAGCAACTGTCTATAGACCTTTGAAACAGGATTGTCTCAAGGCACAAATCTGGGAAAGGGTACAGAAACATTTCTGCTGCTTTGAAGGTCCCAATGAGCACAGTGGCCTCCATCATCCATAAATGAAAGAAGTTAGGATCCACCAGGACTCTTCTTAGAGCTGGCCACCTGTCTAAACTGAGCGACCGGGGGAGAAGGGTCTTAGTCAGGGAGGTGACCAAGAACCTGATGGTCACTCTGTCAGAGCTCCAGCATTCCTCTGGACAGAGGAGAGCCTTCCAGAAGGACAACCATCTTTGCAGCAATCCACCAATCAGGCCTATATGGTAGAGTGTCCAGACGGAAGCCACTCCTTAGTAAAAGGCACATGGCAGCTCACCTGGAGTTTGCCAAAAGGCCCCTGAAGGAGTCGCAGACCATGAGAAACAAAATTCTCTGGTCTGATGAATGCCAGGCATCATGTTTGGAGGAAACCAGGGACCATCCCTACAGTGAAGTGTGGTGGCAGCATCATGCTGTGGGGATGCTTTGCAGCAGCAGGAACTGGGAGACTAGTCAGGATGGAGGGAAAGATGAATGCAGCAATGTACAGATACATCCTGGATGAAAACCTGCTCCAGAGCGCTCTTAACCTCAGACTGGGGCGACGGTTCATCTTTCAGCAGGACAGTGACCCTAAGCACACAGTCAAGATATCAAAGGCGTGGCTTCAGATCAACTCTGTGAATGTCCTTGAGTGGCCCAGCCAGAGCCCAGACCTGAATCTGATTGAACATCTCTGGAGAGATCTGAAAATGGCTGTGCACTGACGCTCCACATCCAACCTGATGGAGCTTGAGAGGTGCTGCAAAGAGGAATGGACAAAAATGCCTAAAGATAGTTGCACCAAGCTTGTGGCATCATATTTAAGAAGACTTGTGGCTGTAATTGCTGTCAAAGGTGCATCAACAAAGTATTGAGCAAACAGTGTGAATACTTGTGTACATGTGATTTCTTAGTTTTTTTTATTTTTATTAAATTTGTGAAAATTTCAAAACTTTTTTCATGTTGTTGTTAGGGGTGTTGTGAGTAGAATTTTGAGGGGAAAAATTAATTCACTCCATTTTGGAATAAGGCTATAACATGACAAAATGTGGAAAAAGTGAAGTGCTGTGTATACTTTCTGGATGCACTGTATTGGTGTAACTGCAACATGAACTATGCATTTTTATAAGCTTATCTTAGAATGAGCCCTTCACATGGGAGCCGGCCATTGAGGCCACCATGTTGATACAGTAGCCTAAAAGGGACATTGTTACTTTGTCTTTGGCATTTTGCAGTGCGCCTAGATGATTGGAGGAAAAAAGAAGCCTAGCCAGTAGTAGTTTTCCAATGAACTGTATAGTTGTTCTCAGTGCAGGCCAACAAAACTGAGAATGCTCATTTTTGCAAAATGAAAGCTCATAATACCACTTTTCATGAGAGTCACCAAGGCAGCATAATCCCTGTTGGCAAATGAGTGAAAAAATGATGAGAAACAAAATTGTGACCGGTGACAACAAAATGCAGATTGCACAATTTTGAGCAGTTTGCCATGGGAGACCCTACCAGGCGCACGACGGCTCCAGACAACACAGCTCTCGGGTTCATCGAGACACACAAACCTCTCCAGGACAATAAGGCGATGATTCCCATGGAGGTTTCATTAAATTATCTGAGTTTATTCGACTTCGGATTATTTACATGTATTTCTGAAGGTATTTTAAATTCTGTACTTAAGAAACAGGATTGGCAGAGCATCTGACAACAAGGTCCTTTATTTTACTCTGTTTCTGTACATTATAGAACTATTTGCCATTGCTCACTAAACGTATGTTTGGATACCCTGTTGATTGTACATGTAAATTAAAAACCGCTAGATTTTGTCGTAATATTAATATTAAACGGCAACTTAATTTTTTTTTAACTTAAATTTGTTGGTTGTCAGACACAGACGCCACAATATCGACGTCATCAAACGGCTGGCTCGTGATGCCTTCAGTGGCATGCAGAATGAGTACGGTAATAATAAATATAAAAAAAACGCTTATAAAACTGGGAGCCATGTATATATACATACATACATACATTTATTTTTTAAATTTTACATGCAATTACTGTATGGTGTCTGCAGAAAATAAGGCGTGTGTACGTGGTATAAAAACTATATAGTACAACATCAACCCATCACATGCACACAGACTTTTCAAACATAAGAGAATGAGTTTAATTTCATTTTAAAATGTGATAGTTAATTGAACAAAGACACTTTTATTGCAAATTATTACAAAAGAATGCAAACTGCTGACTGTTTTTGTCCTTTTATACGTCACCAAGACAACCTTGATAACTTCTTCAGCCTTTCAAGTTCCAGTGGCTGTGATTGGAGAGATTACATATGTTATTTTATTGGTCACAACTATATGGTAGAGTTGAATAGTAGGTAAGAGATATGTAGAAATTTTATTTCACTCACTCAACATATATATATATATATATATATATATATATATATATATATATATATATATATATATATATATATATATATATAAACAAAATGTTGAAATATTGGGTCTTCCATGTACCTTCTAGCAAAGTGGATTGTTGATGCTATTAGTATTTGGCAGCGTTCAGGCTAACTTAATATATACATGTCATGATGTCATGGATATAGTATTTCATGTGAAAATGGAACGTTCAACATTATTGTTCATTAAATAATATATTTTTAAAACTACCAAAAAGTTACATCAGGACTACTTTACAGGAATTATTTATAGAAATAACACCAAAAAAAAAAAAAAAAAACAGTCACAAACACATTTTAAATGATTAGTTGTATAATAAATACATATATATATATATATATATATATATGTGTGTGTGTGTGTGTGTGTGTGAGAGAGATACATGTAAGCTAAATAAATGCAAAATTATATACACGATACTTAAAATATTACAACTTAAAAATATACACTATAAACTTTAGAAAAAAATGAATTTTAAGATGCGATTTGAAAAGACTGAACAGGCCTCGACTTCACATCCACTTGCAAAAGGAAATGAACAGTGTCGGATGAGCGTTTAGAGTTTTACGAAGTGACCTTGAACGCAGCATCAGGATCAACCTGTAGGAAATTCGCAACGACGCTAAAAGCGAATCACTCAGCAAAAATGAGATTTTTATCAGTTAAGTTCAGGCTGTGGAGGCGAATTTGACGTGTAATGGTCGAGTTACTAACTTTTAGCGGGTACTTTATCGACTTCGGTGGGGTTAGTTGGGCTGAGGCGCATAGAGTTTTGGTTGGGATGAGTTGGTGTTAGCGACAGAGACAGACAGAGAGACAGACAGCTGGGTTTAAGGACGGACTCGGTGGTTCCGGCCCAATGTCCACGGAGGAGCTGGACTTTAGGCTGGTCTTTGAGGACGATCGCAGACACTCGGCAGGTACGTGAGTTGTTTTCGCCACTAACTAAACTAAGCTAACAGCGATTAGCAGGAGTTAGAAACAGAGTTATTAACCGCTAATAAACCAAAACGTTAAGGCCACAACAAGTGTACATTTGGAAAACTTGTCAACATTTTAACCTGTGTCAAAAAGCTGACTTTTTGTTGTTGCGTTTTTTAAGGTGAAATGCCAAAATTCAAATGTACGACTTCACGGTGAAGGTGAACGTAGCCCTAACGAGAGCATGTTGAACGTGTTTACATTTATGTAAAATGGGTTAAGTAATGTTACAAAAGTGTGACAATAAAAAAAAAAATGGTGAATTGCCATTATTTATTTATTTTTTTTTTTTTAGACAACAAGTACAATTAAAGGTAATTTATAGTGTATGTCAGCAGAATCATATGTTTTATTTTTATGAATTGAACAAAACTGGATCTGGTTTGTTAGTTATTTCAAAGTATTTATGAACTTTAAAATCAGTTTGGGATTGTAATATATACTGTCAAATAACAGAAAGCGGTTAAGACCAGTGGACCCTAGGACTAGTGAACCCTTCCCCAGTGGAGTGGAGCAGAGGACTATTTTCTCAAAAAGATGTGAAATTTCCCAGAAGGCACACATTGTATTAAAGTCCTTTTTTTTTGCAACACACCACCAGGAAGCTGTGACTGGTGAGGCAATCTAAAATTGCTCTACTTTCTTCAGTCACAGTCACAGAAGTCTGTAACTCTCTTAGTCAGGACCTAGACTATATTGGAGTCCTGCTACTGTGCAAGACTTCTGGAAGTGTGCAAAGTCGTGCTTCAATGGAGATATTGTTCCTATTTCCAAACATTTTTATTATATCTCACAAAAATTAAACCCTAACCATTATCCTAGTCCTAACCATAGCCCCAAACCAGTATGGGCGGGTCTAGAAAATGGATTATGATAATGACAATAATAACAAAACCCTACCATATCAAGGACTGGAACCAGTCTCACCCTAACTAGGCTTTATTTTTTTCTCCTCCATTATTTGTTTAACCTTGCATGTCACGTAAATGTAGAAAAATCAGCTGTTCTGAATTCTGCTTGATTCAAACCATAAGATCACAGCTTCTTGGTTACTTCCCTCACTAGTCTCCTTACACAGTGACTCAGTTTTTGAGAACTGCCTACTTCAGATAGATTTACATTACAATATCATACTGCTTGTATTTTGCGATGATTGGTGGAATTAAGCTGTAATATTCAGGGACTTTAAAAGTTTTGTGTCCATGCCCTGACTTGTCAAAAGGAAAGTGGCTGATAATATAATGCAATTGTACTAAAGGATAGCCATGTTTATGCATTACATTATTTTTTGGGAGGGGTGTAATTTACAGAAGTTAAATAAGTCTTAAATTTGTTGACATTTTTCTCAGTAAATATATTCC
This sequence comes from Thalassophryne amazonica, assembly GCF_902500255.1. NCBI lineage: Eukaryota > Metazoa > Chordata > Actinopteri > Batrachoidiformes > Batrachoididae > Thalassophryne > Thalassophryne amazonica. The sequence continues at coordinate 102,757,114 of NC_047110.1, forward strand.
TAAAGGTGGTATTGACATGAAATTTTCACCAGATGTTGTTAACAACCCAAGTAATCCACACATACAATGTCCATAAATTAAGTTATGTGTAATAAAATTGAATGACATGGTAAAAGTATTGAACACGCTTACTGAAATGTGCGTAATACTTTGTACAAAAGCCCCGGTGCACGGCCATCCACTCACAGAAAATGTTCAGTCAAAAATATTTTCAGTTGCTTGCACCCATGTATATTTATTTCAAGACTGAAAATAAGTACAACCTTTCTGGAGAGGTTTCTTTTTACTAAAATAATTATTGTGTAAATTATGCAGACTAAGGTTAGTGCAATCTACCCATCTATACTATCTACTAAAAACAGTTGATGTTCTCAGAGTATACAACTGCTGTTGTGTTTCTGCATTCTCAAATATTGATGGACTATAAGCATTTCTGGAGAGGACAGTTTTTGACAGATGGAGAGCTGCACCCCAATATTAAAGACATTTGAGCAAGTTAGGTACACATTCTTTTGTGGCACCACAGATAGTGATTTCCTCTTTCAAACAAAAAAATATTATTCACACTGATGCTTGAGTTTGAAATGCACTCTATTTCCAGAGAGGACATTTTTGACAGACATTTTATTTTTGAATGCCTGTTACAAGTCATTTCCCCATTGGGCAATGATCTTGGGAGTTAGACTGTTACACAGCAGGCTTCGATAGGGAAATTAGTCTATTTAGTGGTTACCTACTACTAAATAAATAGTAGTTCTGACAGCCCATCAAAATTAGACATAATGGAAATGACACAAATATTTTGGTAAAACTGGTATAATTCGAGTTCTGCTGGTAAACAAATGGGGATATCAAACCAAATGACCATTGCTGCTGATAGACCAGTTGTAGTTATCCATGTATGGCAAAATAAACTTTGTTGGTCATTTCCACCTTGTCATTAAACCAAACTTTATCTTTGAAATCCATTTATGTACCCTGATTGTAAAACAGCCCTCATCTAACCAGACTATATTCTCCAAGTACTTCACAGGTTTGTCTAAATGTTGTGTAGAAAACTTTAAATGTGATTCAACATGCTTTTTCTTCAGCAGTGGAGTCCTGCTTGGTGAGCGTGCATACAGGCCATGACAGTTGAGTGCATTACTTATTGTTTTCTTTGAAACAGCTAATTCCAGGTCTTTCTGAAGCTCTCTACTAGTGGTCCTTGGCTCTTGGACAACTTTTCTGATAATTCTTTTCACTCCTCTGTCAGAAATCTTGCAAAAATGGAGATTTAACTGGGGTTTGAACCAGGAAACCTCTGTGCTGAAACCAAGTGCACTAACCACATGGCCACCACCCCTGCTAAATTGGTTATATTGAACTGAATTCATGTGTACACAAGGAAAACAGAGTTTTTTGTCTTTTTTCAGGCTTCTGATTGGCCAATGTAGATATAAAGTTTGGGTTACATCACCACCTGTTGTGTCAGCATGCTCGTGACATTTCTGTGTGGATGGAAATACTTATTTATTTATTTTTAAACACTGCTTGTGTGGACTGGGCTTTTTAAGAAAAATAAAGGTAGGAAACTCCCATTTTCAAAAATACTGTGCTCATGCGGGCTTAACCGAGGATGTTGAGCATTTACATGTCTCTGTGTTAATTCCCTACATTCAACATATTTACACTCTCTGCCATCTTTGTAACTCAGTAGTCAGTCAGTCAGTGGTAGAGCTCACATTCATGATGTCAACACCACAAGTGACTCTTGTGAGTGACTGCTATAGCGGCTCAATGTTTTATGCATTGCTCACACCCTCTTTTTTAAGTATCGCTACTGTACATCACAATTATGCAGCAACCACACTCACTGATTTTAATTTATTGTAAAAAAAAAAAAAAAAGAGAAAAAAAAAGCATGACCAGACTATCACAGAGCCTGGTGGAACTATTATCTGTGGTAAGATGAAAAATCTGTGATGTTCTGCACTGGCTGTATAAACTGAAACATGCGGTGTTTGTCGTTATTGTGGTGTCAGTCTGCACCATCGATTTCTATTGCTGCCATCTTGCTTAGCGTTATTCTGCGTCATCAAGCATTAGATTAAATAGAAATCTATGATGCGCTGACTTAAACTTGGGTTAAAGTGATCTGAAAACGTTGTTTTGTGCTGCAACAAGCTGACAAAGGATTCTCAGATGGCTAAATAAATAAAAAATAAACAATAATAAATTGTAGAGTGAGCTTTCATAAGTGTGTATTATGTGTAATATAAATGATATGGGGAAATTAATAAAATTTCTGAAAAAAAGGTTATTAAATTATTTATTTTTTAGTGTTGATATGTATTCTGTAAAGTAGTGACTTCGGTTTTACTGCCTGAATGCTTTGTCGTGATAAATATCTCACCATTCTTTTAGTGATTCAATTAGAATTCTCACTTTCATAAGTCTTAATTTAATTCCTTTTTAATTAGCCTCAGGTTTTTTTTTTTTTCTTCACATCAGGTTTTCCATTCTCAGATATTCTGTAAGAGCAAATTCATAGAATGGAAATACTTTTTCTCTCAATTTGGTGGGTCACATGACAGTCGCTTTGACATTGTATATTCTACTAATACAAGAATATACACAAATAAGGTTAATTTCTCTACGATATACTCCATAGTAATTCCCAATGTAGTGTTTTCAGATTTCTTTCAGCTTGGTCCACAATAATCTTACGTTCACCCTGGCTGGCATGGCTGTTTCATTGTTTTTATTTTATTTTATATTTTTTGCGGAGATAAAAGCAGCTCCGCAGGCGGGTTAAGAGCAGCCTTTAATATTAATATCTTTAATATGATGCGAGCGTGCGAAGCTCTTACTTTCACCCCTGATTATTTCCCATCTTTATAATGAAATTAATTAAGGATCAGACTATTATGTCATGTCGTGGCAGACATAGTGTGTTTGACAAACTGATGGTATTATTTTCTATCTGGACTGGGACTTACAGATTTATTCAAGTCTATTATATAACTAGTTGGATCCTCTTTTGTATTTGTTTTGACAAATATTGGCTGTACAAATGTGGGACGGAAAATGCAGATTTATGGTGAAACTTTCTTCAAAACATTGACCATACCCACATTGATTTCTGTTGATGTCTGGTTGTCAGAGGCTAACCAAGATGGCGGCACTCTGGCAACAGTCAGCAAATGAGCAGATCTCTGCGGTCCTCCGTCTAAATGTAATGTAAAGTAAATAGAAATTGATGGTCTGCACTGATGCAAAACGTTCATTCAAACAGCAGTAAATAGCAGCTGCTGTGGAATAATAAAGGTGACAGATTATTGTCAGTAGTCCAGCTGTATACATGTGTAATTCTTTCGCAATATATGCACAAAATAAATAAATACATTTTAAAAAGCTGATAGAATGACTCCAGGAACTGTGCTTCTTTGCAAACTCCTTCAGTGTGCCGATAACTGGTGTGATTCAACAGTTGCCTGCAAAGACAGAAACTAAATTAAAGAGGAAGAAGGCGGGGCAAAGGGATGCCCGCTATGAACTACCACCTGGAGCCAAAAAGAGCTGAAAAAGAAAAGAGGAAGTACACAACGTGCCTGCCAACACACTGTGCAGCACATTGTTACAGTGCAATCAGCTGTTACATTTTACACTGTGCACCTGCTCATTTTAGACTTAATAATAGAAGCTGATGGCAGACAGAGCCTTTATGAACCTTCTGTACTGAAACCAAGTACACTAAACACTTAGCCACCACCCCTGCTACAATATCCCATAATGACATAATTTACCTTTTTTTTCTTCATTTTTAATAAATTAGCAAAAATCTTAAAAAAAAAACAAAAACCTAAGAAACCACATGTACATAAGTATTCACAGCCTTTGCCATACAGAGACATCCTGGATGAAAACCTGCTCCAGAGCGCTCTTGACCTCAGACTGGGGTGACGGTTTATCTTTCAGCAGGAAAATGACCCTAAGCACACAGCCAAGATATCAAAGGAGTGGCTTCAGGACAACTCTGTGAATGTCCTTGAGTGGCCCAGCCAGAGCCCAGACCTGAATCTGATCGAACATCTCTAGAGAGATCTAAAATGGTTGTGTACTGACGCTCCCCATCCAACCTGATGGATCTTGAGAGGTGCTGCAAAGAGGAATGGCCAAAACTGCCCAAAGATAGGTGCACTAAGCTTGTGGCATCATATTCAAGAAGAATTGAGGCTGTAATTGCTGCCAAAAGTGCATCAACAAAGTATTGAGCAAAGGCTGTGAATACTTATTTTTAATAATTTGGCAACAATTTTGGAATAAGGCTGTAACATAACAAAATGTGGAGAAAGTGAAGCGCTGCAGATACTTTCTGGATGCACTGTAAGTCACCCCAAAGTCACCCCAAAACACTTTACATGGGTAAGGTGTAACTTTAACCCCCCCCCCTCCCGAGAAATGCACGTTGGCAACAGCGGTAAGCGAAAAACTCCCTTGTGTGTTTCTGAAAGCTTCACCTTGGAAGTAGTAGTCCCTCTGCTGTATATCTGCTGTTCTCTGTATCAGTTAATTCTGGCCAATACATGATACTCAGTGTATCATCAGTATTAACATTAATACAGGTGAACCCCGTTCACTCGCGCATGCATAAGTTGCAATGCAGCTTTACTCATAGTTGATTTGTGGACTACTGTCTAATATACTGTATATTTTTTTGGTCAACTTCATTAACTCACGGTTTCAGGTAACTTGTGGTCTGTTATTGTGGCTCCCAATTCGTGCAAGTTAATGGGGTTCACATGTACCAGTATTACTGTCCATGTGTCCTGGAATTATTTTGTTCACTTGTATTTTTAAAGCTTTTTATGGAGGGGATCTGTCCCCAGAAAAGATCTGCTAGCATACCATAGAAAGAACTTATTCTGTCAGCAAAACCAGCAGTTGTTGAATCTGGATGTAATTTAAAAAAAAATTGTTGTTGTTTTTTTTTTGTTTATTTAATTTTTTTTTTTTTCAAGAATTGGAGCATTTCAATTTATGTTGCTCGTAAGCAAAGAAAAACAATTAACATAGCTAATGCTAAAGTTGCTTCATATATTCATATTTCAATGAACAACAAATTATTTGTTTGGCTCATCTTTTTGGTACTTATTAATATGGTTGGTAAAGATTCAACAGGTAGGAAAATATCAAACTTCTGAAAGGAAGATGTTTATTGTTTTAAAAGAGTCATAAAGCACAGTCAAAAATTGATTTTATGGTAGATGTAATCTTTAAACAGAATATACAAGCATTTTAATAAGATCCAGTTTTTTATGAGTGTATAAGCTTATTAGATCTTGGTTATATGAGGATTTATTGTACTGTTACAATATTGTGGTTGCTGCTTCATAACACTGAACATGCAGACTGTTTGAATTGCAAATGAAAATGAATTTCATTTACGTATTAGCACGTTTAATAACTTTTACAGGTCCAGATCTTGACGAGAAGACACGCCTTTCCTCAACAGAGGCTCCAGCTTATCAAATAGTCAACCAGGAACAACAGAGCCACAATCCATGTGTTCCAACTCCAGACCTGCATATAGGCTCTCAGTCCCATGGGTCCCAGTACAGTGCCCAGGGGAACACCAAAAGTTTCGACTGCCCCAGTATCCAGATTACCTCCATTGCCCCATACCACCTTTTGGAATTAGGTAACACCCAGGATGTTTTGGCAGTGAGTGGAGCAGAGGGGGGTTTACAGTATGCGTCTTTGTGTAGAGACCAGCTCTATCTGCCAACAGACTACTGCTATAGAGATCCGGCATTCAGCCCAAGCCCCTGCAGCAGCGTGTCTTCTAGGAGCTGGCTGTCTGACCTTTCTTCCTGTGAGTCTTTCTCCCACATCTATGATGATGTGGAGGGAGAGTTACCTGAGGCTGCAGGCCATGTGACCCTGGGGTCTCCCTTTGGGTCCCCAGGATGTGGGGGTGGGGCCTTTGGAGTGGAATTGTGGCAGCAAAAATACCAGCATCCTTTGCCTTTCAGCCCTGCGCTGTCACCTCATCAGTCACCCTGCCATTCTCCTCGCACTAGCATCACAGAAGAGAACTGGCTCAACCGCCGGCCCTCCTCCAGGTACGTTTCTGAATGAATGCCTTTATTCAGTGGTAGTAGAAAATGCACACTGAAGTCCTCTTACCCTCTCTGTCAGGCCTTCATCCAGACCCACCTCCCCCTGTGGAAAGAGACGTTACTCCAGTGCCGACCCCCGCGCACGCTCACCCTCTCCACAGCACTCGCCCAACCACACACCAGGCGCCTCACCACGGGGAAGTGTGACAGAAGAAACATGGCTGGGGAGCCCTGCTGGAAATTCAGGATCTCTTCTTGCATCTGGATACCAGGAGTTGGATATTCCCAACAAGACCAGAAGAACATTAGGGAGTCACCTAGGCTTGCTGGCTGGCCAAGGAGACTCTGGCCTGGAGGAGGTGACGACTGTGAGGCCCTTCTTGGATTCTTCTGGGGAGGAAGGACAGCAACAGGATGGCTTGACAAATCTGTTTCTCCCAGTGCCTTCTACCTTCAGCTGGAATAAACCCAAACCTGGCAACCCTCCTCTGTTCAGGTTGGCAATATTAGACCACAAATTCACTTTATTTTTTTAACAACCTCAACCATATTAAAGCTTTATTAACATTCTACTCTCACCTCTGATAGTTGAATCGTTGAAGAGAAAATTCTTTTTTGACAAATTGTTAGCCAAAAGATAGATGGGCATGAGTCAGCCACAATGCAGCAGAGCTTTAAATGAATTCTTAGCTACATTTTTGTGAACATTAAAATTGCATAGCGCAGTTATTAATGCATCCTTGCATTTTATGATTTTTTACAATCTATACTCCTGAGTGACATTGTTTATATTCTATACACCTCTGGTCCCCATGTTCTCCTGAGGGGGCGCCAAAGACGACTGGGTGTGGGTGGGTGGTTAGGTTTTGTCTCCTTAGTAAAGTCATAATAACTCACTTACTGGACAATCAAAATTTATTATAATTCTTGGCTTTCTTTGGATGAGCCAAAGAGAAAAGGAGAAAAATGATAATTAAAGTTAAATGTGCTGAAATTAAATGTTGACCAGAAAAATAAAAAAAAAAAAAGAAATGAAGTTGCACCTGATGTGCAGCCTTGCATGGCAGCACAGTGATATTGGTGCGTGTGTGTGATGGCCAGTGATGACTGGGGGGAGGCTGGCAGTAAATATGCACATTAAATTTTTGCTGATATCCAAATATATTGATTATATAACTTCTGCATTCTGCATGTACTTTACTTCTTGGGACACAAACTCACGATCTCCGGCATGGGAGGCGGGCACTCTGACCAGAAGGCCAAAACCCGGGATCTGGCTTTGTGACCAGAGAGTCCTTTTAGCTGGTGGTAGTGAAGTTTGCTGAGTGCTATTGCACAGCGACTCCTGCTGGCCTCTGTCACATTCGCACCCATGCACTTGGCAACAGTGAGGTTCGTGATGCTGAAATTGAGAGATTTTTCTATGACATACCTACTCAGTGATAAAAGTGATAATTTCACTTGTAGTCTTTTTTGTTTGCTTGTTAACCAGTGATCAAGCTTTGCAAGACCATGGTAGAATTTCATAAATTATGAGCTCATTGCTTAGCTTTAGCGTTTTTGAACACATTTTTCCGTACAGTACACCTCGTGATTCGGCACCCACACTGGCGGCTACCAGTGGACCTGAAAAAAATTCTTGGGGAAACACTGTATTTTTGCAGCAGCAAAACTTCACCGTGAAATTTCCTCAAAATGTAATGTTCTGTTACCCAGGCTCACTTTTCCTGTATATTTTCTGTCTGTGTAATTTCTTTCTACGCTGCATTCAGGTGCGTTAAGTGATTCATCCATCAGCTGTGGCGGTGACTAAACTGTGCCTTGAGGGATCATGATTTGTGTCTCACAACATGTTGAATATTGTTTCCATCTGTGGCTGCAGGACCTCATCGCCTCCTCCTTTGGACTGGCCTCTGCCCAGTCGGTTTGACCAGCTGGAGCTGAAGCTGGAGGTTCAGCCTAAGTTCTACCATAGGGCGCATTACGAAACCGAGGGCAGCCGAGGGGCCATTAAGGCAGCTTCTGGAGGTCACCCCATAGTTAAGGTACACCTACACACAGTCCTTCATATTGTGGAAATTTTTATCAGTCCTGTGTGTGTGTGTGTGTGTGTGTGAGAACAAAATGACTTTGTTTTGATCCAGTTTGTATCACACTTGGTGGAATGATAACGGACAGCTGAGGGGAAAAATGGAACGATTTTGAAAGCGTCACTTAACAGTTAAAGTAACAGGTCACGTCCCAAACGTGACCTGATTAATGAAACTGACAAACACATTATGCATTAACTAGGGATGCACCGATCCACGATTTTTCACTTCCGATTCGATCCCGATATCTGCCAATACCAGTACTTTTCGATCCAATATCAGAGCTCTGTTTGCTTTAATATTATTATTATTATCATTATTGTTGATTTTATATGAGGACTTTCTTAAGAAGGAGACCTGAGAGTTCAGCAACAATTTGCCAAATGGTGTATCTAAGATGAAAGCCTAGATTTGATGTTTTGGTCAAAGAATTAAGTCAGGGGTGGGGATCTTGTTCCAGTTTAATATCACTTTGAACAGATGGAATCAGTTAATCAATGAAAACCCCTGGTGGAATCAGTGGCTGCAAAGAAAACCTGCACCCTCTTGGCCCTTTCTGGAACAAGTTGCCCACCCTTGAATTAAGTACTTTTATTTTTTTTATAGACTTTTATAGCCTTATTTTATAGACTAAAGAGAAAAGACAGCACTCTCTCTCTCTGTCTGTCTCTCTCCCCCTCTCTCTGCCTTCTCTCTTCCTCTCTCTCTGCCTGTCTCTCTCTCTGTCTCTTTCCCTCTCTCTCTGTCTCTGTCTCGCTCGCTTTCTCTCTTACACTCGCACTCTTTCTTTCTCTCTCTCACTCACTTTCTCTCTTTCGCTTGCTCTCTCTCTTTCTCTCTCTCGCTCGCTTTCTCTCTCATCTGCTTTCTCTCTCTCTTTTTCTTCCTCTCAAAAATAGCGGTTTTCGTGCTGCGCAAACTTCGAACTTTTTGGAAACACGAAGCCTTTCAACTGTAAAATAAATGTATCATGATCAATGCTCACGCACAGGATTTTATTGGAGTCTTTTTCCCTTTCAGCGGACATAATCTCTGTTCGGCTTCTCCTCCTTGGCTGCACGCTGAGCTGGCTTTTCATAGTGTTTTACAGCCTCAGGACAGTGAAGTGGCTAACTTTTTAGCACACATTTTCAACAACAATTCAGTTAATTTTTCAGAAAATCCGTGCTCAACGAACAGACAATTTGAACCTGAGAGCCGAGCAGAAATTTGCCGCTAACCGCAGCTAGAACACTGCACAAGAGAGCTCTCTCAAACAGCCCAGCTTCAGAAAACTTCCCCCCTCCTCCCGCTCGGCAGTAAACAAGCAGAGAGCAAACAACAGCATTTGAAAGGATTCACAGTGGCTCTTCTCTGGTATCGGAAAATGTCACGTGTTGGATTGGTATTTTCCAATATGTGAATTACGTCGGTATCAGAACCCGATACCGATCCGGGATTGGATTGGTCCCACCCCTAGCATTAATCAAAACAAGACTTTGGGGTCAAGTTTAATTGTTATTTTTCACCCAGATTGTACAACTCCTCACTCAGGTGCAGGAGGAGTAACAGGGAAGACAGAGGTTGGGAATGAGAGGGACAGTAGTAGCCGGTCGTCAGGAGGATATTGCAAACGTTTTCTTTTTTACTTTCACCTTTAATACTCTGTGTGCTTCTTACCCTGTGTGCTGCTATACAATGCTGCTTGAATCTCAATTTCCCTGAGGAAGTCTTCCCAAGGGATCAATAAAGTTCTGTCTAATCTAATCTTTTTATTTTAATGCCTATTGCTTTACCAATTATTCCATATTTTGTGTAATTTACATCATGTTGTAGAGTATGTTTTCAGTGTGAATTTAAAGGACATAATTTTAGAAATTTGAATGCAGTGAAGCCTGAATTTATTTATTTATTTTAAATTGATACAATAAAAAAAAATTGTGGGGAAAAGCCAAGGGTGCCCAGACAAACTCCTGTAACACGGCACATACTGTGTTCGACACACTTTCCTGCCGCTGTGGATCACCAGGGCCTGGACAGTCTGGCTGAAACAACAGAAGCCGGCTGAGACAAATAAAGCTCTATCAAGGTCTCCTATGTAACAGACACCGGCAGTGTTATTCTGGGTGTCACATTCTCAGGTCGCTGTCGCTGCCAGATGGGTTTCCTACAGTGACATGTGTAAAATCTGAATGAATGAATTTATTCGGCACACAATTAAAAAAAAACAAAAAAAAAACAAAAAAAAAACAAGAAAACAACACTACAATGAACCTGTGTAACTGAAAGGGTGTGGGCAGAAGCAAAGCTCATAAATACCCACCCCTTATACTGTAAAAATAAGAAATATGTACACACATATATATACATGCATGCACCTTGTTGCTCATAATAAATTGAGATTTGTGAGGAATTAATCAGAATAGTTGTACGATGTTGTTTATGGACACACATATCGTGTGCTCTGTTGCACACGAACTTGCCCATGTAACTGAGCATGTGTGTGCTTGTAATTTATGAAATAAATAAATCTGGGACATTTAATTGTTCCAATGGATGATATTTAAGCAAACTGATAAATAATTACACTGTTGTGTCAGTGGAAGCACACAGAGTGCTTTAAGCACATGAGACCTGTGATAGTCTCAAACACAAACACACCTTTGTGTGTGTCTGTATTGATGTTTATCTTTTCTGTTTTGATGCAGTCGCTACACACCATGAAACTAACTTAACAAAACAACCATGAAGTAACTCATTTGTAATTTATTTTGTGCTTAGGACTCCTTTTATAAGCTAAGGTAGCTTCTTGGGAGATCCTTTTTACAAGTTTCAAGAAAGCTTCCTCAAATGCATACTTCTTGAAATGTAAATGAAATGTCTTTTTTTTTTTTTTTTTTTTGAAATATTTGTAAATAAATTTGTAAATCAGTGATTTAACTCAAATATGCCCTGTGTTTACAGTTGATGATTTTTTTTTTTTCCTTTTGGTTGAGAAGGCTGCACAGAGAGCACAGCACAAACCACAAAAGGGCTTTGACCATTCAAAAAAAGAGGACAGAAATGTTGATTTTTGCCAGGAGCACTGCTGGAATTTTGTTTTATTTTTCTCCTGCTATCTTGGTGATTCACAGGCAAATTTGAGGGCTAGAGAAATCCCTGATTAACAGTTAAATGCAAAAGTTTAATGCATTAAATTTTGAAATAAATGGACAAATGAATTGGAAAACATCATAGCTTTAATTTAGAACTTTGAGGACAGTCCACAAAAAAACATACAAACCCAAAAACGTTTATTCAGGATCATTCATTAATTGTAATCAAGGTAAATGTTTGAAATAATTGTGATATTGATTTGGAGTCATACTGTATTCCCCAGTCCTCTGCTCAGGACTCTCTCCCTCTGTTTTATTTGAAATACTTTCATTTTGCAGTAAAACCTCTTAGAAAAGCAAAAAGCACATTTTATGCTTGAGGAGGCAAAAATATGGGATCACATGTAATTTGTTTGTTTGTTCACCTTCCAGCTTCGTTTGAGTCCATAAATCTTGCCATTAAATTTACAACTGAGACACTGAATCATAATCACCAGTTAAGCCAGTGGGCGAGCATTAACCCCAGTGTAGACCACCACACTCTTCTGCCGCCATTTGAAAGTCTATCTCTGAGATAAAATAATTTTATGATATGAGGTGTTGTGTTTGAGCTGGTATTCATCAGACCTTCTGTGGAAATTGTGTCTGCAGTTGAATGGATGCAGTGAGCAGCCACTCAGCCTGCTGTTGTTTATCGGCACCGCAGACGACCGGTATCTTCGCCCACATTCCTTCTACCAGGTCCACCGTGTGACGGGAAAGACGGTAACCACTCCATGCCAGGAGAGAATTGTGGGTGGAACCAAGGTCCTGGAGATTCCTTTGCTTCCAGGAAATGACATGTCCGCCAGGTAACAGAAACATTAACAAAACCCTGTCTTTGATAAAGTTTTCCTTTAATTTTGTGAATTTCATTAGGTAAGACCACTTGTGGACCAATTGCACATCTGAAGTTGCACAAGAAAAGGAACCAGGTATATAACATGTGCCAAATAACCAAGCAGATCCACAGTGATGACACCAAGGAAAAAAGATCATGCGCATTTTTTGTTTGTAGCAATAACAGCTCATAAGGTTAATTGATGAAGTATTTAAGTAATCAACAATTTTGCACCAACTGGTGAAGATAAACCTGAAGTAAATGTCAGAGAGACATGAAAGTGGTAAATGTCAACATGAATGTGTCATTTCCTTTTCCCTCTGAGGCCAGAAAGGGAGGTGTAGAATTGCACTCCATCTGTGAGTGCTTTCATACCTACCTTGTTTGGTCCAAACCATCTGACTTTTTACTTTGGTGCAAACCAATAGGCAAGGGAGTGTGAACACTGCCTTGGACCACCATCCGGTCTGACTAAAAGAGGACGTCTTGGTCCAGAGCAAACTGAGACATAGTCCACTGTTTTTGCAGTTGAAAATACTTTTTGGACCAATTACAGGAGATTGATGCAGGTTATGATCACTCATTATGCAGTAGAAGAGGAAAAGAAACAATCAATAGTAATAATTTATCAGATTAAAATCAGGTAAATCTCTGTGTTGCTGTCTGTATTTTCTCCTCCTTTAAGAAAAAACATGTAAAAGTATCTTAATAGTGTAGTCACAATGATAGTAATCCATTCATTCAATTTTCTCTGATTAAATTGAATTTTTATGTCGGAATTATACATTAAATGTACAGCAAGATGATGTCAGACATACGCATGTCTACAATCCAATCAGTGTCTAGCATTGGTGCATGCAGCTTACCTAGATGATGGTGTCAGGATGTATGGGCGTCATGAAAAGTTCTTTTGTCCAGCCTCAACATTGCAATGTGAAACCAGACTAATCAGAACAAAAGTATACAAACATGAACCTCAGGTCAGATCTTGTTCCGACGTTTCAAGTGTGAAAACGCTCTGTGCGTGCATTGGTCATACTTTCTTGTGCATGTGGTAACTTGAACAAAATTGGCCAGATTTTCACTTAATTTGAACTGGACGTCCTAAACGAGTGTATCTGCAATCATGGATGCTTATTTGCCGTCTTTGGATGGATTTCCATCTTTTTGCAAAGTCTTGCCATCTAAAAGAACTAGCAAAACATTAATTTTTATTTCCTCAAATCCATACATGTCAACCTATACGGATTGTCCGTAAATTATACGGATTTTTCCGAGTTTCAGAGTCATACGGACGTACGAATAAAGTCTTACGGATATTCAGGGTTTGGTCTGCAGCAGGTCTGTAATCAGCCGTTTCTGCAGCGCGACTCCACTTTGATGCGTGAGCCATTGAAGCAGTGCTTCGAACCACTGGCTCGTGGTTCTTTGACTCGTTGCTCTTTAGAAGCGGTAAGCCCGCTTCTTAACTCAAAGCCATTAAAATATCGTGAGTTGCTTTTGTGTGGATTAAAGTCACTAACTGGGACTCTTGTCATGTTGTAGTCAAGAAACGAGAATCGTCCTCCATTTCGTTGACACAAAATTGCCGCTTTAAATAAAATGACACCTCTTTCCAAATGCTGTAATACAGAAAATAAACTACAATTGACTAAAACGTTTTTTTTTCTCCCAAAATGAGACGTCCTGTGTTCTTTGTGAATTAAACTGATGCTGACACTGATGCTCTCACTAATTTAGAAGATCTTCACTTAGCCTGGAAAAAGAGTCTGTTGCTCTATAAAAAAGCCCTCCGTAAAGCTAGGACATCTTTCTACTCATCACTAATTGAAGAAAATAAGAACAACCCCAGGTTTCTTTTCAGCACTGTAGCCAGGCTGACAAAGAGTCAGAGCTCTATTGAGCTGAGTATTCCATTAACTTTAACTAGTAATGACGTCATGACTTTCTTTGCTAACAAAATTTTAACTATTAGAGAAAAAATTACTCATAACCATCCCAAAGACGTATCGTTATCTTTGGCTGCTTTCAGTGATGCCGGTATTTGGTTAGACTCTTTCTCTCCGATTGTTCTGTCTGAGTTATTTTCATTAGTTACTTCATCCAAACCATCAACATGTTTATTAGACCCCATTCCTACCAGGCTGCTCAAGGAAGCCCTACCATTATTTAATGCTTCGATCTTAAATATGATCAATCTATCTTTGTTAGTTGGCTATGTACCACAGGCTTTTAAGGTGGCAGTAATTAAACCATTACTTAAAAAGCCATCACTTGACCCAGCTATCTTAGCTAATTATAGGCCAATCTCCAACCTTCCTTTTCTCTCAAAAATTCTTGACAGGGTAGTTGTAAAACAGCTAACTGATCATCTGCAGAGGAATGGTCTGTTTGAAGAGTTTCAGTCAGGTTTTAGAATTCATCATAGTACAGAAACAGCATTAGTGAAGGTTACAAATGATCTTATGGCCTCGGACAGTGGACTCGTCTCTGTGCTTGTTCTGTTGGACCTCAGTGCTGCTTTGATACTGTTGACCATAAAATTTTATTACAGAGATTAGAGCATGCCATAGGTATTAAAGGCACTGCGCTGCGGTGGTTTGAATCATATTTGTCTAATAGATTACAATTTGTTCATGTAAATGGGGAATCTTCTTCACAGACTAAAGTTAATTATGGAGTTCCACAAGGTTCTGTGCTAGGACCAATTTTATTCACTTTATACATGCTTCCCTTAGGCAGTATTATTAGACGGTATTGCTTAAATTTTCATTGTTACGCAGATGATACCCAGCTTTATCTATCCATGAAGCCAGAGGACACACACCAATTAGCTAAACTGCAGGATTGTCTTACAGACATAAGACATGGATGACCTCTAATTTCCTGCTTTTAAACTCAGATAAAACTGAAGTTATTGTACTTGGCCCCACAAATCTTAGAAGCATGGTGTCTAACCAGATCCTTACTCTGGATGGCATTACCCTGACCTCTAGTAATACTGTGAGAAATCTTGGAGTCATTTTTGATCAGGATATGTCATTCAAAGCGCATATTAAACAAATATGTAGGACTGCTTTTTTGCATTTACGCAATATCTCTAAAATCAGAAAGGTCTTGTCTCAGAGTGATGCTGAAAAACTAATTCATGCATTTATTTCCTCTAGGCTGGACTATTGTAATTCATTATTATCAGGTTGTCCTAAAAGTTCCCTAAAAAGCCTTCAGTTAATTCAAAATGCTGCAGCTTGAGTACTGACGGGGACTAGAAGGAGAGAGCATATCTCACCCATATTGGCCTCTCTTCATTGGCTTCCTGTTAATTCTAGAATAGAATTTAAAATTCTTCTTCTTACTTATAAGGTTTTGAATAATCAGGTCCCATCTTATCTTAGGGACCTTGTAGTACCATATCACCCCAATAGAGCGCTTCGCTCTCAGACTGCAGGGAGACAGACACCCTCTCTACTTTTAAGATTAGGCTTAAAACTTTCCTTTTTGCTAAAGCTTATAGTTAGGGCTGGATCAGGTGACCCTGAACCATCCCTTAGTTATGCTGCTATAGACGTAGACTGCTGGGGGGTTCCCATGATGCACTGTTTCTTTCTCTTTTTGCTCTGTATGCACCACTCTGCATTTAATCATTAGTGATCGATCTCTGCTCCCCTCCACAGCATGTCTTTTTCCTGGTTCTCTCCCTCAGCCCCAACCAGTCCCAGCAGAAGACTGCCCCTCCCTGAGCCTGGTTCTGCTGGAGGTTTCTTCCTGTTAAAAGGGAGTTTTTCCTTCCCACTGTAGCCAAGTGCTTGCTCACAGGGGGTCGTTTTGACCGTTGGGGTTTTACATAATTATTGTATGGCCTTGCCTTACAATATAAAGCGCCTTGGGGCAACTGTTTGTTGTGATTTGGCGCTATATAAAAAAATTGATTGATTGATTGATTGACATACAGCACAGCCAGCTGTAAGAGCTCAGCTCAGATATATGGAAAGACATTCATGCCAAAATGTCTGAAATGAAATGCTTTTGACAAAAACTACACATTTTGTTTATTTCTATTTATGTCCAGAGATCAAGGTTCCACCATGTAGAGTTTATTATGTCCAAAGTTTAAGGATCTAGTGACAAATTTCATATTTATTTACTTTAAGACTCTATAAAATGTTGTTCAATTCAATTTCAATTTAATCGGCTTATACAGCACCAAATCACAACAACGTCATCTCAAGGCACCTCATATAGAACAGTTCAACATAAATAATTAAAATAAATAAATAAAAATTAAAAAAATTCAAATACATAATTAAAACAGAAGGAAAAGAATAAAACAGATAAAAACACAAACTATTCATAAGAAAGAGAATAAAAATAGGCTTTAAGGCTTGCATTAAAGTATAGTAAATATTTTAGATTGATATTCATGTTTTGTACATCCATATTAATTTAGTCAGTGTGATATTCAAATATGATTTTACACAGGAGAGAAGCCAGGATTTAGAACATTGGTTGATGTGTTTATACTGCGTTTATGTAGTTCTGTAAGAAGAAAATGTGACACTCTAGGTATAGAATGACTGATTAGATGCCATGTCAGTGTTCAGGGCAGACAAATAGGCTGACTGTATATGTATTTACTATAATAGTATGTATACATGGTAATGTCATCTGTGATGGCATACAAAAGTGAATTGATCCTAAGCAGAATCTCATCAGTATTATGTTGTTATGTATCTTTATCTAATCTGAAAGCAATTATCTTGTCTCTAGTCTGAAAGCATTATGAAGGTAACTAGTTCTTTGAATGTTGAGATTCTAATTGCCTAGTATTTGAGCCCAATCAAAAACAAACTAAATCAATAAAGTTTTTTGCAAGAGTTAGCTATATTTGTAAACTGTTGTGTTGTTATAGTCTGTATATACTCCTACAGGATGGTACAACATGCCATACTGCATGAGATCACAAGAGAAATTTAACAGCTGTTTCAAGTCCAAATTTAATCCAAATAATGCACCAAAATGCACCACAGGGCACTTAAATTCTTAAAATTTCCTGGGGGAGCAAACCCCCTCGCAGCTTTGCCATGAATAGTTGTTGTCTTTTAATTTACCAAGACTTTGAATTGCTGCCTTTTTTTTTTCATCATAAGCATCCATGTGCAATACTTTTGAATTTAAACACAATGAGCCTTTAGAGACCGTCTACTTTATTGAACATAATATTGATTATTGTAATTTATTACCCCCTGGCAGCCACAGGTTTTTTTTTTTTTTTTTTTTTGCTTCCAAATCCCAGTGTGGTAGCTGGTTGTTTTCATTTCCATATACAGCATTGGAAGACAAAATACTTCATTGTTCAGTAACTTTCTCTAATTTACCTACCAAAGTGATCCGACCAACTCTAAGCTAACTGACTGCCATGTTACAAGTTATTTGCAGTGGGATGCTCAGAGCACCTGTGTTCCTTTTAAAGGACATGTCGCACCAGAATCATAACAATTAAGATTTAGGCTGTTAGTGACCATCCGATGATCCACCGGGATTACTTTGTGCACTTCTGTGACCGGTTTCAAAGTATACGGCATTTGCAACAAACAGCTACAGAGACGTCCGAAGACAAAGTACAATGGCCGCTCTGAAGGACCAATAAGGGAATCGTTAAGCAAAACGATACCCGAAAAGAACCGGTTCTCGATACCCAACCCTATATGGGAAGTCTTGCAACTTATACACTGGTGCAATTTGTGTATATACAAATAGATAGATAGATAGATTTCATTTGTTTATAATAACTATATAGGGCCTTCCCAGGAATTGACGTACTAAACAGAAGAGCCTCAGTAATAAAATTACAGTACAACAATGCATAAAACTCTTAAAAATCTTATTGCAGAGCTGATTTAAGAAAAAAATCCAATTGTAGTGTTTCCAGTGCTTTGGATCATTTTGTTGTCCATTGCACGGTTCCTTGTCCATCTTGCTTACTTTTGCAATTTTAAAGTGGTCATGTTAAGAAACAGCGCAAGCTGTGGTGTGCACATGTGTTGCACTGATTTCCCATCCATCATTAAATTTGCCAACAGAGAAAATCTGTTAAAAAGTGAGTAGCACATACAGAAAAAATGGGCAAATTATACTCCGGATAATATAGTAGTTACTGCGGACACAGAGTGTGTAGGCATAACGAGTAGCAGATGTTAAAGGATTTGAATATTGATGTTAGAAAGCAGAAGAAGAAACACTATGAGTTGAACATGCAGTGTGAATCAATCAATAAATCAACTTTTTTCTTATATAGCGCCAAATCACAACAAACAGTTGCCCCAAGGCGCTCCATATTGTAAGGCAAGGCCATACAATAATTATGAAAAACCCCAACGGTCAAAACGACCCCCTATGAGCAAGCAGTCTTCTGCTGAGACTGGTTGGGGCTGAGGGAAAAAACCAGGAAAAAGACATGCCGTGAAGGGGGGCAGAGATCGATCACTAATGATTAAATGCAGAGTGATGCATACGGAGCAAAAAGAGAAAGAAACAGTGCATCATGGGAACCCCCCCACAATCTACGTCTAAAGCAGCATAACCAAGGGATGGTCCAGGGTCACCCGATCCAGCCCTAACTATAAGCCTTAGCAAAAAGGAAAGTTTTAAGCCTAATCTTAAAAGTAGAGAGGGTATCTGTCTCCCTGATCTGAATTGGGAGCTGGTTCCACAGGAGAGGAGCCTGAAAGCTGAAGGCTCTGCCTCCCATTCTACTCTTACAAACCCTAGGAACTACAAGTAAGCCCGCAGTCTGAGAGCGAAGCGCTCTAATGGGGTAATATGGTACTACGAGGTCCCTAAGATAAGATGGGACCTGATTATTCAAAACCTTATAAGTAAGAAGAAGAATTTTAAATTCTATTCTAGAATTAACAGGAAGCCAATGAAGAGAGGCCAACACGGGTGAGATATGCTCTCTCCTGCTAGTCCCCGTCAGTACTCTAGCTGCAGCATTCTGAACCAACTGAAGGCTTTTTAGGGAACTTTTAGGACAACCTGATAATAATGAATTACAATAGTCCAGCCTAGAGGAAATAAATGCATGAATTAGTTTTTCAGCATCACTCTGAGACAAGACCTTTCTGATTTTAGAGATATTGCGTAAATGCAAAAAAGCAGTCCTACATATTTGTTTAATATGCGCTTTGAATGACATATCCTGATCAAAAATGACTCCAAGATTTCTCACAGTATTACTAGAGATCAGGGAAATGCCATCCAGAGTAACGATCTGGTTAGACACCATGCTTCTAAGATTTGTGGGGCCAAGTACAATAACTTCAGTTTTATCTGAGTTTAAAAGCAGGAAATTAGAGGTCATCCATGTCTTTATGTCTGTAAGACAATCCTGCAGTTTAGCTAATTGGTGTGTGTCCTCTGGCTTCATGGATAGATAAAGCTGGGTATCATCTGCGTAACAATGAAAATTTAAGCAATACCGTCTAATAATACTGCCTAAGGGAAGCATGTATAAAGTGAATAAATTGGTCCTAGCACAGAACCTTGTGGAACTCCATAATTAACTTTAGTCTGTGAAGAAGATTCCCCATTTACATGAACAAACTGTAATCTATTAGACAAATATGATTCAAACCACCGCAGCGCAGTGCCTTTAATACCTATGACATGCTCTAATCTCTGTAATAAAATTTTATGGTCAACAGTATCAAAAGCAGCACTGAGGTTCAACAGAACAAGCACAGAGATAAGTCCACTGTCCGAAGCCATAAGATCATTTGTAACCTTCACTAATGCTGTTTCTGTACTATGATGAATTCTAAAACCTGACTGAAACTCTTCAAATAGACCATTCCTCTGCAGGTGATCAGTTAGCTGTTTTACAACTACCCTCTCAAGAATCTTTGAGAGAAAAGGAAGGTTGGAAATTGGCCTATAATTAGCTAAGATAGCTGGGTCAAGTGATGGCTTTTTAAGTAATGGTTTAATTACTGCCACCTTAAAGGCCTGTGGTACATAACCAACTAACAAAGATAGATTGATCATATTTAAGATTGAAGCATTAAATAATGGTAGGACTTCCTTGAGCAGCCTGGCAGGAATGGGGTCCAATAAACATGCCGATGGTTTGGACGAAGCAACCAATGAAAATAACTCAGAACAACCGGAGAGAAAGAGTCTAACCAAATACTGGCATCACTGAAAGCAGCCAAAGATAACGATAAATCTTTGGGATGGTTATGAGTAATTTTTTCTCTAATAGTCAAAATTTTGTTAGCAAAGAAAGTCATGAAGTCATTACTAGTTAAAGTTAATGGAATACTCAGCTCAATAGAGCTCTGACTCTTTGTCAGCCTAGCTACAGTGCTGAAAAGAAACCTGAGGTTATTCTTATTTTCTTCAATTAGTGATGAGTAGAAAGATGTCCTAGCTTTACGGAGGGCTTTTTTATAGAGCAACAAACTCTTTTTCCAGGCTAAGTGAAGATCTTCTAAATTAGTGAGACGCCATTTCCTCTCCAACTTACGGGTTATCTGCTTTAAGCTACGAGTTTGTGAGTTATACCACGGAGTCAGACACTTCTGATTTAAAGCTCTCTTTTTCAGAGGAGCTACAGCATCCAAAGTTGTCTTCAAAGAGGATGTAAAACTATTGACGAGATACTCTAACTCCCTTACAGAGTTTAGGTAGCTACTCTGCTCTGTGTTGGTATATGACATTAGAGAACATAATGAAGGAATCATATCCTTAAACCTAGTTACAGCGCTTTCTGAAAGACTTCTAGTGTAATGAAACTTATTCCCCACTGCAGGGTAGTCCATCAGGGTAAATGTAAATGTTATTAAAAACTGATCAGACAGAAGGGAGTTTTCAGGGAATACTGTTAAGTCTTCTATTTCCATACCATAAGTCAGAACAAGATCTAAGATATGATTAAAGTGGTGGGTGGACTCATTTACTTTTTGAGCAAAGCCGATAGAGTCTAATAATAGATTAAATGCAGTGTTGAGGCTGTCATTCTCAGCATCTGTGTGGATATTAAAATCACCCACTATAATTATCTTATCTGAGCTAAGCACTAAGTCAGACAAAAGGTCTGAAAATTCACAGAGAAACTCACAGTAACGACCAGGTGGCCGATAGATAATAACAAATAAAACTGGTTTTTGGGACTTCCAATTTGGATGGACAAGACTAAGAGACAAGCTTTCAAATGAATTAAAGCTCTGTCTAGGTTTTTGATTAATTAATAAGCTGGAATGGAAGATTGCTGCTAATCCTCCGCCACGGCCCGTGCTACGAGCATTCTGACAGTTAGTGTGACTCGGGGGTGTTGACTCATTTAAACTAACATATTCATCCTGCTGTAACCAGGTTTCTGTTAGGCAGAATAAATCAATACGTTGATCAATTATTATATCATTTACCAACAGGGACTTAGAAGAGAGAGACCTAATGTTTAATAGACCACATTTAACTGTTTTAGTCTGTGGTGCAATTGAAGGTGCTATATTATTTTTTCTTTTTGAATTTTTATGCTTAAATAGATTTTTGCTGGTTATTGGTGGTCTGGGAGCAGGCACCGTCTCTACGGGGATGGGGCAACGAGGGGATGGCAGGGGGAGAGAAGCTGCAGAGAGGTGTATAAGACCACAGCTCTGCCTCCTGGTCCCAACGCTGGACAGTCACAGTTTGGAGGATCCAAGAAAATTGGCCAGATTTCTAGAAATGAGAGCTGCTCCATCTAAAGTGGGATGGATGCCGTCTCTCCTAACAAGACCAGGTTTTCCCCAGAAGCTTTGCCAATTATCAATGAAGCCCACCTCATTTTTTGGACACCACTCAGACAGCCAGCACACTGTACTGGTTTCATGTTTGTGGTCGGTAGGTTAAAAAGAATTCAGTGCAGGTTTTAACTCATGTTTTGTTACGCACTGTGTTTTCTGCAGTATTGACTGTGCTGGAATCTTGAAGCTGCGCAATGCCGACATCGAGCTCAAAAAAGGAGAGACAGATATTGGGCGGAAGAACACGAGGGTGCGAATTGTGTTCCGGGTCGGCGTACCTCAGCCGGATAGTAGGATGCTGTGGCTGCAGTCGGTGTCTGTTCCTGTGGAATGCTGTGAGTTGCCTGGAACACACGGTTAACAATTACGCAGCCACGCTTGCCTGCACAGTTTGTGCCCTTTTCAAATGTTCTTTGGGTATGTCCTAAAAAAATTAGCATGAACAGTAATAATTACATTTCTTTACTGAGTCATAATGTCATGTTTATTAAAAGCATCTGCTAAAGGCACACATTTAAATGTAAGAATGTACAAAGTAGAAGAAAATCCTTGGCTGGAACACCTGAACAAAAACCTTGTTTGGGCTGTTTGATTTAAAAAAAAAAAAATCATTTAAAATTTATTCATTTATTTCAAAATGGGTAATTTGATGACATGTCTTTGGGTTCTGAGAAATATCTTTTCTTAAAAGTAAATTTTTTTTGGTGGAAATTTAAATTAGCCAGTTCATCAATAATGAAAATGTTTGTAATCCTAGACAGGATTGTAAACTAAAATACTTTGTAAAAATTTGGCAAAAACAATCTGATACAGAAGGAACAGTCAAGGTCATAAAAAAATATAACTTACCCCCAAAGAGCATCAAACAACAGAAGTATTTAATTAATGTTATAAAATGTGGCACAGAGACCTGAGAACTATTTACCAGCACATCAGATTGTTTGTGTGTTTTTTCTTGAGCAGCAGCGCTGTGTGGCTGATATCAAGTCATTTTACAGGATCTTTTTTCCCTAGAAAAGGATTCATCCAATCTACTAGAAATTGGTAATTTTTTTTAAAGGCTAATTTTATTATATTTTCCAGCTTTCACTTACATAATGAGCAGCTAACATTTCAAATAATGCCCAATAATGAGGTCCAGAATTTTGCTAAATAACAGTATTTTATCTCGATGCCTTGAAAAATTACAAAAAAGTGGCCAGAATTGTCCGTAGTGTATCACATTTTACAACCATAATTATTATTCTTGTACGACCTGTGCTTTCTGTCTTCTTTCAGGAGTTGTGGCAATGTGTGAAATGAAGGAAGAGAGTTAAAGGGGGGGAAAACAGCAATTACAGTCATCTGCGGATCTTCAGATGAGATCTTTTTTCAATATGTCAGGAGTATAATGCCCTAAGGTTTGTTAGTGTTACACTCCTGACAATGTTTGCCACTTCTTTTGTCATACAACCCCTGGCAATAATTATGGAATCACCGGCCTCGGAGAATGTTCATTCAGTTGTTTAATTTCCTAGAAAAAAAGCAGATCACAGAAATGACACAAAACTAAAGTCATTTCAAATGGCAACTTCCTGGTTTTAAGAAACACTATAAGAAATCAAGAAAAATAATTGTGGCAGTCAGTAATGGTTACTTTTTAGACCAAGCAGAGGGAAAAAATATGGACTCACTCAATTCTGAGGAATAAATTTTGGAATCACCCTGTAAATTTTCATCCCCAAAACTAACACCTGCATCAAATCAGATCTGCTCGTTAGTCTGCATCTAAAAAGGAGTGATCACACCTTGGAGAGCTGTTGCACCAAGTGGACTGACATGAATCATGTCTCCAACACGAGAGATGTCAATTGAAACAAAGGAGAGGATTATCAAACTCTTAAAAGAGGGTAAATCATCACGCAATGTTGCAAAAGATGTTGGTTGTTCAGTCAGCTGTGTCTAAACTCTGGACCAAATACAAACAACATGGGAAGGTTGTTAATACAAACAACATGGGAAGGTTGTTAAAGGCAAACATACTGGTAGACCAAGGAAGACATCAAAGCGTCAAGACAGAAAACTTAAAGCAATATGTCTCAAAAATCGAAAATGTACAACAAAACAAATGAGGAACGAATGGGAGGAAACTGGAGTCAACGTCTGTGACCGAACTGTAAGAAATTTACATACAGAAAAGCTAAATGAAAGCCATCATTAACACCTAAACAGAAAAAAACAAGGTTACAATGGGCTAAGGAAAAGCAATCGTGGACTGTGGATGACTGGATGAAAGTCATATTCAGTGATGAATCTCGAATCTGCATTGGGCAAGGTGATGATGCTGGAACTTTTGTTTGGTGCCGTTCCAATGAGATTTATAAAGATGACTGCCTGAAGAGAACATGTAAATTTCCACAGTCATTGATGATATGGGGCTGCATGTCAGGTAAAGGCACTGGGGAGATGGCTGTCATTACATCATCAATAAATGCACAGGTTTACGTTGATATTTTGGACACTTTTCTTATCCCCTCAATTGAAAGGATGTTTGGGGATGATGAAATCATTTTTCAAGATGATAATACATCTTGCCATAGAGCAAAAACTGTGAAAACATTCCTTGCAAAAAGACACATAGGGTCAATGTCATGGCCTGCAAATAGTCCGGATCTTAATCCAATTGAAAATCTTTGGTGGAAGTTGAAGAAAATGGTCCATGACAAGGCTCTAACCTGCAAAGCTGATCTGGCAACAGCAATCAGGGAAAGTTGGAGCCAGATTGATAAAGAGTACTGTTTGTCACTCATTAAGTCCATGCCTCAGAGACTGCAAGCTGTTATAAAAGCCAGAGGTGGTGCAACAAAATACTAGTGATGTGTTGGAGCGTTCTTTTGTTTTTCATGATTCCATAATTTTTTCCTCAGAATTGAGTGATTCCATATTTTTTTCCCTCTGCTTTGTCTAAAAAAGTAACCGTTACTGACTGCCACAATTTTTTTTTCCTGATTTCTTATAGTGTTTCTTAAAGCCAGAATGTTGCCATTTGAAATGACTTTAGTTTTGTGTCATGACTGTGATCTGCTTTTTTTCTACAAAATTAAACAAATGAATGACCATCCTCCGAAGGCCGGTGATTCCATAATTTTTGCCAGGGGTTGTAACCTTTTAAAGCATCAAGATCAAATACTTATTATTTACCATAATTCTGAACCTCATTATTGAACATTATTTGAAACAAGTTAGCTTGTCGTTATGTAAGTGAATACTAAAATATGAAGGGAAAAATAAAATTAGTAATTTAAGATAAAACCAATTCCTCAAATTAAAGTTGCTCTTGGTTATCGGGCTATTTCATTTCCAAACTAATATTCATGTGACCTGGTGATGATCAGACACGATGGTGCCGAAGCTGGACAAGTCACAGTCAGGGAGGTTTGACTTCACAACAGCACCAGCAGTAAAACATTTAGGTGTGAAGTTTCATTTGTAGATGTTGGTACATATTTATTTTTTCCTGAGTGATCGTGCTGCTGCTGTAACTTGATGCCTTAACTTGTTTTAGCTCAGCGTTCAGGACAGGACCTTCCGCAGGTGGAAAACTTCAGTCCAACCAGCTGCTCTGTGGATGGAGGAGAGGAGATCGTCATCACCGGATCCAACATCTCTGCTCTGTCCAGAGTCGTCTTCATGGAGAAAGGGCCTGGTACGATTCCCGTTACACCAAACGTAACCAGCCTTCAGGTTATGCGATAATCAAATAATGTTTTATGAAAATCATTAAACACAGAAATGCTAAAACAGTTGTACTCAATATAAAATAGCTTAAATTTAATTTATTCATACCAGATCAAAGCCATTTCAATTCATTTTACATCTGATTTAAAAACATTTGGATTTTAAAGTAAATTAAAACCTTTTCAAACCATGTTAAAAGCCTTTTAAAATGTAGTTATTTTAAAAAATATTCTGTCATCTGTCATCCTTAGACCCTTTTCATCAAAATAGCAGATTATTTTTTTGTTGAGCAGCTGTCACTTGATTTAATTTCACTTTTCAGTGAATATATATATATACACACACACACACATACATATATATATATATATATATATATATATATATATATATATATATTCCTCCGCACGTCTGTCTCAATGTGCCGAAAAAGTGCTGATGTCCACGTCTTCCGCAATTCCTGTGCTAGTCAGACAACGTCCCGGATAAAACACAGCATCCAGTTTGGAAATGAACGGCACATTCCACTGTTACAGGAGTTTTTGTCATGGAAACAGGAGCGGAGGAATTCTGTGCGTCGCGGGGGGTGTCGCATGGCGCAAAGCAACGCCGTGATGAAGCCTCACAGGACATGTTCTGGCATGTCCAGGCTCATCCACAATTTCTCGGATAGTCACACGACTGAAAAACCACCGAAACCACGTCTCCTGCCATTTTTGT
The DNA here is from genome assembly GCF_902500255.1 of Thalassophryne amazonica. Taxonomy (NCBI): domain Eukaryota; kingdom Metazoa; phylum Chordata; class Actinopteri; order Batrachoidiformes; family Batrachoididae; genus Thalassophryne; species Thalassophryne amazonica. The sequence continues at coordinate 102,783,484 of NC_047110.1, forward strand.
GTAAGTCAGACGACGTCCCGGAACAACAAAGCCTTCACGCTGGACATGATCTGGTTGATTCAGCCTGTCGATCGGCACTCGGAGTGCGGCGCGCTCTCAGCAGCTGTGGGCGGTCTTTAAACCGGCTGGAGCACTCCTTAATCTGTGTAATCCCCATAAAATAGTCCCTGAAAGCCATCTGAATTTTCCGAATGGTGTCCACCTGGAGGTCTCTCACAGTTTTTGGAAAAAATTGATGCAGCAAAGCTCCAAATCGTTCAGACATTTATTTGCAATAAAAATCCGACGAGAGGGGTGGACCACTGCTCACACAAAGCCTGCTCACAGGCGAATGACGCAACCGACAGGCGTGAAAAAACTCACGCATGCGCACGAAGGTTCAAGCTTGGCTGATTCAATCACACGTGATTCAAATCCATATGGTTTTTGAAAAAAATAAAAAGGTCGGATACTTTTCTAACAGACCTCGTGTATATATATAAAACAGTAGTGTTCAGAATAATAATAGTGCTATGTGACTAAAAAGATTAATCCAGGTTTTGAGTATATTTCTTATTGTTACATGGGAAACAAGGTACCAGTAGATTCAGTAGATTCTCTCAAATCCAACAAGACCAAGCATTCATGATATGCACAATCTTAAGGCTATGAAATTTGGCTATTAGTAAAAAAAAAAAAGTAGAAAAGGGGGTGTTCACAATAATAGTAGTATCTGTTCTTGACACTACAAACTCAAAACTATTATGTTCAAACTGCTTTTTTAGCAATCTTGTGAATCACTAAACTAGTATTTAGTTGTATAACCACAGTTTTTCATGATTTCTTCGCATCTGCGAGGCATTCATTTTGTTGGTTTGGAACCAAGATTTTGCTCGTTTACTAGTGTGCTTGGGGTCATTGTCTTGTTGAGACACCCATTTCAAGGGCATGTCCTCTTCAGCATAAGGCAACATGACCTCTTCAATTATTTTGACATATTCAAACTGATCCATGATACCTGGTATGCGATATATAGGCCCAACACCATAGTAGGAGAAACATGCCCATATCATGATGCTTGCACCACCATGCTTCACTGTCTTCATTGTGAACTGTGGCTTGAATTCAGAGTTTGGGGGTCGTCTCACAAACTGTTTGCGGCCCTTGGACCCAAAAAGAACAATTTTACACTCATCAGTCAACAAAATATTCCTCCATTTCTCTTTAGGCCAGTTGATGTGTTCTTTGGCAAATTGTAACCTCTTCTGCACATGTCTTTTATTTAACAGAGGGACTTTGTGGGGGATTCTTACAAATAAATTAGCTTCAGACAGGCGTCTTCTAACTGTCACAGCACTTACAGGTAACACCAGACTGTCTTTGATCATCCTGGAGCTGATCAATGGGTGAGCCTTTGCCATTCTGGTTATTCTTCTATCCATTTTATGGTTGTTTTCCATTTTCTTCCATGCGTCTCTGTTTTTTTTTGTCCATTTTAAAGCATCGGAGAGCATTGTAGTTGAACAGCCTATAATTTTGTGCACCTGCGTATATGTTTTCCCCTCTCCAATCAACTTTTTAATCAGACTACACTGTTCTTCTGAACAGTGTCTTGAATGTCCCATTTTCCTCAGGCTTTCAAAAAGAAAAGCATGTTCAACAGGTGCTGGCTTCATCCTTAAATAGGGGACACCTGATTCACACCTGTTTATTCCACAAAATTGACAAACTCACTGACTGAATGCCACACTACTATTATTGTGAACACCCCCTTTTCTACTTTTTTTTTACTAATAGCCCAATTTCATAGCTTTAAGAGTGTGCATATCATGAATGCTTGGTCTTGTTGGATTTGAGAGAATCTACTGAATCTACTGGTACCTTGTTTCCCATGTAACAATAAGAAATATACTCAAAACCTGGATTAATCTTTTTAGTCACATAGCACTACTATTATTCTGAACACTACTGTATATACACACACAATTATGGAGGCTACTACAGGTCTACTAATACTACAGATAAAGCCAGACTAGCCGGTTTGATTCAAAGCTCATTTTAACTCAGATGTTCTGTGCGACTGCTTTTAGATGGGAGGTCACTGTGGGAAGTTGATGCCAAAGTTGTGCCAGGAAAAAGCAGAGGCGTAAGTAAACAAAATTTTGTTTGTTTTTTAGAGAACACAACTAAGCAAGTTGTTATTCCAAAATTGAATGAATTATTTTTCCCCTCAAAATTGTACTCACAATACCCCATAATGACAATGTAAAAAAGTTTTTTTTTTTTTTTAAGTGACTATTGGCTTCTAGGTCACATCCCTGAATAAGGTCCTTCTCCCTCGATCACGCAGTTTAGACAGGCGGCCAGCTCTAGGAAGAGTCCTGGTGGATCCGTACTTCATCCATTTGCAGATGATGGAGGCCACTGTGCTCATTGAGACCTTCAAAGCAGCAGAAATGTCTACAGACAATTCTTTTGTCATTCATGCTTGTTTTGTGCTCTGACATGCACTGTCAATTGTGGGACCTTATATGTAGACAGGTGTGTGCCACATCAACTGAATTTACACCGGGTGGAGTCCAATTAAGCTGTAGAAACATCTCAGGGATGATCAGTGGAAACAGGATGGACCTGAGCTCAAATTTGAGCTTCATGGCATAGGCTTGTGAATACCTATGTACATGTGATTTCTTTTTTTTTAATTTTATTTTATAAATTTGCAAAAAGTCTAAAAAAAAAAAAAAACCAAAAAAAAAAAAAAAAACAAATTTTTTCACATTGTCATCATGAGGCATTGCATGTAGGATTTTTCAGGGAAAAAATAATTTCATTCATTTTGGAATAAGGCTGTAACATGACTATGTGGAAAAAGTGACGAGCTGTGAATACTTTCTGGATGCATTGTACACACACACGCGCACACACACATACACACACACTCATTGCTTAAACATTATTCCTGGGCTGAAATAGACTATATGAGGGGTGTTGGAGAAGGTTTGAGCCTGACCCAGAAAAAGTAGGGTGTGGTTCTCCATCTTTTGCATTCTGCAAAACCATCATGTCTCTACATTGCAGCCAGTGAGTCAAAACTTGACACATTCTCAAGAAATGTTGGTTTCTCAGACTGCAAAAGATGGAGTCAGACTCAAAACTTCTCCCTCTCCCCTCATACATTGTGGGGCGGAGTTTTGAGTTTTTGGATCTGACTCATATTCAGGGTCTTAATGACAGATTTTGTTTTCTGTTCAGATATGTGTGTTTTCTGGGTAGTTCTGTATACATTAATTCTGTCTTATTTCAGTCCCGCATTGTAGTGGAGGTTCCTCCTTACAATAAGAAGACAAAGTGTCCGGTCCAAGTCCAGTTCTACATGTCTAACGGGAAGAAGAGAAGAAGTCTAACACAGAGCTTCACCTACCTGCCTGAATCCAGACATCACCACCTCACTGCTGCTGGACCACAGGTGGTTAAACAGGAGTGCTGGGATCCAGATATCATCCTGGACACATCCTGTGGCTTCTCCTACCTGGTGTCCTCACAGGAGAGAACCCGTGAACCAGATGTAGCTTTTAACTCCCATCATCTCCCAGTGCATCGTGGTTCTCCCACGCAGGACATTCCTCACCATCCTTCTTCTCTCCAAACCTTCCTGATGTTTCCTCAATTGTCCTCCATTCCTTCTGAGTCGCTCTTGAAAACTCCTCAGACCTCTGCACTTCCTCAGACCTTGTCGATCCATCCTCACATCTCCACGTTGCAACTTCAGACTTTCTCCGTCGATCCTCAGGCTTCCTCTGAGGCTCACCAGTCTGCCTCAGCGTCTCCTCTCCCCTTCTCTGGTGAACCTCAGAGGGAACCGTCTCCATCTCTGGTTTCCAAGAGAACCTTCCTGACCACCACAGACTCTGAGAAGGACAGGGAGGTGGTGAACATCAAGCAGGAGCCAGATGAGCATCTGAATCTGGGATCCTTGGGCCTCCAGGAGATCACTCTGGATGATGGTAAGAGTTTTTGAAAATTCATTGCATTGATTGTAACAACTTTTAAAGTATTACACCACCCCTCTGTGCCAGGGAAGGTGCCTGCAAGGATGTGCCTTGCGGACACTTCTGAATAGAATAGAATAGAATAGAATGCCTTTTATTATCATTATACAATATACAACGAGATTAAAAGCCAACTCCAAAATCAGTGCAGGCAAGTAAGAAAGAAAAGCAGCAATATCAAATAATAAGTATCAAAAAATATATGTAACGATATATATATGTACAATGTAAACATTAGAAGGTAAAGTGCACGGTCCTGGATGGTATGTACATTGCAGAATAAGTATGTTATTATATACATTGTTAAAAATTATAAATATTGCACATTATGGGATGGAATGTTGCACATTATCGTCAGTGTGTGGATTTAGTGGGTGGATGGAACAAATATGTGGTGGGACCTTTACTTACTCAAGACTCCAGGCTTTTAATTGAATGACTTCCTGGACTCTACAAACAGAAGTGTATCTGTATGTGGTGAAAGTGTTGAAGTTGCAGAAACTTTCACTTATCTCGGCAATGGCATTCATGTCTCTGGGTTCTTGGCATCTTGATATTGAGAGATGTCTGGGAAGAGCTTATGGAGTCCTAAAGTCGCTGGACAGTGGTCTTCAAGATGCCAATACCTTTGGAGGAGAACAAAGGTCCAAGACATTGGGGTCCTGGTACTACCTGTCCTAGACTATGGTTGTGAGACTTTGGTACTCACCAGTGATGTAAGATGACAACTGGATGTCTTTGGTACTAGGTCTCTTTGAAGGATCCTTGGGTACTGTTGGAATGACTGCATCAAACTTAGGGTGACTAAGATGAGGAGTAGCCCTTGCATTGTGAGGGAATATCAGCATTGACATTCCGTGTGATGCATTTCTCTGTGCATGATCCAGAGTGAGGACCCCAGTGATGTGAGAAGACAAAGGACACGCCCACGCTTCCCCTGGCTGAGGCAAATAGATGGTTCTTTTAGAGAGATGGTGATGGATTGGTGGTTTTCTCCCTGAGTGGTTGCCATCCAGGACCCAAAGCAGTTCCGTGGGTGTCGCAGCCACACCACACGCTCCCAGACTTTACTTGATTGTTTGTAATAATGATAATAATAATAATCCTTATTTACAGAGAAGTTCCTTTTATACAAACTGTGCAGCTCAAAGTGCTTCATGTCAACATCATAGACGTTTAAAACTATCACAGCATACCTGCAGGAGTTAACTCCCATTCAGACCGTGTTCAGTCTGATTCAGGGCGGAGCGTGTGTGAACTGACCTTTACAGCCGTCAGTCATGTGAAGGGATGATGGATGACACGGTGACTGTGTGTCACAGCAGCTGTAGGCTTTGATCTGTTTTTTCTTGGGTCATGAGTTTGTGCTCAGATGGAGCAAAATCGCAGTGTGTGTGTGTGTGTGTGTGTGTGTGTGTGTGTGTGTGTGTGTGTGTGTGTGTGTGTGTGTGTGTGTGTGTGTGTGTGTGTGTGTGTGTGTGTGTGTGTGTGTGTGAGAATACACTCTATTCTGTAGTCTTGTGCGACTCCTCTGATCTGAATTATTAATAGATTTGTGTGGTGGCTGCTGCGTGAATGAAGCAGCTGAAGCAGCGTCACTGTGCTTCAGTTGGTGGTGAGCTGCTGGCGTCAGACCTCTGACCCGCCACACTCACACTTTCAGCTTGACTTTAAATCTCAGCTGTCCGGAGACAGTAGCTGTGTCTGTACTGTGTGGAGTTGGCACATTCTTGCTGTGTGTGTGTGTGTGTGTGTGTGTGTGTGTGTGGGGGGGGGTTAGACCTGGAGCCTCATTTATAAACAATGTGTACACACAAAAACCACGTGTGTACTTTTCCCCGTAACGTATGGACAGTGAGACTGCACGCATTCTTCAGACCAGACGTACAGCTGGTTTTCAGATCTGGTCAAACCTGATGTGATGAAGAGGAAAAGAAAAATATGCTGATATGAATTTTAATGATTTTAGCATAAAACAATGTGACCAGTGTGACAGAACCTACATTTCGTTTAAAAATTATTATGATATGCAGTAATGGTGAAGTGGTAAATTATTTGCTGTTCACAAACTGCAGTGTTTAATAATGAGTGAACTAATTTTTATGAGCCCTCGTATTGTTATTTTTCTTTGTTTTATTTTATTTTTTTATTCTTAGTGCGGTGGTCACTGCAGTGCTCTGCATATTTTCCCCTTCATTGGCTTTGGACTCCATCCGTCTGTGCGCCCGTCACATTTTGAGGAATCCAGATTTCCTTCTTTCCCTTGCATAAATAGTACCCACCCACCCATACTGTATTGTACACAGACACAAATGTGACATCCAGGGATATGACCTTGGCCCAGATTTTCAAGGTCATCCAAGATAATGGCAGACAAAGATACCCACTGCCTGACTTTATAAGCTGTATCACTTACATTTAGCTTACATTTGTATTGAACACCTATCGGAAATCACACATCCTGACTATCTTGACCTGATTGCATTTAACCTTGGACCTCCAGGTCATTAGTGAAAAAGGCGGCGTCCGACCTCAGAAATGTTTACTTTCACTTTCATGCACAAATTTTGGTCTGAAGTAATAATTACACTTAACAGTACACATGCACTTCAATTTCAGCAATGGTTTGTACTCTTTATGAAACTGCCTCTCTCCGGCAAATCATTCTGCTGTATAGAAACTCATGTTTTCAATGCCCACATTTATCTGCTAACACCTACATGTACACATCACATGTATATATCAGCATCATAGTCAGGGGACCTCAGCTGAGTATTTGCTTGTTTTGTTTACGATTACAAAACCAAGGCCACCAATTGAAAAAGATTTTTATTTCTCTGTCTGTCCGTGGACAGTCTCAGTCCCACATTTGCTTGTCACATTAGCCACAAGCGACAGAAGCAAAGCAACGACCTGTCATTCATTTTCAATTAGAGTGAGCATTTTGCTGTGACAAGAGACAATGGTTGCTTTTTTCCTCATATATTTTGTAGAAGTTAGTGAAAAATAAACACTTTTAAATCTAAAAACGCTATTTTTGCAACCAGATAATAAAGTGACTTAGAAGACATTTTACAGAGATGCTAGCATGCTAACTAGCAGTACAGGAACGTCACAGTGGTGGGCACAGCTAACTGAACAGTTAGCTTTAATAACCACTAATCCACTAACTGGAAAGTTAACTTTTATAATGCTAAACCGATAAACTCCTAAAAAAAACAGCAGAAGTTACAGCTAACTGCTAAGTGTTAGTATTGACTCGGCACACTGTCAGCGACTGATAAACCAGTTTTGACTTTTAGTGCCACAGAGGCATTTGAGTAAATTCAGTGCAGCGCTTGTGTCTTTAAACACCCTGTCAGCTGCTACAATGACATGTCACTTACCTTTCACGGTGGCAGTGTAGCTCAAATGCAAGGTACTTTCACTCATGGTTTCATGTATAAACAGACTAATTCCGGACAGTTTATCAACACAGTAACAGCAACTTTTAAAGTAATGCACGAATTCTGAAGGAGTTAGTGTTGAACCGACACAAGCGCCAAAAGGCATTATGGGAAATTAGACTCGTCTCATCACCCCCCCCATCAGAATGCATAGAACACTGCCATCTACTGGATGGGAGTGTGAAAAGCGGCCAACACGCTGAGTCACACTTCACAAACAAAATTTTCAGTTTTGCAAATGCCTTTTTTTAAACAAATGGAAAAAAAATGACGTATTTACAAATACACATCTATTTGTAAAAACCAACATACAAGTTACAAATTGGAAATTTTGTGTTTGTGGATCACAGAACGTGCAAATCAAGGACTATTTGTAGCTCACCCTCGTTTGCATGTGCACGCTGTCTTTTAAAGCAGACACTCTGTCGATCATAAAAGGATTGTAGTTAGTTTGGTGAAGTTTTGTTGTGACCATGAGTGAAAACGATGTTCCGATTTATCTCTTGTGCCACTGTTTGAGCTGCTGTATGTTGAAAGTAAATGATGCTTTTTTCGAGCAGTGCCGGCAGCCGGCCCGCCCCCTCTGTTGGGAGAGGAATGGGTTCCTTACGGCAGCCTGGCTGTTGCAAAACACCCAACAGACAGGAATTAATGTCTGGTTTTAGGGTTTACAAATGTTTTGTCTTACTCACTATGGCACCAAAGAAATGTTAGCGGACTGAAAGTTAGCAGAAGTAAAATTAGCTGAAAAGCTAATCCGCTAGCGAAAAAGTTAGCTTCACTAATTAGTGGTTAGCGGATTAGCGGAACTGTGCCCACCACTGGAACGTCACTGTGAAAGACGTTGGGACTGAAACAAATCAAGTGAACTTTGGTTCCGTTAAGCACTCAAGCATGCAGGAAAAACTTGTGGTGGCAGTGCTGGGTTTCCCTTCTTTTATAATCTGTCATTAAACATTGTGCACATTACCGGCAAGTAACCACGAGCTGCCCACACCCCAGGAATGCCCATCAGGTGACAAACTCCAACTGTTTCCACTCAAATTTGTAGCTAATCTGACTATAGGGTTATGGTGCTTCTTATGCACTTTTTTCAGTTTCATTTCCACATTGTTCTCTGCTGTGTGACAGTTTGTACATGCACGTGGGTTGTTTGAGGTTGTGTCTGCACCCATTCATGTGAAAAGGTGGGAGTGGACAGCAGGTTCGTGCATGTTCACGAGAGCTGAAATTGATAAGAGAACCAAGTGTACACGTAGTAGTTTTAGAACTCCAGGGAAAAGAACATGTGCATGTTTCTGCCTTCGTGCTTACATGCAGGCCAGGCATGACGTGCTGCACACTGCCCCTAGTGGTTAGATTGTAGCTAACTTGTAATTAGGTTGAGAAAAAAATCTGCCAAGAACCAGTTCTGTTTCATAACTTATTGTATAATAATGGAGTAGATTTGATCCTAAAATGTATAAATATAGAACGCAATGCTAAAGTACCCCAAAGTGTTTAGAAAGAATGTGACCTTTTGACCCCTTTAGAACAGCTCAAGGTTAGCCATCTTTGAACTTGTCCAAGGTCTGTGTCCCAAGAATGTTCCCTGTGAATTTGAAGACCCAGGCAGTAAAAGGACTGGACTTAGACAGATAGATGCAAAGTCTTCGCAACACCTGATGACCATATTTTGGCCTGGGGTCATAAAAATTAGAATAAATAATAAAGTCAATTTAACTACAATGAAATGCAGTAAAACTAATGATTAAGAGCAGGAAAAAATAAAGAACACAGTGTCCCAGAGCTTTGAAGCAGTGGAGACTCATCACACTCGCTCACAAAGACGTGAATTCATTATGTGATCTTTAAACATTGGGAGGAACGATGAAGGTAGCAGATGTTTGAGATGCCCCGTAACACAGAAGGTAAATACATTGTTTTTTTTCAGCAGGTGAGCGCTGACGCAGCAGCTTCGAGAGCATCAACGAGGTGAAATACATGTTTTATGAAAGCTGTATTAAACAAACGGACTCAGATATGAATCAGGGTTCATTAAAATGATGATGTCGCTTGTGAAAACTGTTCAGACCTCGTTCCTGTCAGTCTTGCTGGCGTTAATCTGCCTGTAATGCAGTGATTATTTTTTTCCAGAAGGCTTCTTTCTTCTGTATCTTTTTTTTTTTTTTTTCTCTTTTCTCAGAACGGCCGATGAAAGAAAGACAAAGCACCTTGGAATGCCACATAATGAAGCTGCTGCAGCTCCGGCTCAAAAGCAGGATTATCCTCAGCGGGAGTCCAGTGACTCAAGACATCTGAGGCTCAAACCGCTCTGCCTTGTTCCTTCTCTTTTAGAAATGCAGAGTTAGCCAATTAAATTAATCAAACAAACAAAACAGTATGGTCAGTGGAACTGCCTCTTTTTTATTTATTTGAAAGTCAACATTCATGTCACGGCTGGGCAGTGTGGTGGCCAGGCTCTGAGTGCGCCTGCTTCCAAAACAGAAGGTTCCTGGTTACCCGTCTTCATCTGATCTACAGAACTCTGATTTTTTTTTTATGAATATGGCCAGACTTCTATGCCATCTGCTCTTGATGATGCTACTCTGGGTCTACATGGAGGAAGAATAAGAATCTATTGTGCATGTGGTGACCCTGTGGGCAGACATGCAAATGCCACATAGAAAGGAACTGAGCGCTCATGGGTTTGAACAGTGTACCTTCTCTCTGTGTGCTAACCATCACGGCGCCACAGCACATGGAATGAATATGAATAAAACTTTTTTTTTTCTTTCCAACTTTTGGGTGCCACACTATCTCGGTGCAGACTGTGTTGACTGAGCAGAGCAGCAGCAAAATGTGTTTTGTGTGAGATTATTTCCTGAGCAAGTTTCAGCTGTGAACAGACTGAACATTCAGCGGCCTGAAAACAGAGTCGGACTCTGCTGAGAGTAAAGCTGAAACAACTAATCGAGTTAATCGATTAAAATCGATTATTAAAATAGTTGTCAACTAATTTAGTCATCGATTAGTTGCTAAATAACTTTGTTTTCCTGCAAATGTTTCGTTTCTTCCATGTAATCAACTGAGCTTTGCTTTGAATCGTGAACCAATGAAGGAGTGCTTCGAGCTGCTGCTTCATTGGTTTCATTTGTTTTATTTCGCTTTATCTTAATTTTTCCCCACTAAAACCCCAAAGAGCATATGTCTGTGAGGAATATTTACCTTTTTTATGTTAAACTGAACTGTTATGGTCTTCTGAAACAGTTGATAGATGTATTTTATGCTAACGCAGATGCTAATGCGTTAGCATGTCTATAGCGTTTTCACTGTTAAAGTTAGCATTAAGCTGCTGGCATTTCAGCATGTTTGTGCATTTGTTTTCTGTATAATAATTAATGGCTCAGCGTTTGTTGTCGCAAAAGAGTCAAATGTATTACAAATTAGAATATTTTTAAATTTATTTTTATTTATAAATAATAATAATAGCAACAATAATAATAGTAATAATAACTAATAATGCTATAATACAATTTTAGAGAAAGAGACATGAGTCCCATGTGTCATTGTGAAATGACCACATAGTTTACAAGTTATACAGAGAATGTTGCACATATGAGTCAGGCTACAGTTTTTGATTTAGGTTTTATGGTTAACTGGTTATGCTAATTGCTCATTTGCAGCAACAAAAATACCTATTTTTTTCACCATATATTTTATAACATATGTTTCAATGTTGTTTTATGGCAACTCAGCACTTTGATAAAGCAATGTCATTTGAAATAATTATTTTTGTTCTTTATTATAAACTGTTTTATTCTTTATTATTTTATATTTCAACAGCCAAGGGACATTTGATGATTTGTTGATTTTCAAGTATTTTAAGTTTTCAAATAATGTTCTGTTGTTAAATAAAGTGATGGAAGGAGAGAAAAATTGTTTCCCTGGCACATTTAAAAAAAAATTCCCCACTAATCCAATTAATCGATTAATCGTGTCGAAACCCCATCAGATTCATCGATGATCCAAATAATCGTTTGTTGCAGCCCTAGCTGAGAGCAGCTTCTTAGTGCCCATTCTCACCACAGTTCTCTGTGAGCCTCATGGATTTATTTAACTCGGGTAAAACTCCAGATGTGATATTTGCAAGACTGTGTGACGTAACACAGAATTGTGGGAAGAAACGTCATGAGATCACCTTAAGAACGAAGACCGCGGAAGTAGCAGCTTGTAGTTGCCCACGTCATTTCAAGCTGCATTTCTAGATGTAGGTTTTGGTGTTTCAAACATTGTCCGAAGCTGTCTTTGGTTGCTCGAGTGTGATAACGGCCGTCCTTGAACCTTGAACCTGTCTCACAGTGCGGCCTGAGATCACCGTTTTCAGGTTTCATGACTAAAGATCCCGTTTCTTTCACGTTGCTAATCTTTCATCTGGGACAACCAAAAATTGCACAGTGCATACCGTGCTTTAAGCACTGTTTAAATATGCTGACTCCATCCACTTTTTTGCGGTTCCACCTCCATAATCATTTTTATGACATCTAACATTGTCCCCTGAGTTTGGAGATCAGTAATATGACAAATACTTTGTTGTAATCTTTCAACAGGTTTTTGTAAAAATCTACCAGACTAACACATCCTCTCGTCCACTTAGAGTTTTATGTTCCCTTCCTCCACAGCCTTTGAGCATATCTTCCTAGAAACATGATTTTAGGTTCTATTCCAGTTTACAACCAAATCCCTTTTCAAGGTTTTGGAAAATGTTACTGAGATGACGATAAACAGAACATCCATGGGCATAGTAAATACCACTCTTCACTTCATCCCTTAAAGTCCCAGTCAAAAACAGGACCCAGATTTTGGGAATCCCGAAGAAGAAGAAGAAAAAAAGCCTCATAATATTTTCAGATGATCTTTGTAAACCTGAACAGAAAACATTTTGCGGCCAAGAATAAATTCTGAACGCCTCTTTCTAAAATCAAACGGAGTTAAATAATTTCTCTTTTTTTTCCCTGTCACAGTGAATGAGATCATCGACAGAGACATCGGCGGTGTGAGGGCCACCGCACAGTCAAGCCAGTATGACCAGTACCACCAGTACGACTGGGAGCAGAGTGGAGGCCCGTAGTAGTTACGCTGCTTTCCTCAGGAGACGACCGCAGTGCTTCTCTACTGTACGATTTTTTTTTTTTGTATTACCAAAAAAAACAAAAAAAAAAAAAAAACAAAAAAGGAATGTTTGCATTCTCAACTTCAAGTGCCTGAAACTAAACCACCAGCCCAAAAACTTCATCAGGTCACGATGATGGACTATTAGAACCACTGCTGGAAGTTGTTTTATTATTATTATTATTATTATTTTATTATAAAGCCATAACATTTTAAGAAATAAACTGTCACAGAAAGTCACAACCTGGACAAAATCTAACCATCAAGATTTTACAAGAAGGAAAGTCAGAAACATAAATTGTTCTGCACAAAAATATTATTCTGCTACAGATTTATGTGTTACAGAAGAAAAAAAAAGTTTTTGTTTGGTTCTAGTACCTTACCGTTTGAAATAAAGTGATTTTGACTTTTGAAGCAGCAATGATTTAAAATACAGTAAAACTTGCCTCACCCATCATCGTATAAACTGGATATTCCTACTCACCAAACAAAAGCAAAAGTCCCAATGTCTTTGTAATTTTCCATGTAATAAACACCTTATATACCGGATTTTGTATAAACGGCTTTTCGTTCACATCGGACAAAACGTCCCGTCGCATCGCAATGAATTTCAGTTAAAAACCCCTCGCATGTACACAGAGCAGTCTGGATGTGCCCAGTAACAGAGATACAAAATGAAGTTCAGCACTGACACTTTCTGATTCAAGGAAAGTGGGTACTGCATTTCCTTAATTAAAAGCCCAGGTGTTTATTTTTTCAAACCGTGCTCAGACCCGGTGCCTAAATGAGTCAGGCCTTCATTCAAGGCCAGTGATTATTAAGAAAATACTGCTTGTTGCCTGCTCTGTAATATGGTGTTAAGTTTCACACATATCCCTGGGTGTGGCGAACCAAAAGCAACTGCTTTAGATCAGAGCCCTCTGCAGGGCTGCGAACCCGCACACCTACTAAATGACAGAGACCGCAAGGGCTGTGATTTGTCACTTTTCCGGTTTCACACCTTCCTCGCTCGTCATATTTTTAAAAGTTTTTGCAGTGTGCACTCTGATTACATTTCGATCATGGATCAAATATGTTTGGCAGAAAAGTCTACAAAGCCACAATATTTGCTCAAATGACCTGCAATTCATGGAGAAAAATTGTACGTACCGTACCGCTGGTTTGTAGGTTGATGATTGTATAAAGAAGCTGATTGAGGGACAAATTAATCCATAAAAATCCGCTGTTCCTGTGGTAAATTGCATAAAGACACAGCGGAGAACTTTAAAAGGGTTACACACGTCGACATCATTGCATGGCCACAGAGTTATATGGAGAAGCATAAATCAGGCTTTAGGATTTTAAGGTACCATTTTACAGCAGACAGAAAAAACAGTGACTAAACCAAATGTAATCTTTTTAATGCACATAATGTCCAGTACTTATTTAAGGCAGGTGTTTATTTTTTCAAATGAAGTTTTGACCTGGTCATTAAATGAGGCAGGCCCAATTCAAGATCAGGCTTTTAATCAAGGAAATACGTAAGGCTAAAGCCTCGCTCTCACTGCCTCCAATGCGCTTATGGAGTCTGGGGGCTCAGTAATCACCGCAGCGGGCCACTCACATTGCCCCCGTGTGTGCTGTGCAGAGCTGCAGCCAACTCCGGCAACAGGTCCAGAGACTGCTCGAACATTTCTACATGAACGGGCATGGAAATGCTTCCTGTTTTGTGGTGGAGCGCTCCGGCATAGACTTCTTGCGGAAAAATCCGCAGCACCGCAGGGTCTCGGTAACCGCAGCCGCAGAGCTCCGTGGCCACTGAGAGAGGTTTGTATCTTTTTAATGACTTGGATTCTCTGCAGGTCCCCACATCTGTACCCCGCAACGGTAACACCGGAGGCAGTGTAAACGAGGGGTAATTGGTGTTGGAGATTCCCCATAAATCGTTCGGCACCTCCTGACTGTAACTAATACAGTACATACAGATAACAGATTTTGTTCATTTTATATCTATAGCGGATTTTGTCCATTTTATATGTACAGTGGATTTTGTCTGTTTTATACATATAGAGGATTTGGATTATAATGGACAAAATTCGCTGGTCCACCTGAATCCATTATATGCGAGACTTACTGTACATCTTAAAAGCAGCTCGAATCCAACAGTGAAATATTTATTTTGTTGTTGTTGCTGTTGTTGTTGTAGTAAATAATAATCTGGTTTTTAACTTAAAAAAAAAACCTTGAAATTGGTTTTGAAACTCATAAAACAAGTGTATTTCTTTATTTGACTGTTGTTTCTGAAAAGTATTTTTGGGGAGATGTAAAAAAATGCGATTAAAACTTTTTGACGCGTGAATGACAGATTATCAGAAAACAGCTTCATACAACCCACTTAGAAACTTAACAACTCGAAACAACATTGTGATTTTGTTTTGTAACTTTTCCAAATTCTGTTTCTCCATAGCAGCAGTCTTGTATAATCTGTTTTCTTGAAGCTAATTGATGGTGTGTATTGATCATGTAATGTGAGCGTATTATAGAGCAAATTTAGCTGAGCGTTGTCCGAAAGATTTCACCGATGCTCATAATCGTACCTGTTTTTTAATTTTTACTCCAAACATTGTGGCTTTGTTCTTGAAGTCTAACCGTACCCCCTTCCAGCAGTGGCTGTAATACCCCGTTATAGATTCCATTTCACTCAACTGCCTTTGGAATTTTAGCTTCTCAGAGAAAAATTGTCTTGTACCTCACTGTCAAACCAAAGACATTATGTTCTCAGAACCAAATTGGAACATTTATACAGTGCTTCTAGAAAATATTCACAGTGCCACTTTTTAGCCTTATTCCAAAATGGATGAAAATTTTTCCCTCAAAGTTCTCCACACAGTACCCCATAATGACAATGTGTAACAGTTTTTTTTTTCCCAAATTTATTAAAAATTATGCGGGGTGGTGGCCAAGTGGTTAATGCGCCTGGTTTCAGTTCAGAAGGCTCCGGGTTCAAATCCCACCCCTGCCACATTTCTCCATGTAATGTGGAGTTTCGTCAGGAAGGGAATCCGGTGTAAAACCTGTGCCAATTCAACATGCAGATCCACCTTGGATTTGCTGTGGCGACCCCGAGTGCAAACAAGGGAGCAGCCGAAGGGACTTACTATTAAAAATAAAACTGCAAAAAATAAATACATAATCACATGTACATAAGTATCCACAGCCTTTGCCATGAAGCTCAAAATTAAGCTCAGGTGCATCCTGTTTCCACTGATCATCCTTTAGGTGTTTCTGCAGCTTAATTGGAGTCCACCTGGGGTAAATTCAGTTGATTTGACATGATTTGGAAAGACACACCTGTCTACATATAAAGTCCCACAGTTGACAGTGCATGTCAGAGCACAAACCAAGCATGAAGTCAAAGGTATTATCTGTAGACCTCTGAGACAGGATTGTCTTGATGCACAAATCTGGGGAAGGGTACAGAAACATTTCTGTTGCTTTGAAGGTCCCATTGAGCACAGTGGCCTCCATCATCTGTAAATGAAAGAAGTTTGGATCCACCAGGACTCTTCCTAGAGCTGGCCTCCAGAGCGCTCTTAACCTCAGACTGGGGCGATGGTTCATCTTTCAGTAGGACAATGACCCTAAACACACAGCCAAGATATCAAAGGAGTGGCTTCAGGACAACTCTGTGAATGTCCTTGAGTGGCCCAGCCGGAGCCCAGACCTAAATCTGATTGAACATCTCTGGAGAGATCTGAAAATGGCTGTGCACCAATGCTCCCAATCCAATCTGATGGAGCTTGAGAGGTGCTGCAAAGCTTGTGGCATCATATTCAAAACATGAGGCTGTAATTGCTGCCAAAGGTGCGTCAAAAAAGTATTGAGCAAAGAGTGTGAATGCTTACGTACATCTGATTTCTTAATTTTTTTAATAAATTTGTAAAAATGTAAAAAAAAAAAAAACATTGTCATTATGGGGTGTTGTGAGTAGAGTTTTGAGGGGGAAACATGAATTTACTCAATTTTGTTATAAGGCTGTAACATAAAAGAATGTGGAAAAAAATTTATACTTTCCAGGTGCACTGTACACCACTTTCAGACGAGGGTCATGATGCAGATCATATTTGATCTCTTCCTGATGTGGGTTAGACCAAGGTATCCTGTGTTGTCAGAAAATGGATCACAGTGCCTGTACCATAATACAAGTCTGCCAGTCAGAGACCTAGTCCAAGATTCAAACCAGACCAGGCCTAAAGATCAGTGTCCATGAGACCAGGTTGTATTTTACTTTGTCAGTTCAGATCTTGGAGCTGTGTATTTGAATTGAGCTGAGCAAGCGCTGCACTTGTTTTCAGCGCAGTGTACCTTTGTGGAACTGAAACAGACTATATTAGAGTGTTCCTCAGGGAGACTGGAGTCAGGGGGGCAAGCTCATAGACAGGCCATTAAAGAGCTGGCCGATACTGCTGAGAGGACAAATGGCTGTGGCTAAAGAGGAATGACACCATCTGGGCTGCTAAAGCTAACAGCTAACCACGGGACACACACCCAGGCTTGATCAACGTGTGGTGGGCCTGCCTCAGCAGAGGGTGTCTTGTGATAATTGGCCGAACCACCCAGTGATGCTAAGGTACACAACTGACGATGTGTCCCGCTGGTAAAGCTTTATACGGCCATCCCTGAAGGAAGTAGGTTTCAGAAGCGGTGAAAAAAGAGGGATATAGAACAGCTAGCAGGGCTTGACATAAACCAATTTGCCCCACCGGCCCATGGGGCCAGTAGAATTTAGAGGTTAGTGGCCCACTGTGTAGGAGCACTGACCCATGGTTTTGCACGTGCGAGTTCATGATATTCCACCCTGAAGTCCTGCAAATAAAACTGCTTATGCAATATAAACCAATCAAGAAAAAGCATAAAATAGTCTATGGACCATGAAGTTAAAAAAAATAGAATTTATCAGAGGGCATTCTCAAGTGTAAAAAAATAAAGTGACTCCCATAAAATTTAGAGGGCATTTTTAGCAACCCTCAGAGTTAGCTAAAGCGCCGGTCACAACCCACCGTGCGTTTTTTTTTTTTTTTTTGGCCGTACGTTTTCTGCGGATGCCACGGCCACTACGTTTTTGTGAAAACGTACGGAGGCAGTAGCAAGAGGGAGGGAGTACGTACGTTCAACGCACGTCTCTAGGAGTGTAACGATAAAGAGAGTTGACAATAAAGCAGTGTATGTGTGTGGGGTCGGCTTTTCTTTTGATGTGTGTGTTATGAGCGGGACCGGAGTGGCAGGTGTTTTTTGGCGTCGGCGATGCATGAGCATGTCCAGCCTGTTAGTGAAGTCACACAAGGTGTGAAACACTGATAGAGGAATATATTCACTACACACTTGATTACCAGCTTTTTAAATTTCAACTTAATTCTAATTTATATATGTGTATCACAGTCTTTAAGATCTGATACCTACAATTTAATTTCATAGTATGTGGTGAGCAGTGGTGGGCACAGATAACCAAAAAATTAACTTCGATAACAGATAATCAGTATCGGAAGTTACAGATAACCGATAACAGATCACTTCCAATATTGTCTCTGGTACATTTACAACTACTAACAAAACAAATTTAAGTTTTAATGACACAATAGCTTCTAGTAATATTAAAAGTAACAGACCTAAACAATGAGACCACACTTTTGTCTTTGAACATTCTGCTGGAAGTTCTTGTTTACTACAGAGCTCCCAGCACAGAGGCACTTCGGCCAGGCGGAGGTCTTGAAAAATAAAGTCATGCTGACTTATGGTTTTGATTTATAAATAACATTAATACCGATAGAATAACTCCATTAATGTCAATTCTGTCATTTGTACAAAGATAAAATATAGCATATATCTTTTAATGTTGAATAATGCACTAATTCTGAGGTTTTGTAACAAACAGACAGATCGCAAAGGATTCTGGGTAAAAGTGCCTCTGCTAAACACTAATTGGTTCAGTCATTCATTATGTAAACCAACACGTTAATGTGACGTCTGTCATGTGTTGGTGTTTACAGATAAATGTGCTTTTGTAAAATATTCCATTTTTTATTTGTAAAAACAGGCATTTTTACGGAGCCCTGGAAGTGTCATCGCAAAATGTTTTGCATGTGGAGAGAATGTGCACACGTTTTATGATGTTGTAATACGTGCTTTACACTGTGCAAGATGATTTTTCATGCAGGAATTTTTTGGACCGAGTTTCAGGTTAATTGTGCGTCCTGTATCGAGCTGCGGTCAACATGTGATGACCACCTCCTGATCGCCGGTCGAATGAGAATCAAACCTGTTTGATATTATTGTGGTCGGCGCCCATAGTGAGGGTTTCCTGCTGCTGAAAAGCTACAAGCATCTAACCGCTCCCACTGTGCCTGTGCAAACACCGCAGAGCTGTCTTATAATGTTATTTTATTTTTTGCTGTTTTGTTTTGTTTTTAAACTTCATTTGTTAAAAAAAAAAAAAAAAAAGCCATTTGCAAAGCCAAAAAGTTGATTTGATTCCCAGACGCTTAGTACTTAGGGCGAATACTGCCATGAACACTACTGGCCAGTAGATGGCAGTAGACACCTTGAAAACAAAATTCCAGATCATCCCTGTCTGCTACATTTAAAATGCGTGGAATTTAACAAAAGCAAATACAATAACAACGTCTATAAACCCAGAGAATATGAATATATTCACGAAAGTTTTAGGCACTAGAGTTTAATGCTGTTGTCCATGGAGCCTGAACAGAGTGTCTGAAATGCAGTTGTCCTGTCGTGATCGTACTGAGATTACATCATCCTACCCATAATGCACTGCTGGGCACAGCATATGCTCACAAAACCTTAAAAATTAGCACATTACATTAAAACTAAAACATATATCTGATATTTTCACTTTATAAAACTTCAGACATGACAGTAATTTTAAATAACTTGTCCAAAATTAGTTTGGTTAAAATTTGAACCATAAGTTAAAAATGTATGCCTCTGGATGACTTAGGTGATATTGCCAATATTTTTTTGGTCTTTTTATCTTTGTCTACAGAGGATAGAGATGCTTTTCATAGAAGCAGTTCTCTTCTGTTAGCAGATGGTATAACTGTCCATCTGATACAAACCTTTTAACAGGTAGGTGCTGAACTGATTTTAAATTTTAAAAATGCTTGTTGCTGTTCAGCTTTGTTTACTTTATCGGTCTAAAAGTTACCGGACAAAAATTAGAAGATAATTGGTCCGATAATGGTTTTTAAAGTTATCTAAAAAGATAATCCGATAATGAAAACATTATCTTCGATAATTATCTGTTATCCGATTATCAGAAGTGTGCCCATCACTGGTGCTGAGTAGCCTACTGCCTCCGTACGGATTTGGTTAATTCATTAGTAATTGAATGAAAATGTGCTGCTTTGAATCCGTACTGAGGCAGTACTCACAACGTGCATCATCTGTACTGCTGGTGAATCCGCAGCCTGACTGCAGTGAAAGTTCTGTATGCACTAAAACCTCTACGGTGTGTCTGCGTGCTCCTAAATTCGTACTGAGGCAGTACTTATGACGTACGGATCTCCAAATTTAGCCCACGTTTTTGCAAGTAGACTGCACGCACGTGCAATTACGGCGGGTTGTGACCACGGCTTAACTCAGTCAGAAATGTAAAATACAGATGTAGGTCCATATCAGAACTAAAAAGTATGCCTTGTCTGGATTGGAGTTATAGATCTAAAAATAAACAAAAAGCTTGGCTCCTTTACTAATGCTGTCACTGTGGGGTTTCCACAAAGGCACGCTGGTTAGACTTTTAAACCAGCTTAAAAACAGCCAGGTTCTACCAGGACCAAGCATATACTTTACTTAATTGTCAGCATACGATGGATAGGCCCTACAGATTTGGCAGAAAACCTCATTCTTCTCTCGGTCATGACCAAGCCACGGCTATTTCTGTAGCCTGGTCGGGACAAAACCTCTCTTCCTCTTGTTTCTTTCATATAGCCTGTCTCTCTCCCTTAACTCACCATCACTAGAAGGAGAGAGCATATTTCACCCATATTGGCCTCTCTTCATTGGCTTCCTGTTAATTCTAGAATAGAATTTAAAATTCTTCTTATAAGGTTTTGAATAATCAGGTCCCATCTTATCTTAGGGACCTCATAGTACCATATCACCCCAATAGAGTGCTTCGCTCTCAGACTGCAGGCTTACTTGTAGTTCCTAGGGTTTTTAAGAGTAGAATGGGAGGCAGAGCCTTCAGCTTTCAGGCTCCTCTCCTGTGGAACCAGCTCCCAATTCAGATCAGGGAGACAGACACCCTCTCTACTTTTAAGATTAAGTTTAAAACTTTCCTTTTTGCTAAAACTTATAGTTAGGGCTGGATCAGGTGACCCTGAACCATCCCTTAGTTATGCTGCTATAGACTTAGACTGCTGGGGGGGTTCCCATGATGCACCGAGTGTTTCTTTCTCTTTGTGCTCTGTATGCACCACTCTGCATTTAATCATTAGTGATTGATCTCTGTTCTCTACCGCAGCATGTCTTTTTCCTGGTTCTCTCCCTCAGCCCCAACCAGTCCCAGCAGAAGACTGCCCCTCCCTGAGCCTGTGCTTGTCACCAAGTGCTTGCTCATAGGGGGTCGTTTTGACCATTGGGGTTTTTCTGTAATTAGTGTATGGCTTTTGCCTTACAATATAAAGCACCTTGGGGTAACTGTTTGTTGTGATTTGGCGCTATATAAATAAAATTGATTTGATTTGATCACGAACCTTCCTCTTCTGGCCAATTCCTTTAGCAAAACTCTTTCCCGGTTGTTGTCCGGGTTTGGGTGGATGTAGTTTAAATACACTTCAATTCGAATTTCAAAGCGTTCTGTTAGATTTGCATCTTGTTCATCTTTGTTTCCTGCAGCTTCTCGCGCATTTAAAGATGCTAACAAACATTGCCGAAGATCAGTGACAGAAACGGCCGAACACACGCTCCACGCATCGACAACATACATTTCAATGTGCGCGAGATTCTGCGGGCACATGGAACGTGGTGCAAGACCAAAACAAACGTGATGGACTCGGTCAAGTTTGATGACATGGAGATGTGAAGAAATTCGACTTTGCCACCGCAAAATATGGTAAAATAAATAGAATTTTGCGTATTTTTGTAGCGTCCCGAGTGGGTCATGATTTGATAAATTGTACTGGCCCATAGTGGCCCGAAAATGGGTCAAATCGGCGCTGCGGCAGCGGGCAAATGGCTATGTCAAGCCCTGGCTAGTCTTTTCATTTGATCTAGAGTGTGGAGGAGGACATGTGGCAGTCATGCAAAATATGACAGATGTTGAGATCTGAACAGCACATCAGTTCCACACTCGCTGTCTGTCCAGTTACCTCACTTTGTCTGATCCTGTTGAGAAAATCATCTCATGTTCATTTTTCTAAACAGGACTTACTGATGCACTCTTCCTCCCCCTCTTTGCCGTATCCAAGTTCATGTGTGTAAAGTTGTGGAATATTCAGGCAGATGATCCAAGGATAATGGAATTCTTTGTAGCTCTAAGGCTGTCCTTGGTGTCTACATAGAGTCAGCACCATAACTATTGAGACTGTGGTCATTTTTGTAACATTGTGTCTGCACACCGTTGCAATGTAGTTGAAATAAAATGAGACGTAGTGTTAACGTTCAGCTTTTATTCAAGGGGTCTCATAAAAACATCACTATTTTAAGAATGATAGCCATTTTACACACAGTCCCTCAGTTTTCAGAGGCCATAAATAAAGAAACAAACTAGTACAATGATTAATTTTAGTACAAATCATTACTTTTACAGCAGGACAAGTCAGTGGATGGATTCTTTAACAATTCCTAGTCACTGAATATGTCTTCAACTTCATTAATAAACACAAACAGCGTGGTACTGTATAGTAAATCTGTCTGGAGTAGGTAGCTCTCAAAATCTGAGAGCTATAGCAACAGACAGAAGTTATACTCTGCAGTTTCTCCAACCACAGAAGTCTGAGTGTCTTGGTGGCTTCCCTCACTAGCGTCTGTCTTGCACCTTTATTTGGCTTCTGAGCACTACCTGCTCCAGACAGCTTGACCACACAGTTTGTATTAATTACTGATTGATGTAAATGAAGCCCATGACACACACCTGCCAACAGACACCTGGCTGCACTGCTGTCAGTGTGGGAAGAGATGAATGTGAGCCCTCAGGTCAGATGCCACCAGGTAAATTGCCTCCTTCACATTTGATCATTTGTTCCTTCTCTACAATATTTCCTAAACTTGACATAACGTAGGAGTCTGTTGCTGCGTGTTTAATAGCTTATTGTTCGTTAAAGAACAATGCACTGCAGAGTACCACCTGTTCTGAACGGAGTGTATTTAAACTCTAGTGCGTTTCATTTTGGGATGTTTCAAACTGGATCCTAAGAGTCTCGAGTTACTTTCAGGTCTGGTCTCTGGAGGTTTTATGCACGTCTGGATTTGGACAGGGTTCCATAGGTTCACACTGCTGTAAATGTTTCAACTGGAGAAGACCGTTATTACACACTCACGCAACAGCAACACTGTGCACCTTAAACCCAGATGAAACTGAGAGCACCTGAGACCAGATGCGTTTTTGGGTGGTCTTGGTGACGTTCGTACCATCAGCATAGTGGTACCATCTGTTTGGGTTCATATGGTCCAGTCGTGTTTAAACAGAAAATCTGGGAGAAAAATTAATAGAACTGGTTTAAATTCATTAAATTTAAGGAAATATCCACTGCTGGTGTGGCAGTGATGTGTGTAGTCTGCAGACCCAGTACAGACCTAGATCCCAGGTACATGGTTACAAAATAGGTTTAACCAGCATCCAAAAAGTCTGAAACTGATCCTTTTATCAGTAGACTCACCTCACTGCAGAACATCCAGATCTGTTTGAGCCATTTAGTCCCAACTGTAGAGGGTTTACAATAACAATAATAATAAAAATCTATAATGTCGTTATAGACTCTGAAATCTTATCAAAACAGGAATTGTGACATTATTTATTGGACAGTCTGGATCTGCTCGAGTGAAAACAAAATCCTCCATGTGACTGCATTCATATATATGTTTTTTGCTGGATGACATAATTCTGTTCAATCAGTTTTGGTGCGAGCCGTAGAAACTTAATGAGAGGTTGAAATAAAAACAAGGTTAACAAAATCTGTTGTGTTGTTGACCGTTCTTGTGTGGACAGTAGCTTGATCTTTGGTGTCAACTTTAACGTCCCCAACACCCAAAGTGAGGATCAGCGTAACCTGCCTGCTGTCATTTAAAGAACTTTTGGTCTGGGTCCATCTGGACGAAGCAGAACTCCTCCACAGCCGAACAAGCGCCGACCGTCCAGCAGCTCTTTGTGCACGTATAAACCAGCACCGTCCCGAATTCCAGTTGGGCCGGAGCTCCGCCTTCCCGTCTCTGCAGCAGGTTGACCAGAGCGGGCATCAGCTGCAGCTCAAACATCCTGGAGCCTCCACAGGAGCCGCATGCCAAAACCACATGCTCCATGTCTGATGGCAGCTGGGAGACTAAGAGCGGCTGCCCACCATGGCAGTAACGCAAGATCTGTTCCGGACACAGCGAGATCATCTTCATGAACCTGGAGAAGACGTCGTCTCCGTGTCTGGCCCTGGTCTTCTCGTACTGCTCCTCTGCAGCGCCGTCCTCGCCACCCATCAGCTCTCCGACTGCCACTCCTTCTCTCCTCTCGTACTCTCTCAGCAGCTCCTGGGCGTGCGCCAAACCATCCTCCTCTTCCTCCAGATCAGACTCCTCAATAACACTGATGAAGTACGGACAGAAGACGGGTGTGTCCTCTGGTCCTTCCAGGTGAAGGTCCTCAAGCCTGTTGCTAACATCAGTGTGGATGACTACGAGTGAAATGAATAAATAAAACGTCATGTTAACCAGCTGATGGACAGTTTTGATATCTGTGACTATAAGCAGCAGGTTGGTTGTCATTGTGTCCCAACATCACCTGGTGGACATTTACCGTTAATGCAGTTACAATAGTATTTTGCTCGAGTTTACAAAATACAACCCCAATTCCAATGAAGTTGGGACGTTGTGTAAAATGTAAATAAAACAGAATACAATGATTTGCAAATCCTCTTCAACCTATATTCAATTGAATACACCACAATGACAAGATATTTAATATTCAAACTGATAAACTTTAGTTTTTGTGCAAATATTTGCTCATTTTGAAATGGATGTCTGCAACATGTTTCAAAAAAGCTGGGACAGTGGTATGTTTATTATCACTGTGTTACATCACCTTTCCTTCTAACAACACTCAATAAGCGTTTGGGAACTGAGGACACTAATTGTTGAACCTTTGTAGGTGGAATTCTTTCCCATTCTTGCTTGATGTACGACTTCAGTTCAACAGTCCGCAGTCTCCACTGTCGTATTTTGGGCTTCATAATGCGCCACACATTTTCAATGGGCGACAGGTCTGGACTGCAGGCAGGCCAGTCTAGTACCCGCACTCTTTTACTACGAAGCCACGCTGTTGTAACACGTGCAGAATGTGGCTTGGCATTGTCTTGCTGAAATAAGCAGGGACGTTCCTGAAAAAGATGTTGCTTGGATGGCAACATGTGTTGCCCCAAAACTTGGATGTACCTTTCAGCATTGATGGTGCCATCACAGATGTGTAAGTTGCCCATGCCATGGGCACTAACACACCCCCATACCATCACAGATGCTGGCTTTTGAACTTTGCACTGGTAACAATCTGGATGGTCTTTTTTCTATTTTGTCCAGAGGACACAACATCCATGATTTCCAAAAACAATTTGAAATGTGGACTCATCAGACACAGCACACTTTTCCACTTTGCGTCTGTCCATTTCAGATGAGCTCAGGTCCAGATAAAGTGGCAGTGTTTCTGGATGTTGATTTATGGCTTTCGCTTTGCATGGTAGAATTTTAACTTGCACTTGTAGATGTAGCGATGAACTGTGTTAACTGACAATGGTTTTCTGAAGTGTTCCTGAGCCCACGCAGTAAGATCCTTTATACAATGATGTTGGTTTTTAATGCAGTGCCGTCTGAGGGATCAAAGGTCACGGGCATTCAATGTTGGTTTTCGGCCTTGCCGCTTACATGTAGAAAGTTCTCCAGATTCTCTGAATCTTCTGATTATATTATGGACTGTAGATGATGGAATCCCTAAATTCCTTGCAACTGAATGTTGAGAAACATTGTTCTTAAACTGTTTTCAAGCAGTTATTCACAAAGTGGTGATCCTTGCCCCATCTTTGCTTGTGAATGGCTGAGCCTTTTGGGGACGCTCCTTTTATACCCAATCATGACACTCACAATTAGTGTTCTCAGTTCCCAAACGCTTATTGAGTGTTGTTAGAATGAAAGATGATGTAACACAGTGGTATACATCCCACTGTCCCAGCTTTTTTGAAACATGTTGCAGGCATCCATTTCAAAATGAGCAAATATTTGCAATAAAGTCTATCAGTTTGAACATTAAATATCTTGTCTTTGTGGTGTATTCAATTGAATATAGATTGAAGAGGATTTGCAAATCATTGTATTCTGTTTTTATTTACATTTAACACAACATCCCAACTTCATTGGAACTAGGGTTGTAATTATGGTCATGATGACATCTGTCAATAAACTTTCTTTCATCAAAAAAAAAAAAAACCCTGAGCCAAACAGCAGAAAGGAACAGTCGTTGCTTCCATGGATAATAATATGTTTACGGCAGCTGAACTTCTTGTTGGTCTTCAAGACGTTTTGGCATTCAGTCATGTGACTTCTTCAAAGAAGTTCAAAGACCTCTGCAAAGGACCCACTTGGATTTGTTGTGAAAAGTCTTGAAGACCAGTGAGAACTCCAGTGGCTGTAAACTTCTAAAACATCTCCAACCTGGATGGCTAAAAACCTTTATCAACACGGATAAAATGGAAATTAATATAAGATGACATCATCTAAAAAAAAAAAAAAAAGTATTGAAGTTGCCATAAGTTTGCATCTGGTTCAAAATGTAATCAACTTTTTAAACGCTACATCCTGAAGCAGCCACACGTTTGATTTTGTTCTGTGTTGTAACTGGCTAACTAGTACAGTCTGCGTTCCTGGAACTGAGTGATTTATTCCTGATATGAGCATCTGGATTTTCAACAAGGTTCTGTGCTGATGTGTTGCCTTGCAACCATGCATGTGAATTTTAAATGGTTGTGGGTCACAGCTTCATGACCATGAAAAGCCTTTATCCGGTTGTTAAGTGTGACGTAACGCATCATGTGATTTTCAACATCCGGCTCCAAACAAAAAAGGCGCGCTGTCATTAACATTGAGAACTGCACTGAGACGATCTGATCAGGCTGCACTTACACCGCTGCATACAACAACAGCATTAACATCGCAACATAAAACTCTTTGTATATTGTGCCTAAAACTCTCCTGGATATATTAACTTAGATTTTAGACGTTGTTACTGTGTTTGTTTTATGTAAAAATGTCAGACGCTCAGGTTGTTTCTCCATTATTTTCAATGGGAGTTGCTGTGAGCTGCGATCGCTTCCTGTTCATGTCGTTCGGGGAGAAAGTGAAGTTTGCACTTTAACGTCCTGTTTATTGTAATAAATATTTTTTTAATTAACAAACAAATGTATATTTTACCTGTGCCTAATAAAATATGTAAAGTAAAAGAAAAAAAAAAGTTATTAAGTGTTCTGACCATAGAACCAGACGAATGCGGTTAATGGATGTGGAGGCGGAGAAGGGAGGGACGGAGGTTTGTGCACAATGTAAACACAAACTAAACAAACTGTAAATCCTTACAGACGTAACTTCAATTGTAAACTTGGAGGTCTTTGGACCCGGAAACAGATTTATCACGTGATGCGTTACGTCAGCTCTTAACCGGATTACGTGACCCTGCCCCCCGCCCCTCTCAAGGGGCGTAACCAAAGGTCCTTTCCATTTAAAGCAACAGTTTTTAAAATCTCTACCTTCCTCCTCCTTTTCACCAGAGCCGTCAGTCTCCCCGCCTCCTCCCGGGTCCTCCTGCTCCTCCCCCCAGTCGTCAGCTGCTTCGCACCAGTCGGTGGCGCGCTGTTGAGCCTGCGGAGCCGGCAGCGGCTTCCTAGACGTCCGCGCTGCTTCCGGCTCCGTACACTGAGAGCGGAACACCGTCCAACTGTCTGCAGAGCCGCCGCACTGCACGCCGGGACAGGCGAACACGTGCAGAGTTCTGTGATAGGGAGACGCCTGCAGGGGGCAGTATATCTGCACCACGAGAGCTAACGGAGTTCCGCAGCGGCTGCAGCGGGCACGCGGCAGGGAGATGACCGGGAGCGAGTCCGGCTGGCCTCCCACTTTGTTAGTTAGATATGACGTGCGGTACGATCTTGCATCGATCCATCCGTCACACACACCGATCAGCGTTACCTCCTTGCTGGAAGACGCCATGTTCTCACCCACCGGAAACACATCTGGACTAGCGGCGCTGTATCCGGGTCACAGCTAATGAAGTCACTGTCCGCCATATTGGCTCACCCAAAACATACACTGCCTACACTTCCTTCTTTGTGTCGCAAGGTTTTTTTTGTTGTTTTTTAGGACAAAAAATGGAAAGAAATATTTGACATTCTTGTGTTATTATCGCCATTTATCTAATACACTGGTATTTTATGGTTCTTAACTTTTTTTTTTGTTGTTGTTTTGAATGTCAAAACATTTTTTGGTCCCTGTAGTGTAGTCCATCGGCGAGTGTAATATTGAAAAATGTGGGTATAATCTCTGAAAATGCATTTAATTTATTATTGGTAGCCTATAAAATCAGAAAAAGCTTATTGACATTTTTTCTGAACTGGTTTAGGATACTTCTGAAAAAAGAGGATTGATTCAACTTTCAAAAAAAAAAAAAAAAAAAAGGCAAAAACGCTCAAAATTTTTGACATGTTTATTTGTTGCACTGCCCTTCAGCACCATAAATTTCAATCGAATTATTATTGTGATAATATTGTGTGCTTTATGAGCCCTTCTGGATGGGGAATTTTATTTAGGTAAAATATATAATAAAAATTATTCTTACAACACGAAAACCAAAACATGACCTGTCTCTCAGCATACAGCTCCACAGACCATATAAAACACTCCACATTTACCTCAGTACTGTAATATAATATATTTTGCCTCAGTGAAACAGTGTCAAACAAAGCTATGTATTATGTACGTTCAAAATTATGGATGAGTGATTTGTAAAGGTTTTCAAATGAACAAGTCTGCATACATAGACAGGTTTTTAGGTGGTTGCCATGGTAGCTCAGGAAGTTGGGAAACATAGCTAAAAAGAGAGGTGGAGTTTAGATGGTTGCCATGGTAACCAAGGAATCGTTGATAAAACTGCTTAGATCCTTCTGTCTCCACTGTGTAGAACATAACAGATAAGGACCAATGACGATTCATTTGAGAGCTGGGGGAGGAGTGTTTTTTTTGCTTTTTTTTTTTTAAGATGAATGGAAGTGTAACTGATCTGTGATTGGTCAATTGGCATCTCTGTTGATGACTTCATCAACACAACATGACCTGTTGGCAACTGTCTGTTGGTTATCGACAACATCAAGCGATATGTCACCAGATAAGATCGACAAAGAAGCGGAGGCAAAACCAAAAAGTTCATTTCCTACTGAGCAACAAGATCTGCGAGGCTGGAGACAAACCACAACACCTGAACACACCTAATAGACACAAAGCAATCATCAAAGGTCCAACCAGGAAGCTGGGCATCACACACACAACTTCAGGAGCCACACTGAAGGTCAAGGAAGAGTTTGCTGGACATCTGGCGCAACGCACAGACCCGACCAACTGCTGATTTGTCCATCCATCAATCCATCCATTTTCTTCCGCGTTATCCGGAGTTGGGTCGCGGGGGCAGCAGCTCAAGCAAAGCCGCCCAGACCTCCCGATCCATACACACCTCCCCCAGCTCCTCTGGGGAAACCCCAAGGAGTTCCCAAGCCAGCCGAGAGATGTAGTCCCTCCAGCGTGTCCTGGGTCTTCCCCGGGGCCTCCTCCCAATGGGACATGCCCGGAACACCTCTCCAGCGAGCCGTCCAGGGGGCATCCGGAAAAGATGCCGAACCACCTCAACTGACTCCTTTCGACGTGGAGGAGCAGCGGCTCGACTCCGAGCTCCTCCCAAGTGGCCGAGCTCCTTACCCTATCTCTAAGGGAGCGCCCAGCCACCCTGCAGAGGAAACTCATCTCGGCCGCTTGAACTCATGATCTCGTTCTTTCGGTCATGAGCCAAATCTCATGACCATAGGTGAGGATCGGAACGTAGATCGATCGGTAAATCGAGAGCTTTGCCCCCCCTACTCAGCTCTCTCTTCACCACGACGGTCCAATACAGCGACTGCATCACTGCAGATGCTGCACCGATCCGTCTATCGATCTCACGCTCCATCCATCCCTCACTCGTGAACAAGACCCCGAGATAAACTCCTCCACTTGAGGCAAGGACACTCCACCAACCTGAAGAGGGCAAGGCACCTTTTTCCGGTCAAGAACCATGGCCTCGGATTTGGAGGTGCTGATTTTCATCCCGGACGCTTCACACTTGGCTGCAGACTGCCCCAGTGCACGCTGAAGGTCCTGATTTGACGAAGCCAACAGAACCACATCGTCCGCAAACAGCAGAGACGAGATTCTGTGGTTCCCAAACCAGACTGGCTGCGCCTAGAAATTCTGTCCATAAAAAATAATTAACAGAACCGGTGACAAAGGGCAGCCCTGACGGAGGCCAACGTGCACTGGAAGCAGGTTTGACTTACTACCGGCAATGCGAACCAAGCTCCTGCTGCGGTCGTACAGGGACCGGATAGCCCTTAGCAAAGGACCCCGGACCCCGTATTCCCGGAGCACTCCCCACAGGGTGCCCCGAGGGACAGGGTCGAATGCCTTCTCCAGATCCACAAAACACATGTGGACTGGTTGGGCGAACTCCCATGAACCCTCAAGCACCCGATGGAGCATGTAGAGCTGGTCCAGTGTGCCGCGACCAGGACGAAAACCATACTGCTCCTCCTGAATCCGAGGTTCGACCATCGGTCGAATTCTCCTCTCCAGTACTCTGGAATAGACCTTACTGGGGAGGCTGAGGAGTGTGATCCCCCTATAGTTGGAACACACCCTCTGGTCCCCCTTCTTAAACAGAGGGAACACCACCCCGGTCTACCAATCCAGAGGCACTGTCCCCGATCGCCACACGATGTTGCAGAGGCGTGTCAGCCAAGACAGTCCCACAACATCCAGAGACTTAAGGTACTCAGGATGGATTTCATCCACCCGAGGAGCCTTGCCACCGAGGAGCTTTCTAACCACCTCGTGACTTCAGCCTGGGTAATGGATGAGTCCGCCTCTGAGTCCCCAGTCTCTGCTTCCTCTTCAGAAGACGTGACAATGGGATTGAGGAGATCCTCGAAGTACTCCTTCCACCGCCCGACAACATCCCCAGTCAGGGTCAACAGCTCCCCACCCACACTATAAACAGTGCTAGTGGAGAGCTGCTTCCGCCTCATGAGGCGTCGGACGGTTTGCCAGAATCTCTTCGAGGCCTACCGATAGTCCTCCTCCATAGCCTCCCCGAACTCCTCCCAGACCCGAGTTTTTGCCTCTGCGACCGCACGGGCTGCGGCACGCTTGGCCTGCCGGTACCTGTCAGCTGCCTCTGGGGTCCCACCTACCAACAAGGATAAGTAGGACTCCTTCTTCAGCTTGACGGCATCCCTTACTTCCGGTGTCCACCACTGCGTTCGGGGATTGCCACCGCGACAGGCACCAGAGACCTTGCGACCACAGCTACGAGCGGCCGCATCGACGATGGAGGTGGAGAACACGGTCCACTCGGACTCCATGTCTCCAACCTCCCCCAGGACCTGGGAGAAGCTCTCCCGGAGGTGGGAGTTGAAGACCTCGCTGACAGAGGGTTCCGGCAGTCGTTCCCAGCAGACCCTCACGATACGTTTGGGCCTGCCAGGTCTGACCGGCTTCCTCCCCTCCCAACGGATCCAATTCACCACCAGGTGGTGATCGGTCGACAGCTCTGCCCCTGTCTTCACTTGTCACTCAAGTGTCCGAGACACGTGGCCGAAGGTCAGATGATACGACTACAAAGTCGATCATCGACCTCCGGCTCAGGGTGTCCTGGTGCCATGTGCACTTATGGACACCCTTGTGCTCGAACATGGTGTTCGTGATGGACAAACTGTGACTAGCACAGAAGTCCAACAACTGAACACCACTCGGGTTCAGATCGGGGAGGCCGTGCTTCCCGATCACCCCCCTCCAGGTCTCACTGTCGCCGCCCACGTGGGCGCTGAAATCCCCCAAGAGAACAATGGAGTCCCCAGTCGGAGCGCTATCTAGTACCCCTCCCAGGGACTCCAGGAAGGTCCGATACTCTGCACTGCTGCTCGGCCCGTAGGCCAAGACAACGGTGAGAGACCTGTCCCTGACCCGAAGGCGTAGGAACGCGACCCTCTCGGGTCTGCTGATTTGTGAGATATAAAAATGTAACATTAAGATTAAAACACCACAGAAGTTTAAAGTATGAAGAATGACACTGACAAGATTTCCTACCAGAATTCTACACTAACAATAGAACAGAAAAGTGATGCCACATCTGGTTATACATCTTCATCATAGACCAAGCAGCTCATCCCACACTTCACTATCCTTGGCCAAGTCCTCTAACTTTTCCTGGGGGATCCCAAGATGTTCTCAAGTCAGCTGGTAAAGAGAATCTCTACAGCATGTTCTGGATCTTTCCCAGGGATCTCCTCTCAGTTGGACATGCCTGGAAGATCTCCCTTGGCAGATGAGCAAGGGGCATCCTCATTAGATGCCCAAAATGTAAAAAAGAAAAAAAAAAAAGTTTTAATTTCATTTTGCATTTCTTTTCTGTACAGTTAATTTGTGTGTGTGTGTGTGTGTGTGTGCGTGCGCGCACGCAACATTTTCTTTTTTATTGATTGTTTGTTGGATGAAAAATTGGGGGGAACATATGTTATTGCTATTTTGTGAAATTTGTCTTATTAATTTATTCTTCAGTGTTTTAATCAAAACCCAAATCCCAAGACCGAGGCTTTGATCCCCCAAATTGCTTGAAACCTCAAGGCCAAAGCATAAATATGAGGGAAAAACGTGAAGATGGATCATATGGATAAGATGGAGTTACATACCAAAAAGAGACAAAGAAGATGTACTTTTATAATAAAAAAAATGAAATTTATAAAAGTAACTTCAGGAACACCAGCTGTTTCTAGTAAAAGTAGTATTATGTATCGTGCCTGTTGTTTAGGTACCTAAATTGTATTGATCACCATAAATTGTAAATAAAGAAAGTATTCAGCCAGCAGGGGGCAGTCACACATCAGTGTGTTTCCTGGAGAGAAAACATTTGTACAGCTGCAGACATGAGTAATTTTTTTATTCTCACACCCACTGGCCTTAGTTAGTCTATGATCACTACACAGCATTACAATTTATAATTACTTTAATTATTACAGCCGCTTCGTGGGAAATCTTTATCTTCATGTTTCTGACACATAAACCAAAGAAAATCAGCCTTTTGACAGCATCATTAAAGAAACAGAGTGAAGCCCGCAGAGACAGTACGTCTGTCAAGGAATGATCACACTTTACAAAATATATATAAAATCATCTTCCAGAGACAGTTCAATGCTGTTACGTCAGTGGTGCAAAATCACATTATTTATATTTAGGCCAAATAATTAATACTGGAAATATTTTTTCGAAACTACAAAGGCAATTTACCAAAATTTTTGTGGATTCAAATCTTGATCACTGAATTTAGCATGTTTTGTTAATTTACAACAACAACAACACGATCAGCAGCACCCAATACAAAAGTTAATTTCAACCTGCGTACATTCATCCCACTGTCATGCGTCTGCTTTGGCAACATTTATACAAAATCCTTTACGTGGCGTTGTGTGGGCTTATGACCGTGTTATTTGAGTTTCAGAACATAACCGCTGTGAAACCATCAGAAATTGGTTTATTTATCTGATTTAGTACATTTCTGTGCTGAAACAGTCTCTCTCTTGCATGTAAATTCATATACAATCCTTTCTGGAGGGTTGTGGGGGGGTATGACTGTTGTAATTCTGCCCATGAGCCCATTTGGCTGGGTTTTTGAGTTGTCTTTATTTTTTGTATTAATTGTATGCAGGTTTGAGCATTTGGGTTATTGCTTTCGTGGTATTCCTTATCTGCATGCCCGTATATAAAGGGGGTTCAACCGAACCCCCCCCCCCCAGAATTCTGCTGATTTTTTTCTGATCTGTAAATCAACGTTATGTATTTTGTTTTCATTGATAATAAGCAACAAGCACTAACTGTTACACAGCTATTAACACACACCCTCAAGTTTCAGTTTCCTCTGCCAGAGTAATCCCTTAAGTGATGAAAGGGGAAACTTTTCCCATGGGGGTTGAGAATTTTTACTCCCTGGTCCCTATCCTCTTCTGATGTCAAACAGATTAGTAGGCTTGTAAATACCCATGTACACACACAGTTACACTTGTCTGGTTTGTAAAAACATGTTTGTATCTATAAGCTGAGAAATAAAGGGAGCTTCTCCTTGCTGTTGCAAATACTGTAAAGGTGCAAATATTCACGTGGGATTTATTATGCGAAATTCACGAGTTAAACAAGGTCGCCAAATTAAATACCGCTATTTTAATACATAAAGTACATATACGTACATATTCATAATGTAAACGCGAATATTAATACCGCTAAATACGAGGTCTGTTAGAAAACTATCCGACCTTTTTATTTTTTGCAAAAAACTATATGGATTTGAATCATGTGCGGATGAGGTGTTGATGATAGGCCGGGTGGATGTGGAGGTGTTGATGATTGGCCGGGTGGAGGTGTTGATGATAGGTCAGGTGGAGGTGTTGATGATAGGTCAGGTGGAGGTGTTGATGATAGGCCGGGTGGATGTGGAGGTGTTGATGATAGGCCGGGTGGATGTGGAGGTGTTGATGATAGGCCGGGAGGAGGTAGAGGTGCTGTAGGTGTTGCATTGACAGAACTGTGAGTTTTTTTTCTTTTCCTGAAGGATGATGATGTAATCCAGGAGGTGTGAACACTGAGCTGCTTATCGGCTCAACCACACCATCACTCTCCCAGCAGGACTTTCAGCTGCTCGGCCGAGTGTTTTTAATTGGCTGTGCTGCAGACGCGTCGGAGTCCATCTGAAAAACCTCCTGCTGTGAATCCGATGTGTTGATACAGTTTAAAACCAACTGAGAGGGTTCAGCTCCTCAATATTCAGGTCATCGTGCAAACACAGGTTTTTTTTATTTATTTTTTTTGCTAAGATATAATAATAAAACAATATGACACATCAAAACACTTTATTATTAACCGACATTTATTGATCACATTATAAATATTATTCTTTATAACGTGACTCAGAGTTCTATATTTGTTTGAAATGTCAGAGTCTACCCTGGGAATATCAGAGACATCGCACAAAAGTAAAGAAAGTGCCATTATATGAATCAAGTTGAAATATAGCACACAACAAATTAATGACAAGAATAGAAGTAGAGAAGCCTGAATCTTCAACTGGACTGGGTTGCTTGACGCGAGGACGTTTCGCTTCAAATCGCAGAAGCTTCCTCAGCTAAAATTCTTGCTCTGGTAGTCTGACTTCTGTCTTGACTCTTGTAGAGAAGAATAAACAGAAGCCACAAAAGCTGGAGTTTTAAACCTAACCAGTCCCCTCCTACCGAGAGGCAGACTGCTATAGGCTAGTGCCTAAACAATAGCTCTAATTAGCAACTATTGTGCTCTAGTTAGCACCCTCCTAATGACAGGGCAGCTGTCTCTCCTAATGATGGGACGGACGCCTCTCCTGATGGCTCCCTTGACGACTCTCCTGATGACATGACTGACTCATTACCATGAACAAAAGACTGAAACTGCTTTGACCTGAGTACCCCATTGTAAACAAGAGACAAAGCGTGTCTCAGACCCCGTCCCCGGTTAAGGCTGGGTTTCAACTGTTTCACATAGAATGCCTCCTTGACCCCTCTCTCAAACCATTTCTTCTCTCTGGCTAAGATTTTAACTTCATTGTCCTCAAACGTGTGGTTAGTGTCTTTAAGGTGGAGATGAACTGCAGACTGAGGTCCACTGGCGCCCTCTCTGCGGTGCTGGTTGATGTGTTCTGTAAAGTCCTCAACCTCCTGTTGCTTGATTTTAACCCATGTGTCATCGACATATCTGAACCAGTGACTAAGACTTTACAGAACACATCAACTCGGTGGACACCAATATCAGGTTCACACATGAGGATGCCAGAAACCACCATTTAGCCTTCTTGGACTGTGATGATGAAAGGGGGCATGATGATAATGGTATTTTACTTAGGGAATAACCCTGCTGTGTCTGATGACTTGCGGACGTTCATGCTGGATTTTACGGTTGTAAATTGAGTTTTAAAACAGATATTTGCGACCATAATCCAACATGAACATCCACAATTTACCAGACACAACAGGATTATTCCCATTCTAATCCAATTCCATCATTTGCACAGTTTTTTGAAAGTAATTCGGTCAGCAAATCGTTGTGAAAGGATGTGTTCAGCTCGTCAGAGCTTACCGTTACAACAGCGTCTTTATGCCAGACTGGAAATTCTGTGAGCAGACCCACAGATTTATCCATCTCATCAGCTGTACTGAGTTAAATCCACGGTAAATCCATCAATCAATCCAGTTAAATCCACGTATTTTGGGACCGTCGTTGCTGCACTAGTTTCTGTCGGTCTCAGGTGACAGCGCCATTGTTGACACCTGCGCAGCAACACATTCAGGGGATGGAATCACACATCAAATGTGAAACAGTTTTAATATTTTGCCACCATCCACGCAATATTTTATGGTCTGAAATCTCACACAATTAACCAATCAGATTAGTGGAAAGAAATGTAACTGGATTAGAATTCTGACCAATAGGTGGCTGTAATGTTAGTGTAAGATGGAACAGAAGGTAGCAGTACACACTCCTGTCCTGTGGGTGGTGGTAATGTGCTAACAAATCAAATAAATTTTATTTATATAGCGTCGCCCCAAGGCGCTTTATATTGTAAGGCAAAAGCCATACAATAATTACAGAAAAACCCCAACGGTCAAAACGACCCCCTGTGAGCAAGCACTTGGTGACAGTGGGAAGGAAAAACTCCCTTTTAACAGGAAGAAACCTCCAGCAGAACCAGGCTCAGGGAGGGGCAGTCTTCTGCTGGGACTGGTTGGGGCTGAGGGAGAGAACCAGGAAAAAGACATGCTGTGGAGGGGAGCAGAGATCAATCACTAATGATTAAATGCAGAGTGGTGCATACAGAGCAAAAAGAGAAAGAAACACTCAGTGCATCATGGGAACCCCCCAGCAGTGTTGGGAAAGTGTAGTGACACGGACCCACAACAGGGGGCGCAAATGAACGGTCAATAGATGAGCCAAAAAGTAACAATTTAATGTTGTGAATGTGCACAACGAACATACAATCACAGAATATCATAACAGTCAATACACAGAGGTGACGTGTGGGCAGGCTCTAGGATAGAAGACGTCTGTCCTGAGAAGAGCCGGAACCACACGATTTCCGCCGCCCCAGAACCTGGTGAATACTGGAGCCGCCAAGTCCCGAATTCCCAGGTGATCACCGTCCCCGACTGTCGGATCTGGTACTGCTGGCGAAGAACAAAGACAGTAAAGTGTGGGTGTGTGTACACCCAGTAACGACAACGGTGGGAATTCCACCTCCACCTCTCACTCAATACTTGCAGCGTGTCCTCAGAGGAAAAAGAGTGCCGTATTGCACAGCCTCCACAAAAGGACCGGAACTCCTGCAAACACTCACAATAAACAGATTCTCAATATTTCCACAAAGGCTGAGGATATTACCTCCTATGAAGTATGATATCTCGGCAACGAGGTGGAGATGACGTCTGGTCTTTATGGAGTGAGATGATGTTGAGTAGATGGGTGACAGCTGTCAAGAGGTAATGAGCGACAGCTGTCACCCCCGGCTGTGTCCATGGCGGCAGCGCCCTCTCGTGCCTGAAGCCCGCACTTCAGGCAGGGCGCCCTCTGGTGGTGGGCCAGCAGTACCTCCTCTTCTGGCGGCCCACACAACAAGCAGTCTAAGTCTATAGCAGCATAACTAAGGGATGGTTCAGGGTCACCTGATCCAGCCCTAACTATAAGCTTTAGCAAAAAGGAAAGTTTTAAGATTAATCTTAAAAGTACAGAGGGTGTCTGTCTCCCTAATCCGAATTGGGAGCTGGTTCCACAGGAGAGGAGCCCGAAAGCTGAAGGCTCTGCCTCCCATTCTACTCTTACAAACCCTAGGAACTACAAGTAAGCCTGCAGTCTGAGAGGGAAGCGCTCTATTGGGGTGATATGGTACTATGAGGTCCCTAAGATAAGATGGGACCTGATTATTCAAAACCTTATAAGTAAGAAAAAGAATTTTAAATTCTATTCTGGAATTAACAGGGAGCCAATGAAGAGAGGCCAATATGGGTGAAATATGCTCTCTCCTTCTAGTCCCTGTCAGTACTCTAGCTGCAGCATTTTGAATTAACTGAAGGCTTTTCAGGGAACTTTTAGGACAACCTGATAATAATGAATTACAATAGTCCAGCCTAGAGGAAATAAATGCATGAGAGGAGAGAGGAGAATGCAGTAGAAGAACACAAAACTGGATAAACTAATAAAAGGAAACTACAAGGAAGGAAGTGACCTCTGAGAAAAATGAACATAGTGCACATAGGAAGTGAACCAGAGCATAAATACAAACTGGATAAACTAATTAAAGGAAACTTCGAGGAAGGAAGTGACATCTGAGAAAAATGATCATGGTGCATATATACTCAACAAAAATATAAACGCAACACTTTTGGTTTTGCTCCCATTTTGTATGAGATTAACTCAACGATCTAAAACTTTTTCCACATACACAATATCACCATTTCCCTCAAATACTGTGCACAAACCAGTCTAAATCTGTGATATTGAGCACTTCTCCTTTGCTGAGATAATCCATCCCACCTCACAGGTGTGCCATATCAAGATGCTGATTAGACACCATGATTAGTGCACAGGTGTGCCTTAGACTGCCCACAATAAAAGGCCACTCTGAAAGGTGCAGTTTTGTTTTATTGGGGGGGATACCAGTCAGTATCTGGTGTGACCACCATTTGCCTCATGCAGTGCAACACATCTCCTTCGCATCATCCGTGAAGAGAACACCTCTCCAACGTGCCAAATGGCAGCAAATGTGAGCATTTGCCCACTCAAATCGGTTACAACGACGAACTGGAGTCAGGTCGAGACCCCGATGAGGATGACGAGCATGCAGATGAGCTTCCCTGAGACAGTTTCTGACAGTTTGTGCAGAAATTCTTTGGTTATGAAAACCGATTGTTCCAGCAGCTGTCCGAGTGGATGGTCTCAGATGATCTTGGAGGTGAACATGCTGGATGTGGAGGTCCTGGGCTGGTGTGGTTACACGTGGTCTGCGGTTGTGAGGCTGGTTGGATGTACTGGCAAATTCTCTGAAACGCCTTTGGAGACGGCTTATGGTAGAGAAATGAACATTCAATACACGAGCAACAGTTCTGGTTGACATTCCTGCTGTCAGCATGCCAATTGCACGCTCCCTCAATTCTTGCGACATCTGTGGCATTGTGCTGTGTGATAAAACTGCACCTTTCAGAGTGGCCTTTTATTGTGGGCAGTCTAAGGCACACCTGTGCACTAATCATGGTGTCTAATCAGCATCTTGATATGGCACACCTGTGAGGTGGGATGGATTATCTCAACAAAGGAGAAGTGCTCACTATCACAGATTCAGACTGGTTTGTGAACAATATTTGAGAGAAATGGTAATATTGTATATGTGGAAAAAGTTTTAGATCTTTGAGTTCATCTCATACAAAATGGGAGCAAAACCAAAAGTGTTGCGTTTATATTTTTGTTGAGTGTATGAAGTGAAGCAGAGCATAAATATGATCTTGAAATGCAGCTGGAGGTTTAAGTGAGGTTGCTTGGGAGCTCGCCAGGACTTACGAAATGGACCTCAGATGAACCAGGGTAAGACTTGTGTTTAATAAAGCTGATATTAACTGATCGGACCTGATATGATTTTTGACTGGATCGCGAAATACCCGGTTGTAACTGTAGAAGAAAATGGAAAATCACAAATGATGTCAAATCATAATCATTGAGTGCTGTGCAGGAAGGAGGCAGAAACTCTGTTTGCCAGTAAAACTGTCTATCACCAGGGATGTGATCTGGCTCTGGTTTGCGTGGACTGGATGTTGGGTCGGGCCGATTAGACCGGAGGCTTAAATACTTTTGGTGGTGAGGAAAAGTTTACCGACCTTGACTGAGTGGATGAAGCTCAGATCTTTGGAGAATTAATGGACTCTCATCCAAGGTCACCTCAACTTGGGTTCATCTTCACGGCTTTCTCTCCTCTTCTTTCATTCCACTGTCCACCTTTTCACAGCTACAAAAGAAAAGCACTGCATCAGCGTGGATCTGCACCGGAATTTATCTGTTCAAACTCAGATAGCCAATGATCACCTGCATCGATTTCATGAAATATTCACTAACCTCCACCATTCAAAGTGTCAGAACAAATCAGATCAGTCAGTCACCTGAAGAGTCTGCATCATCAGGGGAGGTGATGGTCTAGTGGTTAAGGTGTTGGGCTTGAGTCCAGAAGATCATGGGTTCAAATCCCCGCCTGACTGGAAAATCACTCAGGGCCCTTGAGCAAGGCCTTTAATCCTCTATTGCTCCCGGTGTGTAGTGAGCACCTTGTATGGCAGCACCCTGACATCGGGGTGAATGTGAGGCATAATTGTAAATGCAGATGGAAAAGCGCTATATAAGGGTGATTCTTTAACTACGGCCACTATTGGCCTTGTAAATGTAATTTCCACCACACCATTGCCTTACAATATAAAGCGCCTTGGGGCAACTGTTTGTTGTGATTTGGCGCTATATACATGTGCTCTGATGTCACTGTTTATCTCCACAGAAACTACCCAAACAATCTTTCATACAAACTGTTTAAAGGGACATTAAGGTGTTGTGGTGGAAATTACGGTAATAGTGTGGGACTACATTTTGTTTAAAAAAATCACAACAGTTGTATGACACTGAATACCCCAATTATGTTTTGATTATTTTATTGATATTTTATTCAGAGATATTTTAAAACATTAGAAAAAACGTTTCTTTACCATTCATTTTTATCATTGAAGATCAAAAGTCTGGGTGTGGGACAAGCACAAAACGGCAATATTTGCATATAATGATGCTGAAAAAAGGTGAAAAAGTCATCATAGACTACTAGAACAAATTTCTTAACACACTTTCATTGTAAAGATAACTATAAAAGTGTGAACTTTCCCCTTTTTCTGTTTTTCATACAATATGATCAAAGGACATAATAAGTGCCCGTAGTCTAAGAATCACCCATAAATGCAGTCCATTTAACATCGCAGAGCACATTTCACTGACCTGAAATCAGTCCTTCACCGTTAGACTCTAATCTTTTCATCCAAGCCTGAAAATGACTTTTAAAAGTACCAAACACATGCACACGCTTACCAGCTGGTGACTCATCTGGCATTAATGGCATCCATATCACACACTAATGACACTGCCAATACGCTGTGCTTATTGACTATTATGGGATTGCCATGGAAACATAATTGCGAAGCTGCCATGCTCCCAAGTGTTTGCCAGTTCAAAGCAGAGGCGACAAAATAAAACAGCACGTCGTTTGCACTGAGTGATGCACGCGGTCCTGTCAGCCAGTCAGCAACAAGCTGCATCGTCATCCAAAGTGCAAAGTGGGAGTGTTTAGCGCTGTAACAGCAGGAACCTCATTTATTGACAATGTGTATGCACAAAAAATTAAATATAAATAAATAAATAAAATCAAATATATGTGAGCGTGCATCATTTTCCACACGAAGTGGGATTTATTGAAAAATGTGCAGTGAGAATGTGCAGGCATCATGCACACTGTACGTCACACACGATTTTCAGAGCAAATCAATAGATAAGATAACCTTTTAATAGTCCGACGACGGGGAAACTGACAATGTCACAGCAGCACAGGAACGGTCACAGAACAGCAGTGCAAGCATGCAAAAATAAAGTAGAAGAAAGGGGAGGTGATGGTCTAGTGGTTAAGCGTTGGGCTTGAAACCAGAGGATCCTTGGTTCAAATCCCAGCCTGACTGGAAAATCACTAAGGGCCCTTGGGCAAGGTCCTTAATCCCCAAGTTGCTCCCGGTGTGTAGTGAGCACCTTGTATGGGAGCACCCTCACATCGGGGTGAATGTGAGGCATTATTGTAAAGCGCTTTGAGTGTCTGATGCAGATGTAAAAGCGCTATAAATGCAGAAGTCAAGTTCTATGCGGAATAACAATGTGTACAGTAGAATAGATGACACTATATACAAGCAGAAAGAATGTTTCATAATATTGCACACGAGTATTCAAGTGATGTTAATATGATTCTGCCTGAGTGTTCTGCAAAATGAATTATTTCAATGAGGCAACTGGTGTTTTATGATTTACTGATCAGTGATGGTTTGTTTTACAGCTCAGCTGAGGTGCGCTACACGGGCTGAGCGCCACAAACAGCACACCTTTGGGCTCATTCTCATGGATTTAGTGTTAATTAATCATCCGCAGGTGGTGGAGGTCAGTCACAGTGTTGAAGCCAGTGGCTGTGCTCAGGAGGTCACAGCCACGTGGTTTCACATGAGGTCCCAGTGTGTGGTGGCGTTAGAACCGGTCCACTCTTGAGGGCAGATAAATGAGAACAGCCAGGCCTGGAACAGGCTTTGTGTCCCCCTGACAGTTTAGTCAAGGACAACAGATGCCTCAGCAGATTTCACCTCTCTGAGAAAGAGAAAACCTCTGCTGGGACACGAGTGACTTGTCCCTCCAAACACCATCCTTTCGGGTGACAGACTCTGAGAGCAAATATTAGCCAGACAGCACAGATGAACATGATAGTTTTAAATGTGAGGCTGAGCTCGGCATCTTTATCGTGCAGCAGATTATAGTTTATGAAGCATGTGTGCCATTAGAAGGCTTTGATTCAAGGTGAGCACTGTGCAGTTATGGATCTCTGAAATTTAATTCAACACTAAGAGTAAAGGCATGGGGGGGGGGGGGGGGGGGGTGAAGCATGACTGAGAGGAGGCTCGGCACCTTCAATTCTGAGTCCATGGTCCTCTGTCGGAAAAGGGCGGATTGTTCCCTCTGGGTTAGGGGAGAGTTTGGACAGAAGTGGAGGAGTTTAAGTGTCTTGTTCACAAGTTTGGATAAGGTGGTGCATGAGATCGACATATGGTTTGGGGGGTGTGTTTGAGGTCCTGTGGATACTGTATCAGACCATCATGGTGAAGAAACAGCTGAACCAGAAGGTACGGCTTTTGATTTACCAGTTGATTTACGCTCCTATCTTTACCTATGGTCGTGAGCTTTGGGTAATGACCAAAAATACAAGTTCGCTAATACGAACAGGTTCCACAGCAGGGTATCTGGGCTTACACTCAGGGACGGGTGGAGAAACTTCAAGGAGCCAGTTGAAGTGGTTCGGGCATCTGGCATCCCCTAGGGAGACATCCTGGATACCTTCTGGATGTCTCCCTTGAGAGGTCTTTCAGGTACAGTAGTGTTCAGAATAATAGTAGTGCTATGTGACTAAAAAGATTAATCCAGGTTTTGAGTATATTTATTGTTACATGGGAAACAAGGTACCAGTAGATTCAGTAGATTCTCACAAATCCAACAAGACCAAGCATTCATGATATGCACACTCTTAAGGCTATGAAATTGGGCTATTAGTAAAAAAAAAAGTAGAAAAGGGGGTGTTCACAATAATAGTAGCATCTGCTGTTGACGCTACAAACTCAAAACTATTATGTTCAAACTGCTTTTTTAGCAATCCTGTGAATCACTAAACTAGTATTTAGTTGTATAACCACAGTTTTTCATGATTTCTTCACATCTGCAAGGCATTCATTTTGTTGGTTTGGAACCAAGATTTTGCTCGTTTACTAGTGTGCTTGGGTTCATTGTCTTGTTGAAACACCCATTTCCTCTTCAGCATAAGGCAACATGACCTCTTCAATTATTTTGAC
This sequence comes from Thalassophryne amazonica, assembly GCF_902500255.1. Classification (NCBI taxonomy): domain Eukaryota; kingdom Metazoa; phylum Chordata; class Actinopteri; order Batrachoidiformes; family Batrachoididae; genus Thalassophryne; species Thalassophryne amazonica. The sequence continues at coordinate 102,827,377 of NC_047110.1, forward strand.
ATATCCAAACTGATCCATGATACCTGGTATGCGATATATAGTCCCAACACCATAGTAGGAGAAACATGCCCATATCATGATGCTTGCACCACCATGCTTCACTGTCTTCACTGTGAACTGTGGCTTGAATTCAGAGTTTGGGGGTCGTCTCACAAACTGTCTGCGGCCCTTGGATCCAAAAAGAACAATTTTACTCTCATCAGTCCACAAAATATTCCTCCATTTCTCTTTAGGCCAGTTGATGTGTTCTTTGGCAAATTGTAACCTCTTCTGCACATGTCTTTTATTTAACAGAGGGACTTTGTGGGGGATTCTTGCAAATAAATTAGCTTCACACAGGCGTCTTCTAACTGTCACAGCACTTACAGGTAACTCCAGACTGTCTTTGATCATCCTGGAGCTGATCAATGGGTGAGCCTTTGCCATTCTGATTATTCTTCTATCTATTTTGATGGTTGTTTTCCGTTTTCTTCCACGCGTCTCTGGTTTTTTTGTCCATTTTAAAGCATTGGAGATCATTGTAGATGAACAGCCTATAATTTTTTGCACCTGCTTATAAGTTTTCCCCTCTCCAATCAACTTTTTAATCAAACTACGCTGTTCTTCTGAACAATGTCTTGAACGTCCCATTTTCCTCAGGCTTTCAAAGAGAAAAGCATGTTCAACAGGTGCTGGCTTCATCCTTAAATAGGCGACACCTGATTCACACCTGTTTGTTCCACAAAACTGACAAACTCACTGACTGAATGCCACACTACTATTATTGTGAACACCCCTTTTCTATTTTTTTGTTTTGTTTTGTTTTACTAATAGCCCAATTTCATAGCCTTAAGAGTGTGCATATCATGAATGCTTGGTCTTGTTGGATTTGTGAGACTCTACTGAATCTACTGGTACCTTGTTTCCCATGTAACAATAAGAAATATACTCAAAACCTGGATTAATCTTTTTAGTCACATAGCACTGCTATTATTCTGAACACTACTGTATGTCCACCTGGGAGGAGGCTCTGGGGAAGACCCAGGACATGCTGAAGGGATTAGATTTCTCAGATGACTTGGGAACACCTTGGGATCCCCCATGAAGAGGACATGGACAAGGATAAGGAAGTGTGGGATGAAATTTTTTTACTGTTGCTACCGCAACCCGAACAAGCAGCAGAAAATGAACAAATGAATAGTAACACTGACAGTATGATGATATTATGAGACGCTTGAAAGTGGTCCAATAAAGGCCAATTTTATGATGTCCAGGGATCATAAACATTCTTCTTTTCACAGCCAAATGTATTCACGAAGAGCTCTTTGGTCGTTATTGGATTAAACATGCACTGTTTACAGTAGTAGAGCAGAATGTGGATGGATGAATTGTCTGCAGCACTCGTTTTAAGCACTCATGAGTTAGAAGACGACCATGTGATAGAAAATTGACAGCTGGTTCACAGAATTAAGTTTGGTAAAAGGAGGGACGTTACTCTGGATTGCATCCAAATTACATCTGTTTATTGACACCTGGCTTTTGTTTTGCCTACAAGAATAAACTGGTGTGAAATACAGCATTAAATTACATTTTCAAAGGAGGTAACTTTCTTCAGTTTGTTAGAAATACTCAAAAGGTGAAGGTGTCGATTTTCACAAAAACCTGTATCGTGAGCAGTGGAATAAATTCATTAAGAGTGGTGATGATCTAGTTTTGAATTCAGGAGAAATAACACTTTATGGAACAAAACAGAAATGTATGTTTATCTCATGACAAACTGCCCACAAATACAACTCGCGTTCACTGATGTTATAAACAAACAAAGCCATTTAATGGCTGTAATTTAATATGTAAGTAGACAGTTTTATTTTTACCAGAGGCCAAAATATGGCCATAAGGTATTGTGAAGACGTTGCGTCCGTCCGTCTGTCTGTGCTCAGAATAACTCCAGTCCTGTTACTGCCAGGGTCTTCAAATTTACAGGGAGCATTCTTGGGACACAGACCTTGCACAACTTAAGAGATGGCTAAGCTTGACATATTTTAAACTGTCAAAAGGTCACATTCTTTCTACTCACTTTCATTGATTACATACTCATACTGCTGAGAATACTTTAGCATTGCATGCTATATTTTTAATTAAAGCTACAGTGTGCAGGATTTAGGAATGTTTCTGATCAGAAATGGAATTTAGCATTTATGACCATTTGTTATTTAGTGGGTAATTACCTGGAACAACAACTCAATGTGTTTTCATGAGTGTAGAATGAACCCTTCATAGCTACACAGGAGCAGGTCCCCTCATGGAGGTCGCCATGCTGATTACAGTAGTCCGAACAGGACATACTGACTCCAGCTTTCATATTTTGCGGCGTGGCTGGGAGACTGAGGGGAGGAAAAAACGATGCAGATTCAGATTGCCCCCAAAAGTCCCAACAGTCTACTGGTTGGCTAACCAGTTTGAGAACCCTAATTTTTGTGAAATGGAGGATCAAACAGTTTATTGTAAGAGTTTGAGTCTGGTCTGCTTGAGGTTTCTTCCCTCAAATCATCAGAGGGAGTTTTTCCATACCACTGTCACCTGTGTGCTTGCTCTAGGGGTTGGTAAGGTTAGACTTTACTTGTGTGAAGCACCTTGAGGCAACTTTGTTGTGATTTGGCACTATATAAATGAAAATAAATTGAATTGAAAGAAGGCGAGGGAGCATGAATATCCGTTGCCAAAGAAGCGAAAATATGAAAGGCAACAAAATCATGCTCTGTGATGACATAATGCAATCTGCAGCCTCACCACTAGATGACACCAAATCTTACACACTGTAGCTTTAAATGTATTTTTTTGACAAAGCAGTACAATTATAAGCCAAAACTGTCCCTCCAATTTCACCTGCTTATATGACAATGGGTCAGAGGGGGAGGGTCCACTAGTCCTAGGGTCCAGTGGTCCCAGGGTCCTAACCTCTTTATATTATTTGATGGTGTATATTACAACCCCAAACTGATTTTAAAGTTCACAAATGAATGTAATACTTTCAAATAGCTAACAAACCAGATCCAGCTTTGTTCAATTTACAAAAATAAAACATATGATTCTGCTGACATACACCATTAATCACCTTTAATTGTACTGCTGTCTATGAATCTGTTGAATTTAAAATCATCAAATAATGCTTTACCATAATTAAATACCATAATATAAAATACCATAATTTTTTTAAATTGTCACACTTTTGTAACATTACATAACCTACATTAGTGCAACGTGTAACCTACCAAAAATGTAAACAACTTCAATATGCTTTCCTTAATACTATGACTAGTGCACCCTATGACTAGTGGACCCTAGGACTAGTAGGACGTTCACAGGTCGCAGTGGCAGCAGCCCCACTGAACAAAAACAGATTCAACAACTTTTTACCTCATTTCCACAAATGGTCTTTTAACTTTTCTCTCAGAAATACAATTACAAAACTTGCATCGTTAAAAAGTCGGCAGCCGAAATGAAAGCGAGCAGTAATTTATGGTTTTCATCTTCCTGTGGATGTTTCGCTAATTTGCAAGCAGTTGGCTGAGTTAGTCTGAATAATAAGTCGTAATTGGTGAACAAAAGCATATCTCATTGTTGCTTTACTTTTAAAACGTTGCACAAATGCTGAGTAATTACTGTCATTACCAAAGTAATAACGTCAACCATTCAGATCTGTAAAGGTCATCAGTGTGGCTTCCTCATTTGGCAAAGTGATGAATACACACACACACACACACACACTCATCTTCAACCGCTTAGTCCAATTAAGGGTCGTGGGGGGCTGGAACCTATCCCAGCAGTCATAGAGCATGAGGCGGGGTACACTGTGGACAGGACGCCAGTCTGTCAGAGGGCCACAAACACAACACAACACCTACGGACAATTTAAAGTTTCCAATCCACCTAACCGGCGTGTCTTTGGATGTGGGAGGAAACCAGAGCACCTGGAGAGAACCCATGCATGGTAATTATATGTGACTCACTTTGAGTCACGATGCATAAATGACATGAAAACTCACCCTTTAAAAAATAATAAAAGACAAACTTTCTAAAATTAAATTATTGATGGTTGTGCAGATGCCCCCCCGCTGAGTCTGAACTGCTTGATGTTTCTTTGTTCCCAATTTGCTGTCTTTGCTTGTTCCCAGTGTGCACGCCCAGGCTGTGTGTGCAGCGTTGTCATCACTGAATCAATTTGGACTTACGGACAGTCTGTGCCGTTTCCTCCGTACAGCTCAGCGGGTGACCTCGGACCCACGAAGGTTAATTCCCCTCGCAGCCGAGCACCGTTTAACATCTGTTACAGAACTGGATGATACATCCTTCATCCACAAGGCTCCAGGCCTCGGCTATTCACAGCCGAGGGCCCCAAAGCGCGGGACTGACCCTGCACGCTGCACCATTAGCATAATTGCATTTCAAACTGGTCAAGATGGCAGCAAGTGCAAAGCAATCAAACGGTCAAATGGGCCGTGCAACATTTATAGATAGGTGCGTCGATTTCATTAGGGATCCAGAAAAAAAAAAAAAAGGCGGTGCAGGGCAGTAATGGAGCAAACTGTTGTAATATGCATGGCCATGTGATGCTGATATGAGGATAAATTTTCACCCTCTAACGACTGGTTTCAATCATCACGCTGCAGTGATCGTCTCGTGCTGCTTTTAAGGTGTCATTGTCTTTAGGCTGAGGTGTGGCTGGGAAATCTGTCAGCCTAATATCGACTCGTAGGACATAAAGCAACGGTAAGACATGCAGTAATGCAGTCACAACGAGGTGCGCCGTCCTTGAGGATGAACATTACATTCATATGTGGTGGGGGGAATGATACTTTTGTCTGCAGATTTACCACTTCCACATCCTTTCATCATAAAATCGCTCTGCAAAGATTTAATACAGTTTGGACGCAGCGGGTGATCATTTCTGCACCGTTACTGGGAGACTCTGCATGCTAAGTGATGGAGGAGGACGGCGAGGTCGCTGTGACACAGCTGTTAGCACCACAGCTACATCTGAGAGCTCCATTCTGCAGAATTTACCACAAGTGCTCCCCTCAGTTTGATTTATCCAAATCAGCGATGTGCCTCTTAAAAGAAAGAGCGGTGCAGCTGTTGGAGAGCTCGGCAGAAGTCAGCTGGCACATGTGTGGTTCCCGTTTAATTAAGAATTCAGATCACCTAAATGATGCAAGAGGCTAAGTGTGCGCTTCTTCTTGCAGAGCACTTGAAGGATCGTGAAGGCCGGGATGTGTGATTAACGTGTTACAACTGGAACAGTGGCATTAATGCCTTGCCAAATCAGGAAAAAGTTGAGACGATCTATAAAATGAAAAGTAGAAAATGCATTTATAAAAACCTCAGAGTAATCCTTACACTTACTTTGACTTCTACCTCACTCCAGACAGTATGAACCAGACAGATTTCATGTTTTGTGTGGTAAACATCATTTAATGTGTTAATATGCATCCATTCTTGCATATTTATTCTTAATATAAAAACTAAATCATAACTTTTACAGCCAGTTTTTTTTCAGTCAGACATCAACCATGTGGACTTTACGTATTTGTACTTCCAACAATTTTCTTGTTACAAAAGCATTCTTACGAACAAGGTAAACTAATACAAGAAATCAAGTCTTATTTTCATGAAGCATTTTATGCACCGAAACCATGAAATGATTTGAAACAGAGATTTAATGAGCGTAATGTGAACAGACGCTGAGTTATTAGCATTGAGGCCGGAGACATGTAAAAAGCTCCATTACAGATTTCGTTCAGCTTCAATGGAGGGTTAAGGTTATAGTACAGTGAGAAACTGGGATTGAGCAGGTGAGTGCAGACGTCAGAATCTGATGCCAGGAGCTGCAGACTGCAGCGTGTGAGTTCTGCAGAACGTCTGACGATTCAGTCCTTCAGAGTTCTGTGGCTTGTCGCTTCACCGACGATAACGTTACTGGACATAGAACGTGTGCTGATCTCTGGTCATCAGTCTGCTTCTTCCATGTATATCGGCCCTCGGTTCGGCGGGAGCGCCGGTCTGATTCTCTGCCATCGACTCGGGGGCCAGATGATGTGGGAAGCTCGACCGTGAAGCAGCCCTAAGGACACCTGGGAAAAAAAACCCTTTCCATCAACACTGAGGGTTTGCTGTTATTGAAGGATGTTATAGGGGAAGGGTTCACTAGTTCGAAGGTTCACTAGTTCAAGGATTCACTAGTTCAAAGGTTCACTAGTTCAAGTCCGAAGGGTCAGTAGTCTGAAGGTTCACTAGTCCGAAGGGTCAGTAGGCTAAAGGTTCAGTAGCCTAAAGGTTCAGTAGTTCGAAGGTTCAGTAGTCCGAAGGTTCAGTAGTCCGAAGGTTCAGTAGTCGGGCAATGTTAGACTCTGTAGTTTTCTCTGGGCCCCTCCCCAATCGGACCGGGAGTGACATGTTTAGCCGCATGTTCTCCCTGAATTGCTGGCTGTCTGAGTGGTGTCCAAAAAATGAGGTGGGCTTCATAGATAATTGGCAAAGCTTCTGGGGAAAACCCGGTCTTGTTAGGAGAGACGGCATCCATCCCACTTTGGATGGAGCAGCTCTCATTTCTAGAAATCTCGCCAATTTTCTTAAATCCTCCAAACCGTGACTATCCAGGGTTGGGACCAGGAAGCAGAGTTGTAGTCTTACACACCTCTCTGCAGCTTCTCTCCCCCTGCCATCCCCTCATTACCCCATCCCCGTAGAGACGGTGCCTGCTCCCAGACCACCAATAACCAGCAAAAATCTATTTAAGCATAAAAATTCAAAAAGAAAAAATAATATAGCACCTTCAACTGCACCACAGACTAAAACAGTTAAATGTGGTCTATTAAACATTAGATCTCTCTCTTCTAAGTCCCTGTTAGTAAATGATATAATAATTGATCAACATATTGATTTATTCTGCCTTACAGAAACCTGGTTACAGCAGGATGAATATGTTAGTTTAAATGAGTCAACACCCCCGAGTCACACTAACTGCCAGAACGCTCGTAGCACGGGCCGAGGTGGAGGATTAGCAGCAATCTTCCACTCCAGCTTATTAATTAATCAAAAACCCAGACAGAGCTTTAATTCATTTGAAAGCTTGACTCTTAGTCTTGTCCATCCAAATTGGAAGTCCCAAAAACCAGTTTTATTTGTTATCTATCGTCCACCTGGGCGTTACTGTGAGTTTCTCTGTGAATTTTCGGACCTTTTGTCTGACTTAGTGCTTAGCTCAGATAAGATAATTATAGTGGGCGATTTTAACATCCACACAGATGCTGAGAATGACAGCCTCAACACTGCATTTAATCTATTGTTAGACTCGATTGGCTTTGCTCAAAATGTAAATGAGTCCACCCACCACTTTAATCAATCAATCAATAAATCAATCAATTTTTTTATATAGCGCCAAATCACAACAAACAGTTGCCCCAAGGCGCTTTATATTGTAAGGCAAGGCCATACAATAATTATGTAAAACCCCAACGGTCAAAACGACCCCCTGTGAGCAAGCACTTGGCTACAGTGGGAAGGAAAAACTCCCTTTTAACAGGAAGAAACCTCCAGCAGAACCAGGCTCAGGGAGGGGCAGTCTTCTGCTGGGACTGGTTGGGGCTGAGGGAGAGAACCAGGAAAAAGACATGCTGTGGAGGGGAGCAGAGATCGATCACTAATGATTAAATGCAGAGTGGTGCATACAGAGCAAAAAGAGAAAGAAACAGTGCATCATGGGAACCCCCCAGCAGTCTACGTCTATAGCAGCATAACTAAGGGATGGTTCAGGGTCACCTGATCCAGCCCTAACTATAAGCTTTAGCAAAAAGGAAAGTTTTAAGCCTAATCTTAAAAGTAGAGAGGGTGTCTGTCTCCCTGATCCAAATTGGGAGCTGGTTCCACAGGAGAGGAGCCTGAAAGCTGAAGGCTCTGCCTCCCATTCTACTCTTACAAACCCTAGGAACTACAAGTAAGCCTGCAGTCTGAGAGCGAAGCGCTCTATTGGGGTGATATGGTACTACAAGGTCCCTAAGATAAGATGGGACCTGATTATTCAAAACCTTATAAGTAAGAAGAAGAATTTTAAATTCTATTCTAGAATTAACAGGAAGCCAATGAAGAGAGGCCAATAATCATACCTTAGATCTTGTTCTGACTTATGGTATGGAAATTGAAGACTTAACAGTATTCCCTGAAAACCCCCTTCTGTCTGATCATTTCTTAATAACATTTACTCTGACCAGCAGTGGGAAATAAGTTTCATTACAGTAGAAGTCTTTCAGAAAGCGCTGTAACTAGGTTTAAGGATATGATTCCTTCTTTATGTTCTCCAATGCCATATACCAACACAGGGCAGAGTAGCTACCTAAACTCTGTGAGTGAGATAGATTATCTCGTCAATAGTTTTATATCCTCATTGAGGACAACTTTGGATGCTGTAGCTCCTCTGAAAAAGAGAGCCTTACATCAGAAGTGCCTGACTCCGTGGTATAACTCACAAACTCGCAGCTTAAAGCAGATAACCCGTAAGTTGGAGAGGAAATGGTGTCTCACTAATTTAGAAGATCTTCACTTAGCCTGGAAAAAGAGTCTGTTGCTCTATAAAAAAGCCCTCCGTAAAGCTAGGACATCTTACTACTCATCACTAATTGAAGAAAATAAGAACCCCAGGTTTCTTTTCAGCACTGTAGCCAGGCTGACAAAGAGTCAGAGCTCTATTGAGCTGAGTATTCCTTTAACTTTAACTAGTAATGACTTCATGACTTTCTTTGCTAATAAAATTTTAACTATTAGAGAAAAAATGACTCATAACCATCCCATAGACATATCGTTCTCTTTGGCTGCTTTCAGTGATGCTGGTATTTGGTTAGACTCTTTCTCTCCGATTGTTCTGTCTGAGTTATTTTCATTAGTTACTTCCTCCAAACCATCAACATGTCTTTTAGACCCCATTCCTACCAGGCTGCTCAAGGAAGCCCTACCATTAATTAATGCTTCGATCTTAAGTATGATCAATCTATCTTTATTAGTTGGCTATGTACCACAGGCTTTTAAGGTGGCAGTAATTAAACCATTACTTAAAAAGCCATCACTTGACCCAGCTATCTTAGCTAATTATAGGCCAATCTCCAACCTAACTGATCATCTGCAGAGGAATGGTCTATTTGAAGAGTTTCAGTCAGGGTTTAGAATTCATCATAGTACAGAAACAGCAATAGTGAAGGTTACAAATGATCTTCTTATGGCCTCAGACAGTGGACTCATCTCAGTGGACCTCAGTCCTGCTTTTGATACTGTTGACCATAAAATTATATTACAGAGATTAGAGCATGCCATAGGTATTAAAGGCACTGCGCTGAGGTGGTTTGAATCATATTTATCTAATAGATTACAATTTGTTCATGTACATGGGGGATCTTCTTCACAGACTAAGGTTAATTATGGAGTTCCACAAGGTTCTGTGCTAGGACCAATTTTATTCACTTTATACATGCTTCCCTTAGGCAGTATTATTAGACAGCATTGCTTAAATTTTCATTGTTACGCAGATGATACCCAGCTTTATCTATCCATGAAGCCAGAGGACACACACCAATTAGCTAAACTGCAGGATTGTCTTACAGACATAAAGACATGGATGACCTCTAAGTTCCTGCTTTTAAACTCAGATAAAACTGAAGTTATTGTACTTGGCCCCACAAATCTTAGAAACATGGTGTCTAACCAGATCCTTACTCTGGATGGCATTACCCTGACCTCTAGTAATACTGTGAGAAATCTTGGAGTCATTTTTGATCAGGATATGTCATTCACAATGCGCATATTAAACAAATATGTAGGACTGCTTTTTTGCATTTGCGCAATATCTCTAAAATTAGAAAGGTCTTGTCTCAGAGTGATGCTGAAAAACTAATTCATGCATTTATTTCCTCTAGGCTGGACTATTGTAATTCATTATTATCAGGTTGTCCTAAAAGTTCCCTGAAAAGCCTTCAGTTAATTCAAAATGCTGCAGCTAGAGTACTAACGGGGACTAGAAGGAGAGAGCATATCTCACCCATATTGGCCTCTCTTCATTGGCTTCCTGTTAATTCTAGAATAGAATTTAAAATTCTTCTTCTTACTTATAAGGTTTTGAATAATCAGGTCCCATCTTATCTTAGGGACCTCATAGTACCATATCACCCCAATAGAGCGCTTCGCTCTCAGACTGCAGGCTTACTTGTAGTTCCTAGGGTTTGTAAGAGTAGAATGGGAGGCAGAGCCTTCAGCTTTCAGGCTCCTCTCCTGTGGAACCAGCTCCCAATTTGGATCAGGGAGACAGACACCCTCTCTACTTTTAAGATTAGGCTTAAAACTTTCCTTTTTGCTAAAGCTTATAGTTAGGGCTGGATCAGGTGACCCTGAACCATCCCTTAGTTATGCTGCTATAGACTTAGACTGCTGGGGGGTTCCCATGATGCACTGAGTGTTTCTTTCTCTTTTTGCTCTGTATGCACCACTCTGCATTTAATCATTAGTGATTGATCTCTGCTCCCCTCCACAGCATGTCTTTTTCCTGATTCTCTCCCTCAGCCCCAACCAGTCCCAGCAGAAGACTGCCCCTCCCTGAGCCTGGTTCTGCTGGAGGTTTCTTCCTGTTAAAAGGGAGTTTTTCCTTCCCACTGTCGCCAAGTGCTTGCTCATAGGGGGTCGTTTTGACCGTTGGGGTTTTTCCGTAATTATTGTATGGCTTTGCCTTACAATATAAAGCGCCTTGGGGCAACTGTTTGTTGTGATTTGGCGCTACATAAATAAAATTGATTTGATTTGATTTAGTCTGAAGGGTCAGTAGTCTGAAGGTTCAGTAGTTCAAAGGTTCTTCAGTAGTCTGTGTGTGTATTTACTCCAAATCACAATTCACAGAGTGACCTGTGGAGGTTGGATAACTGACATTTCAATTAAATGCCAAAGTCTTAATTACAGAATATTGTATATGACATTTTCAGTGTATGGTGCATCTTTATAACAAGCGAAGTTAAAAAGTTAAACTAACATTCACTCTCACATCACAGATGAAAGAAAGATCTTTTCAATTGAAATTAAAAGCACATCAGCTTGTAGAGCAGCCGACTGAAACTTGGCATCAAAATATATTCATTTATTGACCCGAACGTTCGGACTAGTGAACCTTCGGACTAGTGAGATGTTCCTGTGTTATAGAATAAAAGCAACAGAGGCCTGAGTTGAAACCAGGATCCTGCAACAAGACATCATGAATCACAAACAAAGACCTACTTTACGTGTTCCTGCTCGAACAGGTCCACACGCTGTACCAGCGCTCCTATATTAATTAATCCATATACAACTGCACATTATTATGTTAAAAGATGCAAACACAGCCCAAAAGAAGAGGTCTGCTGGGCAACACTTTCAACAGTGAAGATGCAGGAGGTTATTTTGGAGCTTAGGGATATTTGACAGACCCACTGACTCGCTGATGGATCTAACGATGAACAGACAGATGGTCCATCCTGTTCATCTGTTAACACATTAACTCAATAACAACAACTCAAAATCAATAACTGCTATTGTCTTGTATGAACGTCTTCAAAATAAAGGGCACATTGATTAAAATCTGGTAAACATTAATGCACAAGATCAGTAGATCAGCAGCAGCTCATGTAAAATCCCATAGACACACTTGCCACCTGCTGCATGCTTAGTGGATGGATGGATGGATGGTGGAAATTAGGAGCAGGTGTGGTTGTCAGTTTCTGCTCAGAAATGTACTAAATCAGAGAAGTAAACCATTATTTTCTGATTGTTTCACAGTGGTTATGTTCTAAGCAGCACCTCCGCACAACCCTGCTGAAAGGATTTTGTCTGAGAACACAAGAGGCAGTTGACGGAGGAACACAGTGAACATGGCGGCAAAAGAGACCATTTCTGTGGCTAAACGCACAAAACCAGAGAAATAAACTTATTTTCTGAATATTTAACACAGTTACTTTCTAAAACTGAAATAACACGTTCACAAACTCACAACTCTGCAGAAAGGGATTTGTATGACTGCAGCTGAAGCAGACACTGTGAGCCGAGCTGTTTGAGAGTACAGTGATTCAAACATGGATTCATCATCGTGTTCATTAACAAAGCTCTAATTTATCCAAGAATTATTTATGGTGGTCTTCTATATTTCACATTAAACACACATACATAACACGCACAAAGGTGTCAGACCCCCTAAAATGATCTGGAAATGGGCTTTAAGTCATTATTTACCTGCAATGACTGTGTCAACTTGTATATCGTTTTTACAATTTTATCAAACTAGACAGAACTTGGCGAAATCAAAAGTGTATTTAATGTTATTATTATTATTATTGTAGCTCGGACGGCCATCTGCCTGTTGGCGTGTTTGAAGGCATGAGTAACGCATGCTGCCACTGAGACCGACTGCCCTCACAGAAAGGTCTTGGGAATAAAACGCAAAACCTGAGAAGATCTGAGGCTCTGTGTGATCTGAGCTGCAGCTCCGAGGGATTTCTTAGGAGCTTCTCGGCTCTTTAATTCTCTTCGGTTGGAGTTCTGCGACCTCTGTCTGGTCTGCAATGTGCTGCCCATAGCAAACAACAAACTCACTGCAGAAACTTTTAAACTCTGTGAGGTTCAAACCACAAACACCACAGAGACAACAGCAGTGAAAAGACGAGGAGGAGTTTAAAGAATCGCAAAGAGATCTTCGGTTTGGCCGCATGCATGAGCCCATCTTCAGTTTCACTCTGGTGTAATAATGGTGTCATATCGCTAACAACCTATTGCTTCACTGTCAGTCATCGTTTCAAACTAATGCTGTGAGACATCCACAATGTGCAATATCTGTGGGCTGAAGAGTGGGGGCAGTAGTACAACGATGATGCAAAAAATACAGAAAAGTACAGAGAAGAAGAAACTACAACAAGTAACATCACAGACTCACCCTCAGTGGCTGCATCCTTCGAAGGCTGCATTTGTCGTCCAGTCATGTCATAAGTGGCGTGACTGTGCTGTTCAAAGGCTCTGATGAATGCAGTAGAAGTGTTTGGCCTTCTATCCCCCCAAAACAAATCATACAACAAATATATCCTTTGTGGCCCAAATAGAGTGATGGTGTTTTTCCCCTCAAAGATAAAATTATTATTATTAAAAAAAAACAACAAAAAATGCAATTGTATATGTAAATAAGTAATCAAATCAAATCAATTTTATTTATATAGCGCCAAATCACAACAAACAGTTGCCCCAAGGCGCTTTATATTGTAAGGCAAAAGCCATACAATAATAGTAATGTAACTACAGTATAAATAGGTAGTGAAAAATTCATATTAAACTACAGGATACGCCCACTACGCTAGCTTGTCGCATGCAGCTGTCAAGGTTGCTGGGTGGCAAGAGGTTGGGCTGGGAAAAGCTAATGATGCATTATGCAAAACAGCCTCTGCGGTCACGTCGTGGTACGTCGTGGTATTGAGAGGACCCAGACTTTGAAGGATGCGACTGCTGAATTGGGATGCAGACATCTCCTACTATAGTCGTCAGAGAAGTTTTTCGCTTGCGGTCACCAGAGGGTGCTGTGGTCCGTTGGAATTGGTGGACGAGTTGTGTGCCGATTATCTCTATTCTTCAACAATAACTGCAAGCGTTCACGTTGTTTTTGATTTAAATTACATAACACCTGGTAATAAATTTTTCCTTTGTCTACGGGCAAAATAATCTCCAGCTTGGAGTCCAGAATTTCGTTTGACAACTATTTCACAATAATGATGTAGCTCTCAGCCAATAATAATTTCTTGATTTATTAACATGTCTTTCATAGTGGAGAATTACACTATTTCTGGGAAACCTTTTTGCAAGGATTATTTGGTAGCAGTTGGAGTGTGTTGACCAAGGACACAGAAAAGTAGAGTGACTGGAAATCAAACCGAGGTCCACATGTTAGTCATCCAGTTCCTTATCCCACTAAGTTACCTGCTCTATGAGCCTGGAACTGAAACTATAAAACTGTGCAGCAGATCCAGATAACATGTCATAAAATCACCCTGAGAGATGTTGTTGGAGGTTTGCGCTGTGAGGCTCGCTTGTTCTTCTAGTTGCTAAACGTTGCACCAACATATTCTCAAAGTGAGGAAGAAGGCGTGAAATAAAACATTGGTTTTATAAATCCTACCGGTCCAAAGCTGTTGCTGTCCAGACTGTGACCGTGATGATCCCCCTCGATCCACAAGTGGCCGTCAGGAACTCGTACGTATCGGTTCTTGTAACCCAGAGTCCTGAAGAGGTGGACAGAAGAAAAGGGGGACGCGTATGTCAAAATTCATGATTTTTCAAGACTTTAGAATAGACAGAACTTTATTGATTTGTTGGGAGACTCCCTCATGGAAATTGAGGTTCCAGCAGCACTGTGTAGCAGCACACAGGGTAAGAAGCACACAGAGTATAAAAAGTAAAAAAAGAAAGAAAAAAGTTTGCAAATATAAATAGAAATACACAATATAAATACCAGATATACTGATCAATACTGGATTACTGGCTACTACTGTTCCTCTCATTCTCATTCCTGACCTCTGTCTTCCTGTTACTCCTTAATAATTCCTTTCCATGAGAGTTAAAAACATTCTAATGTCTCAGGCACTGGACTGGACAGAGATCCTGGTCTGTTTAACCCATGTTGGTTTTGCCACTTGTTAAGTGAATAACTACAAGTTCAACACTTTCTCCACATCTAGATACACCATCAGATGGCCGCATCCAGGAAGTCAATAAAAGCTTGGATCTTAGTCTTGATCCAGGACAACTGCAAACCCAGACACTCTGATTGTTAATTCAAAAAAAGAAAAAGCTAATGATTCAGGAGAAAAGGGTGACAAAGATCTTCAGTGGCTGACAGAATCTCTGGGACAACAAACAATCACATTAATTTCATTATCCCTCATCATCAGCCATGAAGCCCCCCGCCGCAGCGTTGCTTCCCGTCGCCGCCATGTTGCTCAAACAAAGACCTGATCTGAGGTCTGACTCAGCTGAATGTGAACTGGAGGATCATATAATCCTGCAGCTCATTCAGTCTGGCCATGGGGTTTATGAGGAGAAGGTCCAGCGCCCTTCATCATCCTCTGGACCGTTATGAGCTTGTTCCAGCCCCAGTATAACATTTAATGGGGGCACACTGTGAATTATGGCCACAGTCAACTTTTTAAAATAGAAATTTGTTTTATATTTAATTTCAGGAGTGCAGGTTCAGGAGAACTGACAGACGATGACGAGGCTTTCCCACACATAAATACTGACTTAGCCACGGCGGGTGAACTTTTACAGGAATAAAAAATAAAGAAGGTTACAGAGTACATGGCACCAGTTCTTTGCTACATCTGTAAACTGGATTTTTTTTTCTTTAACAGAATCAAGGTTGATTTATTTCACTGTTTTTGTCTGGTTGAGATGAAGAACACAGAAACAGAACAGCCAGAGAAAATATTCATAGTTATGCAATCAATCTGCGTATTTATATTAATCCTGGCTTTAGGTTCTGATGAAGCGCTCTACTTTTCTGCAGTGTGCTTCACACATATTATCAATTCCTCACATGTCCCAGAATGCCTTTCAGCTGAGCTCAGTGGAGATGTGTGACCTTGACGTTATCTCACCCCATGAAATTAAGCAAATATCTCTTGATCAGCCGCACGCCAGGGTGATATGTGGCAGCACGGTGAATGAGCGGGTAGCAATACTGCATCATGATTAGAAGGTCCTGGGTTCAAGTCCAACCTGGTGCTCTCTGTGTGGAGTTTGCATGTTCTCCCCGTGTTTCCGTGGGTTCCCTCCGGCTTCCAAAGACATGCAGGTTTGGTGAACTGGAAACTTTAAATTGTCAGTAGACGTGAGAGTGAAGGTGTCTGTCTGTATGTGTCAGTCCTTCCATCGACTGACAGCCTGTCCAGGGTGAACCCCGCCTCTCACCCAGTGACTGCTGGGATAGGCTCCAGCACAGCCTAGATTTGATCTGGTTTCTTGGATGAACATCCTTCTCGGTTCCACTCAGCTGGTGATGCAGTAGGGTAGACAGTAGCTGCACTGGTCACAAATTTGTCTAAATACAGCCACAGAAGCCTAGAACTCCATCAGAGTTGTCTGGATGTCTTGGTGGCTTCCCTCACTCGTCCCCTTCTTGCACAGTCACTTAATTTTTGAGAAATGCCTACTTGACACACAATTACCAAACAGTACCATAGTGCTGTTTTTCTTAAAAATGGATGTAAATGAAGTCCAGGACATATTCAGTAAAGTGTTCATGTGTTCATCCACTGATTAATCTGGCTGTAAAACTGATGGCCTATATGAACAATAGTCCCTACATTTAGTTTGTCTAAGTACTTTTTGGAAATGGAGTAAGGAGTTGGGGTACCAACATTGAGCTGTGGGTTTGATTCCTGGTTATGCTACATCCTCATTGTTTGGGTTAATAGGGTTCTAATAAGGAATAGTTTGCACCATCTGTCATGGTTAGTTTTCACGTTACAGAAATTGGAGCAACCTTAACTTTTGACCCCTGTACAAACTGAAACTGATCTTTGTCACCATTGTTGCCATTTTTACCCCATAACTCCAAAACATTCCATCATAGATAGTACAAACTATACTTTTTTGGAATTGTTATGATCAGACAAATAATGTGATATAGGTTTAGGGATGGGTATTGATAAGAGTTTATTGATATCGATACCATTATTGATTCCACTTATCGATCCAATTCCTTATCGATACCTCTTTACAGGTTTTCTATGTCTTCGGGTCAAAGAGCTTTTTCTTATCGTGCACCCGCTCTGTGGAACGGTTTTCCTGCAACCGTGAGGCAGTCAGAGTCTGTGGACATTTTTGTCAAGAATTAAAGCCTATTTTAATTTTCTTTCTTATGAATAGTTTTTAGTTTTTTTTATCTGTTTTATTCTTTTACTTCTGTTTTTAATTATGTATTTGAATTTTTAAATTTTGATTTATTTATTTTAATGTTTTTTATGTTGAACTGTTCTATGTGAGGCGTCTTGAGACAGCTTTTGTTGCAATTTGGCGCTTTATAAGCCAATTAAACTGAATTGAAATAGAACATTTTATTGAGTCTTAAAGTAAATAAATATGAAATTGGTCACTGGATCCTTAAACCTTCTGTAGTTTTGTCAAAAGTATTTCCTTTCAATGTCTTTTTTTTGTCTTTTTTGAATGTCTTTCCATACCTCTGAGCTGAGCTCTTGCAGCTGTGCTGCACTTCAGGATGTAATTCATAAAGAATGCAGCACGTCTCATTTTGAGATGAAAAAACATTTTAGTCGATTGTAGTTTCTTGTCTGTATTACAACGTTTGTAAAAGGTGTCATTTTATTTAAAGCAGTGATTTGCTTTGAAGTTATTAATTCCGACCAGACTCTGTCTCGGCAGAGAGCCGCGCAGCGTTTAAAGCTGTGCCAATGGAATGGAGGATGATTCTTGTTTCTTGACTGCAACAAGACAAGAGTCCCAGTTAGTGACTTTAATCCACACAAAAGTGACTCACGATATTTTAATGGCTTTGAGAGGGGCTAAGAAGCGGACTCACTGTTTCTGAAGAGAATCAAAGAACCAACGAGCTAGTGGATTGAAGCATTGTTTCATTGGTTCACGCTTCAAAGTGGAGTCGCGCTGCAAAAACAGTTGATTACAGAGCCGCTGCAGGGTCTGTAATCAATGTAGACGAATGATCATTTTACCGACAAACACCCTCAAAAGCTGCTCTGAAGGACCGATAAGGGAATCGTTAAGCAAAAAGACTATTGATATCGGTGGCTCGAATAATTTCTTAAAGATACTCGAAAAGAACCAGTTCTCGATACCCAACCCTATATAGGTTTCAACGTGAATGGAGCATTTTTAAATTTTGACCCCTGTGTAATTCTTCATTGACCCCTACCTGGCTACAGCTACCACCCTGGGCTGTCTTTCATACATTTTTGTGTAGGCCATGATACACTGAGGCTGGATTCTGAGTGTCGTTTAGTCACCTTCAGTGGTACTGATTAGGTCAAAATTGATGACTGGCTCATGGACTAATCCCAACTGCTCAGCGTGATGTTAACCAGTGAAACCACCTGGTGGAGCGGGTGCACCCCACTTTCTGGAATCAGTTTGACACCTATGGTTTAAAATGTAAATAAAGTGTATTTATGAGTTAACGTGGCTTCATTGGAGATTCTCCCGGGCCACAGTTAACACTCCCCACTTAGTGCTCTCTGGCCTGAGAACAGCGATGGAGATTTATGTAGGCGGCCTTTCAGTTTGGAGATAAATCTGTAAAACAATCCTCTCTGCAGCAGACAGTTACTGTATGTGGCTGGCAGACTGTCTGGATTAAAACTGATTTACCTCCAACGGGTCCGCCAAAGACAATGCATGAAGACAGCCAGCGTTGTCAGTGCGACCTCCGCCAGGGAAGCCATTACAGCCCTGTTAATTATTCATCCCCTCCCCCAGCCCGTGCCCTGTAATTTGCGTGGTGGCAGCATATGCAAACAGCTCCCGGGACCACTCCCACGATAACGGCGTGTTAGGAAAATCTGAACACGACTGAATCAGACTCCCTTCTACATCTCCTCAGCGTCTGATCGTGTTTCCCGTCTGTCAGCAGGACTGTTTTAACTTTGGTTGTCAGACTGAGGTCAATAAATATTGGGACATTGATAAAGTAGTTATTATTTTAAAAATCTATTCTCAAAGTGATCCTGACATTTAGAGGTTGTTGTCACTTTTGGCTGATGGAAAGCAGATGTTATTCCAACACTTCAGCACACTGACATAGTCTGTACACAGTTTTATATTTCTTATGAAATGTGCAACGCTTTTTATAAGCGTAGCCCCTGCAGTGTAGACTTCGCCTACATAAACTAAGCTCAAGCTGGGAAGGGCGGTAGAAACTATTTAACCTGGAACCCTCTTATCCTCAATTAACACCAACAGCCATTCTGCTACAATAACGAAGACGACGAAGAAGAAGAAGAAGAAGAAGAAGAAGACGAAGAAGAAGGCGGCGCCAGTTGGTACTTTAACATTTCCCATAATGCCCCTGGCTGCCCCCAGGGCTTCCCAGAATCCACCGTGGCACCAGCAGAGTTCCAGTGTCTCACAGCACATATAAACAATCCCTCACGGGGATGTGAATAGCGTTGATCCAGCGAGTTCACGGGTGATTATGACACATTCTCCCAAGTTGAGAGGGTTATCTAGAGGAGGCGTAGCACCTGTGACAGACTTCTGCCGCACCCCAATGTTGTCTTGTTGTCCATATTTCACGAGGTGTGTTTACATTGCACCCTAAACTGGAACTCTGCTGAAATTGACCTCTTGTGTGAGTCATGGACCGCGAGATGGCGCGAGATTCACAACTGCCAAACAGCAAATAAAGGCCCCGAGGCCCTTTAATGCTGGTGTTTATCCCTGAATACTGTAGAGTGAAGCAAATGAGAGCCTACAACTCTCCCATGATAGTGCGCCAGTCCATCGCAGGTTACTTCTCCAACCAAGAAGAAGTCATGTATAGACCCTGAGGCCCCTTGGTGCAGGTGCTTATCACCAGATTAAGCCACTTGAAGCAGATGAGAGTCTATCACTCCCCTGGATGTAGCAGGAGTCAGCCTACACCAAGCTTGGTCTTCACATCAACCTGAAGAAGACACAGGTCCTGTATCGGCCTCCACCTAACATGGTCAATACAAAGCTATCCTGCTGTGCAAATACATGGACTGATCCTGGAGAATGTGACCAATTTTTCTTACCTGGACACCATGTGTCATCAAACGCCAACATCGATGATAAGGTCCAACACAGGCTCAAGCATGCAGGTTTAACCTCTGTGTTGTTTATGTGTCTCTTCACTCTGTCGCACCACCTTTGGATACAAACTCACGGCTTCCGGCACGGGAGGCGGACGCGCTGACCAGAAGCTGCTGGGCAGTGAGGTTTACTGACTACTACATGCACAGCGCCTCCTGCTGGCCTCTGTCACACAGTAACTGCCTTCAGACGGCTTTGCACCCATGTTTTTAACAACAGAGACCTTTGACACAAGATGAAAATCCTCATGTACAAAGCTCTTGTCATGCCAACCCTGCTGTATGAACCTGAGAACTGGACCACCGACCGCCGCCAGCTGAAGACCCTTGAGGGATTTCACCACCAGTGCCTGAGGAGTATCTTCCCTATCAAATGAGAAGACTACCATACCAAGATCAGGCAACCTAGCTGGAGTCAGGCTCCAGAGCATAGTGTGTTATTATCAAGGACCAGCTTCAGTGGGCGGGTCACATTGTTAGGATGGGTGACATCTGACTTCCCAAGATCTTTTACTACCAGCTGAGCAAAGGAAAATGGCCCAGAGGAGGGTAGAAGAAACACTACAAGAACCTCCTGAAGCACAATCTCCATCAACTGGAACTATCGAATCAGTTGTGGAGCAGTGACGCACACGGGAGTGTAAATCTTCAACAAAATGTGGACGATCAGACTGTACAACTCCTCACTCAGGGGGAGGAGGAGTAACAGGAAGACAGAGGATGGGAAGGAGAGGAACAATAGTACCCAGTAAACCAGTAGCGAGCAGGATTTCTGGTATTTATATTTGCAATTTTTTTTTACTTTCACTTCTGATACTCTGTGTGCTTTTTACCCTCTGTGTTGCTATACAATGCTGCTGGAACCTCAATTTCCCAGAGGGAGCCTTCCCAAGGGATTAATAAAGTTCAACCTAATCTAATCTAATCCCATCTGGGAATCTATCAAGAGACAATCTTCCTCACCACCGACGGATTGCCACAATAACAACGAGCAGCAGTCTGTCACAAGCTACTTCCCCAGCCAAGACCAGGACCCATTTACAGCTTGGAGGACTGGGACAATGTAGATGAAGTCTTTTGCCCAACGATACAGACATGTAGTACGAATGGTAATCAAACCCTGGTCTGCATATTGGTACCCCAACTCCTGAACGTCTGAGCTACCTGTTCCACATTGGGCCAGAGAAAACATACTTATGTGCCAGGCAAGATGTGACAGACCTCACGACTGTTAACAGAGGTTAATGAGAAAAAAAATGCCTCCAGCATCCTCGCATTGTTTACTTGTGTATTTAATTATTTCTGCAAGAACGTCCTCCATAGATTATGTGAACAAATACAGAGGTTCTCAATACCCTCATCATACGGCGAGTGAGTAAAGAAACAGACTGAGAACACGATGGTCTGTAATGAATATTAAAAAAAAGACTTCCGATAATCAGTTGGCAAATTTACAAAACTGTATCAGAGTGAGCCGTGTGGCCCATTCTCCCACTGTGTCTCATTATCAGAACTATAGAGTTCATTTCCTCAGGAGAACACAGTGTAACAGATGTAAGAACAGCTCCCACATCTTCCTGCAGCTAACGCAGAGAGAACAGTGAGACTCACGGCCACCGAGCACACATATGAGATTGTCCCAATGCCGAGGTCAAGACACCAACACAAAAAAGTCAACGTGAGGGATGATGAGTTACGTGTGGGCTGTCAAGATCACGTCAGCAGGCCACAGGTCTTTCTATTATCGTGGCGCTTTCCCTTCACTCTACACTCGATTACTGAAACCACTGACTGTCCTCCACTCAGTCTCATGACCATCAGAGTTAGGCACCAGTAAAGTCAAGGACCTGATCCTCGTGTTCAGGAGGTGGACACGTCTTTTCTACTTGACAAGATTGTTCTTCTCACTATCTGTAATATCTTTATCTTATCTTTTATCTTCACACATTTATGTTCTTTTTATATTATTGAAGCTATGTTGGGGAGGTGATGGTCTAGTGGTTAAGCGTTGGGCTTGAGACCAGAGGATCCTTGGTTCAAATCCCAGCTTGACCGGAAAATCACTTGGGCAAGGTCTTTAATCCCCTAGTTGCTCCCCGTGTAGTGATCACCTTGAATGGCAGCACCCTGACATCGGGGTGAATGTGAGGCATTATTGTAAAGCACTTTGAGTGTCTGATGCGGATGGAAAAGTGCTATAAAAATGCAGTCCATTTACATTTACATTCCTAACTAAAGCCCTGTATGGGTGCCATTGACGTTCTGGGCAACAAAGTCAGAATGGTGTCGTACAATAATAATATTAATAATAATAATAATAATAATAATAATATCACAAAAATGTATCAAGCACATTTCACAATACCCAAGGACACTTTACACAAAGTGGAGTATAGGGTTAAAGACAGGCCTTAGTTTAAAATGTATTAATTTGACCTTTATTTAACCTGGTAAAATCAATTGAGAACCAATTCTCATTTCCAGTGATGATAAATGAACAGATCAAGATTTAAAATGCTAGACACATAATGTGATTTAATGAATTTTCTTTAAGGAATAGAACACAAGAAGAGATAGATAGTGTGGGTGTGGGTGGAGACAAACTTTGCCATTTAGTTGAATAAGAAAGTCTGTCCAAACTTTTGACAGGAAGTGTAATTGGTAAATATGAAACCAAACCCTACCTGACCCCTAACCCCTTACTGTCAATATATGAGGAGTTGAGAGTGAAGATGTGTATGTTCGGTTTACCAGACTAAGCCATGGACAGACTCCAGGATGCCCAGAACTCAGCTGCTGGGGTTCTTACTCAAACCTCTTCAGAGTAGGTAACCTCCCTGAATGCCACATGGGAAGCAACATACCTGATGATGGATTTAATGTGAGAGTAGAAAGAGAAGGTGGAGTCCAAAATAACACACAGGTTATGGACCTCCAGGGATGGAGAAATGGAACAGCAATCCACATTGAGGAGAAGATCTCCAGCATAGCAGAGCTGCCACAACATTTGTTTGCGGTACTGTTTTGTGTGATCTTGAGTGATAAAACTGAAAAAGTTTACTTACAGTACTGGGATAAGGGGATAAAGGGTGTTTGTGTCTCGGTAGAGCTAAGTACGTGTACTTGGTACTTGGTAGCATTTTATTTGCTGATGATACAACATTATTTTTCTCTGGATCAGAGATACAGAAAGTAGCACAAATGATAAATACAGAGTTGAAAAAAGTTAAATATTGGTTTGATATAAACAGATTGTCACTAAATCTTAATAAAACAAATTTCATATTGTTTAATAACAGAGTAAAAAAAAATGATGTGTCATTAAAAATAGATGGAATGGACATTCAAAGGGTAAAAGAAGCGAAATTTTTAGGAGTCATGATTGATGAAGATTTTACATGGAAGTCACACATAAATTACATAAAAGGAAAAACAGCGAAAGCCATTGCTGTTTTGCATAAAGTAAAATATTCATTAAATAGTTATGGATTATTAACACTGTATAATTCATTGATTGTCCCATATTTAACTTATTGTGTAGAAATCTGGGGATCAACATGTACAACTTATACACAACCTTTATTTATTTTGCAGAAAACAGCTTTAAAAGTGATTAGCAACAGTCATTTTAGAGATCCATCTAGTCCATTGTTCATTAAGTATAGGGTACTTAAATTTCATGATTTAGTTGATTTGAAATTATTACAAACAATGTACCAAGCGAATAACAATACCTTACCATTAAACATTCAAAATATGTTTGAAAAAAGAGTAAGTAGTTATAATTTGAAAGACATAGAAGTCTTTAAAAAACCAAGATTCAGAACCAAGATAAAGGAACGGAGTATTGCAGTGAATGGTGTAAAATTATGGAAGAACCTCAATAAAGAAATCAAAGAATCAAGGTTGTTTAAATTATTTAAAAAACGTATTAAACTAGATGTATTTAGTAAATATGAAACTATAAAATAAGTCAGTGGGCTGTGACAAAGCCAAAAATGTAATCTGTTAATAATGTTTAGAATGTTTGAAGTTTAAAATGTAATCTGTAGGGATGTAATCTTCTACATAATGGTTAAGATTATGAAATAAGTCGGTGGCATGTGACAAAGTCATAGAAACGTAATCTGTTAAAATTATGTCGATTAATGATGCTTGATATTGCAAGATTGTATTGTAAAAAAGGGGCAGAAAATATAAGACTTGTTCTTCCAATCTGCTCCTTTTCATTCAGCGGTTTGTAATGTTTTGTTATTTCTGCTTTTCTGTTTTTTTCTTTTAAATGAATGAAATAAATATTAGAAAAAAAAAAAGAAAAAAGTATGTAATTTAGTGATGGTCCTCAGAATAAATCATGTAGATTAAACGGCAACATGAAAGTGCTTAATTTCTATTTTACATCCATATTTAAAGGCCACATCCTGACAACGCCAGGTTCAGCATCACAGTGTTTTTGAAGGAATTTATTCCCAGGTTGATTCACACAGACAAGAGTATGAAGAGATCTTCTATCAATGTGAAAAGAACTGTTCAATTAATCAAAAGTATATTAATTATTGCCTGACTGATTAAATGACAAGTTGAAATTAAAGATACTCAGTTACTTTTATAGTTTTAATGAGAGTCTTTTAAAATGTGCTGAGAATTGCAAAGTTTTGATTTTAGTTGTATGTAGGTATGTAGCTCCACAAACCTCCTGCTGTGTGTGTGTTAAAAAATTCTATATACGTATAGAAAATGGGTGAGTGGATCCTTGTCATTTGATTGGTGCTTTTTATGTCACATGACATGGATTATTCGTCACATTTGTGTTGCATTGCATTAGAGTGCAGTTTAGTTCCATTTGGAGTGCAAATTTGGTTCCATACGTTTGGTAACTTTGCACTCTGCACACACACACACACACACACACACACACGTGCACACGCGTGGATGCACATATGCACACAACGCGTGCGCGCACACAAAACAAATCCACTGCGCTGTAAGCCATCTGACGTGATTTTTTTCGCTGCACTGAGGAAATATAGTCTTTTTTTTTCTTTTTCTTTTTTTTGGTAGTACACGCACACACAAGTGCGCCTTCCCACTTCCTGCTTCCCGCAGTGTGTGCACACTCACACAAGCCGGGCGGCGCTTAGCTTTTAAACAAACATGGCAGAGTTTGTTTTGCTGACGGATGACAATTTGAAGCACGGCATGGCGGACTTCATCGTCACAATTATTTTTGTACTCCTATTTAAAGTTTGTGTTGGATTGTTGATGTCAAAGTGGCAGTGACGCACCAAAACTGGATTAATTTCTGACAATATTCTTTTCGCAGCACTGAGGAGGTACCAAAATGTAAGTCCCTTTTCTGTTGTTTGTAAATTAATATAATATAAAATGAGAAGGATCTACGAGGGCTGTCCGTAAAGTATAGGTCCTTTTTTATTTTTTTCAAAAACTATATGGATTTCATTCATATGTTTTTACGTCAGACATGCTTGAACCCTCGTGCGCATGCGTGAGTTTTTCCACGCCTGTCGGTGACGTCATTCACCTGTGAGCACTCCTTGTGGGAGGAGTCGTCCAGCCCCTCGTCGGAATTCCTTTGTCTGAGAAGTTGCTGAGAGACTGGCGCTTTGTTTGATCAAAGTTTTTTCTAAACCTGTGAGACACATCGAAGTGGACACGGTTCGAAAAATTAAGCTGGTTTTCAGTGAAAATTTTAACAGCTGATGAGAGATTTTGAGGTGATTCTGTCGCTTTAAGGACTTCCCACGGTGCGAGACGTCGTGCAGCCGACGCGGCGCGGCGGCACAGGAAAAACACCTCCGTGTTGATAACCATTTGTTAAAATCCAGTTGGCTTTTGATGGCTTTCAGTGGAGTGAGTATATGAGAAATTGTTTATCAGCTGGAGATGTTCCAACTTGTCCTTAAGGCTTCCAGCAGAGGTGTTTTTCCTGTGACGGAGCATCGCGGCGGCTGCGAGCCGACGCTGCAATCCGCCCGCACGTCTTTCATTAAAAAAATCTCCTTTAACAGTGGAATATCCGGATAAAATGCTGAAACCGACTTCTTCTGAAACTTCTCTGTTCTCTCACGACGTCCTGGATCAACAGAGCCTGAAATGTGGAGGTTTTAAGCTTGAAACAGGCTGATGACGCTGCCTGACAGCGCTGAGCGACGTCTCGCACCGTGGGAAGTCCTTAAAGCGACAGAATCACCTCAAAATCTCTCATCAGCTGTTAAAATTTTCACTGAAAACCAGCTTAATTTTTCGAACCATGTCCACTTCGATGTGTCTCACAGGTTTAGAAAAAATTTTGATCAAACAAAGCGCCAGTCTCTCAGCAACTTCTCAGACAAAGGAATTCCGACGAGGGGCTGGACGACTCCTCCCACAAGGAGTGCTCACAGGCGCCACCGACAGGCGTGGAAAAACTCATGCATGTGCACGAGGGTTCAAGCATGTCTGACGTAAAAACATATGAATGAAATCCATATAGTTTTTGAAAAAATAAAAAGGACCTATACTTTACGGACAGACCTCGTATTTTAGCCGTTATATAAAACAAATAATGAATGTTTTTGCATTCTTTCAATGGAACGAATATTTAATTAGGTGAAAGTTGGAACATGCCATTCAATGAATATTTGTACCATTGAACTCATAAACATTAATTATTTGTATAATATAGAATTATAATGTGAATATGAACCCACTATGTAGCAGCAGTAGTAGCGGTACGTCTTTGCCACAAAGTGATGGCGGTAAATCTGATTAGAAATCAGCGTGATGCACTTGTGACTTTGGGCGATATGACAGAAACAGTCATGTAATTACCAATCAACAGGTTACTTCAAGCCGTATTTAATAAAGCCGTTTCAGAAACATATCGGCTGTTCTGTTTCTGACGGTCTAAGCGGTTCGGCGAATCGCCGTTGCTTCCTACCTGATGAAGTCTCCCTCCAGACCAATAACCCGCTTAATGATCTTCTGCTGGGGGTTCTTGGGGGACCTGAGGGCACAATAACCACAGATGAAGCATTCAAACAAGACAACAAAAATGAAAAGAGCGCGATGAAATCAGCTGAGTGAGCTGGTTTTTGTGATTTCAGATCCAGCCTCAGCCTGCAGCTGATCTTCAATCACCTGCAGGTTGTCTGAAATACACATATAATGTCTAAATAAAAGTCATGATTTTAAAGCAAATTCATCATTTGGTTATGTTTTATGAAGCTCTGACAGAAATCACACTAAAGACAGACAGCAGCACAGAGTTATTTCATTTTAAGGAGATAAATTTATTGATTTGTTGTTAGTTTCTTTTCTTCGTCAACTGTTCAACGTGTGACAATAACCTGCCTCAACTTCCTGTCATTTGTCTGGAAGTTCAAATCATCCAAAAAGTGTTTTCACACTGCAAATAAACTGGATCATGGTTCAGTTTGATTTGGTTCAAGATAACCTCTTTTGGTTGGACCAAATTTTGGTGCTTTGTTTGGGACCTTGGTACGAGACAACTTTCACACCTACTATTTTGGTTTGGCCCAAACTGAAAAGTCTGAAGGTTTGATCAATCGATTTATGTTTGAAAGGACACTCAGTCTCATGTTTTAACTAGGGATGTCCCAATCCGATCACATGATCGGAAATCGGGCCCAATCATGTGGTTTCAGACTTGATCAAAATCGGACGTTGCGTCGATATAGATTTTATCCTCATTATTTTGATCAGCTCTATTTCAAGCTCATTATTGCAGATTAATGGGCCTTTCACGCGTCTGAAGCGTCAAGAATTGGTCTAAAAAGCATTATTTTCAATGAGACGCATTGCTTTTTAGATACATGAGAAGCGTCGCGTCAAAAGCCGAGCTAAAGCGACGCTTCTGACGGGAGCGCACACTGCCGCTTGTCGCAGGCTGACGTGATCAAAGTTCAACCAAATCCAACTTCCGACGCTCTGAGCTGTGACGTAGCTTTGCGCTGTCTAATAGGAACGATGCATTGGGCGAAAACATGGACGACTTAGTGGCAGAAACCACTGATCTGTACAAAACAGATCAGTGCAGAAACCACTGATCTCTACAAAACAGAAACGTGTCACAGGACTGCTCATTTATAGAGAAGTTTTCTGAAGAAAAATCCTTGGAAATGTTTTTTGTTGTTGTTGTTTGTTACCTCAAAATTTCTGATTACTATTTTAAAAAAAATTTAGAACACTTGTAATTAAAATAGCTAAATCAATACATGGTTCTTTAGAAACCTTTCTTCTGTAAATTAAAACCACCTGTTATTTCAGATTATATAATTTCTTGTTTAACATACGGAACCTTGGACATTTATTTTTAGACAAATAAAATAACATGGAAATTTGTACATTTTTTAAGTCTGGTAGATTATTACTTGATTGTTCAAGCTACCTCAAGTAGTGCACTGTTTAAGTGATAAATAATAAAATAAGATGATTAAAATGAAAATCAGATGATTCAGAATCGGATCGGGGCCAAAAAAACCTGATCGGGACATCCCTAGTTTTAACATCTTTAAAATCTAAAATTTTACTGCAGTAGTTAAAAACTCTGTTATGGTTGTCTAGATGACGAAGCACCGCGTTCTGATTTTGAGCAAAAAAGAAGCAGCCTCCCATTTTTGGTCCTATATGTTAAGTTGTTCGACTTCTCAAAGGAAAAGAAGAGTACTGCACTGTTTGTATTGATGAAAGTAAAACCCTTTTCTTGTCCTCTACCTCACTCTGGTGCCATCATGTTGGGGATGACATACCTCAGATAGTTTCGTTCACAGGTACATGTTGACACTTGGCAGCAATCTTGAATCAAACACTGAAGCACATTATTGATAACCCACTCTTATTTATTCCGTTCTCCAGACAATCCTGTCTCGGAGGTCTACAGACAATTCCTTTGACGTCATGCTTGGTTTCTGCTCTGACATGCACTGTCAACTGCAGGACTTTATCAAGTTTGGCTGGCAGAGCAGGCCAGACGCAAATACAAGATGCAGGTACACAGCTCAGTAGAGTTAAAGAGTTTACTGGGTTCCTATGCTGGAGTTGATACACAGAAAGGCAATCCAAAAAGAGCAACAGTAACAAAACCATCAGGCTTAGGCGTGGTCGAGGTACACAGGCAGGTAGTACAAAACACAATGAGGCAATCACAGCAAGGCAAAAACTGAGCTGGAAAGAGGCACAAGGCACTTCGATATAGTGAGGGACAAGAGCAAACTGAGGCTTAAATAGCACCCAGGTGACGAGGTGCAAATCAAGAACAAGTGTGAGGGAAACCTCCAGAACCGGGGTGTGGTCAGACAGAGAGAAACGCCCACCACCAAGAACCAAGACAGAGAAGCAAGAAAGAGCAGGACAGAGAAAACCCAAGCAGAAAGACAGAGCAAGAGAACAGACAGATCATAAATACAAACAAAAACAGAAATATAACAGAACACATACCACCAGAAGGCCGAATCCTGACAGGTGTGTGCCTTTCCAAATCATATCCAATTAACTGAATTTACCCCAGGTGGACTCCAGTTAAGCTGTAGAAACATCTCAAGGATGATCAGTGGCAGAGTATTAAATGTCAAGACTTTGCAAAATAAGGACCACCATGATGCAGATAGTACAAAAGCACAGCAGAAAAAAAATGCAATAGTGAAACTAGGTGAAGGTCAGTCACTGAACTTGACCTCGACCTTCAAGAGAAGTATCTTTGCTCCCAATTTGGTAAATGCCTATTATTTATTTCAAACGTTATTGTGAGTACAGTGCTGCAGACATTTTTGGCCCTATGACCTTCAAAATTAGGTCAAGGTCAGTCATAATTGAAGGTGTTCTAGACGTTGAAGGGATGCATGTTTGTTGCAAACTTGATGAACCTGTCTGAAATCCTTATTGAGAGTACAGTTTTCAACACACAGAGAGACTAGCTTTGGCTCTGTGACCTTCAGTATTTAGACAAGGTTGCTCATCATCAAACTCGAGCCAGACCTTTAAGGGAAGCATCTTTGCTGCAAATTTGGGAAACCTGTCTCAAATCTATAAAAAGTTATAGGGAGTACAGAATTTCAGACAGATAGCATTTCTATGTCTGTCCACCAGGGGACAAGAATGAAGAACTATACAGACCTTGTGGTCCATTAGGATGGTGCGTATCCCCAGAAACTGTAGTGTGAAGTGGATGAGAGGTTGGGACCCCAGTCCAACACAGGTTACTTCCACAACCAGGTAACCTGTTAATGTTACCCATTAACAGGTTACTTCCACAACCAAGTAACCTGTTAATGTTACCCATTAACAGGTTACTTCCACAACCAAGTAACCTGTTAATGTTACCCATTAACAGGTGGGTGGACTGAGACTCCTCAGAAGTATTACTTTCATTATGAGGGAGTGTCAGCTTTGACATTTTGGCCCTGTGGGCCGTTTTTCTGTGCATAATCCAGCAGGCAGGTGCATGAGTGTTGAGTAACTGGAGAAGACCAAGGGGACACCCACACTTGACCTGGCTGTGGCAGATAGATGGCTGTTTGAGAGATGTGGGAATAGACTGGTTGCCTGCCTGGGTGGTTGCCATCCAGCACACAAGGCGGTTCCATGATGTTGTGGATGTGGCTAAGCGCAGCACCAGCGCATGCTCCCAGACGTTACTTGACTTGGACTGAGACAATGCAGATGAAGCGTCCTGTTGAAGGACGGGTACCCTGAAGTGCAGACCTGGAATCGAACCCCAATCTAAATATTGGTAGTCCAACTCCAATCCCACACTGCCACCTGTTTTTTTTTTTTTTTTAGTGAAGAAGATCATTTAAAACAAATATGCATTTCAAAACAAATATAAACAAATATCGAAGATTTGCATTCCAGGTTCAGGTTTCACATCAAAGGGCTGTTTCAGATCCAGAACTGATTTAAAGATCCAATTCAGACACCAGTTTGAAAAAGTGGCTCTGTGAAGGACTCTTACTCTCTCCCTCCTCTTCTTTCTCCTTTCTCCTGTACTTCCTCCAATTCCTCCCCGTTGCTGTGGGGACAGATGGGCTCACGGCTGACTGACAGCTCCCTACGCCAATTGGATTCCCGCGTGCTGAGCGCACATTGGCTGGGCTCTGGGGAGCTGGAATCCATCGGTGTGTGTTTCAGTGTGCACGGCTGCTGTGTTTATGCCGGTGTGTGTAATTGAGTGATGGATGAGCTCCCCTCCAACAGCAGAGGAGAGGAACACAGCCCATCATTCACTCTCAGGGTCTCTCTCTCCTCTCCTTTAAATTCTCTCTCTCTCTCTCTCTCTCTCTCTCTCCTCTCTCTCTTTCCCTCCAAGTTTCTCGCCCTCACACAAACACAGCATGTAGGAGGCTTCAGTTCCTCCTCTCCTTCCTCTCCATCCCTATCTCACTCCTTCTCGCCACCGTTGCCGCGGCGAGAGAAGAGAGAAGGTGTTTGTTCTTGGAGATATTCAAATAAAAACTGGGAAATAGCTGTTTGTGCTGCTCCTGCTGGATGTTGTCATGCAGTGCAGCGTGGCCACGCTGCTGCTGCTGCAGACATGCCGGGAATACCTGCTGAATATCCACTGCCGCGCGGGACGTGATGGATCCTGCTTCTGCTGGTGAGTGAGTGAGTGTGTGTGTGTGTGTTTTTGGGGGGACTGCAGCAGTCCTTGAGCGCTGTGGTGGCTCAGCCTGTGATTCTGACAGCTGAGGGGATGGTGAGGTTGGAATCGGGGTTCAAGACTCTCGCCCGTCACTAGGTTTTGGCTCACGGAGGATCTGTAACGTTCCCTGTATTGTGTCTTATTTCAGGCCATTTGTTGTCAGTTCCGTGGCGCATTCCCTGCGATAGAGTCACCGTCACTCCACAGGTTTGTCCCCTTGAAGTCAAAGATGAGTCAAACTGCAGAATATCAAACAAGCCTTTGTGAGTCAGATCAAATCGCGGAGGATCCGGCGAGGACAGGAGTGAGCTGCACCAAATGTCTCAGCCAGGTTTACCCGTGTAAAATACAACCCTCATGGGAACCCGAGGCGCTAACGAGGTGAAAGAAGCCTCGTTAAGCATCTTCTGCTCTGCTTAAAGTCAGAGCAGACAGAGTCAGGAGAAACCACAATGCTGCTTCCACTTGGACGGGTGCAAGCAGAGTTGAGACATGCGGGTCACAGGATTGGCTGCAGGGTGATTTCCACTAATTGCAGGAAAGATGTTCCCACCACTGTCTGCCTAATTTACCATAACCTCTGCCCCCCCCACTCATATCTAATGGCAGCGCTCTGAGGCGTCTGAAACCAGCACATTAACATTCTACAGCTAAAATCAGGTGAACTCTGGAAGGCTGACAGAACACCGTCATCGTCAACATGCAGCAGTGATGCTCTGGTGCAGCTGAACATCAGCTGGGATGTGTTTCTTATTTATTTTATTGATTTATTTTTAAATGCAGTCATTTCCGGGGCTCCACAAGTAGTGGGTCATTGTGCATCCTTAATTTTCATCGTGTGATTCCTCTGAGGGCTCACAGCACATTTACTCTGATTACACAGCAGGAGCACAACAGCCAATTATCTGCATTTAATTTCAACTGCACAGAGCTTGTGCCACCCTGAGTTAATGCAAATTAAAAAAGAAAGCTGTTTTCTTTAGATAGTCCTTTTCACTGTAGAGCAGAATGTTTAATATATTTTGAGATCAGTACTGATTCAAACAGTGTGGATCATTCACAAAAACTTTGATCATTGCTTGAAGAAACATGTTCTTCTTTTAAGCATTATAACCAGTTAATTAAAATAAGTACAACTATGATATAAAACAAAGAAAACAAACAAACCAAAATAAATAATCATAATAATAAAATGTATGCCTACTCCATTGCGTTTGTTTATCTGTCTCACTCCTGTAAATACGTAGATATGGAGTTGAAGTTTTTTTTTTCCTCCATAAGCTGCGTGTTTTGGAAAATGCACTAAAATAAATTACTTTATTTTTTTTGTAGTTTGTGAGGTCCTGTGACTTATACTCCAGTGCAGATACTGAAAAAAGTCATATATTTGTAATGAATAACAAAAACAACTATATATATATATATATATATATATATATATATATATATATATATATATATATATATATATATATATACAACCCCTGGCAAAAATTATGGAATCACCGGCCTCGGAGGATGTTCATTCTGTTGTTTAATTTTGTAGAAAAAAAGCAGATCACAGACATGACACAAAACTAAAATCATTTCAAATGGCAACTTTCTGGCTTTAAGAAACACTATAAGAAATCAAGAAAAAAAGATTGTGGCAGTCAGTAACGGTTACTTTTTTAGACCAAGCAGAGGAAAAAAATATGGACTCACTCAATTCTGAGGAATAAATTATGGAATCACCCTGTAAATTTCCATCCCCAAAACTAACACCTGCATCAAATCACATCTGCTCGTTGACATTAACCCTATGTCATGAAATTGACCCTATGTGTCTTTTTGCAAGGAATGTTTTCACAGTTTTTGCTCTATGGCAAGATGCATTATCTTCTTGAAAAATGATTTCATCATCCTTAAACATCAGAAAAGTGTCCAAAATATCAACGTAAACTTGTGCATTTATTGATGATGTAATGACAGCCATCTCCCCAGTGCCTTTACCTGACATGCAGCCCCATATCATCAATGACTGTGGAAATTTACATGTTATCTTCAGGCAGTCATCTTTATAAATCTCACTGGAACGGCACCAAACAAAAGTTCCAGCATCATCACCTTGCCCAATGCAGATTCGAGATTCATCACTGAATATGACTTTCATCCAGTCATCCACAGTCCACGATTGCTTTTCTTTAGCCCATTGTAACCTTGTTTTTTTCTGTTTAGGTGTTAATGATGGCTTTTGTTTAGCTTTTCTGTATGTAAATCCCATTTCCTTTAGGCGGTTTCTTACAGTTCGGTCACAGACGTTGACTCCAGTTTCCTCCCATTCGTTCCTCATTTGTTTTGTTGTGCATTTTCAATTTTTGAGACATACTGCTTTAAGTTTTCTGTCTTGACGCTTTGATGTCTTCCTTGGTCTACCAGTATGTTTGCCTTTAATAACCTTCCCATGTTGTTTGTATTTGGTCCAGAGTTTAGACACAGCTGACTGTGAACAACCAACATCTTTTGCAACATTGCGTGATGATTACCCTCTTTTAAGAGTTTGATAATCCTCTCCTTTGTTTCAACTGACATCTCTCATGTTGGAGCCGTGATTCATGTCAGTCCACTTGGTGCAACAGCTCTCCAAGGTGTGATCACTCCTTTTTAGATGCAGACTAACAAGCAGATGTGATATGATGCAGGTGTTAGTTTTGGGGATGAAAATTTACAGGGTGATTCCATAATTTATTCCTCAGAATTGAGTGAGTCCATATTTTTTTTCTCTGCTTGGTCTAAAAAAGTAACCGTTACTGACTGCCACAATCTTTTTTTCTTGATTTCTTATAGTGTTTCTTAAAGCCAGAAAGTTGCCATTTGAAATGACTTTAGTTTTGTGTCATGTCTGTGATCTGCTTTTTTTCTACAAAATTAAACAACTGAATGAACATCCTCCGAGGCCGGTGATTCCATAATTTTTGTCAGGGGTTGTATATAAATATATATATATATATAGTGTGTGTGTGTGTGTGTGTGTCTTTCCCAGAAATCAAAGCATGAAACAAAATAAACTCCAATAATAAAATAATAAATAGCAGCATTAAATGTAGACAACAATAATAAATAAAATGAAAGTGGTGACAATATATGAAAAAAAAGTGTGATATATGCTTTTAACCCTCTTCAAGAGGCATTTTCTTTTGGCATGTGTGACTTATACTCTGGAAAATACTGCAAATTTGAAGACAGATATGATATTTTTGCCTTTCAGCTGCCCCTGTTTTGTTCAGCTTCGCCACAGCGGATCCAGCGCAAATCCACATTGGGATTTGGCACATTTTATGTCGGATGCCCTTCCTGATGAACAGACTAGCTGCCCGACAGCAGCTATTTGTTGTTACAAATAACTTTTCTTGTGTCTTATTTACGCTGACTGGAAAAAGGCATGTGGTATTTTGCTCATACTCAAACTTTCATAGTCTGCTTTTGCAAGGCATGAGAATGAGTCCACATCTGAACAGCTCAATCTTTGGTTTGTCTCACACTTTACCACCCAAGTATCCTCTCTCTCTCAAAGAGAGTGGAAGTAACTGCTAAATAGCTCTGAACCGCTGAGAGCCTACGATGTCCACTGAAATGATGTCAAGTCCATGCAAGTTACTTCCCCAACCAAGGCTGGCATCCATTAACATCTGGGTGGACTGAAGTGTCTTTTGAGAGGACAAAGACAGGTCATGTGACCAGGGATCAAACCCACACCTACATACTGACTGGCCAACACCTTATCCCACTTATCCACCTGCTCTGCACGGTTTTCTTATTCGTCTAGGGCCCAGTTTCACAAAGCGGTCTAATCCTTTAGTCTACTAAACGTACTTAGTCGACTACGGTTAGTCGCCCAACATTAGCCATCTAATCTCCATTTCACATCGACGGCTAAACTTGTAGATTAGCTGTTCTACCGTTAGTCGACGATTTTCACAGGCATAAACGGCCTCGCGAGTGCTGTTGCCAAGAATGTGCGAGAGTTTTGTTTACATTTGGGTTGGTTGTAACCGCAACACATGTTAGACTCCCCTGTGATGTGTATGTTCAGTCCCGCCCACACCCGCGAGACTCTGAGAATTTATGCCTGCCCCACACAATAATAGACATGCATTGATTTTGAGTTTTCTCCCCTCCTGCTGAAGAAAACACATAATTTAGGTTATTAACAAAGAGATTTGTGGGGTTGTTTTGTTTCCCTGGCCTGTGTTTTTTTTTTTTTTTTCCATTTAGTTTAAAGACGGTTTCATATGTGTGCCATATATGGGCATGCAGTGTTGCTACGGTAACTCTTGCCGTGGCTGTGTCTGTCGCTGTATGTGTACCTGTTGCTGTCCGCTCTATATGTGCCAAACTAATATCTCTCACGATTCGGGTCAGCCCGAGACGTGGATAGTGTCGCTGATAACCTGTGAAAGGTCCCACAGGTGACATTTTTGAGGTAAGACATGAAGTTTTGTTGCATAAAATAAGATTAGCCTCCACTGTACCAGCCTAAAAACTTTAGTCGGGTAACACAAAACTTTAGCCGACCTAAGCGCTTTATGAAACCGGGCCTGAAGCACTAAAAAGGATTTGTAAACTTCTTAATTTATGTAAGATTTCAAACCAAATTCTGAAGCTTAGTCCATTTTAGTGGACCACCCCAGTCCAAACAAAAACCACACTTTTGTCTACGAGATCCAGCTCATGATCATCATCTGGACTTTGGTTCACAAGGTTATTATTCAGCTGGTTCTGATTTATTTATCCAGTTTATTTTGGAGATCTGAAAGCCGTTATGCTTTGTGTACAAATGACATTTTTGTGCTTCCTTGTATATCATTTTCACACTGAAATGGGAAAGAAAGCTTTTAGTCTTTCTGCTCAGAATGTCCTCCAATCTGAATTGAAACTGTCTGGGTGATTTTTTTGAAGGCTTTCCACTCTATTTCAAGAAATCGTGA
Organism: Thalassophryne amazonica; assembly: GCF_902500255.1. NCBI lineage: Eukaryota > Metazoa > Chordata > Actinopteri > Batrachoidiformes > Batrachoididae > Thalassophryne > Thalassophryne amazonica. The sequence continues at coordinate 102,863,880 of NC_047110.1, forward strand.
ATGGAATTCGTTTATGCAGGTGCCTGTGTTTTTTAAATTTTAAATTGTGAAAAGTTGTTACTATGACCAAGCTCATATTATCTCGTTTTATCGGTAAATTGCTTGGATTTTACTTGTTTTAAAGTTCTTTTGATGTTGTTAACTCATTTATTATGACGTTGCTGCTGCTTTCTTGGCCAGATCATCCTTGTAAAAGAGGTTTCGATCTCAATGGGCTTTTTATCTGGTTAAATAAAGGTTATATTATATTATTATATAGACGGACAGTCGTGGGATATGAACACTCACCATTGATCCTGATCATGACTTTGATCTTGATTGCTCTTGTTTCTGTTTGCTGTCTGGTGGTCTTGATATTTGATCCTGATTGCTGAACTTAACCCTGAGCACCGATCTTTGATCCAGATAAGTGAATTATGATTCCGATCAGTGGCTTGTCATCTTGAGTGATGACCTTCAATCTTTATTTTGTCCTTTGATCCCTACATCCAGATGCATACCTAAATACCTAAATTTTATGGTTTTTACCTTTGCCCAGGCCCCACCCCTATGCCAAATTCAATTAAAACTGAAAGTTGATTAGTTTTTTGTATAATTCTGCTAAACAAACAAACAAACAGTTAAGGGTTAGAAAAAAAATCAAGAATCAAGCAATACCAAGAAATATTCTCAATGTTCTATATAGGCCCCTGGGGTCCGCTGGTTCTGGATGCTCCACTCATTTCCCAATGTCCTGACCATTGTAGCATTTTTACTTTTGGCTTTAAATACGTGTTAATGACAGCGGTCATATCCAATATTTACAGTCAGGTCCACAAGTATTGCAGCAATTACATTTTTTTTTTTTTTGTAATTTTACTCTGTAAGGCACCACAATGGACCTGTATTGAAACAATCAAGTTGTGCTTTTAGTGTTGACTTTTAGCTTTAATTCAAGGGGTTTAACAAAAGTATCACACAAGTCATTTAAGAATTACAGCCATTTTTGTACAGCCCCTCCATTTTTAGACAAACAAACACAAGGATTATTATTCATATAAATCATCACTTTTACATTTTCTTTGGACAAATCAGGGATAGACACCTGAACATTATGAGAATAAAGACTGAGCAAAAGTGCAAACTTCAAGGGTCTTTTTGATAATATTTAAATTGTTAAACTGTAGATAATCTGGCTGCGGTTGCTTCTGGTATGTTTGCTGTTCATCTTGCATCACGACGTGATTTAAAGATCTATTCCCGTTTGTCACTGTCTAGTCATGACTCCTCCTTTCCTATTCACTGAAGAGACTCCTCCCCCCCCCCCCCCCCACACACACCCTCCAAAAATTGAAATGAGTAACGCATGCTGCCACTGAGACCGACTGCCCTCACAGAAAGGTCTTGGGAATAAAACGCAAAACCTGAGAAGATCTGAGGCTCTGTGTGATCTGAGCTGCAGCTCCGAGGGATTTCTTAGGAGCTTCTCGGCTTTAATTCTCTTCGGTTGGAGTTCTGCGACCTCTGTCTGGTCTGCAATGTGCTGCCCATAGCAAACAACAAACTCACTGCAGAAACTTTTAAACTCTGTGAGGTTCAAACCACAAACACCACAGAGACAACAGCAGTGAAAAGACGAGGAGGAGTTTAAAGAATCGCAAAGAGATCTTCGGTTTGGCCGCATGCATGAGCCCATCTTCAGTTTCACTCTGGTGTAATAATGGTGTCATATCGCTAACAACCTATTGCTTCACTGTCAGTCATCGTTTCAAACTAATGCTGTGAGACATCCACAATGTGCAATATCTGTGGGCTGAAGAGTGGGGGCAGTAGTACAACGATGATGCAAAAAATACAGAAAAGTACAAAGAGAAGAAGAAACTACAACAAGTAACATCACAGACTCACCCTCAGTGGCTGCATCCTTCGAAGGCTGCATTTGTCGTCCAGTCATGTCATAAGTGGCGTGACTGTGCTGTTCAAAGGCTCTGATGAATGCAGTAGAAGTGTTTGGCCTTCTATCCCCCCAAAACAAATCATACAACAAATATATCCTTTGTGGCCCAAATAGAGTGATGGTGTTTTTCCCCTCAAAGATAAAATTATTATTATTAAAAAAAAACAACAAAAAATGCAATTGTATATGTAAATAAGTAATCAAATCAAATCAATTTTATTTATATAGCGCCAAATCACAACAAACAGTTGCCCCAAGGCGCTTTATATTGTAAGGCAAAAGCCATACAATAATAGTAATGTAACTACAGTATAAATAGGTAGTGAAAAATTCATATTAAACTACAGGATACGCCCACTACGCTAGCTTGTCGCATGCAGCTGTCAAGGTTGCTGGGTGGCAAGAGGTTGGGCTGGGAAAAGCTAATGATGCATTATGCAAAACAGCCTCTGCGGTCACGTCGTGGTACGTCGTGGTATTGAGAGGACCCAGACTTTGAAGGATGCGACTGCTGAATTGGGATGCAGACATCTCCTACTATAGTCGTCAGAGAAGTTTTTCGCTTGCGGTCACCAGAGGGTGCTGTGGTCCGTTGGAATTGGTGGACGAGTTGTGTGCCGATTATCTCTATTCTTCAACAATAACTGCAAGCGTTCACGTTGTTTTGATTTAAATTACATAACACCTGGTAATAAATTTTTCCTTTGTCTACGGGCAAAATAATCTCCAGCTTGGAGTCCAGAATTTCGTTTGACAACTATTTCACAATAATGATGTAGCTCTCAGCCAATAATAATTTCTTGATTTATTAACATGTCTTTCATAGTGGAGAATTACACTATTTCTGGGAAACCTTTTTGCAAGGATTATTTGGTAGCAGTTGGAGTGTGTTGACCAAGGACACAGAAAAGTAGAGTGACTGGAAATCAAACCGAGGTCCACATGTTAGTCATCCAGTTCCTTATCCCACTAAGTTACCTGCTCTATGAGCCTGGAACTGAAACTATAAAACTGTGCAGCAGATCCAGATAACATGTCATAAAATCACCCTGAGAGATGTTGTTGGAGGTTTGCGCTGTGAGGCTCGCTTGTTCTTCTAGTTGCTAAACGTTGCACCAACATATTCTCAAAGTGAGGAAGAAGGCGTGAAATAAAACATTGGTTTTATAAATCCTACCGGTCCAAAGCTGTTGCTGTCCAGACTGTGACCGTGATGATCCCCCTCGATCCACAAGTGGCCGTCAGGAACTCGTACGTATCGGTTCTTGTAACCCAGAGTCCTGAAGAGGTGGACAGAAGAAAAGGGGGACGCGTATGTCAAAATTCATGATTTTTCAAGACTTTAGAATAGACAGAACTTTATTGATTTGTTGGGAGACTCCCTCATGGAAATTGAGGTTCCAGCAGCACTGTGTAGCAGCACACAGGGTAAGAAGCACACAGAGTATAAAAAGTAAAAAAAGAAAGAAAAAAGTTTGCAAATATAAATAGAAATACACAATATAAATACCAGATATACTGATCAATACTGGATTACTGGCTACTACTGTTCCTCTCATTCTCATTCCTGACCTCTGTCTTCCTGTTACTCCTTAATAATTCCTTTCCATGAGAGTTAAAAACATTCTAATGTCTCAGGCACTGGACTGGACAGAGATCCTGGTCTGTTTAACCCATGTTGGTTTTGCCACTTGTTAAGTGAATAACTACAAGTTCAACACTTTCTCCACATCTAGATACACCATCAGATGGCCGCATCCAGGAAGTCAATAAAAGCTTGGATCTTAGTCTTGATCCAGGACAACTGCAAACCCAGACACTCTGATTGTTAATTCAAAAAAAGAAAAAGCTAATGATTCAGGAGAAAAGGGTGACAAAGATCTTCAGTGGCTGACAGAATCTCTGGGACAACAAACAATCACATTAATTTCATTATCCCTCATCATCAGCCATGAAGCCCCCCGCCGCAGCGTTGCTTCCCGTCGCCGCCATGTTGCTCAAACAAAGACCTGATCTGAGGTCTGACTCAGCTGAATGTGAACTGGAGGATCATAATCCTGCAGCTCATTCAGTCTGGCCATGGGGTTTATGAGGAGAAGGTCCAGCGCCCTTCATCATCCTCTGGACCGTTATGAGCTTGTTCCAGCCCCAGTATAACATTTAATGGGGGCACACTGTGAATTATGGCCACAGTCAACTTTTTAAAATAGAAATTTGTTTTATATTTAATTTCAGGAGTGCAGGTTCAGGAGAACTGACAGACGATGACGAGGCTTTCCCACACATAAATACTGACTTAGCCACGGCGGGGTGAACTTTTACAGGAATAAAAAATAAAGAAGGTTACAGAGTACATGGCACCAGTTCTTTGCTACATCTGTAAACTGGATTTTTTTTTCTTTAACAGAATCAAGGTTGATTTATTTCACTGTTTTTGTCTGGTTGAGATGAAGAACACAGAAACAGAACAGCCAGAGAAAATATTCATAGTTATGCAATCAATCTGCGTATTTATATTAATCCTGGCTTTAGGTTCTGATGAAGCGCTCTACTTTTCTGCAGTGTGCTTCACACATATTATCAATTCCTCACATGTCCCAGAATGCCTTTCAGCTGAGCTCAGTGGAGATGTGTGACCTTGACGTTATCTCACCCCATGAAATTAAGCAAATATCTCTTGATCAGCCGCACGCCAGGGTGATATGTGGCAGCACGGTGAATGAGCGGGTAGCAATACTGCATCATGATTAGAAGGTCCTGGGTTCAAGTCCAACCTGGTGCTCTCTGTGTGGAGTTTGCATGTTCTCCCCGTGTTTCCGTGGGTTCCCTCCGGCTTCCAAAGACATGCAGGTTTGGTGAACTGGAAACTTTAAATTGTCAGTAGACGTGAGAGTGAAGGTGTCTGTCTGTATGTGTCAGTCCTTCCATCGACTGACAGCCTGTCCAGGGTGAACCCGCCTCTCCAGTGCTGGGATAGGCTCCAGCACAGCCTAGATTTGATCTGGTTTCTTGGATGAACATCCTTCTCGGTTCCACTCAGCTGGTGATGCAGTAGGGTAGACAGTAGCTGCACTGGTCACAAATTTGTCTAAATACAGCCACAGAAGCCTAGAACTCCATCAGAGTTGTCTGGATGTCTTGGTGGCTTCCCTCACTCGTCCCCTTCTTGCACAGTCACTTAATTTTTGAGAAATGCCTACTTGACACACAATTACCAAACAGTACCATAGTGCTGTTTTTCTTAAAAATGGATGTAAATGAAGTCCAGGACATATTCAGTAAAGTGTTCATGTGTTCATCCACTGATTAATCTGGCTGTAAAACTGATGGCCTATATGAACAATAGTCCCTACATTTAGTTTGTCTAAGTACTTTTTGGAAATGGAGTAAGGAGTTGGGGTACCAACATTGAGCTGTGGGTTTGATTCCTGGTTATGCTACATCCTCATTGTTTGGGTTAATAGGGTTCTAATAAGGAATAGTTTGCACCATCTGTCATGGTTAGTTTTCACGTTACAGAAATTGGAGCAACCTTAACTTTTGACCCCTGTACAAACTGAAACTGATCTTTGTCACCATTGTTGCCATTTTTACCCCATAACTCCAAAACATTCCATCATAGATAGTACAAACTATACTTTTTTGGAATTGTTATGATCAGACAAATAATGTGATATAGGTTTAGGGATGGGTATTGATAAGAGTTTATTGATATCGATACCATTATTGATTCCACTTATCGATCCAATTCCTTATCGATACCTCTTTACAGGTTTTCTATGTCTTCGGGTCAAAGAGCTTTTTCTTATCGTGCACCCGCTCTGTGGAACGGTTTTCCTGCAACCGTGAGGCAGTCAGAGTCTGTGGACATTTTTGTCAAGAATTAAAGCCTATTTTAATTTCTTTCTTATGAATAGTTTTTAGTTTTTTTTATCTGTTTTATTCTTTTACTTCTGTTTTTAATTATGTATTTGAATTTTTAAATTTTGATTTATTTATTTTAATGTTTTTTATGTTGAACTGTTCTATGTGAGGCGTCTTGAGACAGCTTTTGTTGCAATTTGGCGCTTTATAAGCCAATTAAACTGAATTGAAATAGAACATTTTATTGAGTCTTAAAGTAAATAAATATGAAATTGGTCACTGGATCCTTAAACCTTCTGTAGTTTTGTCAAAAGTATTTCCTTTCAATGTTTTTTTGTCTTTTTTGAATGTCTTTCCATACCTCTGAGCTGAGCTCTTGCAGCTGTGCTGCACTTCAGGATGTAATTCATAAAGAATGCAGCACGTCTCATTTTGAGATGAAAAAACATTTTAGTCGATTGTAGTTTCTTGTCTGTATTACAACGTTTGTAAAAGGTGTCATTTTATTTAAAGCAGTGATTTGCTTTGAAGTTATTAATTCCGACCAGACTCTGTCTCGGCAGAGAGCCGCGCAGCGTTTAAAGCTGTGCCAATGGAATGGAGGATGATTCTTGTTTCTTGACTGCAACAAGACAAGAGTCCCAGTTAGTGACTTTAATCCACACAAAAGTGACTCACGATATTTTAATGGCTTTGAGAGGGGCTAAGAAGCGGACTCACTGTTTCTGAAGAGAATCAAAGAACCAACGAGCTAGTGGATTGAAGCATTGTTTCATTGGTTCACGCTTCAAAGTGGAGTCGCGCTGCAAAAACAGTTGATTACAGAGCCGCTGCAGGGTCTGTAATCAATGTAGACGAATGATCATTTTACCGACAAACACCTCAAAAGCTGCTCTGAAGGACCGATAAGGGAATCGTTAAGCAAAAAGACTATTGATATCGGTGGCTCGAATAATTTCTTAAAGATACTCGAAAAGAACCAGTTCTCGATACCCAACCCTATATAGGTTTCAACGTGAATGGAGCATTTTTAAATTTTGACCCCTGTGTAATTCTTCATTGACCCCTACCTGGCTACAGCTACCACCCTGGGCTGTCTTTCATACATTTTTGTGTAGGCCATGATACACTGAGGCTGGATTCTGAGTGTCGTTTAGTCACCTTCAGTGGTACTGATTAGGTCAAAATTGATGACTGGCTCATGGACTAATCCCAACTGCTCAGCGTGATGTTAACCAGTGAAACCACCTGGTGGAGCGGGTGCACCCCACTTTCTGGAATCAGTTTGACACCTATGGTTTAAAATGTAAATAAAGTGTATTATGAGTTAACGTGGCTTCATTGGAGATTCTCCCGGGCCACAGTTAACACTCCCCACTTAGTGCTCTGGCCTGAGAACAGCGATGGAGATTTATGTAGGCGGCCTTTCAGTTTGGAGATAAATCTGTAAAACAATCCTCTCTGCAGCAGACAGTTACTGTATGTGGCTGGCAGACTGTCTGGATTAAAACTGATTTACCTCCAACGGGTCCGCCAAAGACAATGCATGAAGACAGCCAGCGTTGTCAGTGCGACCTCCGCCAGGGAAGCCATTACAGCCCTGTTAATTCATCCCCCCCAGCCCGTGCCCTGTAATTTGCGTGGTGGCAGCATATGCAAACAGCTCCCGGGACCACTCCCACGATAACGGCGTGTTAGGAAAATCTGAACACGACTGAATCAGACTCCCTTCTACATCTCCTCAGCGTCTGATCGTGTTTCCCGTCTGTCAGCAGGACTGTTTTAACTTTGGTTGTCAGACTGAGGTCAATAAATATTGGGACATTGATAAAGTAGTTATTATTTTAAAAATCTATTCTCAAAGTGATCCTGACATTTAGAGGTTGTTGTCACTTTTGGCTGATGGAAAGCAGATGTTATTCCAACACTTCAGCACACTGACATAGTCTGTACACAGTTTTATATTTCTTATGAAATGTGCAACGCTTTTTATAAGCGTAGCCCCTGCAGTGTAGACTTCGCCTACATAAACTAAGCTCAAGCTGGGAAGGGCGGTAGAAACTATTTAACCTGGAACCCTCTTATCCTCAATTAACACCAACAGCCATTCTGCTACAATAACGAAGACGCGAAGAGAAGAAGAAGAAGAGAAGAAGAAGAGACGAAGAAGAAGGCGGCGCCAGTTGGTACTTTAACATTTCCCATAATGCCCCTGGCTGCCCCAGGGCTTCCCAGAATCCACCGTGGCACCAGCAGAGTTCCAGTGTCTCACAGCACATATAAACAATCCCTCACGGGGATGTGAATAGCGTTGATCCAGCGAGTTCACGGGTGATTATGACACATTCTCCCAAGTTGAGAGGGTTATCTAGAGGAGGCGTAGCACCTGTGACAGACTTCTGCCGCACCCCAATGTTGTCTTGTTGTCCATATTTCACGAGGTGTGTTTACATTGCCCTAAACTGGAACTCTGCTGAAATTGACCTCTTGTGTGAGTCATGGACCGCGAGATGGCGCGAGATTCACAACTGCCAAACAGCAAATAAAGACCCGAGGCCCTTTAATGCTGGTGTTTATCCCTGAATACTGTAGAGTGAAGCAAATGAGAGCCTACAACTCTCCCATGATAGTGCGCCAGTCCATCGCAGGTTACTTCTCCAACCAAGAAGAAGTCATGTATAGACCCTGAGGCCCCTTGGTGCAGGTGCTTATCACCAGATTAAGCCACTTGAAGCAGATGAGAGTCTATCACTCCCCTGGATGTAGCAGGAGTCAGCCTACACCAAGCTTGGTCTTCACATCAACCTGAAGAAGACACAGGTCCTGTATCGGCCTCCACCTAACATGGTCAATACAAAGCTATCCTGCTGTGCAAATACATGGACTGATCCTGGAGAATGTGACCAATTTTTACCTGGACACCATGTGTCATCAAACGCCAACATCGATGATAAGGTCCAACACAGGCTCAAGCATGCAGGTTTAACCTCTGTGTTGTTTATGTGTCTCTTCACTCTGTCGCACCACCTTTGGATACAAACTCACGGCTTCCGGCACGGGAGGCGGACGCGCTGACCAGAAGCTGCTGGGCAGTGAGGTTTACTGACTACTACATGCACAGCGCCTCCTGCTGGCCTCTGTCACACAGTAACTGCCTTCAGACGGCTTTGCACCCATGTTTTAACAACAGAGACCTTTGACACAAGATGAAAATCCTCATGTACAAAGCTCTTGTCATGCCAACCCTGCTGTATGAACCTGAGAACTGGACACCGACCGCCGCCAGCTGAAGACCCTTGAGGGATTTCACCACCAGTGCCTGAGGAGTATCTTCCCTATCAAATGAGAAGACTACCATACCAAGATCAGGCAACCTAGCTGGAGTCAGGCTCCAGAGCATAGTGTGTTATTATCAAGGACCAGCTTCAGTGGGCGGGTCACATTGTTAGGATGGGTGACATCTGACTTCCCAAGATCTTTTACTACCAGCTGAGCAAAGGAAAATGGCCCAGAGGAGGGTAGAAGAAACACTACAAGAACCTCCTGAAGCACAATCTCCATCAACTGGAACTATCGAATCAGTTGTGGAGCAGTGACGCACACGGGAGTGTAAATCTTAACAAAATGTGGACGATCAGACTGTACAACTCCTCACTCAGGGGGAGGAGGAGTAACAGGAAGACAGAGGATGGGAAGGAGAGGAACAATAGTACCCAGTAAACCAGTAGCGAGCAGGATTTCTGGTATTTATATTTGCAATTTTTTTTACTTTCACTTCTGATACTCTGTGTGCTTTTTACCCTCTGTGTTGCTATACAATGCTGCTGGAACCTCAATTTCCCAGAGGGAGCCTTCCCAAGGGATTAATAAAGTTCAACCTAATCTAATCTAATCCCATCTGGGAATCTATCAAGAGACAATCTTCCTCACCACCGACGGATTGCCACAATAACAACGAGCAGCAGTCTGTCACAAGCTACTTCCCCAGCCAAGACCAGGACCCATTTACAGCTTGGAGGACTGGGACAATGTAGATGAAGTCTTTTGCCCAACGATACAGACATGTAGTACGAATGGTAATCAAACCCTGGTCTGCATATTGGTACCCCAACTCCTGAACGTCTGAGCTACCTGTTCCACATTGGGCCAGAGAAAACATACTTATGTGCCAGGCAAGATGTGACAGACCTCACGACTGTTAACAGAGGTTAATGAGAAAAAAAATGCCTCCAGCATCCTCGCATGTTTACTTGTGTATTTAATTATTTCTGCAAGAACGTCCTCCATAGATTATGTGAACAAATACAGAGGTTCTCAATACCCTCATCATACGGCGAGTGAGTAAAGAAACAGACTGAGAACACGATGGTCTGTAATGAATATTAAAAAAAAGACTTCCGATAATCAGTTGGCAAATTTACAAAACTGTATCAGAGTGAGCCGTGTGGCCCATTCTCCCACTGTGTCTCATTATCAGAACTATAGAGTTCATTTCCTCAGGAGAACACAGTGTAACAGATGTAAGAACAGCTCCCACATCTTCCTGCAGCTAACGCAGAGAGAACAGTGAGACTCACGGCCACCGAGCACACATATGAGATTGTCCCAATGCCGAGGTCAAGACACCAACACAAAAAGTCAACGTGAGGATGATGAGTTACGTGTGGGCTGTCAAGATCACGTCAGCAGGCCACAGGTCTTTCTATTATCGTGGCGCTTTCCCTTCACTCTACACTCGATTACTGAAACCACTGACTGTCCTCCACTCAGTCTCAGACCATCAGAGTTAGGCACCAGTAAGTCAAGGACCTGATCCTCGTGTTCAGGAGGTGGACACGTCTTTTCTACTTGACAAGATTGTTCTTCTCACTATCTGTAATATCTTTATCTTATCTTTTATCTTCACACATTTATGTTCTTTTTATATTATTGAAGCTATGTTGGGGAGGTGATGGTCTAGTGGTTAAGCGTTGGGCTTGAGACCAGAGGATCCTTGGTTCAAATCCCAGCTTGACCGGAAAATCACTTGGGCAAGGTCTTTAATCCCCTAGTTGCTCCCCGTGTAGTGATCACCTTGAATGGCAGCACCCTGACATCGGGGTGAATGTGAGGCATTATTGTAAAGCACTTTGAGTGTCTGATGCGGATGGAAAAAGTGCTATAAAAATGCAGTCCATTTACATTTACATTCCTAACTAAAGCCCTGTATGGTGCCATTGACGTTCTGGGCAACAAAGTCAGAATGGTGTCGTACAATAATAATATTAATATAATAATATAATAATAATAATAATATCACAAAAATGTATCAGCACATTTCACAATAACCAAGGACACTTTCCACAAAGTGGAGTATAGGGTTAAAGACAGGCCTTAGTTTAAAATGTATTAATTTGACCTTTATTTAACCTGGTAAAATCAATTGAGAACCAATTCTCATTTCCAGTGATGATAAATGAACAGATCAAGATTTAAAATGCTAGACCATAATGTGATTTAATGAAGTTTCTTTAAGGAATAGAACACAAGAAGAGATAGATAGTGTGGGTGTGGGTGGAGACAAACTTTGCCATTTAGTTGAATAAGAAAGTCCTGTCCAAACTTTTGACAGGAAGTGTAATTGGTAAATATGAAACCAAAACCCTACCTGACCCCTAACCCCTTACTGTCAATATATGAGGAGTTGAGGAGTGAAGATGTGTATGTTCGGTTTACCAGACTAAGCCATGGACAGACTCCAGGATGCCCAGAACTCAGCTGCTGGGGTTCTTACTCAAACCTCTTCAGAGTAGGTAACCTCCCTGAATGCCACATGGGAAGCAACATACCTGATGATGGATTAATGTGAGAGTAGAAAGAGAAGGTGGAGTCCAAAATAACACACAGGTTTATGGACCTCCAGGGATGGAGAAATGGAACAGCAATCCACATTGAGGAGAAGATCTCCAGCATAGCAGAGCTGCCACAACATTTGTTTGCGGTACTGTTTTGTGTGATCTTGAGTGATAAACTGAAAAAGTTTACTTACAGTACTGGGATAAGGGGATACAGGGTGTTTGGTCTCGGTAGAGCTAAGTACGTGTACTTGGTACTTGGTAGCATTTTATTTGCTGATGATACAACATTATTTTTCTCTGGATCAGAGATACAGAAAGTAGCACAAATGATAAATACAGAGTTGAAAAAAGTTAAATATTGGTTTGATATAAACAGATTGTCACTAAATCTTAATAAAACAAATTTCATATTGTTTAATAACAGAGTAAAAAAAAAGATGTGTCATTAAAATAGATGGAATGGACATTCAAAGGGTAAAAGAAGCGAAATTTTTAGGAGTCATGATTGATGAAGATTTTACATGGAAGTCACACATAAATTACATAAAAGGAAAAACAGCGAAAGCCATTGCTGTTTTGCATAAAGTTAAAATATTCATTAAATAGTTATGGATTATTAACACTGTATAATTCATTGATTGTCCATATTTAACTTATTGTGTAGAAATCTGGGGATCAACATGTACAACTTATACACAACCTTTATTTATTTTGCAGAAAACAGCTTTAAAGTGATTAGCAACAGTCATTTTAGAGATCCATCTAGTCCATTGTCATTAAGTATAGGGTACTTAAATTTCATGATTTAGTTTGATTTGAAATTATTACAACAATGTACCAAGCGAATAACAATACCTTACCATTAAACATTCAAAATATGTTGAAAAAAGAGTAAGTAGTTATAATTTGAAAGACATAGAAGTCTTAAAAAACCAAGATTCAGAACCAAGATAAGGAACGGAGTATTGCAGTGAATGGTGTAAAATTATGGAAGAACCTCAATAAAGAAATCAAGAATCAAGGTTGTTTAAATTATTTAAAAAAACGTATTAAACTAGATGTATTTAGTAATATGAAACTATAAAATAAGTCAGTGGGCTGTGACAAAGCCAAAAATGTAATCTGTTGATAATGTTTAGAATGTTTGAAGTTTAAAATGTAATCTGTAGGGATGTAATCTTCTACATAATGGTTAAGATTATGAAATAAGTCGGTGGCATGTGACAAAGTCATAGAAACGTAATCTGTTAAAATTATGTCGATTAATGATGCTTGATATTGCAAGATTGTATTGTAAAAAGGGGCAGAAAATATAAGACTTGTTCTTCCAATCTGCTCCTTTTCATTCAGCGGTTTGTAATGTTTTGTTATTTCTGCTTTTCTGTTTTTTTCTTTTAAATGAATGAAATAAATATTAGAAAAAAAAAAGAAAAAAGTATGTAATTTAGTGATGGTCCTCAGAATAAATCATGTAGATTAAACGGCAACATGAAAGTGCTTAATTCTATTTTACATCCATATTTAAAGGCACATCCTGACAACGCCAGGTTCAGCATCACAGTGTTTTTGAAGGAATTTATTCCCAGGTTGATTCACACAGACAAGAGTATGAAGAGATCTTCTATCAATGTGAAAAGAACTGTTCAATTAATCAAAGTATATTAATTATTGCCTGACTGATTAAATGACAAGTGAAATTAAAGATACTCAGTTACTTTTATAGTTTTAATGAGAGTCTTTTAAAATGTGCTGAGAATTGCAAAGTTTTGATTTAGTTGTATGTAGGTATGTAGCTCCACAAACCTCCTGCTGTGTGTGTGTTAAAAATTCTATATACGTATAGAAAATGGGTGAGTGGATCCTTGTCATTTGATTGGTGCTTTTTATGTCACATGACATGGATTATTCGTCACATTTGTGTTGCATTGCATTAGAGTGCAGTTTAGTTCCATTTGGAGTGCAAATTTGGTTCCATACGTTTGGTAACATTGCACTCTGCACACACACACACACACACACACACACACACACGTGCACACGCGTGGATGCACATATGCACACAACGCGTGCGCGCACACAAAACAAATCCACTGCGCTGTAAGCCATCTGACGTGATTTTTTTCGCTGCACTGAGGAAATATAGTCTTTTTTTTTCTTTTTCTTTTTTTTGGTAGTACACGCACACACAAGTGCGCCTTCCCACTTCCTGCTTCCCGCAGTGTGTGCACACTCACACAAGCCGGGCGGCGCTTAGCTTTTAAACAAACATGGCAGAGTTTGTTTTGCTGACGGATGACAATTTGAAGCACGGCATGGCGGACTTCATCGTCACAATTATTTTTGTACTCCTATTTAAAGTTTGTGTTGGATTGTTGATGTCAAAGTGGCAGTGACGCACCAAAACTGGATTAATTTCTGACAATATTCTTTTCGCAGCACTGAGGAGGTACCAAAATGTAAGTCCCTTTTCTGTTGTTTGTAAATTAATATAATATAAAATGAGAAGGATCTACGAGGGCTGTCCGTAAAGTATAGGTCCTTTTTTATTTTTTTTCAAAAACTATATGGATTTCATTCATATGTTTTTACGTCAGACATGCTTGAAACCCTCGTGCGCATGCGTGAGTTTTTTCCACGCCTGTCGGTGACGTCATTCACCTGTGAGCACTCCTTGTGGGAGGAGTCGTCCAGCCCCTCGTCGGAATTCCTTTGTCTGAGAAGTTGCTGAGAGACTGGCGCTTTGTTTGATCAAAGTTTTTTCTAAACCTGTGAGACACATCGAAGTGGACACGGTTCGAAAAATTAAGCTGGTTTTCAGTGAAAATTTTAACAGCTGATGAGAGATTTTGAGGTGATTCTGTCGCTTTAAGGACTTCCCACGGTGCGAGACGTCGTGCAGCCGACGCGGCGCGGCGGCACAGGAAAAACACCTCCGTGTTGATAACCATTTGTTAAAATCCAGTTGGCTTTTGATGGCTTTCAGTGGAGTGAGTATATGAGAAATTGTTTATCAGCTGGAGATGTTCCAACTTGTCCTTAAGGCTTCCAGCAGAGGTGTTTTTCCTGTGACGGAGCATCGCGGCGGCTGCGAGCCGACGCTGCAATCCGCCCGCACGTCTTTCATTAAAAAAAATCTCCTTTAACAGTGGAATATCCGGATAAAATGCTGAAACCGACTTCTTCTGAAACTTCTCTGTTCTCTCACGACGTCCTGGATCAACAGAGCCTGAAATGTGGAGGTTTTAAGCTTGAAACAGGCTGATGACGCTGCCTGACAGCGCTGAGCGACGTCTCGCACCGTGGGAAGTCCTTTAAAGCGACAGAATCACCTCAAAATCTCTCATCAGCTGTTAAAATTTTCACTGAAAACCAGCTTAATTTTTCGAACCATGTCCACTTCGATGTGTCTCACAGGTTTAGAAAAAATTTTGATCAAACAAAGCGCCAGTCCTCTCAGCAACTTCTCAGACAAAGGAATTCCGACGAGGGCTGGACGACTCCTCCCACAAGGAGTGCTCACAGGCGCCACCGACAGGCGTGGAAAAACTCATGCATGTGCACGAGGGTTCAAGCATGTCTGACGTAAAAACATATGAATGAAATCCATATAGTTTTTGAAAAAATAAAAAGGACCTATACTTTACGGACAGACCTCGTATTTTAGCGTTATATAAAACAAATAATGAATGTTTTTGCATTCTTTCAATGGAACGAATATTTAATTAGGTGAAAGTTGGAACATGCCATTCAATGAATATTTGTACCATTGAACTCATAAACATTAATTATTGTATAATATAGAATTATAATGTGAATATGAACCCACTATGTAGCAGCAGTAGTAGCGGTACGTCTTTGCCACAAAGTGATGGCGGTAAATCTGATTAGAAATCAGCGTGATGCACTTGTGACTTTGGGCGATATGACAGAAAACAGTCATGTAATTACCAATCAACAGGTTACTTCAAGCCGTATTTAATAAAGCCGTTTCAGAAACATATCGGCTGTTCTGTTTCTGACGGTCTAAGCGGTTCGGCGAATCGCCGTTGCTTCCTACCTGATGAAGTCTCCCTCCAGACCAATAACCCGCTTAATGATCTTCTGCTGGGGGTTCTTGGGGGACCTGAGGGCACAATAACCACAGATAAGCATTCAAACAAGACAACAAAAATGAAAAGAGCGCGATGAAATCAGCTGAGTGAGCTGGTTTTTGTGATTTCAGATCCAGCCTCAGCCTGCAGCTGATCTTCAATCACCTGCAGGTTGTCTGAAATACACATATAATGTCTAAATAAAAGTCATGATTTTAAAGCAAATTCATCATTGGTTATGTTTTATGAAGCTCTGACAGAAATCACACTAAAGACAGACAGCAGCACAGAGTTATTTCATTTTAAGGAGATAAATTTATTGATTTGGTTGTTAGTTTCTTTTCTTCGTCAACTGTTCAACGTGTGACAATAACCTGCCTCAACTTCCTGTCATTTGTCTGGAAGTTCAAATCATCCAAAAAGTGTTTTCACACTGCAAATAAACTGGATCATGGTTCAGTTTGATTTGGTTCAAGATAACCTCTTTTGGTTGGACCAAATTTTGGTGCTTTGTTTGGGACCTTGGTACGAGACAACTTTCACACCTACTATTTTGGTTTGGCCCAAACTGAAAAGTCTGAAGGTTGATCAATCGATTTATGTTTGAAAGGACACTCAGTCTCATGTTTTAACTAGGGATGTCCCCATCCGATCACATGATCGGAAATCGGGCCCAATCATGTGGTTTCAGACTTGATCAAAATCGGACGTTGCGTCGATATAGATTTTATCCTCATTATTTTGATCAGCTCTATTTCAAGCTCATTATTGCAGATTAATGGGCCTTTCACGCGTCTGAAGCGTCAAGAATTGGTCTAAAAAAGCAATATTTTCAATGAGACGCATTGCTTTTTAGATACATGAGAAGCGTCGCGTCAAAAGCCGAGCTAAAGCGACGCTTCTGACGGGAGCGCACACTGCCGCTTGTCGCAGGCTGACGTGATCAAGTTCAACCAAATCCAACTTCCGACGCTCTGAGCTGTGACGTAGCTTTGCGCTGTCTAATAGGAACGATGCATTGGGCGAAAACATGGACGACTTAGTGGCAGAAACCACTGATCTGTACAAACAGATCAGTGCAGAAACCACTGATCTCTACAAAACAGAAACGTGTCACAGGACTGCTCTTTATAGAGAAGTTTTCTGAAGAAAAATCCTTGGAAATGTTTTTTGTTGTTGTTGTTTGTTACCCTCAAAATTTCTGATTACTATTTTAAAAAAAATTTAGAACACTTGTAATTAAAATAGCTAAATCAATACATGGTTCTTTAGAAACCTTTCTTCTGTAAATTAAAACCACCTGTTATTTCAGATTATATAATTTCTTGTTTAACATACGGAACCTTGGACATTTATTTTTAGACAAATAAAATAACATGGAAATTTGTACATTTTTTAAGTCTGGTAGATTATTACTTGATTGTTCAAGCTACCTCAAGTAGTGCACTGTTTAAGTGATAAATAATAAAATAAGATGATTAAAATGAAAATCAGATGATTCAGAATCGGATCGGGGCCAAAAAAACCTGATCGGGACATCCCTAGTTTTAACATCTTTAAAATCTAAAATTTTACTGCAGTAGTTAAAAACTCTGTTATGGTTGTCTAGATGACGAAGCACCGCGTTCTGATTTTGAGCAAAAAAGAAGCAGCCTCCCATTTTTGGTCCTATATGTTAAGTTGTTCGACTTCTCAAAGGAAAGAAGAGTACTGCACTGTTTGTATTGATGAAAGTAAAACCCTTTTCTTGTCCTCTACCTCACTCTGGTGCCATCATGTTGGGGACGACATACCTCAGATAGTTTCGTTCACAGGTACATGTTGACACTTGGCAGCAATCTTGAATCAAACACTGAAGCACATTATTGATAACCCACTCTTATTTATTCCGTTCTCCAGACAATCCTGTCTCGGAGGTCTACAGACAATTCCTTTGACGTCATGCTTGGTTTCTGCTCTGACATGCACTGTCAACTGCAGGACTTTATCAAGTTTGGCTGGCAGAGCAGGCCAGACGCAAATACAAGATGCAGGTACACAGCTCAGTAGAGTTAAAGAGTTACTGGGTTCCTATGCTGGAGTTGATACACAGAAAGGCAATCCAAAAAGAGCAACAGTAACAAAACCATCAGGCTTAGGCGTGGTCGAGGTACACAGGCAGGTAGTACAAAACACAATGAGGCAATCACAGCAAGGCAAAACTGAGCTGGAAAGAGGCACAAGGCACTTCGATATAGTGAGGGACAAGAGCAAACTGAGGCTTAAATAGCACCCAGGTGACGAGGTGCAAATCAAGAACAAGTGTGAGGGAAACCTCCAGAACCGGGGTGTGGTCAGACAGAGAGAAACGCCCACCACCAAGAACCAAGACAGAGAAGCAAGAAAGAGCAGGACAGAGAAACCCAAGCAGAAAGACAGAGCAAGAGAACAGACAGATCATAAATACAAACAAAAACAGAAATATAACAGAACACATACCACCAGAAGGCCGAATCCTGACAGGTGTGTGCCTTTCCAAATCATATCCAATTAACTGAATTTACCCCAGGTGGACTCCAGTTAAGCTGTAGAAACATCTCAAGGATGATCAGTGGCAGAGTATTAAATGTCAAGACTTTGCAAAATAAGGACCACCATGATGCAGATAGTACAAAAGCACAGCAGAAAAAAATGCAATAGTGAAACTAGGTGAAGGTCAGTCACTGAACTTGACCTCGACCTTCAAGAGAAGTATCTTTGCTCCCAATTTGGTAAATGCCTATTATTTATTTCAAACGTTATTGTGAGTACAGTGCTGCAGACATTTTTGGCCCTATGACCTTCAAAATTAGGTCAAGGTCAGTCATAATTGAAGGTGTTCTAGACGTTGAAGGGATGCATGTTTGTTGCAAACTTGATGAACCTGTCTGAAATCCTTATTGAGAGTACAGTTTTCAACACACAGAGAGACTAGCTTTGGCTCTGTGACCTTCAGTATTTAGACAAGGTTGCTCATCATCAAACTCGAGCCAGACCTTTAAGGGAAGCATCTTTGCTGCAAATTTGGGAAACCTGTCTCAAATCTATAAAAAGTTATAGGGAGTACAGAATTTCAGACAGATAGCATTTCTATGTCTGTCCACCAGGGGACAAGAATGAAGAACTATACAGACCTTGTGGTCCATTAGGATGGTGCGTATCCCCAGAAACTGTAGTGTGAAGTGGATGAGAGGTTGGGACCCCAGTCCAACACAGGTTACTTCCACAACCAGGTAACCTGTTAATGTTACCCATTAACAGGTTACTTCCACAACCAAGTAACCTGTTAATGTTACCCATAACAGGTTACTTCCACAACCAAGTAACCTGTTAATGTTACCCATTAACAGGTGGGTGGACTGAGACTCCTCAGAAGTATTACTTTCATTATGAGGGAGTGTCAGCTTTGACATTTTGGCCCTGTGGGCCGTTTTTCTGTGCATAATCCAGCAGGCAGGTGCATGAGTGTTGAGTAACTGGAGAAGACCAAGGGGACACCCACACTTGACCTGGCTGTGGCAGATAGATGGCTGTTTGAGAGATGTGGGAATAGACTGGTTGCCTGCCTGGGTGGTTGCCATCCAGCACACAAGGCGGTTCCATGATGTTGTGGATGTGGCTAAGCGCAGCACCAGCGCATGCTCCCAGACGTTACTTGACTTGGACTGAGACAATGCAGATGAAGCGTCCTGTTGAAGGACGGGTACCCTGAAGTGCAGACCTGGAATCGAACCCCAATCTAAATATTGGTAGTCCAACTCCAATCCCACACTGCCACCTGTTTTTTTTTTTTTTTTAGTGAAGAAGATCATTTAAAACAATATGCATTTCAAAACAAATATAAACAATATCGAAGATTTGCATTCCAGGTTCAGGTTTCACATCAAAGGGCTGTTTCAGATCCAGAACTGATTTAAAGATCCAATTCAGACACCAGTTTGAAAAAGTGGCTCTGTGAAGGACTCTTACTCTCTCCCTCCTCTTCTTTCTCCTTTCTCCTGTACTTCCTCCAATTCCTCCCCGTTGCTGTGGGGACAGATGGGCTCACGGCTGACTGACAGCTCCCTACGCCAATTGGATTCCCGCGTGCTGAGCGCACATTGGCTGGGCTCTGGGGAGCTGGAATCCATCGGTGTGTGTTTCAGTGTGCACGGCTGCTGTGTTTATGCCGGTGTGTGTAATTGAGTGATGGATGAGCTCCCCTCCAACAGCAGAGGAGAGGAACACAGCCCATCATTCACTCTCAGGGTCTCTCTCTCCTCTCCTTTAAATTCTCTCTCTCTCTCTCTCTCTCTCCTCTCTCTCTTTCCCTCCAAGTTTCTCGCCCTCACACAAACACAGCATGTAGGAGGCTTCAGTTCCTCCTCTCCTTCCTCTCCATCCCTATCTCACTCCTTCTCGCCACCGTTGCCGCGGCGAGAGAAGAGAGAAGGTGTTTGTTCTTGGAGATATTCAAATAAAAACTGGGAAATAGCTGTTTGTGCTGCTCCTGCTGGATGTTGTCATGCAGTGCAGCGTGGCCACGCTGCTGCTGCTGCAGACATGCCGGGAATACCTGCTGAATATCCACTGCCGCGCGGGACGTGATGGATCCTGCTTCTGCTGGTGAGTGAGTGAGTGTGTGTGTGTGTGTTTTTGGGGGGACTGCAGCAGTCCTTGAGCGCTGTGGTGGCTCAGCCTGTGATTCTGACAGCTGAGGGGATGGTGAGGTTGGAATCGGGGTTCAAGACTCTCGCCCGTCACTAGGTTTTGGCTCACGGAGGATCTGTAACGTTCCCTGTATTGTGTCTTATTTCAGGCCATTTGTTGTCAGTTCCGTGGCGCATTCCCTGCGATAGAGTCACCGTCACTCCACAGGTTTGTCCCCTTGAAGTCAAAGATGAGTCAAACTGCAGAATATCAAACAAGCCTTTGTGAGTCAGATCAAATCGCGGAGGATCCGGCGAGGACAGGAGTGAGCTGCACCAAATGTCTCAGCCAGGTTTACCCGTGTAAAATACAACCCTCATGGGAACCCGAGGCGCTAACGAGGTGAAAGAAGCCTCGTTAAGCATCTTCTGCTCTGCTTAAAGTCAGAGCAGACAGAGTCAGGAGAAACCACAATGCTGCTTCCACTTGGACGGGTGCAAGCAGAGTTGAGACATGCGGGTCACAGGATTGGCTGCAGGGTGATTTCCACTAATTGCAGGAAAGATGTTCCCACCACTGTCTGCCTAATTTACCATAACCTCTGCCCCCCCCACTCATATCTAATGGCAGCGCTCTGAGGCGTCTGAAACCAGCACATTAACATTCTACAGCTAAAATCAGGTGAACTCTGGAAGGCTGACAGAACACCGTCATCGTCAACATGCAGCAGTGATGCTCTGGTGCAGCTGAACATCAGCTGGGATGTGTTTCTTATTTATTTTATTGATTTATTTTTAAATGCAGTCATTTCCGGGGCTCCACAAGTAGTGGGTCATTGTGCATCCTTAATTTTCATCGTGTGATTCCTCTGAGGGCTCACAGCACATTTACTCTGATTACACAGCAGGAGCACAACAGCCAATTATCTGCATTTAATTTTCAACTGCACAGAGCTTGTGCCACCCTGAGTTAATGCAAATTAAAAAAGAAAGCTGTTTTCTTTAGATAGTCCTTTTCACTGTAGAGCAGAATGTTTAATATATTTTGAGATCAGTACTGATTCAAACAGTGTGGATCATTCACAAAAACTTTGATCATTTGCTTGAAGAAACATGTTCTTCTTTTAAGCATTATAACCAGTTAATTAAAATAAGTACAACTATGATATAAAACAAAGAAAACAAACAAACCAAAATAAATAATCATAATAATAAAAATGTATGCCTACTCCATTGCGTTTGTTTTATCTGTCTCACTCCTGTAAATACGTAGATATGGAGTTGAAGTTTTTTTTTTCCTCCATAAGCTGCGTGTTTTGGAAAATGCACTAAAATAAATTACTTTATTTTTTTTGTAGTTTGTGAGGTCCTGTGACTTATACTCCAGTGCAGATACTGAAAAAGTCATATATTTGTAATGAATAACAAAAACAACTATATATATATATATATATATATATATATATATATATATATATATATATATATATATATATATATACAACCCCTGGAAAAAATTATGGAATCACCGGCCTCGGAGGATGTTTCATTCTGTTGTTTAATTTTGTAGAAAAAAAGCAGATCACAGACATGACACAAAACTAAAATCATTTCAAATGGCAACTTTCTGGCTTTAAGAACACTATAAGAAATCAAGAAAAAAAGATTGTGGCAGTCAGTAACGGTTACTTTTTTAGACCAAGCAGAGGAAAAAAATATGGACTCACTCAATTCTGAGGAATAAATTATGGAATCACCCTGTAAATTTCCATCCCCAAAACTAACACCTGCATCAAATCACATCTGCTCGTTGACATTAACCCTATGTCATGAAATTGACCCTATGTGTCTTTTTGCAAGGAATGTTTTCACAGTTTTTGCTCTATGGCAAGATGCATTATCTTCTTGAAAAATGATTTCATCATCCTTAAACATCAGAAAAGTGTCCAAAATATCAACGTAAACTTGTGCATTTATTGATGATGTAATGACAGCCATCTCCCCAGTGCCTTTACCTGACATGCAGCCCCATATCATCAATGACTGTGGAAATTTACATGTTATCTTCAGGCAGTCATCTTTATAAATCTCACTGGAACGGCACCAAACAAAAGTTCCAGCATCATCACCTTGCCCAATGCAGATTCGAGATTCATCACTGAATATGACTTTCATCCAGTCATCCACAGTCCACGATTGCTTTTCTTTAGCCCATTGTAACCTTGTTTTTTTCTGTTTAGGTGTTAATGATGGCTTTTGTTTAGCTTTTCTGTATGTAAATCCCATTTCCTTTAGGCGGTTTCTTACAGTTCGGTCACAGACGTTGACTCCAGTTTCCTCCCATTCGTTCCTCATTTGTTTTGTTGTGCATTTTCAATTTTTGAGACATACTGCTTTAAGTTTTCTGTCTTGACGCTTTGATGTCTTCCTTGGTCTACCAGTATGTTTGCCTTTAATAACCTTCCCATGTTGTTTGTATTTGGTCCAGAGTTTAGACACAGCTGACTGTGAACAACCAACATCTTTTGCAACATTGCGTGATGATTTACCCTCTTTTAAGAGTTTGATAATCCTCTCCTTTGTTTCAACTGACATCTCTCATGTTGGAGCCGTGATTCATGTCAGTCCACTTGGTGCAACAGCTCTCCAAGGTGTGATCACTCCTTTTTAGATGCAGACTAACAAGCAGATGTGATATGATGCAGGTGTTAGTTTTGGGGATGAAAATTTACAGGGTGATTCCATAATTTATTCCTCAGAATTGAGTGAGTCCATATTTTTTTTCTCTGCTTGGTCTAAAAAAGTAACCGTACTGACTGCCACAATCTTTTTTTCTTGATTTCTTATAGTGTTTCTTAAAGCCAGAAAGTTGCCATTTGAAATGACTTTAGTTTTGTGTCATGTCTGTGATCTGCTTTTTTTCTACAAAATTAAACAACTGAATGAACATCCTCCGAGGCCGGTGATTCCATAATTTTTGTCAGGGGTTGTATATAAATATATATATATATATAGTGTGTGTGTGTGTGTGTGTCTTTCCCAGAAATCAAAGCATGAAACAAAATAAACTCCAATAATAAAATAATAAATAGCAGCATTAAATGTAGACAACAATAATAAATAAAATGAAAGTGGTGACAATATATGAAAAAAAAGTGTGATATATGCTTTTAACCCTCTTCAAGAGGCATTTTCTTTTGGCATGTGTGACTTATACTCTGGAAAATACTGCAAATTTGAAGACAGATATGATATTTTTGCCTTTCAGCTGCCCCTGTTTTGTTCAGCTTCGCCACAGCGGATCCAGCGCAAATCCACATTGGGATTTGGCACATTTTATGTCGGATGCCCTTCCTGATGAACAGACTAGCTGCCCGACAGCAGCTATTTGTTGTTACAAATAACTTTTCTTGTGTCTTATTTACGCTGACTGGAAAAAGGCATGTGGTATTTTGCTCATACTCAAACTTTCATAGTCTGCTTTTGCAAGGCATGAGAATGAGTCCACATCTGAACAGCTCAATCTTTGGTTTGTCTCACACTTTACCACCCAAGTATCCTCTCTCTCTCAAAGAGAGTGGAAGTAACTGCTAAATAGCTCTGAACCGCTGAGAGCCTACGATGTCCACTGAAATGATGTCAAGTCCAATGCAAGTTACTTCCCCAACCAAGGCTGGCATCCATTAACATCTGGGTGGACTGAAGTGTCTTTTGAGAGGACAAAGACAGGTCATGTGACCAGGGATCAAACCCACACCTACATACTGACTGGCCAACACCTTATCCCACTTATCCACCTGCTCTGCACGGTTTTCTTATTCGTCTAGGGCCCAGTTTCACAAAGCGGTCTAATCCTTTAGTCTACTAAACGTACTTAGTCGACTACGGTTAGTCGCCCAACATTAGCCATCTAATCTCCATTTCACATCGACGGCTAAACTTGTAGATTAGCTGTCTACCGTTAGTCGACGATTTTCACAGGCATAAACGGCCTCGCGAGTGCTGTTGCCAAGAATGTGCGAGAGTTTTGTTTACATTTGGGTTGGTTGTAACCGCAACACATGTTAGACTCCCCTGTGATGTGTATGTTCAGTCCCGCCCACACCCGCGAGACTCTGAGAATTTATGCCTGCCCCACACAATAATAGACATGCATTGATTTTGAGTTTTCTCCCCTCCTGCTGAAGAAAACACATAATTTAGGTTATTAACAAAGAGATTTGTGGGGTTGTTTTGTTTCCCTGGCCTGTGTTTTTTTTTTTTTTTCCATTTAGTTTAAAGACGGTTTCATATGTGTGCCATATATGGGCATGCAGTGTTGCTACGGTAACTCTTGCCGTGGCTGTGTCTGTCGCTGTATGTGTACCTGTTGCTGTCCGCTCTATATGTGCCAAACTAATATCTCTCACGATTCGGGTCAGCCCGAGACGTGGATAGTGTCGCTGATAACCTGGTGAAAGGTCCCACAGGTGACATTTTTGAGGTAAGACATGAAGTTTTGTTGCATAAAATAAGATTAGCCTCCACTGTACCAGCCTAAAAACTTTAGTCGGGTAACACAAAACTTTAGCCGACTAAGCGCTTTATGAAACCGGGCCTGAAGCACTAAAAAGGATTTGTAAACTTCTTAATTTTATGTAAGATTTCAAACCAAATTCTGAAGCTTAGTCCATTTTAGTGGACCACCCCAGTCCAAACAAAAACACACTTTTGTCTACGAGATCCAGCTCATGATCATCATCTGGACTTTGGTTCACAAGGTTATTATTCAGCTGGTTCTGATTTATTTATCCAGTTTATTTTGGAGATCTGAAAGCCGTTATGCTTTGTGTACAAATGACATTTTGTGCTTCCTTGTATATCATTTTCACACTGAAATGGGAAAGAAAGCTTTTAGTCTTTCTGCTCAGAATGTCCTCCAATCTGAATTGAAACTGTCTGGGTTGATTTTTTTGAAGGCTTTCCACTCTATTTCAAGAAATCGTGAATGGAATTCTTTTATGCAGTGCCTGTGTTTTTTAAATTTTAAATTGTGAAAAGTTTGTTACTATGACCAAGCTCATATTATCTCGTTTTATCGGTAAATTGCTTGGATTTTACTTGTTTTAAAGTTCTTTTGATGTTGTTAACTCATTTATTATGACGTTTGCTGCTGCCTTTCTTGGCCAGATCATCCTTGTAAAAGAGGTTTCGATCTCAATGGGCTTTTTATCTGGTTAAATAAAGGTTATATTATATTATTATAACTATAGACGGACAGTCGTGGGATATGAACACTCACCATTGATCCTGATCATGACTTTGATCTTGATTGCTCTTGTTTCTGTTTGCTGTCTGGTGGTCTTGATATTTGATCCTGATTGCTGAACTTTAACCCTGAGCACCGATCTTTGATCCAGATAAGTGAATTATGATTCCGATCAGTGGCTTGTCATCTTGAGTGATGACCTTCAATCTTTATTTTTGTCCTTTGATCCACTCCTACATCCAGATGCATACCTAAATACCTAAATTTTATGGTTTTTACCTTTGCCCAGGCCCCACCCCTATGCCAAATTCAATTAAAACTGAAAGTTGATTAGTTTTTTGTATAATTCTGCTAAACAAACAAACAAACAGTTAAGGGTTAGAAAAAAAAATCAAGAATCAAGCAATACCAAGAAATATTCTCAATGTTCTATATATAGGCCCCTGGGGTCCGCTGGTTCTGGATGCTCCACTCATTTCCCAATGTCCTGACCATTGTAGCATTTTTACTTTTGGCTTTAAAATACGTGTTAATGACAGCGGTCATATCCAATAATTTACAGTCAGGTCCACAAGTATTGCAGCAATTACATTTTTTTTTTTTTGTAATTTTTACTCTGTAAGGCACCACAATGGACCTGTATTGAAACAATCAAGTTGTGCTTTTAGTGTTGACTTTTAGCTTTAATTCAAGGGGTTTAACAAAAGTATCACACAAGTCATTTAAGAATTACAGCCATTTTTGTACAGCCCCTCCATTTTTAGACAAACTAAACACAAGGATTATTATTCATATAAATCATCACTTTTACATTTTCTTTGGACAAATCAGGGATAGACACCTGAACATTATGAGAATAAAGACTGAGCAAAAGTGCAAACTTCAAGGGTCTTTTTGATAATATTTAAATTGTTAAACTGTAGATAATCTGGCTGCGGTTGCTTCTGGTATGTTTGCTGTTCATCTTGCATCACGACGTGATTTAAAGATCTATTCCCGTTTGTCACTGTCTAGTCATGACTCCTCCTTTCCTATTCACTGAAGAGACTCCTCCCCCCCCCCCCCCCCACACACACCCTCCAAAAATTGAAGACACACAAACACATGAACACAATACGTGAGGAGAGAATCCGTGTTGAAGTTGTGCATTCTGAGTTTGGGTTAAGTCGAAGGTTTGTGAAAATGTGACACGACATCATCACTTTTCCACACAATGACCTGTCAGAGCAGATACGGAAACCCATCTGCTGCTGCCACGTGCACACTGCACACACAGTTGACCTTCACACGTGCACTGTCAAACCGGTCACGGTGTTAGCGTGCATGCTTCAGTGTGAGGGTAATTAAAGATTAAAATTACAGCAACTTAGTGTGAATTCTCAGGCTGTCAATGAGCTGGTAGGACATGAGGAGGAGGAGGACAGAACAAGCCTGTAGACCGGATTCACACAGGACCAGACTAATAGTAAATCAATGGGATGAGAGAGAGAGAGAGAGAGAGACTAACTGACGCAGTGACTGTAAAGGCTAAACATGCATTGTGTTTACAAAAAGTTAAACTGTTGCTGTTCTTTTGACATTTCATTACACTGTGATCGATATTTGGGCAATTGTTGGAAAATGTGATGACGATAATTTACGATAAATTGGAAACAAAATGTTTTGCTTACAGATTTCTGGTTCTCTTTGTATTTGCCACGTACCCTGAATGTTTAGTTCACTATCTGGACCTGACTGGTGTGACGGGCCGCTTAAACAAGTTTGCATGTTAAGAGCCCCTTCACATGCAGCACAAAACAGGTACAAATCACGACGAAACATCCCGGATGAGCGAACCCCGAAAACATCGAGCCGACGTCTGGAGGGACACACGGTTAGACAGGCGTGCACAATACAGCGGTGATGATTCTGTGCACACGCACGAGCGTGCATGAACACAGTACAAGCAGCTGGAGTGTGTGACACCATAGCGCGCCACTCCTGTGGAGAAAAAAATAAAAACCACAAACCATTAAAAAACACAGCAATTTACTGAATCCCACTTATCAAGTGGACAATACAAGTCTGTTCCTCTGTAGATGACCCATGTGATAAACATACAGTCATTGTTGTGTGGGCCGCTGAAGAGGAGGTACTGCTGGCCCACCATCACCAGAGGGCGCCCTGCCTGGAGTGCGGGCTCCAGGCACCAGAGGGCGCCGCCGCCTCACGGGAGCAGCCTCGGTGACAGCTGTCACCCATCACCTGAGACAGCTGACGGCAATCATCAGTGGGGTATATCAGCAGGACGGCATCTCCACCTCATTGCCGAGATATCGTTTCTACCAGAGAGGTAACATATCAAAGCCTACTGAGTACACAGTTTTGACTGAGCTAGTTATTGGTTTACTGTTCCAACGAGAGGTGGAGGTACCTTTCCTGCCGTTCGGAGTTCTGGGTGCAAACGCGCCCCCATCTAACTGTTCTTTTTCCCTCGCCAGCAGTACCAGGTCCGACACGCGGAGGCAGTGGCCACCTGGGAGTTCGGGACTTGGCGGCTCCAGTATTCCCGGGGTCCTGTGGCGGAGGAAGCCGTGTGGTTCCGGTCTTACCTTGGAGAGGCGTCTCCTATCTTCGAGCCTGCCCACACGACACCTTTGTGTATTGACTTTTGTCCATTTCTGTAATTGGTTGTATTCGTTGTGCACATTCACAACAGTAAAGCGTTGTTATTTTGACTTACTCCATTGTCCGTTCATTTGCGCCCCCTGTTGTGGGTCCGTGTTCCTACACTTTCCCAACAGTCATGACATGAATGAAGCAGTGTGCTCTTATGTTCACATTTGCTGGCCCCACGCGTGTCCAGCGAGCAGCACACGTGACCAGCCAGAGACACTGCATCATGTGAACCAAAGCTGATGTGAGTGATGTGATCATCAGAGTGTTCACATGATCAGACAGTCCTTTTCACATGGAGCAGCCTGCTGGTGTGCGCACTGAGCAGCCGCTCCACCCTGTGGCAAAGGCGATATGGTTTTATGTATTTCCATGTGAGGACAGCACGCACAGTCACATGCCTCACGGTACGTGTTCTCCAGCTGCGACTCGCGGGTCCAGAGATCTCAACAGCTGCTGCTATGTGCAGACACGCCCACTTTTTCGTCCAGCTCACAGAACAAAGTGTCACTCTCTGTTTGTGTGCTGTGATTAATTATTTTTAGTTATGGGTTATTGTAGTACTTATTTATATACTTGTCCTGGCGGTGGTCTCTGCGTTTTGAATGTAACACGCCGCATGCACTGAGCCGTCATTTCCAGCTGTCAGTAAGTCTCTGGCCGGTGAACAGCTGAGAGGCATCTTGCAGTGCTGTGTGCGCTCAGACGTGGTGGGCCACTCCCCATGCGATCTATCTGTACATAAATATCAGCATGTTATGCAAGTGTGCCCCCCCGCACGCCACATGTGTTGGGGGAGCGGGAGGCCCAACACACACGCACGCCACATGCGTTGTGGTGGGAGTCGACACTCTGGCACGCCACATGTGTGTTGTTTGGCAACACCACAGTTGTGGGGGCACTTAGACAAATTTCACAGCCAGCATGAAAGTGGTCGTCTGCTCAGTATTTTCGTGCTGAATGCGCGAATGGCCTCACATTTCCTAAGTGCTCCGTGAGTGATATTGGATGTTCGTGTGTGTCACCTGGAATTTGGCCGATACCTTCCGTGAGAGGGATCGAATAGGCACTCACAAGACACTCTCTGTCTTTCGACTTCTGCTGTGCATGAATAGTTGTAGCGACAGGTGTATGAGGCATTAGAGGCGGCTCCGATTTTTCACAAATGGCATGCAATTCCTCCTCCGTGCGCGAGTCGGCTTCAATCATGTTATGTGTGAAGGGGCCCTAAAGTTCAACAATCAGTGCTGATAATAAATCGTTATTTTTACACGTTTGTGCTTTTTAACGCCAGCGCTCCTTGTGAGAGTCCAAGCAAAATCTCAGAGAATTACAATGAAATTAATTAAAATTTGAAGTGCAATTTCACAAATGAAATCCATTTATTCACATAGTGTATTATGATGGTGTGCAGTCGCCCCACTGATAGAGCAGTGAGGTGATTGTTGTTAAAGATGCCTACTGCACATATAATTCATATTCTAATCATTTCTCAGTGCACATAGAAGGGACACATATGCAAAACATGCTATGCAAATTTATGTCTGCAGAAAACCACATTCATCATTATGTTTAAACACACTGAAAAAAGGAAGAATGACTTACATTTTTTTATATTTCTCAATTAAAAACATACGAAAATTATGTTGACATATTCTGATTATGTGCAATCACTTTACATATTTAAATTATGCAAATCTAACAGACCTTTTTCCTTGTGTGCCACCTCCTTATTAAGCAAAGTTATTTAGAAAAAAAATGAATTGCTCAGTGTTGTAAAGTTGAAGAGAATAATAAAGAACCAATCCATGCTAAAAATGTAAAGTGCAGTTGAGTGTCATCTTGCACAAAGCAGAAGTTCTGAATCAGTTCTACTGAAACATAAATGTAAAATAAATGATTGATGTGCCAGCAAAAGAACAAAATCATCCATTCTTTTATAGATGTTGGTTTGTTAACAGTAATTTCTGTAAATAATAATAATAATATAGTATATAATAATAATAAATAATATATCACTTTAAAGTAGGTAAAATTATAATGTGCCCAACTTAATAAAACATCAAGATAGAAGAATAAAACAAAATGAATTCATGCTGTGCTTAAAGTCCAAGGGTGGCAGTAACTCTGAGAAGGACTTTAATATGAATACAGGATGATGAAACTCATCTGCTTGCAGACGTCAGACTTATTCAGGGCTAACTTCAGGCCTGCACAGAGAAGCTTTTCAGTCTCAAGCCTGCAGCTCTCTGCAGGAGCAGGAGGACACTGACTGTGAGAACATGAGACCTTCCAAAACCAAAGAGCATTTTACTGGAAGCTCCTTCAAAGTGTCACGTGTGGTCTTACCACAGTCAAAAGCTAAAATGTGGAACCAAATCCAGACAAACTGCCCTGGAAAACTTCCTCCAACGGACAAGACGGCCTACACAGGAGTACGACAAGATGTAAAGACAGAATTACTCAAGTCATAATATCAAAAGTGGCTCGAGCTCTAAGTGCATTATGAAAAAAACTTTTCTTTTAGTACCCAGGGGCACCGAGCTGTGGTCTTGCACTGTGTAAAATTTTCACATCATCAAGAATCAAAGCTAAATGTTGCATTTGGAAACATGTAATATTAACTAAATGTTTAAAAACAGAAGCTGGGTTTCGATCTCAATCTGGTTAATATCATAAGAGTATTGAGGCACAGTGATCTCCTACCTTGTATAAAAAGTTCATATTGATTTGGAAGTGAATCACTGAATATCCGGTTAAAAAGACCAAATATCGCTGAAACGATTCAGACCTGCCCCCCAACGGATGTCCCAGTAACAGCCTACTGCCTTAAATCAACTGAGAAAACTGGGAGAGGAAACTCACCAATGTGCCCCTCAGTACAGTTCTGGGTGCTGTTGAGCTGTTGTAAAGGTCAAACAAGGTCAATGTCTATTGGATTCTATGACATGTAACATATGTTACCCCGTAACATGATAACTAAGCAAGATACATGTTCCAAACTATTCCTTTTTTAAACCCTGTTAATACAGCTAATAATCTGCATCTTTTTTTTTTTTTTTTTTACCAAAATTGGAGCAGCTTTAACTTTTGACCTCTGTACAAACTGAAACTGACCTTTGTCACCATTTTTTCTGTTTTTACCCTATAACCTCTGAACATTCAGTCATAGATAGTCCAAACTATACGTTTTTGGAATTGTTATGATCAGACAAATAATGTAGTGTAGATTTTAATTTGGCAAATTTCAAGTGGCTTGTCGTTTTTTTTTTTTCTTTTTTTTTTTCAAAAGAATAATGTCTAAGGAGTATTTGTGCCAACTTTGGTGCTTGTATCACCATTTGCAGGACTGTTTCAGTTATCTGCTGCACTATTACACGTTTTGCACAAGTTCTGTGCGTGATCGAGCACACGAGTGTCTGTTGAGGACCCTTGTGGCTGGAGAAGGCCAAGGGGCACCCATGATCACCTGGCTGCAGCAGATAGATTATTACTTTAAAGAGGTGGAGACAAACCAGATGTCTGCCTGAGTGGTTGCCATCCAGGACTCAAGGCGGTTCCATGGTGTTGTGCACGCGGCAAAGCGCGACACCAGCGCATGTTACCAGAATTAACTTGGCGGTATGCTCTCTTAAAGCCCCATTTCATACATGCAATCTGTTGCCCACAGAGTTGAGAGAGGTCAAGGCAGCAGATCAGCAGCTTGCGCTTACTTGGCGAGCTGTTAAAAGGGTGGAGTTTTTGCAGCGCCGTTTGTGCAACCAGCAGTGCAGACCGCCACAGTTAGAGAAAGACGATAGAACAGCAGCTAATAAACAGAGTAGATCTTCTGGCTGCTCCACTATCTGTCTTCAGAGAAGAAAGTTGCTGCAAAAACGGAAAGGTCAGAGACGTCAGCTCTACGTACATGAGTGTTAGTGAAAGACAAAACCACTGCACGAGAACAAACACCAAGTGCTATCCATCTGAATTATCAGCTCCAGTGCTGGATGATGGAAAGAGACAAAAGAGACAGATTTCTGCTTCCAACGCGCCTTGTTGTGGCATTAAATTGACCCAATTAACACTTCAGTGATAGCATTTTTAATGTTTACTTTGCTGCAGCCATTAAGGGGGAAAAATAAGGATAAAAGGAAAGGCAGAGTAGTTAAGGAAAAAAAGCACCAAAACTATGAAGCTGCAGAAAATTAGGCCTAAATAGCAAATTTAGAAACACTGAAATCAGTGGTGGGCACAGCTAATCTACAGTGCATCTGAAAAGTATTCACTTTGCCCACATTTTGTTATGTTACAGCCTTACTCTAAAATGGAGTAAATTCATTTTTTCCATCAAAATTCTACTCACAGCACCCCATAATGACAACATGAAAAAAGGTTTTTGTTTTTACCTGAGGCCAACATATGGCTATCGGGTATTGTAGAAACCTGGCTAACCTTGATGTATTTGAAGATGTTGTGTGGGCCGCCAGAAGAGGAGGTACTGCTGGCCCACCACCAGAGGGCGCCCTGCCTGAAGTGCGGGCTTCAGGCACGAGAGGGCGCTGCCGCCACGGACACAGCCGGGAGTGACAGCTGTCACTCATTAATTCCTGACAGCTGTCACTCATTCTTCATCATCTCACTCCATAAAACCCAGACATCATCTCCACCTCATCGCCGAGATATCGTACTTCTTTGGAGGTAACTTTCTCTGCCTATATTAATTGATTCTAAGAGCTATTGTTTTGCAGCTGTCAACCAGAGGACCGGCGTGGGTTGCGACTGTTTCGTCCTACGTCCGTCAGATAAGTGGTTAAACAGACGCTGCACGAGTCTGTGTTAGAGGTGGAGGTGGCATTCCCACCGTTGTTGTTACGGGGTGTACACACACCCACACTTGACTGTCTTTGTTCTTCGCCAGCAGTACCAGATCCGACAGTCGGGGACGGTGATCACCTGGGAATTCAGGACTTGGCGGCTCCAGTATTCACCAGGTTCGGTGGCGGCGGAAATCCTGTGGTTCCGGCTCTTCTCAGGACAGACGTCTTCTATCCTCGAGCCTGCCCACACGTCACCTTTGTGGATTGACTGTAATCATATTCTGAGATTGTCTGTGTATTCGTTGTGCACCTTCACAACATTAAATTGTTACTTTTTGGCTCATCTATTGACCGTTCATTTGCGCCCCCTGTTGTGGGTCCGTGTCACTACACTTTCACAACAGAAGAGGTATTTTAAGTGGTTTAAAAAGTTGCATTCTGTTAGCTGATCCATTTCGTGCTTGAGTGACCCGGGTGACAGCCAATTAGAATAGAGCTGCACTGTGACGTCAATTGCTGGTTTCTTCGAAACCACTTCACTTTGTGTGTTTATATATATATATATATATATATATATATATATATATATATATATATATATATATATATATATGTGTGTGTTTCTCATATATCATGTAAAAGCTAGCGAGAAGTAAGCACTTCTAAAACTGAAAATGCTGTTTTTGGAACCTATTAACACCTCTGAACTTATTTATAAAACATTTTAGCATGTGGCTAGGTATGGTTAGCATGGTGATGTCACTTCCTAGTTTAGTGACTTGCTAACTGCTTTGTTTCTGGTATATTATGTAAAAGCAAGCAAGAAATAAACACTTCTAAAACTCTAATTAATATTAATACGTGCAAATGCCCAGAGGGTGATTTACAAATATTCCTTGATTTGCACAACATGAACAAATGATTTGATTTAAACATGTACAAACTGTATGTAAGACAATAGGATCATAATACGAGGTCTGTTAGAAAAGTATCCGACCTTTTTATTTTTTTCACAAACCTGATGGATTTGAATCACATGTTGTAACATGCCCAGCTCGTCAACCATTCAGAAGATTTAGATGGCTTTCGGTGGCTTTTCAGTCGTGTGACTATCCGAGAAATTGTGGACAAGCTGGACATGTCAGGGCATGTCCTGTGAGGCTTCATCATGGAGGCGCTGTTGCTGCGCCATCAGCTTCGTGCAGATGAATTTCGCTGCCACTCTTTTCATGGCAAAATCTTCTTTCACAGTGGAATGTGCCGAAAAAGTGCTGATGTCCACCTCTTCCGCAATTTCTCGGATAATCACACGACGGTCCCACATCATCACAGTGTTCACTTTGGAAATGATCTGGTCGTTTCAGCATGTTGATGCCGATCGGAGCACGGCGCGCCCTCCACTGTTGTGCGGCCGTCTTTAAACCGGTTGTACCGCTCCTTAATCTGTGTGATGCCCAGAGGATCATCAGCGAAAGCCATCTGAATAATCCGAAGGGTTTCCACCTGGCTGTCGCCCAGTTTGTGGCAAAATTTGATGCAGTCGCGCTGCTCCAGTCGTTCCGCCATTTCCTTGCAAAGAAAAAACGACGAGAGACTACACCCATCCTCACACAAAGGCTGCTTACAAGCAAATGACGCAACCGACGGGTGAAAAAAATCACGCATGCGCACGAAGGTTCAAGGTTGGCTCATGCAAGCACACGTGATTCAAATCCATCAGGTTTTTGAAAAAAATAAAAAGGTTGGATACTTTTCTAACAGACCTCGTAATTAACTAAACAACTGAAAATTATAAATAACACAATACTCATATGGCTGAGGGTATTTTAGTATGGTGGTATATTTTCTTTTTGAAATCACATGCACATAAGTATTCACCCATTTGCTCAATACAGTCTCAAGCCTTCTTGAATATGATTCCACAAGCTTGGTGCACCTATCTTTGGGCAGTTTTGCCCATTACTCTTTGCAGAACCTCTCAAGCTCCATCAGGGTGGATGGGGAGTGTCGGTGCACAGCCATTTTCAGATCTCTCCAGAGGCTGGGCCACTCAAGGACATTTACAGAGTTGTCTTGAAGCCACTCCTTTGATATCTTGGCTGTGTGTTTAGGGTCATTGTCCTGCTGAAAGATGAACCATCGCCCCAGTCTGAGGTCAGAGCACTCTGGAGCAGGTTTTCATCCAGGATGTCTCTGTACATTGCTGCATTCATCTTTCCCTCAATCCTGACTAGTCTCCCAGTTCCTGCTGCTGGAAAACATCCCCACAGCATGATGCTGCCACCACCATGCTTCACTGTAGGGATGGTACCTGGTTTCCTCCAAACATGACCCTTGGCATTCACACCAAAGAGTTTAATCTTTGCCTCATCAGACCAGAGAATTTTGTATCTCATAGTATGAAAGTCCTGCCTTTTGGCAAACTCCAGGTGGGCTGCCATGTGCCTGTTACTAAGGAGTGGCTTCTGTCTGGCCACTCTACCACACAGGCCTGATTGATGGATTGCTGCAGAGATGGTTGTCCTTCTGGAAGGTTCTCCTCTCTCCACAGAGAAATGCTGGATCTCTTGGTCACCTCCCTGACTAAGGCCCTTCTCTCCCAATAGTTCATTTTAGATGGGCAGCCAGCTCTCGAAAGAGTCCTGGTGGATCTGAACTTCTTCCATTTATGGATGATGGAGATCACAGTGCTAAGTGGGACCTTCAAAGCAGCAGAAATGTTTCTGTATCCTTCCCCAGATTTGTGCCTCGAGACAATCCTGTCTCGGACGTCTACAGACAATTCCTTTGACTTCATGCATGGTTTGTGCTCTGACATGCACTGTCAACTATGGGACCTTATATGTAGACAGGTGTGTGTCTTCCCAAATCATGTCCAATCAAATGAATTTACCCCAGGTGGACTCCAATTAAGCTGTAGAAACATCTCAAGCATGATCAGTGGAAACAGGATGAACCTGAGCTCAATTTTGAGCTTCATGGCAAAGGCTGTGAATACTTAGGTATGTGTGATTTCTTTTTTATTATTATTATTTTAAGTAAATTAAAAAAAAAAAAAAAAAAAAAAAAAAACTTCACAGAATCTGACTGATTTATTGATGCAGGGAGATCATTCCACAGAACAGGGGCATGATAAGAGAAAACTCTGTGACCCACAGTTGTCTTATTCATCCAAGCGACACCAAGTAGTCCTGCACCTAGAGAACAAAGCCTGGGCCGGTACATAGGGTTTAAGTAGGTCAGCTAAGTAGGGAGGTGCCAGTCCGTGAACAATATTATAGGCTAGTAGCAGAACCTTAAAATCTCATCTCACAGGGACAGGAAGGCAGTGAAGAGATGCCAAAATGGGTGTAATGTGATTAAACATTCTGCTTCCTGTCAAAAGTCTGGCAGCAGCATTTTGAACCAATTGGAGAGCACTAATGCTGGACTGCAGTAAACCAGAAAACAGAACATTGCAGTAGTCCAGTCTATTAGAGACAAATGCATGAATCAGGGTCTCAGCATCACCCATAGACATAATGGGACGAATCTTCGCTATATTTTACAGGTGGAAGAAAGCAGTCTTCATAATCTGTGCAATGTGGAGGTCGAAGGACAACGTAGGATCAAAAATTACCCCAAGGTTCCTCACTTTGTCAGTGTGATGTACAATCCCAATTCCAATGAAGTTGTGTGAAATGTAAATAAAAACAGAATACAATGATTTGCAAATCCTCTTCAGCCTATATTCAATTGAATACACCACAAAGACAAGATATTTAATGTTCAAACAGAGAAACTTTATTGCTTTTGTGCAAAGTTTTGCTTATTTTGAAATGGATGCAACACGTTTCAAAAAAGCTGGGACAGTGGTATGTTTACCACTGTGTTACATCACCTTTCCTTCTAACAACACTCAATAAGCATTTGGGAACTGAGGACACTAATTGTGAGTGTCATAATTGGGTATAAAAGAAGCACGCCAAAAGGCTCAGGCATTCACAAGCAAAGATGGGGCGAGGATCACCACTTTGTGAATAACTGCTTGAAAACTGTTTAAGAACAATGTTTCTCAACATTCAATTGCAAGGAATTTAGGGATTCCATCATCTACAGTCCATAATATAATCAGAAGATTCAGAAAATCTGGAGAACTTTGTACAAGACCAAAAACCAACATTGAATGCCCGTGACCTTTGATCTCTCAGGCGGCACTGCATTAAAAACCGACATCACTGTGTAAAGGATCTTACCGCGTGGGCTCAGGAACACTTCAGAAAACCATTGTCAGCTAACACAGTTCATCGCTACATCTACAAGTGCAAATTAAAACTCTGCCATGCAAAGCAAAAGCCATACATTAACAACACCATGGCATGGGCAACTAACACATCTGTGATGGCACCATCAACGCTTAAAGGTACGTCCAGGTTTTGGAGCAACACATGCTGCCATCCAAGCAACGTCTTTTTCAGGGACGTCCCTGCTTATTTCAGCAAGACAATGCCAAGCCACATTCTGCACGTGTTACTAGATTGGCCTGTCTGCAGTCCAGACCTGTCGCCCTTTGAAAATGTGTGGCACATTATGAAGTGCAAAATACGACAACGGAGACCCCGGACTGTTGAACAACTAAAGTCCTACATCAAGCAAGAATGGGAAAGAATTCCACCTACAAAGCTTCAACAATTAGTGTCCTCAGTTCCAAAACGTTTATTGAGTGTTGTTATAAGGAAAGGTGATGTAACACAGTGGTAAACATACCACTGTCCCAGCTTTTTTGAAATGTGTTGCAGACATCCATTTCAAAATTAGCAAATATTTGCACAAAAACAATAAAGTTCATCAGTTTGAACATTAAATATCTTGTCTTTGTGGTGTATTCAATTGAATATAGGTTGAAAAGGATTTTCAAATATTGTATTGTGTTTTTACTTACATTTTACACAATGTCCCAACTTCATTGGAATTGGGTTTGTATGACACACGAGGCTAGGCTAAGCATTAGCTGGTCAAATTGATGCAGATGTCTCACTGGACCAAGAACCATCATTTTAGTCTTGTCTGCCAAATCTTCTAAAATTTCCTGTATAATTTCCTGTGTTGTCTGTTGTGTCGGTTCACATGGCCCAAGCAGAGGGTCACCCCTCTGAGTCTGGTCTGCTCAGAGGGAGTTTTTCTTACCACTGTCACCTGTGTTCTTGCTCTGGGGGTTAGTAAGGTTAGACCTTACTTGTGTGAAGCGCCTTGAGGCAACTTTGTTGTGATCAGGCGCTATATAAATGAAATAAATTGAAACTATTTAAATGAAAATAAATTTAAATTGAATGTGAAATCAGGGTTCTAGCTAGCGCAAACTTGCGTTACGGCCCGTTACGCTATAATTTTGGACCGTTACGCTTATTTTGGACCGTTACTCTTATTTTCAATACAGCGTCTGTAATCAACCGTTTCTGCAGTTTGAAGCATGAATCAAAGCAATGCTTCAATTCAATGGCTCGTGGCTCTTTGATTCGCTGCTCTTCAGAAGCGGTAAGTTTGCTTCTTAACCCCTCTGAAAGCCATTAAAATATCATGAGTCACTTTTGTGTGGATTAAAGTCACTAACTGGGACACTTGTCTTGTTGCAGTCGAGAAACAAGAATTGTCCTCCGTTTTGCCACAGCTCCAAACGTTGCATGGCTCTCTGCTGAGACAGAGTCCACTCAGAATTAATAACTTCAAAACGAATTGCCGCTTTCAATAAAATGACACCTCTTACAAATGTTGCAATACAGACAATAAACTACAATCGACTAAAATGTTTTTTTCCTCCCAAAATGAGACATCCTGCATTCTTTATAAACCTGACCTGCAGGACAGCTGCAAGAGCTCAGCTCATAGGTATGAAAATACATTCACGTCAATAATAATGTCTGAAAGGAAATGCTTTTGACAAAAGCAGATTTTATTTATGTTTATGTCCAAAGATCAAGGATCCACCATATAGAATTTATTATGTCCAGAGTCTAAGGATCCAGTAACAAATTTCATATTTATTTACTTTAAGACTCAATAAAATGTTGTTCAATTTCAATTTAATCAGCTTATAAAGCGCAAAATTACAACAAAAGCCGTCTCAAGGTGGACACGGACCCACAACAGGGGGCGTTAATGAACGGACAATGGATAAGCCAAAAGTGGCCGCTGTCTTCAGCAGTCAGACCCGGTACTGCTGGCAGAGAACAGAGACAGTCCTGATGAGTGTGAGTTCACACACTCAGTAATCCCACAGTCTGTATACAGTTAGGAGGGAAAACCTCCACCTCCAATCACACACTCGTGCAGCTCCTGTCTAACCACTTATCTGGTTGGGGTGTGAAGCGAAGCCGTCGCTGATCACACCAAACGCCAATCCCACAGATAAGGAAAACACCACAGGAAAACGGCTGCAAAGAAGTTCAGATTATTAGTCAGCGTTAAATACAGCAGAGAAATTACCTGAACGGTAGCTGATTTCTCGGCGGGGAGGTGGAGTTGCAGTCCGGCCTTTAAGGTGGTGGTGATGATGTGGATGAGTGACAGCTGATGCTGATGACGAGTAACAGCTGTCACTCCCGGTTGCTATGACGCCCTCTAGTGCTTGAAGCCCGCACTTCAAGCAGGGCGCCATCTGGTGGTGGTGGGCCAGCAGTACCTCCTCTTCAGCGGCCCACACAACAAGTTCAACATAAAAAAAATTTAAATAAATAAACAGAAGTAAAAGAATAAAACATAAAATAAAAACTACTCATAAGAAAGAGAAGAAAAATAGGTTTTAAGTCTTGACTTAAAAATGTCCACGGACTCCGACTGCCTCACTGAGGGCCATGTACTGGCTAACCCAGAATGAGATTGGCCACTCAACAAACTTCCCCAGCCTTATGGACATGATGAAGGGACTTGGGCTGTCGTACCTGGCATTTCCCCTTTGGGTACCCCTAGAATGGCCAATTTTTAGCTTGAATTTTCAAAAGCTCCCCCCCCCCCCCCCCGGTCGCTTCGCTCCCTCAACATTACCACTACCCTAAAATTTTATCCTAGCTAGAACCCTGGAAATACAGATTAATTGCAGCGGTGAATTGTTTTTAAAGTGAAAATTGTGTAAATCTCAAAGCAGAATTGAACTCAAACCAGATCAAACCAGTGTCTCAACATGAGCAACACGTTAAAAGCTGACGGCCTCTGCTGCCTTGTGTTCAGATTGAGGCAGCCTGGTGCAGGATTGACGCATGTCAGTGTGCACGCATGGAAAGAATCATGAAATATCCGAATTTGAAGATGGAGTGTTTGGTGTGTTTTTTCTGTGCCACTCTGAGCTCAATGAGCTGAGTGTGGACAAACCCGAGGTAGATGGAAGAAAACAAAAGACAAATTTGTCACCGAGTGTTGCACCACTCAGAAAGCAAAGCTATGCATGTCTCTTTCTTTTTTTGCTGATCCAAAAAATTGATACAATCGGCAACTTAAAACTATGATCCCACCTGAACTGTCGGCTATTCCATGCGTGTTCACTTCATGCTTAGATAAGACACTTCATCTACATCATTCTTAATAAAGGCCGACTGATAAAAACACTAACTTTTCAAACATTTTTGACCTTATGCTTTGAAACAGTGTTTAATGAAAGACTCAAACATAGTCCTAAGAGAAGTACGTTGAAATAAAAGCATGGAAATTAGCATGAGTTTGATTTGAGTGGTGTTTACCTGAACACAGTGCCATTGCGGCGTTAACAGCGGGCTGCCGCCGCGCCGTATCAGTGTGTGCTGAATAAAACAGGGCCGAATGGGAGCACTTTATGAGACGTCTGCTACATTAGGATAGCAGGGCCTTAAGAGCTTTAGCCCTCAGACTATCCTACCACTGTATGAAAAATTCATGAATATTTTACATTTGTGCAGCTTTAATCCATTCACAGAATGTCAATACTCAGCACTTAAAAAAAAGCTCAGGCTCACAGTCCTGCCAGGTTAAACATAGCAACTCTGGGGTCCTATAATGCATTTCTAAATACGTTTATCACGTAACAGCAGGAAATTCTTTGTCTCCGAGTTGCTGCATTGGCAGGGTGTTTGTGTCTAATAGCGTGGCTGGATTTAGTGGAGACTGCTCCTTCAGCAGACAGTTCCTCTGCGGTCAGTGAAATAAATTCAGATCACAAAATCTGACCTCTGACGTTATGGTGTTCCGGAAAGACACGGCCTTTTACGATGCACTGCGGCTCAGTACGTTCAGCAAAATGTGAAAAAAGGTTGCAGTTTAAATCATGGCTCATGCAAAAAGAGAGTCACAAGAGCTAAATCCAGATTGTAGACTTTAATTTTCAAATCAAATCGTGTCTAATTATTTGGCATTAATGCCATTAAATGAGGGAGATTTTCAGAATTTATAACTTTGCTGAATTTAATACATAAATAAATTAGTGACTTCTGTCTGTGAAGCATAAAAAAACATTTTATTATTGACACTGAAGCAATGTCATTTCCTAGAGGTTGCTGCTGCTCTTTCATTGGTGATGGAAATTGTTGCCGCCAGTGCGCGTGCGCGTCTCTGGGTCTGATCTAAAAACAGAGTGAAAGCTCAAAGTGGAGACATACATCAAAGGCACCTACCAAACCTTTTAGGTGGGATGTTACAGTTACCTCACCGGAGAAACGCTCTGACAGACCCGGGTGGAGAAACCTTCACGTTTCTATTTTTACAGACAGTGTACTCTCCCTTCAGTGTACACTGGTCCATCCTTGTTCTCGTTGTTGTGATCCATTTGTCATCAACCAGCTGCTTTTATGAAGCAGTTTCTCACTGGCTGAGCTTCAGACAACCTGTGTGGTGATGGGAGAAGCTTCTAAAAGGACAACCATCACTGTAAATGTTCTCTGAAGTGGTGGTGGTGTCCACTTTGTCACCTCTCTTATTATTGCCTAATTTGGCCTTTGACATTTTGTGGAAAATTTATGTTTGTTCCAAATGTCTTCTATTGTAGAATTCTGGAGACCACTGTGATCTTGGATTTTTAAGATTGATGTCCTGTCTTTAAACCAGTCAGACATTTATACTTTGCCCTTTGTGTTGTTTTTGTCTCGGACACAAATTGTCAGTAGTGGTTGCTGATATAGACAATCATGTGCCATAACTAATATAGTTCAATCAAAAATAAGTGAACACCGTTGGGAATAAGTTCACATGAGGATTGAAATCGGAATGTGGTACACCAAATCTTGTATTTTCTGAACTCTAAGTTGCATTAAAAAAGCAGGGTGTAGTAATACACAAAAGTCTCAGTTTGGTATGTTTTCACTACAGTGGAAACAAGAAACACAACATTAAAGATTTTTTAGCTTATGTTCTTTCAGTTTGTGTGTGACTGAATAGTCTTCATAGATTCCAAAATTATTGTTTTTTGAGTTCTTGTGAATTATAAAAATAAATGTGACTTACACTCCTGTACAACTTATGTATGTATGTTTTTTTCCTCTTCATAATGCATTTTTGGACAAATGCAAAAAAAAAAAAAAAAAAAAATGTAGGAATTTAGAGCTCCATCTTGACAGCCGGTGCTTTTTGGGCATGACCATCTCCACAGTGATATTTTCATGGTGTTAATGTGGTATTAATGGCAAACACAGAATTCTTTCATTACCATAAATATGACAAGAGAATTCTGTGCACTGTTTCAATACATTCAATACAATTCAATTCATGGGGCCTAAAATCCCCTGTTGGGAAGAAGGGGAGAGGGATTAAGGACTTTGCTTTAGTGCAAAGTAGTTAAGGAAATTACTCAAAATAAACTGTTACATTTATAAGACTACCTAAAACAAATCACCGAAATGAACAGTGTCTCTCTGAGACATTTATGAAGATATTTCTTTTATGCAGAAGAACTGATATTTGCTTGTGGTATAAGAACTGATAAACAGATATTTTTGTGTTGTAAAGTAAGTGTTCAGATAAATGTTCAGTTTCAGGCGGGTAGATGACAGAAATTAAAATGAGTCAAACTGTTGACACTTTTCAGCTTCAGACACGTTTTTCCGCCTCCTGTTCGGCATTTGAATCCCTGCCACCAATTATATGATCTTTATTACTGCTGAGAACGAGACGAACACAAAAGC
Organism: Thalassophryne amazonica; assembly: GCF_902500255.1. Taxonomy (NCBI): domain Eukaryota; kingdom Metazoa; phylum Chordata; class Actinopteri; order Batrachoidiformes; family Batrachoididae; genus Thalassophryne; species Thalassophryne amazonica. The sequence goes on from NC_047110.1 coordinate 102,907,074, forward strand.
TGGTATTCTACAAGTTCCATAAAAACAGCCAACTTCATTTACATAATACAGATGTCTGATAAAAAAGGGACACGTAAACCAAACACAATCTGCACGGTTTGCGTTTGTTTTTAGTGTCTTGCCATGTTATATTTTACATATTGTCAAAGGTTGCGATTTCCTTTCTGCACTTTATGCGGCGATGTGCACACGCAGGACAAAATGAAGAATCCACTGCAGACTCTGCGTGTGTTAAGTAATATGAAAGAAATGTGCATGTGTGTGAGCACAGTGAAAATAAAAAGGCCAAATTAAGTGAGCGCACAGCAGCATCTCCCAAGACGACTCTTCCACTACAAGCGAAAGCAACCGCTATTAAACAGTCCATTTAACATTCAAACCCTGCTCGCTTCATTAGCATATAAGTTGTTTTTGGTCTTACCTAAATACTTTACATAAGCTGGTTGGTGCAAAAAAGAAAAAAAAAAAAAAAAAAACAACTCAGCAATGACAAAAAGCAAAACATTCAAATAATAAACAAGATCTGAAGAGCATCGTGGCATCCTCACAGCGACGCCTGAAAATGACTTTAATCAGCTGCAGATGAGCTCATCAAAACAAGCAAAGACTGATTGCAAACAGGACATAACTGTGCAACAATAACAATATGCAAATATGGAGAAAAAAGCCCATTCAATATACCTAATTACATATATATTGACTAAATGAAGAGAGTTGTGTGCAGTAATGGAAAATTAATTTGTACTGACGTTCTTGTTATGGAGCAGCTTGGATGTACACTTTGTGGAATTTCACACAGATGGCTGAGTGCTAAAAAAAAAAAAGAGAGAGAGAGAGAAAAAGCATCGCCAAGGAGCGAGAGCAACAATAAATACTTAACTGAAAGGAAAATTATGTTGTATTATCGCTGATATCTGTTTTTACATTTTTACCTAAAGCCAACATATGGCCATCGGGTATTGCAAAGACCTGGGGTCTGTCTGTCTGTGTACAGCATAACTTCAGTTCTATTACTGCCACAGTCTTCAAATTCACAGGGAAAATTCGTGGGACACAGACCTTGGACAAGTTCAAACATGGCTAACCTTGACATATTTTAAGAGGTATTTTGAGAGGTTAAAAACTCATATTGTGTGTGAACCTTTTCCGTTTTGTTTTTGAGTGGCGGGAGTGACCGCCAATCAACGAAGAGCTGTACAGTGACGTCACTGGCTGGTCTCTCCAAAACTGCTTCATTTTGTGTGTTTATATACATGTTTCTCATATATTATGGAAACGGTAGCGAGAAATAAATACTTCTAAAACTGAAAATGCCGTTTTTGGAACCTAATAACACGTCTGAAGTGATTTAAAAGACATTTAGCAGATGTTAGTGTTAAATCTGTTCACTTTAGTTTTTGAGTGGCGGGGGTGACAGCCAACCAGAGTAGAACTGCACCGTGACATCACAGTCTGGTTGCTAGCTGCAAACTCAGTTTTTGGAACCTAATAATTACTTAAACAACTGCAAATCATAAAGAACACAATGCTCATATGGCCGAGGGTATTTTATATATAATTTTCCCCCCCCCACAAGTGTAAGTTGTGTTTGTCAGGATAAATTTCATCGTTCTGTACATCCTTCCAGCAAACTTTCATATTTTCAAATCCCGCATTGAGAGAGAGTTCGCATTGAGACTGTCTGATCAGGCTGCACACAAACAACAACAATAACATCATCCCAACATAAAACTCTTTGTATATTGTGCCTAAAACTTTTGTGAATATATGATCTGGGTTTATAGACATTGTTATTGTGTTTGTTTTATGTAAATCTGCGAGAAGCTCAGGTTGTTCACCGTTATTTAAAGTGGGTGGGGAATCGCTGAGAGCCACAATCGCTTCATGTTCAGGTTGTTCTGGAGGAAACTGAAGTTTGCTCTTTAACATCCTGCTTATTGTCCTTTACAGCACTGTTTGTTCCAGAGTAATATAAAATGTTTGAAATTCGGTTGGTGTTTATGAAGTTCCATGCAGGTTCAACGTACCAGACACTGAATATTTGGAATATTTGTTTAAGCAAGTTTTCAGGGTCTCATGCAGCAGTCTCTTAGGGCCCCTTCACGCATAACACGAAAAACACGGAAACCGGAAGAAAATCCATGAACCAAACACGACATGGGGAACCACAAAACATTCCACCTGCTGTCGGGAGGAACGCATGTTCGCTCGTGCGTGTGTACAAACACAGCTGGAACGTGTTGCACCACATCGCGCTGCTGATGTGGAGAAAAATAAAATAAAAACCAGTTGTATAATTTCTGAAAATTACTGGGTTGATATCAATAATAAATAAAAGAGGACACAATATAGAACCCTGTGGTTAAATAATCCTGGTTAAATAAAAAATAAATGCCGCGGGATTCAAACCTGCAATTTACAAAACCTCGGATTACTGGACGGAAGTTTTATCACTGCGCTACAATCACTGTCTTATAACAGGAGCGTCATGACAGGAATGACAGGAATTAACATGTAGGATTTTAGGCTTTACAGATGTTTCTGACCATTCAGCTTGATCTCTATGCCAGCAAAAAACAACAACGAAAAAAAAAAATTAGCGGACTGAAAGTTATCGGAATTAAATTTAGCGAAAGTTAATTGGTCCGCTTCTGGTTTTCAAAGTTAGCTGAAAAATGTTAGCTTCACTAATTAGCGGTTAGCAGAACTGTGCCCACCACTGTCACCTACAGAGCCCACCATCTAAATAGTGATGTACAAAATATTGAGCACACACTGCTCTTAAATGCAATGGTTAACTACAATCTGACTGATTATAATGAAAACGCACGCTTCAAATGCACATGTGCTATGAACTTTACAACATGCACCAGAGATTGTCATGATAGGGCCCTAACATAATCAAGAGGTCACAATCACGCAATTAGGAAAGACGTAACTGTGCTCACAAAATTTTTACAAAGTACACTACAGTGACCTTGACATTGGACCCCAAAGACAATAGACCCTGAGGTCTATCTGGACGGTGCTTATTTCCATATACAGTACAGACAACCCCTGTACAGAACTCCAGTCCATCACAGGTTACTTCCCTAGACAAAGCTGGCACTCGTTCACAGCTGGGTGGACTGGGATGATGCAGATGATGTGTCTTGTACAAGGACACAAACAGATGATCTGAAACACACACTTGAAATCCAACCTTGGTCTGTGTATTGGTAGTCTGACTCTTATCCCACAGACCCCTGCTGTTAAGTGACCCGCACCATTGCACACGTCTGCCACCACACTCGCCAATACGTCCAAGTTGATCTAAAACAAATCCTGAAAGGTTCTTTTCTTGTTCTGCTTACATTACACTTACCCTGTGCACCACCGTACGAGCAGCGTACTGTAATCGCTCGTGTGTGCATGTGTGGATGTATGAACAAAATAACTAAAAGACAGCTTGACGGACTTTCATCAAACTTAGTCAGAATATTTCTTGGGTTATCATCTCCAGATGGTTAATGTTTGATACAGATTGGTCAAAGGTCATAGTGAAGGTCAAGCAAAACACAGCCAACCACCATCTCCCCCTATGTCTACTAGTAGAGAAGTGATCAAAACCATATGTTGATGGGTAAAGTATTTGTGATCAATTGGTGTCCACAAAGACTAAAAAAAAGAGACAGAGAAAGACGAACAAAATAAACAGTCGCACAGAGTGCACCTGTTAAAATGCCTCTTGAAGAGGAAAAACCCATATTCAAGTCACACCAGAGTATAAATTACACCTATTTTCTTTATTTTCAGCTCCATAATTTGAGATTTTTGTGCATTGTTGCATTTTTTATTATTGCCATTTAGTCTTTCATTATTGCAGTTTATTCTGTTTTGCGATTTGATTCCTTAGAAAGTTCAACATAAAAGTTCAATATAAATAGCCATAATTTTTATTATTAAGAATGAAAGTAATTATTATTGTTATTATTATTTTGTATACATTTCACTGGAGTATAAATCAGAGGACTGTATATCCCAAACTATTAAACAAACAAACAAACAAAAAAACTCACGACCTATACTCGAAGCTCACTGTGTGTATTGCTGATAATTGTTTTCAGTTCATAATAAACATAATATCTCTGTGTGCAGATTATGCAGCGTTTGCACCCGTCTGGTGCCTTTCATTACCTTTCTCTTGGCAAAAGGAAATGCAATTTAAAAATCAGACTCTTGCTGAAATATCTGTCCATTGCATGATCATTACTTTGTCAACTACATTTTGCAATCAGCAGCTCGACCTTTGCTTGAGGAAATCTACTTAGCAGAGAGGTAATGAAGTGAGCGAGGAACTTCCTTTGGTTTCCCAAATCTGGCTTCCATAAAACAAGTTAATGTATGCATGAAATGTCGCTGCTCGTCCCCATCACTAGTCGGCTCCTGCAGCCTTTACTGACAGCTTTGTCTGCTGTCATACATTCATCAGTGGCTTCGGCACTCAAGGTCACAAATTAATCAAAACATCAATATGTGCAGTTGACACAGGCAAATCCTGCTGTAGACCTGTCACCTGTACCAACAACGTTGAATCAGCGCCTCATGAATAATGCACGGAGCAGAAGACCTGCAGCGAGCTTGTGTGACATATTTCTGGAGACTCCACAGCATGTATCAGTTCAAGGCAAAGTGCCGCTTCTACTGGGTGGGGAACTTGATCAGCATGTGCCACTGGAGGATACCAACGCAACACTTAATTAAAGGGCTCCTCCACTGTTTTCAGCATTTTCAAGGTGGTACAAAATGTTCCACAAGGGAGCAGGGGAGGGTCAATCACAATGATGTCTCAAACAAAGTGCCAAAAAATCATTTGACTCCAATTCTGCAACGGCTAATCTGAATTCTGTTCTTTGTTTTTTCCCAGACATCAAGGTATATGTGAGGAATTTCTTCTTTTGTAGTGTGAGACCGATCCAATGAGGATGCCGCTTACAATCGAGCAAAAAGCCAAACTGCTGGAATTCTACTTTGAGACTAAATCAATCGTGCACATATTGTGAAATCCAAAACTCTTACAAGCCGAGGTGAAATTAGAAATGAACACCAGGGATAAAATTCCCTGAGATATGCTTCAAGATGACATATGACAGATATCAGTATCCAAAAGTGTATAGATTTTCTATGGCTTTCCTTTTGTGGCACTTTTTTGGGGGAACACCCTCTACATCTTTAACAAAAAAATGATTTGATCAGTCATTTTTACTGAATGTGTATACATTGTGAGTCCAGTATTTAAATTTTCCACTTTGCAAGAGAACATTTGCAATTATGTTTTAAAGTTTTGGCTCCCAAATGTTTTCTGCAGCAACCCCCCCAAAAACTGCAACTCACATGAACACTTTTGTGTCTTTTGCTTCCAAACTCCACTGGAATTTATTTTAAATATTGTAATAACAAAATGAAAGCTTCTTATTTAACAAAACAAAATTAATAATGCAATAAATTAGAATGAAATTATTAAAGGTGGCATACATTATGTGTCTTAATTTTTACTTATTTCTCACAAACTTGTCCATGTTCTGCCAACAGAGCTCAAGCATGATCATCTTTACTGTTGCCAGATACAGCTTATGGTTTCCAGCCCAAAAGCTGTTCAAAAAACTAAACTGTCAAAACACACAGAAAGGTACACAATAAGAAAAATGATGTACATATATAATACATATATATGTAATATTTTAACCAAATATAAATATTTTAACTGTTCCGATTACTTAGTGTACCATAAAAAGCAACGCAGTTGCAGAGTACATAAAATGTTACAGCAAACAATTTGTTTCTAACAAACCAAATTCATTTGCCTTGCCAGCCCCCCCACCACACACACTTTAGGAGCTACTGTTTTAAGGTATTACTAGTCATGCTAAATGTTCATGTTGTATTTATTATTATTACATTTTGCTTCAATTTGTGACAAGATATTGACTCAATTATTTTGGAAAAAAGGTTGGCTTCTGCACACAAGCAGTTTTATTTAATAAGGCATGCAGAAAAGGTAATAACAACACTATTGACGATATTAACCGAACACAAAACATGTTTGCTGAAAAGGTTGGACTCATCTGTGTCAAAATCAACATTTTCCTTGAATGAGCTTGGAGGCAAGTATTGAAAAGTTGCATGTTTTCAGAATCAGAACCAGAAGACTTAATTAATCCTGAAGGAAACTGCTGATGACACACGGAGACATGAACAGCAGTACACAAGAAACCATAGAACCATATATAAACCATATGAAGAAGAACATAAACTGACTATAAATCCTGGTAAAATTACTTTAAAAAACCTCTTAAGCACTGAGGCTGAATTTTATTTGTACCACGTTGTATTTTGTATGGCCTTGCCTTACAATATAAGGCACCTTGGGGCAACTGTTTGTTGTGATTTGGCGCTATATAAATAAAAAAATATATATAAAAAATATAAATATATATTTTTATTTTGTTTTATTTATTTATTGTAATTTTTGTACTACCTTGAAAATGATGAATGACCCCTAAGACAGTTACAAATTTGGATTTATTTCTTGACTCCACACATTTGTGGGGCATAAATTCAGAGGCTTCTTTTCTGTGACAGTTTATTTTATTGCTTTGAGTGAACCTGATTCAAACCTGACGAATCCACATGAGATCAATTTAATGACACCTCGTGACTTTGATGGTACATGGGAAGCAGCGAAATCAAATGAACCTGAGAAGTCGTAAGTCTTTGTATTGCTAAATGTCAACGTATCTTCATATTGCAATCACTCTATTTATACGGTGCCCCTTTTTTTGTCTCTCATCTCTACAGATGGAAACTGACACAAGTGACAGTGACTGAGGATAATAATGATAGAAGACAAAGTGATCCGTCTCTAGTCGGCGCCGCAGCATTCTTCCGCCGCTCCTTTGCTGCACAGCGTCACTCTCTGTAGAATACATTGACCTTGACATATCCAGCTTGCATGACAACCTGGTGCGGGCTGAGCTGAAAGGTTTCCTCTCTTTGCCAAGAGCTGGAAGACAACAGGGCCGAGGCTTTGGGGACCAGGCGTCAGCAGAAATCCACTCTGTCTTGCTGCAGTAACAAATGAGCTTTTATTTGTGAAGTTAACAGTGCTAACAGCTGACTCCATAAGGGCCAATTACGGGCTGAAGGGAATACAGGGCCAAGATGAAGGAGACAGCAGTCGTGGCTTGTTTGCTGGCTGAGCTGTCTCTGGCTGCTTTTGTTCCGGCCTCTGCGGGGGCCGCTCGCTGCCCTGCACTGTGTCGATGTGAGATACGACCCTGGTTCTCACCCAGCTCCATTTACACAGAGGCAGCTACTGTGGACTGTAATGACCTGGGCCTCTCAGTGCTACCGGAGAGACTCCCTTCACAAACACAGATACTGCTGTTGCAGACAAACAACATCGTCAGCGTGGAGAAAACTTTGGAGTACTTGGACAATATCACTGAAATTGACTTGTCTCAGAATAACATTTCCTCTGTAAGCAATGTTTATCTGGGCTCTCTTCCCCAGCTGCTGTCACTCCACATGGAAGAGAACTGGATCCAGGAACTTCCTGACAGCTGCCTCGCCTCCCTGCCCAGTCTCGAGGAGTTCTACATCAACCACAACCTGATTTTCTCAATCAGCCCCCGAGCTTTCCAGGGACTGGGGAGGCTTCTGAGGCTTCATCTCAACTCCAATCGCCTAACAAGCATCAACAGTCAATGGTTCCAGCCACTTTCCAACCTGGAGATATTGATGCTGGGAGAAAACCCTATCCTAGAGCTCTCAGACATGAACTTTAAACCACTGGTCAATCTGCGCAGCCTTGTGCTGGCCAGGATGAATTTGACTGAAATCCCTGAAAATGCTCTCGTTGGTCTTGAGAACTTGGAGAGTATCTCGTTTTTTGACAACCTGCTGAGCCAAGTCCCTCGAACAGCTCTGAAGCGTGTCGAGAACATGAAATTCTTGGATTTGAATAAGAATCCCATTGAAAGGATTCAGAGAAGTGACTTCATGAACATGATGCATCTGAAGGAGCTGGGCATTAACAGCATGCCCAAACTTGTGTCCATCGACAGTTTTGCCCTCAACAACTTGCCTGAGCTGACAAAAATTGAGGCTACCAACAACCCAAAACTCTCCTACATTCATCCCAGAGCCTTCCACAAGCTCCCCAGGCTGGAGACCCTGATGCTGAACAGCAACGCTCTAAGTGCACTTCACCAGAACAACGTGGAGGCCCTGCCCAAACTGCGAGAGATCAGTCTGCACAGTAACCCCATCCGATGCGACTGCGTCATACGTTGGGTCAACATGAACAGAACTGGTCTTCGCTTCATGGAGCCCGACTCACTGTTCTGTGTGGAACCTCCAGAGTACAAAGGCCAACATGTCCAACGGGTGCATTTCAGGGAGATGGCAGACATCTGCCTTCCTCTGATCTCACCTGGGAGCCTCCCAGATCGTGTTGATGTTAGTAAAGGGAGCTCAGTGACACTGCACTGCAGAGCGTTTGGTGAACCAGAGCCTGAGATCTACTGGGTGACCCCGGTGGGCGAGCGGTTTATGCCTGGGACCGTGTCTGACAAATACTATATGCACCCCGAGGGAACTTTGGACATTTACGACAGCACAGAGCAGGAAGCTGGCTCATACACCTGCATCACTCACAATCTAGTTGGGGCAGACCTCAAATCTGTGACCGTGGTGGTGGATGGTTATTTTCCCCAATCTTCAAACCAGTCTTTACACGTGGCCATCACATCTGTCCAGTCATATTCTGTCACGCTTTCCTGGGAATGCTCTGGTGGTTTGGTATCGCAACTAAAGTGGGCGGCTTTCGGCGATGCAAGTTGGCTCTCGGTGGCCTTCACAGCCAGGCTTCCACCTGATGTCAAAGAGTACCACATCAAAGAGCTCAACCCGTCTACTCGGTATCAGGTTTGTGTCGAGGTCACGGCGGTACAACGCGGGCACAGCAGGGACTGTGTCAATGTGACTACAAATGAAGAGGAAGTCCAGGTGTCAAAAAGTGAGAGTCAGGACAGTTTCGTGATGGCTGCTTGTGCTGTATTTTTTATCGTGCTCGCCATGGCTTGCTCTGTTATCTACACTTCTTTGTACAACCGAGTGTTTTACAGGAAACTCGTAGTTGACTCAGCTGAAACCCCAGTGATCCCCACTCATTCCTCCTTTTCCTTGTCTTTCCTGGAGTTTGGCACGTCTGGAGACAAGGTGAAGGCAACGGTAATAGACTTATCGGATGACTCCGTGTAACAAATGTCCTCGTCTGTGAAGGCAATTTGGGATTAAGACAACATGAATCGTGATGGACACTGGACAATGACATTCACATGCCCGTTTTTCATTAACCGCGGATGGAACATTTTGCTCCGAAATTCGGCAAGGTGGCATCAGAGGAAAAACTCATACACATTTACATAACCGGCTAAAAGCAGAGACTATTTTGTATTCAAATTGTGCCATGATAAGAAGCTTACACAGGCTGATATCTTGATTATAATCCACATGGCTACTGCTCATCCATGCAGTGCGACTAGAGTAAAGCACAGCACAGAAATGACACGGTCTTAAAATCCTGGTGGACTCGGCTTTGATGGCTGCAGAAGCTTTTTCTTTGCTGTGTAACATTAAACAGTGCCAAGTGCAGATGACATTTATTATTGCAGAAAACAATTTAGTCGAGTGTACAATAAAACTGAATACAATGTAAACAATTTTATGAACAAATACATTTTTCATTAAACCCGTGTGGTGTGTTGGAAGTAAAATCTTTTCTGTTTTAAATTTAAAACATTGAATGTTACTTTTACACTGACACATGCCTTTTAATATATTTTGAACGCCACAGAAATAAACCAAAATCTATATCATCCAGGAAGGGGTGACAATATTCAAGGCAAGTAGATTAGCACTTATTCTCAACCAACAATAATTATTTTCAGCTCAGTATCCTTTGGAACTCATCCAAGTAACGTCTTCAGTATAAAACCAGAAAATTTACATGGAAAGAGATTAGATAGAACTTTATTGATCCCTTGGGAAGACCCCCTCAGGGAAAATGAGGTTCCAGCAGCATTGTATAGCAGCACACAGGATAAGAAACACACAGAGTATCAAAAGTGAAAGTAAGACATACTGATCAATACTGGTTTATTGGCTACTACTGTTCCTCTCCTTCCTGTCCTCTGTCTTCCTGTTACTCCTCCTCCTCCGAATGTGGCATTATATGTAAATATGTTAAAGAACACAAATCATTAAGGGCCTGATTAAAGAAGATCCCACATAATAAGTGCACTAAATTGTGTGGATTTTCCAAACTTTTATGCATTTTTTTTGGTGATTTACTAAGAATAACTTTGTGCTTGGTTTTAGTGCAGAAGGTTCTTGGTTCACACACTATCCCCGCCACATTTCTCCATGTAATGTGGAGTTACATCAGAAAGGGCATCCAGTATAAAACCTGTGCCAAATCAACACGCAGACCCACCTTGGATCTGCTGTGGACACCTCGAGTGACAAAACAAGGGAGCAGCCAAAGGGAATTTATTGACTAAGAATAACTGTGCATGTGACAGCGGGTGGTTACGTGACGTAGAAAGCGGGATGTAAATGAGGATTTTGTGTTAATGGCTGTAGGCAGAAAGTGAAATTCAATCAGCCACTTGCAGGTATTTTAACTGAAAATCCCATTTATTGAACATTCACCAAATCAAAAATAAACGTGCTGTGAAAATGATTTGTCTGCTCTTGTACAAGCCCAAATTCAGCACTGCTGCCCTTAGAAGACAATCTTCAAATGTGTGTTTCTACAATGTGTTCTCTTCAGTGTCACATAATCGCATGATCAGAATCATTTTTGTGTTTTATATGAAGATGGCTGTCCACTGCTCTTGTCCATGTTGTCCACGGAGCTGTATATGACCGTGATGCTGAATGCTGACAGCTCCTATACGCAACCACGCACAGGGTCTGTGCTGAACAGACAAGCACAGAATGATCTACTTATACTATGATTACATAGAAATACATTAAAAATGTCACATTTCTATTTATTTAAGCAGCAGATGTTTCACTTTGGTTAAAAAAAATAGGCCACTATAAATTAATGTTTAATTGTGGTGTTTTCTGTGTTAAAGAAGACTGAGTGACAATAAAGAAATGCATACCCAAATAGCTCACAGGGAATGAGTTAGAATAAGATTTACACGTCTGCATTTTCACGCAACACTGGTTAAGTTAGCACCAAAGTTTCAAACATGCAAAATCACAGATGTAATCTCAGCCCCTGAATTTTCTTTAAGCCTTGATAAATCCTGTTGTGTGTGGAAACCTCACCTATTTGCATAATAAACACACAGTTTTGGGCATTCAGGTGGACACACCCCAAACTGCATTGGAATGAAGGCAAACATGTTAAGTAGACAATAAGCCCTATTTTAAATATTGTGCAGAATGCAATCAGCATGCAGTTTTTTCCTTTTTTGTTGCAGGAGCTATGGTGTTTGTGCATGTTTTTGCACACACAAACCTTTAGTAAATCAAGCCCTGCATCTACTGTATCAGAGCACTCAGTGTTTTATGAGCAAAACTACCGAAGCATGTGATTGACAGGAGTTTCTTATCAGACTGTTTAAATGCTAAGTCAAGTCAAATCTGGGAACATGCACTTGTGCCCTGCGTCTCGATTTCTTCCCCAAAAAAGCGCAGCCAACACAACAGCTAAAGAACTGTATATAGAAGAAAATCAAAACATTTTGAAGCTGAAAAAAAGAGCCAAAAATCCATCAGAGGCTTTGCACAAACAGTGAGCACAGCCAAGATGACAATTTGGAATGTACCACAATAGAAAGAAACCACCGGTGCAACAAACATCAAACTGGACAACCAAGAAAAATAACCATTTAAAAAAAATCCCAATCACTTTTTTCCATATTCATGCCTTCATCTTCGACGTACAGTGAAAACAAATGGGTTTGTCACTCCAGCACTTTTGGAGAAGACCTTTTAATCCTTTGAAAACAACAGTGTGAAAGGAAATTATAAACTCCACAAACAATAAAGGCAGGAAATGAGATTTTAAGCGACGTAAAGAGGCAATTGTCTTTCCTGAACCAACATTCTCTATGACAACAATTTTTCCTTGGAGATCCCCCCATCCACACGAATCACACTTCTTTTTTCAGCTGCTCCCGACTGCTCACCGCAGCACGTCAATCGTTTCCATCTCACCCTATTCCCATATGTTCATTCCTAATCCAGTCCATTCTCATCACTCCCAAAGAGAATCTCAACATCTTCAGCTCTGCCTCCTGTCTTTTTATTAGTGCCACCATCTCTAAGCCGTACAACATAGCTGGTCTCACTACTGTCTTGTAAACTTTCCCCTTCACTCTTGCAGCTATTCTTCAGTCACAAATCACTCCTGCCATCTTTCTTCACCCACTCCACCCTGCCTGCACTCTCTTCTTCACCTCTTTACTACACTCTCCATTACTTTGGACAGTTGACCCCAAATATTTAAACTCATCTACTTTCACCACTTCTACTCCTTGTAACTGCATTATTCCACTGGGCTCCCTCTCATTCACACACATGTACTCAGTCTGGCTCCTACTGACTTTCATTCCCCTTCTTTCCGGAGCATATGTCCACCTTTCCAGGCTAGACTCAACCTGTTCTCTACTCTCACTACAGATCACAATGTCATCTGCAAACATCATAGTCCATGGGGACTCCTGTCTGATCTCATCAGTCAACCTGTCCATCACCACTGTGAACAAAAAAAGCCTCAGATCTGATCATTGGCGTAATCCCACCTCCACCTTGAATGAGTCTGTCATTCCTACTACGCATCTGACTGCTGTTACATGATCCTTGTACATGTGCTGCACTACTCTCACATACTTCTCTGCCACTCCAGGCCTCCTCATACAATACCACAAGGAACTCTGTCATAAGCTTTCTCTAAATCCACAAACACACAATGTAACTCCTTCTAACCCTCGCTATACTTCTCCATCAGTATTCTCAGAGCAAACCTTGCATCTGTAGTGCTCTGTGGGGTATATGCACTGATATTCATCATCACCCCTTCAAATTCAACTTCACGTTCATCACCCTGTCAGACACTCGCTTAACCTCCAACATACTCTTCCTTTAAAATGACCCTAACACCATTTCTCTTCCTGTCCTCACCATGATACAACTTGAACCTCCTAGTCTTACTTGTTCTCCTACACACATAATATGTCTACCTTTCTTCTCCCCATCATGTCAGCCAACTCTCTCCCTTTACCAGTCATACCTCCAACATTCAAACTCCTGACTCTCACTTCTACCCTTCTACTTTTTCTCTTCTCCCACTTTCTCTGGACACGTTTTCCTCCTATTCTTCTTCTTTACTCAGCAGTAGCCCAATTTCCATCGGCACCCTGTTGGGAAAGAGCACCAGGCCTCGACCGATCTGGTATGGAAATTCGATTTGTACTCTGGATCTTTGTTTTTGGCTGGTTTTATGTTGGACACCCTTCCTGACACAACCCTACTCATTTATCTGGCCTTGGGACTGGCTACACGCCCCATGTGGCTGAGATTTGACAAACTTTAAGGTCAATGCCCTGCCTCAGTAAAGTAATTAATTCCAGTTTTTTTTTTGTCTTTGTTTTGACAAAAATGAACTTTAACAAATATTATGTAGCATGCCTCCTGTGATCTTTGGCAACCCACTGGGAAGGGACGCCAGTTTAAGAACCAGAGCTCTATGGCACATTTCAACAACTGTCAATTGCAGTTTTTGCAAGATACAGTCTAACAGTTACTGCAGAGAACTGTTATGATTGCAAAAGCTGTGTAAATTCAGTCCCGCTTGAACAAATCCTCTGGTTCTGCCGACAGGACCTGTGTTAGCTCCTGCTGCATCAGTCACAAAAATATGGTTGTATGTGGCATTCATTTTCCACAAGGTTCGATACCTAGTGATCTAATAGACTAATGACAATGAGAGGCAGATTATGAGAAAGTGACAGCACACAAACCATAATTATCAATATGTGAACAACCAAACTGGGAGTGTTAAATATCCGTGGCTCAAAATCAGTTTGGAAAACTGAAGAGGTCTCTAATATGAGTCACAAGATGTCTTCAAAATAAATAAAAAAAATAAATAAATAAACCAGTTGCCCTCCACTGTGACTGCTTAACTGCTTTCAGGCACAGACGCACTCAGCAAACATTCATGCAACTGAAATAAACACCATTAAGTAATAATTCTCCTCAGAGCTAAATACTGGAAGCATTGTTGCAGCAACTGTACCGATGTGACCTGGGTAACTTTCCAGGACATAAAAAGAATAGAATGTTGTGTGGGCCGCCAGAAGAGGAGGTACTGCTGGCCCACCACCAGAGGGCGCCCTGCCTGAAGTGCGGGCTTCAGGCACGAGAGGGCGCTGCCACCATGGACACAGCCGGGGGTGACAGCTGTCAAGAGGTAATAATCTACTCAACATCATCTCACTCCATAAAGACCAGACGTCATCTCCACCTCGTTGCCGAGATATCATACTTCATAGGAGGTACTACTCTCAGCCTTTTTTTGAGATTTATAAATCTGTGATTGTGAGTGTTTGCAGGAGAACCGGTCGTTTTGGTGGAGGCTGTGCATGACGGCGCTCCTTTTCCTCTGAGACCACTGCAACGTGTTGAGTGAGAGGTGGAGGTGGCATTCCCACCGTTGTTGTTACTGGGTGTACACACACCCACACTTGACTGTCTTTGTTCTTCGCCAGCAGTACCAGATCCGACAGTCGGGGACGGTGATCATCTGGGAATTCGGGACTTGGCGGCTCCAGTATTCACCAGGTTCTGGGGCGGCGGAAATCGTGTGGTTCCGGCTCTTCTCAGGACAGACGTCTTCTATCCTCGAGCCTGCCCACACGTCACCTCTGTGTATTGACTGTTATGATATTCTGTGATTGTCTGTATGTTCGTTGTGCACATTCACAACATTAAATTGTGACTTTTTGGCTCATCTATTGACCGTTCATTTGCACCCCCTGTTGTGGGTCCGTGTCACTACACTTTCCCAACAGGATATCTCGGCCAGCGTCATGGACTCCGAGGGGCGTCATCCGGCTGTTGAACGACCAATGGGAGAGCAGGGAGCGCAGGCGTCTGCAGGAGACGTGATTGGTGAGCTGCAGCACATTTTCACCGCCTTTACGGCCCGGTTGGATCAAATGACTGAGCAAAACATCCTCCTGAACCGCAGGGTGGAGGCTCTCTCCGCACAGATGGCGGCGAGTGCTCAGGGCGCTGCTGCGGCTCGTCCTCCTGCCGACCCTGTGCAGGATATAAACGTTCCAGTGGTGGTTCAACAACCCCTCCCACCATCCCCTGAAGCATACATAAGCCCTCCGAGCCGTACGGAGGTTGTGTGGAGACGTGCGCGGACTTTCTTATGCAGTGTTCGCTCGTCTTCGCACAACGTCCCGTCATGTACGCGTCAGACGCTAGTAAAATAGCTTATGTGATTGCTCTGCTTCGGGGTAAAGCACGCGCCTGGGCTACGGCGCTCTGGGAACAGAACTCACGGTTGTTATCAGCATACACTGGGTTTGTGGGGGAGTTCAGAACAGTGTTTGATCACCCTAACAGAGGAGAGACCGCTTCAACTGTGCTGCTGTCAATGAGACAGGGACGCGAGAGCGCAGCCGCTTATGCAGTCAACTTCCGCATCGCGGCTGCGAGGTCCGGCTGGAATAACGTTGCGCTCCGCGCCGCCTTCGTAAACGGACTGTCGTTGGTTCTGAAGGAGCAGCTGGTAGCTAAGGAGGAACCGCGGGATTTAGATGGGCTTATCGATCTCGTTATACGGTTAGACAATCGGTTGGAGGAACGCCGTCGGGAGCGAGGCGAAGGACGTGACCGGATACGCGCCGCCCCTCTCCCTTCCGGGTTCGATAAGGCGCCGCCCTCCCCACGCTCCACAGCCGCAGAGCTTTGTGGGGCAACAGCTCCCCCTGCTGACGTTGTTAGGGAAACGCACAGGGCCAAAATGGGGAGGCTGATCCGTGGAGAGTGTTTTCTCTGCAGCTCAACTGAGCACACACAGAGAAACTGCCCCAAACGGCCAAAACGACAACAACCGCCCTTAGAGACTGGGCTAAGGAGGGGTCAAACCATTCAAGTGAGACACACACAAATTGCCACACGACTCCCAGTCACAATCTTGAGTGGGGATTTAACCCTTCAAGCCCGAGCACTGGTGGACACGGGGTCAGAAGGGAATTTGCTAGACAGCAGATGGGCAAGGGAGGTAGGGCTCCCTCTGGTGGCGCTTCCTTCGCCATTGCAGGTGCGGGCACTAGATGGCACCCTCCTCCCTTTACTCACACACAAGACACAACCAGTAACTCTGGTAGTGTCTGGAAACCATCGGGAGGAGATTGAGTTTTTTGTGACTCCTTCTACCTCCCGCGTGATTTTGGGCATCCCATGGATGTTGAAGCACAATCCCCGGATTGATTGGCCGTCTGGGGTGGTGGTTCAATGGAGCGAAACCTGCCATCGGGGGTGTTTAGGATCCTCGGTTCCTCCCGGTTCACAGGCTAAGGAGGAGGTCAAAGTCCCTCCCAATCTGACGGCAGTGCCGGTTGAGTACCACGATCTTGCTGACGTCTTCAGCAAGGATCTGGCACTCACCCTTCCCCCGCACCGTCCATACGATTGTGCCATTGATTTGGTTCCAGGCGCTGAGTTCCCGTCCAGCAGGCTGTACAACCTCTCACGACCTGAGCGCGAATCAATGGAGACCTACATCCGGGACTCATTAGCTGCCGGGCTGATCCGGAACTCCACCTCCCCGATGGGGGCAGGTTTCTTTTTTGTGGGCAAGAAAGATGGCGGACTTCGTCCATGTATTGATTACAGGGGGCTGAATGAGATTACGGTTCGCAACCGATACCCGTTGCCATTGTTAGATTCCGTGTTCACCTCCCTGCATGGAGCCAAAATCTTTACTAAGCTGGATCTTAGGAATGCGTATCACCTGGTTCGGATCCGGAAGGGAGACGAATGGAAGACGGCATTTAACACCCCGTTAGGTCACTTTGAGTACCTGGTCATGCCGTTCGGCCTCACCAACGCCCCCGCGACGTTCCAAGCCTTGGTTAACGACGTCTTGTGGGACTTCCTGCACCGATTCGTCTTCGTATATCTGGACGATATTCTCATCTTTTCTCCGGATCCTGAGACCCATGTCCAGCATGTACGTCAGGTCCTGCAGCGGTTGTTAGAGAACCCACTGTTTGTGAAGGGCGAGAAGTGCGAGTTTCACCGCACGTCTTTGTCCTTCCTGGGGTTTATCATCTCCTCCAACTCCGTCGCCCCTGATCCGGCCAAGGTTGCGGCGGTGAGAGATTGGCCCCAACCAACAAGCCGTAGGAAGCTGCAGCAGTTCCTCGGCTTTGCTAATTTCTATAGGAGGTTCATTAAGGGCTACAGTCAGGTAGTTAGCCCCCTGACAGCCCTGACCTCTCCAAAAGTCCCCTTCACCTGGTCGGATCGGTGCGAAGCCGCGTTCAAGGAGGTGAAACGACGGTTCTCTACTGCGCCAGTTTTGGTGCAGCCCGACCCTAGCCGCCAGTTCATGGTTGAAGTGGACGCCTCTGACTCAGGGATAGGAGCCGTGCTGTCCCAGAGCGGAGAGACCGATAAGGTTCTTCACCCGTGTGCCTACTTTTCCCGCAGGTTGACCCCGGCTGAACGGAACTATGACGTCAGCAATCGAGAACTCCTTGCGGTGAAAGAGGCTCTTGAGGAGTGGAGACACCTGTTGGAGGGAGCGTCTGTGCCATTCACGGTTTTCACTGACCATCGGAACCTGGAGTATATCAGGACCGCCAAGCGGCTGAACCCCAGGCAAGCCCGCTGGTCACTGTTCTTCGGGCGTTTCGACTTCCGGATCACCTATCGCCACGGGACCAAGAACCAGAGATCGGATGCCTTGTCCCGGGTACACGAAGACGAAGTCAAAACAGAGCTGTCGGATCCACCGGAGCCCATCATTCCGGAGTCCACTATCGTGGCCATCCTCACCTGGGACGTGGAGAAGACCGTCCGGGAGGCCCTGGCACGGAGCCCGGACCCTGGAACCGGTCCGAAGAACCGTCAGTACGTCCCACCAGAGGCCAGAGCTGCAGTCTTGGACTTCTGTCACGGTTCCAAGCTCTCCTGTCATCCAGGGGTGCGAAGGACCGTGGCAGTTGTCCGGCAGCGCTTCTGGTGGGCGTCTATGGAGGCCGACGTCCGGGAATATATCCAGGCCTGCACCACCTGTGCCAGGGGCAAGGCAGTACATAAGAAGGCCCAAGGGCTCCTCCAGCCGCTGCCGGTGCCTCATCGCCCCTGGTCCCACATCGGCCTGGATTTCGTCACGGGCCTCCCGCCGTCCCAGGGCAACACCACCATCTTCACGATAGTGGACCGATTCTCCAAGGCGGCCCACTTCGTGGCCCTCCCGAAGCTCCCAACAGCCCAGGAGACAGCAGACCTCCTGGTCCACCACGTCGTCCGTCTGCATGGGATACCCTCCGACATCGTCTCTGATCGTGGTCCCCAGTTCTCCTCACACGTCTGGAGGAGCTTCTGCAGGGAACTGGGGGCCACCGTGAGCCTCTCGTCCGGGTACCATCCGCAGACGAACGGACAGGCAGAGTGGGCCAACCAGGACTTGGAACAGACCCTCTGCTGCGTCACATCCGCGCACCCGACGGCCTGGAGTAACCATCTGGCCTGGATCGAGTATGCGCATAACAGCCAGGTGTCTTCTGCCACCGGCCTCTCCCCATTTGAGGTGTGTTTGGGGTATCAGCCCCCGTTGCTTCCCGTGGTGGAGGGAGAGGTCGGTGTGCCCTCGGTCCAGGCCCACCTGCGGAAGTGCCGTCGGGTGTGGCGCTCCGCCCGTTCTGCCTTGTTGAAGGCCCGGACGAGTGCGAAGACCCATGCAGACCGCCGGCGATCCCTGGCCGCTGCTTACCAGCCCGGGCAGGAGGTGTGGCTTTCCACGAAGGACATCCCCCTCCAGGTGGACTCCCCAAAACTTCAGGACAGGTACATTGGCCCCTTCAGGATCCTCAAAGTCCTCAGTCCTGCCGCAGTGAAGCTCCAACTCCCGGCTTCACTGCGGATCCATCCGGTTTTCCACGTGTCCCGCATCAAACCTCACCACACCTCACCCCTCTGTGCTCCCGGACCGGCGCCGCCTCCTGCTCGGATCATCGACGGGGAGCCGGCTTGGACGGTGCGCCGTCTCCTGGACGTCCGTCGGATGGGTCGGGGGTTCCAGTACTTGGTGGACTGGGAGGGGTATGGACCCGAAGAACGCTCCTGGGTGAAGAGGAGCTTCATCCTGGATCCAGCCCTCCTGGCCGACTTCTACCGCCGACACCCCGACAAACCTGGTCGGGCGCCAGGAGGCGCCCGTGGAGGGGGGGGGTCCTGTTGTGTGGGCCGCCAGAAGAGGAGGTACTGCTGGCCCACCACCAGAGGGCGCCCTGCCTGAAGTGCGGGCTTCAGGCACAAGAGGGCGCTGCCGCCATGGACACAGCCGGGGGTGACAGCTGTCGCTCATTACCTCTTGACAGCTGTCACCCATCTACTCAACATCATCTCACTCCATAAGACCAGACGTCATCTCCACCTCGTTGCCGAGATATCATACTTCATAGGAGGTACTACTCTCAGCCTTTTTTTGAGATTTATAAATCTGTGATTGTGAGTGTTTGCAGGAGAACCGGTCGTTTTGGTGGAGGCTGTGCATGACGGCGCTCCTTTTCCTCTGAGACCACTGCAACGTGTTGAGTGAGAGGTGGAGGTGGCATTCCCACCGTTGTTGTTACTGGGTGTACACACACCCACACTTGACTGTCTTTGTTCTTCGCCAGCAGTACCAGATCCGACAGTCGGGGACGGTGATCACCTGGGAATTCGGGACTTGGCGGCTCCAGTATTCACCAGGTTCTGGGGCGGCGGAAATCGTGTGGTTCCGGCTCTTCTCAGGACAGACGTCTTCTATCCTCGAGCCTGCCCACACGTCACCTCTGTGTATTGACTGTTATGATATTCTGTGATTGTCTGTATGTTCGTTGTGCACATTCACAACATTAAATTGTTATATTTTGGCTCATCTATTGACCGTTCATTTGCGCCCCCTGTTGTGGGTTCGTGTCACTACACTTTCCGAACATAGAAGGCAACAAACAGGGTAAACACACAACCTGATGATGAGTTGGTGATGACAGAAGCCGCTGGATCTATGATACATGCATAGCTTTCTTTCACAAGTAAATCTCATGTTTTCACTTTCACGGATATGCGTCAAAGCTGGACTCAGTCTATAAACATGGTAAAAGTTGCTCACGGCATTGCTCTAACATGTGGTTTGAAGGCCTAACGTCCTGGTCAAGCAGTGGGCTTGTACCATGCAGTACTTGCAAAAGCAACCATAGCATAGCCATAGACACAGAGGTATGCCTGTAGAAGCTTTTGCAGAATGGTAGCGCTTCTGGAAAAACTCCTGGTGATGTCACAGTATGTATGGTGTTTCAGGAGCCATGGAAATGCAAGGAATTACCTAAACATATCAAAGTTTGTGATGGACAAAAAGAACTTTTCAAACATGTTGAAGTTTAGTCACAGTTCAAACAAGACCGTGGTACAGTGACCCGTTCACCGTGGATACCTTGATAGACCCTCTAAGGGTGGGCAACCTCTTCCAGTAAGGGCCAAGAGGGTGCAGGTTTTCCTTGCAGCCACTGACTCCACCAGGTAATTTCACTGATTAACTGATTCCATCTGCTCAAAGTGATATTAATCAGTGAAATCACCTGGTGGAGTCAGTGGCTGCAAAGAAAACCTGCACCCTTTTGGCCCTTTGTGGAACAAGTTGCCCACCCCTGCTCTAAGGTATGGACAAGGTTTAAAACTGTAAGCTTCTGGGATGCAACAAAAAAACACCTCCGTGCTGGAAGTCTCACAGGACATGTTGTGGCATGTCCAGCTGTTACACAATTTCTCGGATACTCACTCAACTGAAAAGCCATCGAAAGCCGTCTGAATCTTCTGAATGGTTTCCAACACGGAGGTGTTTTTTTTTGTTGCGCGCCATGAACAGCTCCGTGCCGACGCGCGAAATCCTCCACACGTCTTTCATTACAAAATCTCCTGTAACAGTGGAATGTGCCGCAAAAGTGCTATGTCCAGCTCTCTTGCCATTTCTGTAGTAGTCACACAATGTCCCGGATCAACACAGTGTTCAGTTTAGAAATGATCTGGTCGTTCCAGCCTGTCGATGGCCGCTCGGTGCGCCGTGCGCCCTCCGCCGCTGTGGGCCGTCTTTAAAAAGGTTTTAACACTACTTAATCCGTGTGACGCTGACAGAATCTTCACCGAAATCCATCTGAATCTTTCGAATGGTTTCCAACTGGCTGTCTCTAACAGTTTCTGAAAAAAATTTCATGGAGCAAAACGGCAGTCTCTCAGCCATTTCCCTGACAATAAAAATCCGACGAGGTGGCTGGACCAGTGCTCACTCAAAGCCTGCCCACAGGCGAATGACGCAACCGACAGGCGTGAAAAAACTCAAGCATGCGCACGAAGGTTCAAGCTTGGATCACACGTGATTCAAATCCATATAGTTTTTGAAAAAAATAGAAAGGTCCGTTACTTTTTGGACAGACCTCGTATATGCTCCACTAATCTGTGAAAGTGAGAAGGGGACTTAAGTAAACACCTATTACAGACTGAACAGTGCAGAACACACTACAATGCTGCCAGTGTAACAGGGATAGTCAAAGAACATTCCTGAAACAGACAGTCTTGCTTTGATCAGGTACATGTGCACTAAAGAGGCTCTTGGTCCTCAAAAACCTTGTTAAGGTTTTGTTTGAATAGATGGGAGCAGAAGTGGGAGATCTCCTGCAGAAAAAACACATTTGCAGAGCTTCTCTAGAACCATGAGGGAAATTCAATACCTTTGCAAATGGTACAATGCTTTAAGTGGGTGCAAGGTAATTTATTTGTGTGTGAATGTAACCGTGTTTGTGTATGTAACTGTGTTTGTGTAATTGTGGGGACATTGGCAAACCCATTGACTTTGAATTGCATTATATTCGCTTTCATTAAAAATCCAATATGGATTCCCAACACAAGCTTCAGCAAGGTGATGAATCGGCGTCATGTGCAAACTGATGGGAGGCATTTATCAACGGGACTCAGTCGTAGATCAACTGAGTTTCAGCACCTTGGACAGGGCTTTTAGAGCAAGGCCATTTGTCACCGACACAGAAGTTAAAATATGACCCATTAGAAGCAGGTAGTGAACAGGTCAGCAAGTACACTGCGCTGAAACCAACCTCTTTCCTGTGTGACCCTAGAGAGACACTGCTGGGTTTGCAGGAACAGCTCAGCAACTACTGGGCTCGTTTGTTAAATGCCTCACATCGAACTGCAAGGATGTGGAAGAGACAAATGTTCCTCAAAACCAGGACAAAGTAGTTTCAGTCTGAAACAGGATGGAGGAAGACAGAGCCCAGTGATGTTACTGATGTGCTCTCCTGCAGAAGATAACACACACACCTGAGTTCATTCATGAGCCCGGTGCCATGTAGCCCTTCACAGTGAAGTGCATTCTGGGTATTTGGAAGAGCAGCTGCATGACAAAGTGAGGATTTTATCAATGAAATGTCAGATTCTTCTAAAGGATTTGTGCATTTGGGTTCAACCACAGGTGAACTCTGAAAGCAGCAAATGGTTCATTGCTGTGGAATCTTTGCATCAAAGTAAAATAAAAACAGGTTTATTCCATTCAGCTGAAGCAATATTCAACCAAAGCTCCTCCAGCTGAGTAATTACTCACTACTGAGATTGCAAACCATGTGTTTTGGCAGATTAAGAGAGAATCTGTCAAATAGGAAGGTTTTCTATGCAGCACACACAACATCTGACAGGAGAAATTAAATCCAGACTCAAAAATTATTCTGAAACCAGGACTCGGATCTGCCACATTATTACACCATCAGGGTTTTTTCAAATAAAACAACTGTCATTATAAAGGCAAATGAAATCCCCACAAGGTCATATATAGTTCATTACATTATGAGTTATGGAAATACTGGATGCCAACTTCAATATAATGAAAATTCAGCTATGATTATTATCCGACCAGGTGTGCGAAAAAGATTCAACCAGTAGGTAGCACTTGGGAAATGTGGGGTCAGTAGCATGTTGTTTGTATTTTGGTTGCCCCCAGGTTGCTCAGGGTCACCACAGCAGATCTAGTACAGATCTGCATCGGGATTTGGGAATGCCAGTTATACATGGGAAAACGTGCACACACAGCACCTGGTGCACCCAAGCGGTCTTCCAGCCACTTACTAATCAGGCATGACTCCACTTCAGTTCTGAGCTCTGATGGGATCAAATGCACACAAAGCACAAATGTGATCAGCAACAAGCAGGTGTGAAAATACTTTAAACATTTGATGGGTATGTGGGAAGCTGGTATAGAAGGAGCAGAGGCTATGTTTATCTGCATGTAGTCAAGAAGAAGAATAAGAAGAAGTAGTCCTATATAGGACCTCAGACCCATTGGTGGTGAGGAACTCTGGAATGTATGCAGGACATGATTCAGAGAAGAATGTTCTGGAGCACGTCCTACTATGTCTTTGTTTTGGAAAAGGGGAATGAAACACTGAATAGCCATTAGTATTCCATGGAAGGGACTCTGCTCTTTGCCATTTGAATGTTTTTGGAACCATGAGGTTGTTGTGACCAGTGGGTTCGATATGTATATGGTTTACTTTTCTGTAACATTTCGGTCTTTGCATGTTTGACATTTCTTTGTTATGCATTGTTATTTTAATAATGGTAGTTTAGCTGAATCATGTGTGCTTGAGATTTTTTTTTTCCCTGTAATTAAAAAAAAAGCTCCTGAGGGAGTTTTTCTTTGCCACTGTTGTCAATATCATGCAGTGGGTAGGGTTAGACATGATTATTGTGAAGTGCCTTGAGGTAATTTATGTTGTGATTTGGTACTGTATAAATAAACTGAACTGGTGCCGGTGCCTATCCCTGGATTCTGTAGCATGAAGTGGATTAAAGTCTATGACTTCCCCTGGATGGGATGCCCGTCTATTACAGGTTACTTCCTCAGTCTATTAGATTCAGCTGGGTGGACTGGGACAATGCAGATGAAGTGCCTTGTCCAAGGATGCAGACAGACAGCCTGACTGGGAATTAAACCCAGCTCTACAAATGAGCTCCCTGCTCAGAATCATTAAGAGGTGATTCAATTTCAATTCAATTTAATTCAACTTATTTGGTTTATACAGCGCCAAATCACAACAAAGCTGCCTCAAGACGCTTCACACCAGTAAGGTCTAACCTTACCAGACCCATAGAGCAAGCACACAGGTGACATTGGTAAGGAAAAATTCCCTCAGATAATGTTGAGGAAGAAACTCCAAGCAGACCAGACTCAGAGGGGTGACCCCCTGCTTAGGACATTCTAACAGCTACGAGGCTTTTACAAAGTTTTTACAAGCTGAAGAAACAGAAAACAGAAAACCAGAATAACATCAAAAACAAAGTACATTATTGAGATGTCCAAGCAGGCAATTGTGCTGCAGGCAGGGGGTCATCCAGCACCCTGGGGTGCAGGACCAGCCTCCATCCCTCATGTCATCACTGGGCCCATCCTCCTGGTAGAGTATATTCCAAAAGCAGACTGCAGTGTGCTGCATCAGCTTCAGCCATGGCATCTCGTGGTCATTCCGATGCCCTGTGGTGTGCACAGTGGTGGGCACTGTTCAGCTAATCCGATAACCAATAATTATTAAAGCTAATGTTTTTGTTAGCTGATTAGCTTTTCAGATAAGTTTAAAAACCATCAGCGGACCAATTATCTTCCGATAAATTTAATTCCGATAACTTTCAGTCTGCTAACATTTTTTTTTTGCTTATAAAGTGAGCAAAGTTTAACGGTCAAAAATCCTTGGAAACTCTAAAATCAAACATTTTAGTTCCTGTCGTGTGTAGGTCAGTGGTTTGTGGCAGATCATTAAGTGCAAGACGTAACTGGCCGGTCGACGCAGGGAGCGTTGTGGGTAGTGTGGTTCAGGTTCACTTTGGATGTTACACTGTTACCGTCCGCTCGACACAAACAAAACGGAGTAATTCTAACATTATTTTATTTTATTTCTTTGTGGCTGACTGGATAATTTAATAGCCAAGCCACTCGGTGGGGGAGAGGAGATCTCATGGCGCAGCTGTGTTACAGAGGGACTTTTCTTCACTGTTTTAGACACAGTTTTGGATAATCAGGAAGCTTTATATGGATTATTTTCTTCATGCATCCCACTGAAACTAACAGGTAAGAATTTATATTTACGACATGTCTTTTACTCCGCCAATCAATGCATTAATGGAAGTACAACGCCTGGCAAAAATTATGGAATCACCGGCCTCGGAGGATGTTCATTCAGTTGTTTAATTTTGTAGAAAAAAAAGCAGATCACAGACTGACACAAAACTAACGTCATTTCAAATGGCAACTTTCTGGCTTTAAGAAACACTAAGAAATCAGGAAAAAAAATTGTGGCAGTCAGTAACAGTTCCTTTATAGACCAAGCAGAGGGAAAAAATATGGAATCACTCAATTCTGAGGAAAAAATGATGGAATCATGAAAAACAAAAGAACGCTCCAAGACATCACTGGTATTTTGTTGCACCACCTCTGGCTTTTATAACAGCTTGCAGTCTCTGAGGCATGGACTTAATGAGTGACAAACAGTACTCTTCATCAATCTGGCTCCAACTTTCTCTGATTGCTGTTGCCAGATCAGCTTTGCAGGTTGGAGCCTTGTCATGGACCATTTTCTTCAACTTCACCAAAGATTTTAAATTGGATTAAGATCCGGACTATTTGCAGGCCATGACATTGACCCTATGTGTCTTTTTGCAAGGAATGTTTTCACAGTTTTTGCTCTATGGCAAGATGCATTATCATCTTGAAAAATGATTTCATCATCCCCATCATCCCCATCAACGTAAACTTGTGCATTTATTGATGATGTAATGACAGCGATCTCCCCAGTGCAAAAGTTCCAGCATCATCACCTTGCCCAATGCAGATTCGAGATTCATCACTGAATATGACTTTCATCCAGTCATCCACAGTCCACAATTGCTTTTCTGTAGCCCATTGTAACCTTGTTTTTCTCTGTTTAGGTGTTAATGATGGCTTTAGTTGAGCTTTTCTGTATGTAAATCCCATTTCCTTTAGGCGGTTTCTTACAGTTCGGTCACAGACGTTGACTCCAGTTTCCTCCCATTCGTTCCTCATTTGTTTTGTTGTGCATTTTCGATTTTTGAGACATATTGCTTTAAGTTTTCTGTCTTGACGCTTTGACGTCTTCCTTGGTCTACCAGTATGTTTGCCTTTAACAACCTTCCCATGTTGTTTGTATTTGGTCCAGAGTTTAGACACAGCTAACTGTGAACAACCAACATCTTTTGCAACATTGCGTGATGATTTACCCTCTTTTAAGAGTTTGATAATCCTCTCCTTTGTTTCAATTGACATCTCTCGTGTTGGAGCCATGATTCATGTCAGTCCACTTGGTGCAACAGCTCTCCAAGGTGTGATCCCTCCTTTTTAGATGCAGAACGAGCAGATCTGATTTCATGCAGGTGTTAGTTTTGGGGATGAAAATTTACAGGGTGATTCCATAATTTATTCCTCAGAATTGAGTGAGTCCATATTTTTTTCCCTCTGCTTGGTCTAAAAAAGTAACCATTACTGACTGCCATAATTTTTTTCCTGATTTCTTATAGTGTTTCTTAAAGCCAGAAAGTTGCCATTTGAAATGACTTTAGTTTTGTGTCATGTCTGTGATCTGCTTTTTTTCTACAAAATTAAACAACTGAATGAACATCCTCCGAGGCCGGTGATTCCATAATTTTTGCCAGGGGTTGTATTTCGGTTGTTTAAGCCGTAAGGTTCAAAGCGTGTGCAAAAAGCAGCTTTAGTTCGTAAATTACTGTGTTTATAATACCGAGATATACTGTGTTTTACTGTTTTTGAAAGATGATGACAGTGTTTGGGTTTTATTTTTTATTCATTAATTTTTCATGCATTCTTTTTGTGTTTGTGATCCTTGAATTCACCCAGCAGCCCCTGCGGCACTTAAAGTGAAACTGGTTTATCAGAAGTCGACAGTGTAATCTGATGTGGCTGCGTCCGAATCAATACTAAAAGTTATTGGTTATCTGTATATCTGTATTACAGATAACCGATTGTAGCAGTTTATCGATTTAGCGTCATAAAAGATAACTTTTCAGTTATCGGATTAATGGTTATCGAAGCTAACTTTTTGATTAGCGGTGCCCAATAATAATACCTAATTACCCAAAATATAAGAGCCTATCACAGTTAAAACAAACGCACTGGCTTGCGTTTATGTTCGATCCTCTTGTAAAGTGCCATTGTAGTGTAACTTTGTGATATGTGCAGCCGGCTCATCAAATGAATGAAAACCGATGGTGTTCAGGCTCAAACATTCCATTGTCCAGCAGCAGCCACAGAAAGGTGGATGATGTTCCACTGCAGACAAGTGACTGACGATGTTCCTCTGAGAAATAAAACAGCTCATTTATATTGTGCATGACAAGCAGACCCAAGCTGAACATGATCTGCAACTGAATGACCGTATCAGCTGCCAGGCTGGTAGAACTGCCCATTTCTAACTCCTCATTAAACTAGTCGCTCCTTGCAGCATTGTCTCCACCATTGATTAGTGTGTGATCAGTAAAGCCTAATCCAAAGTATTATTTTTTCTATGAAACACTGAATTAATATTTGCTGCTGGCAGGGATTTACACTTGGACAAATATTTTCATGCTTATTTGTTTGTTTTTCAAGGTGGTGAACCAGTAAACCCCAATCAAAATATCTGTAAGTGCTCAACTTGCACGGAGGTTCATTGACCTTGTCAGTAACACTTATGTCTCTGCATCTTCATCCTTTGAGGTGGAGAGTTCCCTGAGACAAGGTGATAGTCTAGTGGTTAAGTGGTTGGCTTGAGACCAGAGGATCCTCGGTTCAAACTTGTCAAGTCAGAAAATCACTAACGGACAAGGTCCTTAATCGCCAAGTTGCTCCTGGAACATCTTGCAGCTGAGTTGAGCTGCATGGCAGCACCTTGACATAGGTGTGTGAGTGTCTGTGTGAACGTGAAGCATTATTATAAAGCCCTTTTGAGCTTCTGATTCAAATGGAAAAGCACTATGTAAATGCGGTCCATTTCCATTCACGAGCTTCTAGAGTTATCCTGTTGCCAGACAGAGCTGATATCTTTACAGGAGAACAAAGATCCAAGTTTTTACCCTATGATAATGGTCGCCCTGTGGCCAGCTAGGTGTGGCAGATAACACCTTTACAAGACAGCTTGTAAATCAGCAGTGATTTACAAAACAACACAAGCAGAGCCACCAAACACAAACCCTATTAGACAAAACCAAATTATAAGAAAACAAAACTATGTGACGCATTGGAAAAAAATCAACTAAAAACCAGTGCACATAACACGAGGTGGAGACCGAGCTGGACTTCCTAACCACCTGCTCCCTGTACCAAGACATCAGAGACATACTTCCCACAGATCACAAACACCCAAAAAGACTTTGAGAGCATGACCGACATGGACAAACTTCCATAACTGTTGGATAAAGTACAACAGTGTGCAAACACAGTAGGAAGGTTTGTGAGCTTCTGTGACACAAAAAGAAGAAACAACGGACATAAACTATCATAAACCCAAAACAGGAGATTAAACTGCTATGTCACTTTATCTACATACAACACAGCACATTTTATAGGATAGTATAATTTTACACCAAAAGCACAATTTTTACTATTATTTCAACCTGCATCTCCTGTTACACATTTATTTACTGTAGAATATTGACTGTATGTAGATCTTCTTAATTCTTATTTTTTGCTTGCTTTGACAGTGTAAACGTATATTTATAAAGCTCCATTAAAATGAAACAGAGGTGTTAATGTGCACCTCCCGAAACACCCATCAAATCGACAAAGCTAACTGCTTGTCGCTGTCATTCGTAGCTAATGTGACTGTAGATTCAGGGTCCTGCTGTTACCCGTCTTACTGTGCGGTCGTGAGATTTAGACGGCAAGCTGTGATCTCAAGTGATGACTTTGGTTCTACCCATGGGTACTATTGGAATCACTCTGTGTCAAACGCATGGTTAAGTAGGGAGACTCAGATGAGCTGTACCACTTGTACAGCAAAGGAATGTCAGCTACAAACATTTTGGCCATTTATTATCTCAAAACAAGTCCTTACTTATCTTACTGAAATTTAACTCAAGTGATTGTGTCTTATATTAATCATAGAATATTTTGACTCGAAGTTGGACAAATGTACTTGCTAAGATCTTGTAGCGCAAACACCACACAGGCCTCCACAAAGACAACCGAACTATCCACACACAGACACACAAACGAGTTCCAGAGCTTAATGAGGTCTAACTGCATGTTTAGTCCCAGCACAATCATATCTCTAGCTGTTATATATGATTGTATTACCAGTGTTTACCCAACACTCTTCTTTCATTTCATTTTCTGCTAATAATCCATGAAAGCAGCCTTAACGATCTCAGATGAAGTGAACAAATATGTCTCATTAAAACGTCCTATTTCTCTGCTGCACGTCTGCGGGTCTAACAGACTCGAGCACAGAGTAAAACTGTTGTTCTAATGAAATATTATCTAATTGCAAGCGTTTGATATCTAGGCCAGGCCTGCAGCTTGTGATTCGAGGTAAGTAAAACTAGAAAAAGCCTCACATTTATCTAGCCGGCCTCCTGCAGATCCTCCTGGGTTTTCAGTAATTATTCTCCTGCTTACCAGCCCATTACGGTAAAACAACAACACTGACTTTGGGTCATCTTGGATGGCGAAGCTTTCTGAACTTTTATTATTGTTTCATGATGGAAAGTCGCAGACGGCGAGCGCTTACTTAACCTCTTCTGATAAACTGAAGCAGATACCAGTCACTTAAAAGACAAGGTTATTTCCAGTAGAGAAGCAAGAATCACTCCATTTGATTAATGACACCTCCGTCTTTTTTGTTGTTGTTCTCAGCTCTCTGTGGCTGCAGTGCAGCTGCTACTTTTTTAATCTTTATCGAGAAATACTGACTCAGGACCTTCTGTTTCTCAGCAACGGCTAACAGGAAAGTGACGAACACCTTCAGAAACCACACCAGTAACATGGCCCTTAGTCTGATGTAGAGATGACCTGATCGCAGTTCCCCCTCCAATCCTGGTCATTTTTCATGAGATATCTTCTGACACATTACAATAGAGTTAAAACATTTGAAGTATTTCTTATCACACTCCTAGTGATCCATTAAAATTGCAGCACAGCCATTTGGGCCGTGATTTCATTCTGTCATACTGACATTTATGATGCCAATATATACATAAAAATGGCAATGATTCAGAACAATTAATTCTCAACATTATGACAAAGAAATGTATTACAGGCTTGATGTTTTACACTTTAAAAATGAACTTTATTATAAATAAATGTAAATATAACCAACAATCACCCACTCTAAATGAAAACAAATGGCAGCTGGTTGCTTTTCCTTTGTCTCTTGTAGTTAATGTAACCAAGGGGCGATGGGGTCCCAAACATCCTTGACAGCAATGTGAACAATGCCGAACAATTTGTTAAGCACCCTCTACTAGACAAATTATGTAATGGCACCACTTCCAACAGCCAAAGAGTTTTTCTACATTGTTTTATCCTAAAATAAAAGTTTTCATATCAGCAAAAAAATATTGACACTGATATGTTTGTGAAAGGTTCATATAACTATACAGTAAGACGGGTAGCACCAGGACCCTAAAGACCTGCACCAGCTTCAGTTCAACTTATATATAACATCAAGTTTGTAAAAATACCTCAGGTTAATAAAACCGAAAGCACGGTTCTCATTTCCATATTTCATTATATTAAAGGTGCAACAAATGATTTAGTGCCACTAGATGTTGCACCAAAACACCAGCTTTCCTTTGCATCCCCACACACACTTTGATGAAACTGGGTTTGGAACCATTGCTTTAACAGACAACTGGAATTTTTCATCTAAAAAAAAAAAAAGAAACAAAACAAAAGAAGAAAAAACAATGAGAAGAACTTGTGAGAGATAAATACAAATCATCTGAAATTCATGTTGCTACAATTTTCTGCAGAGAAGTAATCAGGCTGACTGATAATCATCGCTCTTACAGCTTTACAAACAGTGTTTCTTCCTCCCTTTGATTAAAAAGTAAATGTGAGAAATTAAATTAAGCAATTTTACAGGTAGCATAAACACATCTTGCTTGTCTCCAGGGATGTTTGGGGGATATCCAAGGAACAAGACTGACATAAACATGGTGTACTACAGAAAGTACTTCTGCAGAAATAAAAAAGGCAGTGGAAGCACAATCACAGTCACTGCCTAGTGCATGAAACTTACACACGCCTGCACGAGCTGTGAGGTGTCAACTTCACTATGATGGTGGTAGGATCAAGCAAGACTGAAATTATGTTTGTGAAGGTCCAGTATTTCAGTAAAAATTCATGGTTTGGCTTTACATCAGTAACAGAACTATGGAAAACCTTTTTGTGAGGCAGAATCCTTCACAGTTGCAGAGCTGCTTTCAGGCCTGTAGTTTATTAGCCATGGATTTAACACAGCGCCCTGGCCTCTCTGTGGCTCCCTTCATCATTCAGGTTCCACAAGGCTGCCATCAATGGTGGAGAGAGGAGGCGTGGTCTCACTCCGGCAGAGTCAATTCTCTCATCCTCCACCAAAGGCTCTACGATTACACAGTCTGTAATGAATAATTTAGCTTTTCCTAATCACCCTGTAAGCTGCTTCATTTAAAAGCAGGCTTCCTTCTAGCACAGTGATTAGAGCTGTGAGCCAAGGTGACGGAGGCAGATTAGAAGAAAATTAAGACCGGCCTGTTCTGAACGGTGCCATCCCACCGAACAGTGCTGCTCCATTAGCTCCGCTCATTACTGACCAGGCAAATGTCATCACCATGCACAGGAGGTACCTCCAAAAAATGGAACCTTTATTGAGCCAAATAACTTCATGAAGAGCATCAAGCTCAACCCATTATTTCAGCTGACTAATAAAACGCAGACAAATATCTCATAAAGCAAAGCAAAGGGAAGAGATTATTATAACCCCAATTCCAATGAAGTTGGGATTTTATGTAAAATGTAAATAAAAACAGAATACAATGATTTGCAAATCCTCTTCTACCTATATTCAATTGAATACACCACAAAGACAAGATATTTAATGTTCAAACTGATAAACTTTATTGTTTTTGTGCAAATATTTGCTCATTTTGAAATGGATGCCTGCAACATGTTTCAAAAAGCTGGGACAGTGGTATGTTTACCACTGTGTTACATCACCTTCCTTCTAACAACACTCAATAAGCATTTGGGACTGAGGGCACTAATTGTTGAAGCTTTGTAGGTGGATTCTTTCCCATTATTGCTTCATGTACGACTTCAGTTGTTCAACAGTCTGGGATCACTGTTGTTGTATTTTGCACTTCATAATGCCCCACACATTTTAAATGGGTGACAGGTCTGGACTGCAGGCAGGCCAGTCTAGTACCCGCACTCTTTTACTACGAAGCCACGCTGTTGTAACACGTTGCAGAATGTGGTTGGTACTGTCTAGCTGAAATAAGCAGGGACGTCCCTGAAAAAGACGTTGCTTGGATGGCAGCATGTGTTGCTCCAAAATCTGGATGTACCTTTCAGCACTGATGGTGCCATCACAGATGTGTAAGTTGTCCATGCCATGGGCACTAACACACCCACATACCATCACAAATGCTGGCTTTTGAACTTTGAGCTGGTAACAGTCTGGATGCTCTTTTTCCTCTTTTGTCCGGAGAACACGATGTCCATGATTTCCAAAAACAATTTGAAATGTGGACTCATCAGACCACAGCACATTTTTCCACTTTGCATCTGTCCATTTCAAAGGAGCTCAGGCCCAGAGAAGGTGGCGGCGTTTCTGGATGTTGTTGATATATGGTTTTCACTTTGCATGGTAGAGTTTTAACTTGCACTTGTAGATGTAGCGACGAACTGTGTTAACTGACAATGGTTTTCTGAAGTGTTCCTGAGCCCACGCGGTAAGATCCTTTACACAATGATGTCGGTTTTTAATGCGTTGTCGCCCGAGGGATCAAAGGTCACAATTGAATGCTGAGAAACACTGTACTTAAACCGTTGGACTATTTTTTGATGTAGTTGTTCACAAAGTGGTGATTCTCGCCCCATCTTTGCTTGTGAACAGCTGAGCCTTTTGGGGATGCTCCTTTTATACCCAATCATGACACTCACATGTTTCCAATTAACCTGTTCACTTGTGGAATATTCCAAACAGGTGTTCTTTGAGCATTCATCAACTTTCCCAGTCTTTTTGTTGCCCATGTCCCAGCTTTTTTGAAACATGTTGCAGGCATCCATTTCAAAATGAGCAAATATTTGCACAAAAACAACAAAATTAATCAGTCTGAACATTAAATATCTTGTCTTTGTGGTATATTCAATTGAATATAGGTTGAAGAGGATTTTGCAAATCATTGTATTCTGTTTTTATTTACATCTCACACAACCTCCCGACTTCACTGGAATTAGGGTGGTATATATTTTATCACTGCATTGTCATGGACCGGTTGTCTACCGTATTTTCCGGACTATAAGTCGCACTTTTTACATGTTTTGGCCTGGGGTGCGACCTATACTCCGGTGCGACTTATAAATGAAAAATATAACCGGTAGGATCTCAATTAATTTACTGTAACAAAACAATTTTACGTGACAGAGTCATCTATGTTTTAAAATGGCCACCAGAAAAGGGAAATGCAATGCATCATGGGCACTGAAGTATGGTGGCCGTCCTATAGGTTATGCTGGTCGCGATAACCAATCAGAGAACAGAACGTTGTACGCGTATTCCTCACCTCACCCACAGCGTGAGAAGCTGACGAACACGGTGCTTGCTGTTATTCCAGCATGGCGAACAAAACAGCTTCAACCCTTGGATATCAGTGTGAGCAGAGTGTTTAAGTTGACGCTGAGAGCTGCGTGGGAGCACTGGGTGAGCGACGGTGGAGGATTAGCGTGTGCACTTGGAAGGAGCTGGCGTTGATGATTGTGAAAAGCGTTTGAAGCAGACGAACATGGTGTTTATTCCGGGACAGCTAACAAAACAGCTTCAACCCTTGGATAGCAGTGTGAGCAGAGTTGACCCTGAGAGCTGCATGGGAGCACTGAGCGACGGCGGAGGATTAGCGTCTGCACTTGGAAGGAGCTGTATCGACACCGCTGGGTGGTCATGAGCTGCGCAGGTAGGCGCTGCATGGTTTGGCTCGCAATGTGGTCCGCAAAATACAAACATATCCGTAGGGTAAATGGCAGCTCACGAGAGGGCACTCGAGGCTTGTGTGACTGTTCCTGCGACTTTCTGACTACCATAGAAAAATAAAATTTCAACGTTACTGATAACTTAACAAGACAAACAGAGAAGGCCCGAAAAAATGCCACAAAAAGAAAATCATAGTCCTGCAGATTACAAGTTAAGACTGGTTAAATATGCATCCGAAAACGGTAGCCGTCACAATATTATCATCTGAACTTTTCATGTTAACATACCTGTATGTCCATGGGACTTATAGTCCAGTGCAACTTATTTATGGTTTTATTTTCTTATAATGGATAAAGTGGCTGGTGCGACTTATACATCCGGTGCGACTTATTTATGGTTTATTTTTCTTTATAATGGATAAAGTGGCTGGTGCGACTTATACTCCGGTGCGACTTATAGTCCGGAAAAATACGGTATATAGGTGGTTGCTAACCAGGACCCAAGGCCAATTCCATAGTGTGGTGGATGTTGCAATGTTAAGTTACCAGTGCATATTTCCATATGTGACCTTTAAGACTGCAGTTTGTTTTGGATGCTTGCATTCTGTCAGAGTGGCCACATATTGATTTGTTGCAAGCTTTATGTATGTCGATTGCACTTCCTGGTGCAACCTTAGATGAAGTATATGGAGAATGGAACACACATGGTCTTGAACTAGGAACCTTCTGTTCTGGAAGTCAAGTCGAGTCTGGAAGCAAGTGCTGGTGCCATGCATCACTATACTCAAAAGAAAATGACTCATTGGATGAACTAAATTCAATTATGTGCAGGATTTCCATCTCATAAATATAGTGTAGTCCCAACTCAAAAAGATACATCCAGAAACATCGATGCAAGATCATTTAATTTGATTTAGTTGGACTACATATATTTATGAGATGTTGCCATCCAGGGTGGACAAGCACTTCATCCCCACCTCATGAAAGAAACCACTTATCTGCTGTATCCAGAAGAAATTGTTGGAGCATCCTTGGCCTTCTGCACTGCTTGGGTTGTCAACCAGATTTTTTTTTAGGTTGTGACCTTGATCATGTCTTGCTCCTCCAAAAGCTTGGTCTTCACTTGGTCTCAACCACTCCAAAACACCAAAGTCTTGGTCTTGACTCATACGTCACCCTTTTAGGTCCTGATCTTGACTCAGACTCAATATAGGCAGCCTTGTCTTCATACACATCAAACACTAAGATGTTTGGGAAGCATGCATGCTAAACATGTACCCCATTTATGGATTCCACAATCTTTGGTATACAAGTAAATAAAACAATGACAGCCAGAAATCCACTAGAGGCATGTAAACCTTGAGATCATTAAAACAAATTGGACACCAATTCCCAAACCCCGTCTTGCAATGTTAGAGTGCAGACGTAACTATCCCTTAAAAAAAAAAAAAAAAAGACTTTTATGAGCTACCCAGTCCAAAGACAAATAAACCAAAGAACAAAACCTCCATGGTGGGATAAAAATAATAATAAAAGCTCTGGCTGTAAGCAAGCCTGGCAGTCCAGAGTGGTCCTCAGAGAATAACAGGTTGTGTATTTTGGTCTCAGGTAGTGATTTTAAGAACAAATTTATCATCTGTGGCTGTTTCTAAGTGATGCAGAACTCCATAAACACACACCTGGCCATGTGACTCAGACAACATTCAACAGCACTGGTTGAAACTGAGGCCTGAAGGACAACGCTCGAGTCAACATTACTCCTCAGCTGTCGCTGCATCTGTGGTTGTAGCGGCTAAATCCCGGCGGCCTGGATTTTAACCAAAGTGTGTCTCAGCATGCGATGAGCAGTGGAAACACACGAATTCGACATGCTACTAAAAAGGTAACGGACACACGGAAGGTGAGGGGTCAAAGGCTTCAAAGCAGGTGAGCGTACTTAAAAATAAAACTAAACAAACTTAATGAGGTTATTGTTTCATCAATTCAAAACTGTGCCGCTGGTTTGCATATCAAACACACAGATGGATAAGCTACAAACAGCCTGTTCCTTATAAAAAAAGTTAATGGTACAAAGTGCCTATGACAAATTCTCTCAACACAAGGAAGTATCAAAGTACTTTTTATGATTAAAAAAAAAAGTCCAAACATATTCAGTTGCTTTCTGAGAATCGGTCAAAACGTCTTTCTAAAATAAGGCAAATTCAAAACACTGTCAACCAGATTACTGATACCTCTTTGACTTGTTTAAAAGCAGTTCTGAACTTTAATTTCTTCATTCATTCAATTTCTATATGCGCTTATTCTGATCGATGGTCACAGGGGGCTGGAGCTGATCCCAGCAGTCACAGGGCGTGAGGCGGGGTACACCCTGGATGGGACGCCAGTCCATCACAGGGCCTCCGCTTTTCTTTCCATGAAAAAAACTCCTGTAATGGTGGGAATGTGCTGGAAAAAAAGTGCTGATGTCCACATCTTCTGCCTTTTGTGAAAGTCAGACGAGTTCCCGGATCAACAAAGCTTTCACGTTGGAAATGATCTGGTTGTTCCAGCGGGGTGTGAGCCTGTCGATGGGGGCTGGGAGCGCGCCGCGCTCTCAGCAGTTGTGGGCCGTCCTTAAAGTGGCAGTAACACCCGTAATCTGTTTAATCCCCATAAAATCGTCCCTGAAAGCCATATTAATTTTTCGAACGGTGTCCACCTGGAGGTGTCTCACAGTTTCTGAAAAAAAATTGATGCAGCAAAGTTCCAAATCGTTCAGACATTTATTCGCAATAAAAATAGACGAGAGGGGTGGACCACACCTCACTCAACGCCTTCTCACAGGCGAATGACGCAACTGACAGGCATGAAAAAACTCACGCATGCGCACGAGAGTTCAAGCTTGTCTGACGCAATCACACGTGATTCAAATCCATATGGTTTTTTAAAAAAATAATAAGGTCAGATACTTTTATAACAGACCACGTATATCAATGATGTGCAGTGCACCTGGAAAGTATTCACAGTGCTTCACCTTTTCCACAATTTGTTATGTTACAGGCTTATTCAAAAATGGATGAAATTCATTTTTTTCATCAAAATTCTACACACAATACGCCATAATGACAATGTGAAAAAGTTTATATATATATATATATATATATATATATATATTTGCAAATGTATTAAAAATAAAAAACAACAACTAAGAAATCCCATTTACATAAGTATTCACAGCCTTGTCTGCCATGAAGCTCAAAATTGAGCTCAGGTGCCTCCTGTTTACACTGATCATCCTTGAGATGTTTCTACAGCTTAATTGGAGTCCACCTGGGGTAAATTCAGTTGATTGGACATGATTTGGAAAGACACACACCTGTTTACATATCAGGTCCCACAGTTGACAGTGCATGTCAGAGTACAAACCAAGCATGAAGTAAAAGGAATTGCCTGTAGACCTCTGAGACAGGATTGTCTCAAGGCACAAATCTGGGGAAGGCTATAGAAACATTTCTGCTGCTTTGAAGGTCCCAATGAGCACAGTAGCCTCCATCATCCGTAAATGGAAGAAGTTTACATCCACCAGCTGGCTGCCCATCTGAACTGAGCGATCGGGGGAGAAGGGCCTTAGTCAGGGAGGTGACCAAGAACCTGATGGTCACTCTGTCAGAACTCCAGTATTCCTCTGTGAGAGAAGAACCTTCCAGAAGGACAACCATCTCTGCAGCAATCCACCAATCAGGCCTGTATGGTAGAGTGGCCAGACAGAAGCCACTCCTTAGTAAAAGGCACATGGCAGCCCACCTGGAGTTTGCCAAAAGGCACCTGAAGGACTTTCAGACCATGAGGAACAAAATTCTCTGGTCTGAAGAGACAAAGATTGCACTCCAGGCACCATCCCTACAGTGAAGCATGGTGGTGGCAGCATCATGCTGTGGGGATGTTTTTCAGTAGTAGGAACTGGGAGACTAGTCAGGATTGAGGGAAAGATGAATGCAGCAATGTACAGAGACATCCTGGATGAAAACCTGCTCCAGAGCGCTCTTGACCTGAGACTGGCGCTGATGGTTCATCCTTCAGCAGGACAATAAGCACACAGCCAAGATATTAAAGGAGTGGCTTCAGGACAACTCTGTGAATGTCCTTGAGTGCAGTGTTGTATAAAGTACCGGAAAATAACACTTAAGTAAAAGTACAGATACCCATTAAAAAATGACTTTGGTAGAAGTTCAGTTACCGATTGAAATGTTACTCAAGTAAAAGTCTTAACGTATCTAGTATTTATTGTACTTAAGTATGACAATTAATGTACAACTAAATGTACTCAAGTATTAAAAGTAAAAGTACAAGTAAATGTTAATAATCAAAAACGGACAGATTTTTTTTATATTACAAAGTTTATCTAGGCTTGTTAGATGGTTTTATCTTTTCTGTTGTGTTTTGTTTCATTAGGTTCTTTTTGTCTCTTTCTCCAAAATTGTATTGTAACATTATTAGTCTATTATTGACTATTATTGTCTATTATGTAGACTATTATTGTTGTTGATATTATTATTAATATATGAATAAAAATAAATTTAAAAATTACAATTTGACTCTTTTACGACAACGAACGCTGAGCCATTAATTATACAGAAAACAAATCAACACAAACGTGCTGATGTGAACAGCTTAATGCTAACTTTAACATTGAAAACGCCATAGACATGCTAACACGTTAGCATCGGTCCCATTTTTAAGTTATAAAAACATCGATCAACTGTTTCAGAAGACCATAACAGGTCGATTATTAAATATTACTCACAGACATATGCTCTTCGGGGTTTTAGCGGGGAAAAATTAGGATAAAGCAAAATAAAAGATCGAAGCACTGCTTCAATCTGCAAATCACTGCTTCAATTGGTTCAAGGTTCAAAGCAAAGCCGCGCTGCAGAAACGTTGATTACAGACCCGCTGCAGGTCTGTAATCAATGTAGAGAAATTATCATTTTCCTGACAAACAAGTGCGCAACTGCAAAAAAGCCTACAGGACATGCCTCATGACAAATCGGCCTGACTTCTTGCTTGCCCTCTACTGGTGGTTGGCTCTCACTGCGGTATTGTACACTTCCTGTTCCGGAGCACAGCGGTGTTTTTCTGTATCTGTTAGCTGTTTAATCTGAGCAGTTAGATTGATCTAGTTATCTAGATTACGATTTGTTCCAGTGTAATGCCTTACATGCCTTAACTAAAGCACTCCCTCTGCTGAATCACCTCTAAATTATTTACACATTATTCACTTTGCGTGTTTTTAGGAATCCGCTAGCTTAGCGTAGCTACTAGCTCTTAGCCGATTTAGCATGGCGCTTCTCCTGTCTCTCCCGCACTTTTCTGCTCTGGGTGTGAAATGTTTAGTTATTCCTCGGCCTCCTTTAGCAGTAATGGTACTTGTAATAAGTGTAGCTTATTCGTAGCTTTGGAGGCCAGGCTGGGCAATTGGAGACTCGGCTCCGCACCGTGGAAATTCTACAGCTAGCCAGGCCCTGTAGTCGTGCGGACCAATGTAGCTTAGCCGCCGTTAGTTACCCCCTGGCAGATCCCGAGCAGCTGGGAAAGCAGGCTGACTGGGTGACTGTGAGGAGGAAGCGTAGTCCTAAACAGAAGCCCGTGTACACCGCCAACCTGTTCACCATCTCTAACCGTTTTTCCCCACGTGACGACACAACCCGCCGAGGATCAAACTCTGGTTATTGGCGACTCTGTTTTGCGAAATGTGAAGTTAGCGACACCAGCAACCATAGTCAGTTGTCTTCCGGGGGCCAGAGCAGGCGAACATTGAAGGAAATTTGAAACTGCTGGCTAAGGCTAAGCGTAAATTTGGTAAGATTGTAATTCACGTCGGCATAATGACACCCGGTTACGCCAATCGAGGTCACTAAAATTAACATTAAATCGGTGTGTAACTTTGCAAAAACAATGTCGGACTCTGTAGTTTTCTCTGGGCCCCTCCCCAATCAGACCGGGAGTGACATGTGTTAGCCGCATGTTATCCTTGAATTGCTGGCTGTCTGAGTGGTGTCCCAAAAAATGAGGTGGGCTTCATAGATAATTGGCAAGCTTCTGGGGAAAACCTTGTCTTGTTAGGAGAGACTGCATCCATCCCACTTTGGATGGAGCAGCTCTCATTTCTAGAAATCTGGCCAATTTTCTTAAATCCTCCAAACCGTGACTATCCAGGGTTGGGACCAGGAAGCAGAGTTGTAGTCTTACACACCTCTCTGCAGCTTCTCCCCTGCCATCCCCTCATTACCCCATCCCCGTAGAGACGGTGCCTGCTCCAGACTACCAATAACCAGCAAAAATCTATTAAGCATAAAAATTCAAAAAGAAAAAATAATATAGCACCTTCAACTGCACCACAGACTAAAACAGTTAAATGTGGTCTATTAAACATTAGGTCTCTCTCTTCTAAGTCCCTGTTGGTAAATGATATAATAATGGATCAACATATGATTTATTCTGCCTTACAGAAACCTGGTTACAGCAGGATGAATATGTTAGTTTAAATGAGGTCAACACCCCGAGTCACACTAACTGTCAGAATGCTCGTAGCACGGGCCGGGGCGGAGGATTAGCAGCAATCTTCCATTCCAGCTTATTAATTAATCAAAAACCCAGACAGAGCTTTAATTCATTTGAAAGCTTGATCTTAGTCTTGTCCATCCAAATTGGAAGTCCCAAAAAACAGTTATTTGTTATTATCTATCGTCCACCTGGTCATTACTGTGAGTTCTCTGTGAATTTTCAGACCTTTTGTCTGACTTAGTGCTTAGCTATAAGATAATTATAGTGGGCGATTTTAACATCCACACAGATGCTGAGAATGACAGCCTTAACACTGCATTTAATCTATTATTAGACTCTATTGGCTTTGCTCAAAAAGTAAATGAGTCCACCACCACTTTAATCATATCTTAGATCTTGTTCTGACTTATGGTATGGAAATAGAAGACTTAACAGTATTCCCTGAAAACTCCTTCTGTCTGATCATTTCTTAATAACATTTACATTTACTCTGATGGACTACCCAGCAGTGGGGAATAAGTTTTAACTACCTAGAGGTCTTTCAGAAGCACGTAACTAGGTTTAAGGATATCCTTCTTATTCTGTTCTTAATGCCATATACCAACACAGTGCAGAGTAGCTACCTAAACTCTGTAAGTGAGTAGAGTATCGTCTAAATCCTCATTGAAGACAACTTGGATGCTGTAGCTCCTCTAAAAAGAGAGCTTTAAATCAGAAGTGCCTGACTCCGTGGTAAACTCACATCGTAGCTTAAAGCAGATAACCCATAAGTTGGAGAGGAAATGGCGTCTCACTAATTTAGAAGATCTTCACTTAGCCTGGAAAAGAGTCTGTTGCTCTATAAAAAAGCCCTCCGTAAAGCTAGGACATTTTTCTACTCATCACTAATTGAAGAAATAGGACCAACCCCAGGTTTCTTTTCAGCACTGTAGCCCTGCAAAGAGTCAGAGCTCTATTGAGCTGAGTATTCCATTAACTTTAACTAGTAATGACTTCATGACTTTCTTTGCTAACAAAATTTAACTATTAGAGAAAAAATTACTCATAACCATCCCAAAGACGTATCGTTATCTTTGGCTGCTTTCAGTGATGCCGGTTTGGTTAGACTCTTTCTCTCTGTGTTTCTGTCTGAGTTATTTTCGTAGACTTCATCCAAACCATCAACTGTTTATTAGACCCCATTCCTACCAGGCTGCTCAGGAAGCCCTACCATTATTAATGCTTCGATCTTAAATATGATCAATATTGTTAGTTGGCTATGTACCACAGGCTTTTAAGGTGGCAGTAATTAAACCATTACTTAAAAAGCCATCACTTGACCCAGCTATCTTAGCTAATTATAGGCCAATCTCCAACCTTCCTTTTCTCTCAAAATTCTTGAAAGGGTAGTTGTAAAACAGCTAACTGATCATCTGCAGAGGATGGTCTATTTGAAGATTTCAGTCAGGTTTTAGAATTCATCATAGTACAGAAACAGCATTAGTGAAGGTTACAAATGATCTTCTTATGGCCTCGGACAGTGGACTCATCTCTGTGCTTGTTCTGTTAGACCTCAGTGCTGCTTTTGATACTGTTGACCATAAAATTTATTACAGAGATTAGAGCATGCCATAGGTTAAAGGCACTGCGCTGCGGTGGTTTGAATCATATTTGTCTAATAGATTACAATTTGTTCATGTAAATGGGGAATCTTCTTCACAGACTAAAGTTAATTATGGAGTTCCACAAGGTTCTGTGCTAGGACCAATTTATTCACTTATACATGCTTCCCTTAGGCAGTATTATTAGACGGTATTGCTTAAATTTTCATTGCTACGCAGATGATACCCAGCTTTATCTATCCATGAAGCCAGAGGACACACCAATTAGCTAAACTGCAGGATTGTCTTACAGACATAAAGACATGGATGACCTCTAATTTCCTGCTTTTAAACTCAGATAAAACTGAAGTTATGTACTTGGCCCCCAAATCTTAGAAACATGGTGTCTAACCAGATCCTTAGTCTGGATGGCATTACCTGACCTCTAGTAATACTGTGAGAAATCTTGGAGTCATTTTTGATCAGGATATGTCATTCAAAGTGCATATTAAACAAATATGTAGGACTGCTTTTTTGCATTTACGCAATATCTCTAAAATCAGAAAGGTCTTGTCTCAGAGTGATGCTGAAAAACTAATTCATGCATTTATTTCCTCTAGGCTGGACTATTGTAATTCATTATATCAGGTTGTCCTAAAAGTTCCCTAAAAAGCCTTCAGTTAATTCAAAATGCTTCAGCTAGAGTACTGACGGGACTAGAAGGAGAGAGCATATCACCCATATTGGCCTCTCTTCATTGGCTTCCTGTTAATTCTAGAATAGAATTTAAAATTCTTCTTCTTACTATAAGGTTTTGAATAATCAGGTCCCATCTTATCTTAGGGACCTCGTAGTACCATATCACCCCAATAGAGCGCTTCGCTCTCAGACTGCAGGCTTACTTGTAGTTCTAGGGTTTGTAAGAGTAGAATGGGAGGCAGAGCCTTCAGCTTTCAGGCTCCTCTCCTGTGGAACCAGCTCTCAATTCAGATCAGGGAGA
Organism: Thalassophryne amazonica; assembly: GCF_902500255.1. Taxonomy (NCBI): domain Eukaryota; kingdom Metazoa; phylum Chordata; class Actinopteri; order Batrachoidiformes; family Batrachoididae; genus Thalassophryne; species Thalassophryne amazonica. The sequence goes on from NC_047110.1 coordinate 102,950,785, forward strand.
CAGACACCCTCTCTACTTTTAAGATTAGGCTTAAAACTTTCCTTTTTGCTAAAGCTTATAGTTAGGGCTGGATCAGGTGACCCTGAACCATCCCTTAGTTATGCTGCTATAGACGTAGACTGCTGGGGGTTCCCATGATGCACTGTTTCTTTCTCTTTTTGCTCTGTATGCACCACTCTGCATTTAATCATTAGTGATCGATCTCTGCTCCCCTCCACAGCATGTCTTTTTCCTGGTTCTTCCCTCAGCCCCAACCAGTCCCAGCAGAAGACTGCCCCTCCCTGAGCCTGGTTCTGCTGGAGGTTTCTTCCTGTTAAAAGGGAGTTTTTCCTTCCCACTGTAGCCAAGTGCTTGCTCACAGGGGGTCGTTTGACCGTGGGGTTTTACATAATTATTGTATGGCCTTGCCTTACAATATAAAGCGCCTTGGGGCAACTGTTTGTCGTGATTTGGTGCTATATAAAAAAAAATTGATTGATTGATTGATTGACTTCATTGCAGTCACTAGTATCAGTGGTGTCTCTGGGTGAAAACATGACTTTTTTCATGTGTGTATGTGTTTTTTTTTTGGTAACGAGTAACGGCTTGGCGCATAGAAAATGTATCGGAGTAGACATATGCAATTAACGTCGGAAATGTAGTGAAGTAAAAGTGAAAGTAAGCTGAATTAAAAAAAACCTCAAGTAAAGTACAAAACGTACTTAAGTACAGTAGTAAAGTATTTTTACTTTGTTACTACACAACACTGCTTGAGTGGCCCAGCCAGAGCCCAGACCCGAATCCTATTGAACATCGCTGGAGAGATCTGAAAATGGGTGTGCACTGACGCTCCCCATCCAACCTGATGGAGTTTGAGAAGTGCAGCAAAGAGGTGCACCAAGTTTGTGGCATCATATTCAAGAAGACTTGAGGCTGTAATTAGTGCCAATGGTACATCAGAGTCTTGAGCAATGGGTGTGAATATTTATGTGCATGTGATTTCTTAGATTATTTTTAATACATTTGCAAAAATCCCCCATCCCCAAAACCTTTTTTCCATGATGTCATTATGGGGTGTTGTGAGTAGAATTTTGAGGGACAAAATGAATTTATTCCATTCTGTAATAAGGCTGTAACATAACAAAATGTGGAAAAAGTGAAGTGCTGTGAATACTTTCTAGATGCTCCATACAATAATTCTAGCTCAAAAATAAACAAAATACATGATTTAACTTATGTAATATCAAACTATATGGAGATAACACTATCCTCAACTCAACATTCCCCAACAACTTTTTAATTACCTCACTTATTGAGTAAAACAATGAAGTACAATGTATTATATAAAACTTGGTGTATGTGTGTCTGCCTTTGACTGGCCTGTTGCCACACATACTCGCACACACACTTAGTCAAGCAATTCCAAGACCTATTCTGCTTTTGGCCACCCAAGTATAAAAAAAAGGCGAAATTCCAAATGTGTTCAGTAATATAATGTAAATGCAAACATCCATCTTATGTCCGAGCAGTCAGTAAACACGATCAGAAGTAAAAGATGGCTCAAAGTGGAAGCAGGTTATCTGTGGAGGAAGAGACGACATCATGTCTGAGGCTCTGAGCTGTGAAGAAACAGATGAACATCAACAGAGACAAAGCAGAAGGGGAAGCATTTGTCTTTGATATTTGTATCACACAGGAGGCACCCCCCATCCCTCACAGATAAAAAAAAAAACTGTCCAAAATCCAACGTTGAAAGGTGAGAAAGCAGCTGTTTGCCTTCTCCCTGCTGCTTTACCGCAAACAGGAGTCTGGATGTTACGCTCAGGTAAGCGACGCTTAAATCAGTAGCATGCCCGAGGCGCGCGCGCGTGCGCACACACACACACACACACACCAAACTCTCTCTCAAAATCCATGGAGAACTTAGAAACAGACTGTCCACGAATTACCAGCCAGTCAAGGAAGAAATGTGTCTGACCTAAATGAGCTGAGAAGAGGCTCTAAAGGCTCAAAAACTGGACAGTGATGAACAAGAAGTGAGCAGGTAGCCACATCATCGGCCACACCGCAAAGCGAACACAGGCTACTGTAATGCCCGTGTCTGTCTGTCTGTCCATGACCTCTCCAAAACACAAAGAGCTATTTTAATCAACTTTGGTGGATAAACAGAGGTTACGTCAAGGTCACAGGCTAAAGGTCAAGTTCATATCAGAGGCCATTCCTTACTGTGAGTGGTGATATCTTCACAAGACAAACAGCAACTTCAACTCAATTCTGTGGATAAACACAGTGGACTATCCTTATCTAATACAGGTCAAAGGTCAAAATCAGAACTCATTCTCTAATGTCTGATGTCAAACTGGCGGATAAAATCAGTGGACTGTCCTCTCATAATACAGGTGACATCAAACTCACAGGTCTAGGTTCAAGGTCAGAGGTCCTTATCTAAAATCTATTAAAGGTGCCATGAATGAAATTTTATTCATGCTTATAGCTGACTACAACTACTTTCTGCATAAAGATTTTGTGGCTCAATGGCAAATTGGGTAGGGAATGATGCATCACTCCCTCTGTGGTTTAAGCTTTTCTGTTTCTGGTGTCGTCGACCGAACGGTCCCCTCTAAAAATTGATCTGCCCTGCCTTCACTGTGCCTTCTTTGCGCATAAGTCTGAGACTGACTCTGAGTCTTACTCTCTACATCTAAAGTGATCAAAGGGAATAATGTGATTATTAACCATCAGATGACAAAGTAAAAAAATCATTCTAAAGTCAGTTTTAAGCAGAAACAAGGCCGTTTTAAGCAGAAAACAAGGTGATAATCGGTAAATTGCTACTGACGCTGCGAAATGACCTAGGTGCAGCAGCAGCACATCAGACTCAGACGTGTTGCTGCTGCGCTCTGATTGGTCCCCCATCTTTTATTAGAAAACAATGCTGAATTTAAGTGGAAATAATTCTTATACAAAAGCTTCAGATATCTGTCGCTGAGATAGATGATGACTGGAGAGCAGTTTGAAGCAGAAACAAGGTGATGGTGAATTGCTGCTGACACTCAGAAATGACGATGCTGATGCTCTGAAATGACACATGATTCTTAGGGAGGACCAATCGGTCGGCGACACCACTTCACATTTTCAGTTTGGGTGTTCATGTATGTTTAGTGTATGTGAGTCCCACCCTGTGAAACTGTTTCCCATCCCCCTGTTTATATAGAGACAAAAGGACTCACTGCTCCCAGCGCAAGATGGTGAACGGCAGCCACTAAAAATGCCTCTGGCTGAGAACATGGTCTGAAAAGAATAGTTTCCAGTCCATGTTTTAGTCCATGTACAGAGCTGTTAGACCTATTAAACGTTTCCAACTGCTGTTCATTGTGCTCTATTATGAAGAGAGGAGTGGAAGAACAGGAAGAAGCTTTGTTTACATCCTGAAGCGTGGTGCAAGTGGGACATCTAGTGGCAGAAAAATAATTCATAGCACCTTTAATGACCGTATCTCGGGAACTAGATGACGTACTGAAATGTGATTTTCTGCATAGACCTCTGCTCTCCAGGGGCTTACAAATATATCAGACCCCTGACATCAATGATATCTCACGATGACGTGAACTGCAGTTGATTTATTAGTTGGCGGCAACAAGGTGCTGGAATCATCTGGATGCCTTGTTTTATATGGATACTTTTTAAAGTATTTTTATGGAAGCTTAATTTTAGTTAGATGTGATTGTTTCCTCAGCCAATGAGGTTTTGTGGTGACCACTGAAGACCAGACGCCACCTCAGTCCCTACTCAATTTGTCACCTTATGAAAGCCCAAGTGAATTCTGCCTGCAGCTTAAATGCTTCAGGGATCGATGACATAATGACTTCCCCGGGTTCATCAGCTCCAAGATGTTCTTTTAGAGGCCGAAAAGTCATTTCCTCATGTGCTGCGGGAGACAACACTCACTCTGGACAGACTGCCTGCACTCTGCAGACAGGCGGTGCAACGAGAAAATAGATCCATCAATCTCCACTTAATGTTGAAAACATTTGAGCTCAAACTCGACGGTTGCTTTATACTGAAGTGAAAATGACCCGAATTAATCACTGGATGGATCTGCTCAACGAAGCCCTGTGGCGCTCAGAGTCACAATGTGCTGCTATTGTCAATAAATGTTTAAAGCTACACTATGAGGTTTGAGAAAAAGCTAATTTAAACCTATACCAATTCCAGAAGGCGGTGATTTATCTTAGCACTGAGCTCATTGAGCAGTCAGCATTCATACAGTACATGAAGCTATTCCATAAGATATTTTCCACCATCTCATTGACATTTTATTTAAAGAACTGTTGAGCAGACTAAGGCCACAACTTAATTTAACTGATTACTATAGGGGCGGGGTGCAAAAATGCGATTATTATTACTTCTTCTTTCGGCTCCTCCTGTTAGGGGTCACCACAGCAGATAATCCATCTCCATCTCAACCTGTCCTCTGAATCTTCTTCTGCCACCCAAACCATCCACGTTCTCCCTATCTAAATCAATAAACATACGCTTTGGCCTCCCTCTTGTCTGCCTGGTGCTGCCAGCTTCAGCATTCTTCTCCCTATATTCCCCCCATCCTTCCATTTCAATCTCACCTCTCTCACGCTGTCTCATGCTCTTTCTCAATCTTGTCCATCCTTGACAAATTTTGTTTGCACTCTATATAGGCTTTGAGCCCATTTGATGCAGGAGGTTATCTACTGATTCTGTACTGTGTCCTGTCCTTGCTATGGCAAGTCACTTTCCCAGCCACGACCAGTATCCATTTACAGCTGGGTGGACTGGGGCAATGCAAATCAGAATCAGAATTGAATTTATTGCCAAGAGAGTTCTCACATACAAAGAATTTGATCTGGTGTCATTGGTGCATAAACAACAATAATAAAAAAAAAAATTCTGTAAGAAGTAATAGGTGCATAAACAACAGTGAAAAGAAAAGAAAAAAAAAATAGATGAAATGTCCTGTCCAAGGACACAAACATGCAGTGACCAGGAATCAAACCCAGGTTCCCAATGGATCACGACATCTGTTGCCGTCATCTTGACCATCAGAGTTCAAAATTAAATTTTTCTTCCCCCTTAGAAAAAGCTCATTTTATTATATTGGTTTATAAGATTGTGAATCCTTTATTTGAATGCTGAGGCTCAAAATGAGAGTGGTGCCCAATGCAAAAAAATTTCCTTTTATGACCGAAAAGGGACTACACCTTTAAGGGCGTGTACCCCCCACCCCTCAGAAAGATTTTAAAATTCATAGCATTTTTCCTGCATACTAAAGCAATTTGTAAAACTAAACACCAACTCTCTAGTCATTTTTAAACAATTTTTATTTTAAACACTGTAAATCTTCTGAGGACAGTCAAATGAGCTGAGCTGTGCAAATTAAGTAAATAATTGTGCATGCAGCAACTTTCATCAATCAGCCTTTGTTTATGCAAGACCTTTCCCATACTTTCCCTAATGCCCCCCCCCCAAGTACAAAAAAGTGTGTAAACCTAGTTAGCTAGTTAGCTAATTAGCGACGCTGTACCCTTCACTGCTAAGACTAAACTAGCAAAGCTACCCTTTTTTGTAAGCAGATTAGCTTTTCAGCTAACTTTGAAAGTCATTAGCAGACCAGTTAGCTTCCAATTTAGTTCTGCTAACTTTAAGTTAACTTACTTTTTTTGGGGGGGGGGGGGGGGGGGGGAAGTAAAAAGGTTAATAGTCCAAAACATTTTCAAACCCTACAATCCTACATGTTTATTCCTGTTGGAATTAAAACAATAAGTGAATAAGTGAAACTGACATTGTTGCTGTCTGACCAAGTTCTTTCTCTGGTCCGTGAATGCTTGCACAGCCCAAATGTAACCCACAAGTTGTTTTAGTAGAGGTGGGCGGATCGATCCTAATATCGATAATATCGGTACCAACGCTGGTATTGATTGAATGATCCTCATGTAAAAAGATCAATAGTCAAGCTTTTTTTCTCTCCCGCACGCACCGACTGCTGTGCACGCAGATTCATGAGAGTCTACTCTCTGTCTGTAAGAGCAGTGCTGCGGTGGTTCCGGTTCACTTTGGATGTTACACTGTTACCGTCCGCTCGACACAAACAAAACGGAGTAATTCTAACATTATTTTATTTTATTTCTTTGTGGCTGACTGGATAATTTAATAGCCAAGCCACTCGGTGGGGGAGAGGAGATCTCATGGCGCAGCTGTGTTACAGAGGGACTTTTCTTCACTGTTTTAGACACAGTTTTGGATAATCAGGAAGCTTTATATGGATTATTTTCTTCATGCATCCCACTGAAACTAACAGGTAAGAATTTATATTTACGACATGTCTTTTACTCCGCCAATCAATGCATTAATGGAAGTACAACGCCTGGCAAAATTATGGAATCACCGGCCTCGGAGGATGTTCATTCAGTTGTTTAATTTTGTAGAAAAAAAGCAGATCACAGACATGACACAAAACTAAGTCATTTCAAATGGCAACTTTCTGGCTTTAAGAAACACTAAGAAATCAGGAAAAAAAATTGTGGCAGTCAGTAACGTTCTTTTAGACCAAGCAGAGGGAAAAAATATGGAATCACTCAATTCTGAGGAAAAAATTATGGAATCATGAAAAAAAAAGAACGCTCCAACATCACTGTATTTTGTTGCACCACCTCTGGCTTTTATAACAGCTTGCAGTCTCTGAGGCATGGACTTAATGAGTGACAAACAGTACTCTTCATCAATCTGGCTCCAACTTTCTCTGATTGCTGTTGCCAGATCAGCTTTGCAGGTTGGAGCCTTGTCATGGACCATTTTCTTCAACTTCCACCAAAGATTTTCAATTGGATTAAGATCCGGACTATTTGCAGGCCATGACATTGACCCTATGTGTCTTTTTGCAAGGAATGTTTTCACAGTTTTTGCTCTATGGCAAGATGCATTATCATCTTGAAAAATGATTTCATCATCCCCATCATCCTCAACGTAAACTTGTGCATTTATTGATGATGTAATGACGCATCCAGTGCAAAAGTTCCAGCATCATCACCTTGCCCAATGCAGATTCGAGATTCATCACTGAATATGACTTTCATCCAGTCATCCACAGTCCACATTGCTTTTCCTTAGCCCATTGTAACCTTGTTTTTCTGTTTAGGTGTTAATGATGGCTTTCGTTTAGCTTTTCTGTATGTAAATCCCATTTCCTTTAGGCGGTTTCTTACAGTTCGGTCACAGACGTTGACTCCAGTTTCCTCCCATTCGTTCCTCATTTGTTTGTTGTGCATTTTCGATTTTTGAGACATATTGCTTTAAGTTTTCTGTCTTGACGCTTTGATGTCTTCCTTGGTCTACCAGTATGTTTGCCTTTAACAACCTTCCCATGTTGTTTGTATTTGGTCCAGAGTTTAGACACAGCTGACTGTGAACAACCAACATCTTTTGCAACATTGCGTGATGATTTACCCTCTTTTAAGAGTTTGATAATCCTCTCCTTTGTTTCAATTGACATCTCTCGTGTTGGAGCCATGATTCATGTCAGTCCACTTGGTGCAACAGCTCTCCAAGGTGTGATCCTCCTTTTTAGATGCAGAACGAGCAGATCTGATTTGATGCAGGTGTTAGTTTTGGGGATGAAAATTTACAGGGTGATTCCATAATTTATTCCTCAGAATTGAGTGAGTCCATATTTTTTTCCCTCTGCTTGGTCTAAAAAAGTAACCGTTACTGACTGCCACAATTTTTTTCCTGATTTCTTATAGTGTTTCTTAAAGCCAGAAAGTTGCCATTTGAAATGACTTTAGTTTTGTGTCATGTCTGTGATCTGCTTTTTTTCTACAAAATTAAACAACTGAATGAACATCCTCCGAGGCCGGTGATTCCATAATTTTTGCCAGGGGTTGTATTTCGGTTGTTTAAGCCGTAAGGTTCAAAGCGTGTGCAAAAAGCAGCTTTAGTTCATAAATTACTGTGTTTATAATACCGAGATATACTGTGTTTTACTGTTTTTGAAAGATGATGACAGTGTTTGGGTTTTATTTTTTATTCATTAATTTTTCATGCATTCTTTTTGTGTTTGTGATCTTGATTCACCCAGCCGCCCCTGCGGCACTTAAAGTGAACCTGGTTTATCAGAAGTCGACAGTTTAATCTGATGTGGCTGCGTCCGAATCAATACTAAAAGTTTATTGGTTATCATGTATATCTTGTATTACAGTAACCGATTGTAGCAGTTTATCGATTTAGCGTCATAATAAGATACTTTTCAGTTATCGATTAATGGTTACGAAGCTAACTTTTTGATTAGCGGTGCCCAATAATAATACCTAATTACCCAAATATAAGAGCCTATCACAGTTTAAACAAACGCACTGGCTTGCGTTTATGTTCGATCCTCTTGTAAAGTGCCCTTGTAGTGTAACTTTGTGATATGTGCAGCCGGCTCATCAAATGAATGAAAACCGATGGTGTTCAGGCTCAAACATTCCATTGTCCAGCAGCAGCCACAGAAAGGTGGATGATGTTCCACTGCAGACAAGTGACTGACGATGTTCCTCTGAGAAATAAACCAGCTCATTATATTGTGCATGACAAGCAGACCCAAGCTGAACATGATCTGCAAACTGAATGACCGTATCAGCTGCCAGGCTGGTAGAACTGCCCATTTCTAACTCCTCATTAAACTAGTCGCTCCTTGCAGCATTGTCTCCACCATTGATTAGGTGTGATCAGTAAGCCTAATCCAAAGTATTATTTTTTCTATGAACACTGAATTAATATTTGCTGCTGGAGGGATTTACACTTGGACAAATATTTTCATGCTTATTTGTTGTTTTTCAAGGTGGTGAACCAGTAAACCCCAATCAAAATATCTGTAAGTGCTCAACTTGCACGGAGGTTCATTGACCTTGTCAGTAACACTTATGTCTCTGCATCTTCATCCTTTGAGGTGGAGAGTTTCCCCTGAGACAAGGTGAGTAGTCTAGTGGTTTAAGTGGTTGGCTTGAGACCAGAGGATCCTCGGTTCAAACTTGTCAAGTCAGAAAATCACTAACGGACAAGGTCCTAATCGCCAAGTTTGCTCCTGGAACATCTTGCAGCTGAGTTGAGCTGCCATGGCAGCACCTTGACATAGGTGTGTGAGTGTCTGTGTGAACGTGAAGCATTATTATAAAGCCCTTTGAGCTTCTGATTCAAATGGAAAAGCACTATGTAAATGCGGTCCATTTCCATTCACGAGCTTCTAGAGTTATCCTGTTGCCAGACAGAGCTGATATCTTTACAGGAGAACAAAGATCCAAGTTTTTTACCTATGATAATGGTAGCCCTGTGGCCAGCTAGGTGTGGCAGATAACACCTTTACAAGACAGCTTGTAAATCAGCAGTGATTTACAAAACAACACAAGCAGAGCCACCAAACACAACCCTATTAGACAAAACCAAATTATAAGAAAACAAACTATGTGACGCATTGGAAAAAAATCAACTAAAAACCAGTGCACATAACACGAGGTGGAGACCGAGCTGGACTTCCTAACCACCTGCTCCCTGTACCAAGACATCAGAGACATACTTCCCCACAGATCACAAACACCCAAAGACTTTGAGAGCATGACCGACATGGACAAACTTCCATAACTGTTGGATAAAGTACAAACAGTGTGCAAACACAGTAGGAAGGTTTGTGAGCTTCTGTGACACAAAGAAGGAAGAAACAACGGACATAAACTATCATAAACCCAAACAGGAGATTAAACTGCTATGTCACTTATCTACATACAACACAGCACATTTTATAGGATAGTATAATTTTACACCAAAAGCACAATTTTTACTATTATTTCAACCCTGCATCTCCTGTTTACACATTTATTTACTGTAGAATATTGACTGTATGTAGATCTTCTTAATTCTTATTTTTTGCTTGCTTTGACAGTGTAAACGTATATTTATAAAGCTCCATTAAAATGAAACAGAGGTGTTAATGTGCACCTCCCGAAACACCCATCAAATCGACAAAGCTAACTGCTTGTCGCTGTCATTCGTAGCTAATGTGACTGTAGATTCAGGGTCCTGCTGTTACCCGTCTTACTGTGCGGTCGTGAGATTTAGACGGCAAGCTGTGATCTCAAGTGATGACTTTGGTTCTACCCATGGGTACTATTGGAATCACTCTGTGTCAAACGCATGGTTAAGTAGGGAGACTCAGATGAGCTGTACCACTTTGTACAGCAAGGAATGTCAGCTACAAACATTTTGGCCATTTATTATCTCAAAACAGTCCTTACTTATCTTACTGAAATTTAACTCAAGTGATTGTGTCTTATATTAATTCATAGAATATTTTGACTCGAAGTTGGACAAATGTACTTGCTAAGATCTTGTAGCGCAACACACCACACAGGCCTCCACAAAGACAACGAACTATCCAAACACAGACACACAAACGAGTTCCAGAGCTTAATGAGGTCTAACTGCATGTTTAGTCCCAGCACAATCATATTCTCTAGCTGTTATATATGATTGTATTACCAGTGTTTACCCAACACTCTTCTTCATTTCATTTTCTGTAATAATCCATGAAAGCAGCCTTAACGATCTCAGATGAAGTGAACAATATGTCTCATTAAACGTCCTATTTCTCTGCTGCACGTCTGCGGGTCTAACAGACTCGAGCCAGAGTAAAACGTTGTTCTAATGAAATATTATCTAATTGCAAGCGTTTGATATCTAGGCCAGGCCTGCAGCTTGTGATTCGAGGTAAGTAAAACTAGAAAAAGCCTCCACATTTATCTAGCGGCCTCCTGCAGATCCTCCTGGGTTTCAGTAATTATTCTCCTGCTTACCAGCCATTACGGTAAAACAACAACAACTGACTTTGGGTCATCTGGATGGCGAAGCTTTCTGAACTTTTATTATCGTTTCATGATGGAAAGTCGCAGACGGCGAGCGCTTACTTAACCTCTTCTGATAAACTGAAGCAGATACCAGTCACTTAAAAGACAAGGTTATTTCCCAGTAGAGAAGCAAAGAATCACTCCATTGATTATGACACCTCCGTCTTTTTTGTTGTTGTTCTCAGCTCTCTGTGGCGCAGTGCAGCTGCTACTTTTTTAATCTTTATCGAGAATACTGACTCAGGACCTTCTGTTTCTCAGCAACGGGCTAACAGGAAAGTGACGAACACCTTCGAAACCACACCAGTAACATGGCCTTAGTCTGATGTAGAGATGACCTGATCGCAGTTCCCCCTCCATCCTGGTCATTTTCATGAGATATCTTCTGACACATTACAATAGAGTTAAACATTTGAAGTATTTCTTATCACACTCCTAGTGATCCATTAAAATTGCAGCACAGCCATTTGGGCCGTGATTTCATTCTGTCATACTGACATTTTGATGCCAATATATACATAAAAATGGCAATGATTCAGAACAATTAATTCTCAACATTATGACAAAGAAATGTATTACAGGCTTGATGTTTTACACTTTAAAATGAACTTTATTATAAATAAATGTAAATATAACCAACAATCACCCACTCTAAATGAAAACAAATGGCAGCTGGTTGCTTTTTCCTTTGTCTCTTGTAGTTAATGTAACCAAGGGGCGATGGGGTCCCAAACATCCTTGACCGCAATGTGAACAATGCCGAACAATTTGTAAGCACCCTCTACTAGACAAATTATGTAATGGCAACCACTTCCAACAGCCAAGAGTTTTTCTACATTGTTTATATCCTAAAATAAAAGGTTTCATATCAGCAAAAAAATATTGACACTGATATGTTTGTGAAAGGTTCATATAACTATACAGTAAGACGGGTAGCACCAGGACCCTAAGACCTGCACCAGCTTCAGTTCAACTATATATAACATCAAGTTTGTAAAAATACCTCAGGTTAATAAAAACCGAAAGCACGGTTCTCATTTCCATATTTCATTATATTAAAGGTGCAACAAATGATTAGTGCCCAATAGATGTTGCACCAAAACACCAGCTTTCCTTTGCATCCCCCCACACACTTTGATGAAACTGGGTTTGGAACCATTGCTTTAACAGACAACTGGAATTTTTCATCTAAAAAAAAAAAAAGAAACAAAACAAAAGAAGAAAAACAATGAGAAGAACTTGTGAGAGATAAATACAAATCATCTGAAATTCATGTTGCTACAATTTTCTGCAGAGAAGTAATCAGGCTGACTGATAATCATACGCTCTTACAGCTTTACAAACAGTGTTTCTTCCTCCCTTTGATTAAAAAGTAAATGTGAGAAATTAAATTAAGCAATTTTACAGGTAGCATAAACACATCTTGCTTGTCTCCAGGGATGTTGGGGGATATTCCAAGGAACAAGACTGACATAAACATGGTGTACTACAGAAAGTACTTCTGCAGAATAAAAAAGGCAGTGGAAGCAGCAATCACAGTCACTGCCTAGTGCATGAAACTTACACACGCCTGCACGAGCTGTGAGGTGTCACTTCACTATGATGGTGGTAGGATCAAGCAAGACTGAAATTATGTTTGTGAAGGTCCAGTATTTCAGTACAAATTCATGGTTTGGCTTTACATCAGTAACAGAACTATGGAAAACTTTTTGTGAGGCAGAATCCTTCACAGTTGCCAGAGCTGCTTTCAGGCCTGTAGTTTATAGCCATGGATTAACACAGCGCCCTGGCCTCTCTGTGGCTCCCTTCATCATTCAGGTTCCACAAGGCTGCCATCAATGGTGGAGAGAGGAGGCGTGGTCTCACTCCGGCAGAGTCAATTCTCTCATCCTCCACCAAAGGCTCTACGATTACACAGTCTGTAATGAATAATTTAGCTTTTCCTAATCACCCTGTAAGCTGCCTTCATTTAAAAGCAGGCTTCCTTCTAGCACAGTGATTAGAGCTGTGAGCCAAGGTGACGGAGGCAGATTAGAAGAAAATTAAGACCGGCCTGTTCTGAACGGTGCCATCCCACCGAACAGTGCTGCTCCATTAGCTCCGCTCATTACTGACCAGGCAAATGTCATCACCATGCACAGGAGGTACCTCCAAAAAATGGAACCTTTATTGAGCCAAATAACTTCATGAAGAGCATCAAGCCTCAACCCATATTTCAGCTGACTAATAAAACGCAGACAAATATCTCATAAAGCAAAGCAAAGGGAAGAGATTATTATAACCCCAATTCCAATGAAGTTGGGATTTTATGTAAAATGTAAATAAAAACAGAATACAATGATTTGCAAATCCTCTTCTTACCTATATTCAATTGAATACACCACAAAGACAAGATATTTAATGTTCAAACTGATAAACTTTATTGTTTTTGTGCAAATATTTGCTCATTTTTGAAATGGATGCCTGCAACATGTTTCAAAAAAGCTGGGACAGTGGTATGTTTACCACTGTGTTACATCACCTTTCCTTCTAACAACACTCAATAAGCATTTGGGAACTGAGGGCACTAATTGTTGAAGCTTTGTAGGTGGAATTCTTTCCCATTATTGCTTCATGTACGACTTCAGTTGTTCAACAGTCTGGGATCACTGTTGTTGTATTTTGCACTTCATAATGCCCCACACATTTTAAATGGGTGACAGGTCTGGACTGCAGGCAGGCCAGTCTAGTACCCGCACTCTTTTACTACGAAGCCACGCTGTTGTAACACGTGCAGAATGTGGGTTGGTACTGTCTAGCTGAAATAAGCAGGGACGTCCCTGAAAAAGACGTTGCTTGGATGGCAGCATGTGTTGCTCCAAAATCTGGATGTACCTTTCAGCACTGATGGTGCCATCACAGATGTGTAAGTTGTCCATGCCATGGGCACTAACACACCCACATACCATCACAAATGCTGGCTTTTGAACTTTGAGCTGGTAACAGTCTGGATGCTCTTTTTCCTCTTTTGTCCGTAGAGAACACGATGTCCATGATTCCAAAAAACAATTTGAAATGGTGGACTCATCAGACCACAGCACATTTTTCCACTTTGCATCTGTCCATTTCAAAGGAGCTCAGGCCCAGAGAAGGTGGCGGCGTTTCTGGATGTTGTTGATATATGGTTTTCACTTTGCATGGTAGAGTTGTAACTTGCACTGTAGATGTAGCGACGAACTGTGTTAACTGACAATGGTTTTCTGAAGTGTTCCTGAGCCCACGCGGTAAGATCCTTTACACAATGATGTCGGTTTTTAATGCGTTGTCGCCCGAGGGATCAAAGGTCACAATTGAATGCTGAGAAACACTGTACTTAAACCGTTGGACTATTTTTTGATTGTAGTTGTTCACAAAGTGGTGATTCTCGCCCCATCTTTGCTTGTGAACAGCTGAGCCTTTTGGGATGCTCCTTTTATACCCAATCCTGACACCACATGTTCCAATTAACCTGTTCACTGTGGAATATTCCAAACAGGTGTTCTTTGAGCATTCAATCAACTTTCCCAGTCTTTTTGTTGCCCATGTCCCAGCTTTTTTGAAACATGTTGCAGGCATCCATTTCAAAATGAGCAAATATTTGCACAAAAACCAACAAAATTAATCAGTCTGAACATTAAATATCTTGTCTTTGTGGTAATTCAATTGAATATAGGTTGAAGAGGATTTTTGCAAATCATTGTATTCTGTTTTTATTTACATCTCACACAACCTCCCGACTTCCACTGGAATTAGGGTGGTATATATTTTATCACTGCATTGTCATGGACCGGTTGTCTACCGTATTTTCCGGACTATAAGTCGCACTTTTTTACATGTTTTGGCCTGGGCGTTGCGACCTATACTCCGGTGCGACTTATAAATGACAAATATACGGTAGGATCTCAATTAATTTACTGTAACAAACAAATTTTACGTGACAGAGTCAATCTATGTTTTAAAATGGCCACCCGAAAAGGAAATGCAATGCATCATGGGCACCTGAAGTATGGTGGCCGTCCTATTAGGTTATGCTGGTCGCGATAACCAATCAGAGAACAGAACGTTGTACGCGTATTCCTCACCTCACCACAGCGTGAGAAGCTGACGAACACGGTGCTTGCTGTTATTCCAGCATGGCGAACAAAACAGCTTCAACCCTTGGATATCCGTGTGAGCAGAGTGTTTAAGTTGACGCTGAGAGCTGCGTGGGAGCACTGGTGAGCGACGGTGGAGGATTAGCGTGTGCACTTGGAAGGAGCTGGCGTTGATGATTGTGAAAAGCGTTTGAAGCAGACGAACATGGTGTTTATCTCGGGACAGCTAACAAACAGCTTCAACCCTTGGATAGCAGTGTGAGCAGAGTTGACCCTGAGAGCTGCATGGGAGCACTGAGCGACGGCGGAGGTTAGCGTCTGCACTTGGAAGGAGCTGTTCGACACCGCTGGGTGGTCATGAGCTGCGCAGGTAGGCGCTGCTTGGTTTGGCTCGCAATGTGGTCCGCAAATACAAACATATCGTAGGTAAAATGCAGCTCACGAGAGGGCACTCGAGGCTTGTGTGACTGTTCCTGCGACTTCTGACTACCATAGAAAAATAAAATTCAACGTTACTGATACTTAACAAGCCAACAGAGAAGGCCCGAAAAATGCCACCAAAAAGAAAATCATAGTCTGCAGATTACAAGTTAAGACTGGTTAAATATGCATCGAAAACGGTAGCCGTCACAATATTATCATCTGAACTTTTCATGTTTAACATACCTGTATGTCCATGGACTTATAGTCCAGTGCAACTTATTTATGGTTTATTTTTCTTTATAATGGATAAAGTGGCTGGTGCGACTTATACTCCGGTGCGACTTATTTATGGTTTATTTTTCTTTATAATGGATAAAGTGGCTGGTGCGACTTATACTCCGGTGCGACTTATAGTCCGGAAAATACGGTATATAGGTGGTTGCTAACCAGGACCCAAGGCAATTCCATAGTGTGGTGGATGTTGCAATGTTAAGTTACCAGTGCATATTTCCATATGTGACCTTTAAGACTGCAGTTTGTTTTGGATGCTTGCATTCTGTTCAGAGTGGCCACATATGATTTGTTGCAAGCTTTTATGTATGTCGATGCACTTCCTGGTGCAACCTTAGATGAAGTATATGGAGAATGGAACACACATGGTCTTGAACTAGGAACCTTCTGTTCTGGAAGTCAAGTCGAGTCTGGAAGCAAGTGCTGGTGCCATGCATCACTATACTCAAAAGAAAAATGACTCATTGGATGAACTAAATTCAATTATGTGCAGGATTTCCATCTCATAAATATATGTAGTCCCAACTCAAAAAGATACATCCAGAAACATCGATGCAAGATCATTTAATTTGATTTAGTTTGGACTACATATATTTATGAGATGTTGCCATCCAGGGTGGACAAGCACTTCATCCCCACCTCATGAAAGAAACCACTTATCTGCTGTATCCAGAAGAAATGTTGGAGCATCCTTGGCCTTCTGCACCTGCTTGGGTTGTCAACCAGATTTTTTTTTAGGTTGTGACCTTGATCATGTCTTGCCTCCTCCAAAAGCTTGGTCTTCACTTGGTCTCAACCACTCCAAAACACCAAAGTCTTGGTCTTGACTCATACGTCACCCTTTTAGGTCCTGATCTTGACTCAGACTCAATATAGGCAGCCTTGTCTTCATACACATCAAACACTAAGATGTTTGGGAAGCATGCATGCTAAACATGTACCCCATTTATGGATTCCACAATCTTTGGTATACAAGTAAATAAACAATGACAGCCAGAAATCCACTAGAGGCATGTAAACCTTGAGATCATTAAAACAAATTGGACACCAATTCCCAAACCCCGTCTTGCAATGTTAGAGTGCAGACGTAACTATCCCTTAAAAAAAAAAAAAAAAGACTTTTATGAGCTACCCAGTCCAAAGACAAATAAACCAAAGAACAAAACCTCCATGGTGGGATAAAAATAATAATAAAAAGCTCTGGCTGTAAGCAAGCCTGGCAGTCCAGAGTGGTCCTCAGAGAATAACAGGTTGTGTATTTTGGTCTCAGGTAGTGATTTTAAGAACAAATTTATCATCTGTGGCTGTTTCTAAGTGATGCAGAACTCCATAAACACACACCTGGCCATGTGACTCAGACAACATTCAACAGCACTGGTTGAAACTGAGGCCTGAAGGACAACGCTCGAGTCAACATTACTCCTCAGCTGTCGCTGCATCTGTGGTTGTAGCGGCTAAATCCCGGCGGCCTGGATTTAACCAAAGTGTGTCTCAGCATGCTGATGAGCAGTGGAACACACCGAATTCGACATGCTACTAAAAAGGTAACGGACACACGGAAGGTGAGGGGTCAAAGGCTTCAAAGCAGGTGAGCGTACTTAAAAATAAAACTAAACAAACTTAATGAGGTTATTGTTTCATCAATTCAAACTGTGCCGCTGGTTTGCATATCAAACACACAGATGGATAAGCTACAAACAGCCTGTTCCTTATAAAAAAAGTTAATGGTACAAAGTGCCTATGACAAATTCTCTCAACCAAGGAAGTATCAAAGTACTTTTTATGATTAAAAAAAAAGTCCAAACATATTCAGTTGCTTTCTGAGAATCGGTCAAAACGTCTTTCTAAAATAAGGCAAATTCAAAACACTGTCAACCAGATTACTGATACCTCTTTGACTTGTTTAAAAGCAGTTCTGAACTTTAATTTCTTCATTCATTCAATTTCTATATGCGCTTATTCTGATCGATGGTCACAGGGGGCTGGAGCTGATCCCAGCAGTCACAGGGCGTGAGGCGGGGTACACCCTGGATGGGACGCCAGTCCATCACAGGGCCTCCGCTTTTCTTTCCATGAAAAAAACTCCTGTAATGGTGGAATGTGCTGGAAAAAAGTGCTGATGTCCACATCTTCTGCCTTTTTGTGAAAGTCAGACGAGTTCCCGGATCAACAAAGCTTTCACGTTGGAAATGATCTGGTTGTTCCAGCGGGGTGTGAGCCTGTCGATGGGGGCTGGGAGCGCGCCGCGCTCTCAGCAGTTGTGGGCCGTCCTTAAAGTGGCAGTAACACCCGTAATCTGTTTAATCCCCATAAAATCGTCCCTGAAAGCCATATTAATTTTCGAACGGTGTCCACCTGGAGGTGTCTCACAGTTTCTGAAAAAAATTGATGCAGCAAAGTTCCAAATCGTTCAGACATTTATTCGCAATAAAAATAGACGAGAGGGGTGGACCACACCTCACTCAACGCCTTCTCACAGGCGAATGACGCAACTGACAGGCATGAAAAAACTCACGCATGCGCACGAGAGTTCAAGCTTGTCTGACGCAATCACACGTGATTCAAATCCATATGGTTTTTTAAAAAAATAATAAGGTCAGATACTTTTATAACAGACCACGTATATCAATGATGTGCAGTGCACCTGGAAAGTATTCACAGTGCTTCACCTTTTCCACAATTTGTTATGTTACAGGCTTATTCAAAAATGGATGAAATTCATTTTTTTCATCAAAATTCTACACACAATACGCCATAATGACAATGTGAAAAAGTTTATATATATATATATATATATATATATATATTTGCAAATGTATTAAAAATAAAAAACAACAACTAAGAAATCCCATTTACATAAGTATTCACAGCCTTGTCTGCCATGAAGCTCAAAATTGAGCTCAGGTGCCTCCTGTTTACACTGATCATCCTTGAGATGTTTCTACAGCTTAATTGGAGTCCACCTGGGGTAAATTCAGTTGATTGGACATGATTTGGAAAGACACACACCTGTTTACATATCAGGTCCCACAGTTGACAGTGCATGTCAGAGTACAAACCAAGCATGAAGTAAAAGGAATTGCCTGTAGACCTCTGAGACAGGATTGTCTCAAGGCACAAATCTGGGGAAGGCTATAGAAACATTTCTGCTGCTTTGAAGGTCCCAATGAGCACAGTAGCCTCCATCATCCGTAAATGGAAGAAGTTTACATCCACCAGCTGGCTGCCCATCTGAACTGAGCGATCGGGGGAGAAGGGCCTTAGTCAGGGAGGTGACCAAGAACCTGATGGTCACTCTGTCAGAACTCCAGTATTCCTCTGTGGAGAGAAGAACCTTCCAGAAGGACAACCATCTCTGCAGCAATCCACCAATCAGGCCTGTATGGTAGAGTGGCCAGACAGAAGCCACTCCTTAGTAAAAGGCACATGGCAGCCCACCTGGAGTTTGCCAAAAGGCACCTGAAGGACTTTCAGACCATGAGGAACAAAATTCTCTGGTCTGAAGAGACAAAGATTGCACTCCAGGCACCATCCCTACAGTGAAGCATGGTGGTGGCAGCATCATGCTGTGGGGAATGTTTTTCAGTAGTAGGAACTGGGAGACTAGTCAGGATTGAGGGAAAGATGAATGCAGCAATGTACAGAGACATCCTGGATGAAAACCTGCTCCAGAGCGCTCTTGACCTGAGACTGGCGCTGATGGTTCATCCTTCAGCAGGACAATAAGCACACAGCCAAGATATTAAAGAGTGGCTTCAGGACAACTCTGTGAATGTCCTTGAGTGCAGTTGTTGTATAAAGTACCGGAAAATAACACTTAAGTAAAGTACAGATACCCATTAAAAATGACTTTGGTAGAAGTTCAAGTTACCGATTGAAATGTTACTCAAGTAAAGTCTTAACGTATCTAGTATTTATTGTACTTAAGTATGACAATTAATGTACAACTAAATGTACTCAAGTATTAAAGTAAAGTACAAGTAAATGTTAATAATCAAAAACGGACAGATTTTTTTTATATTACAAAGTTTATCTAGGCTTGTTAGATGGTTTTATCTTTCTGTTGTGTTTTGTTTCATTAGGTTCTTTTTGTCTCTTTCTCCAAAATTGTATTGTAACATTATTAGTCTATTATTGACTATTATTGTCTATTATGTAGACTATTATTGTTGTTGATATTATTATTAATATATGAATAAAAATAAATTTAAAAAATTACAATTTGACTCTTTTACGACAACGAACGCTGAGCCATTAATTATACAGAAAACAAATCAACACAAACGTGCTGATGTGAACAGCTTAATGCTAACTTTAACATTGAAAACGCCATAGACATGCTAACACGTTAGCATCGGTCCCATTTTTAAGTTATAAAAAACATCGATCAACTGTTTCAGAAGACCATAACAGGTCGATTATTAAATATTACTCACAGACATATGCTCTTCGGGGTTTTAGCGGGGAAAAATTAGGATAAAGCAAAATAAAAGATCGAAGCACTGCTTCAATCTGCAAATCACTGCTTCAATTGGTTCAAGGTTCAAAGCAAAGCCGCGCTGCAGAAACGTTGATTACAGACCCGCTGCAGGTCTGTAATCAATGTAGAGAAATTATCATTTTCCTGACAAACAAGTGCGCAACTGCAAAAAAGCCTACAGGACATGCCTCATGACAAATCGGCCTGACTTCTTGCTTGCCTCTACTGGTGGTTGGCTCTCACTGCGGTATTGTATCACTTCCTGTTCCGGAGCACAGCGGTGTTTTTCTGTATCTGTTAGCTGTTTAATCTGAGCAGTTAGATTGATCTAGTTATCTAGATTACGATTTGTTTCCAGTGTAATGCCTTACATGCCTTAACTAAAGCACTCCCTCTGCTGAATCACCTCTAAATTATTTACACATTATTCACTTTGCGTGTTTTTAGGAATCCGCTAGCTTAGCGTAGCTACTAGCTCTTAGCCGATTTAGCATGGCGGCTTCTCCTGTCTCTCCCGCACTTTTCTGCTCTGGGTGTGAAATGTTTAGTTATTCCTCGGCCTCCTTTAGCAGTAATGGTACTTGTAATAAGTGTAGCTTATTCGTAGCTTTGGAGGCCAGGCTGGGCAAATTGGAGACTCGGCTCCGCACCGTGGAAAATTCTACAGCTAGCCAGGCCCCTGTAGTCGGTGCGGACCAAGGTAGCTTAGCCGCCGTTAGTTACCCCCTGGCAGATCCCGAGCAGCTGGGAAAGCAGGCTGACTGGGTGACTGTGAGGAGGAAGCGTAGTCCTAAACAGAAGCCCCGTGTACACCGCCAACCTGTTCACATCTCTAACCGTTTTTCCCCACTTGACGACACACCCGCCGAGGATCAAACTCTGGTTATTGGCGACTCTGTTTTGCGAAATGTGAAGTTAGCGACACCAGCAACCATAGTCAGTTGTCTTCCGGGGGCCAGAGCAGGCGACATTGAAGGAAATTTGAAACTGCTGGCTAAGGCTAAGCGTAAATTTGGTAAGATTGTAATTCACGTCGGCAGTAATGACACCCGGTTACGCCAATCGGAGGTCACTAAAATTAACATTAAATCGGTGTGTAACTTTGCAAAAACAATGTCGGACTCTGTAGTTTTCTCTGGGCCCCTCCCCAATCAGACCGGGAGTGACATGTTTAGCCGCATGTTATCCTTGAATTGCTGGCTGTCTGAGTGGTGTCCAAAAAATGAGGTGGGCTTCATAGATAATTGGCAAAGCTTCTGGGGAAAACCTGGTCTTGTTAGGAGAGACGGCATCCATCCCACTTTGGATGGAGCAGCTCTCATTTCTAGAAATCTGGCCAATTTTCTTAAATCCTCCAAACCGTGACTATCCAGGGTTGGGACCAGGAAGCAGAGTTGTAGTCTTACACACCTCTCTGCAGCTTCTCTCCCCCTGCCATCCCCTCATTACCCCATCCCCGTAGAGACGGTGCCTGCTCCCAGACTACCAATAACCAGCAAAAATCTATTTAAGCATAAAAATTCAAAAAGAAAAAATAATATAGCACCTTCAACTGCACCACAGACTAAAACAGTTAAATGTGGTCTATTAAACATTAGGTCTCTCTCTTCTAAGTCCCTGTTGGTAAATGATATAATAATGGATCAACATATTGATTTATTCTGCCTTACAGAAACCTGGTTACAGCAGGATGAATATGTTAGTTTAAATGAGTCAACACCCCGAGTCACACTAACTGTCAGAATGCTCGTAGCACGGGCCGGGGCGGAGGATTAGCAGCAATCTTCCATTCCAGCTTATTAATTAATCAAAAACCCAGACAGAGCTTTAATTCATTTGAAAGCTTGACTCTTAGTCTTGTCCATCCAAATTGGAAGTCCCAAAAAACAGTTTTATTTGTTATTATCTATCGTCCACCTGGTCATTACTGTGAGTTTCTCTGTGAATTTTCAGACCTTTTGTCTGACTTAGTGCTTAGCTCAGATAAGATAATTATAGTGGGCGATTTTAACATCCACACAGATGCTGAGAATGACAGCCTTAACACTGCATTTAATCTATTATTAGACTCTATTGGCTTTGCTCAAAAAGTAAATGAGTCCACCCACCACTTTAATCATATCTTAGATCTTGTTCTGACTTATGGTATGGAAATAGAAGACTTAACAGTATTCCCTGAAAACTCCCTTCTGTCTGATCATTTCTTAATAACATTTACATTTACTCTGATGGACTACCCAGCAGTGGGGAATAAGTTTAATTACACTAGAGGTCTTTCAGAAAGCACTGTAACTAGGTTTAAGGATATGATTCCTTCTTTATGTTCTCTAATGCCATATACCAACACAGTGCAGAGTAGCTACCTAAACTCTGTAAGTGAGATAGAGTATCTCGTCAATAGTTTTACATCCTCATTGAAGACAACTTTGGATGCTGTAGCTCCTCTAAAAAAGAGAGCTTTAAATCAGAAGTGCCTGACTCCGTGGTATAACTCACAACTCGTAGCTTAAAGCAGATAACCCATAAGTTGGAGAGGAAATGGCGTTCACTAATTTAGAAGATCTTCACTTAGCCTGGAAAAGAGTCTGTTGCTCTATAAAAAAGCCCTCCGTAAAGCTAGGACATTTTTTCCTACTCATCACTAATTGAAGAAATAGGACCAACCCCAGGTTTCTTTTCAGCACTGTAGCCAGGCTGACAAAGAGTCAGAGCTCTATTGAGCTGAGTATTCCATTAACTTTAACTAGTAATGACTTCATGACTTTCTTTGCTAACAAAATTTTAACTATTAGAGAAAAAATTACTCATAACCATCCAAAGACGTATCGTTATCTTTGGCTGCTTTCAGTGATGCCGGTATTTGGTTAGACTCTTTCTCTCTGATGTTCTGTCTGAGTTATTTTCATTAGTTACTTCATCCAAACCATCAACATGTTATTAGACCCCATTCCTACCAGGCTGCTCACGGAAGCCCTACCATTATTAATGCTTCGATCTTAAATATGATCAATCTATCTTGTTAGTTGGCTATGTACCACAGGCTTTTAAGGTGGCAGTAATTAAACCATTACTTAAAAAGCCATCACTTGACCCAGCTATCTTAGCTAATTATAGGCCAATCTCCAACCTTCCTTTTCTCTCAAAAATTCTTGAAAGGGTAGTTGTAAAAACAGCTAAATGATCATCTGCAGAGGAATGGTCTATTTGAAGAGTTTCAGTCAGGTTTTAGAATTCATCATAGTACAGAAAACAGCATAGTGAAGGTTACAAATGATCTTCTTATGGCCTCGGACAGTGGACTCATCTCTGTGCTTGTTCTGTTAGACCTCAGTGCTGCTTTTGATACTGTTGACCATAAAATTTTATTACAGAGATTAGAGCATGCCATAGGTATTAAAGGCACTGCGCTGCGGTGGTTTGAATCATATTTGTCTAATAGATTACAATTTGTTCATGTAAATGGGGAATCTTCTTCACAGGACTAAGTTAATTATGGAGTTCCACAAGGTTCTGTGCTAGGACCAATTTTATTCACTTTATACATGCTTCCCTTAGGCAGTATTATTAGGACGGTATTGCTTAATTTTCATTGCTACGCAGATGATACCCAGCTTTATCTATCCATGAAGCCAGAGGACACACACCAATTAGCTAAACTGCAGGATTGTCTTACAGACATAAAGACATGGATGACCTCTAATTTCCATGCTTTTTTAAACTTCAGATAAAACTGAAGTTATTGTACTTGGCCCCCCAACTCTTAGAAACATGGTTGTCTAACAGATCCTTACTCTGGATGGCATTACCCTGACCTCTAGTAATACTGTGAGAAATCTTGGAGTCATTTTGATCAGGATATGTCATTCAAAGTGCATATTAAACAAATATGTAGGACCTGCTTTTTTGCATTTTACGCAATATCTCTAAAATCAGAAAGGTTCTTGTATCAGAGTGATGCTGAAAAACTAATTCATGCATTTTATTTCCTCTAGGCTGGACTATTGTAATTCATTATTATCAGGTTGTCCTAAAAGTTCCCTAAAAGCCTTCAGTTAATTCAAAATGCTTCAGCTAGAGTACTGACGGGGACTAGAAGGAGAGAGCATATCTCACCATATTGGCCTCTCTTCATGGCTTCCTGTTAATTCTAGAATAGAATTTAAAATTCTTCTTCTTACTTATAAGGTTTTGAATAATCAGGTCCCATCTATCTTAGGACCTTCGTAGTACCATATCACCCCAATAGAGCGCTCGCTCTCAGACTGCAGGCTTACTTGTAGTTCCTAGGGTTTGTAAGAGTAGAATGGGAGGCCGAGCCTTCAGCTTTCAGGCTCCTCTCCCTGTGGAACCAGCTCTCAATTCAGATCAGGGAGGACAGACACCCTCTCTACTTTTAAGATTAGGCTTTAAAACTTTCCTTTTTGCTAAAGCTTATAGTTAGGGCTGGATCAGGTGACCCTGAACCATCCCTTAGTTATGCTGCTATAGACGTAGTACTGCTGGGGGTTCCCATGATGCACTGTTTCTTTCTCTTTTTGCTCTGTATGCACCACTCTGCATTTAATCATTAGTGATCGATCTCTGCTCCCCTCCACAGCATGTCTTTTTCCTGGTTCTCTCCCTCAGCCCCAACCAGTCCCAGCAGAAGACTGCCCCTCCCTGAGCCTGGTTCTGCTGGAGGTTTCTTCCTGTTAAAAGGGAGTTTTTCCTTCCCACTGTAGCCAAGTGCTTGCTCACAGGGGGTCGTTTTGACCGTTGGGGTTTTACATAATTATTGTATGGCCTTGCCTTACAATATAAAGCGCCTTGGGGCAACTGTTTGTCGTGATTTGGTGCTATATAAAAAAAAATTGATTGATTGATTGATTGACTTCATTGCAGTCACTAGTATCAGTGGTGTCTCTGGGTGAAAACATGACTTTTTTCATGTGTGTATGTGTTTTTTTTTTTGGTAACGAGTAACGGCTTGGCGCATAGAAAATGTATCGGAGTAGACATATGCAATTAACGTCGGAAATGTAGTGAAGTAAAAGTGAAAGTAAGCTGAATTAAAAAAAACCTCAAGTAAAGTACAAAACGTACTTAAGTACAGTAGTAAGTATTTTACTTTGTTACTACACAACACTGCTTGAGTGGCCCAGCCAGAGCCCAGACCCGAATCCTATTGAACATCGCTGGAGAGATCTGAAAATGGGTGTGCACTGACGCTCCCCATCCAACCTGATGGAGTTTGAGAAGTGCAGCAAAGAGGTGCACCAAGTTTGTGGCATCATATTCAAGAAGACTTGAGGCTGTAATTAGTGCCAATGGTACATCAGAGTCTTGAGCAATGGGTTGTGAATATTTATGTGCATGTGATTTCTTAGATTATTTTTAATACATTTGCAAAAATCCCCCATCCCCAAAACCTTTTTTCCATGATGTCATTATGGGGTGTTGTGAGTAGAATTTTGAGGGACAAAATGAATTTATTCCATTCTGTAATAAGGCTGTAACATAACAAAATGTGGAAAAAGTGAAGTGCTGTGAATACTTTCTAGATGCTCCATACAATAATTCTAGCTCAAAAATAAACAAAATACATGATTTAACTTATGTAATATCAAACTATATGGAGATAACACTATCCTCAACTCAACATTCCCCAACAACTTTTTAATTACCTCACTTATTGAGTAAAACAATGAAGTACATGTATGTTATATATAAAACTTGGTATGTATGTGTGTCTGCCTTTGACTGGCCTGTTGCCACACATACTCGCACACACACTTAGTCAAGCAATTCCAAGACCTATTCTGCTTTTGGCCACCCAAGTATAAAAAAAAGGCGAAATTCCAAATGTGTTCAGTAATATAATGTAAATGCAAACATCCATCTTATGTCCGAGCAGTCAGTAAACACGATCAGAAGTAAAAGATGGCTCAAAGTGGAAGCAGGTTATCTGTGGAGGAAGAGACGACATCATGTCTGAGGCTCTGAGCTGTGAAGAAACAGATGAACATCAACAGAGACAAAGCAGAAGGGGAAGCATGTTGTCTTTGATATTTGTAATCACACAGGAGGCACCCCCCATCCCTCACAGATAAAAAAAAAACTGTCCAAAATCCAACGTTGAAAGGTGAGAAAGCAGCTGTTTGCCTTCTCCCTGCTGCTTTACCGCAAACAGGAGTCTGATGTTACGCTCAGGTAAGCGACGCTTAAATCAGTAGCATGCCCGAGGCGCGCTGCGCGGTGCGCACACACCACACACACACACACCAAACTCTCTCTCAAAATCCATGGAGAACTTAGAAACAGACTGTCCACGAATTACCAGCCAGTCAAGGAAGAAATGTGTCTGACCTAAATGAGCTGAGAAGAGGCTCTAAAGGCTCAAAAACTGGACAGTGATGAACAAGAAGTGAGCAGGTAGCCACATCATCGGCCACACCGCAAAGCGAACACAGGCTACTGTAATGCCCGTTGTCTGTCTGTCTGTCCATGACCTCTCCAAAACACAAAGAGCTATTTTAATCAACTTTGGTGGATAAACAGAGGTTACGTCAAGGTCACAGGCTAAAGGTCAAGTTCATATCAGAGGCCATTCCTTACTGTGAGTGGTGATATCTTCACAAGACAAACAGCAACTTCAACTCAATTCTGTGGATAAAACCAGTGGACTATCCTTACTAATACAGGTCAAAGGTCAAAATCAGAACTCATTCTCTAATGTCTGATGTCAAACTGGCGGATAAATCAGTGGACTGTCCTCTCATAATACAGGTGACATCAAACTCACAGGTCTAGGTTCAAGTCAGAGGTCCTTATCTAAAATCTATTAAAGGTGCCATGAATGAAATTTTATTCATGCTTATAGCTGACTACAACTACTTTCTGCATAAAGATTTTGTGGCTCAATGGCAAATTGGGTAGGGAATGATGCATCACTCCCTCTGTGGTTTAAGCTTTTCTGTTTCTGGTGTCGTCGACCGAACGGTCCCCTCTAAAAATTGATCTGCCCTGCCTTCACTGTGCCTTCTTGCGGCATAAGTCTGAGGACTGACTCTGAGTCTTACTCCTCTACATCTAAAGTGATCAAAGGGAATAATGTGATTATTAACCATCAGATGACAAAGTAAAAAAATCATTTCTAAAGTCAGTTTTTAAGCAGAAAACAAGGCCGTTTTAAGCAGAAAACAAGGTGATAATCGGTAAATTGCTACTGACGCTGCGAAATGACCTAGGTGCAGCAGCAGCACATCAGACTCAGACGTGTTGCTGCTGCGCTCTGATTGGTCCCCATCTTTTATTAGAAAACAATGCTGAATTTAAGTGGAAATAATTCTTATACAAAGCTTCAGATATCTGTCGCTGAGATAGATGATGACTGGAGAGCAGTTTGAAGCAGAAACAAGGTGATGGTGAATTGCTGCTGACACTCAGAAATGACGATGCTGATGCTCTGAAATGACACATGATTCTTAGGGAGGACCAATCGGTCGGCGACACCACTTCACATTTTCAGTTGGGTGTTCATGTATGTTTAGTGTATGTGAGTCCCACCCTGTGAAACTGTTTCCCATCCCCTGTTTATATAGAGACAAAAGGACTCACTGCTCCCAGCGCAAGATGGTGAACGGCAGCCACTAAAATGCCTCTGGCTGAGAACATGGTCTGAAAAGAATAGTTTCCAGTCCATGTTTTAGTCCATGTACAGAGCTGTTAGACCTATTAAACGTTTCCAACTGCTGTTCATTGTGCTCTATTATGAAGAGGAGGAGTGGAAGAACAGGAAGAAGCTTTGTTTACATCCTGAAGCGTGGTGCAAGTGGGACATCTAGTGGCAGAAAAATAATTCATAGCACCTTTAATGACCGTATCTCGGGAACTAGATGACGTACTGAAATGTGATTTTCTGCATAGACCTCTGCTCTCCAGGGGCTTACAAATATATCAGACCCCTGACATCAATGATATCTCACGATGACGTGAACTGCAGTTGATTTATTAGTTGGCGGCAACAAGGTGCTGGAATCATCTGGATGCCTTGTTTTATATGGATACTTTTTAAAGTATTTTATGGAAGCTTAATTTTAGTTAGATGTGATTGTTTCCTCAGCCAATGAGGTTTGTGGTGACCACTGAAGACCAGACGCACCTCAGTCCCTACTCAATTTGTCACCTTATGAAAGCCCAAGTGAATTCTGCCTGCAGCTTAAATGCTTCAGGGATCGATGACATAATGACTTCCCCGGGTTCATCAGCTCCAAGATGTTCTTTTAGAGGCCGAAAAGTCATTTCCTCATGTGCTGCGGGAGACAACACTCACTCTGGACAGACTGCCTGCACTCTGCAGACAGGCGGTGCAACGAGAAAATAGATCCATCAATCTCCACTTAATGTTGAAAACATTTGAGCTCAAACTCGACGGTTGCTTTATACTGAAGTGAAAATGACCCGAATTAATCACTGGATGGATCTGCTCAACGAAGCCCTGTGGCGCTCAGAGTCACAATGTGCTGCTATTGTCAATAAATGTTTAAAGCTACACTATGAGGTTTGAGAAAAAGCTAATTTAAACCTATACCAATTCCAGAAGGCGGTGATTTATCTTAGCACTGAGCTCATTGAGCAGTCAGCATTCATACAGTACATGAAGCTATTCCATAAGATATTTCCACCATCTCATTGACATTTTATTTAAAGAACTGTTGAGCAGACTAAGGCCACAACTTAATTTAACTGATTACTATAGGGGCGGGGTGCAAAATGCGATTATTTATTACTTCTTCTTTCGGCTCCTCCTGTTAGGGGTCACCACAGCAGATAATCCATCTCCATCTCAACCTGTCCTCTGAATCTTCTTCTGCACACCAAACCATCCACGTTCTCCCTATCTAAATCAATAAACATACGCTTGGCCTCCCTCCTTGTCTTCCTGCCTGGTGCTCCATCCTCAGCATTCTTCTCCCTATATATTCCCCCCATCCTTCCATTTCAATCTCACCTCTCTCACGCTGTCTCATGCTCTTTCTCAATCTTGTCCATCCTTGACAAATTTTGTTTGCACTCTATATAGGCTTTGAGCCCATTTGATGCAGGAGGTTATCTACTGATTCTGTACTGTGTCCTGTCCTTGCTATGGCAAGTCACTTTCCCAGCCACGACCAGTATCCATTTACAGCTGGGTGGACTGGGGCAATGCAAATCAGAATCAGAATTGAATTTATTGCCAAGAGAGTTCTCACATACAAAGAATTTGATCTGGTGTCATTGGTGCATAAACAACAATAATAAAAAAAAAAATTCTGTAAGAAGTAATAGGTGCATAAACAACAGTGAAAAGAAAAGAAAAAAAAAATAGATGAAATGTCCTGTCCAAGGACACAAACATGCAGTGACCAGGAATCAAACCCAGGTTCCCAATGGATCACGACATCTTGTTGCCGTCATCTTGACCATCAGAGTTCAAAATTAAATTTTTCTTCCCCCTTAGAAAAAGCTCATTTTTATTATATTGGTGTTATAAGATTGTGAATCCTTTATTTGAATGCTGAGGCTCAAAATGAGAGTGGTGCCCAATGCAAAAAAATTTCCTTTTATGACCGAAAAGGGACTACACCTTTAAGGGCGTGTACCCCCCACCCCTCAGAAAGATTTTAAAATTCATAGCATTTTTCCTGCATACTAAAGCAATTTGTAAAACTAAACACCAACTCTCTAGTCATTTTTTAAACAATTTTTATTTTAAACACTGTAAATCTTCTGAGGACAGTCAAATGAGCTGAGCTGTGCAAATTAAGTAAATAATTGTGCATGCAGCAACTTTCATCAATCAGCCTTTGTTTATGCAAGACCTTTCCCATACTTTCCCTAATGCCCCCCCCCCAAGTACAAAAAAGTGTGTAAACCTAGTTAGCTAGTTAGCTAATTAGCGACGCTGTACCCTTCACTGCTAAGACTAAACTAGCAAAGCTACCCTTTTTTGTAAGCAGATTAGCTTTTCAGCTAACTTTGAAAGTCATTAGCAGACCAGTTAGCTTCCAATTTAGTTCTGCTAACTTTAAGTTAACTTACTTTTTTTTTGGGGGGGGGGGGGGGGGGGGGGGAAGTAAAAAGGTTAATAGTCCAAAACATTTTCAAACCCTACAATCCTACATGTTTATTCCTGTTGGAATTAAAACAATAAGTGAATAAGTGAAACTGACATTGTTGCTGTCTGACCAAGTTCTTTCTCTGGTCCGTGAATGCTTGCACAGCCCAAATGTAACCCACAAGTTGTTTTTAGTAGAGGTGGGCGGATCGATCCTAATATCGATAATATCGGTACCAACGCTGGTATTGATATTGAATGATCCTCATGTAAAAAGATCAATAGTCAAGCTTTTTTTCTCTCCCGCACGCACCGACTGCTGTGCACGCAGATTCATGAGAGTCTACTCTCTGTCTGTAAGAGCAGTGCTGCGCTGTGTCACACAACACGGAGCAGTGCACCCTCACCCCTCTGGTCTTTTGTTGTTGCTCCGTCATGTGGCTCAGCGGCGCCAGCCAACAGCCTTGCAGGTAGGCTCAGCCTGGCCTGCCCACTCAGCACTCTCCTCTACCTCAGGAGATTTTGTTTGAAGTTGTGTTGAGTGATACTTTTTTAAACAAAAATGTTGATTGTGATAATAAAGTATTTTGTTGTCATGTACAATGTTTGGTGAAATTCTATCCTAGGTCTTTTGGATCCTTTGGATCTATGAAGCTTAAATATGAAAAGTATCTGTATCAGTATCGGCGATACTGGGCCTGTATTTACTTGGTATCGGATCAATACCAAAATTCCCAGTATCGCCCACCTCTAGTTTTTAGTACATTGCACAACTCTTTCTATGCTTCATTCGACAGCAGACTGTGAAGAAAATGTCAGGAAAAGTGACAAGCAAAGGGAGAAGTGTGCAGCAAAGTGTCTCCAAAATGAGAACAAACTGGATACATTACAATTTAAAGAAATGAAGGTCACAATGCATGATATATATTTAACTATTAGAAGAAAAAAGATTCAGTCATACTGGATTTTCACATTATAGATCCAGCTGAAAATTAAACACTGTGTTCTCAAGAGCTAAATAGAAAGTGCTGCTGCAGATGGTGTGCAGGTGTTCCTGTTGTCATCGCCTGCATTCTAAGAACTAAGCACCTGCGGAGACGTGAAAATAACGACAGTCCATTATCACACTGCTTCATGGGACAAACATCATCCATCCTTCATATAAACTAGAGATCACAGTGTGCTTAACATACTCCCCGAGTCACCAGAAACAGTAGAGTGACTGAGCAAATAGAAAACTGCTTCTTATTTCACGGTAACTTCATTTTTTCTGCATCATGATTCAGGCACTCTGCAACACATGACAATAAAGGAGAGTTTGAACAACGCAAAAGAAAATCAGCCAGCTTTACTGTGAAATCCACTAAAGGTGAAACGTGTAAAAGATTTGAAGTTAGTTACAGCGATGAGACGTTTGTGTTGTGTTGATTCTACCTCCTAAAGATGAGATTTCTAATGGCTCCCCCAAGTACAATAGAGTGTGTTAACTCTCTAGAGTGTGTTAGCTAATTAGCTAAGCTGTACCCTTCACCGCTAAGACTAAATTAGCAAAGCTACCCTTTTTTGTAAGCAGATTAGCTTTTCAGCTAACTTTGAAAGTCATTAGCGGAGCAGTTAGCTTCCAATTTAGTTCTGCTAACTTTAACTCACTTTTTTTTGGGGGGGGGGGGGGGGGTATAAAGGTTAATAGTCAAAAACATTTGCAAACCCTAAAATCCTACATGTTTATTCCTGTTGGAATTTAAACAATAATTGAATAAGTGAAATTGACATTACTGCTGTTTGACCAAGTTCTGTTTATGTCATTTTAATAATTACTGTGTGCAGTATTTTTTGATTTCTTTGAATATTTGTCCCCCAAGAACTCTGGTGTCTTTATTTTTATGGGGGATGATATTGTTAATGTGAAATATGTAAATAAATTGTGGCTGGAATTCTGAATTCTACAGTGGATGTATGTTACATTTGTAAAGATCTTTGGGTGGTCCTGAAGAAACAAACCAGTCAAACATAAGGGTCAACGGGGGGGGCTGAAGCCTATCACAGTATCCCAACAGTCATAGGGCAAGACGCAAGATACACCCTGGCCTGGACAGCAGTCTATCACAGGGAGTTGGATTGTTTTTAGCGGTTATCAACAGTGTTGCCTGCCTGACAGCATGGGCTCTGTAAATTGGACCCTTGATCGGAGCCTTGGGGAGGCAAAGTTTGTACCCCACCTGACAGAAAATACATATGGATGATGGGTGCTCTTGAGGTCAAGTCTCATCTGAGAGCATGCACACCCAGTCAGACAACTGGTCCTTCTCCACCTCTCCAGAGTAACCATCTATCTCCTGCAGGTAAGTGAACTGACGTCAGTCATTTGGTCTTGTTCAGTTGCCAGGGCACTCAAAACGGAGGCACCTGAGACCAGGATCAGGCCCAGAGAAATAGGCCACATGCCCAAAATATTGTGGCCCACATGCCACGACTATGCAAGTGTCAGGCCTCATCTTATTCTAAGTAAACTGTTAGTTTTACACAAAGTGATTCCAGAGGTACTCAGTTTCTTCAGTTGTCTGGCCGTCCTGCGACATGCAAACGATGGAACAGGTTTGTTGTTTTAGAGCTACTGTTTTAACTTTGCTGTGTAACATGGGGGCTTTCATGAGTGGGGAGCCCCCTCCAATGCAGTGATGAGAGGCTCACTGTAAGTTTATGAAAACTTATCAAGTCTTTACTGCAGGTAATTTACACACCAAATTTCTTCCCTGGGGTCCAAGCTCTCCTTTGAGGAGGACAAGATCACAAGGGGTGCCCAATGAGGTTACCAAAATTAAAAGATCACCTATTAAATAAAGTCATAATGACACATGCACTTGACCACCATAATTAATTCCAAAGATAATTTTCTTTGGATGAACCAAAGAGAAAAGTGTGTGTGTGTGTGTTGGGGAGGGTGGTGGTGGTGACATGATACTCTCCCTGCCCCCCTCCAAGAAGAATTTTTTTTTTTTGAGGGGGGGTTTGACATGATAGCTCATCCTCCAAAGCAATTCATTTTTTGGGGGGGATGACATGATAACGCTCCTCCCCAAAAGGAATTCATGCTTCATTATTTTCTTTATTCTTTGACAGCTCCAAAGAATTGTCTCACAAAGGCTCATGTGTCAAAGGATTTCTCTGTTAATTTATCTGCATGTTAATCCAGCTATTTTATTAATTTTTTTTGCTGAAAATGCCGGGTTGCTGTGTGTTTGGATGCACAAACAGACACAACAAGGGCTTCAAGATGGACAGATTCCCTTCAGATCCAAACAGAAGAAAAATTTTGGAAATTAAAGTCAGCCGTGTGGGATGGAAGCAACTTTATCATCAAAGCTTTGTGAGGCAAATTTATTGTTCAGTCCCATGTACTGTAAAACTCACCTAAACCATCACTGTATAAACCGGATATTTGCAGGGACTGGACAAGAAACGTCCCATTGTTTTTGTATTGTTTTCCATGTAATAAACACTATATATAACAGATTTTGTATAACGGATTTTTTGCTCACATCAGATAAAATGTTCCATTGGATCGTAATGTATTTCCATTAAAAACCCTCGCAGTGTCAATGTACAAATTAAAGTTCAGCGCTGACACTTGCCGATTTGAGGAAAGTGTGACCAGAGTCATTTCTGTAATTAAAAAAAAAAAAAAAAGACTATTTTTTTCACACCGTGCTCAAACTCAGACCTGCAGCCTGGACGTTCTGCTTTCCCTGCTTTGTCTGCCATCATATTTCAATAGTTTTTGCAGTTCGCATACTGATTACAAATGGATCAGAAAAGTCCACAACTTACAACACAGACTCGGAAAAAGAGGAAATTGTACAGCTTCCCTTTGATTTGGAGGTGATGACTGTAGAAAAAAAAAATCTTATTGAGGGTCAAATTAGTCCAGAATAAAGCATAATCCAGAGATGGAGAATTTTAAAACTGCCACGCACGTCATTGCATGACATGGAGTTACAGAGTTGGAGAAGCATAAATCAGACTTTAAATTAATTAAATAAATCATCATAAATTGTAAATTTCTGTAAATTTGATAGCTTAACTATTTCTTGTATTCATTTTGATAGCACTGGTATCTGGATGTGTTGCTGCTGTATGTGGTAACTGATTTTAAAAAATGTTGAAAACATACAAGGTTCATTTAGTAGTTCAGCGCAGTTGGAACCAAAATGGTGCCATGTTCTGAGCTGACGCTACTCTCTCAATGAAGGGACTGTAGCCCTGTAAATTAGTGATGGCTGCATTGAAACACTGGTCCAGCAAGTTCTGAAATAAACAGTTTCAATATTAGTTTTGACAGTCAAAAGTAATTATAGATCATTTTTTTTTGAGGTGGTGGTGGTGGGGGTGTGTAACTGTGACCATGCCACCCTCCACCTGACAGGAATTCATTTTATTGATTTTGTTTGCTGTTTGGGGTGGGGGGGGCACTACAAAGAAAAAAGTGTCATAAAGCCTCACGTGTCATAAAGGCTTTACCTCCTGTCCTGTAACTGTGCTGCATCTTCAATCATGTGTTGTTGATCTCTGAACATTCAGCTGCACAAAACTGCTGTGAAAACTGATTTTTCGCTGCATCAGGTTTGTCATTTATTTCTTTTTATTCCCCATTGCTTCATTCATGGACAGATTCAGAACGAAATATTCACCAGAATGAGAACTTATAAAAACACCTTAAACAATAGAAATAACGTGTTACTGGGAATGATGGGAAACTATTCGCCAGCCCTGCAAATTAGAGATGGCTGGTCCACATGTTCTGAAACCAATAGTTTCAAAATTAGTTTCAACAATCAAAAGTAACTATAGAGGATAATTTTCTTTGGACAAACCAAAGGGGGTGGGGGGGGGGGGTGTAATTGAGGTCATGCCCCCCAAACAGGAATATACTTTATTGACTTTGGTTGGGGGAGGAGCAGGCAACAAAGGCTCAGGTGTCATAAAGGCTCATGTGTCACAAAGCTTTTACATCTTGTCCTGTAACACTGCTGTAACACTTGTCAGTCCTGTTGTTGATCTCTGAACATTCAACTGCATAAAACTGCTGTGAAAACTGATTTTTTTTACTGTATCAGGTTTGTAATTTATTTATTTTTACTCCCCCTTGGTTCATTCAGCAGGTGGGTCAGTTTTCTTAATACAGATGAGGGACTTTTGTGTCTCTGTAAAAGTTTTTGCTCTGATGACTGCCTGTTGTTCTTTTGTTGTATTTATCACAAACAAAAATGTAAAAAAAATGTCAGGTGTTTTTGTTTTTAGTCAGAAGCAGGAAATTTGCTTTTTTTTAATTGCCCAAATGTATTATTATTTCTCCACATGTGAAACAGCGTCCCCTACACTGTTCCAAATGTGACAACAGCTTTACACCGTGATACAAAAGTATCTGCAGTGTTTTTACGTCCATGTTTTTCATTAATATTCTTGTCTAATTCATGGTGCTACAGTTTATATTTCATTCTTGTAAAAATCCAGTCTTGCATTGGAATGATGAGGTTAATTCTTTGAGAATGGGGGTTTATATGAAGGCAAATCATCTGATCTGGAAAGAGCCTGAAAGGCCTGTGACCCCCATGTCACAGGTTGTAGTGACACACTCTAGAGCTACTCCATGCGCAGCCTCTTCTGCCACTCGCAGGCGTTCTTTGACAGTTTTGTGTTCTGTAACTGGGTAGTTAATGAGAGGGCAGTAATCCAGTGTCATATGTCACAGTGAGTCCCAGTATTTTTTACCAGGTATTTTTGTAATCTAGGCATCCTAAGCTTTCTAATGATAACAAATTCATGGGGTGGTGGTTGCACATGCAGGACCATGCTGGTCCATCATCTAACTGTGTCATGTGTGACTTTATTGTGTAATCTAGAAATGCTTATGTGTCTCCTCCACAGAGACAAGAAGGTCCATCAGTGCTTCTTTTTGGGCTCGATTTAAAGGATCTTAATTAGTGCACAGGTGTGCCTTAGACTGCCCACAATAAAGGCCACTCTGAAAGGTGCAGTTTTATCACACAGCACAATGCCACAGATGTCGCAAGATTTGAGGGAGCGTGCAATTGGCATGCTGACAGCAGGAATATCAACCAGAGCTGTTGCTCGTGTATTGAATGTTCATTTCTCTACCATAAGCCGTCTCCAAAGGCATTTCAGAGAATTTGGCAGTACATCCAACCAGCCTCACAACCGCAGACCACGTGTAACCACACCAGCCCAGGACCTCCACCTCCAAGATCGTCTGAGACCAGCCACTCGGACAGCTTCTGAAACAATCGGTTTGCATAACCAAAGAATTTCTGCACAAACTGTCAGAAACCATCTCAGGGAAGCTTATCTGCATGCTCGTCCTCATCGGGGTCTCGACCTGACTCCAGTTCGTCGTCGTAACCGACTTGAGTGGGCAAATGCTCACATTCGCTGGCGTTTGGCACGTTGGAGAGGTGTTCTCTTCACGGATGAATCCCAGTTCACACTGTTCAGGGCAGATGGCAGACAGCGTGTGTGGCGTCGTGTGGGTGAGCGGTTTTCTGATGTCAATGTTGTGGATCGAGTGGCCCATGGTGGCGGTGGGGTTTATGGTATGGGCAGGTGTCTGTTATGGACGAAGAACACAGGTGCATTTTATTGATGGCATTTTGAATGCACAGAGATACTGTGATGAGATCCTGAGGCCCATTGTTGTGCCATACATCCAAGAACATCACCTCATGTTGCAGCAGGATAATGCATGGCCCCATGTTGCAACGATCTGTACACAATACTTGGAAGCTGAAAATGTCCCAGTTCTTGCATGGCCGGCATACTCACCGGACACGTCACCCATTGAGCATGTTTGGGATGCTCTGG
Organism: Thalassophryne amazonica; assembly: GCF_902500255.1. Taxonomy (NCBI): domain Eukaryota; kingdom Metazoa; phylum Chordata; class Actinopteri; order Batrachoidiformes; family Batrachoididae; genus Thalassophryne; species Thalassophryne amazonica. Next base: position 102,987,928 of record NC_047110.1, read on the forward strand.
ACCGGCGTATACGACAGCGTGTACCAGTTCCTGCCAATATCCAGCAAGTTCGCACAGCCATTGAAGAGGAGTGGACCAACATTCCACAGGCCACAACCTGATCAACTCTATGCGAAGGAGATGTGCTGCACTGCAGGAGGCAAATGGTGGTCACACCAGATACTGACTGGTACCCCCCCCAATAAAACAAAACTGCACCTTTCAGAGTGGCCTTTTATTGTGGGCAGTCTAAGGCACACCTGTGCACTAATCATGGTGTCTAATCAGCATCTTGATATGGCACACCTGTGAGGTGGGATAGATTATCTCAGCAAAGGAGAAGTGCTCACTATCACAGATTTAGACTGGTTTGTGAACAATATTTGAGGGAAATGGTGATATTGTGTATGTGGAAAAAGTTTTAGATCTTTGAGTTCATCTCATACAAAATGGGAGCAAAACCAAAAGTGTTGAGTTTATATTTTTGTTGAGTATATATACAATTTATTTTGGCACAAAAAAATTATTCATACGTAGATATATAAATACTAGATGAGCCCTAATTCAGTGTGTACTCTGCGTGTCTTGGCCTGTCTACTGCACTTATTAAACTGAGCGTCTCTTGTCACTCTCCAGCAGGAGTCTGCAGGTATGGATGGGCTCCATTTTCCTACTGCACCTTTAGTAAACGCTGTAGCATTAAACCTATTTATCCTAAGGGTTTTTCTTAGGTTCAGTCAAAAATGTATTTAGCCACTTCTGATTTAATAGTAGAGAAGCTTGACTCTTCGACTGGACTGGGTTGCTTGACGCGGGGACGTTTCGCTTCAAATGGCAGAAGCTTCCTCAGCTAAAATTCTTGCTCTGGTGGTCTGACTTCTGTCTTGACTCTTGTAGAGAAGAATAATCAGAAATCACAAAAGCTGGAGTTTTAAACCTAACCAGACCCCTCCTACCGAGAGGCAGACTGCTATAGGCTAGTGACTAAACAATAGCTCTAATTAGCACCTATTGTGCTCTAGTTAGCACCATCCTAATGACAGGGCAGCTGTCCCTCCTAATGATGGGACGGACCATCTCCTGATGGCTCCCTTGACGACTCTGCTGATGACGTGAATGACTCATTACCATGAACAAAAGACTGAAACTGCTTTGACCTGAGTACCCCATTGTAAACAGGGGATAAAGCGTGTCTCAGACCCCCTCCCCGGTTAAGGCTGGGTTTCAAACGTTTCACAAAGAATGCCTCCTTGACCTCTCTCGCAAACCATTTCTTCTCTCTGGCTAATATTTTAACTTCCTTGTCCTCAAACGTGTGGTTAGTGTCTTTAAGGTGGAGATGAACTGCAGACTGAGGTCCACTGGCGCCCTCTCTGCAGTGCTGGTATAGCCTTTTGTGTAAAGGTTGCTTCGTTTCACCTATGTAGTGTTCATTACAGTTTTCCTGACATCTGATAGAATACACTACATTGCTCTGTTTGTAACTAGGGATCATGTCCTTAGGGTGAACTAATTTCTGTCTCAAGGTGTTAACCGGTTTAAAGTAAACTGGGATTTTGTGGTATCTGAAGATCCTCTGTAGTTTTTCGCCTACTCCTGCTAAATAAGGGAGAGACACTCTTCTTCTTCTTGTCTCTGTCTCCTATCTATCTGGTCTCTTTGTTCTCTGGGATTTCTGCACTTTGTCCAGGGACCATCGTGGGTACCTACATACTGTAAGGGCTTTCTGGACAAGTTGTTGTTCTTTAGCCCTTCCCTCTGCAGTTGTGGGCACCTGTAGGGCTCTGTGTTGAAGCATCCTGATCACCCCGAGCTTGTGTTCAAGGGGGTGGTTTGAGCCAAAGAGCAGATATTGGTCAGTGTGAGTTGGTTTTCTGTAAACCCCTGTCTGGAGCTGCCTGTTCTCTCCAATCGTAACATCAGAGTCCAAGAAGGCTAAATAGTTGTTTCTGGCATCCTCATGTGTGAACTTGATATTGGCGTCCACTGAGTTGATGTGTTCTGTAAAGTCCTCAACTTCCTGTTGCTTGATTTTAACCCATGTGTCATCAACATATCTGAACCAGTGACTGGGAGAGATGCCCGTGAAAGACGTCAAGGCTGTCTTCTCCACTCGCTCCATGTACAGATTGGCCACAATGGGGGATACCGGAGACCCCAACTTCTGATTTAAATTAAGATTCCCTCTATTTATAACTCACCCATCCTTCCTGATTCCTTAATCATGGTCATATATTCTGACCCAGGAGGATATATTAAAAACTGGAGTCAATCAATTTCAAACATCACCCGTGCGTTGCCTGTGTGGATCCACGGGTTCTCGAATGGGTCGTGTTTATAAAATAGGTAGCTGACATTTTTCAAGGGTTGTGATAAATTATGCAAAGTTTCTATAATGATTTTACCTGAAAGTGCAGGAAATGAAAATCAACTGAGTAATTACTTAACTGTAAAATTGAGTGATTACTTAACTGTAACTCAAAGGATTTCAATAACGGGTTCACTGCCAATTTATGGCCATAAATGTTTTTATTTGTCTGTTAAGTATCATCATTAGTAATTCTGTAAAACTGGACATCAAACTTCTTTTACGGATTTTTCAAGAACTGTAATCCACCAGCTGATGTCTGTGTAGAAAATACTGCATTCTCATTAGTGTGCAATGACAGTCTGGCGACTGGGTGGAATTACACCTGAAACGTCAATTACTTTCTTTATTTTACATACTTATCAAGCATGAACAATGCACAATACATTTATTGCACCAGATATTGCTAAACCATAATTTTCATCCATAGTCCCTCAGTGCAGCATCAGCAGCCATCAATGAAGTGCCAGATACAGCAGTACAAAAAATGATTTAAATGCTTTACACACATAAAAACATCAATGGAAAAGACTCCACATTAAGAGAATTACTATACAAATAACAATGACCACAAAATGCGGCAAAACATACTCGTAACAGTACTAATGTCCAACTAGAGAGCAAAGCAGTGGCAGTCTCCACTTCAGTAAAACAAACATTTTACACAGAACACAACTAGCCAACTATTAATACCAATGCTAGTCACAACAAATTCATACAACGTTAATACTTCAACACCATAAAACACAATTTATGGTGTACATGAAATTATATTCAGAGTCTCATCCCTCAGAATAAAATTTCAGAATCAGAATCAAATTTATTGCCAAATTAGTTTGCACATACAAGGAATTTGATCTGGTGTTATTGGTGCATAAACAATAAGAACAAAAAAATTAAAAAAAACACTTCTGTAAGAAGAGTCAGATAGGCAAAACTATATTCACTGTTAAATAAATATAAATGTAGTGGAATGATTGTGACTGAAGTACAGATGTACAGTATCTTTCAGTGCAGGGATGACCAATTTGTACTTTGTGGTAGTGGTGGGGGGGGCAGGGTAAGTGGGGGTCTCTGGCATTATTTGGATGGAAAGAAGCTGTTTTTGTGTTTTGAGATTTTGGTCCTGATGGACCTCAGCCACCTATCAGAGGGGAGGGTGAAAAAAAGTTTGTGACCTGGGTGGGAGGGATCAGCCACAATCTTCCTTGCATGTCCCAGGGCCCTGGAGGTGTACAGGTCGTGTAGGGATGGCAGACTCCATGATTACAGACCTCCTCCACCCCCTAGCTGCCTTCACTGAGAAACCATTTTGTCCAAATCGCATGGACAGAAATTGATGTAGTAGTACTCTATATTGTACCACATCACACAGTTTGGTGGAAGCTTTTACAGCATGTAAAGTAAAAATGTGGTTTGAATGCTTCTGGCATGATAGGAGTAGTGTGTAACTCTCTGTATTGTACCACATCTAACAGTTTGTTGGAACTGAATGTACACATGAATCATCACTTCACACTTCTAACTTCCAACACGTGCAACTTTCTCTGATTGACAGGCATACAACGGCGATGGCATTCATGTGTGGACATTTATCAGTCTGTACTGGTTGAGTTTTGACAAAAGCAGAAATGGCCCAGTACGGTTAGTTGCGGCTCCGCCTGGAGAAATAACACCATTTGCCTTTCTGCACAGGACTCAATGGTTAAAACTGAAGGTTTATAATACAAGCACACCTTTATTGTTTTATCACAACTTCAGTGTGATGTTTGACAAGTGCCAAATTACAAAAAAAAATGTCAGTGCCCAACCTCTTGTAGACCTGCCTGTATGCGATGCTGCCACTAGTTATCAGTGACGTACTGTTGGCCACCTTACTGTGGAGCTGGTGTGTGCACAGCAGTGAGTGTTGTTCTAACAGGTTTACAGACTTTAGAGCCTTTAGCACCAAAACTGTCACAGAGCTGGAAGAAACACACAGCAAAAGTGTTTGTGTGTGTGTGTGAGAGAGAGATTTGGGGTTCTTGGACAGTTGTCATGGAAACTGTTTTCTCAGGTCTCTGCTGTTGAACGCTCATTAATATGAACTTTATTGTGCTTTTGTATTCCTAATTAAATTAACTTAAAATCCCCCATATACACTAAGTCTGACAAAAAGCTGAGTTTAAATGTTTCTAAAGAAATGTTTATAAAACACAAGATGTGAACTATGCTCGGTAGTGCCCGACTCGTTTTATAGAACTATAACAAAGTACTTTTAACACTGATTACTGTATATAGTGATGATCGTCTCAGAGATACGTGAGTGTGGAAACTTGTTGAAGTTGTGTAATCCTTTTGTCTGAGTTAAATCTACATCTGATATTTTTACTGTTGGTGCATCTAGCATGCTATGGAACCATCTTGGGTCCTAAAGGAGAACCACCCAGGCAGACAACCAGTACATCCCAACCTCTCAAAAGTAACCTATCTGCTGCAGCCAAATGAAGTGTGGGTGTCCACTTCTTCAGCTGCTGGGGTCTTCATCTCAGAGGCACATGCATACTGTGTCGTGCACAGAGAAATGGTCTACAAAGACAAAATATCATAGCTGACGATCCCTCACAATGCAAACGTTCCTCCTCATCTGAGGTTCCCTAAGTAACCATTTAATAAGTAATTCCAATGGTATCCAAGGATCCTCTGAATACACATAGTACTAAAGACATCCAGTTATCATCTAAGGTCACTGTGTAACATCCAAGTTTCACAACCATACTGTAAGACAAGTAGGACCAGGAACCTAAAGACTTGGACATTTATTTTCCTGCAAAGGTATCGGCATTGCTAAACATGTCTGTTCAGTAACTTCATGATTTCATAAGCTCTTTCCAGGCAACTCTCAATATCAATGGCCAAGGACCCAAAGACATGAATGTCACTGTAGAGATAGCCTAAGTGAAAGTCTCTACAAAAACAAGACTTTCAATACACACAGATACACTTCTGATGGCCAAGTCCAGGACATTATTGAAAGCCTGGACCTTAGTCCTGCGATAGAGTGTCGTCCCATGCAGGGGAAGCTATTGACTCTCATCCCCTTCACGCTGTGGTATTCGGGGATAAGCGCTGGTACCAAAGGGCCTCAAGGCCTATATAGGACTTACTTCTTGTTCTTATAAAAATGGAGGAACTATATATAAAAATGGCTGGCTATTTCCTTTATGGGTAACAAGAATTTGTGAAACCACTTGAAATAAAGATATAAATGTACACTACAAACACATCTTGATTATTCCATTTCAACTCCAATGTGGTGTTGTGTAGAGCCAAATTACAGTTGCTCCACTGTGCAAATAATGGAGGAGGATGTGTGTGTGTGTGTGTGTGTGTGTGTGTGTGTGTGTGTGTGTGTGTGTGTGTGTGTGTGTGTGTGTGTGTGTGTGTGTGTGTGTGTGTGTGTGTGTGTGTGTGTGTGTGTGTGTGTGTGTGTGTTGAAGGGCAGGAAGATGTGATTGTTCTTTGCAGGAAGATGTGATTGTTCTTTGTGATCTCCATTATTATCTCAAGGGCACTATAGATCTACTAAAGTGTTGGTTTTGGACCATCAGATAACAGTAACAACTAACCGCATTAATCGATAGTTTCTCTGGCACCTGTGCACCATCGGCTGACTGACTGATCAGACACGTGTGGCGCACGACTGAGGTCAAACAACAAAATGTAGGCCCTACAGCACTGTGTGTGTGTGAAGTAAAATACTTGCTTTCAATACACACTACAATAAAATATTAAATTAAACAAACACTTCAAACTGCAGTGTGACCACCAGCCTGTGCATCTCCACATATTTGAATCACCACTTGTTTTAGAAGAATAAATTATGAAATGTATTTTAAATCAGTGATAAAATAGAAATAAATATATAGATTTTAATCAGCAAGCACATAACTGAAAAGTGACATTTCTTCCAAAACAACAACAAATATAATAACAATAATAATAATAAAACGAGACTTGTTAGAATAACAGCTCATATTTGCAATCTTAATAGTACTACAATAATAATAAAAGTTGGAAATTTTCTTTATGCACCTCTTTTTGTGCATCCGCCTCAAAATGAAGTTTTCAGTATGTTAAAGTGGGACTAAAACCATTTTAGCCTTAAGACAATTTGCATGACAGGACCAAACCTTTTCACCATGATTAGTGAAAAATAAACATCCTCACAATCTTGTTTTCTGTGTGTATTTTTTTTCTTCTAGTGGCAGCTCTTGTTGGCTGTGAAACCACATAGAAGCAACATGACAAATGAATGGGGTATTAGTGCTGGCCATAAGACTTTGGCTTTGGAAATAAAAAAAAAAAAACCTGATTTAAAGTTACATGGAACCTCTAAAACACAAATGTGGTGTGTGTGTGTGTGTGTGTGCGTGCGTGCATAAGATGGGGGAAGAAGTGTCTGTTCTGGCTACATTCACACAAAATCCTTTCTGCAGGATTGTGTGAATTTGTGATCATGTTTGACTTTTAAAATGTAACCACAGCTAAACAGTCTATATGTTATGTGTCGGACGCAGGACGGAGAACCGACCAGCGTTTGAAGGACCCAGTATGAAATAAGCAGAGCACGGTACAAAGGATAACTGAATTTAATAACATAACAGTGATGTGATAAATACAAACAAATGAGTGCGCGGTCTGGTGAGGTGGTAATACGGTGCGCTCCAGGCAGCACAAACGGTCCGGAGCCAGAAATAGTTCGGACCCAAGGACCCCGCCGACACCCCCCAGGTGGCCGCGACAAACCGAGTCTGTGAAAGAAGAAACCATCATGTGAGTCCACACTCCACACACAGAGAGACCACTCAAAGGTGTACATAAACAGCAAACACTTCCTGGCTTAATCACTAATCAGCTTCCCACCCTGCAGGCATGGAACACCCAGTTCACATTCTCAACTGCAGTGGAAGCTGATTAAACGACTAACATAACAGCTCAATATAATAAGGTGTGAGGGACACCACATTTACTGACTGTACTAATGTTAGTCACAAAACCTAACGTACCTCAGGAAGTGTGCTGACGAGCGTGAGACCTCACCCCCTCCTCTTTCACAGACCATGGCATCAAACCTGGACGGTCTCTGCATCCATGATGATGAGATGGCTCTCAAGACGACGATCTCACCCGTCTGGTCACAAGGTCGAGTCTCTGGCAAATACACACTGTGTACTCCAGACTTAAATGCCACCATGCTCCAATCCATATAGATGCACCACAGCTGTGAGTCCTGACGAGCTGCACATGATCAGCCTCAGGTGATCAGGGTGAGGTCCTGATAACTCAGCCACACAGCCACTTAGTCCTAAACGCGTGCCACCTGGAAGGAAAAACAAAAGACAGAAACAAAAGGCAGCCAGGCACCCCCAGCCATACAACACTATAAATATGTTTGCTACTCTAATTTACAAACTTTTGTGCAGAAATGGTTCTATATCTCATGGACCCCCATTTACTGCGTATCTCACTTAACCATCTCCCTCTTTCACTTTCAGCGTCAACATCCACAGACTTTGTATATGTGGGACAAACCCTGTGTGACATCATCCACAGGTTGTTAAACAGCTTTATATGCATAGAATTGTCACATTGCAGAGACAGAAAAATTCAGTATGAACATCCTGATATGGTGAATTATGTCCACAATGTGCAATACATGTTGAATGTCTGCTACAACTGCAACATTTTCTTGTTCTAGGTACGCTTCATTTGGACAGCTTGCTAAATTCATACAAAGTCCTTTTTTGTAGGGTTGTGTGGAGGTGCAACCATGTTATTTTAGTTTTGAGTGGAGGGCATTTGTATTGACCTTTTTCCATCTAAGACACACATACAGAAGTCATCATGTTGCAACATGCAAGGCACTCAACTGCAAACTGGGAGCAACTTAGTAATGTTATGTTATCTGACTGAGATTTGAACCAAGGATCCTTTGGTCACAAACCCACTACTTTAAACACCAGGCCATCACTTCTCTGGACGTAACCGTTGTGAAACAATCAGAAAGTAACAGTTTTTTTAGCTGATTTATTACTTTTCCTTGCAGAAAAACTTTCCTCTTCTACTGATAACCACACCTGCATCGAATCCTTCATCCATCCAACATCCACTAAACATCCTGTAGGTGGCAGACATGTCTATGGGTTTTATAAACCTCTGTGCTATTTCACCCCATAATAGCATAAGCATAAGCATAACCCTAACCCTAAAGCAATGAACACAAGTGTCTGATATATGGCAGTTTATATTATGGCCAAATGGAATGGAGGCAACGTGTCTAGCTTCCATCTATGGGATATTACAAAGGCAAAACTGTAATTATCATGTCTGTGTCTGTCCTTATCCTCTGCCCCCCCCCCCGACTGTTCCTAGTTTTGATATTATTTGGGGTTGTTGTGGGTTTTAATGTCTGTCCCAGTTCTTGTTCTCTGCCACCCATTAGTGTCTATCCCGACCTAGGTTTTATCATTTATTGCAGTGTTGTTATAAATGATTTCCCTGTGTCCATTTAGCTACTTTTTCGCTTTGTGTTGAAGTATTTAACTCTTGGTTAAATGGTCTTTGGCCCACTTCTTGTTTAATTTTGACACCCCCAGTTTCCTTGTACATTTTGATAGCTTTCTTCCTGTTTCTCTTCCCCACTTGGTTTTCATTATGCCTACCCTTACCTGTCTTCAATTTGTAATCAACTCCCAGTGTATTTAAACCCCCGTGTGTCTCTCAGTCCTTTGCTGTCATGTTCTCGCTATTTCTTCCAGTGTTTTCCGGTGCTTTACTTCCCGTTGCTTCCCATAGCTCTAACAGCATACAAGAGCCGGGTTTTCTGCTCGGTGAAAGTTTTGGAATGCAAGATGCCTCTTTTGTGCTCAGATGTGTGTGAACATGATGCACAATTCCTTTCATGTCAGAATTTAGAAAAAGGTTTTCATCAGACGGAGCACAAACACACGGGTTTCTCTGCCTCTCGGGGCCGATGCCTTATTTATTCAGACAAACTCAGTATAGACTGGCCTGTGGATGCTACATGGCAGAACTGAGAATTCACAAACAGCAAACAGGTTGTAACTGTTGTCCTCTGTGGGCCCAAAGGAGATTTGGACAGTTATCTCACTGCTCAGTAGAACCTCATGAAAAGAACAAGAAGAATGGTGGGTGTAAAAATGGAGCCAGTTTGCTGTGAATCAGGCACCTCTGGGGAGCCTCATCAAGGGATCTGCAGCCTAGTTGAGACATTGTTGAAAGCAATCACAGAAACACACAACAGAGACGTAGTCTGCTCTGGATGGGAAATTAGGTGAATTTTTAGCTGCAACAGGCTATTATGCCTTAAGCGCACCGCGGCTCACTTTGCCAGTGCGTACTGCAAATTCAAAAACTACTTTAACGCGGCTGTGCTGCTCTAAGACACCTCGACAGGAACTTGGCCACTTTGTTCAAAAATAAAATCCAATTTGCGTTTCAAATCTGATGTTCTAGGCTTGCTGCCTACAGCGGAAAAGTGACCATATTGGCTTTTGTGTTGGCGCACTGCAGCTCCAGGCTGCCATATGAGTTGTCATAGCAACAAAGTACGAGGCATTTCTTTTGTTTTCCCCACTTCTTGCTCCTGTGTTTTTGAATTACACCAGATCAGAGCTCTGAGACCAACAGGACGCCAGCAGAGTGCAGCCATGTGATGTCTTCAGGAGCAGGATGAAAACTTTAGCTGTAGAATATCCAACAGAAATCTGCCCACAAAATGGGATTAAATCCCATTTGGCTTTATCTCTGATATTTCAAGCCAAGATGATTTTCCTCAGGCAAAACAAAACTTAAAAAGAGAAGATGCTTGTTGGAGAAAGAAGCGAGTAGAAATTTAGGGGTGCAATTTCATGTCACGCTTGACTTACATTATTGCTGGAACCAAAACGTGAGGGAACTAAACAGTGCTCTGAGAACACGCAACTCTGCCAACAGTACACACATGTAAGCAAGACCACGCAAAAACCACTAAACCCTTTTTTAAACTTGAGGAAAGAGTGGAGTATGGGCCAAGGAAGAAACCAGTACGCTTTGTAGCATATCTGATTAAGGGCAGCACAGTGGATTGCCTCACAGCAAGAAGGTCATGAGTTCGATTCCCACCTGTGGACTTTCTGTGAGGAGTTTCCATGCTCTTCCAGTGTTTATGTGGGTTTCCTCCGGGTGCTCAAGGTTTCCTCCCACATTTAAAGACATGCATGTTAGGTGAATTGAAAACTTTATAATTGCTCAGGTCTCCCTTACAAAAGAGGTCTCAATCTCAATGAGACTAACCTGGTTAAATAAAGATTAAAAGGGGCAAACCCAAGGATCCGCACCCCCGCCTCCGTTTTCCTTAACATTACAAAGAAGGGCATCATTCAACATTTTCATGAATTTCTCAAGTGATAATGTTCATATCTTTAGAAAAAGAACAGCAACGCCAAGTGTAGAAGTGACAATGACTCTAGAAATGATTTCTATTCTATATTTTGTATAGCAAAAGACTGCTGCTTTACAATTAGTATGTGGTGTACTGACTCCATTTTCAAAATGATATGTTCTCTAGCCTCCCCCGATATACCACCAAGAAATGGTTTATTCTTGGTGTGGCAGCCATAATGGATTGTGGATGACCCCCATTTTTAAAAAGAACCCTCCTCTAGCGCCCCCCAATACACCACCCAAAAAAAAAGAAAGAAATTCCAATAAGACAAGGCATCCTTTAATTATTGGGAGGAAATGAAACTGAAGATTGCATCCATAGCAGCCACACTCAATAACGGATGTCTGAGATTTTCAAATGGAAGCTTCCTCTAGCCTCCCCCAATACACCACCAAGAAACAGTTTTGATCACACGCATTCCTTAGTTATTGTGTTGAATGAAAAGTTTGAAGACAGATGCCCAGATATGGTGAACACATAATGCCCCCAACTGGGCAGGGTAATAAAAAACAGACATATGAAGAGGTAATGTAGATATTAGCACTCTACTTATGCCTGATTTTTCATAAATAGCTGTGTGTTATTGCTTAAGAAATGCCCAAAAATGTTGAAAAATGTCTTATCTTGAAACGTTAAAGAAATTCCTGGATGCACCCCTTATTAGGGCCACCCCAAAAGTGAATGGTTTCTACCACAGGGCCCATTATTATATTCATGGAGCCCCTTTTCTTTCAACACTTCTTTTACTCTATACATCCACCAACACTTTAGATGGCCCCTTTATTTCCAGCCAATGCATAAATGAGTAGAGAGGTGGATCGTGATTGAGGTAGTGTATGACCTAGGTGGGACAAATGAAGCCCGAACATGCCCCCGTTTTTGTGTTATTGATCAAGCTAACCTAACAGGATAACCTTGGTTCAAGCATATTTTGTGAGACTGGGTAGTGGCTTCCATGATGGTTGAGTCGGGTGTGGGCATTAAAAATTATGACAGATTCCTCAGTAATCGTGGATTAACTGGGCCTATCATCAAGCTACTGATAGCTGCTAAAAGTGATAACGGTGTTAAGATGCAAAATTAAATTGACTTGACAATTTCACTCGACGGAAATACTGGTGCACAAATTTGTCACCACACAACAAGACATATTATTACATAAAATGCTCAGAACACAAAGACGGAGTCTTCAACAAGTAGCAGCCACGGGTAGCAGTCCCTGTAACAGGGGGTCTGAACACAGCTCAGCGGCACATAGTATCTGTCAATAAAGTAACCACGCCCCTAATTAAGCAGAACTGTAAGTCTTAAACTAATGAGTTATATATATATAAAAAAAAAAAATCACTGTCTCTACAGTTGTCACGGAACAGGAAACTATAGAGACCAAACCCATCTTCTGTACCAGTCTGTATACATGTTTATTTCTGCTATGAAGTTGAACACTTTAACATGGGCTTCTACAGGAACTTGCTAGCATTTGGAGCAAGTTCCATTCAAAGAATGGAAGTGGCCATTCAAAGAATTACAACAGTTTTCCCTCTTCCAGTTGGCTTCATTTTTAATGGACATAATTTGAGGTCTGATTTTAAACCCATAAAACTAGAGCGGTCCGGGGCTGAAACAAACAAACTGTAAATTGCTTTTGCAATGTTTTATATTTGCTTTTTCTGAACATAATGGCAACGTATGGATATTTCAAGAAAGCTTAGGCTCTCTAAAGCAAAGTTAGACTCAGCACATCATTTTATAACACCACGAGTAAAATGCAAAAGTACTTACAGGTCCTCTGTAATTCAACAGTAGATGAACAGAGAATTTGATTGAAAAGTGAGTGGCCCTATCAAACAAGTTTTTGTTTAATTGTGTAAAGTGCACAGGAAAGTAACTGGCCTCATTGTGCTGGACACGTCAACAGAGAGAAGAGCTGAAAGTACTGTAAAAGTAGGTTGTGTTGTTTGAGATTTATAGAAAGACCTCCCAAAATAATTTTTTATACAGTTAATGAGGCTTTGGAGGTTATTTTGAATCATGAATGAAACACATGAATGTGATGATGATTCTGAAGATGATCCATTATGTAAGTAAGTAAAACTTTGCATCATATTTCTCATTAGCTTGATGCTTATTGTCTGATTGTACATTTAGTTTACAGACAAACAAGTGTGAGAGGGGTTGATTGCAGAAACTGAGTGGCCCAACTCGAACAATATGATAATCAGTGATGCCGGTACCTTACGTAGTAACGTGTTACTCTAATCTGACCGTTTTTTTCAGTAATGAGTAATCTAACGCGTTAATCTTTCCAAATCAGTAATCAGATTAAAAGTTACTTCTCTGAGTCACTGTGCGTGACTATTATATTTGTATTGTGGGTCGATTGCAGCTTTAAAACAGGTGTTCCGACAAGATGCATCTGGAGGTCTGAACTGTTCACTTTCAGTGAGCTGATGCACAGAGCCGCATCCATCGTGCAGCTCAGTTCCGAGCTCAAAAAAACAGTTGTCTCTCAAAGCACGGTGACACTCAGAGCTATGGTTTTACAAAGACAATTTTTACGCTTTTTTTCTTTAAAACTCTGTGCTCCTCTGTGGGTGTCCTCGTTAAAAACAGCTGATCCGCAACGCGCAAATACTAAGGCTTTTTTATCACCCAAATGCACCGAAGTCTGTTTCTGAGTTTGACATGACGTAAAAAACACTGATAAAAACTTTTGTACCTGTCAATCTGGTCGTGTTTTCTGCATAAATAAGCATTATCCATTTTTTTCTGTGAAGGCTCTCAATTGTCCAGGTGGTTTCCATAGTAGAGAAGCTTGATTCTTCTCGCGTCAAGCAACCCAGTCCAGTCAAGGATTCAAGCTTCTCTACTATGTTATCCAGTCTTCTTCTCAAATGGCAAACCAGGGGTGAATCCATGCAGGAAGGGAACGTGTGCGGGGGGACGTGGCTCCCAACAACAGCCCTAGATTAAAGGTCCACTTTTGAAGACATCTTTTCATACTATTATTACTACTAATACTACTTATAATAATAATAATAATAATAATAATAATAATAATGATAATAATAATTTCAACAACTAAAATGTTTAGAAAGAATTTAAATGTTAGAAATAATTTAATAGTTACATTTACAAACAATGTAGGTTAGAAACTGTAAGATTTACCATTACAGTGCTGTCAACAGTTAAATATAAGGTCAAAAAAGATGTCTTTATTTTATTTTTTTATAAAACAACTATTTATGTTCATTGAAGTCAAGAAAGGGTGACTATTAATCGAGTATTGGCAAAACGGGTTCAATTCAATTCAATTTATTCCATTTATATCGCACCAACTCACAACGTTGTCTCAAGGCGCCTCACACAAACACAATTCAAAAACAAATTAAAATGAATTAAAAGATTAAAAAGCATAATATAAAAGACACAAAAGAATGAGAAAAAAATTAAGAAATAAAACGCAATTAACACAATAAAAATTAATCACATAAAATGGCATTCATAGGCATGGGAGAACAAATGCATTTTGAGTCTAGACTTAAAAGTGTATCTGTCTGCCTCACTGACAAAGGGAGACTGTTCGACAGAGCAGGGGCACGGTGAGAGAAAGCTCTTTGTCCTACTGACGTTTTCTTTACTCTAGGAACACAAAGCAGTCGCGCATCCTGCGAACGCAGAGCCTGGGCCGATATGCAGGGTTTCACCAAATCAGCCAGGTAGCAAAGCGCCAGTCCGTGAACAATTTTATACGTTAACAGTAAAACCTTAAAGTCTGCTCTCACAGAGACAGGAAGCCAGTGAAGAGATGCTAGAATGGGTGTAATGTGGTCAAACCTTCTGCTTTGTGTCAAAAGTGTGGCAGCAGCATTCTGAACCAGCTGGAGACCCCTAATGCTGGACTGTGGTAACGCTGAAAATAGGACATTACAATGATCCAATCTAGAAAAAAAAAAGAGCATGAATCAGAGTCTCAGCATTAGTCATAGACAGGATGGGACAAATCATTGCTATATTTCACAGGTGGAAGAAAGCAGTCCTCGTAATATCTCTAATGTGGAGACCAAAGGACAATGTAGGATCAAAAATTACCCCAAGGTTCCTCACTTTGTCCGTATGACGTATGACAGGAACCTAAGCTAAGCGTTAACTGGTCAAACTGATGCCGATGTCTCGCTGGACCAAGAACCATCATTTCAATATTATCACAGTTTAAAAGTAAGATGTTACTAGATATCTGACTACACAGGGTTATGATTTTCATGTTGAGGTGGCGGGGCGATGTTCTCGACAGCTCCTGAAAGTAACTAATAAAGTAACTAGTAATCTAACTTTGTTACTTTTAAAATTGAGTAATCAGTAAAGTAACTAAGTTACTTTTTCAAGGAGTAATCAGTAATCAGTAATTGGATTACTTTTTCAAAGTAACTGTGGCAACACTGATGTACACATTACACATCGATGGAAGTCACCATGTCATACCACTCCCCCCCCCCCAACCACCCCCCTTCAGCCAGCGGGGGATAAAAACTAAAACTGGAAAAAGGAAAAAACATTTACACAGTACTGCTTGTTTCAAGTGTATAATTAATCATCTTGCATATTTTATTCTGCCAAAATTCAATTCTGTTTTGTTTGAAAAGCCTTTTCTATACTTCCTGTCAAATAAGTGCATGCTGAAGAAGTCTTGAGGGATTTCAATATTTTCCACCATTGTGCAGTGGGAATCCCTGTGCACTGAGCCGATGGTGTCTGATGTCCTGATCAAAGAGATTAGTGATGATTCTGACCTCATGAGAGATGAAAGCATGTCAGGGTTTGTCACTGACAGCCCACGCCTTGCTTGAACATCACAGTCTAATCTCCTCTGGAGGCTCTGTACACTGTTCTGCACTTGAGAAACTTATTTTAATGGAATTATCCAGGTTTTAAAACTTTTCATTATTATTATATTTGCATACATTTCAGAATGGTAGTGGTGATGATTTGAAGTAAAAATGGTCAGATAGCTTGAGTAAACGTGGATTAAAAACAACAAAACAAAACAAAATAACTGCTCACATGTGGATAAGGAAATGGGAGAAAGTTTCAAGTGGCTGCTGAGGGAAAGTTCAACTTAGCTACATCTACCACGCCAAAGAACCACTCCGGATGCTGAATGGCAACCACCCAGGCAGACAACTGGACCATCCCCACCTCTCGAAAGCAACCATCTCTCTGCTGCAGCCAGGTGAAGCATGGGCGTGTCCTTTTCCTTCTCCAACTGCTGGGCTCCTCAACACTGAGGCACCTGTGTGCTGAATTCGTGCCACAAAACGGCACTGTATGACTGAAATGTTGCAGCTGATGATCCCTCACCATACAAGTATTACACCTCATCTGAGACTTGCTATGCATGTTTTGTTGCAGAAGAGACCTAGTACCAAAGATATCCAGTGTTCACCTTGGGTCACAGGTCAGATGTTTTCAAAACAGTATTCAATATTGTAATCCATTTCTCCCAAGCAGCCCCTTAACATGTCACTGGCGTAAGTCTGATCTTGCTGACCTGTGGGCAACCGGTGGTTCAAACCTCATAGAATTCTTTTTCAGTAAGTTTCCTTCATGCATGTGTCTAAAAATAACACAACCCTTCCAAAAAAAAAAAAAAAAAGATTCTGCAATAACTGCCAACCGTTAGTTGTGAAAGTAAAAACCAAGAGCACACAAAGAGTGCAAGACTAAACCACAGCCAAAGGCTTCTTCTTTCGTGTATCGTCGTCATATGTCCAGCATTGTGTCGCGCAGCCACAGTGAAGGCAAATATTAGTTATAGTGCGCGAACGTTAGTGAATTAAACTGCAACTTAATGTTAACAGCACTGAACCGTAGACACCTGACACAATCTATTTTAGAACCTCTAAAAGTAAGAAAGTGTATTAAACAACCCGTATTTTCCAGACTACAAGTTGCATCTGACAGAAAATGCATCATGAAGAGAGAACACACACACACACACACACACACACACACACACACACACACACACACACACACACACACACACACACACACACACATATATATATTTACTGAGGTCAAACAAGGTTGCGTGATTGCCACTATATTGTTTATCATCTTCTTTGGTGCTATGCTTGACGAGGCACTGGCTAATTGCAGAGACCAAGGTGTCTACATCAGGTTTAGATCTGATGGCGACATATTTAATATTTCAAGATTGCACACCAAAACCAAGGTCAACCACCAGCTGGTCCAAGATTTACTTTTTGCTGATGACTGTGCACTTTTTTTTCCACAGTGAGGACGGACTGCAATTACTGGTCAGCAGCTTCTCTGCTGCCTCGCAGCAGTTCGGCCTTTGCGTGAGCACTGAGCAAACAGAAGTTCTCTTCCAGCACCCCCCAATGCACAGTACATCGATCCAGCAGTATGTGTTGATGGCAAGCTTCTGAAGAACACAGTCACCTTCGTGTATCTAGGGAGTATTCTGTTGAGTGATGCCCAACTGGACAGAGAGATCTCCGGCCGCATCGCAAAGGCAAACGCATCCTTTGGATGCCTGCAAAAGAGGGTGTGGAATAGCCACACCATAACTACATCCACAAAAGTTGCTGTGTATCGAGCCGTTATCTTAATTGGTAAATGGACTGCAGTTATATAGCGCTTTTCCATCTGCATCAGACGCTCTAAGTGCTTTACAATTATGCCTCACATTCACCCCGATGTCAGGGTGCTGCCATACAAGGCGCTCACTACACACCGGGAGCAACTAGGGGATTAAGGACCTTGCCCAAGGGCCCTTAGTGATTTTCCAGTCAGGTGGGGATTTGAACCGGGGATATTCTGGTCTCAAGCCCAACACCATAACCACTAGACCATCACCTCCCAGTAGTGAAGGGTCTTAAGTACCCTTCCCTACTGAGGACAGTGCTGGACAACATACAGCAACTTGAGGCATTTCAGCAATGTTGCCTTAGAAAGACTCTTAAGATATCCTGGGAATAGAACGTGTCAAATCTTGAAGTGTTATGCAGATCCAAGTGTCAATCTGTTGAAAGTGTCATCTCAAAGAAACAACTCTAATGGACAGGTTGTCACCTTGTCTGTATGAACGACCATAGAACTCCCAAGCAATTATTCTATGGTGAGCTCGCCAGCGGCAAGCGCCGAGTTGGAAGGTCCAGGAAGGGGGACAAAGACTCTGTAAAGGACTCTCTTAAGAAGTGTGGCATTGCTGCTTGTGACCTCGACCTGCTACTGCAAAACCACCCACTCTGCAAAAAGCCATCATCCGAAAGGGAATTTCCTCCTTTGAGGAAAAGAGGGCATACAACATCCACCTGGCCCACCTTAGGCGGAAAGCTCCTGACTCTGCTGACGCCCCTTATAGATGTGCCACCTGTTCAAGGCCGTGTGGATGGGCTGCTGGCCTCGCAACCCATACCCGCGCCAGCAGCCCATCCACACGGCCTTGAACAGGTGGCACATCTATATATATCTATCTATATCTATATATATATATATATATATATATATATATATATATATATATATATATATATATATATATATATAAAAAGCACACACACACACTATTCAAGTCCCTCCAGAGTATAAATCAAATTTACTTTTGAAACATATATTTCACAAGAGTTTAAGAAAACATTTTGCAACAATCTGGAAAGACTATTCAGTCAGACATTAGCCTAGTGAACATAAGATAAATATCTTTAATGTTGTGTTTTTTGTTTCCACTGAACAAAATAACGTACCAAACAGTGTCTTTTGTGTATCAACACTTCTCTATGTTTTGACACAAGTTATAAGACATCCCAAACTGGTTAAAAAGCAAACCACTCCCCCCACCAGCAACTTACTGTCCAGAAAATATGGACGTTACATATGTACGTTGGTTAGCACTACACATTGGACCATAGACTGAAATGAGCCTTTGCAATGACGGCAGGGTCCGATATCGGCCTAATTATCCTGCCGTGTGAACCCAGCCTTAAGTGCATGTCGACTGTGAGAGACATAATCTAAAAAAAAAAAAAAAAAAAAATCGAGAAATCACAATGTATAATTTTTTAATCATTTATTTGTATGTTACTGCTGCAAATAAGTATTTGAACACCTGTGAAAATCAATGTTAATATTTGGTACAGTAGCCTTTGTTTGCAATTACTGAGGTCAAACATTTTCTGTAGTTTTTCACCAAGTTTGCACACACTGCAGCAGGGATTTTGGTCCACTCCTCCATACAGATCTACTCCAAATCTTTCAGGTTTGGAGTTTCAGCTCCCTCCAAAGATTTTCTATTGAGTTCAGGTCTGGAGACTGGCCAGGCCACTCCAGGACCTTGAAATGCTTCTTATGGAGCCCCTCCTTAGTTGCCCTGGCTGTGTGTTTGGGATCACTGTTAAGCTGGAAGACCCAGCCATGACCCATCTTCAATGCTCTTACTGAGGGAAGGAGGTTGTTTGCCAAAATCTCGCAATACATGACCCCATCCATCCTCCCTTCAATACGGTGCAGTCGTCCTGTACCCTTTGCAGAAGAGCACCCCCAGAGTATGATGTTTCCACCCCCATGCTTCACGGTTGGGATGGTTATCTTGGGGTTGTTCTCATCCTCTAAAAACGGTAAGTGGAGCTGATTCCAAATAGCTCTATTCTGGTCTCATCTGACCACATGACCTTCTCCCATGCCTCCTCTGGATCATCCAGATCGTCACTGGTGAACTTCAAATGAGCCAGGACATGTGCTGGCTTGAGCAGGGGGACTTTGCTGCCCTGCAGAATTTTAAACCATAACAGCATCATGTGTTACTAATGTAATCTTCCACTTTCTAATAAATAATCATAACAGTTGTTGTCTTCTACCAAGCTGCTTGCCTGTTGTCCTGTAGTCCATCCCAGCCTTGTGCAGGTCTACAGTTTTGTCCCTGGTGTCCTTAGACAGCTCTTTGGTCTTGGCTATGGTGGACAGGTTGGAGTGTGATTGATTGAGTGTGATAACAGGTGTCTTTTATACAGGTAACAAGTTCAAACAGGTGCAATTAATACAGGTAAAGAGTGCAGAATAAGAGGGCTTCTTAAAGAAAAATTAACAGGTCTGTGAGAGACAGAATTTTTGCTGGTTGGTAGGTGTTCAAATACTTATTTGCAGCTTTAACATACAAATAATTTATTTTAAAAAATCATAGATTGTGATTTCCGGATTTTTTTTTTTTTTTTAGATTATGTCTCTCACAGTGGACATGCCCCTAAGATGAAAATTTCAGACCCCTCCATGATTTCTAAGTGGAAGAACTTGCAAAACCGCAGGGTGTTCAAATACGTATTTTTCTCACTGTAGTTTGCAAAGTCTCTTCCTTCCCAGTCCTCTTTACTTGCCTCTATAGTAATTGAGGCTTTTCAGGTTTCAAATCCCGCAAAACCTCGGAGAGGTCGCCGTGCTGCAAGATTTCAGTAACATTGAGAACTGCATAGAGACACTCTGATCAGGCGTCACTTTAACCGCTGCACACGGACAACACCATTAACATCGCAACATATAACTATTTTTATATTTTGCCTAAAACTCTCGTGAATATATTCTCTGGGTTTATAGACGTTGTTATTGCATTTGTTTTATGTAAACATGGGAGAATCACAGGCTGTCTCTCCGTTATTTTCAATGGGAGCTGCTGTGGGCTACGCTTGCTTTCTGATCATGTTGTTCTGGGAGAAAGTGAAATTTGCTCTTTAACGTCTTGATTATTGTTCTTTACAACACTGTCTGTCCTCTTTGTTCCAGACTAATATATATAATATGTCTGAAATTCGGTTTGCGCTTACTAAATTCCACGCAGATTAAACGTAGCAGACACGGATTATTTTTTATAATTGTTTTACCAAGTTTTCAGGATATCATGCGACAGTCTCTTATTAACGTGATGAAAAGCATAAAAAATTACATTTTTGTAGTATAATATTCATTTACAATTGTCATCATGTGGATTCTCTATGTTGTTTGGACTGCAGCGACTCTCTGGCATGCAAGGGATTATGGGATACGTGAAAACCCATAATGCCCACGCTCCATGTAAAGTAAAAAGGACTTGGGTATCAGTACAAAAACTGTCTTACGACTTCATCTCAAAGGGCAGGGGATGCTTGGAATGTCCACTGTTCTCCCCATCCCCATCAATCACCCTTCCTATTATCTATGTAACAGGGCTATTCCATAGGGTGCCTTTCTACTACAATCATCCACAGTCCAATAAAGTGCAAAAAAACATGATGAAACAGCTTAATCTGGCTTGCTTCCTAACAGGCTGTCTTATAAACTGTAGACCTGGCAACTCCCCAACAAAATAAAGGAGCTGCACCTTCAGCCAGACGTGATCAAACTGTTCTACTTTGAACAAACCCGCAATAAACATTGCCTCAGATTCAGATTTTTTATGCTGATGGAGCACGATCAAAAAAGTTTCAAGCCATAGTCACTATGAATACCCCGTTTAAAGAAGTTCAAACATGTCTGAAGGCTTTGAGACAACAAATACCTGGATGATACCATGTAGTATCAACTATTTTGAGAATCGGGATGAAATTTTTAAACAGTTGAAACACTGGATCCAGTTTTGAAGTCTGCTGCCAATGAGGGCCACAACTATACATACCATGTTTGTTCAAGATTGACAAAGATGGATCAAGAAGTTACTATGACATTTCAAAACGTGCCCCAATTTACTATTCGGGATTAAATGGGAAGGAACGGCGCTCCATGGAATAGCCCCATAAAGGACCCGTGCACATCCAGACCCCCAGGAAATGGAAGGGAAGTTTTCAATATGACTAGAGCCTTTTTATATTTTGACCCCTATGTAATTCTTCAATTGACCCCTACATGCCCGCCTACTGAAAATTCAAGTGGCCCGTTGGTTTAATCACAAGAGTAATATCTAAGGTGTACTTTTGCCAAATTTGGTGCTTGTATCACCATTTGAAGTATTCCTCTGTAAATATTCTGTTATCTGCTGCACTATAGGGTCCTCACAAAGACAGAAATATAAGCATGTGCGTATGTGTGGAAGAAAGAACGAATGCAGCAGAATGGAATGTGGGCGGCACATCAGGAGCAGCCTTGGACATCACCGTTGCCATGGTAACTACTTGCTCAGACAACAAAACACAGAGATACTGTATTAAATACACAGGTACACAGGTTGACCCGTGATGTCGTGCAGCAAGATCAACACAACCAAATAACCAACCCCGGCACCAACATCAAGCTGAACATAGTACAGAGTTAGAGCAGGAAGGTTGTTGGTTTAAATCCCCAAAATGCTGTTTTCCCTTCTGTCTGAGCTCTCATCAGTTACAGCTGTGCTTGGATTTGGTCCTCCTGTGAGCACAACACAAACAGCAAGGATGCTGCAGACCATCAGGTAGATGCAACAACTTCTCCAGGTGATGTCACGAATGAGTTCCTCCCCTCACGTCTAAGCTGCGCTCCTTGAAGAAGTCCGCTGCCAAGGTGATCAGATGCAATAAAACTCTGCACCTTCTCGCTACTTTGTACTGTGCGATGTGCACAAAAAGAGTCTGGGTTCATGTGTAGCAAGTGAATGTTGTTAAATTTTTAGTCACCTGTTGGCTTCAGCCAGTCAGCGTGACTTACGTCTCTGATATGTAAGTAAATATTGGGCCAAATTAATGACCCTGACCTCTGACTTTGGCCTCTGCAATGGACACGGCTGTAGGGACAGGCTCACTGATGGCATGAAGACTGCTGGATGACCCCTGCCTGTGGCATAACCGCTTCCATGGACTTCTCATCAAATGTATACTCTTTTGTTATTATGTCCGCCAAATTTTACCACAGATAGGTATTAGGCTATAGAAGAACCCATTAAATTTTGGAGGTGATCCAGATCTGGATTCTGGATCAGGTTTCACTTTATATAGGCTTTGAAGGATTACTGTTAGCAGGATTATGTCAAAACTGCTGCATGGATTTTGACATAATTTTCAACACAGATACATATTAGGCCATGGAAGAATCTATTAAATTTTGAAGGTGATCTGGATCCAAATCTAAAATAGCTTTGGATAATTGCTTCACAGATTCTGACCAACGTTTCACCACAGATAGATATTAGGCCATGGAAGACTCCATTAAATTTTGGAGGTGATCAGGATCCAGATTGGTGGATGTCAGAAATCTCTGATTGCTCTTATAATAATTTCCTGTTTTATGTTTCTTCTGCTTTGTAAAAACCTTGTAATTGTTAGAATCACCTAAGCAGGGGGTCGCCCCCTTGAGTCTCATCTGCTTGAGGTTTCTTCCTCAAATCATCAGAGGGAGTTTTTCCTTACCAATGTCGCCTGTGTGCTTGCTCTAGACCTTGCTCTAAACCTCAAGCAGACTAGACTCAGTGGGGTGCCTATCTGCTTTGGCCATACAACCAATTACAAATTAGATAAAACAAAACACAACAAAGAACTGTGAAATATGCAGCGACAGAAATGTTGCAACTTAGCAAACAGAGTCAAGTGGTCCCAACCAGAGGGCGAAAGAAAGTAAGAAAGAAAGAAAGAAATCCAAATAGTGACAAGCAGAGTCTCAGAAAACAGAATAGTATACAGTGAGGAAAATAAGTATTTGAACACCCTGCGGTTTTGCAAGTTCTCCCACTTAGAAATCATGAAGGGGTCTGAAATTTTCATCTTAGGTGCATGTCCACTGTGAGAGACATAATCTAAAAAAAAAATAAAAAAAAAAAATCCGGAAATCACAATGTATGATTTTTTTAATAATTTATTTGTATGTTACTGTTACTGCTGTATTTGAACACCTACCAACCAGCAAAAATTCTGTCTCTCACAGACCTGTTAATTTTTCTTTAAGAAGCCCTCTTATTCTGCACTCTTTACCTGTATTAATTGCACCTGTTTGAACTTGTTACCTGTATAAAAGACACCTGTTATCACACTCAATCAATCACACTCCAACCTGTCCACCATAGCCAAGACCAAAGAGCTGTCTAAGGACACCAGGGACAAAACCGTAGACCTGCACAAGGCTGGGATGGACAACAGGACAACAGGCAAGCAGCTTGGTAGATGACAACAACTGTTACGATTATTTATTAGAAAGTGGAAGAAACACAAGATGACTGTCAATCTCCCTCAGTCTGGGATTCCATGCAAGATCTCACTTTGTGAGGTAAGGATGATTCTGAGAAAGCTCAGAACTACACAGGAGGACCTGGTCAATGACCTGAAGAGAGCTGGGACCACAGTCACAAAGATGACATTAGTAACACATGATGCTGTCATGGTTTGAAATCCTGCAGGGCAGCAAAGTCCCCCTGCTCAAGACAGCACATGTCCAGGCCCGTTTGAAGTTCACCAGTGACCATCTGGATGATCTAGAGGAGGCATGGGAGAAGGTCATGTGGTCAGATGAGACCAGAATAGCGCTTTTTGCAATCAACTCCACTTATCATGTTTAGAGGATGAGAACAACCCCAAGAAAACCATCCCAACCGTGAAGCATGGGGGTGGAAACATCATACTCTGGGGGTGCTCTTCTGCAAAGAGGACAGGGCGACTGCACCGTACTGAAGGGAGGATGGATGGGGTCATGTATTGTGAGATTTTGGCAAACAACCTCCTTCCCTCAGTACGAGCATTGAAGATGGGTCATGGCTGGGTCTTCCAGCTTGACAATGACCCCAAACACACAGCAAGGGCAACTAAGGAGGGGCTCCGTAAGAAGCATTTCAAGGTCCTGGAGTGGCCTGGCCAGTCTCCAGACCTGAACTCAATAGAAAATCTTTGGAGGGAGCTGAAACTCCAAACCTGAAAGATTTGTATGGAGGAGTGGGCCAAAATCCCTGTGGCAGTGTGTGCAAACCTGGTGAAAAACTACAGGAAATGTTTGTAATTGCAAACAAAGGCTACTGTACCAAATATTAACATTGATTTTCACAGGTGTTCAAATACTTATTTGCAGCAGTAACATACAAATAAATTATTAAAAAAATCATACATTGTGATTTCCGGATATATTTTTTTTAGGTTATGTCTCTCACAGTGGACATGCACCTAAGATGAAAATTTCAGACACCTCCATGATTTCTAAGTGGGAGAACTTGCAAAATTGCATGGTGTTCAAATACTTATTTTCCTCACTGTATGAGGTCATCCCCTGAGCTAGCTACATTCAAGCCATGTTTGCAATGCAGACCTCAGTGAATCCGGCTCAAATCCACCTTAAATTTGAACAGTACCTTTCAAATTCAGGAAAAAACCCCTATCCATTTTAAAACAGATTTGACTCAAATGTTTTGAGCCAGACTGCCAACCCCAATCTGAATAGGGTCAAAGTTTGCACATTTAAATATTCTTTAAATTCTGTCACTTTGGCCAAATCTACAGCCATTTCATTAGCATGGCTAATAACCTCATTTGAATGGAAATACCCATGTCTTTTGCTTCACCCTGAGTTAAGCCACCCTGAGAAGGAGCTTGAGTTTACAGAGGTCAATGGAGGTTCCCTGCATGGTAATGGATGAGAACAGTCTAGTTCAGACTGAAACCTCCACAATACGCTTCAGCATTCAAATGAGCTACAGGCTAATAACAAGGAGTTTTTCCCGGGAGAAATCACACTACCACAGTAACTCTCCACTAGATTCCTGTCCAATTACAGCCAACTAATTACCTTTTTAGACACGGTGCCTCACTGACTGTTTCCAGTATTTGCAAACACTAACAAGAGTGACTGCAACATGGCCACTAAAGCTTCTATTTATTTCCAACAATTAGATTACGAGTTATGTGGGGCAAAAAGAAATAAAAACAGTCCTGCACAGCTGGTTTTGATACGGAGCCGTTGCCATGATAGCAGAAGATTAATGCTTGGCATTATTAATAGTCTATAAAGCCTAAAAATACAATAAATAGATAATGAATTATAGTTCTTAAATGAAAGAGGAGTACAAATGAGAGCTGCTATCATAGAAAAAAAATCCTGTTAATCCAGGAATTAAAATAAAGTCACAACTTACTCAACAGTTCGACTACTTCTGTTGCTCAAAATATTACTGCCAATGCTACACTTGATACTATCACCAGTTTCTCCTTTTACAGTACTTCTGCTACTCCCACATTGAGTGAAAACACAACTACATTTGATCCTAGCAGTTGTACTCCTAGTGTGTACCTCTCATAGGATGTATGCTAGACAAACCCTCCATAATGTCGCCAATGGACTTTCTGAAGAATGGGCTTGAAGTTCAAAAGAGGCGGTTGTAGATTTAACCCTCCTGACAGTTCTTGACTCTATCTAACTCCAGGCCAGCCCTAAATGGGTAAAGTGGTTGGGTGTGCAAGCTGGGTGGGATGAATGAAGCCAGAACACATCCACCAATCTCAAAGTTGCCAACCTAACTGAGGCTAACAGATGAGGAAACCTTGGTTCGGGTGTTTGATTAACACATATTTCTGGGGACCGGGCGGTTGGCTTGGGTAGTGAAAACTGTTCTCCTTCTTTCGGCTGTTCCCGTTAGGGGGCGCCAGAGCAGATCTATCATTTCTATTGCACTCTGTCCTCTGTAACTTCCTCTGTCACACCAACCACCTGCATGCCCTCCCTCAGCACATTCATAAACCTCCTCTTTGCTGTGGCTGAACAACTTTATGTCTCTGTAGTTCCTGCAGCTCTGCACATCACCCTTGTTCTTAAAAATAGGAACCAGTACACTTTGTCTCCACTCCTCAGGCATCCTCTCACTTTCCAAGATTTTATTAATCTTGGAAAGTCTTATTAATCTTGGAGCTCAGACAATATGGTTAGAAACTTCACTGCCATCTCTCCAAGAGATTTCCATGCCTCCACCGGAATGTCATCTGGACCAACGGCCTTTCCACTCTTCATCCATTTCATAGCTGCCCACACTTCATCCTTACTTATCCCTTGTACTTCCCGATTTATTCTTTCCACATCATCCAGCCTTTTTTCTCTCTCATTTTTATCATTCATCAGCTCCTCAAAATATTCCCTCCACCTTTTCAACTCACTTTCCTTGCCACCCTAACCTGCACTTCCTTTCTAGCTCTGTACATTTGTCTGGCCAATCGGTACAAGTCCTTTTCTCCTTCCTTACTATTCAACTTCTTGTAAAGCTCGCTAAATGCCTTTCCTTAGCTTTTGCCACTTCTCTTTATGCCTTATGCCGCATCACCTTGTACTCCTGTCTACTTTCTTCATCTCTTCGACTAGCCCAATTCTTTTTTGCCAAACTCTTTCTCCTTATGCTTTTCTGGACATGTTCATTCAACCACCAATTCTCCTTGTCTTCAGTCCGCTGTCCAGATGTCACACCCAGTACCTTCCTAGCTGTCTCCCTCACCACATCTGCAGTACTCTTCCAGTTGTCCAAAATAGCTTCCCCTCCATACTATATCTACCCATTACTTCATCATCACCTCTGTTCCCTTCACCAACATGTCCACTGAAGTCCACTCCTATCACCACTCTTTCATGCTTGGGCACTCTCTCCACCACCTCATCTAACTCACTCCAGAAATAATCTTTCTCCTTCATCTCGCAACCTACCTGTGGGGCATATGCACTGATGATATTCATCATCACCCATTCAACCTTCAACTTCACACTCATCATCACCCTGTCAGACATTCGCTTAACCTCCAACACACTCTTAACATACGCTTCCTTTGAAATGACCACAACACCATTTCTCTTCCTATCCTCACATGATACAACCACTTGAACCCACCACCTATTCTCCTGGTCTTACTTCCCTTCCACTTGGTCTCTTGCACACACAATATGTCTACCTTTCTCCTCTCTATCATATCAGCCAGCTCTCTCCCTTTACCAGTAATACTGCCAACATTCAAAGTCCCGACTCTCACTTCCACCCTTCTAGCTTTCCTCTTCTCCCACTGTCTGTGGACACATTTTTTTCCCCCTCTTCTTTTTTGCCCAGCAGTACCCCAATTTCTGCCGGCACCCTGTTGGGCAACAGCACCAGTAGCAGTCGTTGTTAACCCCGGCCTCGATCGATTGGCATCTTTAGCTTTGACGCATTTTACACCAGATGCCCTTCCTGACAACCCTCCTCATTTATCCGGACTTGAGACAAGCACTCTTAATTTACTGGCTAAACACCCCATGTGGCTGGATATTAAAAACTATGACCAGCACATCACCTCAATAACTGTGACACTGTCAGTGTAACTACAGATGTCTGCAAATTAATGCTAATGATGCTAAAATACAAATTAAATAACACTAAAATTTCACAATTGGAGCACAGGTTTCTTAGACAGCCTACAAGTATAATTACTCACACAGCATACCATCATTAGGAATACCCCAGGAAACTAGTCAGATTGTCCACAAGAATTCATCACGTTCCTTGTGCCGTAGGTGTTTCTACTCACCCTTGTGATATCTCTCTTTCACAAAACATACTATACCCTCTTGGAAAGCGTTCCACCATCTGGTTCTGTCATGAGCAAGCTCCTCACAACCATCTATGCTGATACTACATAATTTCAAGGATGCTTGAAGATTGTCCTTGAAATGTTATCTCTGTCCACCTTGAGATCTTGTACCCAAGCCAAGTTCACTATAGAGGACCTGCTTTGGAAGGCAGGAGTCTACCATGTTGAGGATATGTCCTGACCAGTGGAGTTGATTTTGTATCGCCACCATTTCAATGCTTGTACAGTTAGCCTCCACCCGAAATGCTATTATTCCTCTGTTGATCTTGCCAGCTAACACCCAGAATACGACAAAGACAGCTCTGATGGTACTTTTCAAGGGCCTTAAGGTGACGTCTGTAAGTGGTCAAAGATTCTGAACCATAAAAGAGAGAAGGTAGCATAACTCCCTGTATGCCAGTATTTTGGTATCAGTCCTTATATCTCTCAATTCAAAATTCTCACGCACATCTGGCCAAAATCATAACTGGCAGCCTGGAGATGATGTTGGATCACGGCATCAATGTTAGCTGCTCTGGCAAGGCAGCTGCCCAAGTAGGAGAAACTCTGGACGTTCTTAAGCATGGACCCATCAATCTCAAGAGAAGCACAGATATGCACTTGGCCATGAACTGATTAGTAGAAGAGCTCTGCTTTTTTCCCATATTGATGGAGAGGCCCAGCCTCTGGTATGCATACTCAAAGGCATCTAGAATGCCTAAAGTTGAGCCTCTGAGGTTGTGCAGACACAGTTATCAGCAGCATACTGAAGCTCAATTATAGAGGTGGTGGCGGTCTTAGTTTTTGCCTTCAGCTTTCTTAGATTATATAGCTCTCCCTCCATTCCATAAACAACCTCTACACTGTCAGGTTGTCTATCTTGCATTAGGTGGAAAACAGCAGATATAAAGATGGAAAACAGGGTGGGTGCGATGACACAGCAGTGAGCAACTCAAAAGCCTCAATGTTACCAGTGCTGCCAAGGACTTTGGCTGACATGTCATTGTGAAATAGTCTGAGAACTAAGAAAATTTTTTAGGGCATCCATATTTTGCGAAGATCTGCCACAGAGCTTCTCACCTGGCTGAGTCTAATGCCTTTGTCAAATTTGTAAGGGCCATGTAGAGTGGCTGGTGTTGCTCCTAACAATTCTCTTGTAATTTCAGAAATTTGTAAC
Source organism: Thalassophryne amazonica (assembly GCF_902500255.1). Classification (NCBI taxonomy): domain Eukaryota; kingdom Metazoa; phylum Chordata; class Actinopteri; order Batrachoidiformes; family Batrachoididae; genus Thalassophryne; species Thalassophryne amazonica. The sequence goes on from NC_047110.1 coordinate 103,017,447, forward strand.
TGAATGCTCAGAAAGGACAAACACAATCAAGTCCACTGCAGCTAGCAGCCTCTGCTAGCAGCTGGACCCAGCACACACTACCTGTTACTCCAAGTGACCACACCCCTAATTATTCATAACTTTATGCCTTAAAATAACTTCAGTGTATGAGTTGAGGGAGTGTCTCACTTATGGAGCCAGCCTCAAGTGGCCACGTAAGGAACTGTAGGTTTCAGCACTTCCGCATTGTCTTAAGTTTTCAGCACAGGAGGTTGCCGCTTGGTACCTGATGCAATGATCGGACTGACTGTTGCTCCTAGTACTACTAGTTTTGGTTGATGACCAATTAAATGTACCCAGTTTAAATTACTTAATTATAATTAATAAATTAAACTAGATTCTCCATTCACTCAATAGACACATGAAATGACTGGGTGAATTTCCCCCACATAAACATAAAATGTGGATTAAAAATGAAAGAAAAAGAAAACATACTTCCACTGAAATGATTCCAAGTCACACTGAAGATGTGAAGTTCATGTTTCTTTCATCCAAAACTGTGAGGCAAACTGTGTCATCATTAACACACCACACATGAGCACCTGTACATTTATAAGAAAAGGTGTCCAACTGAAGCCACTGATTATCCAGGGTAAAGAACTGTCTGCAGCAAGGACACTGCAGAGAAAAAAGGTTCTTGCTGTCCGCAAACATCAAAGTCTAATACTTAATACAAGCGGCCAAGATTCAAAAGGACACGTCTGGTGCTTTGGTTTGTTTTTCGTCAGTCTGCAGTGTCAGCACCCAGCAGGTCAGCCTGCTTCGAAGGAGATGCATAAAAAGTTCAAAGAGAATGCAGTTTGAATATCACAACCAATGTTTGGCTTCATTCCCAAAAACTTAAAGGAAGATCTCCTGCAGGATCACATTTATGATGAGAAAAACCTCACTTCAGAGGAAAGGTTAATAGACAGAAGGAAAAAAAGCTCCAAAGTCAATATGTACAGCTGCTGTAATGAACTACAGCTGCTGATCAGGCAGACAGCATCACTGTGCTGGCAAAGAAACACAGTCAACAGTTCGGAGTGGCGCAGCAGATGCAGTGTCACTGTTTGTACAGAAATAACATTTAATGGACTCCCGCTGACATGAAACAGCAGATAGGTAAAAGTCAGAGCACAGATTTTAGAAACCACGAGAAGATAAGGCAGCATAGATTATTTGTGCTGAGCCTGTTGTTAGTCTTAACTGCTACTACTCTAGGTATTACTAACTAGACCTTGAGGTGGCTCGGGCATCTTTTCCGGATGCCCCCAGGACGCCTCGCTGGAGAGGTGTTCCGGGCACGTCCCACTGGGAGGAGGCCCCGGGGAAGACCCAAGACACGCTGGAGGGATTACATCTCTCGGCTGGCTTGGGAACGCCTTGGGGTTCCCCCGGCGGAACTGGGGGAGGTGTGTGTGGATCGGGAGGTCTGGGCAGCTTTGCTTGAGCTGCTGCCCCCGCGACCCGACTCTGGATAAAGCGGAAGAAAATGGATGGATGGATGGACCTCTTAGCAAAATTCTGTTCTAACTGAATTAACGGTAAATGTCCACCAGGTGTAGCTATTGCTCCATGTCAAGAACCTTGGTTACAGACTGCCATGGGACATGATGACCAACCAACCTGTTGCTTATACTAGCAGATATTCTTCCTGGCAATAATATAATGGACACTCCTTATATATATTACTGAGCTGAGGTCTGGGATCAATCAGAGGATCCATTGATTCTGCAAAAATTACAGCATCATCCGCAAAGACAAGGATGGTAACCATTTAACAGCTTGGGACTCCGGCGAGGGCAGTCGCATCTCCTCCACTCTCCTCTATCTCTGCTCCAACTTTCAAAGTCCTTACTTCACCAGACTGTGAATTCTTCAAAACTATATTGAATTAACCATGGAATTGATCAGCTGGTCTCTGAACGCTATTGACACCATTTTTCTACAAGAAGATCAGGGGCAGGGGACCCTGCGTGCCCAGATGGAACTTTCCCTGCGGGCTATGTTCTCGACGCCTGGGAGAAGTGGCGTGTCACATGCTTTGTGCCATTCTCTGTGGAGGACATCGAGGATTTATTCATATTTAGTTTCATATTAGGAAGGCTGGTACTTATTGGCTTATGTGCTGCCCTGACCTACTGGGAAACTGGCAAGACGGCTGCCGCCAAAACCACGACCCCTCACTTGTCCGTCATGATTAATGACTTGGGCAAGGCGATGCATTCTCAGACTGCGTTAACCCTTGAACTCAGACGCAAGTTGGATAACATCTCAGAAGAAATGTGCACCTTGCAGGGGAAGGTGAAGAAGATTTCAGAGACCAGGGAATATCCATAATTTGGGATCTGGTTTGTTCATGTGAAGCTGTAAAAGTGTTTTCACTGCTCAACCACAAACACGGCAGGCTTATCAGCCTCTGAAGGACAAAATTCCCTGTTGTTTTCCTCCAGAAGAATTTCTATGGCCTTGGGGAACACTGGCTGCTTCCTTATCTCTCTGACTCCAGTACAAGAACAGACGCTCACATGAACAAAGACTGACGCATGCTCCACTTTACCTCCTGCCCCTCATCACACACCCGATCCCGGCCACCGTTCACGCCACCCCTTCTCCACTCTGGGGGCTGTGCGGTTTTAGCTGCGAAGGTCCCCGTTCCCCCAAAGCTGGCAGCAGCGCGACTCCTGTTGCAGTGGCTACCACACACTCACATCGCCTCAATTTGGAAAATGGACTTTCAAGTTTAGTGCACATAAACAATGTCAAATGTATATGTGTTGTCTTAATTCTGATGTGTGCCATTATTACGGTAAACAAGTAATAATTGTCAAGTAATTGCTGTATCTTGTCTGTGGAAATGTGAGTGTGGACGTAATCTCGTTGTTGCTGCACTTGTAATGACAATAAATCTCATCCATCCATCATCCATCCACCCATTTCCTCACCGACAACGGCACCTAACTGTACCCAAGAGCCGCCCCATGCAAGCACTGAACAGAGTCAAAACCAGAACATATTCACTGTGAAGGAGTCCATTGCTCCTGCATTCCACCAGGATGTTGACATCCTGGTGGAATGCAGGATCACTTTCAGTTACAGACTCTTTCCACCTAAATACACCAATGAGTGCCACAGGAAATCTTTCCCAGCTGTGGCCATCAAACTGTATAACTCCTCCCTCTGTATGTGAGGCACCTTAATTCTACAGACTGGACTCATTTTTTATTTCTACATCCTATTTATATTGTATATTTGTTGTTTATATTGTACTGCTGTGTATTTAAAATTGCTGTGTACTATTGTGTAGTTAAAATTCTATTTCTATTCCATTTTCTTCCTCTCCATTTTTCACTGAGCCATTTTTCACTGAGCGCATGGAACAAACAATTTCCTCTGGGATTAATAAAGTATTCCAATTCTGATTATACAGCAACAAATCACAGCATTACTCACTCCAAGGAGCTACACACAATCAAATTTTAAACCTCAAGCACACAGGGAAGAGTGGTAAGAAGAAACTCCCTCTGGTGTTTTCTGACTATAGGAAGAAACCTCAAGCAGAACAGAATGCTTTGGCCATATGAACAGAACACAAAACAATTCAATAAAATCAATGAAGAAATCGCCAAAACATGCAGCAATTGAAATGAAGCAGCTTAGCAACCATACGCATATAGAGTCCAGTGATAACAATGACTGATGCTTCAAAAGACAAGAGGTAAAGAGCAGAGTACCAATACAATGGACTACACTACATAAGACCCTACTTAGACCCTGTCACAGCTTTTTGACCACATGATGGTCTGTAGACCCATAGATACGGCCCGGATCTCATCAGGCTGTGATGTCCACCAAGACGTGGGGATCCTGCAAATTCTCACGAGGTCTACGAGAGCCTCCGAAAAACATTCTTTGTGAAAATCAACATAGGCTGCAAAGAAGCAATGCCAACATTCTCTCTTGCTTTCAACGCATACTTGCAGAGTATCAAGTATCAAGTATCAAGTAGACTTTATTAGCCCCCCAGGGGCAATTCGTTGTGCAGCCAGCAGTAGAACACATTCGGACATACATAGACATAACATGATCTAAAATATAGCATAAAAACTCACCATGAAAACTCACCACACAGTAAACATAATAACTCAATAATAAGAAAACCTAGTTAAAAACCACTCATGTGATAGTGTTTAAAAATCTAATAACAATAGGAATAAAGGAGTTCTTATACCTATTGGTCTTACATTTCTTAGACATAAATCTACGACCAGATGGAAGCATTGCGAACTCAGGGTACAGGGGGCGACTGGTATTGTCCATGATCAACCTCGCCTTCTTAACTGATCTGTTTTTATATATAGATGGCAGGTCATTTAAGGAAACGCCAGCAATCTTGTTGCACTCATTTACAATACAATCCAGACGGTTTTTGTTTTTCAAATTTAAAAACCCATACCAACAGATTAAAGAAAAGGTAAGAACAGATTCAATAAAACAGGAATAAAACATCTTCATAAAAGTACAGTCCACATTAAAATGCCTGAGTTTATGGTAAAAATACATGCGCTGGTGAGCTTTCTTACATACCTGGTCAATCTGGTGCTCAAAGGTTAATCCACTGTCAATAAAGGTTCCAAGGTACTTATAGTTCTGTACAACTTCCACAGCCAGTTCATTAATAACTACAGGAGAAATGTCATCCTGCTTTTTCCTAAAATCAATTAACATCTCTTTAGTTTTGTTCACGTTGATATCTAAAAAGGATGACTTACACCAGCTGATAAAATCTGACACCATAGGGCCATGGTCATGATCATCTGAATTTAAAAGAGACAATGACAGAATCATCAGCAAATTTAAGGATAAGTTGACCTTGACGTTGACTTTGACACGTTTGTATATAGAACAAATAAAAGAGGTGAAAGGACACAACCCTGTGGAGAACCAGTGGAAGAAATTAGAGCATCAGATAAAACGTCATTGACTCTAACCCGTTGAGATCTGTTAGTTAAAAAATCCATAAGCCAGCTTAAAATTCCTGGGTAAAAGTGCTCATTTTTTAAACTCTCTGCTAGGATATGTGGCTGAATGCAGTTAAAAGCAGAAGAAAAATCAATGAATAAAAGACGTACAAAGGTTTTAGCCCTCTAAATGTGCAATTACTGTATTAAGTAAAGTGCAGAGTGCATCATCAGTTCCTCTACCTGACCTGTATGCAAACTGAAGAGAATCCAAATCATCTTTGACAAGGTCTAAAAGAGCATTTTTCACAATTTTTTCGAATGTCTTCATCACCAAGGAGTTAAGTGCAACAGGCCTATAATCGTTTAGCTGCTTAGGTACACTGATTTTTGGCACAGGAACAATTATTGAGCCTTTCCATAAACTGGGGACCTTGTGGAGACAAAAACAACATTCAAAAAGAAAAGAAAAGATCTCTGCCAGCTGATCAGCACAGTTCCATAGAATGCGACCACCAATGCCATCGGGGCCCGGACTTTTCCTCTCCTTTGTGGTCCTGAAAAGCCTCTGAACCACGTCCTTACTGACATGGATGGAGTTCTGTCCAGGAACTGCAACCTTGAAGAGGGACTGTTCTTTACTAAAATCATGAATGTTAAAGCGATTATAAAAATCATTCAGTTCATTGGACAAATTATAGTCCAACTTATCCCCAAGGGAGATTGGTCCTTTCCTGGACTGCATTCCCATCATTGCCTTTACCCCATCCCAAGCTGGGCGCGAATTACTGTTGCGGAGAAATGACTCCACTTTCTCTTTATAGTTACGTTTAGCAAGTTTAAGTTCCCTCTTAACTTGTTTCTGTAACTCTCTGTACCTGCTGGTGTAACCTTGGTTATAACAGATATTGCGCTGATTAATTATATTTTTAATAGATTTGGACACCCAGTGTTTATTATTAGGATAGACGGAGATATGCTTACAGGGGATAACCAAGTCCTCACAAAAAGTTATGTATACAGTGACAGTCTCTGTGAGTTCATCTAGATTGCTGCATACGCCTTTAAATAAGTCCCAATTTGTGCAGCTAAAACAGGCCTGCAGATTGTGAATTGCCTCCTCCGACCAAACCGGAACCAAACGTCGCACCAATTTGTGTTTCTTTAGGACCGGTTTATAGGACGGAAGTAAATACGCACAGTCAACGGCTGACTTCTTTGGTGCAAATCCAGATTGCAGACTGAATCCTGTTAAGAACAAGCTTTACAACACCTTCTCTCCAGAGAGAGCAGTGAAAAGGTGCTTTGACACTTTGATCCGGGCACTGGTACGCAATCTGCCGTGGCAGAGAGTAAACTCGTTAACCTTTGTAAACTGTTTACAAGAAACAGTTCCTGCAAGTGCGCAAAGAAAATTTTGAAATGTTCAACATCTCTGTCACAAATTAATTCTGTGAATTTCACGTGAACACTGTGCAAACAATAAAAAAATACTGAGTGTCACTGTGAGTCATTGCATCAGCGCAGCACATCACAGCGTAGCTCATCTGACTGATTATAACAAGATGTTAAATCTATCATAAACATAATTTTACAGATACTCATAAGCAGGAATGAAAATGCAACTGTTTTACTGAGCTATTACAATATAAACATTACAAATAATTACCTTTTAGGCTATACCAAATGTGTTCTCCACCTCATGGAGAGAGAGAGAGAGATAGAGACAGAGAGAGAGAGAGAGAGAGAGAGACAGAGAGAGAGAGAGAGAGAGAGAAGCTGCAGTTGTAACGGTCCTCTGTGATTCGGGAAGCGATTAGAGGTGTTTTCCTCAGCCAAACTGAGAGAAAGTGATTAATCTGCTACAAAATAATAATTTTTATATAAGCAGCGTCCAGCGGCACAAAGCGTGACATCCATCTGGGAACACATCGTCACGACAAATTGCGCGGCAGTGCAGGGATTAAATGTATGCAAGTGTCAAGGCACCTTAATAACCCTATAGTTGTATTCCAGGTGATCACCCTTTGCTTTCCACAGCAAATGCTGAATGGACTGCATTTATATAACACGTTTCCATCTGCATCAGACGCTCAAAGTGCTTTACAATAATGCCTCACCTTCACCCCGATGTGAGGGTGCTGCCATACAAGGTGCTCACTACACACAGGGAGCAACTAGGGGATTAAGGACCTTGCCCAAGGTCTCAAGCCCAGCGCTTAACCACTTGACCATCACCTCCCTTACAGTAGGACAAGTCCTTTCCTCCAATCCATAGGCATCACATCCATCTTCCAGAATGAAAGATTGTGTCTTATTTATTACTTATACCATTTGTACTAATACTTTGATTTGTGATATTCCTGCTTTCCCCACAAATTCTAACACTTGTACTGATTTTACCAATGCTATTTATCTACAACTGATGCTCCTGGTTTCATGCACTGAATGAGCAGCTTTGAATTCATTTAAATGGAAGTCATCATGATGGATTTTCTTTGATTTGTGCAAGGAAGCAAAGCAGTTGCTGAAGCACGCAGCATTTCTAATTTGTGCAGAGCTGAAATATCATCAAATGTGACAAAAGTTGTGCTGACATACAATTATAAGTTGTCTTGATGCTGTTAACTGTAGAGGTAACCAAAGAGAATGGGCTCCAAAATGGATATGCACGCCTTTAAACTGACATGGGCATACAACAGTTCATGGGTATAAGTATTTTAATGTTTATGACAAAAATATATGAATAAATAAAAATACAGTCCATGAGCAGTTCATTTGCTGTGTTCTTTCCTATTCCAAGATGCTCTGACCTCTTCTCCCAATTGTTATGCCAGCTATCATTATCTGTCTTATTGCAAACTACTGTTATCAGCTTCCACCATGCTTGTCAGGCTATTAAAGTGTCTTTTCATGAGTAGAGTACAATTCTGTGCTTTAAAATGTCTTTCAGTGTCCTTAAATCTAAAAAAAAGGACTCTATCTGAACCGTCTGCCAGTTCTACAAAATGGAGAACATAATCATGAGCTAACGTGCGTCTCGGAATTTTGTTCTTCTTTTTTGTGGAAAAAATGCGGTCCAATCAATGGAAAGATAAGACTAGACAATGTAAATACCTCCTCAACCAGTATTTAACTTGTAATCTTGAAGGTGGAGCTAGCTAGCTACCCTCGCCCAATTTGTCTGAAATGCTAGCCTGCCTAGCCAATGTGTCGCTAGATCAAAAAAAAAAGCCTGCTAAGGCTGTGTGAAAATAACGTATTCTGGTCACTAAAAATATAACTTGTCAGTTGTGATGACACCACACACACACACACACACACACACACACACACACACACACACAGAACTCCTGGTTTGCCTATTTTACAAGTACACACAGGTAAAATTCACTTTACTAATCCCTTGTGTGACCAGACAGCAAAAACACTCCTACTACTGCAAACAAGGTCCAATATTTACTGAACGTGTGGGCTGGATAGTTTGTCAGGGTGGAGGGGAGGTCTTGTTAACTGCCCCATAGGGGGAAATTAGACTGAATTGGTACTGGGTTGATGCTGAGGATCGAGGAGGCAAATACTTCATCTGCCCCACTGGGAAAGAACTCAGTCCAGATGTTTGAACAACGGGACTGCATTCACCAGCATTATTTAATATAGAGTGCTCACTGCGCGTTTGTATGGGTGAAAATTAAAGATGCAGTCACAAGCTAGGAACACATGCAGTGCATATATATATATATATATATATATATATATATATATATATATACACATACATACATACGAGGTCTGTTAGAAAAGTATCCGACCATTTTATTTTTTTAAAAACTATATGGATTTGAACCATGTGCGCTTGCATCAGACAAGCTTGAACCTTCGTGCACATGCGTGAGTTTTTTCACGCCTGTCGGTTGCGTCATTCGCCTGTGGGCAGGCTTTGAGTGGGCACTGGTCCACCCCCCTCATCGGATTTTTATTCTTTAGGAATGGCGGAGCGACTGTCGCTTTGTTCCATGAAAATCTTTTCAGAAACTCTACCAGACAGCCAGATGGAAACCATTTGGAAGATTCAGATGGATTTCGGTGAAGATTCTATCGGTATCACACGGATTAAGGACCATTAAAACTGGATTAAAAACGGCCCACGGCGGCGGAGGGCGCACCGAGCGGCCATCAACAGGCTGGAACGAGCAGATCACTTCCAAATTTAAGGCTCTGTTGATGCAGGACGTCGTGTGACTAGCAGAGAAGTTTCAGAAGAGGTCGGGATCAGCACTTTATCGGCACATTCCACTGTTAAAGGAGATTTTGTAATGAAAGACGTGCGGACGGATTCGCGCGTCGGGACGCAGCCACTCATGCCGCTGGACAAACAACACCTCCATGTTGGAAGTCTCACAGGACAAGTTGGAACATGCCCAGCTGTTAAACAATTTCTCGGATACTCACTCAACTGAAAAGCCACCGAAAGCCGTCTGAATCTTACGAATGGTTTCCAACACGGAGGTGTTTTTTTGTTGAGCGTTTTTTTTGTTGAGCGCGTTGGCTCCGTTCCGACGCGCGAAATCCTCCACACGTCTTTCATTACAAAATCTCCTGTAACAGTGGAATGTGCCGCAAAAGTGCTATGTCCAGCTCTCTTGCCATTTCTGTGGTAGTCACACGATGTCCCGGATCAACACAGCGCTCAGTTTAGAAATGATCTGGTCGTTCCAGCCGCTCGGTGCGCCGCGCGCCCTCCGCCACTGTGGGCCATCTTTAAAAAGGTTTTAACACTCCTTAATCCGTGTGACGCCGACAGAATCTTCACCGAAATCCACCTGAATCTTTCGAATGGTTTCCAACTGGCTGTCTCTAACAGTTTCTGAAAAAAAATTCATGGAGCAAAGCGGCAGCCTCTCAGCCATTTCCCTGACAATAAAAATCCGACAAGGGGGGTGGACCAGTGCTCACTCAAAGCCTGCCCACAGGCGAATGACGCAACCGACAGGTGTGAAAAAACTCACGCATGCGCACGAAGGTTCAAGCTTGTCTGATGCAAGCGCACATAATTCAAATCCATATAGTTTTTGAAAAAAATAAAAAGGTCGGATAGTTTTCTCACAGACCTCGTATATACACACACACAGTGGTATGTAAACATTTGGGCACCGCTGATGATTTCCATGATTTTCCTTTATAAATCATAGGTTGTTTGGATCAGCAATTTCAGTTAAATATATCATATAGCAGACTAACACTGTGATATTTGAGAAGTGAAATGAAGCATACAGGATTTACAGAAAGTGTGCAATAATTCTTTAAACAAAATTAGGCAGGTGCATACATTATATAGGGTCTTGTTGAAAGATCCAGCCCCGGTACAACTTCATCTTTGTCACTGATTCATGAACATTGTTCTCAAGATTCTGCTGATATTGACTGGAATCCATGTGACCTTCAACTTTAACAAGATTCCCAGTACCTGCACTGACCACACAGCATGATGGAACCACCTCCAAATTTTACTGTAGGTAGCAAGTGTTTTTCTTGGAATGCTGTGTTCTTTTTCTGCCATGCATACTGCCCCTTGTTATGTCGAACTCAAATTTAGTTTCATCTGTCCACAGCACCTTATTCCAAAATGAAGCTGGCTTGTCCAAATGTGCTGTAGCTACTTCAAGTGACTCTTTGTGGCGTGTACGCAGAAAAGGCTTCCTCTGCATTACTGCATCATACAGCATCTCCTTGTGCAAAGTGTGCTGTATAGTTGAACTATGCAGAGACACTATCTGCAGCAAGATCATGTTGTCGGTCTTTGGAGCAGGTCTGTGGGTTGATTATGACTGTTCTCACCATCCTTCACTTCAGCTTATCTGAGATTTTTCTTGGCCTGCCACTCCGGGCCTTAACTAGTACTGCCCTGGTGGTCTTCCATTTCCTCACTATGTTCCTCACAGTGGAAACTGACAGCTGAAATCTCTGAGATAGCTTTTTGTATTCTTCCCCTAAACCATGATGTTGAACAGTCTTTGTTTTCAGGTCATTTGAGAGTTGTTTAGAGGTTCCAATTTTGCCACTCATTAGAAGAGATGCAAAGAGTGGAAAATTTTTTAAATGGCCACATTAAATACCCTTTCTCATGATTGGATTCACCTGTGTAAGGAGGTCAAGGGTCAATGAGCTTACCAAACCAATTTTGTGTTCCAATAATTAGTGCTAAATGTATTCAAATCAATAAAATGACAAGGATGCCCAAATTTATGCACCTGCCTAATTTTGTTTAAATAATTATTGCACACTTTCTGTAAATACTAGAAACTTCATTTCACTTTTCAAATATCAGTGTGTTCATCTGCTATATGATATATTTAACTGAAATTTCTGATCCAGACAACCAATGATTTATAAAGGAAAATCATGAAAATTATCAGGGGTGCCTAAACGTGTGCATACAACTGTATGTAAGTGAGAGAGGGAGACATTGAAAGCTGGTCAGTAAATGCTGTTTTAGGCATTTTAATATCGACAAGCCCTAATTCATTTTGAAAATTTTATGTAATAAAGAAAATATAATGTATAAAAGCTGAAGGGTGTCAAACAATTTACATACCACTATAAATGTGATATTGTTTTTGCTTCATAGGAGAGAAAACTTTATCTTAGCCCTCACTTTTTTAGCCTGGAAATGATACTTCCTGCAAACCTTCTGCAGTCCTCTGCAGAACTACTAAATCTGCATCAACCCCACCCCACATACTGCATGCATTAACACCGCAACATTGCTAATGTGATGTTTTATCAGCATGCAAGTTCTGATTCATAGGTTTTAATGAGAAAGGGAGCCTGGCAGTAAATCAGGGGCTAATTATGTAATGGGACATGATTAGCGAGTAATACGCTGTCATCCTGTTGCCCTCCTTTCAGAGCCAGGACACCATGAGACAGATTAAGAAGATCTCTCAACCTCTGTCCAGGCTTACAGTAAACAGAATTATAGAAGTCAGGGTGGCTCACAGCAAAAACAAACAGTCACAGACAGCTATGACTTACTTCTAATAGCAAGAGCCAACTCAAGTTTTAAAATGGCTTCTTCTTCAGTAGGCATGATGCAAAAATACTGTTCGACTAAATTTTCCTACCCTGGTCCAAATTATTAGCAACTCTGACTTTTAAGTACAAAATTTTAAATCTGTTCAGAAAGAAATGCTACAGAATGATCTGGAGCATTTCATAAAATGCAACAAATCCTGACAAAATTTATGCACGATGCAGTTAATGAGGAATTTTACCACATTCAGCCGTTTCAAAGCCTGTGTAGAAACTGCAGAGTGAAAAAGGATATTAACTCTATGGAGAATATTTTTGAGCTCATAGATCTGTGTCAACACGCTCGTATGAATAAGCATACGTCAGCCTGTTTTCACATGTGGTTACTCGTGGCGGTTCTGCGATGGGACAAAGGCGCGGTACAAGCTCATGCTTCCTTACTGAAGTATGTCTACATTTAACTTTCAGTAACTGTATACATCTGCTCTTTTTAGTTATGAAGTATAATATTTAAAGTTTGGATGTTGGTGTTCATTAGAATAGAATACAGCCTTTATTGTCATTGTACATATACAGACATGCAACAAAATTTGACCTCTGCATTTAACTCTTCCTAGTTATAGTTAGACGCAATCCAGCAACTCGGAGCAGTGGGCAGCCACAGTCCGGTGCCTGGGGAAGTATATGAAAGTATTATGAATATTTAGATGACAGTATGAAATCATGAACACGGTGGTGCAGTGTGGTAGTGCTTTTGTCTCCCAGTAAGAAGCCTGGAATTTTCAAGAAGGGGGTTTTGCACAAATCCTGTGCAAAATCTACATGTGGATCCGTGCCTGTTCCACTACGGTGACCCAAGAAAAAACAGGAACAGCCAGGAATCCAAAGTAACCTGGATAAAAGATTTAGTTGGCAAAATAGGAAGTACTTCTCTGTGGATTCTGTAGCATGAAACAGATGAGAGCCTACAACTCCCCGTGGACAGGACACCAGTCCATCACAGGTTACGTCCCCAGCCAAGGCCCTGGACCCATTTGCAACAGAGTGGAAATGTGACTGAGAATCAAACCTACATCTACTGTATATATTGTTAGCACAACGCTTTATCTCCCTGAGCCACCTGCTCTACATTAGTTCACTGTTTCAAAACATAGAATTCTTACTGTAGAAAAAAAAATTATGAGTGTGGTAAAGATCAGCATCAACAAAGTGACAGACTCAGGACTTCTTTATTTGAATTTTATCTGGATCATTTGCGGTCAAATGGACTTGTGTGGAGACCAGCAGATGTACAGCGATCTGCAGATCCAAGCAAGAATGAAGAAAAAACACTGGGGCTGTACACGGATAGACACTGTGTGAATGTAAGAGACTGGGTGCTGCTCAAAAGGAGAACATCAGAGGATAATTAATAACAAAACAGTGAATGAGAAGATCTGCATGTAGTACGCTTCCTCTTGTGATAAGCAGACTCCCGGCGGTAGAAAGCACCTGAGGTCAAGACAAGAGGACGGCACTAACAGAAAGGTGGTGCCTTCTTTTCTTATGATGAATAGTGAAGCTTTGATGAGAGGGCCTGAGGTCAGAGCAATAAACAGAGGCAGACCATGACCTGAGATGACACCTGACACTACATTAGAAGAAGTAGTACAATACAGGCCACGATGAGCCGGTGTTTATCCCTGAACACCACAGCACGCAGTGGATGTGAAAGTCCATGACTACTCCTGGATGGAACACCAGGACATGGGAGATTACTTCCCCTGCTGGTGCCTATTTACAGCTGGGTGGACTGGCACAATGCAGATAAAATGTTTTGTCCAAGGACGCAGAAAGGTAGCCTGAAACACACACCTGGGAATAGGGGTGGACAATTAATCACAAATTATCGAAAATGTAACAAACTGACAGAGCCTCTCTTCAACTTATAGTTCACTCGTCATTAAATTCAGTTACTTTGGTAACTTCTTCCCAGGCAATGCTGGTGTTTGTCAAGGATAAGTTCTGGTTCCTTCAATGTTTAAAAATGGCATGTGTTGTTAAATTTCTCTCAAGATGTCAGCCGTGAGTATGAGACAGGTGAAGCAAGGAGCACGCAGGATTCAGATATACAATGGAGAGAGATTTAATTGTGGTTGAAGCAGAAAACTGGCGCACGTGGAGAAACTCCAATGGGTACCACATGCAATGTACCAAAGAGCCTTCTGGCTTCCATGCTCAGACAGCCATGTTAAGGCCCTCTCCCACAATGCAAACATAATTCATAATACAAACATGGCCTTTGGCTAGTCTGGGCCATGATCAGATGTTTAGTTGTGAACTTGGAGAAACACAAAGTGTTCTATCAACAAGACATCAAGTCATCAAAGACAAGCAGGTGAGGGATGACCCTGGCCCACTATGCTGTGCCTACCTGCAGACATGGGGAAACAGCAATTTTTCACCCAAGCATGTACTGGGTATTGGGTAGGGTTGTAGTGATGAAGTGGTGCTCTGATTGGAGCACTTGAGAAGCTGAGGGAGGAGTCAAAGTGTCTGGGCTTGTGACTCCTTGAGGTAAAGATGAACATCCAGGCTTTCAAAGACTTTGTGGTCAGCCACCAGAAGTGTATCTATATGTCGTGAAGTGTCAACCTTGTAGAGACATTCACTTATCTCGGCAGTGGCATTCATGTCTCTGCCTCCTTGGCCTTTGAGATCAAGTGACACTTGGGAAGAACTTATGGAGTCATGAGATCACTGGACAGAGGTGTTTGGCAATGCCAATATCTTTGCAGGAAAACAAAGGTTAAAAATATTTGAGGTTGTGGTGCTTCTGGTCTTACTATACGAGGGCTGTCAATAAAGTAACGGTCCTTTTTATTTTTTTCAAAAACTATATGGATTTCATTCATATGTTTTTACGTCAGACATGCTTGAACCCTCGTGCGCATGCGTGAGTTTTTCCACGCCTGTCGGTGACGTCATTCGCCTGTGAGCACTCCTTGTGGGAGGAGTCGTCCAGCCCCTCGTCGGAATTCCTTTGTCTGAGAAGTTGCTGAGAGACTGGCGCGTTGTTTGATCAAAATTTTTTCTAAACCTGTGAGACACATCGAAGTGGACACGGTTCGAAAAATTAAGCTGGTTTTCAGTGAAAATTTTAACAGCTGATGAGAGATTTTGAGGTGATTCTGTCGCTTTAAGGACTTTTCACGGTGCGAGACGTCGCGCTGCGCTCTCAGGCAGCGTCATCAGCCTGTTCAAGCTGAAAACCTCCACATTTCAGGCTCTATTGATCCAGGACGTCGTGAGAGAACAGAGAAGTTTCAGAAGAAGTCGGTTTCAGCATTTTCAGCATAACGACTGGAGCAGCGCGACTGCATCAAATTTTGCCAGAAACTGGGCAACAGCCAGGTGGAAACCATCCGGATTATTCAGACGGCTTTCAGTGACGATCCTCGGGGCATCACACAGATTAAGGAGCGGTACAACCGGTTTACAGACGTCCACACAATGGCGGAGAGCGCGCCGCGCTCTGGGCGGCCATCAACATGCTGAAATGACCAGATCATTTCCAAAGTGAACGCTGTGGTGATGTGGGACCGTCGTGTGACTATCCAAGAAATTGTGGAAGAGGTGGACATCAGGATTTTTTGGGACATTCCACTGTGACAGAAAATTTTGCCATGAAAAGAGTTGCAGCGAAATTCATCGGCACGAAGCTGATGGCGCAGCAAAAGTGCCACCGTGTTGAAGTCTCACAGGACATGCTGTGACATGCCCAGCTCTTCCACCATTCGGAAGATTCAGACGCCTTTCGGTGGCTTTTCAGTCATGTGACTATCCAAGAAATTGTGGACGAGCTGGACATGTCACAACATGTCCTGTGAGGCTTCAACACGGAGGCACTTTTGCTGCGCCTTCAGCTTCATGCCAATGAATTTCGCCGCCACTCTTTTCATGGCAAAATCTTCTGTCACACTGGAATGTGCCGAAAAACTGCTGAAGTCTACTTCTTCCACAATTCCACGGATAGCCACACGGCGGTCCCACATCATCACAGCATTCACTTTGGAAACGATCCGGTCATTTCAGCATGTTGATGGCCGCCCGGAGCGCGGCACGCTCTCCACCGTTGCGCGGCCATCTTTAAACCAGTTGTACCGCTCCTTAATCTGTGTGATGCCCATAGCATCGTCACCGAAAGCCGTCTGAATAATCCGAATGGTTTCCACCTGGCTGTAGCCCAGTTTCTGGCAAAATTTGATGCAGTCGTGCTGCTCCAGTCGTTCCGCCATTTCCTTGCAAAGAAAAAACGACGAGAGACTACTACACCCATCCTCACACAAAGGCTGCTTACAAGCAAATGACGCAACCGACAGGCGTGAAAAAAATCACGCATGCGCACAAAGGTTCAAGGTTGGCTCATGCAAGCACACGTGATTCAAATCCATCAGGTTTTTGAAAAAAATAAAAAGGTTGGATACTTTTCTAACAGACCTCGTATTTAATGTCATGACTCTTCTCTTGCTGACAATGATGATCTGGGAATCTTGTTGGACGTATTCTGTTATAATCATCTACATGGAGAGGAACCAAGGCCTTGCTGAGCAACAAGCTAGGGGGAAGGAGTGACAGCGGCAGCCTCAGCAGGCATCACAGTACACGTGCAACAAATGTAGCAGAGATTGTCACTCGCTCATTGGACTGATAAGTCATTCGCGCAAGTGCAAACAGAAACAAAAAAAAATTCCAGTATATTTGTATTGTCAACTGTCTTGGTAGCACGGCCCAGGCAGAGGGTCACCCCTTTGAGTCTGGTCTGCTTGAGGTTTCTTCCTCAAATCAGAGGGAGTTTTTCCTTACCACTGTCACCTGTGTGATTGCACTACAGTTTAGACCTTACTTGTGTGAAGCGCCTTGAGGCAGCTTTGTTGTGATTTGGTGCTATATAAATGAAATAAACTGAAATTGAATTGAAAAAGTGTATTAAAAAACAAAGAAAACCAAACAAAAAAAAAAAAAAGCAAAAAACAAACTGAACACTATACCATTGTCTCCTGGAGAGGGATGGATGCCAGGAAAGAAAGATGGAGTTAGGTGGGAGCTACAGTGCATCCAGAAAGTATTCACATCATTTCACTTTTTCCACATTTTATGTTACAGCCTCATTCCAAAATGAATTAATTTTTCCCCCTTCCAAATTCTACTCACAACACCCCAAAATAACAACATGAAAAGAGTTTTTTTTTATTTTTTTTGCAAAGTAATTACAAATAAAAAACTAAGAACTCATGTGTACATACGTATTCACACTCTTTGCTCAATACTTTGCTGATGCACCTTTGGCAACAATTACAGCCTCAGGTCTTCTTGAATATGATGCCACAAGCTTGGTGCACATATCTTTGGACAGTTTTGCCCATTCCTCTTTGCAGCACCTCTCATGCTCCATCAGGTTGGATGGGGAGCGGCGGTGCACAGCCATTTTCAGATCTCTCCAGAGATGCTCATTCAGATTCAGGTCTGGACTCTGGCTGGGCCACTCATGGACATTCACAGTTGTCATGAAGTGACTCCTTTTAAATTTTGGCTGTGTGCTTAGGGTCATTGACCTGCTGAAAGTTGAACCATCGGCCCAGTCTGTGGTCGAGAGCTCTGGAGCAGGTTTTCATCCAGGATGTCTCTGTACATTGCTGCATTCATCTTTCCCTCAATCCTGATGAGTCTCCCCGTTCCTGCTGCTGAAAAACTGCAGGGATGGTGCCTGGTTTCCTTCAAACATGACACCTAGCATTCATGCCAAAGAGTTCAATCTTTGTCTCAACAGACCAGAGAATTTTGTTCCTCATGCTCTGAGAGTCCTTCAGGTACCTTGGCCAAACTCCAGGTGGGCTGCCATGTGCCTTTTACTAAGGAGTGGCTTCCGTCTTGCCTCTACCATACAGGCCTGACTGATGGATTGCTACAGAGATGGTTGTCCTTCTGGAAGGTTCTCCTCTCTCCACAGAGGAATGCTGGAGCTCTGACAGAGTGACCATTAGGTTCTTGGTCACCTCCCTGACTAAGGCCCTTCTCCCACAATCACTCAGTTTAGACGGGCGGCCAGCTCTAGGAAGAGTCTTGTGGATCCAAACTTTTTCTATTTACAGATGATGGAGGCCACTGTGCTCATTGGTACCTTCAAAGCAGCAGAAATGCCTCTGTACTCTTCCCCAGATTTGTGCCTCGAGACAATCCTGTCTCAGAGGTCTATAGGCAATTCCTTTGACTTCATGCTTGGTTTGTGCTCTGATATACACTGTCAACTGTGGGACCTTATATGTAGACAGGTGTGTGTCTTTCCAAATCATGTCAAATCAACTGAATTTACCCCAGGTGGACTCCAATTAAGCTGTAGAAATGTCTGAAGGATGATCAGTGGAAACAGGATGAACCTGAGCTCAATTCTGAGCTTCATGGCAGACTGTGAATACTTATGTACATGTGATTTCTTAGTGTTTTTATTTTTTATAAATTTGCAAAAACCAAAAAAAAAAAAAAAAACCTTTCCAGATGCACTGTAAAAACGAATTAGTTTTGAATGATAATCATGTTTCTTCAAGTGCACATTGGACCAGAATGGAAACAATTGCTTTATGTTTTTTGTGTTACCCTGTATATTTATGTATCCATGTTTATGTCATACATTTTTATACTGCATTATCTTACACGTTTACATTTTATACGAATAAAAATCAATCAATCAATTACATGGAATTGGCTGGCTTTGATGAATTAGACCTGTGGGTGGTGTTGCAGAAGCTCCAGAACTTTTTAAACTCCTGTTCGGGTCTCTCATCAAAGTGGATTCTTATTTGTTTTTATTGTCTGTTTTCATGTGCAAGCTGCTGCAGAAAATTCTGAGTGTTGATATTTTGAGATTAAAATAATGAAAAAATAATTCAGATGGAGGATTAAAACTGCTGCTCTGCTCATCAAATTGTTATTCATACTTCAATAATACAGAAAGAAAGCAGAGAAAGTTCTTCTGAGCTCACCAATCAGCTCGCAATTTCAAACATGAAAAAAAATATCACATTGTCATTATGGGGTATTGTGTGTAGAATGGGAAAAAAAAATAATTTCATTGAGGGGGAAAAAATGAGTGTCATCCATTTTGGAATAAGGCTGTAACATATAATGTGGAAAAGGTCCTGTGAATACTTTCTGGATGGACTGTAAAAAAGATCAGAGACTCTTCTGGCTCAGTCACAAAGACCTGTGTTATAAACCCTGCAAATATCCTGTTTCACTCAGAAATACGACTTCTATTTTACCAGTTCTTTACAAGCTCATAAATGCACTGTAAAAACATGCTGACCTTACCGTTTAAAAAGTCAATAAAGGGAAATGGGTGTGGGAGTTTGAAATCATGTCTAGGGATGGAAAGATAAGAGTCTCAGTAACCAGAAAACTGGTTCTGATGTCTACTGACATTTAATGAGGGAAAGATATAAAAGAGTAAAAGACATTGTCTTAGTTTCTGTGCAGTCCATCTGCCATCCTGCCTGCTGCCCTTTTGACAGCATCAGTAGACCCCCTGAAGAAGAAACTCTTCTCATAGCCATCCAGTCTTCACATGTAGCTGCCTCTCCTGCCCAGGCTGCCATAAATAATGACATCAGTTTGCAGGCGCCAAGCACCAAGTGTGGTGGTATATATCTAAAATGACTGCACAGCCATTCCCTTAATTTTCCTCTATCGACTCATTAGCCAGCCAATTACAGTAGGTGGCCTAATTTCACAATGGCATTTCATTTTGTTCCCTCATAATACAAATAAAATACAGAAATTGGGGAGCTGAGACTCTTTTCAAGCTTTTAACCTGAATGAGTCATCCATTTATTTGTTTGTTTTTGATAAACGGTTTTCAACAAACAGAGGCTACTGGTATCTATATAATAATAAAAAAAAACTTTAATGTATGACAGAATATAATTTCCCTATTTCAAAAAAATTGCCAAAACAATCAATAATAATAATTTTACATTTCATATTTTATCTTTTTTTTTGTATGCAAAGGTGCAAATGTTACAAAACTATGGAAATGACTTAGATTCCTCTGAGGTGCTTTGGCCAATTTCCACCAAATGTGCAGTGTGTATGCCGGCTGACCCCAGACCTGACTTTAAAGGGTTTGTTTTGGCAAAGGTCAAGGTCATTGGGGTCAACAGGCAAAAATACAATTTTTATTCCAATATCCACCAAACCGGATGCACACATGGAAGTGGGTTCTGGAACTGCAAAGACAGCATCACATTTGCCAAAGGTATTGTGGGTATGCTTGTCTGTGCACTTTTAGGTATTATTTTGTGCTGTATGTATTCTGTTAATAATATTATTTTTGGTATGTGTTCATTTGTTAGTATTTTCTTTTTGTGTTATTTTCTGTATAGATAGGTTCATTTATACTTGTCTGATCCCTGTCTGCGATCTGGGTCGCCCGTGTTCCACCCCTGCATCCTCACCTGTCTGTCTTGTTACGCCTTCCTGTTGCATTCTTTCTCATGTCTGAGTCCCACTTAACTTTTCTGCTTTAGTTCTGGATTTTGGGTTTAGTTCTTATAGTCTTTATGTTGGTTTTGTTGCTTCCCCTATTGTAGTTTGTAATCATTTTGTTTAAATACGTTCCACTCACCTGCAGATGTCCGTTTAGTTTCTGTTCACCTTTAATTTGTTAGTTGTCACTTGTCCTTTGACCTTTCACACATCTGTCCTCCATTTTGTTCAGTCAGTTCCTCTATATCAGGGGCGGGTAATCATGTGCCATGAAGGGCCGGGACACTGCAGGTTTTCCTTACTACCAATCACCTCAGCAGGTGATTTCATTAATGATCAGGTGTCTCAGCAGGTGATTTCATTAATGATCAGGTGTCTCAGTAGGTGATTTCATTGACGATCGGGTCTTTATGTTCAGGGGAGAAGC
Organism: Thalassophryne amazonica; assembly: GCF_902500255.1. Classification (NCBI taxonomy): domain Eukaryota; kingdom Metazoa; phylum Chordata; class Actinopteri; order Batrachoidiformes; family Batrachoididae; genus Thalassophryne; species Thalassophryne amazonica. The sequence goes on from NC_047110.1 coordinate 103,038,408, forward strand.
TCATCAGCAAACCACCTGCTGAGGTGATTGGTTGCAAGGAAAACCTGCAATGTCTCGGCCCTTGCTGCCCACCCCTGCCCTATATGCTCTTGCTTCTCCTCCTTCCCCTAATTAGACACACCTGTTTCTTATTAGTGGGTTTGTATTTAAGTCCTCACCTGTCCTCAGTTCAGTTGACTGTGGATTCATTGTTTTCCAGCCGTTCTTCTCTGCAAGTATTTGGTGATTATGCAGGTTGACTGTTTCTGTGTTTGTTGGGGTTGGTTCTTGTGTAGTGTCTTCTGTTTTTTGAACTCTGCTCCGTCAGCTCTTTGTTGGACTTGTTTTTGAACTCTTGTTTGCACTGTGGGATATTGTAGTGGGAAAATAAATCACCTTGGCTTTTGCACCAAACTTTTGTGTTTGGCTGCTTGCATTTTGGGGGCTCAATTTTGACTGTGTTTGAATAGACAAACATAACAAAAGGTCAATCATTGGGGTGAATGCTGCTGGATCAAATGTCAAAACCTTTTCTTGGCACAAATATGGGGGTGGGTTCCAGGGATCCAGAAAGGTCAATCAGGATGGTCAATGTCATATCTGCCTGTTTGTTGACCTTCTCTTGCCAAGTCCTCTTGCTGATTTTTTTTTTTTTATTAACTTTGGTATGTCAATTATAATGGCGTTTTAGGGCCACATTGAGTTTTTTCATTTTTTTAGACTTCGAGAATAAAGTCGTAATATTATAAGGAAAAAACTCGTAATTTTACGAGAAAAAAAACAAACAAGTTTCCCGGTCGACACACATCAGCACAGCTAACGCTATCATGTGGAAGCAGCCTTAGAAGGTTTTTTTTTTTTTTTTTGGAAACAGCCTTAGAAGTAGTTAACTAAACAGTGCCTCAAACTCGGGTTTATGAACAAGCAAAACCATTCTATAGAAGTTTGACGTGGATGCAACGCAACAGAGAGGAGTCACGGAGGCTGTTTTGTGTGCTGTCAATGTTTCATTTCTGGAATCAAGCTTTTTTATCTTTCACGATTACAAGTTTTTTTCTCATAATATTACGACTTTATTCTCGTAATATTACGACTTTTTTCTAGAAGTCTAACAAAAAATTAAAAAATTCAATGTGGCCCTAAAACGCCTTCGTAGTCAATGAAGGTCAGTCCTGAAACTACCATTAAAAAAAATAATAATTTTGGCACAAGTCAAGGTCAAAGAATTTGATTTTCAACCCAATTTGGACCAATTTTTTTAATCCCCTTTGGTACTATTACCTCTTATAAACAATTGTTGGGTCTCCTTTCTTTGTAAAAAGATTCTCATTTGCAGTACTTGAGCCATTTTTAAGAAGAAATGCATTTAATATATTTAACGGTATGTAATCCCACAACTTTTTCAACTTTTTAAAGATCTGCAGACACTGGTCATTAATGGAACTGAAATCAAATATTAATGAAATGCAAAGGGGACTGAACATGTTGTAGTTTGCAAACCTGTTACTGATCCAGTCACTGTCGAGAAAGTAGTCACAGTTATTGGAGACATAACAAACATGATCTCTTAGGGCCCTGTCCCACTGGCGTTTAGAAGGATTTGCGGATGGAATGCGCACAAAAGTGGCCCACATCCGCCAAACAACCGCAATAACCGTGTAACATTCCTGTATGAGTCGGCCGCCATCCGAACACGTCCGTGATCATCCGCAGAGGCACGCATGTCCACAGCCAGGATTTTTGAGCGGCTCAAAAATCCTGCTGCGGATGAGATCCGCATCACTGCCTGAACACATACTGAAGACATACGCAGGACATACACAACCAACGCGCCGCATATCCCCTGTCATCCGCTGATATCTGCAACCGACGGGTTGGCGTGGCTTGGCGGCGGACTGGGACAGCGTGCAAAACAGATATGACGCGTGCCCAGCACGGCCACATCACGGTCGCAAATGGTATGTCGCGCATGCAGACAGAGTGGGCACGGATGGAGCGAGTGCATCACGGCCGCTGTGCCCCTCATTTGGGTGCCTCCGCGGCCGCCTTCGCTTCTGTTCCCTGTTATATCCGCTTTTCTTCCTCATGTATTCGCTGATCCACCCCGGGAAATTTGTCATTTCCGACCATCTTTGTTGCGGACGCTCAGCTTTTGTCTCCTCATTTCATGCGCAAATCCTCCTAAATGCCAGTGGGACAGGGCCATTAGCTGATTGTGAAACCAGACCTCCACACAGACTGAACACAAGGCCGCCGCATACAAACACAGCTGTAAGGTGCCATTCACTGGAGAGGAGAGAGGTGGATTTGGTGGGATGAACTGAAGTCTTCAGCTCTCCTGTTTGTCTACAATCTGGCCTCATCTCTCATCACTGAAGATCGTAGCAACTTCAGAAGATAAATCGCACCCAGAGTGAAATCTGACCTACCTCTTAGTCTGTAAAAGTGTACTATCCTTATGACAGCAACTTGTTACCATGACAACCAGCAATACAAGCTTGATCAAAACCCAAAAAGATGGTGGGAAATCACAATACTGAAATTTGGTGGCTGTGTCACACTGATGGTCCTCACCAAGCTTTTTCACACACCTAGGCACCAACAACCTCTGACCTCATCCATCTGTTCCCAACACCTTTGTCTTGCTTAATTAAAATTATGATGAGCCACAGTGACAATGAAACAATAAAACTGGTATTTACGACTGTGACATGCTGCATCTTTCTAGGTGACCCGATGTTTCTCGCAGAGGCGCCGTTCTAATCAAACCCTGAGTGGGAGGGCAAGAGAGGAAGATGGATGAGTGTGGCAGACACCTTCAGCCAGCTGTCCAAACTCTAAAAAACACAAAGACCCTCTGATTCACTATTTGCAGCCAGTAATAACTGCCATTTATTTAACTTTAGTTCAAAATATATTAGACTCTTTTTTTTAAATGGAATGTGTCAATAATTATCAGTCACAGTATTTTTTTTTTACTAGTTTGGGAGACCCTGAAACTCTGGTGTGACTTATATACTGAAAATTCACAAGGTTGTCACTATTAGTAGTAATTATGGCTGGCTCTGTCCTGAGGGAGGAACTGGAGTCTGTGATGGAGGTGTTGGAGAGGAGGATGTTGAGGAAATTGCTTACCCTCCATGAGAACACCTCCAACCCCTTGCATGCCACACTGATGTCCTGTCAGAGCACCTTCAGCAAAAGACTGAGTCCACCGAGGTGCACCACAGAACGCCACAGGAGGTCTTTCCTACCTGTGGCAAACATATAACTCCTCCCGCTTCTGCATGATGAACAGTTTCCTTCAGGATTAATAACATTTTTCATATACTTAAGTCTCTTCAGCTGCTCCCTTGTTTTCACTCGGGGTCATTTGGCACCCGTTTTACGCTGGATGCCCTTCCTGACGTAACTCCACATTACATGGAGCTGTGGCAGGGGTGGGGTTTGAAGACGGAACCTTCCGCACTGACCAAGCACACTAACCACTTGGTCACGACTCCTGCCAATTAATAATAGTAATTATAATGACTACTTATGTAGAACTTTCCCAAGAATCAAAGCACTAAACAAACCAAAAAAAAAACCCCTCAGATAATAATAAAAGACTAAATGCCAGGAAGAAATGGAATGCCAGGTCCTCCCTCAGCACATCCATAAACCACCTCTTTGGCCTCCCTCTTCTCCTCCTGCCTGGTGGCTCCATCCTCAGCATCATTCTCCATACCCTGTGTCCCTCCTCTGCACATGTCCAAACCATCTCAATCTCGCCTCTCTGACCTTGTCTCCAAGCTGTCCCACCTGAGCTGTCCCTCTGATATGTTCATTCCTAATCTTGTCCATTCTTGTCACTCCCAAAGAGAATCGCAACATCTTCACCTCTGCCTCATGTCTTTTTGTTAGTGCCACCGTCTCTAAGCCGTACAACATAGCTGGTCTCACGATTGTTTTGTAAACTTTCCCCTTCACTCTTGCAGATATACTTCGAACACAGATCACTCCTGCCACCTTTCCCCACCCACTCCACCCTGCCTGAACTCTCTTCTTCACCTCTCTACCACACTCTCCATTACTTTGGACAGTTGACCCCAAGCATTTAAACCCATCTACTTTCACCACTTCTACTCCTTGTAACTGCACAATTCCACTGGGCTCCCTCTCATTCACACACACATGCACTCAGTCTTCCTCCTACTGACTTTCATTCCCATTCTCTCCAGGCTAGACTCAACCTGCTCTCTACTTTCACTGCAGATTACAATGTCATCTGCAAACATCATAGTCCATGGAGACTCATGTCTGATGTCATTAGTCAACCTGTCCATTACTACTGCAAATAAGAAAGGACTCAGAGCTGATCCTTGGTGTAATCCCACCTCCACCTTGAATGAGTCTGTCTTTCCTACTGTGCATCTCTGCTGCTGCTGTCACACTATCCTTGTACATGTCCTGACTACCCTCACATACTTCTCTGCAACTCTGGACTTCCTCATACAATAACACAACTCTTCTACTGGCACCCTATCATAAGCTTTTTCTAAATCCACAAACACACAATGTAACTCCTTCTGGCATTCTCTGTACTTCTCCAAACAGTATTCTCAGAGCAAACATTGCATCTGTAGTGCTCTTTCTCATCATGAAACCATATTGCTGCTCAAAGATCTCACCTGTTTTCTAAGGCTAGCTTCTACAACCCCTGCAAAAATTATGGAATCACCGGCCTCGGAGGATGTTCATTCTGTGTTAATTTTGTAGAAAAAAAGCAGATCACAGACATGACACAAAACTAAAAGTCATTTCCAAATGGCAACTTCTGGCTTTAAGAACACTATAAGAAATCAAGAAAAAAGATTGTGGGCAGTCAGTAACGGTTACTTTTTTAGACAAGCAGAGGAAAAAATATGGACTCACTCAATTCTGAGGAATAAATTATGGAATCACCCTGTAAATTTCCATCCCCAAAACTAACACCTGCAATCAAATCACATCTGCTCGTTGACATTAAAACCCTATGTCTGAAATTGACCCTATGGTGTCTTTTTGCAAGGAATGTTTTCACAGTTTTTTGCTCTATGGCAAGATGCATTATCTTCTTGAAAATGATTTCATCATCCTTAAACATCAGAAAAGTGTCCAAAATATTAACGTAAACTTGTGCATTTATTCATGATGTAATGACAGCCATCTCCCCAGTGCCTTTACATGACATGCAGCCCCATATCATCAATGACTGTGGAAATTTACATGTTGTCTTCAGGCAGTCATCTTTATAAATCTCATTGGAATGGCACCAAACAAAAGTTTCCCAGCATCATCATCTTGCCCATGCAGCTTCGAGATTCATCACTGAATATGACTTTCATCCAGTCATCCACAGTCCACGATTGCTTTTCTTTAGCCCATTGTAAACCTTGTTTTTTTCTGTTTAGGTGTTAATGATGGCTTTCGTTTAGCTTTTCTGTATGTAAATCCCATTTCCTTTAGGCGGTTTCTTACAGTTCGGTCACAGATGTTGACTCCAGTTTCCTCCCATTCGTTCCTCATTTGTTTTGTTGTGCATTTTCAATTTTGAGACATACTGCTTTAAGTTTTCTGTCTTGACGCTTTGATGTCTTCCTTGGTCTACCAGTATGTTTGCCCTTTAATAACCTTCCCATGTTGTTTGTATTTGGTCCAGAGTTTAGACCACAGCTGACTGTGAACAACCAACATCTTTTTGCAACATTGCGTGATGATTTACCCCTCTTTAAGAGTTTGATAATCCTCATCCTTTGTTTCAAACGGACATCTCTCATGTTGGAGGCCATGATTCATGTCAGTCCACTTGGTGCAACAGCTCTCCAAGGTGTGATCACTCCTTTTTAATGCAGACTAACAAGCAGATGTGATTTGATACAGGTGTTAGTTTTAGGGATGAAAATTACAGGGTGATTCCATAATTTATTCCTCAGAATTGAGTGAGTCCATATTTTTTTCCTCTGCTTGGTCTAAAAAAGTAACCCTTACTGACTGCCACATCTTTTTTTCTTGATTTCTTATAGTGTTTCTTAAAGCCAGAAAGTTGCCATTTGAAATGACTTTAGTTTTGTGTCATGTCTGTGATCTGCTTTTTTTCTACAAAAATTAAACCACTGAATGAACATCCTCCGAGGCCGGTGATTCCATAATTTTTGCCAGGGGTTGTACTACTCTTTCCCATAACTTCATGCTGTGACTGATCAACTTCATGCCTCTGTAGTTACTGCAACTCTGCACATCACCCTTGTTCTTAAAAATAGGAACCAGCACACTTCCTCTCCACTCCTCAGGCATCCTCTCACTTTCCAAGATTTTTATTTAACAATCTGGTTAGAAACTCCACTGCCATCTCTCCAAAACATTTCCATGCCTCCACCAGAATGTCATCAGGACCAACTGCCTTTTCACTCTTCATCCTTTTCATAGCTGCCATCTTTCATAGCTGCCCTCACTTCATCTTTACTTATTCCTTGTACTTACTAATTTACTCTCTCCACATTATCCAGCCTTTTCTCTCTCTCATTTTTCATGCATCAGCTCCTCAAAATATTCCCTCTGCCTTCTCAACACACTTTCAGCCAGATCACAATCAGGGCTACAGGTTAAGCAAATCTTTGTTATACGTGATTTAGAATTTAATGTCTTGCCAGTGAATGATTTGCATGTGTTCGTTAGTTTCATGTTACTGAAATGAACCACAATGCACAGTTTGGTGAAATTTGCAATGTTATTTTTAAAATTATGGTGTATTATTAAACAACTATAAACCATTGTTTTGATGTTATTGTGGTGCTGATTTCATCAAATTAGTACAAAGAATGTATCTTATATGCAGTAAAACTTTGGCAAACAATGTTTAATACTTCTGCAAGTTAAATTTGGTTGTTGGATTGGTAATGTGTGATTTGTATTTTACTTATTGCTGAGAAGCAACGCTGATATGGCTGATTGTTGTATTCATGTTTGCCGTTATGAAATCAATCTCTTCACATCATTGACAGAAAATGTTCTGTTTTAAAACAAATATGCATATTTCTAAGTGACCATAACACTGTTATTTGATACACAATGACACTTTGATCGAAATAGATTTTGTGACCATTCTCTCGATAAATTCTAGATTTATGTCTCAAGAAATATGACCCTTAATATTTCACAAAAATCATAGTGTCCTTACACCACTATTTAAATGGTTTAGATTGATCTAGTTAGCAATATTATTTATTTGAAAAGTTCAAATTTCTTTAGTAACAACTAAAATTAGATCTACATGCAACAACTGATATTTTGTGTAAATCAGCAAGGCAGATTTGGAATTCAGGTTTGCAAAATGTAGTGTCCGTACACCAAGATATTTTATGCTGCAAGTCTGGTCTACAAACACAGAAACTGGATGTATTGGAGTTACAATAAATAATGCAAAGCTCACTTCCATGCTGTAATGTATGTATGAGAAAACATGTTATATTTTCCCTAATAAAGAAACACTACATAATTATATGCTGCTCCCCAAATAACAGCACTTTATCATTTAACAAATGATGAAATTGTAGTGTCCGTACACCATACTTTGGTACAAAAACATGCATTTCAAAATCAGCTATAGCTTTTCAGGAAGTGAAGTTAATAAAAAGATATAAGTATTCAGTGGATGCTGAACTTGTCTGACTTTTACTTTGGAAACCAAGCATTCAGCACAGTCAAAACTATTCCATTTATAAATCCTATTAGCTCAACCAGTAATCTGCATCACTTTTTGACCAAAACTGGAGCAACCTTTTGATGCCTGTACAAACTAAAATTGACCTTTGTCACCATTTTTGTTTTTAACCAATAACTCCACAACATTCCATTATAGATAGTCCAAACCATACATTTTAGGAATCTTTGTGATCAGACAAATAATGTGGTATCTTTGAATATGATTGAAGCACTTTTTAAAAATGTTTACCTATGTGTAATCATTCATTGACCCCAACCTAGCTATAGCTGCCAACTTGGGATGGCAAGCATACATTTTTATGTATGGTGGTACCGAGGCTGGATTATAAGTGTTATTTAATCCCCTTAAGTGGTATAGATTAGGTCATAATTGGCCTTGGGTTGGTCTTTTGGTGTTCCAACTCACACCACTACATGCTTTCTTTTGTGTGAATGTACCAAATACCTGTCTACTCACTGAACTTCTTATTAATAGTTAAAAAGCCACATACTCTAAATGCAAATTTTGTAAATCAACTTTCAGGGTTTTATCTGCTTAGCTATCCATGAAACAATAAGGGGATAACACACACACACACCTGACAATGAAGCAGCTGTACAGCAAATTACCAATTAATTTAAGAGGGGATGGTAGAAGCTTTGCCATATTTGCTGTGCAGTTCTTGAATGTAATTCTGACACTATTCATAACACCTGATGCAATTACACTGATATTACTTTGAGGTTATTTTTTAAGATTTATTCTTAATGGAATGGTAGATTATTCATGAATGCAATTTATTTTCTTGGCCTGTGAGCTAATAACATTTAAAACAAAAAAATCTTATTATTTTAGTTACCTTAGAAGGACTATTCCAAATGGAATTTGTTGTAAAAACCACACACAGTAGCCGTCAACTTGCCTGATGGCAAAAACCCTACATTAACTAAAAGCCCTCCGTCCTTGATTCTGACGCAGGTGTGATGTTTACTTTGAAGATTTCTTTTCAGTGCTGTAGACAAGCAATAGTGGCCTTTGAGCCCTCCAGGACCCTGCAATAAGCAACAACATTCACAAAATACATGGAAACAAAAGTTTTACTTTACACCTTCCTGCCTGCACAAGTTCAGACACTCTACCAATATTCCTATTTAAGCTACAGTGGGGAAAAAAAGTATTTAGTCAGTCCCTGATTGTGCATGTTCTCCCACTTAGAAAGATGAGAGAGTTCTGTAATTTTAAACACAGGTACACTTCAACTGTGAGAGACAAAATGAGAAAAAAAAATCCAGGAAATCACATTGTAGGATTTTTAAAGAATTTATTTGTAAATTCTGGTGGAAAATAAGTATTTTGTCAATGACAAAAGTTCAACTCAATACTTAGTAACATAATCTTTGTTGGCAATGACAGAGGTCAAATGTTTCCTGTAAGTCTTCACCAGGTTTGCACACACTGTAGCTGGTATTTTGACCCATTTTGTCGCTGGGCAACATGGACGTTCAACTCCCTCAACAAATTTTCTATGGGGTTGCGGTCTGGAGACTGGCTCGGCCACTCCAAGACCTTGAAATGCTTTTTACATAGCCACTCCTTCGTTGCCCAAGCGGTGTGTTTGAGATCACTGTCATGCTGGAAGACCCAGCCATGTTGCATCTTCACTGCTCTCACTGATGGAAAGAGGTTTTGGCTAAAAATCTCATGATACATGGCCACGTTCATTCTTCCCTTAACACAGATCAATCGTCCTGTCCACTTTGCAGAAAAACAGCCCTAACACATGATGTTTCCACCCCCATGCTTCACAGTAGATATGGTGTTCTTGGAATGCAACTCAGCATTCTTCTTCCTCCAAACACGACGAATTGAATTTTTACCAAAATGTTCTATTTTGGTTTTCGTCTGACCATATTCTCCCATTATTCTCTGGCAAACTCCAGACGGGCCTGGACACGTACTGGCTTAAGCAGGGGGACATGCCTGGCACTGCAGGATTTGAGTCCCTCTCTGCGTAGTGTGGAGCCTTTGTTACTTTGGTCCCAGCTCTCTGCAGGTCATTGATCAGGTCCCTCCGTGTAGTTCTGGGATTTTTGCTCATCGTTATCATAATCATTTTGACCCCACGGGATGACATCTTGCATGGAGCCCCGAATCGAGGGAGATTATCAATGGTCTTGTATGTCTTCCATTTTCTTACAGTTGCTCCCACAGTTGATTTATTCACACCAACCTGCTTGACTATTGTAGAGTCACTCTTCCCAGCCTGGTGCACATCTACAATGTTCTTCCTGGTGTCCTACAGCTCTTTGGTCTTGGCCATGGTCGAGTTTGGAGTCTGGCTGTTTAAGGCTGTGGACAGGTGTCTTTTATATAGATAACAACTTCCAACGGGTTCCATTAATACAGGTAACAGGTGGAGGACAGAAGAGCGTCTTAAAGAAGTTACAGGTCTGTGAGTGCCAGAAATCTTGCTTGTGGGTGGCCAAATACTTATTTTCCACCATGATTACCTCTGCCAAGGAAGTTATGTTTTTGGTCACATCCGTTTGTTTGTTGGTTGGTTGGTTGGATTGTTAACAGGATTACTCAAACAATTCTCAACAGATTTCAATTAAATTTTTACCAGGGGTGTATCTTGGCCTAACTTAGAAGTCATTAAATTTTGGTAATGATCCAGAACACGAACCGGATCCAGTAATTTTTTTAAGGATTCTTTATCATTGCAGGATAGGGCCAATTTCAACATTTTTGCATCTAACTTCACAAAGGCTGAACAGAAATTAAGTTACAACACAACAATAATTTAGCATTTTTTTCTCCTCATTGAATAAACTTGTTATTAGAAAATAAAAACCTGTAGTTCATGCAGTTTCTCTTTAAAAAATACATCTGCTGAAGATCTAAAGGTTTAACCCTCTGGGGCCCACGCCGTCGTATACAACGGCTGAGACCAAGCTTTACTAAATTATAAATAACGTTTTAATGATATGAGATAGAAACTTACTTTTTTTTGCTGAAAAGTTAACTATGCTGACTTTCAAGCCACCATCCACCATCTTTGTACTCATCACAGAAGCTGTGTGATGATGTGAGCAATGTGAGTGTCCAATCGGAATTGGTTCACCGTTACATTGTTTTCCAAAATCCAAGCGTTGGGCAAATTCACCTCACGTGACACCCCAAAGATTGTTTTTGGGAGTGAGGTGTTACTAGTTGGCCCATTTGAATAGCCCCCTGGCTGCTCCAATATGCCCTGCGCCATTACGCGCAGCAAAAGTGAGCAGACAGAGCAGACAGAGCAGAAGGAGCAGACGAAGAGCCTCTCATACAATCTCACGTGCTCAAACAGTGTGTGAGTATCAGGACTGCTTGACTCGTTTTCCTGTGAATGTTACTGGATAAGCCTGTGGCAAGCTCTCTCGCTCCGGCATAAAGCACTGTTTACCATATCAATGGAGCGAGGGGGGAGGGGTTGCTCCTCAAACTGAATGAGCCTCGAAGTGTGAATGTTGCTTTCAGAGCAGGAGAGAACAAACACACAGTCAGCTTCATAGTAGAAGTTTGTGATGTGACCTTTGTGTAATAGCAGAGAGAAATTGCTTTGAGATGAAGACAAACAAAAACGCATAAACCATTTTGTATATATTGTTCAAAATGTGCATTTGTGTTTATTGTTTGAACCTTTTTGAACCCATTGTTTGAACCCACAACAGCCCAAATTACCTTTATAAAGTGTCAAAACAGTTGTTTATTATAGTTTGCTGTGTATTTTGAATAACTGTGTGGAAAATTATTTCCACTTTACTTTTTCCTTTCTTATTTCTGATTGTAAACCTCATTACACTTATAAAGCACAACTATAGCATATATATTTTGAAAGTACAGGTTGTCCTGAAAAAAAGAGACATAAAACTTGATTGTGGAATGCAGGGAGAGCTGTGAACAGCAATAATAAAACATTTATGCCAGGCGAGTGAACTGTCCAAAAGATGCCCTCGGACCCCAGAGGGTTAACCACTGAATCTGAAACATGACGGAAGATGCGTGAAACGACATGGAATAAGTCTCTTTGCCAAAGGGCATTCCATGTGACGTCAGTGACCCTATGGTCTTGGCAGAGGTTTGCGCTCTCCGAGTGCTTCTAGTTTAAAAATAAATTCCTTAAAAAATCCTACAATGTGATTTTCTGGATTTTTTTCTCATTTTGTCTCTCATAACTGAAGTGTACTTATGTTGAAAATTATACAGACCTCTCTCATCTTCCTAAGTAGGAGAACTTGCACAATCAGGAGCTGACTAAATACTTTTTGGCCCCACTGTAATTTATAAAAAATAACCACAAATTCCTTCCAGTCCTGTAAATTACTTGGCAGTGATGAGGATGAACAGGTACGTCATTTTGCAGACAAGGTCAGAGAAACTAGGCTGAGATGGTTTGAAGATGTACAGAGGACAGACCCAGGGTATATAGGGAGAAGGATGCAGAGGAGGGAGCCATCAGGCAGGAGGAGAAGAGGGAGGACAAAGAGGAGGCTTATGGATGTACTGAGGAAGGACAAGCACGTGATTCATGTGACAGAAGGAGATGCAGAGGACAGGGTGAGATGGAGACAGATGATCTGCTGTGGTGAACTGAAGCAGCTAAAAGAATAACTGGAAGTTACTGCGTTAAAAGACTCCATACCAAAATATGAAGTTCACAGATCCTCCCCTCTATCTATCAGAACCAAAATTTTCAGAGTTGAAAATGTAGTTTTTATGGAGTTGCTTATGGAATTTTGTGGACCTCCTTACTCACTAATCTCATTAATCTGATGTTTGTAGGGAATCACAAATGCAGGGAATCAATAAATGCACAAATGTGAAGAGAGGATCTACAAAGTAGCAGATGTCTCCTTTAAGTGAGTGGACTGGTGCTGATGAAGCTTCACATCCATGGCTGGAAGAAGAATCGTCATACCAATAGCGACAGATGAACTCCTGGTGTGCTGGTGGCCATTCACCTCCACCAGTACAAAGGAGACTGACCAGTTCCAACGAAAGTAAAGAAACAAACCTCAGTCAAAGAGGCCTGTAGGATCTCAAAGTGCAGCACATAAACTGCAGGTTTATATGTACTAAACCAAAACCCTGTGGGGCTGTTTGGTTGCAAAAGCTTCCAAAAAAAAAAAAAAAAACTCCGGAAAACGATTCAAATAAAAAAAAATAAGGGAGAGCAGGAAAACGGAAAGCACCCAATTCAAAACGGCTGTTCACATGAAAAAGAGTGTTTTTCAGTCAGTCAGGGAGCAGGGGCCCCAACCAGCTAAATTACAGAGCAGAATTCAATCGTAAGAAGCCGAAAGATGAAGTCAGGCATTCAGCTTCCAGCTGCGAAGCTTCAACAGCAATCTGTGGTTGCAGGTTCCACCGTCAAGACTCGGAGACGCCCCACCGTCCACCTGGATGAGCTGCCGCCAGAGCAGAAATAAGAAGACATAATAAATCAGTCACCCAGGACCTCCTGCATGTCTAAACACAAGCTGCAGAGGACAAACAATTTATCCTCAGCTGCAGCTCTATCAACAGGAGAGATCATATTAATATACTGCAGCCACCATGACACTACACATGTGTGCTGTGGAATAGGTGCGGTTAAGTTTACTGTTAAACACTCATTGGCGTACTGAGGTCTAAGTATGGTCATCCGTCCAGCGTTTAGATGGCTCTCCATATGGGTAACATCTAAATAAACAACAATTCTCTACAAGTAAGTTTGGACACAATCAGTGTCTTCAGTCAGTGAAACAACCTGAAATATTTCACAATATGGCAATAGTCAATTGAAGTGTAAAAACACTGAAGGTGTCCTAAATGACATATTATGGATCAATATAGCAGCCAACAATTACTTTTCTGTCAAGATTTAGTGGTTTAATGGAATCAGGTGTAGAGAGAGAATGAAGGAACACTCCCTCTGCGCTCTGAGCTTTTCTGTCCCCTGTTACCATTCTACCTCTGGCAGCACATGCACAATTACTGCATGTGAAACCTGTATGTCCTGCACTGTGAAACCGGGGCCCCTCTTCACATTTATAAAGAGGCAGCAGTACTCAGCACTACCACTGCAATGGCTAGTAAGCATTTTTGTTGTGTTGTTTGTCCCCACGGTGGCAGACAGCAGCTACTGTGCAGAAATACATAAAAAAAAAAAATTTCAGTTAAAGGTTGTAAAAAGGCATCTGATCAAGAACATGATCAGAGCAGAACCCCATACCTCTGGCCAATTCCCACATATGGAACATTTAGACCTGTTCAAAGGCTCCAACTGCTGTTACTTCTACTCAATGAGGAAGAAGGAGGGGGACAGGACTGAGCGGCAGAAAAATAATTTAGGGCACCTTTAAAGAAAGAACAAGGGTAGTCAGAGGATGCAACACCCAGATTTTCCCTCTCCCTTTGAATTCACTGGTTAAAAAAAAAAAATTCTTGCATGGACTTTGAGAAATGATTTATGGTAATTTTGGGTTGCTGAATCCGAATCTGAGCTCAGATTTCCTCTATCACACTGCATTTTTTACAATCTGCATATGCCGTATTGATGGACACAAAAGTTGCTCATTCACGCGCGAGTTTGACGCCACTAATCACGCACAAAAACAGCTTCAAAAGCATAGTTTTTAAACCAGGTTTGGAAAATTTAAAAATGAGCCATAATATCGTCTATGGCGCTGAAGAGGTGTGGGAAACTGCATCTTTTAATGCTTGATACAAAAAATATGTTTTTATAACTCAAAAACATGATGTGATTGGCAAAAACTAACACCAGAATTCCATGCAAGAAAAACTGTTTTGACCAAGCATATCACTATATTTTCTTATTTCATTGCATCATCTATTTTATTAGAATGTGTATTTGTTAAGGTGCAAATTAAGTTCAGTTTTGCAACTCTGCAAATTTTGACCTTGGTCTGTGATCTTGTCTTTTAACCACTTTATCAAATCAAATCAAATCAATTTCATTTATATAGCGCCAAATCACAACAAACAGTTGCCCCAAGGAGCTTCATATTGCAAGGCAAAGCCATACAATAATTACAGAAAAACTCCAACGGTCAAAACGACCCCCTGTGAGCAAGCACTTGGCGACAGTGGGAAGGAAAAACTCCCTTTTAACAGGAAGAAACCTCCAGCAGAACCAGGCTCAGGGAGGGGCAGTCTTCTGCTGGGACTGGTTGGGGCTGAGGGAGAGAACCAGGAAAAAGACATGCTGTGGAGGGGAGCAGAGATCAATCACAAATGATTAAATGCAGAGTGGTGCATACAGAGCAAAAAGAGAAAGACACACGCATCATGGGAACCCCCCAGCAGTCTAAGTCTATAGCAGCATAACTAAGGGATGGTTCAGGGTCACCTGATCCAGCCCTAACTATAAGCTTTAGCAAAAAGGAAAGCTTTAAGCCTAATCTTAAAAGTAGAGAGGGTGTCTGTCTCCCTGATCCGAATTGGGAGCTGGTTCCACAGGAGAGGAGCCTGAAAGCTGAAGGCTCTGCC
Source organism: Thalassophryne amazonica (assembly GCF_902500255.1). Lineage (NCBI taxonomy): Eukaryota > Metazoa > Chordata > Actinopteri > Batrachoidiformes > Batrachoididae > Thalassophryne > Thalassophryne amazonica. Next base: position 103,053,643 of record NC_047110.1, read on the forward strand.
TCCCATTCTACTCTTACAAACCCTAGGAACTACAAGTAAGCCTGCAGTCTGAGAGTGAAGCGCTCTATTGGGGTGATATGGTACTATTAGGTCCCTAAGATAAGATGAGACCTGATTATTCAAAACCTTATAAGTAAGAAGAAGAATTTTAAATTCTATTCTAGAATTAACAGGAAGCCAATGAAGAGAGGCCAATATGGGTGAGATATGCTCTCTCCTTCTAGTCCCTGTCAGTACTCTAGCTGCAGCATTTTGAATTAACTGAAGGCTTTTCAGGGAACTTTTAGGACAACCTGATAATAATGAATTACAATAGTCCAGCCTAGAGGAAATAAATGCATGAATTAGTTTTTCAGCATCACTCTGACACAAGACCTTTCTAATTTTAGAGATATTGTGCAAATGCAAAAAAGCAGTCCTACATATTTGTTTAATATGCGCACTGAATGACATATCCTGATCAAAAATGACTCCAAGATTTCTCACAGTATTACTAGAGGTCAGGGTAATGCCATCCAGAGTAAGGATCTGGTTAGACACCATGTTTCTAAGATTTGTGGGGCCAAGTACAATAACTTCAGTTTTATCTGAGTTTAAAAGCAGGAAATTAGAGGTCATCCATGTCTTTATGTCTGTAAGACAATCCTGCAGTTTAGCTAATTGGTGTGTGTCCTCTGGCTTCATGGATAGATAAAGCTGAGTATCATCTGCGTAACAATGAAAATTTAAGCAAAGCTGTCTAATAATACTGCCTAAGGGAAGCATGTATAAAGTGAATAAAATTGGTCCTAGCACAGAACCTTGTGGAACTCCATAATTAACCTTAGTCTGTGAAGAAGATTCCCCATTTACATGAACAAATTGTAATCTATTAGATAAATATGATTCAAACCACCGCAGCGCAGTGCCTTTCATACCTATGGCATGCTCTAATCTCTGTAATAAAATTTTATGGTCAACAGTATCAAAAGCAGCACTGAGGTCTAACAGAACAAGCACAGAGATGAGTCCACTGTCTGAGGCCATAAGAAGATCATTTGTAACCTTCACTAATGCTGTTTCTGTACTATGATGAATTCTAAACCCTGACTGAAACTCTTCAAATAGACCATTCCTCTGCAGATGATTAGTTAGCTGTTTTACAACTACCCTTTCAAGAATTTTTGAGAGAAAAGGAAAGTTGGAGATTGGCCTATAATTAGCTAAGATAGCTGGGTCAAGTGATGGCTTTTTAAGTAATGGTTTAATTACTGCCACCTTAAAAGCATGTGGTACATAGCCAACTAATAAAGACAGATTGATCATATTTAAGATCGAAGCATTAATTAATGGTAGGGCTTCCTTGAGCAGCCTGGTAGGAATGGGGTCTAATAGACATGTTGATGGTTTGGAGGAAGTAACTAATGAAAATAACTCAGACAGAACAATCGGAGAGAAAGAGTATAACCAAATACCGGCATCACTGAAAGCAGCCAAAGAGAGCGATATGTCTTTGGGATGATTATGAGTATTTTTTTCTCTAATAGTTACTACAGTGCCAAAAAGAAACCTGGGGTTGTTCTTATTTTCTTCAATTAGTGATGAGTAGTAAGATGTCCTAGCTTTACGGAGGGCTTTTTTATAGAGCAACAGACTCTTTTTCCAGGCTAAGTGAAGATCTTCTAAATTAGTGAGACGCCATTTCCTCTCCAACTTACGGGTTATCTGCTTTAAGCTGCGAGTTTGTGAGTTATACCACGGAGTCAGGCACTTCTGATTTAAGGCTCTCTTTTTCAGAGGATATAAAACTATTGACGAGATAATCTATCTCACTCACAGAGTTTAGGTAGCTACTCTGCCCTGTGTTGGTATATGGCATTGGAGAACATAAAGAAGGAATCATATCCTTAAACCTAGTTACAGCGCTTTCTGAAAGACTTCTACTGTAATGAAACTTATTCCCCACTACTGGGTAGTCCATCAGAGTAAATGTAAATGTTATTAAGAAATGATCAGACAGATGGGGGTTTTCAGGGAATACTGTTAAGTCTTCAATTTCCATACCATAAGTCAGAACAAGATCTAAGGTATGATTAAAGTGGTGGGTGGACTCATTTACATTTTGAGCAAAGCCAATCGAGTCTAACAATAGATTAAATGCAGTGTTGAGGCTGTCATTCTCAGCATCTGTGTGGATGTTAAAATCACCCACTATAATTATCTTATCTGAGCTAAGCACTAAGTCAGACAAAAGGTCCGAAAATTCACAGAGAAACTCACAGTAACGACCAGGTGGACGATAGATAACAACAAATAAAACTGGTTTTTGGGACTTCCAATTTGGATGGACAAGACTAAGAGACAAGCTTTCAAATGAATTAAAGCTCTGTCTGGGTTTTTGATTAATTGGCCAGATTTCTAAAAATGAGAGGTGCTCCATCCAAAGTGGGATGGATGCCATCTCTCCTAACAAGACCAGGTTTTCCCCAGAAGCTTTGCCAATTATCTATGAAGCCCACCTCATTTTTTGGACACCACTCAGACAGCCAGCAATTCAAGGAGAACATGTGGCTAAACATGTCACTCCCGGTCCGATTGGGGAGGGGCCCAGAGAAAACTACAGAGTCCGACATTGTTTTTGCAAAGTTACACACCGATTCAATATTAATTTTAGTGACGTCCGATTGGCGTAACCGGGTGTCATTACTGCCAACGTGAATTACAATCTTACCAAATTTACGCTTAGCCTTAGCCAGCAGTTTCAAATTTCCTTCAATGTCGCCTGCTCTGGCCCCCGGAAGACAACTGACTATGTTTGCTGGTGTCGCTAACTTCACATTTCTCAAAACAGAGTCGCCAATAACCAGAGTTTGATCCTCAGCGGGTGTGTCGCCGAGTGGGGAAAAACGGTTAGAGATGTGAACGGGTTGGCGGTGTACACGGGGCTTCTGTTTAGGGCTACGCTTCCTCCTCACAGTCACCCAGTCGGCCTGCTTTCCCGGCTGATCGGGATCTGCCGGGAAGGAACTAATGGCGGCTAAGCTACCTTGGTCCGCACCGACTACAGGGGCCTGGCTAGCTGTAGGATTTTCCAAGGTGCGGAGCCGAGTCTCCAATTCGCCCAGCCTGGCCTCCAAAGCTACGAATAAGCTACACTTATTACAAGTACCATTACTGCTAAAGGAGGTCGAGGAATAACTAAACATTTCACACCCAGAGCAGAAAAGTGCGGGAGAGACAGGAGAAGCCACCATGCTAAACTGGCTAAGAGCTAGTAGCTGCGCTAAGATAGCGGATTCCTAAAAACACACAAAGTGAATAATGTGTAAATAATTTAGAGGTGATTCAGCAGAGGGAGTGCTTTAGTTAAGGCACGTGAAGATTACACTGTGAAACAAATCGTTATCTAGTTAACTAGATCAATCTAACTGCGCAGATTAAACAGCTAACAGATACAGAAAAACACCGCTGTGCTCCGGAACAGGAGGTGATACAATACCGCAGTGAGAGCCAACCACCAGTAGAGGCAAGCCAAGAGGCAATCAGAATGCAACACCCTATAACCGCATCACTGGTTGACCCTCAATCATTGCAGCAAGTTTGATTCAAAATATATCAAAATTCTTTGAGTTATGGTGTTCACACTCACACAACCACAAAGGAACAAAGACAAACCCTCACATTCATCACTGTGCAGGGTTGTAAATATTTTAACCATCAGGCCACTCAAATATGAAGTTTAATGTTATGAAATGGCCGTGCACTAAAACAAGCCTTGGTAACTCAGTCACCGGACTAGTTAATGTAAGAATTTATGACAGAATTGTAACAGCGTTATGGTGCACGATTGGAATTAGACATCTGATCATTCACATTCTGTGCACCAATCCACACACTGCAACTCATTTAATCCAGGTATTGTTCAGTTATTAAGTTTCCACTTGGGGGAAAAAAGAAACGGCAACAACTACTAAGATATGCAGAGAGAAAGAAAGAGCCTAGTGAAGTTAGTTAAATATTACAACCTCAGCTGTCAACATGGAGACAAGGCACTTTTAAAAATATAAAGGTTACTGAGAGTCATTAAATTTCAGCTGCAAACTGTAACAGTTATCTAAATCACATCTGCAGAGGCTGTGTTACTGCCAACATTTTCGATACTGGGAATATTTTACATCTTATCTTCCTAATTCTGCTTTCACGTGCTGGCAGTGTGTGGAGAACTGGATGGACCATTGTTTTCAACATAAGGACGGCAGAAAATGACCACTGCTGCCCGTGACAGCGGTACGCAGCATGCCACGACTGCACATCTCAAAGGTTTAAAATGTTGATGTTTTACATTTTCTGTTTCATTGCAAACATCCAACTCCTGGTGTTCTTGCCAGTCAAGTAATAATCAGGATATACTCTGTTTAACTCCCGGCAATCAGGCGTGGACAGACTGGCATAGCTGCACTTTTCCTGCTATTTATACAGTGAAATATTCATATGTGGCTAACAAAGGCAGGTTCATGACCCACATAAAATCTGCATACATACACACAATTTTTTTTTTTTACTTTCACTTTTGATACTCTATGTGCTTCTTCCCTGTGTGCTGCTATACAATGCTGCTGGAACCTCAGTTTCCCAGAGGGAGTCTTCCCAAGGGATTAATAAAGTTCTATCTATCTTCCTCTGAATGAGGCCTGTCCACCAGCGTACACATTTAGTCACGTGTCTCGTGGTGTGAAGCAAGGCGGGGGTGTTGCTTTTATTTACAAATCTAGGTTTTCTTTATTAGCTTTTGGGGGTCACAAATATAATTCTTTTGAGCATCTGACTCTCCGTTATGCCCATGATGCTAAGTACTGTCAGGGTCATAAAACTGGAGCTCAGCTATGTTATTTTGTCACTGTTTATAGACCCCCTGGCCCATATTCTGATTTCTTAGATGAATTTGGTGTGTTCATCTCTAGTTTGTCAACTAGTGCAGATAACATTTTGATTATTGGTGACTTTAACATTCATATAAATAAGCCCTCTGATCCCCTCTGCAAATCATTTATGCAAATTGTGGATGCTTTAGGATTCCAGCAATGCATTCAGGACCCAACACACATTAGTGGAAATACCCTGGAGCTGGTTCTTGCACGTGGGTTTGCTGTCACAAATATTGACATTTTGCTTATCGCATCTATAGTCTCTGCACATTCACTTATCAGGTTTATATTTACGTTGCCGTGTTTAGTGGAACAACAACCTTGTCTACAACTGCAGCGTCGTATTAAACCTTCAACTATGACTGAACTTGAGGCTAGATTGCCTGATATTTTAGCTTTGAGTCTGGAGAATGCTAAATCAGTGGACAGCCTTGCTGATAGCCTAAATTTAGTGCTTAAAACTACACTTTATAAGATTGCACCTCCTCTTTTAAGGTCACGCCCTCCTAAGGCACAGTCACCTTGGTTCAATGATTATTTGCGTGACCTGAGGCAGAAGGCTAGAGGTTTGGAACGGAAATGGCGTTGTTCCAAATTAGAGGTGTTCCACCTTGTGTGGCGGGATGCTATTTTAGATTATAAGCATGCACTACTGGCCACAAAGCAGACCTATTACTCTGATTTGATCAGTAAAAACAAACATAACTCAAAGTTTTTGTTTGACACGGTCACATTTCTTATTCACGGGCAGCCACCTGTTAGTCGTTCTCCCTTTTCAGCACAGGATTTCTTGGATTATTTTGAGAAGAAAATAGAAGATATTAGGCTGAGCATATCTCAGCACGCCTCAGCCCAGCCATTAAAACCTGCTATGGAGGTGGGCACTACCTTTGAGGTGTTACCTAGATTGACAGAATTTAACAATATTTCATTAGGCGTGCTGACAAAACTTGTGACATCTACAAAAAGCACAACCTGTTTATTTGATCCCATACCAACAAAATTGTTTAAGGACCTGTGGCCCACTCTTGGGCCGACTGTGCTGGAAATTATTAATCTGTCATTAACCTCTGGATCTGTTCCAAAATGTTTTAAATCAGCAGTGATTAAACCATAACTTAAGAAATCTAATCTTGACCCTAGTGTATTGAAAAATTACAGGCCGATATCAAATCTTTCATTCTGTTCCAAAATTTTAGAAAAGGTGGTTTCACAGCAGCTTATAGACCACCTCACTGAGAATGATCTTTTTGAGCTGCTGCAGTCTGCTTTTAGAAAATATCACTCCACAGAGACAGCGCTCACTAAAGTAGTGAATGATCTTCTGCGGGCAATGGACTCAGACACCACTACGGTTTTGGTGTTGTTAGATCTCAGTGCTGATACCGTGGATCATTATATTTTGCTCGATAGGTTGGAGAATTTTTTTGGGGGGATTACTGGAAGTGCCCCTGCCTGGTTGACGTCATATCTGCCCAGTTGTTCTCAATGTGTCTTGTATAATGGCACTACCTCTGACCTTGCTGATATGAGATTTGGGGTTCCACAGGGATCTGTTTTAGGCCCCTTGCTTTTCTCCCTGTATGTGGCACCCCTTGGGCATATACTGCAGAGTTTTGGGATTGCCTTTCATTGTTATGCTGATGATACTCAGTTGTACATGCCAATAACTGCGGGAAATCTCACTCCCATAAAATCCCTGGAGGGCTGTCTTCTATCAGTGAGAAGTTGGATGTCTAGTAACTTCCTACTTTTAAACTTTGATAAGACTGAAATGATGGTTCTTGGTCCAGCGAGATATCTGCATCAGTTTGACCAGCTGGCGCTCAGCCTGGGTTCGTGTGTCATACATCATACGGACAAAATGAGGAACCTTGGGATAATTTTTGATCCCACGTTGTCTTTTGACCTCCACATCAGGGATATTACTAGGACTGCTTTTTTCCATCTGACAAATACAGCGAGGATCCGCCCCATCCTGTCCATGGCTGATGCTGAGACCCTGATTCATGCTTTTGTTTCTTCTAGACTAGATTATTGTAATGTCCTATTTTCAGGGTTACCACAGTCCAGCATTAGGGGTCTTCAGCTGGTTCAGAATGGTTCAGACTTCTGACACGTAGCAGAAGATCTGAACATATCACACCCATTTTGGCACCTTTGCACTGGCTCCCTGTCTCTGTGAGAGCAGATTTTAAGGTTTTGCTATTGACTTATAAGGTTGTTCATGGACTGGCGCCATCTTATCTGGCAGATCTGGTGGAACTCTACGTGCCGGCCCTGGCTTTGCGGTTGCAGGATGCAGGACTTCTATGTGTTCCCAGGGTGAAGAAGAAGTCAGCAGGTCAAAGAGCCTTTTCGTATCGTGCACCCACCCTGTGGAACAGTCTTCCTGCGACCGTGAGGCAGTCTGAGTCCGTGGACATTTTTAAGTCAAGACTCAAAACCTATTTTTATTCTCTTTCTTATGAATAGTTTTTATTTTTATTTGTTTTATTCTTTTACTTCTGTTTTTTATTTATGTATTTGAAGTTTTTGTTTTATTCATTTTTAATTATTTATTAAATTTAATGTTGACTTGTTTTATGTAAGGCGCCTTGAGACGGCTTTTGCTGTGATTTGGTGCATTATAAGCTAATTAAATTAAATTAAATTATCTAATCTAACAATGGAACTGAACTGAAAACAATATTTCAATGAAACAAAAGTAAAAACTAAGTGTGCAAAGACTAACTGATACAAACTGATAATTGATTTTGAAGTAAACAATTCCATTGATACATAGACTCCTGAATTAATTTAAATATACTACATGGCAGTTATTGACTCGATTTTAATGTTATAAATCAATTGTGCTGGTTCTTTCAAATCTTTAAACTCTTGAAGAAGTTCAAACGTCGATGTGAGGCTCTTGCAAAAATGGTCACAAGAACATCAGCTTTAGAAGGAAAAATCAAAATCAGCATGTGGTATGATGGCTAAATGTACCTGTTTGCAAGGGTGCAATTTAGAACTATAAATTGGAGGGGACAAAGTGCGAGGCCTGCAGGGCTGAAGCCCATAGGCCGGGGGTCTGGGGGCCGCTTTAGGCCCCCAGAAGCCAACGGGTTCTCGATAAGCTCAGATGCATTCTGAGCATCCAGAACAGTAATTTTAATGTTTTGAGAAGACCATAAAGTGGACACCATTTCACTTATACAATTTGAAACTGTGGATATAAGTACTTTATTCTGAGAATATCCAGCATTGATTTTATTAACATCCTGCTGTAAATAAGATATCACCACGTGTAGAACTGAAAAAGGATAGGTTGAGTTTTTATTAAAAAGAACAACTGCAATGTGGTAAAATGTATTCATAAATATGAAAGAACAGGCTCTTAATAATTATTAACTATCGCATACTGTATTTTTTTTCCTCAAGATTTGTTTTTGCATAAGTTTGAAAAAACAACGGATCATAAGTTTAGGATAAATTACTTATCATGAATTTAATTTTCGAAGTGCCACTAATAACAACACTCATACTGAACATAATTTCGCTTGCATAGACTGATTTTGGAGATCAAGCAATAATTGCAGATGGGCTTTCTGAGGTCCCAGATAGCTTTTCTGATTTCCTTTTCTAACTTTCAGAATTTAGTAAATTAGCATATGGTCCATTGATACTTATGTGTAGACACTAGTCCCTAGAGGCAACTATTTTTTGTTTCAAATCTGGCAAATCCAGTCCCAGAAAATTCCAAATGTGATAAACAAGAAACGGGTGTTGTAAACAAGTCAATGCTGCTACAAATACAAACTTGCAGAAACAAAGATACTATTCTGACATGGTTTTGCACATAAGACTGACACAGCATGTTTCAAGTACACATATCTATGTCAGAAGGTGGGGAGGGCATACCATATTCTGTCCCCCCTGGTTGAAAAGGTGGGGAGACATGTACCCCCTATCTCCCACCAAACTGCGCCCATTTGGTTCACCATTTGTTAATGCCATCATATCGGTTCAGAAAGGGAAAGTTATGCAATGCTATTTATGCTATGCTACTAACAGTTGTCTTCTTCTACGCTGCAATTTCTACTACTGTATGTAGTGCTGCCACCAATGGTGAACAAAAGGCAAGCAGAGGCAACGCCAATGTGTTACAGTATTGTAGTAAAAACCTGAATAAAGTCGCTGTTTTTTAAAAAAAAATATATGTATTTGAAGGGGAGGTGATGATCTAGTGGTTAAAGCATTGGGCTTGAGACCAGATGATCTTCGGTTCAAATCCCAGCCTGACCAGAAAATCAAGAAGGGCTCTTGGGCAAGGTCCTTAATCCGCTATTGCTCCCGGTGTTTGTATGGCAGCACCCTCACATCGGGGTGAATGTGAGGCATTATTGTAAAGTGCTCTGAACGTCTGATGCAGATGGAAAAGGGCTACATAAATGCAGTCCATTTACCATTTAAGGTAAGCAATTCCAGTATTTGCTTATTCAAATTTATTATTAAAAATGAATGTTTTCATTAAACAAAGAATTGTATCAAATTACATCATATTGCACCAAATCATTCCATAACAATGTCCCTCAACTGTATCATAGCCCACGTATCTACATATCGAACTGGATTGTTTTATAACTAACGGAAAGACATAAAGCTTTAGCATCCTGCTGGTAGCTGCTCTTTGCTCACGCACTCTGATATATTAACACAAATCCATTAACTCTCCAGACGACCTCTGTACAGTGCACTCTGACCCTTAATAAAGGGGATGACAGATGACTAGTTCAAGGATTTATTTCAAGTTATGGCCAAAGCAGCAGTGGAAGATGTCATTGTTGCTCAGAGAAAGCCACATTTCACCTGTGTGGAGCAGAATTCTGGCTGCTTTTGAAAAGTAAAGATGGGCCGGTTTTCTGCCTGGGTGGTTACGAGTTGCTACAGAGTAAGAACCCACAGAGACATCATTATAAAGAAGGAACCAATCGAAATTCACTCACACTCACTGGAATAATGGCCAAAAACAAAGGCACTCCTGTATACTACACCAAAAATAGAGTGCAACCAGACTGTGTGCATCTTCTAATGGCTTCCCATCACTGTTTGCCTCTGTAGTTATTTCTAATTACGATGCCTATGAGGTGATTCCAAATGAGTTAGATGGTACAGAGCCATCTCTGGGTCTGGCAGCTCGTTCTCAGTCCACCTCCGCTCACTGAGACAGCTGTGACATTGATATAAAACCCACCACAACACAGTTAATGAGCCCAACATGGACGGCATGACTATGGCACCGTGTAAAGTCGGGGCCTGTCAGACCACAGGCTGAGTTCGCACCAGAGTGTCCTGACACAGCCAGCCACATAATGACCCGTCACTGTGGCATCAACACAGAAATCACACAATAAAACAACACACTAAAATTCAAATGACCCATTCAGGGAAAGCGAGAGGTTGGAGCTGTTCCTCGCTGCCTTCCACAACTGCCGTTTCCTGTCAGCATTTACGCAGCAACATATTTAGATGTGATGATCTAGTATGGTTTTTGTTTTCTGGCCATGTTCCTGTTGCAGAAAGAGGACTTTGGAAATAATGTGTCACCGGAAAAAGAAAGTTCTCCTCGTCGGCCTGAAGCACACTTTGGGGAGCAACTTTAACCAGAGTTATCGCTGTGGGTTGTGACAGAAGATAGCTGCTAAGAGCCTCCTTTAGCAGATAATTGCCATCATTACCTCCTCCAAACTGAAGCTGGATCGACAGCCAGCAGAAGGTGGAGGCGGTGCTGCTTTGTTGATAAAACACCAGATGTAATTAGTGGCGTAATGACAGTGGCTCAAATGTTTTTCAATCAGAAGTGTCAAGGGGATGCCACAGAGGGACTCAGACACATTGGAGCGATGCCACCAATCACATGCCCTCCACCGGCCAACGGCGCCATCAATCACTGGCTGTGCCATGCTCCGACACAGAGACATCGTCCGTCTCCACACCTGTGTTTTATGCTTGCACTTTCCATTGATTTGAGGCCAGGATCCAAAGATTTAATTACACAAGCACCACATAAACTGTCCCATGCCAATAGTAGTTACCAGCAGAGAAAAATACAGCCGTGCCCTATTAAACTAATAGCTGGAGCTGGATTTGTGAGACAGTTGTTGATGGGCAAAGATGTTTTTTTTCTGTCCCAGTACATTAGATCCATTAGCAGTACAGCTACCGGCCTCCAGCTGTTATTTGCCTGTTTAGAGACTCATCTCTACATAAAGCCTATTGTGGGTGTGGAGCTCATTAACATATACATTTGTTTTTGGGTTTTTTTTGGGGGGGGGGGGGGGGCTGTCAAGATCATTCAATAGCTCTGAAAGGTCACAAACAAATGTGTCTTATATAGACTGGAGTTGGATTTATGCCCATGTACATTCAGCTAACATTTACTAGGCAATAATGAGGGCTATGCCAATTGTGACAGTGACACCAATGGCCTTCCCTTTCACCCAAATTACTGATCTCTGGCTGACCTTCCCAGGTCAATTAGGAATCCACCAAAGCATGTGCCACATTTGGTCCAAACTGAGCTCAATATCAAATTCCTGACCTTTACAGAAATTGATTTTTCAAGGGCAATTCCAGGATCAACCTTCATTGACATATCAAGTTTGGCAAAAAAAATCAGTAAAGAAGCTAGGAGGGGTATGCTATCAAAACACACAGGCAGGCTTGACCAAACGGGACTTTGCCTGGGCAGCGCCAGAACCAACATCCATATTTGAGTGAGGTTTGGGGCAAAATGGAGTGAAAAAAAAACATCAACTGAATTTCAATTTTGATCTTTGACTCTGATGACTGGAACCCCAGTGACTGACCTTTAGCAAATTTGACCTCACCTGGCAAATCCTGAGCCCACTTCCATATTTGGCCCATTGGGGCAAATCACAGTGAAAACACTTTACATTTTGACCTTTGAACCCAATGACGGTACATAATGACTGACCTTTGGGCAAGGTGACCCAGCTGCTGGGCAGCTCAGGAACCCACCTTCAAATGTGTGTCAGTCAAGTTGCAAATTCAAGTGTAAAATGTCCACTGTCATCACAGACTCCAACTAGAAGTACTTGGAGAGCGCAACCCTCCCACCAAGGCCATAGAGTCACTGACGTTCACATGGAATACCCTTTGGCAAGGAGACTTATTCCACGTCATTTCATGCATCTACCATCATGTTCAGATTCAGTGGTTAACCCTCTGGGGTCGGAGGGCAATTTTTTGGGACAGTTCACTCACCTGGCATATAATGTTTTATTGTTGTTGTTAACAGCTCTCCCTGCATCCCACAATCAAGTTTTATGTCTCTTTTTTCCAGGACAACCTGTACTTTCAAAATATACATGCTATAGTTGTGTTTTATAAGTGTAATAAAGGTTAACAATCAGAAATAAGAAAGGAAAAAGTAAATCAGGAATAATTTTCCACACACATTTATTCAAAACATACAGCAAACTATAATAAGTGTTTTCACACTTTATAAAGGTAATTTGGGCTCTTGTGTGAAAGACTGCAACAAAAAGGTTCAAATAATAAACACAAATGCACATTTTGAACAATATATACAAAATGGTCTATGCGTTTTGTTTGTCTTCATCTCAAAGCAATTTCTGTCTGCTATTACACAAAGGTTACAACACAAACTTCTACTATGAAGTTGACTGTGTATTTGTTCTCTCCTGCTCTGAAAGCAACATTCACAATTCGAGGCTCATTCAGTTTGAGGAGCGGCCCCTCCCCCCTCGCTCCATCGATGTGGTAAACAATGCTTTATGCCGGAGTGAGAGAGCTTACCACAGACTTATCCAGTAACATTCACAGGAAAACTAGTCAAGCAATCCTGATACTCACACTGTTTGAGATTGTATGAGAGGCTCTCTGTCTGTTCACTTTCACTTTCACTGTGCACAATGGCGCAGGGCGCATTGGAGCAGCAAGGGGGCTATTCAAACGGGCCAACTAGTAACACATCACTCCGAAAAACAATCTTTGGTGTGTCACGTGAGGTGAATCTGCCCTACGATTGGATTCTGGAAAACCATGTGACAGTGAACCAATTCCGATTGGACACTCACATTGCTCATATCATCACACAGCTTCTATGAGGAGTACAAAGATGGTGGACGGTGGCTCAAAAGTCCGCAGAGTTAACTTTTCAGCAAAAAAAAAAAGTACGTTTCTATAAAGAGAGAGAGTTTGTTTTATCTAACGTGGGTAACCAACGAAAGTCTACGACTTGTTTCCAGAAGGGCCCATGAGACGTCACTCCTCCCCCCCAGCACTGATGTTAAGATGCCAGTCGGGAGTGTGGTTGCAATCGGGAGCTAATCCGAGTCGCTGGCATCAGAGTCCAACGTGCAAGCGTTACGCACCACCTCCCTATCTCATATCATTAAAAAGTTATTTATAATTTAGTAAGCTTGTCTCAGCTGTCGTATACAACGGCAATCGGCCCCAGAGTGACCCTTTGGGGCCGATGCCCCAGACCTTAGATCTCTTGATCTTCAGCAAATGTATTTATAAAGAGAAACTGCATGAACTACACAAGTTTTTTTTTTAAATTTTGTAATAAGTTTATTCAATGAGGAGAAACCAATGATAAATGATTGTTGTGTCTTAACTTAATTTTTGTTCAGCCTTTGTGACCCGTCTTCATGAAGTTAGATACAAAAATGGTGAAATTGGCCCTATCCTGCAATGATAAAGAATCCTTAAAAAAATTACTGGATCCAGATCGTGTTCCGGATCATTACCAAAATTTAAATGACTTCTAAGTTAGGCCAAGATACACCACTGGTAAAACTTTCATTGAAATCCGTTGAGGATTTTCTTGAGTAATCCTGCTAACAAACCTACCAACCAACAACAAACAACGGACGCGACCCAAAAACATAACTTCCTTGGTGGAGGTAATAACCTTAAGCCCAATGATAGGCTGAAACCTTGAGTTTGCCTGTACAATTCCAGAATCCACCTACATATCTGTGCCAAGTTTGGTGAAATTTGGGGGAATCAAAATTTTGACTTTTGATCTCAGTGACCTGATGCTTGCCAAAACAACCCATCAAGGGGCAACTCTGGGCTGACCATCATCCATATCCATCCATATATCAAGTTTGGAAATCGGCCAAAGGACCCAGGAGGAGTTAGGGAATAAACATACAAACTCAAATTACGAGGTCTATTAGATAATAAACCGACCCTTTTTTTTTTTTTTTAATCTATATGGATTTGAATGAGGTGCGATTACACCAGTCATGCTTGAACCCTCGTGCGCATGCGTGAGTTTTTTTGCGTTGTCGGTGATGTCAGTTCCCTGTGGGCCAGGTCTTGAGTGAGATGTCGGTCCCGCCCTCTCGGCTGAATTCCTTTGTTTCACACGCTGCTCGAGACGGCGCGCGTTGCTTTATCAAAATTTTTTCTGGACCTGTGAGGAATATCCGAGTGGACACTATTCGAGAAATTAAGATGGTTTCGGTGAAAAGTTTAACGGCTGATGAGAGATTATGGGGTGTTCTGGTCGCTGTAAGGACTTTCCCACGCAGCGGGACATCGTGCAGCGCTTCCAGGCGCCGTTGTCGGCCTGTTTCGACCTGAAAACATCCTAATTTAAGGCTTAATTCACCCAGGACATCGTGAGAGAACAGAGAAGATTCAGAAGAGGCTGGCATGAGAACTTTATGCGGACATTCCACTGTTTAAGGACATTTTGTAACATGCGCGCAAATTCGCCGAGTCGTTTCCGTGACGACTCGGCAAATCTGTGTGCGCCGTGACAGGAAAAACACCTCTGTGTTGAAAACCATTTGTAAAATTCAGGCAGCTTTTGATGGCTTTCACCAAGTGAGTAACTGAGAAATTGTTTAACAGCTTGGGCATGTTCCAACTTGCCCGTTAAGGTTTCCAACGGAGGAGTTTTTCCTGTCGCGACCCCACCGCGGTCGGGGTCCGGCCCGACATGCGACTCTGCCCGCACGTTCTTTCATTACAAAATGTCCGTTGACAATGGAATGTCCGAATAAACTCCTCATGCCGACTTCTTCTGAAAGTTCTCTGTTCTCTGACGACTTCCTGGGTCAACAGAGCCTGAAATGGTGGAAGTTTTCAACTTGAAACGGCGAGACGCTGCCGCCTCGAGCGCAGATCGCCATCAGGCGCCGTGGGGGCCGTCCTACGGCGACACTACCAGACCAAAATGTCTTATCAGCCGTTAAAATTTTTACTGAAAACCAGCTGAATTTATCGAATGGTGTCCACCTCAGTTGTGCCTTACAGTTTTGAAAAAAATCTGATCAAACAAAGCAGCAGTCTCTGAGCCATTCCTAAACAATGAAAAAACGACGAGAGGGTGGGCCACTCCTCACTCAAAGACTGCCCACAGGCGAATGACGTAACCGACAGACGTGAAAAAACTCTCTCATGCCCACGAGAGTTCAAGCATGTCTGATGTACTCACACGTGATTCAAATCCATATGGTTTTTGAACAAAATAATAAGGTCGGATATTTTTCTAATAGACCTCGTATAGTATGAGGCAACAACATTAACCAAAGTTTCTTATTGTCAAAAATATATTAAATTCTTCTGGAACAAATATGAGATAACGCTACACACACACACACCACACACAACACACACACCACACACACTGGTGTGATATTTATGAAGATAAGAACCCCTGATGGAGACAGTCTTGTGGAATTGTTGCCGCTTATCTGAAATATTTGCATCAGAGCAAAGAGAGTGCACAGCTTCACATTCTACCTGTTCCAGGAATTTTATTTTATTTTTTTATTATCAAACCAGCACCTCAGCAAAGTTATTCACAATCATTGTGCATAGCTTAAGTAGACACGTTTCTGAACATATCCACACATTCTTTATTGTGCATTGCTTATGTATGGCCATTCTTTTTCTGAGTGCAAATGATCTAAACAAGTAATCTATGTATTTTGACAATTTCATGAAGAATCTGTCTTTGGATCATGTTAGAAATAACATTTTAAGATCAGTTCAAATCCTGCAGTCAGGATTTGAAATGGTTGCAAACAGGGCATTTCTTAAGAATTCTAAATGTAGAATTTGAAAATATGCAAAAAACATTTTTTTTTCTCCAGTTCTGTAATCCATACACTATCAGGTGTCTGGACAGAGGTGTTTGGTGATGAAGACGACATTGCAGGCAGTGGTGGACACAGTTCCGCTAATCTGCTGACCGCTAATTATCGAAGCTAACGTTTTCATTAGCGGATTAGCTTTCCAGATAACTCTGAAAACCATCAGCGGACCAATTTAGCGTCTGATAAATTTAGTTCTGATAACTTTTAGGGCCGCTAACCATATTTTTGCGGGCATAGTGAATAAACATTTGTAAACTCTGAAATCAAAGATTTTAATGCCTGTTACATGTTTTGTAGCAGACAGATAGCCATGAATGGTAGAGCTCTATCCTCTGCAGGCAGAGGAGAGCTGACTACCAGAGAGAAAGGAAGAGGGAGGGAAGAAAAAAAAAAGAAAAAAATTATCTTCACACCATACGGACCTGCTGGTCAGTTCAATGGAGTCTTGCACAGGCAGACAGTTTTGACTTATGGTTATGATTTTAACAAGTTATTGAAAATAACATCACGTCCGTCATTTTACAAAGTGAAAATATCAGCTATGTTTTAAAGTAATGCACTCATTTTGAAGGTTTTAGTGTTTAGAGACACATGCCGCATCGCATTGTGGGTACATTAGTTTCCTGATGTCGGTGGTTGGGTGGTCAGTATAACACATAGTTACTGAAATGTGTGGTGGGTTTTACAAATAAATCTGTATTTGTAAATATGGAATTTTTTTCATTTGTAAAAAGTAGATGGCAGTGTTCATGGCATTGTGAGCAACCACACATTCTCTAAAATGGATGAAGGGCTTAAACAGAATTTTCAGTTTTCAAATTTTTTTTACATTGCCGTCAGGCTGACTAACTACAGGAGGAAGCACGTGCAAGCATGTGTGAAGTTTTGAGTTACTTGTGGCCCATCTTACATTAACATCCAGATTTCTTGTAAATCACTTCCAAATCTATCAAATGTTGGTCATAGCATCTGATCCTTTGAATTTCTCCCCCTCGGGGGTTGAAATTCTAAATTGTTTCCAGACAGCATGAATTTTGATCATACTGGCACTATCATATTATGAATCCCTGATGTAAATGCTTTGGAATAAAATTATAGTGGTGCCAAAGAAAATTGATTTTATGACTTAAGTCTTTAAAAAAAAACACAGTGGCAGCACATCTTTAAAGTGTAGCTTTATAATAAATGTATTTTAACACAATAGAGAGTACTTCAGCACTTCAGATCTGAAAGTATAATTGTTTGAGCATGGTTTATAGAAATGCCACAGACAGACAATTTCATCAGGTTGGTTTATGTACCCACAACCTTCTGGTTATGAGGTACTGTCACAGCATGACCAATAAAAACTCGGATTTAGTCACTTAAAAAAAAACTGTTTTGTTATTTTATACTCCGTTCACAGGCAAGACAGATTAAACACAGATTAAATTGACACCTTCAGAGAGTTTAATTACATGTGTAAAGAGGCAAATCAACACTGCTATTAGTGATGCCTGATTCTGTTTTTTCTCTCTGTTTAAGGTGCAGCTCCATCCAGAGATGGGAGTTGTATTCGTGTTGGCGATCCTCCTGTCCTGTGAGCCAATAGCATTTCTTGTATATTCGTCCGTGAATTGTTCTGTAATTTATGTTTGTAGCATGGCCCAAGCAGAGGGTCACCCCTTTGAGTCTGGTCTGCTTGAGGTTTCTTCCTCAGAGGGAGTTTTTCCTTACCACTGTTGCTCTGGGGGTTGGTAAGGTTAGACCTTCCTGTGTGAAGCGCTTTGAGGCAACTCTGTTGTGATTTGGCGCTATATAAATGAAAATAAATTGAAATTGAAAGGAGTTAAAAACAAATCTGAAATATCTGACTCAGTTTTGAGAGTGGCAGATGGATTTCAGTGTAATTCAGTGGAGATATGGTCCTGACCTTAATTTTTATTAGTGACACAGATTTGACAGAAATTTTATTCTTTGATTTTTTTTTTTTTTTTTGCTCTAACAGTTTTGCCTTTATGAGATCAGAAATTGTTCATGAGGGGAAAAAAGCTTTAGGGGTGAAAAAAGGTCAGGTTTTTATTGATGTAATCACAGTTTTGGCAAAATTATGTCATCGTTTTGCTGTCAGGTTTGGTGGAAGATGAGCACAAAAGATGCTGATTTCAAGGGATTACTGCCCAGAATCAGACTGTCAGGTGACAACTAACAGCAATCGCTGCACAACAGTAAAAATACAGTTTACTTAGCAACTACTTAAGTAAATGGAGGCATAGAAAAGAAAAGGTATTGATGGCACTGGAGCCAAGATGAGTATCCAACCTGATTAAAATGATGGCTTTTAAAGTGTATTCATGTAACTGTGCTGCACAGTGCGTCTCATCATGCTACAGCTGTTGACGATTTGCCGTTACAAAGAAAACTAACAAACAGCCGAGCAAGAAAAGACAACAATATACTGTAAAACCTCATTAGTCCAAACTGTTGATCTCAAACCACTCACTCACGACTCAACCATCAAAATCTATTTGGATTAAAATAAACTTGAGTGTTAAAGGAACTATCCCCTGAACCACAGTGAACTCTTAAAATGCACTGTTTCTACTTCCTTGGGGTGGGGGGGGCATTAAATGTCATATAAGGTAAAAACATAAACCAGCACTTGTGCGAGGAAGGTGCACTGTTTGGAGATCAGACGGAGCAGACGGTTGAACGTGCTGCTGTAAAGTAGAAAGCTGGTGGACTGATCCCAAAGCACTCCTTTGTGTTAATGAGTCCTTGAGAAAGACACTAAACTAAAAATGGACCCAAGGTTCAGTCAAAAATTCTGACCATAATTAACTGACTAATTTAAGATTTCAAATGAGTTTGCACGTCCAAACCATCTCAATCTCCTCTCTGTCTCTAAACCATCCCACCTGAGCTGTCCCTCTGATATGTTCATTCCGAATCCTGTCCATTCTCGTCACTCCCAAAGAGAATCACAACATCTTCAGCTCTGCCTCCTGTCTTTTTGTTAGCACCACAGTCTCTAAGCTGTACAACATAGATGGCCTCACTCCTGTCTTGTAAAGCTTCCCCTTCACTGTTGCTGATATTTCTCAGTCACATATCACTCCTGACACCTTTCTCCACCCTGCCTGCACTCTCGTCTTCACCTCTCTACCACACACTCCATTACTTTGGACAGTTGACTCCAAGCATTTAAACCCATCTACTTTCACCACTTCTACTCCTTGTAACTGCACTATTCCACTGGGCTCCCTCCCATTCACACACATGTACTCAGTCTGACTCCTACTTTGTTCATCTTTCTGACTATCCCAATTCTTTTTTGCCAAAATCTTTCTCCTTATGCCTTCCTGGACATCTTCGTTCCATCACCAAGTCTCCTTGTCTTCCTTCCGCGACCAGTTGTCAAACCAGTACCTTCCCGACTGTGTCCCTCACCACATCTGCAGTACTTTTCCAGTTTTCCCAAAAGTGCTTCCCTCCACCCAGTGCTTCTCTCACCTGCTCACTGAAATTCACACAGTCTTCCTCCTTCAGCTTCCACCATCTGATCCTTTGTTGAGCTCTCACTCTATTCTGCTTCATCACCTAAAGTCATCCTACAAACAACATCCTAAGCCGTCTAGCTACACTACGCGCTCCTACCACACCTTAAGTATGTAAATGGTAAATGGACTGCATTTATATAGCACTTTTCCATCTGCATCAGACCTCAAAAGCGCTTTACAATAATGCCTCACATTCACCCAATGTCAGGTGCGGCCATACAAGGCGCTCACATACACACCGGGAGCAATAGGGGATAAGACCTTGCTCAAGGGCCCTTAGTGATTTTCCAGTCAGGGCGGGGATTTGAACCCAGGATCTTCTGGTCTCAAGCCCAACACCTTAACCACTAGACTATCACCTCCCCCAGTAGGTGTTCACTACAGCCAATTCCATCCTTTTTGCAAAATCAACTGCCATCTGTCTTTCCACATTCCTGTCCTTGATTCCATATCTACCCATTACTTCCTCATCACCTCTGTTCCCCTCGCCAACATGCCCATTGAAGTCCAGTCTTAACACTCTTTCATGCTTGGGCACACTCTCCACCACCTCATCTAACTCACTCCAGAAATCTTCTTTCTCTTTCAATCTTCATCTTTAAATTAGTAGATTAATAGTTGAACTATGAATGAATGCAATATAACTGAAAACATTAAAATGCACTTATTATATTGAAGTTAATTCAAGAACAAGGTGATGCTATGATCGCCACAACCACGACATTACGGAACTGGCCCTGGGTCCTGGCTGGCAACCACCCAGGCACTATACTTGAAAACATTAAATTCCACAAAGTGAATGAGATGATTCCATTTTACTTAAGATATTACAGTTCATTCTAAAATAACTGGGACAGGTCTGCAGCATAAGATGGTGCTACACATCGCTGTCCAGGGTCCCTGAAATGCAACTGCTCAGGGAAATATTTAAAATATGAAGTTCCATAAAGTGAGAGGAATTATTACTACTTTTTACATTTAAATTAACCCAACACTAATCAGCCAAGTTATTTTACATTATCAAAATAATATCAGTGCCAACCTATTGGAGGCTAACTTAATTACAGTATAATCCGTTTCCCTCCAACTATTTGAGTTGGATGAATTATCAGGCTTTACAGTGTAGAAATGAGACTGATGGCCATGTTCATGCAACAAATTTCACAACAGGTGAGAAGAGGAGCTAAAATGTCGTCATCTCCCCCAGTAGAAATCATGCCAATTGGAAAATTAATTCAGTGACCTATGGTAAATTTTACATTCATTTGCTTTTGCGTTGGATGTGCTTAAACTAGGAATGAGAGCTGCTCTCATGTGCCTTCACTCATACAAAATTCATTTGGATCATTATCTCTAAGCCGAGCAAAGACAAAAAAAGAAACATCTAATGACTAAATTGTTCCATTTGGAATACGCTCATCAAGATTAATCAAATAAATCTATAAAAACAATTACCTCATGAAGGTATTTGACCTTGAAAAGAAAGAAGAAGAAAAAAAAAAAGAAACACCCACACACATCTGCAGCATGTTTGAAGCCCAGTAACATGCGTCATTCGTGACACTTTTTTTTAAAACCTTTGGTAAAAAAATTACAGCCAACTATTAAGTGGAGAAGATAAGTATGATTTTGGCCAGAATCCTTCACTTGGTGATACACGTATCAGATTTGGCATGCATGTTCTTCATAAATCAGTTTTGAGAAACAGGTACTAGCCACTTGAAAAGCCGATATGGTGGCCAGGTAGGGGTCAATTAGAGAATAGCCGTGTTGTGTCTGATTACTGCGGACGTTAATGCTAGATTTATGTCACAAATGTCTATTTGCAATGGTAATTCCAGCATGACATCTAAAAAATCATCAGACACAAGAGGGTTATTCCCCATTCAAATCCAATTTCAACATTTGCAGGGATCCTGTGACACCACTGAAGGCTACATCTTAATCCGCATATTAATACAGTTTGGTAAAAATGTTACGCAGACAAAGTTTGTGGTCGGCTCATCAAAGTTTAAACAGCGTATTCATGCCAACTGGAAATTCTGTGAGCAGAATACACATCACTACTTCCTATGGTAGTTTAAATATAATCCATTTTGGTGTAGTTGCTCTGCCAATTGTTTTTTCTTCTTCTTCTTTCTTCTTCTTCTTTTTGTTTAAAGACGGTTGGCAACATCTCACTCTCCAGCTGACAGTGCCATTATTGACATCTGCGTAGTAACATGCGGACAGGGTGCGGAGTAACACATTAATGGGAAACATTTTGCCATCGTTTACCGCAATATTTATGGTCTGACATCTCACCACGATTAACCAATTAGATTTGCTGAAAAAAAATGTAACTAGACCCAGGGGGCAAAATTTTAAAATGCTTCATTCATATTGAAAACTATACCACATTATTTGTCTGGTCATAAATATTCCAAAAAGTTACAGTTTGGAATGATCTATGACTGAATATTATGGCATTATTGTGGCAGTTGCGCCCATCGGCCCATTTGGCTGTTTTTTTAGTTCTTGTATGATTTGGGGGTTTTATCTGTTTTGTTTCCTGGGCTCCCGGTGTGTAGGTGTGTCCTCCTTGCCTTCTGTGTGCATTGGCTGTGGGTAGGTCTCCCTTTGTCCTTCGTGTGCACCTACTGTGTGTGTGGAGGTGTGGATGGGCCGTTCAGTTCCCTGTCTCCTTGTGTGGGCGTGTCCTCCTCACCTACTGTGTGCGTTGGTGTGGGTGTGTCTCTCCTTGTCTGTGGTGCTGGCCGTTCCTCCTTGTTGTGTCTGGTGTGTGGGCGTGTCCTCCTTGACTAATCGGTGTCTTGAGGATGAGTGGTGTCTAGTCCCTTGTGTGTTGTGTCACGGTGTCTTATGTATTTCTCTTATCATTCTGAGTTCCACATTGTTTTCTATGGTATTCTGGATTTTTGTTTCTCATGGTTTTGTTCTTATTGTCATTTCTGTTTGATCACTATTTTTTCTTAGTTGTTGATATTTGTTTTTAACTTTGCTGCACTCGCTCACCTCTTAGTGTCGTTATTTATTTTCGTGTTTTTATTTATTTTTGATGACGGTTATGTTTGGTTAATGTTATTGAATGAATGAATTTATTCAGCAGACACACATACTTAATAAAAAATATCGTAAAACAAAAACCAAAAAGCTCATAAACAAATTTCCCAGTTTTGTGTGCCCGAAAGGGTGTAGGCAGAAGCAAAAGCTTATAAACACATAGCCACTTATTTTTCTATTCAACTGTGGTTGCCCGCTGTATATTGTTTTTTTTGTTTGTTTTTTTTCCCCCCTCAGCCTTGTCCAGTTTAGTTCTGTCACGTTGGGCTTCTGTTATTTGTTTTTGTTTTCCCCCATCAGCCGTGTCAGTTTAGTTCTGTCACCTTTGTTCTCTGTTACTTACCATGTGTGTTTTTGGTTCCTACTTTCATTTCGCCACCTTTTTCTCCTTAGTTAGGTTCTGTATTTAACACACCTGTCCTGTTGTTCCTTGGCAGTTCATTGTTTGACATGACTTTTGTCGTGCCCTTGTATCTGCTTTCCCTTGGTGCTGCTCTGCCCTTCGTGAGTGAGTATTTTTGTGATCTCTGAGAAATATCCCTGTGTTTGTAGCGTTTCCTGGGTATTGTCAGTTGTTTCTGGCCGGTAGTCCATCAGTCTTTTTGCTTCCATCATTTTAGATTCACTTTGTACGCCATTACTCCACAGACTGTTGAACTGTTTTTACTGGGCTCAGCAAACAGAGAAGAAGAAGAACCTTTATTGTCATTGTACATATATACAACAAAATTTGCCCTCTGCATTTAACCCGTCCTAATTATAGTTAGACACAATCCAACTACTAGGAGCAGTGGGCAGCCACACTCCGGCGCCCGAGGACCAACTCCAGGTATAGAGATGCTGCCTTGGTCAGGGGCAGAGAAAGGAGGTCTCTACATCTGGAGTTGGTCCCCGGGCACCGGACTCTGGCTGCCCACTGCTCCTAGTGGATGGTGTCTAACTGTAATTAGGATAGGTTAAATGGAAAGGACAAATTTCATTGTATGTGTATATGTACAGTGACAATAAAGGCTATATTGCTATTACTATATGCCATCATATGTCATATACCATAGAATCTAATGGACAGGGACCTTGTTTGACCATTACTTTGGACAGTAAACACTGAACATGGTCTACACTATTCCATTTATTAACCATATTTGCTCAACAAATAATCTGCATTACTTTTTTACCATGATTGAAGCAACTTTAACTTTGACCCCTATTCAAACTGAAAGTGACTTTGGTCCCCATTTTAGAAATAGAATACAATAAGAATGCTTTTTATTGGCATTATACATAAGGTACAACGAAATTAAAAAGACAACTCCTGAAGTGCAAAGGTGCAAAAGTAAATATAAAAAATACAAATATAGAAAAAGACAAATAAGAATATATACATGTATTTATAAGGGAGCCAGCAGGTGTATATAAATAGAAGTCTGTGCTATTCATTGCATTCACCTTTATAAAAAAAATAAATGCAATGAATGGTGCAGACTGAAGGCTAATGTGCATTCAACACTCGCATTGCACTTGGGTAGAACATGTTGTTGAGTCTGGATGTGTGGGCCTTGATGGACTGGTACTAGTTTACTAGTTTCACTCCATAACCCCATAGAATTCAGTCATAGATAGTCCAAACTACAGTGGGGAAAATAGTATTTGAACACCCTGCGGTTTTGCAAGTTCTCCCACTTAGAAATCATGGAGGGGTCTGAAATTTTCATCTTAGGTGCATGTCCACTGTGAGAGAAGGAGGTTGTCTGCCAAAATCTCGCAATACATGACCCCATCAATCCTCCCTGTCCAGGCCCGTTTGAAGTTCACCAGTGACCATCTGGATGATCCAGAGGAGGCATGGGAGAAGGTCATGTGGTCAGATGAGACCAGAATAGAGCTTTTTGGAATCAACTCCACTTACCATGTTTAGAGGATGAGAACAACCCAAAGAAAACCATCCCAACCATGAAGCATGGGGGTGGAAACATCATACTCTGGGGGTGCTCTTCTGAAAAGGAGACAGGATGACTGCACCGTATCGAAGGGAGGATGGATGGGGTCATGTATTGCGCGATTTTGGCAAACAACCTCCTTCCCTCAGTAAGAGCACTGAAGATGGGTCATGGCTGGGTCTTCCAGCATGACAATGACCCCAAACACACAGCCAGGGCAACTAAGGAGGGGCTCTGTAAGAAGCATTTCAAGGTCCTGGAGTGGCCTGGCCAGTCTCCAGACCTGAACTCAATAGAAAATCTTTGGAGGGAGCTGAAACTCCAAACCTGAAAGATATGGAGAAGATCTGTATGGAGGAGTGGACCAAAATCCCTGCTGCAGTGTGTGCAAACCTGGTGAAAAACTACAGGAAACGTTTGACCTCTATAATTGCAAACAAAGGCTACTGTACCAAATATTAACATTGATTTTTACAGGTGTTCAAATGCTTATTTGCAGCAGTAACATACAAATAAATTATTTAAAAAAATCATACATTGTGATTTCCGTTTTTTTTTTTTTATTAGATTATGTCTCTCACAGTGGACATGCACCTAAGATGAATATTTCAGACCCCTCCATGATTTCTAAGTGGGAGAACTTGCAAAATCGCAGGGTGTTCACATACTTATTTTC
The DNA here is from genome assembly GCF_902500255.1 of Thalassophryne amazonica. NCBI lineage: Eukaryota > Metazoa > Chordata > Actinopteri > Batrachoidiformes > Batrachoididae > Thalassophryne > Thalassophryne amazonica. The sequence goes on from NC_047110.1 coordinate 103,078,912, forward strand.
CTCACTGTATAACCTTTTTGGAATCTTTATGATCAGTCAAATAACATGGTATACTTTCCAGTATGATTGGAGCATTTTTAAATTTTTACCCTTGTAATTCGTCAATTGACCCTTACCTGGCCGCCTATTGAAAATTCATCAAACCCATCAAACTGAAAGTAGACCAGAGAGAGACCTGTTCATTGCTCAGTGCGCTGGAGGTAAACTAAGCACAGAGAAACCATCAGGGTGCTCTGTGGAACAAACAAAAGGAAGAATACAAATTCATTGCTAGTGAACGAATTGATAGCAGAATAATGAAACACACACAAAAGCATGCAAACACGTGTATGACATGCATGTTTCTTATGCATATATGACATGCATGTTTCTTCTGCAATTATAAAATGCTCTCCATATTTTTCAAATGTGTTTTGAAGATAAATACTGTATATATTCAGGCCAATATTGTTTTTGATCCATTATCTCAACAACAATGCACATAAAGATGAAAAAAATGTCAATGAGAACACCTTTACTTACACGGTGCATTCTGTGAGACGAGATCATGTGTGCAGCCTGAATGCTTTGACTTCTAACACCTAACATGGTTGCAATCATCATCTAGGATATGAATAATCGGTCTGATTGTGCTGAGAGAGAGAGAGAGAGGAGAGAGAGAGAGAGAGAGAGAGGAGAGAGAGAGGATGGACAAAAACGAATTTAATAAAGCATGTGTAGCACCAGTGATGATTCACACCTCAGCTAGAGTCAAAAGCCTTTGTAACTGCCAATGAATCTTAAATCATCTAGCTGTATTTCCACAATAATAATTCAAGTTATTCAAAGATGTGAGGTGGATAAACAGTCTGGGTATTAACAGGAGCACTGTGACAAGACAACACACAGGGGGTGTTTATCAAGAAGAAGAAGGAAAAAAATGAAGCCAAATACCTCCGTAAAAACAAAGCATTTTGTCAAACCACCCGCTTCCTGGTGACAGCACAGACTTTGCCGCTGTTGTCAGTTTTCTTATGAATATGAAAGGGGAGAAGATATTTATTTATGTTTTTTGGCAACAGAAAAACATCTTGTGGCTAATGACGGGTGACGCAGCATTTGATGTCATCTGGCACCTGCATCAGAACTGACCTGGTTTCCATGCAATGGATGATTGTTTCATTACCTCTGAGTTTCAGAACACAAAGCAAAGAGAGAAAAAGGAACTTTTTTTCACAAGCAGGTGTCCACCTACACTGCACAGAAGCTGTTTTTTTCCGAATGTAATACATCCATGTAAATACCACATTTTCTTGCAGTTTAGTACATCCATTACCAACACTAAAAAAAATAGAGGTAAAAGAGCAGATGGAGTTTTTTTATATTGATTTTTGAAAATTGGAGATGTTTAATTGTCTGACACTACATAACCCTTCTTCTTCTTCTTCTTTCGGGCTGTTCCCGTTAGGGGTTGTGACAGCAGATCAAATCGTTTCCATCTCACCCTGTCCTCTGTATCTTCCTCTGTCACACCAACCACCTGCATGTCCTCCCTCAGCACATCCATAAACCTCCTCTTTGGCCTCCCTCTTCTCCTCCTGCCTGGTGGCTCCATCCTCAGCATCCTTCTCCCTATATACCCTGGTTCCCTCCTTTGCACATGTCCACACCATCTCAATCTCGCCTCTCTGACTTTGTCTCCAAACCGTCCCACCTGAGCTGTCCCTCTGATATGTTCATTCCTAATCTTGTCCATTCTCGTCACTCCCAAAGAGAATCTCAACATCTTCAGCTCTGCCACCTCCAGCTCTGCCTCCTGTCTTTTTGTTAGTGCCACCGTCTCTAAGCTGTACAACATAGCTGGTCTCACTACTGTCTTGTAAACTTTCCCCTTCAGTCTTGCTGATATTCTTTGGTCACAAATCACTCCTGCCACCTTTCTTCCACCCACTCCACCCTGCCTGCACTCTCTTCTTCACCTCTCTACCACACTCTCCATTACCTCACTCTCCATGATGCTACATACCCAATGGTGGTAAATATCAAAATTAATTTTAGTAATGTAATGATTAATTTTTTTATACCCACTTATTCCAATCAAGGGTCACGAGGGAATGGCACATTCCACTGTTACAGGCGTTTTGTCATGGGAAAGAGGAGCGGAGGAATTCCGGCGTGTCACGGCGGTAGCCGCATGGCACAAAGCAACGCCGTGATGAAGCCTCACAGGACATGTTGTGGCATGCCCAGCTCGTCCACAATTTCTCGGATAGTCACACGACTAAAAAGCCACCGACAGCCATCTGAAATCCATCTCAAAGCCGTCCTGTGAGACCAACATGGAGGTGGTTTTGTCCCGCGCCATGAACGGCACAGTGGCGCATCCGTCCGCTTCATTTTCCATGAAAAAAACTCCTGTAACAGTGGAATGTGCCATTCAATATCTAAATTGGACGCTGTGTTTTATCCGGGACGTCCTCTGACTAGCACAGGATTTGCGGAAGACGTGGACATCAGCACTTTTTCGGCACATTGAGACAGACATGCGGAGGAATTCCGCGCGTCGCGGCGGAGCCGCATGGTGCAAAGCAATGCCGTGATGAGCTCACAGGACATGTTGGGCATGTCCAGCTCTATGCACAATTTCAATAGTCCACAACTAAAAGCCACCGACAGCCGTCTGAAATCCATCTCAAACTGTCTGTGAGACCAACACGGAGGTGGTTTGTCCCGCGCCATGAACGGCACGGTGGCGCAGCCGTCCGCTTTTTCCATGAAAAAAACTCTGTAACATGGAATGGCGAAAAAGTGCTGATGTCCACGCTTTATGCCTTTTTTGTGGAAGTCAGACGACGTCCCGGATCAACAAAGCCTTCACGTTGAAAATGAGCTGGTTGTTTCAGCAGGGTGTCAGCCTGTTGATCGGCACTCGGAGTGCGCCGCGCTCTCAGACGCTGTGGGCGGTCTTTAAATGGCTGGAGCACTCCTTAATCTGTGTATACCCATAAAATGTCCCTGACAGCCATCTAAATTTCCGAATGGTGTCCACCTGGAGGTCTCTCACAGTTTCTGGAAAAAATTGATGCAGCAAAGCTCCAAATCGTTCAGACATTTATTCGCAATAAAAATCCGACGAGAGGGGTTGACCACTGCTCACCACAAAGCCTGCCTCACAGGCGAATGACGACAGGCGTGAAAAAACTCACGCATGCGCACAAAGGTTCAAGCTTGGCTGATGCAATCACACGTGATTTCAAATCCATATGGTTTTTTGCAAAAAAATAAAAAGGTCTATACTTTTCTAACAGACCTCGTAGATGATTTACTGCCCCCTGCTGGAATGGCAAGTGAGTCCACAATTTAATTAACAATGTCCACTGTTCACAGTTGTTTGCTAATATCCCTAATTTCTCCAAAAATATTAGTCCTATCAACTTTCCATTTTTGCGACATTCATCCATGCCCCAATGCAATGTATGCATACATACAGGTACACAGAGGCCGCTTGGCTGTTAATATATAGATAGTAAATAGGTTGCATATAATGTGGTATATGAACTATCAATTCATTGATTTGACAGAAAAATCACTATATCATGAAACATACTGTTATGGGGATATGAGAAGAAATATGGGATTTAAGTGGTATTGCTGTCATGAATATTGACATTAGTGGTCTCTGATCACTCACTTATTAAGTTTACAGTTTCACTGCCGTGTTTAGTGGAACAACAACCTTATTTATCACTGCAGCGATGCATCAACTCCTCAACTAAGACTGAACTAGAAGCTAGACTGCCTGATGTCTTAGCCTCACTTTTGACAAATACCCAGTCAGTAGACAGACTTGTGGATAGTTTAAACTCAGTGCTCAAAACAACACTCGACATGATTGCACCACCTGTGTTGAAACCGCGCTCCCCCAAATCGCAGTCACCTTGGTTCAATGATTACCTGCATGACCTCAAGCATAAAGCAAGCGGTTTAGAATGGAAATGGTGTCGTTCAAAATTAGAAGTATTCCACCTTGCGTGGCATGATGCTATCTTAGACTATAAGCATGCATTATTGGCTACAAAGCGCACCTATTACTCTGATTTGATCAACAAAAACAAGCATAACTCAAAGTTCTTGTTCGACACGGTGGCAACACTGATTCATGGACAACCAATTGTAGCTCGCTCTCCTTTTACAGCACAAGATTTCCTAGATTACTTTGAGAAGAAAATATATGACATTAGGTTGAACATATCCCAGCATGCCTTAACCCAGCCACTACACCCTGCTATTGAGGTGGGCTCTACTACTGAGGTATAACTACGATTTACAGATTTGATAGTTCTCTCTAGACATGCTGACGAAACTCGTATGTCAACAAAAAGCACAACCTGTTTATTTTATCCTATTACCAACAAAACTGTTTAAGGACCTGTGGCCCACTCTTGGGCGATTGTGCTGGAAATGATTAATCTTTCTTTAACTTCTGAATCTGTTCCTAAACGTTTCAAATCTGTAGTGATTAAACAATGACATAAGAACCTAATCTTGACCCTAGTGTATTGAAAAACTATCGGCCGATATCAACTCTATCATTTGCTCTAAAATATCTGGAAAAAGTGGTGTCAGCGGCAGTCTCGTAGACTATCTTACTGAGAATAATCTCTTGAGCCCCTGCAGTCTGCTTTTAGAAAATATCATTCCACAGAAATGGCTCTCAACTAAAGTGGTGTGAATGATCTTCTGCTTACAATGGACTCGGCCACCACTATGCTGCTGTTAGATCTCAGTGCTGCATTTGATACAGTGGATCATCATATCTACTTGATAGGCTGGAAATCATTTTGGGATTACTGGAGTGCCCTTGCATGATGATGTCATACTGACCAGGCATTCTCACATGCTGGTTTGTACAGCAACACTACCTAACCTTAGTGACATGAAACTTGGGGTTCCTCAGGGTCTGTCTAGGCCCCCTGCTTTTTCTCCCTTTATATAGCACTCCTGGTCACATATTGCGGCGTGTTTTGGGATTACCTTTCACTGCTATGCAGATGATACTCAGTTATATATGCGATAACTGCTGGTAATCTCGTTCACATAAAATCCTTAGAAGATTGCCTTGCAGCAGTGAGAATTTGGATGTCTAGAAACTTCCTACTTTTAAACTCTGAAAAGACTGAAATGATGGTTCTTGGTCTAGTGAGACATCTGCATCAATTTGACCAGTTAACACTCAGCCTAGGCTCGTGTGTCATACATCACACTGACAAAGTGAGGAACCCTGGGGTAATTTTTGATCCTTCGTTGTCCTTTGGCCTCCATACTAGAAATATTACTAGGACTGCTTTCTTCCACCTGCGAATATAGCGAAGATTCATTCCCATCCTGTCTATGGCTGATGCTGAGACCCTGATGCCATGCGTTTCATCTCTTATAGATTGGACTACTGCAATGTTTCTATTTTCTGGTTTACCGCAGTCTAGCATTAGGGCTCTCCAACTGGTTCAAAATGCTGCAGCCAGACTTTTGGCACGAAGCAGAAAGTTCGACCACATTACACCCATTTTGGCATCTCTTCACTGGCTTCCTGTCCCAGTGAGATCAGATTATAAGGTTCTGCTACTAACCTATAAAATATTCATGGACTGGCACCTCCCTACCTAGCTGACCTAATTAAACCTTACGTATCGGCCCAGGCTTTACGTTCTCAGGGTGCAGGACTACTTTGTGTCCCTAGGGTGAATAAGAAGTCTGCGGGTCACAGAGCTTTTCTTACTGTGCCCCTGTTCTGCGGAATGGTCTCCCTGCATCAATAAAACAATCAGATTCTTGGGATACTTTCAAGTCCAGACTTAAGACGCACTTATTTTCCCTTTCATATGGCTAGCATACTGGTACAGTTTTGTTTATGCTTTTTACTCTTTTAATTCATGTTATTAGTAATTGGAGCGGGCTGCAGCCTCAACTTTACCTAAATTCTGGGTCTTTTAGTGAAGCTTAGGGCTAGCGGCCGGCGATCACCTTAGTATTTCTTCTGTTTTTCTTGTTGATTAATGTTGGCAAATTATACAGTATTTTTTGTCTTTCTGATGCCTGATTCTGTTTTTTCTCTGTTTAAGGTGCAACTCCATCCAGAGATGGGAGTTGTGTTTGTGTTGGCGACCCTCCTGTCTGTGCACCAACAGCAATTCTTGTATATTCGTCCGTGAATTGTTCTGTGAATTATTTCTGTAATTTATGTTGTAGCATGGCCCAAGCAGAGGGTCACCCCTTTGAGTCTGGTCTGCTTGAGGTTTCTTCCTCAGAGGGAGTTTTTCCTTACCACTGTTGCTCTGGGGGTTGGTAGGTTAGACCTTACCTGTGTGAAGTGCCTTGAGGCAACTCTGTGTGATTGGCGCTATATAAAGGAAATAAATTGAAAATTGTGGGAGGAAACCAGAGTGCTCGGAGGAAACCCACGCAGACATGCGGAGAACATGCAAACTCCACATAGAAAGGGCGGAAAGCAATCCACAGACCTTTTTGATGTGAGGCATCAGTGCTAACCATTAAGCCACAGTGCCGTTTGTATTACAGATTAGATATGGTCAGTAAATGTTGAAAAGTTTTACTGGTTATCTTGTGTTTAAATTATGCCATTAAATGGGCAAACATACCATTTCTTAAAGTTGAAAGTAACATACATAGTCGAATGACCGAAACATATTTAACTACAGGAAACTGATGGATTCCCTACAAAAGGTAGGGAATGAGGTCTTGCCCCAAGTGATGGAGTTCAAGTACGTCGGGGTCTTGTTCACAATAAGGGGACAATGGAGCGCGAGATTGGCCGGAGAATCGGCGCAGCAAGGGCGGTGCTGTATTCACTCTACCATACTGTTGTGACGAAAAGGGAGCTGAGCCAAAAGGCGACGCTCTCGATCTACTGGTCAACTTTCGTTCCTGCGCTCACCTATGGTCATGAGGGTTGGATCATGACAGAAAGAACTATGTCGCGGGTACAAGTGGCTGGTATGGGTTTCCTCGCGAAGGTGGCTGAGGTCTCCCTTAGAAATAGGGTGAGAAGCTCAGTGATTCCTGAGAAGCTCGGAGGTAGAGCTGCTGCTCCTTCGCGTTTGAAAGGAGCCAGCTGAGGTGGTTCGGGCATCTGGTAAGGATACCTCCCAGGCGCCTCCCTAGGGAGGGTTCCAGGCACATCACCTGGGAGGAGACCCCGGGGAAGGACCCAGGACTAGGTGGAGGGATTATATCTCCATACTGGCCTGGATCCCACAGTCAGAGGTGGTCAATGTCACCTGGGAAAGAGAAGTTTAGGGTCCCCTACTGGAGCTGTTGCCCCCGCAAACCAATCCCAGATAAGCAGTTGAAGATGTGTGTATGTATATTTAACTACTCTGATAACTAATTAACTGGTAAGTTGTTCATCAAGGAAAACAATGATAGCACAATTATTTCTGGCATTTAGCATGTTGTCTCAAATTAGTTTTTCATTTTACATGGTGGACAAACATTGCGTCTCTAAGCCCTTATGTTCTCTTGTTGCTTTTAAAAGACTGTAAGAAAAACACTGGACTCCTTGTCTTCATCCAGCAGGAATAAAGCAAGGAAGTGCTTAGACAGCACTGTTGGAACACAACTCTTGTTAACTATCAATTTCTCGTGTCACTGACCACAATGACTCATAAACTACACCATTAGGTAATGAAGGGCACATCGCCAGAGCAGTTGTTCTGGCATATTTAGACTGGTATTCACCAACGAGAGAGTCACAATAACTACACTATAGACCAGTGGTTTTCAAACTGTGGGGCGCCAGAGTTCTTCGAGCAATCGAGCGAAAAATAACTGTAAACACTGTTAACCAACAAAAAAGAAGGGGAAAAAAGAAAAAGAAAACATAGCCAAAATGCCAGGAGCAATATGGATACATTTTTAGTGCATAAATCTACCAGTGAGAAGAACGAGTTTGGGGCAACTAAAAAAATAAGAAAGTAGAGCACGATCTTCGTTTGCTCCTCTCCACAGTGCATCCTGCATCAGCCGCCTGTGCACGTCAAAGAGCCAGACTCATTGCGCGCACTAAACAAGAGGTGAGACTAGATGAGAGACTAAATATGTGTAAATGTTAATTAATATTGTTCATGTTAAAATGTGTTAGTTATGTCAAAGATGTTTAAAAACACAGAGATGTTTAAATATTTAAAAACAATGTTTAAAATATGAGAAAAGGTAAAAATAGAACAATTTTTTTTTAAAAAACATTTAAAATGTTTGAAAAGGGTATAAAATGTGTGAAAGGATAGAAAGTTCTTTAAAAATGTTTAAAATGTTTGCAAAGGTTGTAAAATGTGTAAATGCATAGACAGTTCCTTAAAAACACAAATATATTCAAAATGTGTTTAACGTGTAAAAGAACAAAAAGAAACACACAAATATGTTGAAATTGTGTGTGTATATAGGTGTTGGTGGGGGGCAGCTATTCATTTGTTCTCTCGGGGGGGGGGGCTCACTCTCACACACTTTGAAAACCCCTGCTATAGACATTATCCAATGTCTGAGGAAGAGATGTCAAATGAGATATGTTTCTGTCAAAAAAAAAAAAAATCTGACCAGTGGGCTTTGGGGCTTCAGCACATCGAAGCATACGTATGTCATGGAATAAACAAAAGTTTGTATAGCCTGAAAGGTTTGACAGTGTTTTCACAGTGCCTAAGATCCACTCAACTGTTCAAATAAAGGAGTGCAAACTGTGAATACAAATCATGAACAGCATCCACAACTTCAAAACATCTCAGCAAATTACACCACCCACTGAGAGGACAACGCTCACAAAAGGTAAAAACAAGGCCATGGAGAATCTGATGCTTGGCCTCCCCGATCTACATTATACCCCAACAAACTATTTCATTACTTTCCGGTCAGTCAATCGAGCAAAGAAACTTGACAATTACAGCCAAACTCCATAAAAAAAAGTCCTATACAGCACCTAAGACCAGTCAGGCCGGTGCCCGGACACTTTAGTATGAATTAGAAGAGTTTATGACTCCTGTCTGGATAGGACACCGGTCCATCGCAGATTACTTCCCTGCCAAGGCTGGTACCCATTTACAAGTGGGTGTTCTTGGACAATGTAGATCAAGAGTCTTGTCCAAGGACAGGTAGCCTGCAGCCCACACTTGGAAACAAACCTGGCTCTCTGTATTGATAATCCAGCTCCTACATGACAAAGCCATACGTGCATCATATACATATGAGGAGGGGGGAAAAACCAATAATATCTGATAAAGTGTTCATTGTCTGAATCTCTTATCTCTTAGCACACAGCTTCTGTCCATCAACAAGGCAAATAAAAATCAATGGCTCAGAAACAGTAAATCGTTGGCTTCCAAATGAGGCAATGTAGTCATGCCAGTTACACCTGCAGGAGACTGATGGATGAGTAACAAGAGGCCTTCGGGACATGAACACCAAAGAGGGGGTTAGAAACTCAAACTGCAGTATTTCACATGTATTAGGAATCTAGATCTCCATAACAGATTCTATACTACCACCAGGCTCAGACTGATAATCTCTGATTTTGGGCATTTAGATGTGCGTGGACCGGCCTTCCCATATTTATAGAGATTATGGAAATATACAGTGTTCTCGAACCGCGCGCTGCTGTCAACACGAGGAAAGTCCGTAATCGGTGAAGGTACAGCATTTAATCGGCGCAGCTGCAGAGCCACTTCCTGAATTTGTGTCAAAATAAAAGTTCTGTAGTGTTTCATACACGGCGCAGTCTTATTCTAGGTTTCAGTTTGTTTCCGTTTGATCACACAACTGAGACTTACATCAAGCACAATGATTGACATGACCAACAGCCAATGACAATGGAGACGCATACAGGGTGGCCAATCAGATTGCAGGAAGAGCAGGCGGCCGCTCAAGCCCCTGTGAATGGATGGAGTCCTCGGCGCCTGGACTTCTCTCCGCTCTTCTACTGACACAAGGTTGGAATTGTTTCTTTTATCTTAATTAACTGTGCTTTACTTTTGTTAATCTTTAAATGCAACAGCTACGGACTTCAGCTCCTTAATTTGCTGCTGTGTGAATCCTCTCTCTCTCTCTCTCTCTCTCTCTCTCTCTCACACACACACACACACACACACACACACACACCTTTGGAGACACATTTGCTTCCGTTTTGTCAGACCCGGCGCCAGAAAAAAAAAAAAAACAAATTAAGAGGGCGATGAGTTTATCACAGGGGGCGGGGTTGCCCCCCCCAAAAAAATAGCGTGCACCGGAGGAGACGTGCACTCCTGTAAAGCTCGTGTATTTACGCTGCACCGTTGTAAGAGACTGACTAAGAGTGAAGAGTGATGACAGTATTTTTAAAATTATATTTGAACATATAGACCCTCGGTCACGTGATCTCCTGCATTCCACACACAGCCGGTGTTCTGTCGAGATGAGGTGCGCCAACTTTCGACACTCTGAGCTGTGACGTACCTTCACATTGTCCAACAGGAATGATGCGTCGGGCCAAAACACGGAAGACTCGTGGCAGAAACCACTGATCTGTACAAAATGGATCGGACCAATACGATTGGTGCAGAAACCACTGATCTGTACAAAACATTAACGTGTGACAGGACTGCTCATTTATAGAGCAGTTTTCTGAAGAAAAATCATTGGAAATGTTTTTTTGTTGTTGTTACCTCAAAATTTCTGATTACTGTTAAAAAGTTTAGAACACTTGTAATTAAAATAGGTAAATAAATCAATAAATGGTTCTTTAGAAACCTTTCATCTGTATTAAAACCACCTGTATTTCAGATTAGATAATTTCTTGTTTAACATAAGGAACCTCAGACATTTATTTTTAGACAAATAAATAACATGGAAACTTGTATATTTTTTGAAGTCTGGTAGATTATTTATATCTTATTTCAACCAGAAAAACAAACACTAAATAAATACAAGTGTTTATTATAAATGCAAAAGGAAATAATTTAACAATGACTGCAGTGTGATTGTAAAGTAGGATTTCTGTGACATAAACCTCATGTTGTTTTATATATATATATATATATATATATATATATATATATATATATATAAAACAACATGAGGTTTATGTCACAGGAACATATATATAGTCATTTAAACTTGTAATTTCGTCAAAATATGTAATTGCCTTTAATGTTATCAGGACGCCCCCTCGTGGCGCCAGTTCCGCGTTTTGTACTATGATCAAGGTGAAATGACAGTGAAAGGTGTGTGTTTAGGTGTGTGTTCATGGTGTTTAGGTGTATAGTATTTGTCATTGGGGGTTCAGTATGGACGGGTGGGTGTGCGTGTCTGGGGGTGGATTCGTCGGGCCAATAGTGGGCTGGTCCAGAGGAAAAATGCCAGGGCCGAAATTTGTTCCCAGTCCGACCCTGACTACAACCCCAAATCAGAAAAGGTTGGGATGGTGTGGAAAACACAGTGGTTCTTACATTTACTTTGACTTCTATTTAATTGCAGACAGTACAAAACAAGATATTTTCATGTTTTGTGTAGTGAACTTAATTTCATTTATTAATATACTCGTACATCCACTCCTGCGTTCCAGGCTCTGTAAAACACTCCAAAAAACAAGTTGGGCCAGGGACCAATTTAGGGCTAGTAATAATGAAGGAGGAAAAAAAATTCAATGATGCTATTTTAAACAGGCAATGTCAACAGGTTTGACAGCTGCATCTGCTGTACTGTCATGTTGGGTTGGCTACATTCAGCAGTTGTAGGTGTAGACTCCAGCTGGGATATTAGATATCTCTGGTGTCAGTGTCCTTCTGGGTGAATCTCCAGCCAATTATGAACCACCTAATTATGGTGAAATCGCAAAGGCTGTGAAACAGCTGAGGGCATCGGGGTTGAGTACCTCCAGAAGAGTGGAGGTGCTGTTTTTGTGGAATTGCAAATTATCTTTGTTGTGTAAGGAGATGAGTATCATCCCTACAGATTGGAAGAAAGGACTTGTCATCACAATCTGGGCAGTAAAGGGAAATCTGGACAAATAGAGTGTGACAGTCCTATCTGTGCCAGGGAAGGTGTTTGCAAGGATTATTTTTAATATGTTTAATATTAATATTATTTTTAATATTGTAAAGTTTTTGGTAGAATGGCCTAAGCAGTGCGCCACCCCTTGACACTGGTCTGCTTGAGGTTTCTTCCTCAAATTATCAGAGGGAGGTTTTCCTTACCACTGTTATCTGTGTGCTTACTCTAGGGGTTGGTAAGGTTAGACCTTATTTATGTGAAGCACCTTGAGGCAGCTTTGTTGTGATTTGGCGGTATATAAACTAAATAAGTTGAACTGATGTTTTAGTTCCAGCTAATTGCTGCTCAGTAGCTGGAACAGCCTGGCTTCACACCCAAGAAGCCAAAAATCAACCGCATTCCAGTCTTGCAAGTACTCATAAAATGTAAGCATGAGTATCAGAAGTACATCTTCGCAGCCTGTTTATTTTCACATTTAATTCAGTTGACTGGGCTGCTATCTGGAACATCCTAGAAATTCATGGAATTGCCAAGACATTGCTGGACATCATAGCCAGCCTACACACAGACACTGAGTGCTGTATGGAGCGGAGGCAGAGACACAGAGTTTTCCCCAGTGAAAACTCATGTTCCTCAAGAGACGTGTTGTGGCTCTTACAGCGTTCAATGTTTGCGTAGACTGGGTGTTGGGTAGAGTGGTGGAAACCAGTGACTTACGGCGACTTAGGTGTTTTTGTTCGCAAGAAAAGGTTTACCGACCTTGACTTTGTGAATGATGCTGTGATCTTTGCTAAACTGAAGGATACTCTGATTGCAGCACTTGAGAAGCTGTGTGAGGAATCACAGTGCCTGGGTTTGCGATTGTCTTGGATCAAGACTAAGCTACAGGCTTTTAATAATTTTATGGACTCAGCCATCAGATGTGTATCTCTATGTGGTGAAAGTATGAAACTTGTAGAGGCATTCATTTATCTCAACAGTGACGTACCTAAATGTCTCTCGGGCCTTGGCCTTTGAGATCGAGGAAGAGGTGGGAAGAGCCAAAGGAGTCATAAGGTTGCTGGACAGATGTGTTTGGCAATGTCGATGACTTCACAGGAGAAAGAACAGCCAAGTCTTTAGGATCCTGGCGATACCTGTCTTACTGTGTGGTTTTAAGACTTTGTTGATAACCAGTGAGCTTTATGGTCCTCAGAAATGTGACATGTTTCCGCTCCATGGATCCCTATTTGCTCTCTTACTTGTAGTCCTTTTACTGCAGGTTACGAATTGAAAGTGTAAATCCTGTGTATTCTGATTAATCCTGGGCAAGTGAGGTCAGTTGGCTGTTAACCTGGTCTACTTTGCTTCTTGGGATTAGAATCAGGTTTGTTACGTAATTTTCTTTGAGATTAGTAAAAATGTACATTTTTGGAAAGTGCATGCAATGACAAATCAGAAAATGAATGATTCCATTCTGCCAGACACCACCATGGTGGCCATATTGGATTTGAAAAAATTACACCTTAAACAGGAGGGTTTTCATAATCTTGGCCTCTAGATGACCTAGGATCTTGATTCCAGTGACATAAATTCACATTTTCAAGGCCAAAGAATCCAGTAAAAAAAAAACACCACAGTTAAAAATCCAACAAACTACACTCAAAAACCCAAGATGGCCACCAAGATATTTGCCAACATATACTTTTTTGTATCAGCATAGTTGGACTCTTTGGCACTGAAAATGTGTATTTAGAAACTGGAATCAAAATACTCAGCCATCTAGAAGATGAGATATTGAAAAAGTCCCATTTTAACCTGGTCTTGTTAGGAGAGACGGCATCCATCCCACTTTAGAGGGAGCAGCTCTCATTTCTAGAAATCTGGCCAATTTTTTGGGATCCTCCAAACTGTGACTGTCTAGCGTTGGGACCAGGAGGCAGAGCTGTGGTCTTATACACCTCTCTGCAGCTTCTCTCCCCCTGCCATCCCCCTATTACCCCATCCCCGTAGAGACGGTGCCTGCTCCCAGACCACCAATAACTAGCAAAAATCTATTTAAGCATAAAAATTCAAAAAGAAAAAATAATATAGCACCTTCAACTGCACCACAGACTAAAACAGTTAAATGTGGTCTATTAAACATTAGGTCTCTTTCTTCTAAGTCCCTGTTGGTAAATGATATAATAATTGATCAACGTATGATTTATTCTGCCTAACAGAAACTTGGTTACAGCAGGATGAATATGTTAGTTTTAAATGAGTCAACACCCCCGAGTCACACTAACTGTCAGAATGCTCGTAGCACGGGCCGGGGCGGAGTATTAGCAGCAATCTTCCATTCCAGCTTATTAATTAATCAAAAACCTAGACAGAGCTTTAATTCATTTGAAAGCTTGTCTCTTAGTCTTGTCCATCCAATTGGAAGTCCCAAAAACCAGTTTTATTTGTATTATCTATCGTCCACCTGGTCGTTACTGTGAGTTTCTCTGTGAATTTTCAGACCTTTTGTCTGACTTAGTGCTTAGCTCAGATAAGATAATTATAGTGGGCGATTTTAACATCCACACAGATGCTGAGAATGACAGCCTCAACACTGCATTTAACCTATTATTAGACTCTATCGGCTTTGCTCAAAAAGTAAATGAGTCCACCCACCCACTTTAATCATATTTTAGATCTTGTTCTGACTTATGGTATGGAAATAGAAGACTTAACAGTATTCCCTGAAAACTCCCTTTTGTCTGATCATTTTTTAATAACATTACATTTACCCTGATGGACTACCCTGCAGTGGGGAATAAGTTTTATTACACTAGAAGTCTTTCAGAAAGCGCTGTAACTAGGTTTAAAGGATGTGATTCCTTCTTGATGTTCTCTAATGTCATAGACCAACACAGAGCAGAGTAGCTACCTAAACTCTGTAAGGGAGTTAGAGTATCTTGTCAATAGTTTTACATCCTCATTGAAGACAACTTTGGATGCTGTAGCTCCTCTGAAAAAGAGAGCTTTAAATCAGAAGTGTCTGACTCCGTGGTATAACTCACAAACTCGTAGCTTAAAGCAGATAACCCGTAAGTTGGAGAGGAAATGGCGTCTCACTAATTTAGAAGATCTTCACTTAGCCTGAAAAAGAGTTGTGCTCTATAAGAAAGCCCTTCGTGAAGCTAGGACATCTTTCTACTCATCACTAATTGAAGAAAATAAGAACAACCCCAGGTTTCTTTTCAGCACTGTAGCCAGGCTGACAAAGAGTCAGAGCTCTATTGAGCTGAGTATTCCATTAACTTTAACTAGTAATGACTTCATGACTTTCTTTGCTAACAAAATTTTGACTATTAGAGAAAAAATTACTCATAACCATCCCAAGATGTATCGTTATCTTTGGCTGCTTTCAGTGATGCCGGTATTTGGTTAGACTCTTTCTCTCCGATTGTTCTGTCTGAGTTATTTTCATTAGTTACTTCATCCAAACCATCAACATGCTTATTAGACCCCATTCCTGCCAGGCTGCTCAAGGAAGTCCTACCATTATTTAATGCTTCAATCTTAATATGATCAATCTATCTTTGTTAGTTGGTTATGTACCACAGGCCTTTAAGGTGGCAGAATTAAACCATTACTTAAAAAGCCATCACTTGACCCAGCTATCTTAGCTATTATAGGCCAATCTCCAACCTTCCTTTTCTCTCAAAGATTCTTGAGAGGGTAGTTGTAAAACAGCTAACTGATCACCTGCAGAGGAATGGTCTATTTGAAGAGTTTTCAGTCATGTTTTAGAATTCATCATAGTACAGAAACAGCATTAGTGAAGGTTACAAATGATCTTCTTATGGCTTCGGACAGTGGACTTATCTCTGTGCTTGTTCTGTTGGACCTCAGTGCTGCTTTTGATACTGTTGACCATAAAATTTTATTACAGAGATTAGAGCATGTCATAGGTATTAAGGCATTGCACTGCGGTGGTTTGAATCATATTTGTCTAATAGATTACAGTTTGTTCATGTAAATGGGGAATCTTCTTCACAGACTAAAGTTAATTATGGAGTTCCACAAGGTTCTGTGCTAGGACCAATTTATTCACTTTATACATGCTTCCCTTGGGCAGTATTATTAGACGGTATTGCTTAAATTTTCATTGGTACGCAGATGATACCCAGCTTTATCTATCCATGAAGCCAGAGGATACGCACCAATTAGCTAAACTGCAGGATTGTCTTACAGACATAAAGACATGGATGACCTCTAATTTCCTGCTTTAAACTCAGATAAAACTGAAGTTATTGTACTTGGCCCCACAAATCTTAGAAGCATGGTGTCTAACCAGATCGTTACTCTGGATAGCATTTCCCTGATCTCTAGTAATACTGTGAGAAATCTTGGAGTTATTTTTGATCAGGATATGTCATTCAAAGCGCATATTAAACAAATATGTAGGACTGCCTTTTTGCATTTACGCAATATCTCTAAAATCAGAAAGGTCTTGTCTCAGAGTGATGCTGAAAAACTAATTCATGCATTTATTTACTCTAGGCTGGACTATTGTAATTCATTATTATCAGGTTGTCCTAAAAGTTCCCTAAAAAGCCTTCAGTTGGTTCAGAATGCTGCAGCTAGAGTACTGACGGGACTAGCAGGAGAGAGCATATCTCACCCGTGTTGGCCTCCCTTCATTGGCTTCCTGTTAATGCTAGAATAGAATTTAAAATTCTTCTTCTTACTTATAAGGTTTTGAATAATCAGGTCCCATCTTATCTTAGGGACCTCGTAGTACCATATCACCCCATTAGAGCGCTTCGCTCTCAGACTGCGGGCTTACTTGTAGTTCCTAGGGTTTGTAAGAGTAGAATGGGAGGCAGAGCCTTCAGCTTTCAGGCTCCTCTCCTGTGGAACCAGCTCCCAATTCAGATCAGGGAGACAGATACCCTCTCTACTTTTAAGATTAGGCTTAAAACTTTCCTTTTCGCTAAGGCTTATAGTTAGGGCTGGATCGGGTGACCCTGGACCATCCCTTGGTTATGTTGCTTTAGACGTAGACTGTGTTTCATAATTATTGTATGGCCTTGCCTTGCAATGTGGAGCGCCTTGGGGCAACTGTTTGTTGTGATTTAGCGCTATACAAGAAAAAAGTTGATTGATTGATTGATTGATTAAGATGACATTATCACAAATCCAAGATGAGCACCATGGTGACTTCTGGAAAATGGAGTCAACCATTTTCTGAACTTTTGAAAAATGTAGTTTTCCAAATCTCTACAAAATTCCAATGAAAGCAAGTACCTGAACACAGTTAAGATGACTAATAACCCTATACAATACCAAGACTGTTGACCCATCTGGCCACACTGTTGTTTGCATATTAATGATGTTAGATTCAAACAAAATCTTGAAAATTAATACAAAGGTACATGGAAACAAAAAAAATTATCTCACCTAGGGTGGCCAAAAACATGCTTGGGTGACAGGACAGGAGTTCTGACATTTCAAAGAAGCTCAAGCACAGCCTCTGCTTCTGACATGCTGAAAGATAACAGCTGAACCGGCTCAGTTATCTGATTAGGATGTCTCCTGGACGTATCTCTCAGACACCTTCAACAGAAAGAAAGCCCAGGGTTCAAGAGGAGCTGGAGGATGTGACTGATATTACTGCTTTCTACCTGGATCACTAAATGATCCATCAATCCACTGCTGGATCCACTGACAGCAAAAGCATCAGCTGGTCTTTGCTGTAAACTCCTGTGGGATGCTTAATAATTCTGCACATAACATTTCATGCATTTAAAGCAGCTCCTGTCTGTGTTGTTTGCTTTTTAGTTTCTCGGCAGTTGTTCCTCTGTTCTTGTTTTGTTTTTTTTTTAAGGACACTGGTCTCATTTGGCACAAAGCAGCACAGTGCAGCACGTGGAATTGGTAGTCGACAACCGATACAGCTGTCATGCCCACTGCCCATGTTATGAAAGTAGCAATTATTCCTATTCTTGCACCAGTGGGTTTGTTGGTGTACAAATGATGTGTGGTCAGGTGCAGTGCTTGTGCACTGCCATTATGTAGCAGCAGAAAATAAGTGGGTATTCATTACCCTCCAAACTGCCCACTATGAAGCAGCAAAATGAAATGCAAATGTGTGTATTGCAATAAATAAATAAATAAAAATAGCGCAAAAAATAAGTTTTTACACTCACATGATGTGGTTTTTCACATGCTTCAAAAAAGCCTTATTTTGAAAAACTGGAATGGAAACAGTTTTTCTGCTAATAGAGGTCACGTGATATACAGAACCAGTCACATGACATGTGGACAGAGGAAGAGGTGGCGAGCTTGTTAAATTTAAGAGATGACATTATGACCACAAAAAAAATGCAATGGAAATATTTAGAGGGATTTACCATTCTATCAGTATTACTAATGGAAGTACAATTCTTCCAAGAGCCTTGCTAGATTGACAGGACACAAGAAATGTGTGTTACCACAAGAGGACAAAACCCAGCAGTCACATTCAATCACTCAATGGAAATACTGTCATTTCTCTATTGTTTTTTTTGTCAAGATTGTGAAAATACTGTTTAACATTGCACAAATGTGAAATGGAAACCCAGCTAGCTTGTTATCTGCATCAATGTGCTCAAATGCTTCACCTCAGGGAGCTGTGGTGGATAACTGTCGCTTCTGACAATGATCGGATTGTGCTGTTTCACACTGTGAGCAGAAACCTTCCCTCACCAGAAAACCTCTCACCTCTCAGTACAGTATCAAAACAAATGGTATTTAAAAAACACAACAAAGTATCTTGTTGGATTATTGTTTGCAATTTTGCAAAAAAATTTAACTCATTAAACAAACTGAATAAAAAAACTGAACTGTTGTCCTGCTGCTTGGCACATGATGGGAATGGTGTCCATTTTGCTGTCATTTGAAGGATATTTTATGTATGGGAAAGCGTGCCTGTTGCCCTGGCTAAACAAGATCAGGGTCAATAGTAGCCCATTGGTCAAATCCCCTGCTTGTGTACCAAACAACTGCAGTGGAGGACTTTAAAATTTAAAGCTCTCCTGAAGTGATGTCACCAGAAAGTGAGAGCAGTGTGATTTAGTCCATTGTGCCATTTAATTGGACTTATTTCAGATCATTATAAAGTGTGCTTGGGCTCATGTTTCTGACAGAGAATGTAAACTTTACATAGATATTCAAATATTGCTGTTTTATTGGCATTTTTCTTTCTTTTCTTGATAAACGGTGCAGAGTAGATGGTTCTGTGGGAGCTATAAAGTTGAATTCAAGGTGTGTGTGTGTGTGTGTGTTTGAGTCCTGCACTGTGGTAGTCCACCCAGCCGTAATCAGGTACCAGCGTGGGCTGGGGAAGCAACCTGTGATGGACTAGTCTATCCAATGGGACTCACAGACTCTCATCACCTTCATGCTATGGTTTCCAGGCACACACGATGGGTTTGGGGCCAATATAGCGCTTGGTACTTACAACAGGAACAAAAATAAATGAAAACTGTCACCCTGAAGGTGACCGGTATCTTACCAAAAGGAGAAAAGAGACTACCACGAGGAACGACCACCATGAAGAAGGACTGACGAGCAAGGGAATATACTATATTCATGCTAAATTTGGAGTAAAAAAAAAAGCAAAAAAAAAGCACAAATTGCAAACAGCAAAGTTTTTTGTGATTTTAATGTTTAACCTTCCTGTGACCATTGACCTCAACATTGACCTCAACAAATGATGTCATAACTTAAAACCTTTGCTATATTCTGGATCCTCACATCACACCCTTTAATTTGGTGTATTACATGACTTGTTTTACTGTAATCTGAAATTTGACCTAATTGTAGGTCACCTTTGACCTCAAGGTAACCCCTGAAGGTCAAGGTCAATTGCTTATCCCAGGTAATGGCTTATGGGCAAGGTGAATCACTATGGTCGTGCCAAATTTGGAGGCTAAATTTCAAAAACTGTGACCAGGAAAATTGTTTCGTTGATTTTAGTGTTTGACCTTCCTGTAACCTTGACCTTTGACCTTGATCCTTTTGTGTACTGAAAGGTACCTTGCTAGGGCTGCTATATGTGAACTTACAAGAGTCTGTAATAATGATTTACATACTTTGTCAAACCCTTAAAAAAAAAAAAGTCAAACGTTTGCAAGTTTTTTCATGATGACGTCATCAAATTACATCATAACTTAAAACATTTGCTATATTCCGGATCCTCTCATCAAGCCCTTTAATTTGGACTATTACACAACATGGTTTACTGTAATTTGAAATGTCACCTTTGACGTCAAGGTAACCAATGAAGGTCAAGGTTGACCACGTATCCCAGGTAATGGCTTAATGGGCAAGGCCTATCACTATGTTCATGCCAAATTTGGAGGCAAAATTTAAAAAAGTGCGACCAGGAAAGTGCTTTTTGTTGTTGCTGAATTTAGTGTTTGATCTTCCTGTGACCTAGAGCTTTGACCTTGAGCTTGGTCCTTTTGTGTGCTGAAAGGTATCTCCATAGGACTGCTATATGTGAACTTACAAGAGACTGCAATGATGATTTACACGCTTTGTCACACCCTTAAATCTAAATTGTGCACATTTTTATTGATGACATCATCAAATTACATCATAACTTAAACATTTGGCTATATTCTGGATCCTCTCATTAAGCCCATTAATTTGGTGTATTACACGATATGTTTTACTGTAATCTAAAGTTTGACCTAATTTATGTGACCTCTGACCTCAAGCGAAACCCTGAAGGTCAAGATCTATTGCTTATCCCAGGTAATGGCTTATGGGCAAGGCCAATCACAATTTTCATGCCAAATTTGGAGGTACAATTTCACAAAATTGCGACCAGGAAAGTTGTTTTGTTCAATTTAGTGTTTGACCTTGCTGTGACCTTGACATTTGACCTTGAGCTTGATCCTTTTGTGTGCTGATAGGTACCTTGCTAGGGCTGCTATATGTGAAGTTGCAAGAGTCTGTGATGTAAACTGTGTGCTGCACAATGAGTTAAAGGTGAAAAATGCAATGATTACAAAAAAAATATACTGATAAACATCTCTTGCAAAACTTCATTTTGGCAAGATAATAAAAACTGCAGGAGTTGACAACTTGTATTCTCATGCAACAGCTGCAATATATTATTGTGCAACTGAAGTGTGGGCTATCAAAAGAAGTCAGCATATGAAGGTTTTTCCAGTCTCCTTCGTCTGGCCTATGAGCTCACTCAAAGTATCCAGACCATGTTAAGTACAGATGGCACTCACCAACCAACTTGTCATTACGAGGGCTGTCCATAAAGTATAGGTTCTTTTTATTTTTTTTCAAAAACTATATGGATTTCATTCATATGTTTTTACGTCAGACATGCATGAACCCTCGTGCACATGCGTGAGTTTTTCCACGCCTGTCGGTGACGTCATTCGCCTGTGAGCACTCCTTGTGGGAGGAGTCGTCCAGCCCCTCGTCGGAATTCCTTTGTCTGAGAAGTTGCTGAGAGACTGGCGCTTTGTTTGATCAAAATTTTTTCTAAACCTGTGAGACACATCGAAGTGGACATGGTTCGAAAAATTAAGCTGGTTTTGAGTGAAAATTTTAACGGCTGATGAGAGATTTTGAGGTGATACTGTCGCTTTAAGGACTTCCTACAGTGCGAGACGTCGCGCAACGCTCTCAGGCGGCGTCATCAGCCTGTTCAAGCTGAAAACCTCCACATTTCAGGCTCTATTGATCCAGGACGTCGTGAGAGAACAGAGAAGTTTCAGAAGAAGTCGGTTTCAGCATTTTATCCGGATATTCCACTGTTAAAGGAGATTTTTTAATGAAAGACGTGCGGACGGGTCCGCGCGTCGGGACGCAGCCGGCGCGGTGCGGCGGCACAGGAAAAACACCTCCGTGTTGATAACCATTTGTAAAATCCAGGTGGCTTTTGATGGCTTTCAGTGGAGTGAGTATATGAGAAATTGTTTAACAGCTGGACATGTTCCAACTTGTCCTTAAGGCTTCCAACAGAGGTGTTTTTCCTGTGGCGGAGCGTCGCGGCGGCTGCGAGCCGACGCGCGGACCCGTCCGCAAGTCTTTCATTAAAAAAATCTCCTTTAACAGTGGAATATCCGGACTAAATGCTGAAACCGACTCTCACGACGTCCTGGATCAATAGAGCCTGAAATGTGGAGGTTTTCAGCTTGAAACAGGCTGATGACGCCGCCTGAGAGCGTTGCGCGACAGAATCACCTCAAAATCTCTCATCAGCCGTTAAAATTTTCACTGAAAACCAGCTTAATTTTTCGAACCATGTCCACTTCGATGTGTCTCACAGGTTTAGAAAAAATTTTGATCAAACAAAGCGCCAGTCTCTCAGCACTTCTCAGACAAAGGAATTCCGACGAGGGGGCTGGACGACTCCTCCCACAAGGAGTGCTCACAGGCGAATGACGTCACCGACAGGCGTGGAAAAACGTACGCATGCGCACGAGGGTTCAAGCATGTCTGACGTAAAAACATATGAATGAAATCCATATAGTTTTTGAAAAAAATAAAAAGGACCTATACTTTATGGACAGACCTCGTATTTGCCACAAACATGTCACAGAACACCATATCCTGGTGAGGGTTTTGATCATGTTCAAAACACTCCCCACTCAACTCCACTTGTCACCCTTTACATGCCACAAACACCCCACTCAAGTGCTGTCTGTGTGAGAGGCTGAAAAGCACCAGGTTGTTCATAAACTCTAATTCAACCCAAAGACAAAGCACATCTCTGTAGATGATGTGATCCTGTTGGCTTCATCGCCCGGTGACCTCCAACACTCACTGGATCAGTTCGCAGCCGAGTGTGAAGCAGCTGGGATGAGGATTAGCACCTCTAAATGTGAGGCCATGGTTCTCAGCAGGAAACCGATGGATTGCCTACTACAGGTAGGGAATACGGTCTTGCCCCAAGTGAAGGAGTTCAAGTACCTTGGGGTCTTGTTTACAAGTGAGGGGACAATGGAGTGTGAGATTGGCCGGAAAATCGGTGCAGCAGGGGCGGTGTTGCATTCGCTCCACTGTACTGTTGTGATGAAAACGGAGCTGAGCCAAAAGGTGAAGCTCTCGATCTACTGGTCAATCTTTGTTCCTACTCTCACCTATGATCATGAGGGTTGGGTCACGACCGAAAGAACTAGATTGCGGGTGCAAGTGGCCGAAATGGGCTTCCTTAGGAGGGTGGCTGGTCATCAGTGGGGAGCTCAGAGTAGAGCCGCTGCTCCGTCTCGTTGAAAGGAGCCAGCTGAGGAGGTACGGGCATCTGGTAAGGATACTTTAAATACCACTCAATGCAACACACATGCAGAGGTTGCACTCCATCAGCCGAGTGGCAGTCATTATCACCACTTAGAACAAACAGCCTTGATTGTGTTTTTTTGACATCTCCTCGCTGTTGTTACCGTGACAGTGATCTTCTCTGGCATAAAAAAAAAAAAATGTTTTCCCATTTAAAGCAAAGGCACTCACAACTCTCATCCATCTGCTATTCAAATGTCATCTAAATCATCTAAATTACACGTTGCATCCAGTGACAACTGGGACTGGGTGGCTGAGCTTCAGCTGCAGGAAAAGAACTGTGTGTCACCAGCAGAGAAGAGGCAGAGATGACTGATAGCAGAGCGCAGCATCCGCACGTTGCCTCGGCAACACAGCCAAAAGAGAGAGCAGTGAGGGGGAGGAATGACAGAAATGCCGGTCGTCTAGAGAGGGCGAGGACGGCATGATTGATAGAACTGGTGCAGAACACATGGAGACAGCGGAAGTGGCAGTATGTAGCACAAGGTGAGTGAGATGAAAGAGGTTCACAGACGACAGCTGTGAGATTCAACATGACAAACCCTGATCTGCTTCACATGGATTATTCCTGTTTACCTCTCCGCATGCAGAATGAGAATAATATCCGACGGTAGGAGTTTTTGGGCTGTGCGTTAGTGTTGTCAGATGCTGCGTTAAAGTTTCACGGCGGAGGTGGAATATAAATGTGCTGCAGACAGAGGCCTGTGTGTGTTGCATTCAGTCGGAGATTAGTGGGATAATTCCTCCGTTGATACTTGGGATTCTCATTTTACCACAGCGCTGCCCTTGCTGTGCCTTTGTCATTTGTCATGTTTTAAGCAGGGCTGTCAAGGGAGTGAAGGGACTTGTTGTGGAGGGCACCCAGCCTCAGGCTATGGGTTGTATTTTATCATTTAAGCCAAGCATCTCTTCCACACTCCCTGCTACCCAGCTCAGATCAGAGATAACAGTGGGAGGCTTCACGCCAACAAGCTTTGAGGCCTGTTCATCACATCGGTGATTCAGGCTCTCTGAGGAACCCCCGCCGAGGACCACACCACAGCCAACACAGCCAGGCAGGGCACAGTTTGTAATGTCACCAGGGGAGGCTCACAGTTCCAACGAAATGAGCGCCCTGTCTGCCGTTTATACTCATCTGGATGAAGCACCAACGCCAGGCAAACTACCAAACAGCCAGATCATTCATCACACAGGCTTTGCTGTAGAAAAAGCGGGTTAACATGTCGGGTAAGTGCTGGAGCTGAAAGCTGCACAGAGAACAGAGTTTAGGAAACAGGCCTGTACGTGATGGATGATTGTGCAGCACGGTTCTTTGAACACCGACCTCGGAGTCAATCGTTACTCGCCCACGTCAACATGACCAGAATTAAAGTTCTTTACTGTTACCTGCATGCACCATACAGAAGCAGACTGCATCATCACTGCAGACAGTGAAGTGGTCCGGCTTTAAGACATGCAGGTGAGGTGAAGCGGAAAACTTAATTGTCCCTAGATGTGCGTGTGGGTGTGAAATGGTTAAACTCACAAAAGGCACACAACAGACTGGTGTCCTGTCCAGGGTGTACCCTGCCTCACACCCTATTTTTTTTTTTATTTAACATTTATTTAACCAGGTTAGTCCCATTGAGATTGAGATTTCTTTTACAAGAGAGACCTGGACAAATTAAAAAATTTCCAATTCACCTGACCTGCATGTGTAGGGGTGGTGGCCAAGTGGTTAATGCACTTGGTTTCAGTGAGGAAGGTTACTGGTTCGAATCTCACCCCTACCACATTTCTCCATGTAATGTCGAGCTGCGTCAGGAAGGGCACCCGGCGTAAAACTTGTACCAGTTCAACATGCAGATCCACGTTGGATTTGCTGTGGTGACCCCAAGTACAAAACAAGGGAGCAGCCGAAGGGACTTACTTTTACCTGACCTGCCTGTCTTTAGATGTGGGAGAAGTCGGAGGGAACCCATGCAAACAACGGGGAGAACATGCAAACGCTACATAGAAAGGCCACAGGTGGGAATTGATCTCATGACCTTCTTGCTGTGAAGCAACAGTGCTAACCCACTGTGACTGCTATGGCCATGACTGCTATGACTGTTGGGATAGGCTCCAGCAACCCCCCGCCACCCCATGAAAATCTGTGATATGCTTATTGATGATCACTCCAAAGTACCTGAAGGTGGAGTCCCTCTCCACTACCATCCCATGGATGCAGATAGAACTGCACATTATCTCCCCCTTGTGAAATCCACAACCATTGCCTTTGTTTTGCTGATGCTCAGTTAGAGGTTGTTGGCTTCACACCAGAAAATCAGGGATCTAACCTCTTTCCTGTTGCTGTCCATAATAAGGCCATTGGCAATGGTGCCACTGAAGCTCAAGGTGACATGCAATTGTGTGAAGAGGGAGTACAGGATGGGGCTGAACACAATTTCAATTCAATTTCATTTATATGAGGTCTGTTAAAAAACTATCCGACCTTTTTATTTTTTTAAAAAACTATATGGATTTGAATCATGTGCGCTTGCATCAGCCAAGCTTGAACCTTCGTGCGCATGCGTGAGTTTTTTCACGCCTGTCGCTTGCGTCATTCGCCTGTGAGCACACTTTGAGTGAGCAGTGGTCCACCCTCCTCGTCTGATTTTTATTGTGAGGAAAATGTCTGAACGATTTGGAGCTTTGCTGCATCAAACTTTTCCAGAAACTGTGAGAGACAGCCAGGTGGACACCATTCGGAAGATTCAGACGGCTTTCAGGGACGATTCTATGGGGCTCACACAGATTAAGGAGTGTTACAACCGATTTGAAGACGGCGCACAATGGTGGAGGGCGCGCCGCGCTCCGAGCGGTGATCGACAGGCTGAAACAACCAGATCATTTCCAAACTGAACGCTGTGTTGATCTGGGACGTCGTCTGACTACTACACAAGTAAGGTCTAACCTTACTAACCCCCAGAGCAAGAACACAGGCGACAGTGGGAAGGAAAAACTCCCTCTGATGATACTGAGAAAGAAACCGCAAGCAGACCAGACTCAAAGGGGTGATCCTCTACTTGGGCCATGCTACTGACACAACAGACAATACAGGAAATTGTACATAAAATTTTTGGAGATTTTGGGAGTTCATGCCGGTGCACAGACACACAACCGTATGGGACCTTAGTCCAGAGCATCGATTTAGAGGACCTTATCAGAGACCTACTACTTATAGAGTCCTGGATCCAGCTTTACCAGACAGAGCTGACACCATTCCAGGTTGGGGTGTAGAGGGTGTACTCGGGGCAATGGCATCATCAGATGGTCAATTTTTCCTACAGGTGAACTGCATAGTGTCCAATAAGTAGTAACCTTGACTTGATGCTTGAAGCTTTTGTTTATCACAACAGATGTGAGTGAAATAGTATGATATCTGATTCTGTTTTTCTTCGGGACAGGGATAATCGTGGATTCCAGGAAACATATGATGGAATTACAGATGGAGCAAGCGAAAGATTGAAAATATGTGATATATTTCTTACAATTCTCCAAATGGTCTGTGCTGTAAGTTTTTAGGATTTCTGATTTGGGAATTTATGCACATAATGTTGCATTAAAGTGATTCTTTATAGTGTCAGGACTCGAAAGAGTCCAACCGTCATTCACCTGGAAAAATATCAGCATCACCAAACGTCTCTGTCCAGGGACCTCATGACCCCATAAGCTTTTCCCAGGAGTCTCTCAATCTCAAAGGCTGTGGACCCACAGACTTGGATGTTTTTATGTTGCTCTTTGTCCTTCAGCTGCCCACGTTTTGGTACCGAGTCGCCACAGTGGATCCAGTTCTACCCGGAGAAACAGGCACAATCCCTGATCTTTCCAAGAGATCTCCCAGCCACGTACTTATCAGGACCTATCCTACTTAGCGTCTGAGATCCATTTTTTGTTGTTGTTGTTGCTATGTGGTACTTAACATGATTATTTAATTAAAACCACTCCCTGTATATTTCCTGATGTGTTACTGTTGCTCAGAATCTGAGGGAATGAATTTTTTATGAAATGTTCAAGGACATGCTTCAGTGTGTTGATATAATCTGTTGAATTTTTCGTCATAATTCCATATCACCTCACAGAACAGGCATCAGAATCAGAAAAGCCTTTATTCGCCAAGTATCCACAGAATACAAGGAATCTGACTTCGGTTTAAGCTGCTCTCTCTCTGTACGGCATGTTTAAATATACACTAAACATTGAATATTTGACAGTAACAAAATGTGCAAATGAAATGTGCAAGTAAAATAAAATGTGCAATAAGAGAATACCAAGGACTGACCAAGGAAAAACACTGGTGACACTAAGCCTGCTCTGAAGTTGAGGTCCAGCAGCAGCAGAAATAACCAGGATCAACTCTCATTTTCAGGACCTGCAGCAGCTGTGAAACCTGGCACAATCCAACATGATCTGTTTAAAGCCATTTCCATATTCCAACATCATGATGGCTTCAGTTTGCTTTCCTCATATCAGGGACAATTTACTAAACAATCCATCACAGGACAAGGCTCAGAAATGACTAAAACCCTGTTTGCTGTATGTAATCGTGCTTCCAACACCAATCCAGTACCACGGCTGATGCAGTTTATTCAGCCTGGAAATGCTTCGGGATCCCCCAGGAGTTACTGGAGGATGCATCCGGGAAAAGATAGCAGGCAGGTGGTTGGAGCCTGGATTATGTTCGATTAATAAAATTACGATGTGGATGAGAGGCATCTTACACCGCATCAATTTAAAGCTACAGTGTGTAGGATTCAGGGGTGTTTACTGAAATTAAATATAGCTATTTGTATAACGGCTGAGTGGATCCTTGTCATTTGATTGGTGCTTTGTATGTCACATGACATGGATTATTTGTCCCATTTGTGTTGCATTGCATTTAGAGTGCAGTTTGGTTCCATTTAGAGTGCAAATTTGATTCCATACGTTTGGTATCATTGCACTCTGCAGACGTGCGCACACACACACACACACACACACACACACACACAAAACAAATCCATTGTGCTGTCTGGAGGTTGTTAGCAGGAAGTTAGAATAAAAAGCTGGACTAATTTCTGACGTGATTTGTTTTCGCTGCACTGAGGATGTACACAGTCTTTTTTTTGGTAGTACATGCACGCACAAGCACTGACCCGGTTGTGTGTGTGCGCACATGCAGGGGACAACGACTCTACTGAGACGACAATTTGATTGAGCTAATGACGCTGCTAATTGTTGTAACACACATACACACACACAAAATCCACTCTGCTGTAAGCTGCCTGGATGCATGAAGAACAGTTCAGATGAAAAGCTGAAAAGCTGAAGTGATTTTTGGCTGGACTGAGGAACTACACAGCCATTATATTAAACAAATAATGAATGTTTTTATATTGTTTCAATGGAACAAATATTTAATTCAGTGAAAGCTGGAACATACCATTCAACTGGGCTTCGCCTAGTTGAATAGTATGTTCCAGCTTTCACCTTATGAAATATTCATACCATTGAACTCAGAAACATTCATTATTTAATATCTGTTCATTACTATACAATTGCCTGCAACAATGAAATGTTTTTATGATTTTTAGAATGAGTCTTTCATATCCACATTGGAGCGGGACCACTCATGAAGGCTGCCATGTTGCCCTGCCATAATGACAGTCCAAAAGGGACTCACTCATTCTGCTTTTTGCAGTGTGGCTGGAAGACTGAAGGAAAAAAAAAAGAGGAACCAGAGGTCCCCCCCATATACAATCTACTGGTTGCTAGTGCAGGCTAACAAGCAGAATGCTAATTTTTCTGAAATGGCAGCTCATGCACCCTGCTTTTCACAAGAGAAGGCAAAAAATGATGAATCTGTTGTGTGGGCTGCTGAAGAGGAGGTACTGCTGGCCCACCACCACCAGAGGGCACCCTGCCTGGAGTGCGGGCTCCAGGCACCAGAGGGTGCTGCCGCCTCACAGGAGCAGCCGGGGTGACAGCTGACACTCATCACCTGTGACAGCTGTCACCACTCATCTGATCTGCATCGGTATATCAGCAAGACGTCATCTCCACCTCTTTGCCGAGATATCGTTCTACCTGAAAGGTAATATCCTCAGCCTGACTGCTTGATAGAAAGGCCTTTTTGTTGTGATTTTTGTGAGTGATAACAGACTTTTTCTCCAACGAGAGGTGGAGGTAGCTTCCCTGCCGTGCAGATTGCTGGGTGCAGACGCACACACGTTTAATTGTGTTTTTGTTCCTCGCCAACAGTACCAGGTCCGACACGCGGAGGCAGTGGCCACCTGGGAGTTCGGGACTTGGCGGCTCCAGTATTCCCGGGGTCTGGTGGCGGAGGAAATCGTGTGGTTCCGGTTCTGCTTTGGACAGGCGTCTCCTATCTTCGAGCCTGCCCACACGACACCTTGTAATTTGACCTTTGATCTATTGTGGAATCTGTTGTGTTTGTTGTGCACGTTCGCAACAGTAAAGTGTTGTTATTTGACCTATTCTATTGTCCGTTCATTTGCGCCCCCTGTTGTGGGTCCGTGTACTTACACTTTCCCAACAGAATCCCCACCATTAAAGAAGCAAAAATGTGAAGGGGAACAAAATCGTGACCACCAATGGCATAATGCCATCAGCAACCTAACCACTAGATGACAGTAAATCCTACACACAGCAGCTTTAAACACTGAGTATGTTGTGGTTTCCGAAGAGTTCCATACCCGCTCATATTTGGAACAACAACTTTTGCTCTCTTCGTTGATGCAACTCCAATGAAGTATTTTCATAACAATACATATTTTGTTACTATGTCCCCTTGTGGCTCCTCTGACAAAGGCTTACATCTGTCAGTGTCTGTGGGACACAAATGACACACCAGATTTAACTGAAAGCAAGCATTCATTTTACTTGACATTTGATCAATTCAAAATCAAAAGTGAGCCGCTGTATCTGTAACTAACACGCAACCTTGCTGCTACATTTGATTCATATTGGCTCCAAACTGCTTGAGCTAAGCAGCTATGGCCTTGAAATTGACCTTTCAAGGTCATTCAAGGCCAAATGACTATAACGGTGTTAAAGTATATATGGTTTCATATCCGTGTGTCAGAGGAACCATAGGCGGTTCTATAACAATTCCTCAAACTGAATTTGGCCTTCAAGGTCACCCAAGGTGAAATGCCATATAACCAGTAGAAAGATGATACATGACCTATTACAGTTTAATAGGAACCATGGGTGTAATTATAGAATTCACTCTTTTAGTAAAGCTCTTTGTATAGTTTTTATTTATTTATTCTTATCCTGTTTAAATCTGCTAGGATGGTTTTTTCTTTGTATTTTACTTACTTGCACTGATCCCTGTTTTTTTTTTAGTTTGAAGTATTGTTGTCACAGTTTTTTAATCGTATTTTAAGTGGTGTGTGTGTTGAAAGCTGACTCATTTTGCTGTAAACCAATCTACCTTTGGGTAGAAATAAAGTTACCTTCACCTTTACCTTTTCAACAAATTCCTCAAAAAAAAAAAAAAAAAAAAAAAAAAAAGCCATTCTCATATATTCCATATATAAAAGCATTGGGCCAAAATTCCGACTTTGGCCTGTGACCTTGTCTTTTATCAGATTTCTTTCAAACTGAAATCACTTTGTCCTTGGCTGACCTCCAATCATTCCACCTAGAAACTTATGTTGATCACATTTGCACAGTTACACAGGACTGAAAATGATATGCGCTTATGCAAACTGATGTAATAACTCTTCTGCAGTGGTGACAGGATGAAATGCAATATTAAAAAATAAACTCCATTTAAATTAAACACTATTTCAACATTTACTTAATAAATGACATTAAATCATTCAAACAAAAGCTGCCTGTCATTGTGCAAACTGAAAAACTGTATTCTGACAGGATGAAAAGACACAGCTTTTCCTTTTTTCCACCTGCTGCCTCAAAGTGTGGCGTTCTCTCGGGCGTTAATGTGCAGCCGTCATTGTGCCCTCAATGTGTCAACTGAAGAACGCCATTTGGGAGGGAAGCATCTGCTGCCACTAAACGGCCAAATGAGGAAAACTTACAAGGGGAGGTAAATCCTGGATCTCTCCTGCAGAGGATTCTGTGTTTGATGTGGATACACGGGAGGAACAAAATCCATTGCGATTATAACCCAGCAACGCATCACAGCAAAAATCAATAGAAATCATCTCCTCTTAATAAAACAATGTTTCATTATTTATCAACATGAATATACAATCAGTCAGCACGCAGGTAGAGCTCAGTCATATACTTTTTCTTGTTGTTGGTCAGCATGTTGTTGTGGTTAGCACTGTTGCCTCTTGGCAAGGTCATGGGATCATTTCCCACATGATGCTTTTTATGTGAAATCTGCATACTCGACATGCGATTCCATGGGTTGGTTCCCTCCAGGTATTCCAGCTTCCTCCCACTTCCAAACACATGCAGGTTAGGTGAATTGCATTGCTGGAGGTCTCTGGGCCTTTTTTTTAATGCCTTGGCCTTGGACTTAGTATTGTCATCAATCAGCCTCGAAGAATAAAACAAGGCTGATTCAAGGTGCACACTGCCACCTATAGCATCGGAGTGTGTGGAATAATGTCCTTAATTATTCTGTCTATACAAGTGGTGTCCAAACTATTCCAGAAAGGGCCAAGAGGGCGCAGGTTTTCTTTGCAGCCACTGACTTCAGCAGGTGATTTCACTGATTAACATCCCTTTGAACAGGTGGGATGAGTTCATCAGTGAAATCACCTGCTGGAGTCAGTGGTTGCAAAGAAAACCTGCAGGCTCTCAGTCCTTTCTGGAATAGTTTGGACACCATTTGTCTATGCAATACAGAATGTGAAACAATGAAAAGAAAAATAATGTAACCAAACTGTGCAATAAATGTCTTTGCACTTAGAAAACACCACAAGTTTTATCATTTTAGCACAATTATACAGCACTGTTAAGTAGGGGGTGGCGGCCAAAAGGTTAATGCACATGGTTTCAGTGTGGAAGGTTCCCAGTTGAAACCCCACCCCTGCCACATTTCTCCATGTAATGTGGAGTTGCGCCAGGAAGGGCATCCGGCATAAAACGTGTGCAATTCAGCATGCAGATGGACCTCAGATTTGCTGTGGGGACCCCAAGTGAAAACAAGGGAGCAGCTGAAGGGTCTTACTATACAGCACTGTTAAAAGACTGAACAGCAGCAGTCTGTGAGTGCTGTAGTTTATTTATAGCCTAAAAGCACAGTGTTGATGTGCTGATTCTAACAATGTACTTACATTTTTTTAAATGGAAAAACTGTCAATTCTGTAACCACTCGTCATCCGGGAAAAGACGGGCACCTCTGGTAGTTGTAGATGAGAGCACAGAGAGGTGGCTCGGGGGCGGGTCTGACCTCCCAGAGTGTGACCTCTGCTCTGCAGAGATCCTGGTTTTCTTCCTGCAGCTCTAAGCAGTTAACACACTGTTTGTCTGAGTGAATGTGACATTTGAATTGGATGAGCTGCTGAAAAACTGAAGACTGTTATTTTCCCCTCTTTAACAGTGAAGCCTCCGTGGGCCTATTTAATTAGTGCAGCATTAATACTAATTTAATGGAAATTACTTTGTGGCCCCCACATGAATACCATGTGTAGTCCTATAGATTACAGACTCCAAGCTATTCTGTTTCAGTGCTGAAATTAGAATTTGTGCTGCACCAACTGTGTGAAATAGTGTACTCTAAAACTGTATCTGTTAGTGTTGTACACAACTGATCATGTGCACGTTTCATGAACTGTTCTACCATAGTTAAAGCTGTGCATACTGTACACCAGTGTGCACAAACACAATTTACTGACCAGGCATTCATTTGAATGGTCAGAATAATTGATAAATGAACTGAATTTACACCATGGGTGCTCAAAGTCTTTCCTATGAAGGTCCAAACATGAATCTGGGTGGAAAGCCATGGACAATGTCTTGTCAAAGTACATTGTGTTATATTATGTGTCATTTCCTTGCAGTATTTTACGAATGAACAGGTTGCAAATATAATGAAAACTTCTATATGCTTCTTTTGGCAGAATATATTTAAAAGCAAAGATGCTTTCCTGACAGAACATGCATACAAGGTGCTTTGGAAAATTAAGCTGAAAACAGCCTCCGTAATAAAAGAAATGAGAATTTCACTTAATCTTGAAAAATGAAAAAAAAAAAAAAAAAAAAAGACAACAAACAGCAACAAATCAGCACTGACACAACAGTATGTTGACAACATTTTAGCTGCACGTCATAAAATGACCACAAACAGACCTTGCATAACATTCCTCAATGAGATAGTGATGGCGAAACGAGGAGTCACAGAGAATTTTGTTTTTTTCCCTGAGCCCACTAGATGACGGTGTTCATTTAAAAAATGGCTGACTGTCACAGAACCTTCACAGCGCCCCAGAATTTTAACATGTAAAATGTGGTCAGATACGGAACTGCAGCAAGCTGTAAAAGACCACAGTGAGGCAGAAAAAAACAATTTAATTCACTTCATTTATATAACACAAAATCACAACAAAGCTGCTTCAAGGTCTAATCTTACCAACCCATAGAGCAAGCACACAGACAACTGTGGTAAGGAAAAACTCCCTCTGATGACACTGAGGAAGAAACCTCAAGCAAACCAGACTCAAAGGGGTGACCCACCTCATGCTAGGCAACCATGATGGCCTAACCTGCAGCCCACATTTTTATAGCGCTTTCATACTCAAAGCACTTTAAAATGACACCTCACCTTCAACCATTCACACACAAACTCGCACACACTGTTGTCGTGCTGTCAAACAAGGTGCTCAACTGCACACCATATGATTGGTGATATGGCATCCTCACATTTTTCCAGTACAATATAATGTCTATTAATATGCTCTACCAAAGGGTTGAGCTGAAAATTAAAGGATTTAAGACCTTGCCCAAAGGCCTGTAGTGATTTTCCGGGGTGACAGGAATGTGAACAGGTAATAAAAATAATTGGGACACACTGATCTGATCGCACAGGAGCCGATCAGGCATAAAGTCAGTTACAGTACACCCCTAAAGCTAAATCTAACCCACGGAAGTGGAAACAAGTTAAAAAGTGTGATAACAAATATAAAACATTCTGAAATACCTGTTCTGAGATACTAACCAATAATTCCACTGTGCAACATTATTAAAATGTACCCACCCAACCCCCCCCCCCCAAAAAAAAACAAACAAAAACAAAACAAAAACAAAACCCCGTTCCTGCCTTACAGTCTGCTGGGGCACAATTGTTAATTTTGTAGGGTGTGTTCATCATTTCAGCTAAACAAATGTGTGTGTAATATTGTGCCAGAAAAGCACTAGTTCTAAACAACCTCTAAAATACTCTAAAATGAATCTATCAAATCTACGAGGTGAAGCGCACATGGAACTGTGGGAGAAGAGATTTTAAAACAGCCTCAGTGGTGACATTTCATTAAAATAACTGATCCCATCTCCAACAAATACCCTCTGCTTATTCATTCATTTTCCAAACCCGTTTAGTCCAGTTAAGGTCACAGGGGGAGTGTATCCAAGCGGTCACTGGGCAAGAGGCGGGGTACACCCTGTACACGGTGTATAGTTTAACACAGGCATGACACACTCCACACAGAATGAACCAGGTTGGATTCAAACCTTCTACTGCTTATTCTGTGTACAGTTTACTGTACTACAGCAGAACATGTCATTTATCTTGCAGATAAATGACAATCTATAAACCTGGATTCATCACTGGAAAATGATGTGAATACCCAGTTTCCTGCTCTGTTGAACAAGAATGTAAACAGATAACTTCCAGCTTATTAATTAATCAAAAACCCAGACAGAGCTTTAATTCATTTGAAAGCTTGACTCTTAGTCTTGTCCATCCAAATTGGAAGTCCCAAAAACCAGTTTTATTTGTTATTATCTATTGTCCACCTGGTCGTTACTGTGAGTTTCTCTGTGAATTTTCAGACCTTTTGTCTGACTTAGTGCTTAGCTCAGATAAGATAATTATAGTGGGCGATTTTAACATCCACACAGATGCTGAGAATGACAGCCTCAACACTGCATTTAATCTATTATTAGACTCAACTGGCTTTGCTCAAAATGTAAATGAGTCCACCCACCACTTTAATAATATCTTAGATCTTGTTCTGACTTATGGTATGGAAATTGAAGACTTAACAGTATTCCCTGAAAACTCCCTTCTGTCTGATCATTTCTTAATAACATTTACATTTACTCTGATGGACTACCCAGCAGTGGGGAATAAGTTTCTTTACACTAGAAGTCTTTCAGAAAGCGCTGTAATTAGGTTTAAGGATATGATTCCTTCTTTATGTTCTCTAATGCCATATACCAACACAGTGCAGAGTAGCTACCTAAACTCTGTAAGTGAGATAGAGTATCTCGTCAATAGTTTTACATCCTCATTGAAGACAACTTTGGATGCTGTAGCTCCTCTGAAAAAGAGAGCTTTAAATCAGAAGTGACTGACTCCATGGTATAACACAAACTCGCAGCTTAAAGCAGATAACCCGTAAGTTGGAGAGGAAATGGCGTCTCACTAATTTAGAAGATCTTCACTTACCCTGGAAAAAGAGTCTGTTGCTCTATAAAAAAGCCCTCCGTAAAGCTAGGACATCTTACTACTCATCACTAATTGAAGAAAATAAGAAGAACCCCAGGTTTCTTTTCAGCACTGTAGCCAGGCTGACAAAGAGTCAGAGCTCTATTGAGCCGAGTATTCCTTTAACTTTAACTAGTAATGACTTCATGACTTTCTTTGCTAATAAAATTTTAACTATTACAGAAAAAATTACTCATAACCATCCCAAAGACATATCATTATCTTTGGCTGCTTTCAGTGATGCCGGTATTTGGTTAGACTCTTTCTCTCTGATTGTTCTGTCTGAGTTGTTTTCATTAGTTACTTCCTCCAAACCATCAACATTGTTGTGTGGGCCGCCAGAAGAGGAGGTACTGCTGGCCCACCACCAGAGGTCGCCTTGCCTGAAGTGCGGGCTTCAGGCACGAGAGGGCGCTGCCGCCACGGACACAGCCGGGGGTGACAGCTGTCACTCATTATCTCTTGACAGCTGTCACCCATTCATGCTTCATCATCTCACTCCATAAAACCCAGACGTCATCTCCACCTCATTGCTGAGATATCGTCGAACCGTTCAGGTACTGTTCTCAGTCTTAAAGTAAACTGTGTGTCAGTCTGAACTCTTTTTTGCAGCCGCTTTCCTGTGGTGTTCCTTATCTGTGAGATGGGCGTTTGGTGTGATCAGCGACGGCTTCGCTTCACACCTCTACCAGATAAGTGGGTAGACAGCAGCTGCATGAGTGTGTGTTAGAGGTGGAGGTGGAATTCCCACCGTTGTTGTTACTGGGTGTGCACACACCCATATCTTATTGTCTCTGCTCCCTGCCAGCAGTACCAGATCCGACCTTCGAAGACGGTGGCCACCTGGGGACTCGGGACCTGGCGGCTCCAGGATTCTCCGGGTTCGGTGGCGGAGGAAATCGTGTGGTTCCGGTTCATCTCAGGACAGACGTCTTCTATCCTCGAGCCTGCCCACACGTCACCCTTGTGATTGACTGTCTGTAAAATTTCACATTCCTCTGTGTTGTGCTCATTCACAACAGTAAAGTGTTCATATTCGACTCTTTTATTTTCCGTTCATTTACGCCCCCTGTTGTGGGTCCGTGTCACTACACTTTCACAACAAACATGTCTATTAGACCCCATTCCTACCAGGCTGCTCAAGGAAGCCCTACCATTAATTAATGCTTCGATCTTAAATATGATCAATCTATCTTTATTAGTTGGCTATGTACCACAGGCTTTTAAGGTGGCAGTAATTAAACCATTACTTAAAAAGCCATCACTTGACCCAGCTATCTTAGCTAATTATAGGCCAATCTCCAACCTCCCTTTTCTCTCAAAAATTCTTGAAAGGGTAGTTGTAAAACAGCTAACTCATCATCTGCAGAGGAATGGTCTATTTGAAGAGTTTCAGTCAGGTTTTAGAATTCATCATAGTACAGAAACAGCATTAGTGAAGGTTACAAATGATCTTCTTATGGCCTCAGACAGTGGACTCATCTCTGTGCTTGTTCTGTTAGACCTCAGTGCTGCTTTTGATACTGTTGACCATAAAATTTTATTACAGAGATTAGAGCATGCCATAGGTATTAAAGGCACTGCGCTGCGGTGGTTTGAATCATATTTATCTAACAGATTACAATTTGTTCATGTAAATGGGGAATCTTCTTCACAGACTAAGGTTAATTATGGAGTTCCACAAGGTTCTGTGCTAGGACCAATTTTATTCACTTTATACATGTTTCCCTTAGGCAGTATTATTAGACAGCATTGCTTAAATTTTCATTGTTACGCAGATGATACCCAGTTTTATCTATCCATGAAGCCAGAGGACACACACCAAATAGCTAAACTGCAGGATTGTCATACAGACATAAAGACATGGATGACCTCTAATTTCCTGCTTTTAAACTCAGATAAAACTGAAGTTATTGTACTTGGCCCCACAAATCTTAGAAACATGGTGTCTAACCAGATCCTTACTCTGGATGGCATTACCCTGACCTCTAGTAATACTGTGAGAAATCTTGGAGTCATTTTTGATCAGGATATGTCATTCAATGTGCATATTAAACAAATATGTAGGACTGCTTTTTTGCATTTGCGCAATATCTCTAAAATTACAAAGGTCTTGTCTCAGAGTGATGCTGATAAACTAATTCATGCATTTATTTCCTCTAGGCTGGACTACTGTAATTCATTATTATCAGGTTGTCCTAAAAGTTCCCTGAAAAGCCTTCAGTTAATTCAAAATGCTGTAGCTAGAGTACTGACAGGGACTAGAAGGAGAGAGCATATCTCACCCATATTAGCCTCTCTTCATTGACTTCCTGTTAATTCTAGAATAGAATTTAAAATTCTTCTTCTTACTTATAAGGTTTTGAATAATCAGGTCCCATCTTATCTTAGGGACCTCATAGTACCATATCACCCCAATAGAGCGCTTCGCTCTCAGACTGCAGGCTTACTTGTAGTTCCTAGGGTTTGTAAGAGTAGAATGGGAGGCAGAGCCTTCAGCTTTCAGGCTCCTCTCCTGTGGAACCAGCTCCCAATTCAGATCAGGGAGACGGACACCCTCTCTACTTTTAAGATTAGGCTTAAAACTTTCCTTTTTGCTAAAGCTTATAGTTAGGGCTGGATTAGGTGGCCCTGAACCATCCCTTAGTTATGCTGCTATAGACTTTGAATGCTGGGGGGTTCCCATGATGCACTGAGTGTTTCTTTCTCTTTTTGCTCTGTATGCACCACTCTGCATTTAATCATTAGTGATTGATCTCTGCTCCCCTCCACAGCATGTCTTTTTCCTGGTTCTCTCCCTCAGCCCCAACCAGTCCTAGCAGAAGACTGCCCCTCCCTTAGCCTGGTTCTGCTGGAGGTTTCTTCCTGTTGAAAGAGAGTTTTTACTTTCCACTGTTGCCAAGTGCTTGCTCACAGGGGGTCGTTTTGACCGTTGGGGTTTTTCCATAATTATTGTATAGCCTTGCCTTACAATATAAGGCGCCTTGAGGCAACTGTTTGTTGTGATTTGGCGCTATATAAATAAAATCGATTTGATTTGATAACTTTGTTATTTTTTAAATGTGCTGTGAAGAGTCTGAGTTTCTCTGCTCATGTCTCTTTATGAAACATGTTGCCAAACTGTCTGCTGTGTGACACATGACAGAAGATTAAACCATGTGAGAAAATATGAACAAAGGTAATGCAGGTGGAAAATAAGTATTTGGTCACCCACAAACCAGCAAGATTTCTGGCTCTCACAGACCTGTATCTTCTTCTTTAAGAAGCTCTTCTGTCCTCCACCTGTTACTTGTATTAATGGCATCTGTTTGAAGTCGCTATCTGTATAAAAGACACCTGTCCGCAGCCTCAAACAGTCAGACTCCAAACTCAACCATGGCCAAGACCAAAGAGCTGTCGAAGGACACCAGGAAGAACATTGTAGATGTGCACCATGCTGGGAAGAGTGAATCTACAATAGTCAAGCAGGTTGGTGTGACTAAATCAACTGTGGGAGCAACTGTAAGAAAATGGAAGATATATAAGACTGTTGATAATCTCCCCCGATCTGGGGCTCCACGCAAGATGTCATCCCGTGGGGTCAAAATGATCATGAGAACAATGTGCAAAAATCTCAGAACTACACAGAGGGACCTGATGAATGACCTGCAGAGAGCTGGGACCAAAGTAACAAAGGCTACACACTACGCAGAGAGGGACTCAAATCCTACAGTGCCAGGCGTGTCCCCCTGCTTAAGCCAGTACGTGTCCAAGCCCGTCTGAAGTTTGCCAGAGAGACTATGGATGATCCAGAAGAGGACTGGGAGAATATCATGTGGTCAGATGAAACCAAAACAGAACATTTTGGAGGAAGACGGATGCTAAGTTGCATTCCAAGAACACCATATCTACTGTGAAGCATGGGGGTGGAAACATTATGCTGTGGGGCTGTTTTTCTGCAAAGGGGACAGAACGACTGATCCATGTTAAGGGAAGAATGAACGTGGCCATGTATCATGAGATTTTAAGCCAAAACCTCCTTCCATCAGTGAGAGCATTCAAGATGTAACGTGGCTGGGTCTTCCAGCATGACAATGATCCCAAACACACTGCTCGGGCAATGAAGGAGTGGCTCCGTAGAAAGCATTTCAAGGTCCTGGAGTGGCCAAGCCAGTCTCCAGACCTCAACCCTATAGAAAATTTGTTGAGAGAGTTGAAAGTCCGTGTTGCCCAGCAACAGCCCCAAAACATCAATGCTCTAGAGGAGATCTGCATGGAGGAATGGGCCAAAATACCGGAAACGTTTCACCTCTGTCATTGCCAACATAGATTATATAACAAAGTATTAATTTGAACTTT
This sequence comes from Thalassophryne amazonica, assembly GCF_902500255.1. NCBI lineage: Eukaryota > Metazoa > Chordata > Actinopteri > Batrachoidiformes > Batrachoididae > Thalassophryne > Thalassophryne amazonica. The sequence goes on from NC_047110.1 coordinate 103,119,212, forward strand.
TGTTATTGACCAAATAATTATTTTCCACCATAATTTACAAATAAATTCTTTAAAAATCCTACAATGTGATTTCCTGGATTTTTTTTCATTTTGTCTCTCACAGTTGAAGTGTACCTACAGTGGGGAAAATACGTATTTGACACCCTGTCAGTTTTGCAGGTTTTCCCACCTAGAAAGAATGGAGAGGTCTGTAAATGTTACTAATGTAATCTTTGTGACTGTGGTCCCAGCTCTCTTCAGGTCATTGACCAGGTCCTCCTGTGTAGTTCTGAGCTTTCTCAGAATCATCCTTACCCCACAAAGGGAGATCTTGCATGGAATCCCAGACCGAGGGAGATTGACAGTCATCTTGTGTTTCTTCCACTTTCTAATAAATAATCATAACAGTTGTTGTCTTCTACCAAGCTTCTTGCCTGTTGTCCTGTAGTCCATCCCAGCCTTGTGCAGGTCTACAGTTTTGTCCCTGGTGTCCTTAGTCAGCTCTTTGGTCTTGGCTATGGTGGACAGGCTGGAGTGTGATTGATTGAGTGTGTGAACGGTGTCTTTTATACAGGTAGCAAGTTCAAACAGGTGCAATTAATACAGGTAAAGAGTGCAGAATAAGAGGGCTTCTTAAAGAAAAATTAACAGGTCTGTGTGAGCCAGAATTCTTGCTGGTTGGTAGGTGTTCAAATACTTATTTGCAGCAGTAACATACAAATAAATTAATAAAAAATCATACATTGTGATTTCCGGATTTTTTGTTTTTTTTAGATTATGTCTCTCATAGTGGACATGCAAAAATTAACAGGTCTGTGAGAGCCAGAATTATTGCTGGTTGGTAGGGGGAGTCAAATACTTATTTCATGCAATGAAATGCAAATTATTTATTTAAAAATCATACAATGTGATTTTCTGGATTTTTTTTTTTTTAGATTCTGTCTCTCACAGTTGAAGTGTACCTACAATAAAAATTACAGACTTCTCCATTCTTTGTAGGTGGAAAAACCTGCAAAACTGACAGGGGGGCAAATACTTATTTTCCTCACTGTGTGTGTGTATATATGAGGTCTATTAGAAAAGTATCCGACCTTATTATTTTTTTCAAAAACCATATGGATTTGAATCACGTGTGATTACATCAGACATGCTTGAACCCTCGTGGGCATGCAAGAGTTTTTTCACGCCTGTCGGTTACGTCATTCGCCTGTGGGCAGTCTTTGAGTGAGGAGTCGTCCACCCGCTCGTCGATTTTTTTCATTGTTTAGGAATGGCTCAGAGACTGTTGCTTTGTTTGATAAAAATTTTTTCAAAACTGTAAGGCACAACTGAGTGGACACCATTCAATAAATTCAGCTGGTTTTCGGTAAAAATTTTAACGGCTGATGAGAGATTTTGGTCTGGTAGTGTCGCTTTAAGGACGGTCCACGGCGCCTGACGGCGATCTGCGCTTCGAGGCGGCAGCGTCTCGCCGTTTCAAGTTGAAAACTTCCACATTTCAGGCTCTGTTGACGCAGTAAGTCGTCAGAGAACAGAGAACTTTCAGAAGAAGTCGGCATGAGGAGTTTATTCGGACATTCCATTGTTAACGGTCATTTTGTAATGAAAGAACGTGCGGGCAGAGTCGCATGTCGGGCTGGACCCGACCGCGGGGGGTCGCGGCAGGAAAAACACCTCCGTTGGAAATCTTAACGGGCAAGTTGGAACATGCCCAAGCTGTTAAACAATTTCTCAGTTACTCACTTGTTGAAAGCCATTAAAAGCCGCCTGAATTCTACAAATGGTTTTCAACACGGAGGTGTTTTTCCTGTCGCGGCGCACACAGATTTGCCGAGTCGTCACGGAAACGACTCGGCGAATTTGCGCGTACGTCTTTCATTAAAAAAATGTCCTTAAACAGTGGAATGTCCGCATAAATTCCTCATGCCGGCCTCTTCTGAATCTTCTCTGTTCTCTCACGATGTCCTGGGTGAATTAAGCCTTAAATTAGGATGTTTTCAGCTCGAAACAGGCCGACGACAGCGCCTGGAAGCGCTGCAGGACGTCCCGCTCCGTGGGAAGTCCTTACACCGACAGAAACACCCCATAATCTCTCATCAGCCGTTAAACTTTTCACAGAAAACCAGCTTAATTTCTCGAATAGTGTCCACTCAGATATTCCTCACAGGTCCAGAAAAAATTTTGATAAAGCAACGCGCGCTGTCTCGAGCAGCGTGTGAAACAAAGGAATTCAGCCGAGAGGGCGGGACCACATCTCACTCAAGGCCTGCCCACAGGGAAATGACGTCACCGACACGCGTGAAAAAACTCACGCATGCGCACGAGGGTTCAAGCATGATTGGTGTAATCGCATGTCATTCAAATCCATATAGTTAAAACAAATAATAAAAGGGTCGGTTTATTATCTAAGAGACCTTGTATATATATATATATATATATATATATATATATATATATATATATATATATAAATATAAATATATAGGTGTGTGTGTGTGTGTGTGTGTGTATCAAGCTGTAAACATGTTTATTTCTCCTCTAAAGCTGGACATTTTCCCATGGGCTTCTATGGCACATGTGCTCCTTTTTGGAGCCAGCCTCAAACAACCCTTCAAGAAACTGCAATTTTTTTTTATCCATTTCTGGATAGCAGTGGCAGCTGGCCCATAGGGGGCGCTCGGGCGCTGCCCTCCTAGATGTGGAGAGGAAAAGTCATAATATATATTTAAAAAGTATTATCAATGTCAGTTTTACTTAATAGTATGTGCCTACATGTAATATGAATGATTAAAACAACATTTCCTCCAACTGACTCTCATTCAAGAGTACATTTCCACCGACAAAAGCAGAGAACGTATCATTCCTCATCTTGGGCGCTCATTCAACCGCCCTTGAAGTGCAGCGAAATAACCAATTGTATGTAGTTGCTAGGGAAAATTAATAAATATTTGGCAAATCAACACTGCCAAAATTAATGGCTTTGGGGCACCGGAATTTTAGCCCTTGCTACAAAAATGCGGGAATGTTAGATTACAGTCAGTGATACACGTGACTCTGCAGCTGCTGCTGTCAGTCAGTCAGGAAGAGATGACGGTGATGACGACGTTTGGCTTATATATTTATTTATTTTTATTTTGTCTCCGTGTGTTTTGCTGGAGTAAGTTGAAGAACTCTTCGGAGGTTTAAAACGGGACAAAACTAATCAAATCAATGACACCAAAGTTTGGCGGGGATCCTTTTGGAGGCGCATGGAGGTGCGCACATCAGATCTTTCTCGTGGTTTAATGACAACTGCACATCCCGGTTGGAGGAGAGACGTTTGTTTGACTCGTTATAAACCGTGTCAGGCTTCATTCACACTGTCAGCGCGCACATGTCACGGAGGCTGCTGATCTGCGCAGGTGGAAAGGAGCACATCCACCTCTTCAGCTCAGGTGACCTGACGAGCTGCTTGGATTTATTCCCGAATGTTGCTCCTGGTGTGGAAACGAGGGTGAAAATTTAAGATAAAACGAATGAGTGATGTTTTTTTTTGTTTGTTTGTTTGTTTTAGGGGGTCAAAGCTGTGATCTTTATTGGGACAGCAGACCAGTTATAATGGTAATAGGGGAGGCCGGGACTGTTTGTAACAGTGTTCAAAGCTGCAGCCATGCTGGTATTTTGATTTCACTTTACACATTATGAGGATCAGTCCACAGAAGTGAAATATTCTTTGGAGTATTCCACACTCTAAAACAAATTATTTGCTCAGTTTAAAAACAAAACAAAACAAAACAGCCTAAAATAGCAATTTGCATGTTTTTTAAAGAAATTCTAACTCAGCCACTGAGTACACACAAGACACTTATAGTAAGACAAACCCAAGTTTAGCAACGCATTTAATTAAGTGGTTTTGTATACTTAATTTGCTTTGTCCTCTACACTGTTAATTCATTTTAACCAATTTAATTTAAAGGTTTTGGTGTTATTAGTTAGTCAAGTTATTTAATTTAAGTTTTCAAGCTTCTTTAGTTTGCCTCCATTCCACTCAGTAATGCAAAATATTACCTTAATTTTCTCTCTCTCTCTCTCTCTCTCTCTCTCTCTCTCTCTGAAGGTGGTGTGAACATTGTAGTATGTACGAGGTCTGTCCGTAAAGTATAGGTCCTTTTTATTTTTTTCAAAAACTATATGGATTTCATTCATATGTTTTTACGTCAGACATGCTTGAACCCTCGTGCGCATGCGTGAGTTTTTCCACACCTGTCGGTGACGTCATTCGCCTGTGAGCACTCCTTGTGGGAGGAGTCGTCCAGCCCCTCGTCGGAATTCCTTTGTCTGAGAAGTTGCTGAGAGACTGGCGCTTTGTTTGATCAAAATTTTTTCAAAACCTGTGAGACACATCGAAGTGGACATGGTTCGAAAAATTAAGCTGGTTTTCAGTGAAAATTTTAACAGCTGATGAGAGATTTTGAGGTGATTCTGTCACTTTAAGGACTTCCCACGGTGCGAGACGTCGTGCAGCGCTCTCAGGCAGCGTCATCAGCCTGTTTCAAGCTGAAAACCTCCACATTTCAGGCTCTGTTGATCCAGGACGTCGTGAGAGAACAGAGAAGTTTCAGAAGACGTCGGTTTCAGCATTTTATCCGGATATTCCACTGTTAAAGGAGATTTTTTTAATGAAAGACGTGCGGGCGGATTGCAGCGTCGGCTCGCAGCCGCCGCGACGCTCCGTCACAGGAAAAACACCTCTGCTGGAAGCCTTAAGGACAAGTTGGAACATCTCCAGCTGATAAACAATTTCTCATATACTCACTCCACTGAAAGCCATCAAAAGCCAACTGGATTTTAACAAATGGTTATCAACACGGAGGTGTTTTTCCTGTGCCGCCGCGCCGCGTCGGCTGCGTCCCGACGCGCGGACCCGTCCGCACGTCTTTCATTAAAAAAATCTCCTTTAACAGTGGAATATCCGGATAAAATGCTGAAACCGACTTCTTCTGAAACGTCTCTGTTCTCTCACGACGTCCTGGATCAATAGAGCCTGAAATGTGGAGGTTTTCAGCTTGAAACAGGCTGATGACGCTGCCTGAGAGCGCTGCGCGACGTCTCGCACCGTGAAATGTCTTTAAAGCGACAGAATCACCTCAAAATCTCTCATCAGCTGTTAAAATTTTCACTGAAAACCAGCTTAATTTTTCGAACCATGTCCACTTCGATGTGTCTCACAGGTTTAGAAAAAATTTTGATCAAACAAAGCGCCAGTCTCTCAGCAACTTCTCAGACAAAAGAATTCCGATGAGGCGCTGGACGACTCCTCCCACAAGGAGTGCTCACAGGCGAATGACGTTGCCGACAGGCGTGGAAAAACTCACGCATGCGCACGAGGGTTCAAGCATGTCTGACGTAAAAACATATGAATGAAATCCATATAGTTTTTGAAAAAAATAAAAAAGACCTATACTTTACGGACAGCCCTCGTACATAATGTTCTTTTGTCAATTGAAGAATTTTTCCACATTTTTAAAGTGTGTAAATTTGGTGATATTTTCTCTTCTGTTGAGGTCAGTGTCATTGTGAACCCCAGGATCTGTTTGTCTGAAGATAAAGGCAGTTCAGTACAGTTTGGTGTACTATGTGTGTAATTGGTGTCAAATGGTGAAATGTTCTTTGCTCAAGAACTTGAGTGTTGTATTTGATACTGTTCCTTTCCAAAGTAGAAATGGGGCCTAATATAGCTGTAAATGGTTAACTTTATCTATAAAACTGCTGATTTTGAGAAGGACATGAAATGATTATTGTGGAATTGTAGTAATTTTCTGACTGTTCTCTTGAATGCCTGTACTGGACAAGGCAAGGGAATCTATTGGCACAGCAGCCCTACCAAGACTGTTTTTCACCAGCCGCCACTGCTGGATAGGCTTCATTTTTGATAGCTGGAGTTTGGGCTTGGTGCATATCACAAATGTCCTAATCTTTCATCCTGCTAGTACATGATGTCTGTTACTCAAACACAGCATGTGTGCTGCCTGCCAAACACTTATTTCCTCCCAGTACCCTGGATTTTCAGGATGAAATATTATGTGCATCACACATAAATTTTCAATAAAATATTACTGAGAGAAAAAGTGTTCAGCAAACATGTGGTGGCTTCTCTGCTTTGGAGGTTTCTTCAACAAATCCCTTCCTAAATAAATTTAAAAATATTATTTCAACATTTTAATCTTGTTTTATTTTTAGTGCAGGTGTCTAATGAGTTATAGCCTTCCACACCTATGCACTAAATGAAGTCAGGATTCAACCGCCTGCCTCAAAGAGGACTTGGGACAAAATTTAAAATGGCACAGAAGGAGCGGCGTACATTATATCTGACTGAACAGAACTGTTTAGTGCTGCAGTTCGAAATGTTTTGGAAACAAAATAAAAGACAGCAGGAAATTAAACTACACAAAACCGAGCTGTGTTTATTAAAGCAGACATGATGAAAATTGCTCTCCTGACCCCGACTGGAATTCATCTGCAGCGGTGAACACTTAAAGCAAACAAAGCCAGCGTTATACAAAACTATGAATAGAAACAACCAGAGTGTATTTCACACCAGCTGAGACACAAAAACATTCTCACCACTGTAGTGGTTTGTCGGCAGACAACTTATAGTTTTTAAAGTGTAAACATATCACACGTTCTTGTGAATTTCCTCCCAACCATACAAATGTATGTGTGTGTGTGGGTGCGTGCGTGTTTGTGCAGTCTGGAATCCCAACTTCAACAATGAGGCAAGAAAAATGTGAATTCACAAAGAAAAGCAAAGTGCTGTGAAGAAGAAGAGACACTAAAGGTTGTTCTAAGATGATGAGCTGATCAGTTCAGCTTTGGGAGCATGCACTGGTCACTGCATCCAACCCACCACAGATCTATCTTAGGTCCTGGCAACACCCCGGACAGAACACCAGTCTGTCCACACCACTCATAGTGCAGCAGATAACAGAATATTTGCAGAGGAATCCTTCAAATCCGGTTACAAGCACCAATGTCAAAGTTGCTCCAATTATGGTAAAACATGATGCAAATTATTGGTTGAGTTAGTAGGATTTTAAAAAGCAATAGCTTGCACCATGTGTCATGCTTAGTTATCATGTTACGGGGTAACATATGTCACATGTCATAGAATCCAATGGACGTCAACACTGTTTGACCTTTACTTTGGAGACCAAACATTCAACACAGTCAGAACTATTCCATTTGTTAATCCTATTAGTTTAACCAATAATTTGCACCAGGTTTGACCAAAACTGGAGCAACTTTAACTTTTGACCCCTGTACAAACTGAAACTGACCTTTGTCACCATTCTTGCTGTTTTTACCCCATAACTCCAGAACATTCAGTTATAGATAGTCCAAACTATACCTTTTTGGAATCATTGTCATCAGATACATAGTGTGGTATCACTTTCAACATGATTGGAACATTTTTTTAATTTTAATTCTTCAATTGATCCCTACTTAGCCCCCTGTTGAAAATTCAAATGACTAAAGTTATTTTTCTACAATATGTACCAAAAGGTATACACAGTCAAATTTTAGTGCTTGTAACCGTATTTGAATGATTCTTACAGTTATCTACTGTACTATCAAAAGAAACCATCTCTCTGCGGCAGCCAGGTGAAAGATGGGCGTCCCATCGATCTTCTGCTGCTGGGGTCCGCAAAAGTGAGGCACCTACATGCTGAATCATTCAGTGAGGATCACACCACATGGTAAAAACATTGTGACTGACACTCCCTCACAATGCACATGATGCTCCTGACCTTAGTCTCAATTCAATTTATTTGTACAGCACCAAATCACAACATAAGTTGCCCCACGTTGCTTCACAAGAGTAAGATCAAAACTCAAAGATCATCCAAAAAGACCTGGTACCAAAGACCTTAAATATCTGACTAGTACCCAAGTCTCACAACTGCACAGTAAAACAGGAAGCACCAGGACCCTAAACACTTGGACCTTTGTTCTGCAAAGATACTGCAACCTTCCCTCTCTGTCCAATGACCAAGATGTCTTAATCCAAAGGGCAGAGGAGCCAGAGACGTGAACATCACTGCCGAGATAAATTAATCCTTCTACAAGTATGACATGTTCACCGCATACAGATACGCTTCTGATGGCTTCTGAGTCCAGGATAAGCCTGGATTTTAGTGCTGATCCAGAAAATACAGACACTCAGATTCTCCTCTCTGCTTCTCAAGTGCTGCAATCAGGGTATCCGTTACTGCTGCAAAGATCACACCACAGTCCGCAAAGTCAAGGTCAGTTAACCTTTCCTCGCCAACAACAACATCTAAGCTATTGGTTTGATTGAAAATAGATGATTACAAAAGTAAGTGTTCACCAGCCTGATGATTGATTAACCCAGTAAGTGCTTACTGTGGCAAAATTTGTTCCAGGTGCTATGGAGGATTCGCTAGGCTTCTGTTTTACAGTATATGTTGTTATGAACTGAGTTGATATTTATCACCAATTGTGATTTTGATTGACAAAATCTTAATCCAAAGAATAAAGCCTATCTATTAAAGTGGAATCAGCAGTTCTGACAGCTTCTTCAAAACATGAACTTCTGAGAAGAATCAGCACCTCCAAATCTAAGATCGTTGTCAGGTCCGTCGCTCTAGCTGGACCTGGCACTTAAACTGTGCCTGAGATCGTATCCTGCAAAACACAGTTTCTCAAAGCACAATCACATAAAAAGAGACAACATTAGACAGAGATCTCTTTTGTGAGCTTTGCGCAAAGGGGAGAAGCTTCGGAGAGAGCGTACAAACCTAAGACCAACCTTGCTTTCCCTGCTCCTCTCTGCCGCCCCTCCGGCGCTTGCTCTTTTATTAGAAAAGAAAAAAATCATAAACAATACAACGTAGCATCAGGGTACATTGTGTTTGGGTAAGGGAGGGGTGAACGGTTGCTTGTGAGTTACGGTTTCCTGTGAAACATGTTCGTTTCTTTCACCGAAAGAAGGGAGTAAGCAGTTAAGTTTCGATGTCAACAGAGTCCTGAAACAACCTTTAGTTCATCACTGTGGCTGATCAATCATTTAGCTTAAATGCAGCATATATGAATGGGTACATAATTATTATAATTAAATGAGTCAATGAAATATAAAAGAATATAATTCAGACAATAATAAATGTAGAATCCATTAACAAGTCAGCTAAGACACATATTCTTTCAGTCTTGTGGCTGGTTTCACTCCCACATCACACAGATAACAGATAGTTGATACAGTTCATTTCACAAGAAGCAGAAACTTAACTCAGACTACTTTTGATTACACTGAATATCATGTAAGCAGGCAATGATTAATTAAATAAATGATAACTCATAAAATCTCCATCAATCGTGGTATACTGGTGAATCTCTAACTCCGGTAGCCTTAACTATAAATGTCATTTACGCGCGCACACACACACACACACACACACACAAATGTACCTTTTCTACACAGGAACTGGCATTTAAAAAGATAGAATGTGCCATAAGAATGTGCATACCTCACACATTCTTCAAACCAGATGTATGCAAATTATTTAGGGCACGTCAAGCCTGACATGATGAAGAAGAAAAGAAAAAATAAGGTGTGATGTAATTTAGCTTGTGTATGCAAATGAGTTGAGACTGTATCTTCATCCACTCATGGCAAAAGATGGGAGTGGACAGCAGGCCTGTGTATACACGTATATTTCCATGACAACTGAGATTTATCAATGAGAACTATGTGTACACATGACTTTATAACTCTCTGTGGAATCACAACTAAAACTACATGCACAAACACTTAAATGTGCAGACATATTCTTGTCACCACAGTTCAAGTGTAAGGCTTCATGCTCTGTGTATGTTGGGGGCTTGCTCTCAAACAAAGAAAATATTTGTTTCCTCACTCCTCTTGCTCCGCTTTTTCTCCCTATAGCGTCCCTAATTTGTCATCAAACGCAATATTGAATCATTGCAAACAGCTGGTGATGATTCGTGCAGACCAGTACGGTAAACGTCCATTGTGAACCCACTTATGTAAGGCAGGTCTGAGTGCTGTGCTATTCATATAGATATGAAAGACTCTAGACCTGGTTTTTGCTAGTTTAAGTCAAAAATACTTTTGGATTATAATCACTCCATCAGCTCTGCAGTGGTTGGCCATGCTCATGGTGCAACTGATATATTTTTTAAGAGTATATAAGTGTTGGACACAACGACAACAATGTGTAAAGTGTAAACTGTCGGTTGTGTTGTGTTGTGCACCGCTTTTCACAGGGCAGAAGATATGGGCCGAAACCACAAGCAGGACCTCATGGAGAAGAGGACTAGCATGTGTCCCAGAGACAAAGACAGCATCTCAGTGCTACAGAGGAACATCTGCTGTTGCTTGTATCCCGATTCAAAGCAAACAGCAAAAGCACATCACTTCTGAGGATCAGAAGAGGGAGATGTGAAGGTTTCCATGGCTGCTGGGTTTCCAGTGAACAGTCATTAAATTAAAAAACCCCCATTGGTCCAAGATGACAGTAGCCAAACCCGCAAAAGGGGAGAAGAAAAAAAAAAAAAAACATTAAACAAGACACTAACAGAAGTTGATGCATCTCCTGTGATCCCAATTTCTAACCTGACACAAACATTTCCTCCTAGTCCTACGGAAAACTATGTTTTCACAAATCAGTATTGAGGTAAACTGGACACAAATGGTTCTGTTCAAAGCCAGAGGGGAGGGAGAAAAAAAAATCAATCATGTTTGTAATGGTTTGCAGTGAGAGCATGACAAACACTGAGCTCTCTGTGTGCTTGCTCAGAAATACACAAGCATGATCATTTTTCTGAAACTGCATGCGCTGGAAATGAAAGGCATTCTGCAAATAAGATATTAGCCTACAGCCTGGCGTATTTCCTCAAAGAATTTATCTTTAAAACGAGTGCCAATTATAAGCAGCAGTCACTATTTTTGCAGCTGAGCTGTATCACATTTTACGTTTTAATCCAAGCAGAAATTGTTGGCAGATGATGTATGCAGCTTTATGAACGAATTTGACAAAATCCCCACCAATGAGGCGACTTGTTACAGATCTGTTTCACGTTGGGAGGACTCGATTAACTGCTGCATAGATTTTAAAATTAAAAGTTAAAATAAATAATTCTCTTTCAAAGGAGGGCAAGGTCAACACATACTCTTAGGGTGCTTTCACACCTACATTCTTTGGCACAAATGTTTGGATTTTTAAGTTTGGTACAAACCAAAATAATAAGGTTGCAAACTGCCTCAGACCACAGAGTGGACCAAAGGACCAACATTTGGTCCAACCAAAAGAGGTCGTCTCAGTCCAGACCGAATCATGATGGTCTAGTGGTTAAACTGTGGGCTTGAGAAGATCCTTGGTTGAAACCACCATCAGGGTGGAAACATCACTAAGGGCCTTTGTGCAAGGTCTTTATTCCACGAGATGCTCCTGGTGTGTGTGTGTGTGTGTGTGTGTGTGTGTGTGTGTGTGTGTGTGTGTGTGTGTGTGTGTGTGTGTGTGTGTGTGTGTGTGTGTGTGTGTGTGTCATCATTGTAAAGTGCTTTGAGCTTCTGATTCAGTTGGAAAAGACTCCAAGCTGTCATTGGTGTTAAAGGGGGTAGTACAAGGTATTAAGAACGGGGGTATGTAAACTTTTGATCAGGGTCATTTAGTTAGTTTCTGTTGTCATTATGATTTCAAAAGAGTAAACACAGTTATCTGACAATAAATGGCTTCACCCAACCACTAACCATGAGTGGAAAAAAAAGTTTTTGTGTCATCATTCATATTCTCTGAAAAATGGCCAAAAATCTGCCACATTTTGAGCACAACTGTAAATGCAGACATTGAAACTGAACCACGGTCAAGCTCATTTGTAATCTCCCTAGTGTACTGCTACACAGCAGGCTTTATATCTTAAGATCTGTCCACCTTTTCCTTCAGCCTTTGGTCTTTGATGTTATCCACCATCATTATTCTCTTCCTCCCTCTTGGCCTTTTTCTTTCCATGCTTCCCTCAATGGCATCTTTCAGTAATCCAGCGCACCTAAGCATATATCCGATCTACTGCTTTTGCCTCTGCTTACATGTCTTGATTAACTTTCTTTCCTCCCCTACTCTTCTTCTGTTTTCATAATTCTCTTCTTCAGTTGTACATTCAGCCCTTTGCTGAGAAGAGCTGGAGTTTGTGCAAAGCTCTTTTTGCCGCTCCTATCCGAGTATGGCAAAAATGTCTGCAGTGTGAAAACATGTTTTGGAAGGTTCAGACAGGGATGCACCAATACCACTTTTTTCCAGACTGAGTACAAGTACGAGTACATACATTCTGGTACTCGTCGATACACAGTACGATCGAATACTTAACAATACCATTATAGTTTTATGATGACTTTGAAAATATGTTTTATTCATCAGTTGTTCCTTACTTTTTGACTGTAACTCCTACCAACATAATTAGCTTTGTTTTTATTCACAAACATTGCACTTAAATCATGTAACTTCACTTTCTGACAACAAATTGTCACACATTAACTGTGTTCCTTAACAAACATGACACTGTCAGACATCTGACTGAAATGTAACCTGTGAACTTCAGCAAGATAAAATATACATCAAAAACTGAAACTGTCCAGCAATAACTTTATTTATGTCTGTGAGGACTAAAAGCCTTTTTTGAAAATATGAGGGGCAGATTCTTTTTGATGAAAAGCAGCTTCTCTGCTTAATTAGCTGTGAGCCTGTTTCTGTTTTTATCTACAACACTGAGCTAAACAGTTTTTCACACTCCACACTATTTTTAACTTTTAATTAAATATGTACCGGTAACATACACAAATACAAACCGTAAATGGCTTTTCCCAAAGGTGGAACATTTAAATATTGGGGGAGTATGGCGTGCACATACACAGCAGCGCACACACGCGGTGTCGCAACACGAGACAGAAACATAGTAATTTTAACATTATTTTATTTTTTCATTGGATAAATTCCTCACGCTCAGACAGAATCGATAAGCAGCTCGTGGAAGCAAGCACAGGTTCCGAACGCAGCGCACAAAGATTCCACAAACGGATTACCCCTGTATCAGACTAAGACGCCTGAACACCCACACAATGGGCTGAAACTCACCACCTGTTGGACGACCTCGCCGCTGAAGCCCTGATCGGAGGTCTGACGGAGGAACTGCAGAGCAAAGTGCTGAAGTCACAGAGGACGTTTTTTCAGCCACACAAGGAATTAAAGTGTTTTGAGATGTTATGTTCTGAACTCTGGAGGCTTTATGTCAATTATTTTTCTTCGTATGATGATGTATGATGATCATGCCACTTATGTAGAATAAAAAAAAAACATACCACCCACAAGACTCGAACCCGCGCTATCCAAAAGCTCTGATTGCCAGTCAGAAACTGTACCACTAAGCTAAGGAGCTGTCCTTTGAAAGCTGTGGAAATCTGCCTCATATCAGGAAGGACATGGAAGCACTATAAAAAAAAAAAATTGAAATCACACACCATATAAAAACACCGCATTTATCACGCAAGCAATACAAATATGATCCATCTGTTCCTCTCGTCTGTGACCATGGGTGACAGACATACATTCATGAAATGACAAGAAAGAGAAGCAGTGTGCTCTGATCATGTCCACATCTACTGGTCCTGTGCATCCAGTTGCCGCAAGCTCTGCCCGACACCCGTCTGGTGGATGGCACACCGCAGCACAGACACCACGTCATGTGGAACACAGCTCATGTGGGTGACGTGACGGTCAGATCGCCCACTGCGTGTTCTGATCTGATAGTCCATTTCAAGCTGGCAGGCTGTCCGCTCCGTGCACGCACTCGCTCGCTGCAGCTTGTCACCATGGCGATATTTGTTTTTATTTATGGCCACGTATGTACAGCAATCAGACACACGTGCCTCACAGTGGACAGTTGTTAGTCCATGTCTGTCCAAACACGGTAGGTGTTGTCCAGCTGGAATGTCCAGAACAACAGATCCCCTCAGCTGCTCCTGTCGGAAGCCACAACTCTGGTGAGTGGAGCACACACTCATGGGGAACTTAGACAAATTTCACTGCGAGTACGACAGTGATTGTCTGCAGTCTGCTGTCGTGCCAAGAGTGCGACTGGCCACACATTTTCTAAGCGCCATGCGAGCGGTGTTAGATGTTCGTGTTCGACACCTGGAATTTGGCCGACACCTGCTGCGAGAGGGTGCAATGGGTGTGCGCAAATAGTTGTAGCAACAGGTGTACGAGGAGTTGGAGGCGGGGACCACTTTACACGGTTTGTACACAATTCCTGCATCATGTGCACTTTGACCAAACTTCGCACTATGTGTGAAGGGGCCTTAAGCGTATGGAGATGCAGCCTACATAGACAATGTCGACAGGACTCTAGCACATCGTGGAAAGTTCCTTAGTGCAATCACAAAATTGCAACATGAAACCACACTCACGGGACCAAATGTATAACTTGAGCCTCAGTGCCGATCTTGTTCCAGACTTTCGAGTTTGAAAACCTGACACAAAGAGGGAAGATGCCATGAAAACCACAGATTGAATTTAAATGCCATAGTTGAACATTACATTATCAGAGTCTCTGGGTCTCTGAAAGCTTTTGATTAAGCTTTATATGCTCCCTGCACAGCCGGATCATTAGCCACTGCCGAGCATAGGACGGCTCTTACTATCACATTCTGAGCCACTTTCTGCTCAACACAGATTTATCCAAGCATTCTTTTTACCAGATGGAGAAAGTATGAGACTGCCATCATCTGTTAAAGCACAAACACTTCATACTCCAGAAGCTGCACAGCAAACAAGTCCAGATAAACAAAGTGACAGCATACTTCTCACACTATTAAATAGTTCATTTTGTCAATTTCCTCACTCGAAGGCTCAGTGTGGTTGGCCTCGGAGCAGCCCACGGGCTCCAGTGTCTCCACTTTGAACAAGATGAGCCACTCTTTCAAATGCAAAGACTTTTCAAACAGGAAAGTTTAATAGAGAAGCTTTTCTCTGACTATCAAGACAAATAACAGATGAATGACACCTTCAAGTCAGAGTTTGGACAAAGAAACAAAAAGTCTCAAGTGATGTTTGTCGAATGAGCAAGGAATGTTTTTTTCTCTGCTTCACTCTGTCATACTTATTCATTATGTTTCTGACATGTTGCTTATAGGCCACGTTGTCTAAATTTCTGTACCTTTTCCAAATCATTCCTGTTTTTATTCCTGGATCGTTTTTTGTTTTTTTTTGTGCAGCTGGACTCCATCGTCTCATCACATCTGTGGCAGGGAAAACGTCCTCGCTTAAGTGAGACACACCTTCAAAAAAAACTAAGGCCATTGGCGGCTTTGTTCTCCAAAATTTCCGCCTTTATTATTGGGCAGCAAATTTACGCTGTCTTGCATTTTGGCCATTTGTTACAACAGGCCTGACTGTCCTGACTGGGTGGCGATGGAGTCACGCTGTGGGGAATGGTCCACTCTGGCCTTTTTGGGATCCTCGCTCCCACTTCCACCACTTAAAACCGTCACACATCCGGTTATGAAACATTCACTAAAAATCTGGGCACAATTTTGAAAATGTTCTGATCTTCCTAGTTTTTCTCTTTACATCCCTGTCATGTCTAACTACCTTTTCAAACCCTCATCTCAGGGACTTTGTTTTAAAGAATGGTAGAAAAAGGGCATAGTACGCTTCAAGGACATGTTTTTGAATAACACGCTCACATCATTTCAATAGTGAAACATTTGGCCTTCCCCAGTCAAACTTCTTTAGGTATCTTCAAATACGGCATTTTATCACTTCACATGTTTCTATCTTATCCATCCCAACAGATAGAAATATTATTGACACTGTTCTTTCTTTAAACCCTAACAAAAAAAACATCTTATTTTGTCCATTCACAGTGAATCATTGGCCTTGAAACGTGCCTCCTCAGACAAACTCAAAGCTGGCTGGGAGGAGGATCCAGACAGAAAGGGGGGCATGGGGAAGGAGAAAGGAGGGACACAGCTCCCCACAACACCCCTAGATTAAAGGTCCACTTTTGAAGACTTTTTTCATACTACTACTTATTATTATTATTATTATTATTATTATTATTATAAGAAGAATAATTTCAAGAACTAAAATGTTTAGAAATAATTTAAATGGTAGAAAAATGGTAGAAAGAATGTCTTACATTTATAAATAATGTAGATTATAAATTGTACGTTTTACCATTACAGTGCTTTCAACAGTTAAATATGAGGTTTTATTTCATGTTTTACAATTTTTTTTCCAGAAAATAGTATTTAAGTTTAACTTAAAATGTCAGGGCATCCACTGTTTACACTACTGTTAAAAATGCACATTCAACAAAGTCAGGTTATTTTCATGGTGAGGTGGCAGGGGGTTGTTGTCGCCAACTGCTGAAAGTAAATAATAAAGTAACTAGTAATATAATTTAGTTACTTTATTTAATCTTTAATGTAATTTACTTTTTCAAGGAGTATTCACTCATTGGATTACTTTTTCAAAGTAACTGTGGCAACACTGTTGTGAAGTCAATGTGGGATAGGGTAAAAGCAAAGAAAAGCTGAAAATGTGCAAAAGAAAATACCAGAACAATAACAAATTATTGCTACAGAACATACATTATTGTGTAGCCCGGTGGAAAATCAGAGTATGAACGAAGGAAATGTGTGTATCTTTTCCTGTTTGATGTAAATCGTTGGAGAGTCACCACGGCTGAGAGTGGGTAGGAACGCCGGATGGCGAGACGGGAGAGCCCGACAACCTTGAGCGGGGAGACGGACGCATTCAGAGCGGCTGGAGGTGCAGGTGTGCCTGGAGCGGCGGAGACGCCACCGAGACGGGTGGAGGAGAGATACAGCAGATTCCAAGATGTCAACCAGGTAGCCTGTTTCCACGCGCTAGCTGTGGCTGTGTTTTTACCGTCTACAGAGTGTTTGTGTGTTCTGTGCCGAGGTCTGCTGTAGCAGCAAGGTTTGTCGTGACGTATCCACACATCGCCTGGTGGCCGGAGACGTTTCAACGCACTCAAAGCGAACAGTTGGTGGATTCTGTACGGCAGGCCGCGGAATGGCCTGCGTGGCAAGTTATTTTTGTTTTCATCAGTTCCTCTCACCTGGACGGAGTGAGTATAAGACTGGAGTGTGTGAATGTATGTGTATGTGTGTGTGTGTGTGTGTGTGTGGGCCCAGGTTGTGGTGCATTCAAGGGGCCTTGGAAACGTTGGGGATGTGATTTTTATAGACTTGGGAATTACCGTAGTCAGTGTGGGTTTGTTTTAATTATTGTGATGTGTTGGCATTTTAGCAAACATGGGATTAATTGGTGGGTTTGAAAATGTGCTTATTTGTGTGGTAAGAAATGAAATAAAGGAATTTATATGTTGGCAACAAATATTTCCTCTCTGAATCAAAATTCACTTACCAGGACAGCATTCCTTACCACATGATGGGAAGGACCTAATACCCTCAACTGGAGATTGGACCCAAAGCACCCTCCCATTCTCAAGTATGAGTATTATAGAGTGGTGGTAAGGGCGCTACATATGTATCAGTTTTCGTGATATGCATTGAATATTGCAGATCCAAAGATATGTATTGTATCGGGATTTGAAAAACAATAGAGCCCTAATCTAGTTGCTGGGATGAATGTCAAGCAAGAGGGTCAGCAGTGTATGGAAACAAACAAGCATGTGTCACAATGGATCCAAACAAGCAGTAGGATTATTTCAAATATTGATTTTTGCATGAAGACGTCATTTCCACTCCTCTGAATAGCCATACTTGTTGTGTGGGCCGCTGAAGAGGAGGTACTGCTGGCCCACCACCACCAGTCGGCGCCCTGCTTGGAGTGCGGGCTTCAAGCATGAGAGGGCGCCGAGACAGAGTGACAGCTGTCACTCATTTACACCAGCTGTCAACAATCACCGTCATCTCTATAAAAGCCAGATCATTACTCCACCTCCTCGCCGAGAAATCTACTACCGTCAAAGGTAATCTTCTCTGCTGTATCTAACGATATTATTATCATTATTATTCTGCTTTGCAGCCGTGTTCCTGCGTCTCAGTCCCTGCTGGAGTGGTATACAGTGAGAGTCAGCGACGTCCTCGCCTCTCACTCCTCCTAAGGAAGCGACTGACAGGAGCTGCACGTTTGTTCTTTATTGGAGGTGGAGGTTCTCCCTCCCGAAGGAACTAGTTCCAAGGATTACTGGGTGTGTGGATACACACTCACCTTAACTGTTTTGTCATCTTCTGCCAGCAGTACCAGGGTCTGCAACAGAAGACGGTGACCACCTGGGGACTCAGGACTTGGCGGCTCCGGTGTTCTTCAGGCCGTTGGTGGTGGAAGCTGTGTGGGTCCCGGCTCTCAGATCGCCAGAGGTCTCCTATCTTCGAGCCTGCCCGCACGTCACCTTGTGTACAATTGGCACTATCTGTATCTGTATTTAGTTGTGCGATTCACAACATTGTTACTCTTTGTCTTATCCATTGTCCGTTCTTTTGCGCCCGCTGTTGCGGGTTCGTGTTACGACCCTTTCCCAACAATACTAGGGCGATTCCATTTGTGCATTCTAAAATCAATATTAATTCCCTCATTTTACCACGTTTTCACCTTCTTTGCAGATCAACTTTAACTTTTCATAGCACTTATATTAAAAATGTTACTCACACAATAGAGATTATGTCACCCCGTTGGACCTGGTACTTCCTCACACTCCAGCGGTTTAGAAGGACAACGTCAGCCTCAGACCTCCCGTCGGGGTTCAGGAAGGGCTGTTAGCACACAGACACAGAGATGCACACTTTACATGAATACTATAACAACAATGTAATAAATAAAGAACTGATCATGGCAGCGTGGTGGTCCAAAATACTTAAAAATGTCTATTCTAGTAAATTTATTAAATTAGATAAGACTTTATTGATCTCACAGTGGAGAAATTCACATGTTATGTCAGCTCTTAAAGTGGTAAATGGATTGCATTTATATAGCGCTTTTCCATCTGTATCAGAAGCTCAAAGCGCTTTACAATTATGCCTCACATTCACCCCGATGTCAGGGTGCTGTCATACAAGGCACTCACTACACACCGGGAGAAACAGGGGATGAAAGGCCTTGCCCAAGAGCCCTTAATGATTTTCCAGTCAGGTGGGGATTTGAACCCATGATCTTCTGGACTCAAGCCCAACACCTTAACCACTAGACCATCACCTCCCCTAAAACATACAAGATGGGTGCGAGTGGAGGAAAATGTGCATTAAACAGCGTGTGCAAGGATAAGCAATAATAATACTTATAGCAATACAACAAAATAAGAAAATGAGGTAGAAATAGAATATATATACACTCAACAAAAATATAAACGCAACACTTTTGGTTTTGCTCCCATTTTGTATGAGATGAACTCAAAGATCTAAAACTTTTTCCACATACACAATATCACCATTTCCCTCAAATATTGTTCACAAACCAGTCTAAATCTGTGATAGTGAGCACTTCTCGTTTGCTGAGATAATCCATCCCACCTCACAGGTGTGCCATATCAAGATGCTGATTAGACACCATGATTAGTGCACAGGTGTGCCTTAGACTGCCCAAAATAAAAGGCCACTCTGAAAGGTGCAGTTTTATCACACAGCACAATGGGGAATTTTATCTTTGGTGTTCATTTCTAATTTCACCTCATTTTGTAAGAGTTTTGGCATTCACAAGATGTGCAGCACAGCGGTTCAGACATTCATTCAACCTCACTGCAAAGTTTCCAATATCAGTTTGAAATTCCATATTGTCTTTCTGTCTGGAGCTTTTCTAACTGCAAAATAACATTGATAATGTAATTTGTTTTGCACGATCGATTCCATCAGTTTCCCTTTTAGCTCGATTGTCAGCAGCATCCTCGTTGGATCAGTCTCAAAATACATCATAAGAAATTCCTGACATACGAGGTCTGTCCATAAAGTATAGGTCCTTTTTATTTTTTTCAAAAACTATATGGATTTCATTCATATGTTTTTACGTCAGACATGCTTGAACCCTCGGGCGCATGCGTGAGTTTTTCCACGCCTGTCGGTGACGTCATTCGCCTGTGAGCACTCCTTGTGGGAGGAGTCGTCCAGCCCCTCGTCGGAATTCCTTTGTCTGAGAAGTTGCTGAGAGACTGGCGCTTTGTTTGATCAAAATTTTTTCTAAACCTGTGAGGCACATCGAAGTGGACACGGTTCGAAAAATTAAGCTGGTTTTCAGTGAAAATTTTAACGGCTGATGAGAGATTTTGAGGTGACACTGTCGCTTTAAGGACTTCCCACAGTGCGAGACGTCGTGCAGCGCTCTCAGGCAGCGTCATCAGCCTGTTTCAAGCTGAAAACCTCCACATTTCAGGCTCTGTTGATCCAGGACGTCGTGAGAGAACAGAGAAGTTTCAGAAGAAGTCGGTTTCAGCATTTTATCCGGATATTCCACTGTTAAAGGAGATTTTTTTAATGAAAGACGTGCGGACGGGTCCGCGCGTCGGGACGCAGCCGCCGTGACGCTCCGCCACAGGAAAAACACCTCCGTTGGAAGGGTTAAGGACAAGTTGGAACATGTCCAGCTGTTAAACAATTTTTCATATACTCACTCCACTGAACGCCATCAAAAGCCGCCTGGATTTTACAAATGGTTATCAACACGGAGGTGTTTTTCCTGTGCCGCCGCTCCGCGTCGGCTGCGTCCCGACGCGCGGACCCGTCCGCACATCTTTCATTAAAAAAATCTCCTTTAACAGTGGAATATCCGGATAAAATGCTGAACCCGACTTCTTCTGAAACTTCTCTGTTCTCTCACGACGTCCTGGATCAATAGAGCCTGAAATGTGGAGGTTTTCAGCTTGAAACAGGCTGATGACGCCGCCTGAGAGCGCAGCGCGACGTCTCGCACCGTGGGAAGTCCTTAAAGCGAAAGTGTCACCTCAAAATCTCTCATCAGCCATTAAAATTTTCACTGAAAACCAGCTTAATTTTTCGAACCATGTCCACTTCGATGTGTCTCACAGGTTTAGAAAAAATTTTGATCAAACAAAGCGCCAGTCTCTCAGCAACTTCTCAGACAAAGGAATTCCGACGAGGGGCTGGACGACTCCTCCCACAAGGAGTGCTCACAGGCGAATGACGTCACCGACAGGCGTGGAAAAACTCACGCATGCGCACGAGGGTTCATGCATGTCTGACGTAAAAACATATGAATGAAATCCATATAGTTTTTGAAAAAAATAAAAAGGACCTATACTTTATGGACAGCCCTCGTATATCTTGACATCTGAAGAAAAAAAAAAAAACACCAGAATTCAGATTAGATGTTGCAGAATTAGAGTCAAATTATTTTGCTGCACTTTTTTGGGGACACCCTGTATGTACATTTATGTCACAGAGACAATCACTGAAAAACATTCCCGGGTATCTGAACAAAAGAAATATCACGACGAACAACTACAAAGCGACACAGAAATGAGTTTGTGAATAAGGCTAACTTTCCACCACGGAAATCCAAAGAGGAAGAGAACAAATCCAAACAAAGATGGCCATCATACATTCTTGTATACGCCCTAATAATAATACTAATACTACTAATAATACTAACACTAATAATAAGGCCTCTGTATATCATATACAGAGGTCTTATTATTAGTGTTGTTTAGACTCCTTAAGTGGTACCAAAAACCTGCTTACCTTGTGGACTATTTCCATGACTTTGCCACATTTCTGTGTTATATCAAGACAGTGAGTTTACAGAGAGCCTTTATTGTGAGCAATGAGATTCATAATGTACCCAAGTATGAAAATATAAGTTTTTACAGGAAATTTTAGAAATATATCTGCATCCTTCTGCACTGCATAAGTTGATTTTAGGGTCTAAAAATTTTTCTTAATTTAATATTAAAAATATTTAAACTAATTCCACTCAGGACGTGTTGGCAATGGCTTAATTTTTTAAGTATTCAACAGGTTTTGGACAAGCATCTTAGTTTCAATTAATTCACCTCTTCCAAATGTGAAATGTTATTGGTTTTATGTCAAGTTTGATTCTAGACGGTTAACTGTGGGCAGATTACCCCCCCGCCCCCCCGGGACTGACAGGTGAATTTCAGTTGCTGGTATCTCACAAACATACAGTGGCTTGCAAAAGTATTCAGCTCCTCGGTATTTCACGCATTTTAATTTGTTTTTGGTATTTCAAATACAAAAAGTAAATCAGGCTTCTCAATATAAAAATTTCTAAAATGAGCTTCCTTATACTCAAATTGAAAGTAAATCTCTACAACTTGATATAAATTAATTAAAAATATAAAAGCCAAGATGATGGGTTGCATAAGTAATCAGCCCATTTGGTATAATACCTGCAACTAATCAGTTTGTCAGTTTTCTTGCAAGCCACTGTATACTATACAAATTTCAAACTACCTGTGTTAGAAATCTTAAAAAAAAAAGTCCTGTCAGAGTTTGGCACTTTTCTTTTATGCTGTTTATTATCACGGTGTTGAATTATGCATGAAACAGCTTGCTCTCTGTTTATGAGCGTGCATATTAAAACGTCATGTTTTGGTGTTCTTGTTGTGTTTTCCTGTCATAAATCTCAGTTGGGATGTGAAGCTCTTAGTTCTAAAATAACTGATAAAATCTTGGTTTGATCAAACACAAGCTGTTTTTAAATGAGTGTCAGTCAGATAAAACTGGCTCATTGCATGAAATGTTTATAAGATTGAGTGATGGATTATTATTATTATTGGTTGTTTTTGTTTAAAGATAGGATTCTCCAACATCTATTGAATTTCCATAACTAAGCGGCTATGATTCAGTGCAAATGGCAGCATGCTTTTACCAGGATATTGCTGGAAATGAAGATCAAAACCTTTAAAATAAAATAACTAATCATGTTCCAACACACATCCAGGCATAGATAAACTAAAACAATAACTACAACAACAAAGATCCACTTTTGTCAAACATTTGAGTAAATCCGCTTCATGGATTTTGTTTGATAATTTCATTGTTATTCACAAGATTTCAACTTCAAGAACTGGTTCATTGCTAATTTATGGCCATAAATATTCTGTTAGTCGTTTTGCAGAATTGCACATGAAACATCTTCTGATTTTTTTTAAGCAGTTGTACTCCACCAGCTATTGCCTGTATAGAAACAGTGTGTTAAGTGTACAACGCCACCATCTGGCAGTTTGGTGGAATTGCACCTGAAACATCACTTACCATCTTTCTGAATTTTCTAAGATAAAAGCATTGTTTGAATGCTTCTGGTTAATGTTGTAGTACTCTAACTTGTGTGACATTTCATTCATTCTTTTTCCACACCTGCTTATTCCAATTATGTGTCACAGGGGGTCTGGAACCTATCCCATCAGCCATAAGGGGAGAGGCAGGGAACATCTTGGACAGGATGCCAGTCTATTCCACAGCCACATATAGACAAATTAAATTACGGCCAATTTAATGTTTCCAGTTCACCTAACCTGCATGTCTTTGGAAGTGGGAGGAAGCCGGAGCACCTGGAGGGAACCCACACATATGACCATCTTGCTGTGAGGCAACAGTGCTAACAACTAAGTCGCTGTGCTGTCAAATGTCATACATTTGATGTTCAATAACTCATTATGCCACTTATCCGGGACCAGGTCGTGGTGCAACAGACCAAGCAGCTCATCCCACACTTCTCTATTCTTAGCCAAGCCCTCTAAACTCTTCCTAGGGGATCCTGAGGTGTTCCGGAGCCAGCTATGCAATATCCCTCCAATGTGTTTTGGGGATTCTCTGGGGCCTCTTCTGAGGTGGAACTTGGAAGTACATAGAAAACATCCTGAAGGAGGCATAAAGGAGGCATCCTTGCCAGATGCCGGAACTATCTCAGCTGGCTCATTTCAAAGTAAAGAAGGAACGGTTCTAATCAGAGTCCTTCACAGACATTCGAGCTTCTTTCCCTGTCCGAGTGTAAGCCCAGATACCCAAAGGAGGAACCTCATTTCTGTTGCTTATTTCGATGTTGTTCTTTCCATCACTACCCAGAGCTCTAATAGTTTCTTGGAATTGTGTCCGATGCATCATTTGCCATCTTTTATGGTGTCTAAAGTAAAAACATGGTTTGAATGCGTCTCAAATTATAGGAATCGTATGTAACTCTGTATTGTACCATATGTGTTTGGTGGAATTTCATATACACACAAATCATCAGTTACCACTTCTAATTTCCAACTGTTCCATTTCCTCTGATCAACAAAGTAAAGGGGATGGCATTCGTGCGAGTTCAGTTTGCATCCATTGTCAGGTCAGGTCTGGGAGCCTACACTGGTGTCACGCATTGCTGCATCTACCACACTAAAGAACCACATTGGATGGCAACCACTAAAGCAGAAAATGGTCCACTCCAACCTCTTGAAAGTAACACGCTATCTGCCACGACTAAAAAAAGAAATCGGCGTGTCCCTGTCCTCCTTCAGCTGCTGAAGTCCTCAACACTGGGGGACCTGTGTGGTGGATCATGCCCCAAGAAACACTCCTCATGGCCAAAGTGTCATATATGACATTATGTCACAGTACAAGTAATACTCCTCATCTGAGTCTCCTTAAGAAACCATTTGTTTGACACAAAGTCATTCCAGCAGTACCCAAGGATCCTCTGAAGAGACGTAGTGGCAAAGACATCCAGCCATTACCTTAGGTCACTGGTTCATGTCCAAGTTGCATGAACATACAGTAAGACAGTAACCACCAGGACCTGAAAGCCATGTATCTTTGTTTTTCTGCAAAGATATCGATTTTGCCAAATGCCTCTGTCCAGTGACTTCATGACTCTATGAACTCTTCTCAGGCATCTCTGGATCTCCAAGGCTGAGGATCCGGAGACAGGAGCATCACTGCTGAGACAAGTGAATGTCTGTACAAGTTTGACACTTTCACTGGATATGGATCTGCTGCAACCTTTCTGTGATGCTGTTTCTGTTTGCCTGTAAATTCACATCCTCTACAGCAGGAGTTTTTAAAACAATCCGGCATGCAATATTATGAAATATGACTGCGAGGGAAGCTGATGAAGTATGTAACCCTAGCTGATAAATTTACAGGCTGACAGCACTCACAGTGATATTTATTTTTGTTCCGACAGATAAGAGATGCTCTGTCAATTACCTTGGCAAGCGTGAAATGGCCTACACGCATCCTGTTTAATGAAACAGTAGCCGAGCGTTTGTGTTGCTTGTTGGAGTGAGTGGGCGTTGTCACACAAGCCATGTAGTAAGAATAATTATTTTTGGGTTGTTGTTGTGGAGGAAGCAGGGGTGCGGGTACGTAGACAAGCGTGGGATGAAGCTGTCAACCAAAACATGGAAGTTGAGAACTTTGATTGACAGAGTGAGGGTGAAACTTGATGTGGCATATTTTTTTCATCAGAGAAATCACAAAAACACGCTTTTTTTTTTCTTTGTACAGTAAAGTCAAACCACCACCACCCTGCTATTAACATTATTGAAATATCTGTACAATTATCTAAGACCCAAATCTGTGTGTCTATATCAGTCTGTCTGGAAAAAAACAAATTTTTCACAAAACATGTAAAATTACTTGATGTGCAGCATGAACTTTGGAAGCTTAATTGTAAATTGTAACTCTAAGTATGTTTTAAAGTACAGTGCAATCAGAAAGCATTCACAGTGCTTCACGTTTTCCACATATTGTGTTACAGCCTGATTTCAAAACAAGCCAAACCTTAGTAAAAGGAGTCTGGTCACTCTATCATACAGGCCTGATTGGTAGATTGCTGCAGAGATGGTTATCTTTCTGGAAGGTTCTCCTCTCTCCACAGAGGAATGCTGGAGCTCTGACAGAGTGACCATTGGTCACCTGGTCACCTCCCTGACTAAGGCCCTTCACCCCGATCGCTCAGTTTAGATGGGCGGCCAGGTCCAGGAAGAGTCCTGGTGGATCAGAACTTCTTCCATTTATGAATGAATCAGGCCACTGTGTTCACTGGGACCTTCAAAGCAACAGAAATGTTTCTGTACCCTTCCCCAGATTTGTACCTCGAGACAATCCTGTCTCAGAGGTCTACAGACAATTCCTTTGACTTCATGTTTGATTTGTGCTCTGACATGCATTGACAACTGTGGGACCTTATATGTAGACAGGTGTGTGTCCTTCCAAATCATGTCCAATCAAGTAAATTTACTCCAGGTGGACTCCAATTAAGCTGTAGAAACATCTCAAGGATGATCAGTGGAAACAGGATGCACCTGAGCTTAATTACGAGCTTCATGGCAAAGGCTGTGAATACTTATGTACATGATTTCTTAGTTTTTTATTTTTAGTAAATTTGCAAAAATCTAAAAAAAAAAAAAAAGTTTTTTTTTATTTTTTTTTTTATTTCAATTTATTTTCATGTATACAGCACCAAATCATAACAAAGTTGCCTGAAGGTGGTTAACGCAAGTAAGGTCTAACCTTACCAACCCCCACAGCAAGAACAGAGACCAACAGAAATTACAAAACAATTCACAAAATGAATATACAGGAAATGTTGCTGGTGCATAGGACAGGAGGGTTTCAGGAACAGATACCACACCCCTCTCTGGACGGAGCTGCACCTCAAACAGAGAGAAAAGAAAAGAAAAGAATTATGCATGAAAAAGACAACAAATACAGTATAATTTGCCAGCGTTAAGCAACAAGAAAAACAAAAGAAATACTAAAGTGATCGCCGGCCATTAGCCCAAAGCTTCACTAAAAGACCCAGACTTTAGATAAAATTGAAACCGCGGCCCGCTCAGTTTCCTAATGACAATAATTTAAAAGAGTAAAAAGCATGGTAATATACCATGCCAGTATGCTAGCCATACGAAAGGGAAAATAAGTGCGTCTTGAGTCTGGACCTGAAAGTCTCTACAGAATCTGACTGTTTTATTGATGCAGTGAGATCATCCCACAGAACAGGGGCATGATAAGAGAAAGCTCTGTGACCCGCTGACTTCTTATTCACCTTAGGGACACAAAGTAGTCCTGCACCCTGAGAATGCAGAGCCCGGGCAGGTACGTAGAGTTTATTTAGGTCAGCTAAGTAGGGAGG
The DNA here is from genome assembly GCF_902500255.1 of Thalassophryne amazonica. Taxonomy (NCBI): domain Eukaryota; kingdom Metazoa; phylum Chordata; class Actinopteri; order Batrachoidiformes; family Batrachoididae; genus Thalassophryne; species Thalassophryne amazonica. Next base: position 103,146,337 of record NC_047110.1, read on the forward strand.
TGCCAGTCCGTGAACAATTTTATAGGTTAGTAGCAGAACCTTAAAATCTGATCTCACAAGGACAGGAAGCCAGTGAAGGGATGCCAAATGGGTGTAATGTGGTCAAACTTTCTGCTTCCTGTCAAAAGTTTGGCAACAGCATTTTGAACCAATTGGAGAGCCCTAATGCTGGACTGTGGTAAACCAGAAAATAGAACATTGCAGTCATCCAATCTAGAAGAGACAATTGCATGAATCAGGGTCTCAGCATCAGCCATAGACAGGGTGGGATTGTTGTGTGGGCCGCCAGAAGAGGAGGTACTGCTGGCCCACCACCAAAGGGCGCCCTGCCTGAAGTGCGGGCTTCAGGCACGAGAGGGCGCTGCCGCCACGGACACAGCCAGGAGTGACAGCTGTCACTCATTAATTCCTGACAGCTGTCACACATTCTACATCATCGCACTCCATAAAACCCAGACGTCATCTCCACCTCATCGCCGAGATATCGTACTTCATTAGAGGTAATATCCTCAGCCTTTTTGTGGTATTTTGTAAATCAGTTTATTGTGAGTGTTTGCAGGAGTACCGGTCCTTTTTGTGGAGGCTGTGCAAGACGGCACTCTTTTTCCTCTGAGGGATCGCTGTATTGAGTGAGAGGTGGAGGTGGCATTCCCACCGTTGTTGTTACTGGGTGTACACACACCCACATTTGACTGTCTTTGTTCTCGCCAGCAGTACCAGATCCGACAGTCAGGGACGGTGATCACCTGGGAATTCGGGACTTGGCGGCTCAGGTATTCACCAGGTTCTGTGGCGGCGGAAATCGTGTGGTTCCGGCTCTTCTCAGGACAGACGTCTTCTATCCTCGAGCCTGCCCACACGTCACCTTTGTGGATTGACTGTAATTATATTCTGAGATTGTCTGTATGTTCGTTGTGCACATTTCACAACATTAAATTGTTACTTTTTGGCTCATCTATTGGCCGTTCATTTGCGCCCCCTGTTGTGGGTCCGTGTCACTACACTTTCACAACAGGGATGAATCTTTGCAATATTTTGCAGGTGGAAGAAAGCAGTCCTAGTAATATTTCGAATGTGGTGGACAAAGGACAGTGTAGGATCAGTAATAATTACCCCAATGTTCCTCACTTTGTCAGTGTGATGTATGACACACAAACCTAGGCTAAGCATTAACTGGTCAAATTGATGCCGATGTCTCATTGGACCAAGAACCATCATTTCAGTCTTATCAGAGTTTAAATGTAGGAAGTTGCTAGACATCCAGCTTCTCACTGATGCAAGGCAATCATCTAAGGATTTTATGTAGATGAGATTACCAGCAGTTATCGGCATGTATAACTGAGTATCATCAGCATAGCAGTGAAAGGTAGTCACAAAACGCAGCAATATGTGTCCAAGGGGTGCTATATAAAGGGAGAAAAGCAGGGGGCGTAAGACAGACCCCTGTGGAACCCCAAATTTCATGTCACTAAAGCCACTTTCACACTGGCGTATTCACAGAGCTGCTCACTGTGGCGTATCATCTATGCCGAGTTGAGCAGCTCTCCGCCCACTTTAGCAGCTCTATGTCAAGTTTTTGCTCCCTACGCAGTAGTATGTTTGAGGGCTACGCGCATAGGATGGAAGAAATTAAACATGTTTAATTTCTTTCGGCATAGAGCGCTGGACACAGTTTTAAGCAGGTCTGCGCAGCACAGTGTTACTGCATGCAAGTCTGTGCAACACGGCGCTCCTGTACACAACCAAAAACTGAGTGCGTGAATCCAAAGGAATCAGCTGAGAACATGATCATACAGCCCACAGCGCCTGTGTGTGCTCAGAACAGGGAATCAAACCTCAACTGAGAAATCCAGAAACAGAAGGTCGGTTTCTCTCTCTCTCTCTCTCTCTCTCTGATCAAACAATACGCGCTGTGGCTTTAAAATAAAAGCCTCATCGCTGCGATCATCAAACAGTCTGATTGATCAGGTCTGATCAAACCTGAATACGCGCTGTGACTCTTAAAAATAAAAGTGCCGTACCTGCATGTCGGTGCGCTCATCAGATATCCTGATCGATCAGGTCTGTCAAATCAGCGGACCTGATCAGAGCAGCCGGAGCTTTAAAAGTTTAACGAGTCACAGTGCTTCATTCACAGCAGCTTTTACCACAGCCAGACTTAGTAGCATCTGTACACAATGAAAAATGATCCACCAAGACAAAAAATAATAAAATAATAATAAAAATAATAATAACGTTAACTGACTGTCTCTGATGTGTACCACACCGTGCAGTAGAGAACAGAGCGCACTTCCACAGAGGCAGAGAATAGCAGCTTTGGCTACATATGTGGCAATAATGAAACTGTAAAAACCTCCTGATACAGTCCAACAGTCCACTGTTTTCCAAGTGCACTGATGTGTTCCGCACAGGCGGCAGGAGGAAACTAGTTTTAAATAATGGCAAGGTCTACATGCGACTTTGTGCACACATTAAAAAGGGAACACACGCAGCTGCAAGCAGATCTACAAACGCGGAAAAAAGCTGACTATGTGCGCATTTCGGGCATATTTAAATGAAACACAATGCCGCAATACACAGGTCTACGAATACGCCAATGTGAAAGGGGCTTAAGGTTAGAGGTAGTGTTATTGTACAAAACACAGTGAGAACAACTGGTCAGGTATGATGTCAACCATGTAAGGGCACTCCCAGCAATCCCAAAATGATTATCCAGCCTATCGAGTAGAATATGATGATCCACGGTATCAAACGCAGCACTGAGATCTAACAGCACCAGAACTGTAGTGGTGTCCAAATCCATTGCAAGCAGAAGATCATTCACCACTTTAGTGAGAGCCGTCTCTGTGGAATGATATTTTCTAAAAGCAGACTGCAGTGGCTCAAAAAGATTATTCTCAGTAAGGTGGTCCACAAGCTGCCGTAAAACCACTTTTTCCAGAATTTTAGAGCAAAATGATAGATCGGCCTATAGTGTTGTGTGGGCCGCTGAAGAGGAGGTACTGCTGGCCCACCACCACCAGAGGGCGCCCTGCCTGGAGTGCGGGCTCCAGGCACCAGAGGGCGCCGCCGCCTCACGGGAGCAGCCTCGGTGACAGCTGTCACCCATCACCTGAGACAGCTGACGGCAATCATCAGTGGGGTATATCAGCAGGACGGCATCTCCACCTCATTGCCGAGATATCGTTTTACCGGAGAGGTAACGTATTGACGCTAACTGAGTGTAGCTTTTGGATTAAGCTAGTTATTCGGATTACTGTTCCAACGAGAGGTGGAGGTAACTTTCCTGCTGTTCAGAGTCCTGGGTGCAAACGCGCCCCCATCTGACTGTACTTTGTTTTCTCGCCAGCAGTACCAGGTCCGACACGCGGAGGCAGTGGCCACCTGGGAGTTCGGGACTTGGCGGCTCCAGTATACCCGGGGTCCTGTGGCGGAGGAAGCCGTGTGGTACCGGTCTTACCTTGGAGAGGCGTCTCCTATCTTCGAGCCTGCCCACACGACACTTTTGTAAATTGACTGTTGTCCATTTCTGTGATTGGTTGTATTCGTTGTGCACATTCACAACAGTAAAGCGTTGTTATTTGACTTACTCCATTGTCCGTTCATTTGCGCCCCCTGTTGTGGGTCCGTGTTCCTACACTTTCCCAACATATAGTTTTTCAATACAGTAGGGTCAAGATTAGGTTTCTGAAATAATGGTTTAATCACTGCAGATTTAAAACATTTAGGAACAGATCCAGAGGTTAAAGAAAGCTTAATAACTTCCAGAACAGTCAGCCCAAGAGTGGGCCACAGGACCTTAAACAGTTTTGTTGGTATAGGATCAAATAAACAGGTTGTGCTTTTTGTTGACGTTATGAGTTTTGTCAGCATGCCAAGAGAGATACTATTAAATTCTGTAAATCTAGGTAATACCTCAGTAATGACACCCACCTCAATAGTAGGGTGTAGTGGCTGGGTTAAGGCAAGCTGGGACATGTTTAACCTAATGTCTTCAATTTTCTTCTCAAAGTAATCCAGGAAATCTTGTGCTGTAAAAGGAGAGCGAGCTACAGGTGGTTGTCCATGAATAGGTGTTGCCACCGTGTCAAACAAGAACTTTGAGTTATGCTTGTTTTTGTTGATCAAATCAGAGTAATAGGTCCACTTTGTAGCCAGTAATGCATGCTTATAGTCTAAGACAGCGGCACACCACGCAAGGTGAAATACTTCTAATTTTGAACTACACCATTTCCGTTCTAGACCTCTTGCCTTATGCTTGAGGTCACGCAGGTAATCACTGAACTAAGGTGACTGTGTTTTGGGGGAGCATGGTTTTAACACAGGTGGCACAATCATGTCGAGTGTAGTTTTGAGCACTGAGTTTAAACTGTCCACAAGACTGTCTACTGATTGGGTATTTTCCAAATGTGAGGCTAAGACATCAGGCAGTTTAGCTTCAAATTCAGTCTTAGTTGAGAAGTTGATGCATCGCCGTAGTGATATATAAGGTTGTTGTTCCACTAAACATGGCAGCAAAAATGTAAACCTAATAAGTGAGTGATCAGAGACCACCGAAGCAAGAGGCATGATGTCAATATTCGTGACAGCAATACCACATGCAAGACCCAAATCCAGGGTATTTTCACTAATGTGCGTTGAGTCCTGAATGCATTGCTGACATCTGAATGCATCCACAATTTCCATAAATGATTTGCAGAGGGGATCAGAAGGCTTATTTATATGAATGTTAAAGTCACCAATGATCAGAATGTTATCTGCACTAGTTTAGAAGTGAGAGATGAACACACCAAATTCATCTAAGAATTCAGAGTATGGGCCAGGGGGCCTATATACAGTGACAAAGTAATACGGCTGATTTTTATTCTTCTGACTCTGGTAATACGTAGCCTTGTGGGCAGAGTGGAGAATCAGATGCTCAAACGAGTTATATTTGTTACCCCCAATAGCTAATAAGCTTAACCTAGGTTTACAAATAAGAGCAACACCCCTGCCTTGCTTTGCATCACAAGGGATGTGACTATATGTGTGTACCAGTGAGCAGGCCTCATTCAAGGAGACAGCTGTAGGTTTAAGCCAGGTTTCACATAACCCAATCATATCTAAGTGATGATCCATAATTAGATCACTAACCAACAATGATTTTGAGAACAGTCATCAATGGGACCCAGACAAAGGACCTCTGTGGGGTTGACAGTTGGTCAGCCAGCGTCTATCACCTGACTTTGCAGGTGATAGAATCCCCTGTCACTAAAGCCCGGCATTTCAGCCTGGAGATAGGAGTGGAAGTCACCCGTGGGCTTAGAGAACTCACATCAGGTATATCCAAGGGAGAAAACCGATTCACAGTTCGCAGTGGGGATTGTGAACGGGGTACCACAACCAGGCACCAAGCCCTACATGACTTCCTCCACCTAACCACAGTTCGTAAACCGTCCTCCACAGCCGTTGTTTCTAGGCTGATGCTAATGAGCACACTAGCCGGCCCAACACTAAGTGCCTGTAACATCTATCTCCACTGAGCTGAGAAGCTATCCTAGCTTATGGACACGGCTCTCTAAAAGAGCCACCCTATCTGCCAGGATCAGGATTTACGTAAAGTAGTGTACTTTGTGCACCAGAAAATTCAAGTGTATAGCCAAACAAGTGTGAGTGAACCACTAATGAATATGCTAACTACTCCTAAGGTTCATAAAGGAGTAAATTAATGTGCTAAAATTCACAGCAGTTACACTGAAAAAGTAACGGAAGTATTAGACTGGTAGGAACAGTAATAAAAGAAATGGGGGAGGGGAGGAACTCCTAAGACTACCACTCCTAAGGGCCCCTTCGCAAATATGTACAACTCAGGGCAACTCCCGTCGGAACAGCTCATATGAGCGCACCACGAAACATCGCGCTGACGGGCGGGGTGCACAATGCCGGTGCGACAGTTCGTGCATGCGGGAACACAGTGCGATGTGTAACCACATCACACAGCTGCTGTGAAAATAAAATAAATAAAAAAATACATGTCACCCACGGGATTCGAACCCATGCTTTCCAAAAGCTCTGATTGCCAGTCAGAAACTTTACCACTGAGCTACCATTGCTGGCCTGTGAAAGATGTAGGAAACTGCCTGATATCAGGAAGGACATGGACGTATATATAAAAAAATAAAACCACACACCATACATAAACATCGCATTATATTAAATCCCTCTTATCAAGCGGGCAATACAAATATGAGCCATCCGTTCCTCTGTAGCTGACCCATGGTCACAGACATACAGTCATGAAATGACATGAATAAGAAGCAGTTCGCTCGTCTCACATGTCCAATCACGTGTCCAGCCACCCTGCATGCATGTCCTGCCTGACACATGTCAGTGATACATGTTTTTATTTACATCCATGTGATGATAGCAAGCAGACACACGCGCTTCACAGAGGGCAGTTGTTAGTCCATATCCGTCCAAACACAGTACACGTTGTCCAGCTGGGATGTCCAAAAGGACAGATCTCCACAGCCACTTCTGTCGGCAGCCACGCCCCCTGTTTGTTCAGCGCACATTCCAAAGCCACACTCATGGGGCACTTAGACAAATTTCACTGCCAGCACGACAGTGATTGTCAGCTGACTGTTGCTGTGTTAACAGTATGAATGGCCACACATTTTCTAAGTGCCATGCGAGCAGTGTTAGATGTTCGTGCATGTCAGCTGGAATTTGGCCGACACCTGCCACGAGAGGGTTCGATGGGCTTGCACAGCGCACACTCTGTCTTTCAGCCGCTGGTGTGCGCAAAACGTTGTAGCAACAGGTGTACGAGGCGTTGGAAGCAGATACGATTCTACACGTTTTGCATACGATTCCTGCTTCATGCGCACTTATGCACAAATCGACCAAATTCACACTATATGTGAAGAGGCCCTAAGATTTAACACAAGAATAAAGTAATGAGCTAAAATTCACATCTGTTACACTGAAAAACTATCAGAGGTATTAGACTGGTAAAAACAGTAATAAGAGAAAAGGGGGGGGGGGGGTTGACCTAGCTAAGCGCTAGCAAAAGCTACACACTAGCAATTCACAACAGGACTGTAGTTAAATAAGATTCAGAGTAGATACACTTAAAAACCAAAAGAAGTGTTCAACAGAAATAAAAGAAACATATACAACCGTGTAAAGATTGTTAGAGTGTCACAACAGCAAACAATCCGTTGGAAGCAAGTTTATTTTCCGGATGCACTGTGAAAACTTAATAGTTTTGAATGAATATACTGTTTTTTTCAAGTGGAAATGGATTTGGGTGGCTATGATGAATTAGACCTGTGGGTGGTCCTGCAGAAACTCCAGAACTTTTTAAACTCCTGTTCGGGTCTCTCATCAAAGTGGATTCTTATTTGTTTTTTTACTGTATGTTTTCATGTGCAAGCTGCTGCAGACAAATTCTGAGTGTTGATATTTTGAGATTAAAAGAATGAAAAAAATAATTCAGCTGGAGGATTCAAAGTGCTGCTCTGCTCATCAAATTGTTATTCATGCTTCAATAATACAGAAAGAAAGCAGAGAAAGTTCTTCTGAGCTCACCAATCAGCTCGCAATTTCAAACACATGGAAAAATAAAGTATCCATCCACAGTTGATTCTGTCTTGTCAAACAGGTGGGAAACATCAAGTTTATCAAGTTTGCATTCGTTGAAAAGCAGCAGGACATGATCAATGTTTGAATGACAGTATATAAAATACGTGTTCTCTCAGCAACAAACATGCATGTTCTTATTATGTGGATGTTGAATATCTACCTCCTGTGGGTTCACCACCTGCAGAGGGGGCCATGGGGGTCGGGTGCAGAGAGGATTGCGTGGAGGTCGAGGGCTGGTGGCCCGGCGGCCCGGTCCATGCTCACGTGGAATGTCACCTCGCTGGGGGGGGAAGGAGCCTGAGCTTGTGCGGGAGGTTGAGAGATACCGACTAGAGATAGTCGGGCTCACCTCCACTCACAGCTTGGGCTCTGGTACCCAACTCCTGGAGAGGGGCTGGACGCTTCAATTTTCTGCCATTGCCCATGGGGAGAGGCGGAGAGCTGGGGTCGCATTGCTTATTGCTCCCCAGCTCAGTCGCCATGTGTTGGAGTTTATCCAGTGAACGAGAGGGTCGTGTCCCTACGCCTTCGGGTCTGGGACAGGTCTCTCACCGTTGTCTCGGCCTACGGGCCGAGAGGCAGTGCAGAGTACCTGACCTTTTTGGAGTCCCTGGGAGGGGTACTAGATAATGCACCGACTGGCGACTCCATTGTTCTCCTAAGGGATTTCAACACCCACGTGGGCGGCGACAGTAAGACCTGGAGGAGGGTGATTGGGAAGCACGGCCTCCCCGATCTGAACCCGAGTGGTGTTCAGTTGTTGGACTTCTGTGCTAGTCACAGTTTGTCCATCATGAACACCATGTTCGAGCACAAGGGTGTCCATAAGTGCACGTGGCACCAGGACACCCTGAGCCGGATGTCGATGATCGACTTTGTAGTCGTATCATCTGATCTTCGGCTACGTGTCTCGGACACTCGAGTGAAGAGAGGGGCAGAGCTGTCGACCGATCACCACCTGGTGGTGAGTTGGATCAGCTGGGAGGGGAGGAACTGGTCAGACCTGGCAAGCCCAAACATATCGTGAGGGTCTGCTGGGAACAACTGGTGGAACCCTCTGTCAGAGAGGTCTTCAACTCCCACCTCCGGGAGAGCTTCTCCCAGATCCCGGGGGAGGTTGGAGACATGGAGTCCGAGTGGACCATGTTCTCCACCTCCATTGTTGATGCGGCCGCTGGTAGCTGTGGTCTCAAGGTCTCTGGTGCCTGTCGCGGCGGCAATCCCTGAACCCGGTGGTGGACGCCGGAAATAAGGGATGCCGTCAAGCTGAAGAAGGAGTCCTACTTATCTTTGATGGTAGGTGGGACCCCGGAGGCAGATGACAGGTACTGGCAGGCCAAGCGTGCCGCAGCCCGTGTGGTCGCAGAGGCAAAAACTCGGGTCTGGGAGGAGTTCGGGGAGGCCATGGAGAAGGACTATCGGTCGGCCTCGAAGAGATTCTGGGAAACTGTCCGGCGCCTCAGGAGGCAGAAGCAGCTCTCCACCAGCACTGTTTACGGTTCGGGTGGGGAGCTGTTGAAACTGACTGGGGATGTTGTCGGGCGGTGGAAGGAATAAATCAAATCAAATCAATTTTATTTATATAGCGCCAAATCACAACAAACAGTTGCCCCAAGACGCTTTATATTGCAAGGCAAACCAATACAATAATTACGGAAAAACCCCAACGGTCAAAACGACCCCCTGTGAGCAAGCACTTGGCGACAGTGGGAAGGAAAAACTCCCTTTTAACAGGAAGAAACCTCCAGCAGAACCAGGCTCAGGGAGGGGCAGTCTTCTGCTGGGACTGGTTGAGGCTGAGGGAGAGAACCAGGAAAAAGACATGCTGTGGAGGGAAGCAGAGATCAATCACTAATGATTAAATGCAGAGTGGTGCATACAGAGCAAAAAGAGAAACACTCAGTGCATCATGGGAACCCCCCAGCAGTCTAAGTCTATAGCAGCATAACTAAGGGATGGTTCAGGGTCACCTGATCCAGCCCTAACTATAAGCTTTAGCAAAAAGGAAGGTTTTAAGCCTAATCTTAAAACTAGAGAGGGTGTCTGTCTCCCTGATCTGAATATGGAGCTGGTTCCAGAGGAGAGGAGCCTGAAAGCTGAAGGCTCTGCCTCCCATTCTACTCTTACAAACCCTAGGAACTACAAGTAAGCCTGCAGTCTGAGAGCGAAGTGCTCTATTGGGGTGATATGGTACTATGAGGTCCCTAAGATAAGATGGGACCTGATTATTCAAAACCTTACAAGTAAGAAGAAGAATTTTAAATTCTATTCTAGAATTAACAGGAAGCCAATGAAGAGAGGCCAATATAGGTGAGATATGCTCTCTCCTTCTAGTCCCTGTCAGTACTCCAGCTGCAGCGTTTTGAATTAACTGAAGGCTTTTCAGGGAACTTTTAGGACAACCTATAATAATGAATTACAATAGTCCAGCCTAGAGGAAATAAATGCATGAATTAGTTTTTCAGCATCACTCTGAGACAAGACCTTTCTAATTTTAGAGATATTGCGCAAATGCAAAAAAGTAGTCCTACATGACAGTAGTCCTGAAGTAGTCCTGAATGACATATCCTGATCAAAAATGACTCCAAGATTTCTCTACTAGAGGTCAGGATAATGCCATCCAGAGTAAGGATCTGGTTAGACACCATGTTTCTAAGATTTGTGGGGCCATGTACAATAACTTCAGTTTTATCTGAGTTTAAAAGCAGGAAATCAGAGGTCATCCATGTCTTTATGTCTGTAACACAATCCTGCAGTTTAGCTAATTGGTGTGTGTCCTCTGGCTTCATGGATAGATAAAGCTGGGTATCATCTGTGTAACAATGAAAATTTAAGCAATGCTGTCTAATAATACTGCCTAAGGGAAGCATGTATAAAGACTACTTCGAGAATACTTCGACGATCTCCTCAATCCCATCATCACGTCTTCCGAAGAGGAAGCAGAGACTGGGGACTCAGAGGCGGACTCATCCATTACCCAGGCCGAAGTCACAGAGGTGGTTAGAAAGCTCCTCTGTGGCAAGGCTCCTGGGTGGATGAAATCCGCCCTGAGTACCTTACGTTTCTGGATGTTGTGGGACTGTCTTCGCTGACACACCTCTGCAACATCACATGGCGATCGGGGACAGTGCCTCTGGATTGGCAGACCGGGGTGGTGGTCCCTCTGTTTAAGAAGGGGGACCGGAGGGTGTGTTCCAAATATAGGGGGATCACACTCCTCAGCCTCCCCGGTAAGGTCTATTCCAGAGTACTGGAAAGGAGAATTCGACCGATGGTCGAACCTCGGATTCAGGAGGAGCAGTGTGGTTTTCGTCCTGGTCGCGGCACTCTGGACCAGCTCTACACGCTCCATCGGTGCTCGAGGGTTCATGGGAGTTCGCCCAACCAGTCCACATGTGTTTTGTGGATCTGGAGAAGGCGTTCGACCGTGTCCCTCCCGGCACCCTGTGGGGAGTGCTCCGGGAGTACGCTTTCCTTTGCTAAGGGCTATCCGGTCCCTGTACGACCGCAGCAGGAGCTTGGCTCGCATTGCCGGTAGTAAATCAAACCTGTTTCCAGTGCACGTTGGCCTCCGCCAGGGCTGCCCTTTGTCACCGGTTCTGTTCATTATTTTTATGGACAGAATTTCTAGGCGCAGCCAGGGTGTAGAGGGGGTCTGGTTTGGGAACCACAGAATCTCATCTCTGCTGTTTGCGGACGATGTGGTTCTGTTGGCTTCGTCAAATCAGGACCTTCAGCGTGCACTGGGGCGGTTTGCAGCCGAGTGTGAAGCGTCCGGGATGAGAATCAGCACCTCCAAATCCGAGGCCATGGTTCTCGACCGGAAAAAGGTGCTTTGCCCTCTTCAGGTCGGTGGAGTGTCCTTGCCTCAAGTGGAGTTTAACTATCTCGGGGTCTTGTTCACGAGTGAGGGACGAATGGAGCGTGAGCTCGATAGACGGATCGGTGCAGCATCTGCAGTGATGCGGTCGCTGTATCGGACAGTCGTGGTGAAGAGAGAGCTGAGTAGGGGGGCAAAGCTCTCGATTTACCGATCGATCTACGTTCCGATCCTCACCTATGGTCATGAGATTTGGCTCATGACCGAAAGAACGAGATCGCGAGTACAAGCGGCCGAGATGAGTTTCCTCCGCAGGGTGGCTGGGCGCTCCCTTAGAGATAAGGTGAGGAGCTCGGTCACTCGGGAGGAGCTCGGAGTCGAGCCGCTGCTCCTCCACGTCGAAAGGAGTCAGTTGAGGTGGCTCGGGCATCTTTTCCGGATGCCCCCTGGACGCCTCGCAAGAGAGGTGTTCCGGGCACGTCCCATTGGGAGGAGGCCCCGGGGAAGACCTAGGACACGCTGGAGGGACTACATCTCTCAGCTGGCTTGGGAACGCCTTGGGTTTCCCCCGGAGGAGCTGGGGGAGGTGTGTGTGGATTGGGAGGTCAGGGCGGCTTTGCTTGAGCTGCTGCCCCCGCGACCCGACTCCGGATAAAGCGGAAGAAAATGGATGGATGGATGAATATATATATATATATATATATATATATATATATATATATATAAAACAGCCAAGTGGCCTCTGTGTGCGTGTGCATGGCTTCAATCATGCAAAAACTGGGGAGACCTGACAATTGCCATTTGACGTGCAATTTTATCTAACCAATAAATAAATGAATGCTGTGCTGCAATGTACCATGGGAGCTCGGGATTTTGAGGTTTCAAATGTTATTATGGTTCATGTTATTTTAACAGTGTTGCTAATGTAATTGATTTATTGTGTTTTTGTAGCTCAAGTACTTTAGTCAGTTTAGATAAGTCTCATGTTGCTATTACCATGAGTGACCTTAGTTTCATGTTGGTACCATGACTAAAATCTTTAATGGTTTTAATGTCTTTTCAATTTCACTTTATTTTCATTTATATAGAGCCAAATCACAACACAGTTGCCTCAAAGTGCTTCAGACAGGTAAGGTCTAACCTTACCAACCCCCAGAGCAACAGTGGTAAGGAAAAACTCCCTCTAAGGAAGAAACCTCAAGCAGACCAGACTCAAAGGGGTGACCCTCTGCTTGGGCCATGCTACAAACATAAATTACAGAACAATTCACAGAACAATTCACGGACGAATATACAAGAAATGCTATTGGCTGACAGGACAGGAGGATCGCCAACATGAATACAACTCCCATCTCTGGATGGAGCTGCACCTTAAACAGAGAGAAAAAACAGAATAAGGCATCAGAAAGACAAAAATACTGTAAAATTTGCCAGCATTAAACAACAAGAAAAATAGAGAAATACTAAGGTGATCGCCGGCCACTAGCCCTTAACTTCACTAAAAGACCCAGAATTTAGGTAAAGTTGAGGCCGCAGCCGCTCCAATTACTAATAAATGAATTAAAAGAGTAAAAAGCGTAAAACAAAACTGTACCAGTATGCTAGCCATATGAAAGGGAAAATAAGTGCTTCAAATTCTGACGCAGGGAGATCATTCCACAGAACAGGGGCATGATAAGAGAAAGCTCTGTGACCCACAGACTTCTTATTCACCTTAGGGACACAAAGTAGTCCTGCACCCTGAGAAAGTAAAGCCCGGGCTGGTACGTAAGTTTTAATTAGGTCAGCTAGGTAGGGAGGTGCCAGTTCATGAATAATTTTATAGGTTAGTAGCAGAACCTTAAAATCTGATCTCACTGGAATAGAAAGCCAGTGAAGGGATGCTAAAATGGGTGTAATGTGGTCAAACTTTCTGCTTCATGTCAAAAGTATGGCTGCAGCATTTTGAACCAATTGGAGAGCCCTAAAGCTAGACTGCGGTAAACCAGAAAATAGAGCATTGCAGTAGTCCAATCTAGAAGAGATAAATGCATGGATCAGGATCTTAGCATCAGCCATAGACAGGATGGGACGAATCTTCGTTATATTTCGCAGGTGGAAGAAAGCCGTCCTAGTAATATTTCTAATGTGGAGGCCAAACGACACCGAAGGATCAAAAATTACCCCAAAGTTCCTCACTTTGTCAGTGTGATGTATGACACACGAGCAGAGGCTGAGCGTTAACTGGTCAAATTGATGTAGATGTCTCACTGGACCAAGAACCATCATTTCAGTCTTATCAGTGTTATCAAAGTAGGAAGTTTCTAGACATCCAACGTCAGCCATGCAAGGGCACTCCCAGTAATCCCAAAATTAGTTTCCAGCCTATCAAGTAGAATATGATGATCCACTGTATCAAATGCAGCACTGAGATCTAACAGCAACAGAACCGTAGTGGTGTCGGAATGAATTGTAAGCAGAAGATCATTCACCACTTTAGTGAGAGCCATCTCTGTGGAATGATATTTTTAAAAGCAGACTGTAGTGGCTCAAAGAGATTATTCTCAGTAAGATAGTCTACGAGCTGCTGTGACACCACTTTTTCCAGAATTTTAGAGAAAAATGATAGATTTGATATCGGCCGATAGTTTTTCAATACACTAGGGTCAAGATTCGGTTTCTTAAGTAATGGTTTAATCACTGCAGATGTGAAACATTTAGGAACAGATCCAGAAATTAAGGAATGATTAATAATGTCTTCAGCCACTGTCTTTGTTTGTCAAGTTAAAACCGCCTGCTTACAGCAGCTGTACATGCGTGCGTGTTGCTAACTGCTTTCTGGACTCACACCATACCAGCAGGGAGTGCTAAGTCAACTATATATTAAAAGCATGAGTGTGGTGAGTTTTAAGTTTAAGTTTAAGTTTAATGTTCAGGGGAGGTGATGGTCTAGTGGTTAAGCATTGGGCTTGAGACCAGAGGATCCTCGGTTCAAATCCCAGCATGACCAGAAATCCACTAAAGGGTGTTGCGCAAGGTCCTTAATCCCCTAGTTGCTCCCGGTGTGTAGTGGGCACCTGGTATGGCAGCAGCCTGGCATCGGGGTGAATGTGAGGCATTGTTGTGTAAAGCGCTTTATATAAATGCAGTCCATTTATCATTTCAATGTAATCAATCAATCAATCAATTTTTTTATATAGCGCCAAATCACAACAAACAGTTGCCCCAAGGCACTTTATATTGTAAGGCAAGGCCATACAATAATTATTATAATTATGTAAAACCCCAACGGTCAAAACGACCCCCTGTGAGCAAGCACTTGGCTACAGTGGGAAGGAAAAACTCCCTTTTAACAGGAAGAAACCTCCAGCAGAACCAGGCTCAGGGAGGGGCAGTCTTCTGCTGGGACTGGTTGGGGCTGAGGGAGAGAACCAGGAAAAAGACATGCTGTGGAGGGGAGCAAGTACATAGTATAATTGTAAATACGTTAAAAATACATGGACACAAGAAAGTGAAAACACTTATTTCCATTGTGGTCCATTTAAAAATCAAATGACAAAATAGAAGCAGAAATAAAATAATAATGTGTGTATATGATAACAAGAACGTAAACAATTTATAAATACATTAAGACAGTAAAATAACAATAAAAAATACATAATTAACAGGAAATTAAAAAAGCTGTGTTCTTCTTCTAAAAATGGTTGAGGTCTAAGGTTCTAAAAACATTCTGGATGCACACGCCATTCCAACTCATTATACAAGCTTTGCTTAATTTATTACCTCCCTTGAAAAAATGTCAGCTACTTATTTTATAAACACTACCCAATCTAGAGCCTGTGGATCCCCACAGGCAAAACTCTAGTTTGTAATTCTTATTTTTGGTCTAATTTTTTTTTTTTGGTCTAATTTATTCATTTATGTGTTGGTCATGATTTAAAAAACATAACCTGGACATCAGAATACATGCACCGCTTGTTAGTAGTTTGTTCCTCATGAGCGGTATTCCGCAACCACTGTTAAATCAATAAATTACAAACATCAGCTATAACTTCTTAACGAAATGGCACAGAACATGTAGAAGTAACGAATTAAGATGTTCATTGTGTTTACTCAACATTTTCAGTGTGATATGTTTTTTTGTCATGATGTTATTCAGGAAAATACATAGAAATGTTCCTTAAAATTTATCGTTCATCTACCGTGTATGTTTCTTGTCCATTTAGAAGCTAAAAATAAAAATGTTAGCTTGGTATCCTAGTTTTCTATCAACTGGACCATTTGAACAAGTTAAAAACAATACAGCTCAGAAATTCTGGTTAACCTTTCATAAAGCCAATATTCATGAATTCTGTCTAAACTATGATCCAGCACTCAGGTGTCTCAGTTTTAAGGACCTCGGAAACTGAAAAAGACCAAGGGGACGACCTTGATTCGCATGGCTGCAGCAAACAGATGGTTACTTCTGAGAGGCAGAGAAGGACCAGTTGTCTGAGTGGGTGCACGTGCTCCCAGACGTGACCTGACCTCAAGAGCGCTCATCATTCATTTTGACAGGCGAGGTACAAACTTTGTCGACCCAAGGGTCCGATCAGGGTCCCAATTTACAGACCCCATACAACCATTACTGTCAATATTGCCTCAAAATAATTAAATTCCAAAATTGTGCTTTTTTAAGATTTTTTTCTTTGGGCGCTGGTTTGTTACTTCAGGACCACACAAAAGATTTTCACAAATTAAACATGCATCCACTGTAGAATTCTAAACAAGAATTTATTTACATATTTCACATTAACAATATGGCTCTCCACAAAAAAAAAACAAAAAAAAACCCAAAGCTCTTGAGGGAGAAATATTCCAATTAATATTTTTTTAAAAAGTGACAAAATAAATTAAATACTATCCATAATCATTTTATTATAGTGACAAACAAACTTGGCCAGATGGGAACAATGTCTTTCAGTTCCACTAATCATCATCATCCTCGTCTTCGCTGCCCTCATGCTCATCGGAGTATATGGATTTCAAATTCTGCTGGACCTGGGCCAGCACGGCATTCTAGCTTGAAGTGGATGTGGGCACAACCTTTCCTGTTCTACCTTCTTTACATGGCTTCCATTCCTGAATGTCAGCCAGCCCGAGCTTGTTGTCCCAACCTGAGCTGAATGTGGAGTGATCGTTTCCCGTTCCCCCGTCTATAACTGGACTTCCATCTGGATGTCGGCCAGCAGGGAATCCATGGAAGTGGGAACACCCAAACTGAGGGGAGTAACAGGACAGGGGGTGGGGCAAAAAAAAATCCGCCTGCCACAGCTGGAAGGAAAAAAAACTGGACATTTGATTTTTTTTTGTTTGTTTGTTTTTCTCAATAATGATTCAAGGTGAGGCACAGGTTCACTCTTTTATTGGAGATGTGCTCCACATCTCATAGTATTGCAGGGAAGAATATTATTACACACATGATGGAAATTAGGAGCAGTTGTGCTTGAAGTTGCATGGAGCTTGAACCGAAAGCCTATTTGTTCCTGTACTGAAGACAACATTAAAAAGAGTTCTGCTGATTGCTTTTTTTGTGGATTACAGGCTGCAGTTTCCTCCCTGAAGACTACGGCAGGAAGTATTATTAATCCTCTGGGCAGAAAAACGCCTTTAATGATGACGGGTCCGATCGATTCTTGGGCCCCGTGAGGAGCAAGAAGATGAACAGCACATGCCGTGCGCCTCATGGCTCCACTTTTATTTACCCAGAAACTGAAGTTGTCACAAGACTGCAAAGGCTGACTTGAGCTGCATTCATGGGCTGACAGCGTGAAGCAAACCATCAATCAATCAATCAATCAATTTTTTTTATATAGCGCCAAATCACAACAAACAGTTGCCCCAAGGCGCTTTATATTGTAAGGCAAGGCCATACAATAATTATGTAAAACCCCAACGGTCAAAACGACCCCCTGTGAGCAAGCACTTGGCTACAGTGGGAAGGAAAAACTCCCTTTTAACAGGAAGAAACCTCCAGCAGAACCAGGCTCAGGGAGGGGCAGTCTTCTGCTGGGACTGGTTGGGGCTGAGGGAGAGAACCAGGAAAAAGACATGCTGTTCAGTTTTATTTTTGCAAGGGAGGAACAGGACAGTCAAAAATAAAAAAATAAAAAAAATCCACCTACCACAGCTGGAAGGTAAAAAAAACTGGACATTCGATCTTTTGTTTGTTTGTTTTTCTCAACAATGATTCAAGGTGAGGCAGAGGCTCATTCTTTTTGTAGAGATGTGCCCCACATCTGATAGTGTTGCAGGGAAGAATATTATCACACACATGATGGAAATTAGGAGCAGGTGTGCTTGAAGTTGCATGGAGCTTGAACTAATTGTCATTTTCTTTCATTTCTGAAACCTGGTACAGGGGTCACCAAGTCACCACTGCTTGTGATCACGCAAATTATTGTTTATCTAATTATTACTGCAGTATTGTGTCAGATCATCCCCTACTACTGAGGTCTACTGATGCAGTTGTCAGTCATTCTAATAGGGATTTTGCATTTTTTTGTTTTGTTTTTTTAAGTGAATGAAATTACAGCGCGACTGCCTCACCTGCATCGATGCTCCTTCGACTCGTGCCACGTAGGCGACGCGGTCGAGCACAGTGACGGTAACAGGAACAGCAACAAAGAAGCCACTAAGAAATGCCCGAACATACCGCCGTCCTGCTTGCTGCGCCATCACCTGGACACAAAACAACAACAAAGGATTCAAAGATTCAAAAGAATTTTATTGTCATATGCACAAAGGAACATGTTCCCTGCACAATGAAATGTGTTTACTGCATTTAACCCATCCTAATTGCCAGTTAGGAGCAGAAGTCGCCTTTAGGCGCCCGTGGACCAGCTCCAGATGTATATCCTGCCTTAGGTCAACAGCAGGGCTGAGCAAACCATGACCGGCCTCATGACGACAGACGACACACACATAACACACAACACACATAAGCCGGCCCGGTACATGAACACATATAAAAAGCACACACAAGGTAAAACTTGGGAAAGAAAAACCTTCATTGCTGCTGCATTGAATCATGCAGCAGCAATGCAGGAAAAAACCCATCAGCACAATGAACAATGATCACACACAACAGGACGAGAGACGACGACCGAGATTTGTAAGAGTCCAGTTATCAGACAGAACACCCGGAGGCCACCTTTAGGCGCCATCAACGGCCTTGTTCGTCCATTCTGGAGGGAGGAGGGGCCCAGCACTGAACAGTCCACTGTCCACAGTCAACATCAGAGCTGGAGAAGACCAGGGGAGTGAGGCATAAGCGTTGTTCTTCTCCAGGAGGTTTTTATCACAGCGGCCTTGAAGTGCAGCTGTGTTTTGCGAAGCCGAATGAAAATCCAGATTAGCAGACGCCTGAAAGATTCCACAGTCTGAGAGGCTTTCAGTCTGAGTGGCTTTCAATACATCTGAATTAGGAGAGGAGATGTGGTCATTACTGACAATCAATGCGATTTTCCAGTGCAGCCATTCTTCCGGAGATGGTATCCAACGCGCGGTTAACACCCGCCGACTGAGCTGACACTGCCCTTCCAATTGAATCAATCATGTGGGGCAACCTGGACGGGCCAATTATTGCCGCTTCCACTTTCTTAATTTTCCGTTAAACCAGCACTATAACCCGCTCCACACAGCAGGAAGCTGGTCACCACCATGCCAAATATATACACATCTTCGACGTCCTCCACAGACAGCATGTAAAGGCACATGACCTGCCTCCAACTGTTCATCACGTAACCCATCACGTGTCCCGGCAGGACAGGTCGGGTCCTCCACTCCCGAGTGTCTTGTAGAAAAAATAGTGTCAACTGCGTTCAGAGACCACTTTAACAGATCCATTTTGCTGTTTCCAGAAGAACAAAGCTGGCAGCCTCACAGACAACACACCACAGAAGCAGGAAAGATAAGGAGGGAGGGAGAAGAGAAAAATACGACCGTCTCGGCCGAGAGCAAGGAGGCAAAAAAACAACAAACCAACATCAGATAAAAGCGACTCCAGCTAAGGTCATGTGGGTCAAAGATCAAAATTAAAGTTTTTCAGTCCACACACAACACATATATGGAGACAAGTTCTGGAAAATCAATCATTGGGGTCAAGGTCATGGCTGCCTGTCAGTTTGTTGACCATGGTCATGATTTCCGTCAAACTTGGGATGAAAATAAAGTTTGGCTCCAAAAATCACTGTTAAAAATTGTCATTGGGGCAAAGGTCAAGGTCAAGGAGTTTTACCTTTTTCCCCAATTTGGAAGAAAAGTGGCAGACACTTAAGTGGACTTTAAAACTGGCCTAGCAAGGTCACCCAGAGGTCAATCATATGGGAGATGGTAAGGGTCACGAGGGTCAAGTGTCAGACTGCTGCAGACTTAGCTGTTACAGCCTTCACGCCCACAGGTACTATGACCTTGTTTTTTTTTTTTTCAATGTGCAAGACATTTTTTTTTTTTTTTGATTAACTACCAGTGTTGCAGACCGAACGGTCCCACCAAAAATCGGTCCGCCCTGCCTTCACTGCGCATGTGTCATCAGCCACGGTTCACTTATTAACACCTCATTTCTGCTTAAAACTGCCTCCAGTCATGATCTATTTCAGCGACTGATATCTGATGTTTTTGTACAACAATCATTTCCACATAAATTCAGCATTATTTCATCAAAAAGACAGAGGAAGCAATCAGAGGACGGCAGCTACACAAGTTGCTAGCTGATGCGTTCAATGTGCGTCCGTCATTTCAAAGTGTCACAGAGTAACGCCTCGTTTATGCTTAAAACGGCCTCGTTTATGCTTTACACTGACTTTAGAATGAGGTTTTACTTTGTCATCTGATGGTTAATAATTACATTATTCCCTTTGATTGCTTTGGGTGTAGAGACTCAGTCTCAGACAATCTGCTGTGGTTCCAAATGACGCATGCACAGTGGAGGCAGGGCGGACGCATTTTTAGTGGGGGACCGTTCGGTCTGCGACACCGGCTGTGGTGTGGTTTCTTTGTGTGTATTTTCTATTGCTGTGGCCCCTATCGACCACACACACACACAAACCCACATGCAGCACTCTACAGTCTGACACAATGACATTTTTACATAAACTGCCCTTTGCTGACAGAGTGACCTGTTCACCCAGTCAAACTCTGCACTTCTACAAAGGCGCCACACGCACTTTGCTGCAGCCTCCACAAATAAAGCAGAGCGTTCCTGGCCTCAGTGTATGTTACGTTCTATTAACCACTGTGATCTGCCTCCGCTGGGTTTTGTAAGACATCAGTTACCCACCATGTGCTGGAGGGAGGAAAACTCCAGCAGTGGAGCAGAAAAATCTGTTCTAGCATAAAAATCCATCCTGACACGAACATATTGCCATTACGCTTCCGTGCAGCCCGCTGCATAATTTCCTTCTCGGAGAACAACTGTATCAGACAAAGCTTGGCGTGGAGCTTCAAGGTTTCCGCTGGGTTTTTACAGTCGGCTCGTTTCTGCGCTGACACCTCCCGCGCCCTGCAGCGGCTCACATTAGAACGACCTTGCTTCCTGTAGTTTCTTGTCGGCACATTTAAGCGATGTGGCTGACGCAGCAGGCGCCACATCAAAGCCAGAGTGAAATGAAAAATTACTTTCTCACCTTGTTAGCCAACTGTCCAGAACGTGATGTACGGCTTTATTAAGAGGTGTGGGGGGAGAGATACGGCATGTTTTTCTTCCTTTGGATTTATCCATTTAAAGCCACCTATGCCAACAGAGGTGCTTTATAACCATATTAAATTCACATCACTGCAGTCGGGCAAAACTCTTGCATCACCACAATGTCACTTAGGGAACCCGTGTGAACTTGTTCTGAACTTAACAGTAAGATTGCACTGACTATTATTTTCTTGTATACATTCAGGCCTGTAAGTATTTGGACACTGCTGCAATTTTTTTTTTTTTTTTTTAAGTTGCCCGTGTATACCACCACAAATAAGTGAAAATAAATATAATAAAGATATGCTTGGAGTGTAGACTTTCTGCTTTAATTCAAAAGAAAAGAAAAATGTGTTATTGACAGATGAGGCATTAGTCATTTCATTCAGAGCCCATAAGTACAAGCTAACATAACTCTAAATATAAGGATTCAATTGCCACTTTATCAGTTTTCTTTGTAGATATAAGGGGATGATACATGACATACACATTGGCCTTAATTTACATCAATCATTAAGAAATTGGCACAATATTGAACTCCGTTAAAAATTTTTGTTTCTGGCAAAGGTCAAGATAAAGTGATTGCGTCATTGTCCAAATACTTATGGACCAGACTGTATGTATCCTCACCTCTTGACTGAACCTTTGCACTGGCATCTTACTTCATCCAACACACTTTTTCAGATGGTCAAAAACCCGTGGTGGGCACAGCTCAGCTAACAGCTAATTAATGAGGCTAATGTTTTTCCATTAGCAGATTAGCTAGCAAACCAATTAGCTTCCACTAAATTTAGTTCTACCAATTTTAACTCAGCTAAATTCTTAAATAAAGTTTAACAGTCAAAAACACTTGTAAATCCTAAAAATCTTACGATGTTCCTCATGGAGCTTATACACAAATCCAATACCTGAAATGGAAACACCATGCAAAGGCAAGAAGAGTCACCGCAAAAAGACAGAAGAGTAGGAGACCAAGCCAGAATAATTGCATTCATTTTATTATTAAAATTATTTTATTTTTACACATTAAACAGATTTTAAATATATTTATTCGTTTTTAAGGAACTGTCTATGCATTTACACATTATACAGCCTTTGTAAACATCTTAAACATATATAAACTATTTATTCTTTCACACATTTTACACCCTTTTCAAACATGTTTTTAAAAAGCTTTCTATTCTTACCTTTTGTCATATTTTAAACATCATTTTTTAACATTTAAACATTTTTAAATGTCTTTTGACATAACTAACACATTTTAACATAAATAATATTAATTAAACTGTTATACATATTTAGTCTCTCATCTATTTAGTCTCTTGTTTAGTGTGAGAAAGGAGTCTTTGATGAGCACATGCTGCTGATGCGGGGATGGACTGTGGAGAGGAGAAAATGAAGATCATCCTCTACTTTCTTCTTTTTTGGGTTGCCCCAAACTCTGTCTTCTCACACCTCACAGTTTGAAAACCACTGTGTTAGATAATGTATCTTATTTAAAGTGTTTGACGTGCTTATTTCTAGATTTAACAAACTTAATTCAAGACATCTTGTCAGGTGAAGTTATCTGTCCATTCAGCAAGATAATTTCCCTCAGATTTAGTGTTTTTATCTTGTTTTTAGACACCCCTTTTTTGCTGTGTACTGTTTGCCAGGAAGCACATGACTAATTACATTTGTAGAAGCCTAAAGTGTGTTGCCCAGGGTGTCTTGGGAGTCTCCTACTGGACAGGGGTAACAGCGCTGTGAGGGTCATGTTTTTTTACTTCTCCAGTGCCTTCAACACCATCCAGCCCCTGCTACTGAGAGACAAGCTCATGGAGATGGAGGTGGACACTCATCTGGTCACCTGGATCACTGATTATCTAACTGGAAGACCACAATACGTCACACTCAGTAACTGCACCTCGGACACAGTGATCAGCAGCACTGGAGCACCACAAGGAACTGTGCTCTCTCCAGTTCTGTTCACTCTGTACACATCAGACTTCAATTACAACTCGGAGTCGTGCCACATGCAGACGTTTTCGGACAACACTGCTATTGTGGGATGTGTGCGAGAGGGACAGGAAAGAGAGTACAGGGACCTGATACAGGACTTTGTGGAGTGGTGCAAATCAAACCACCTGCAGCTGAACATTGCCAAAACAAAGGAGATGGTAGCGGACTTCAGAAGGTCCGGGCCCACTCTGCAGCCAGTCTCCATTGAGGGGGTCGATGTGGAGGTGGTCCAGACTTACAAATACCTGGGGACACTTATGGACGATAGGTTGGATTGGTCAGCCAATACTGACACCCTCTACAGGAAGGGACAGAGCAGACTGTACTTCCTGAGGAGGTTAGGGCCCTTCAGGATCTGCCATAAACTCTTGCAAATGTTCTACCAGTCTGTGGTAGCCAGAGTCCTCTTCTCTGCGGTGGTCTGCTGGGGGAGCAGCATGAAGAGGAGGGACGCCAGGCAACTGGACAGGCTGGTGAGGAAAGCTGGTTTAGTGCTGGGAACAGAGCTGGAGACACTAACATCAGTGGCAGAGAGAAGGACCCTCAGTAAACTGCTGGCCATCATGGACAATGTTGAGCACCCTCTGCACAGCGCCATCATCAGGCAGAGGAGCTCATTCAGCGGCAGACTGCTGTCCCAGTCCTGCCACATGGACAGATTCAGGAAGTCTTTTGTCCCTCAGGCCATCAGACTGTTCAACTCTTCCCATCTCAGTAAGAAATAATCCTGTGACACATCTGTTTGACCTTTTATTGCTTTCTTTTGCACTACCAACACTGTTTACACTGCTTACTTCTTTGCACAACCTACACTGTTCACATTGTTTACTGTTTACATCTGTGCTACCTCCTCACTACTGCACTACTACATTTACTCCTCCGTCATATTCTCTGAGACTGGATGCTGCACTTGCACACAAATTTTATTTTTATTTTTAGTTAGTAGCTTTTATTGATTAGTCTATTTTTCTTTTATTTACTTAACCCTATTTTGTGTGTCTGGTGCAATGTGTGTGTCTTGTCTAATGTGCAAGCTGCTGGATGCCTTGAATTTCCCTCTGGGATCAATAAAGTATCTATCTATCTATCTACATGAACAGTCACTCAGATTCTGAGAGGCTCCCCCTCCAGACAGATTTACTATCATACTGATTGTATTTCATGGTGATTATTGTAAATGAAGTCCAAGACATATTCAAATGATCATTCCCCTGACTTGTCTAAATGATTAAGGTGATATTTTATAAAACTTCAATTAAAGCTGAAAGTTGGCACGACAAACACATGTTGATTGTTTCATTTTAAGTCCATTGTGGAGGTCTACACAGGCAAAATGACAAAAACCGTTGCAGTCCAATTATTGATGGACCTGATTGTCAAGGGGATGATCGCGCCCTGTTACTTTATCATAACAGCAAAGAAACAAATGTTTGAGAGCATCAGAAGTGCTTTTAACAAAAGATATAAAACCAAAGCCAATGTCACTGTTTTAATGGTTCACAATGTTATCAAGAAGTTTCAAAGTCATAAAGGTGACATCATGCTTCCACAGCGTGGTGGTTAACAAAACTCAGCAACAGAAGGTTGGTCCCGTTTGTGTTGTGAAAAACCAAACGCGCAAGATATCTAGAGTGCTGCATAATGCACAGGCTCAATCTGGGGTGACTGTTTTCTGTCCAAAACAAATGGTGTGTGCACACACTATAAAAAAAGAAGGACTCCCTGGGCAAAAGTCTAACCACATTTCAAAGTCACATCAGTGTCATATCGTGATGTGGTTACAACATCAGAAAAGAGACACTGAAGCGACATTGATATTATGTTCACCAATGTCCCAATGTAATACAACATCAACAACAAAAAAAGTTGATACAACTTTGCTGTGCCCACTGTGATTGTGCTACAATAACTGAAAATTATTTTCAACAAGAGCAAACAGAGATTTCTGACGTCTGACAATCGGATCTGGATCACTTCGAAAATTTAATGGGTTCTTCCTTGGCCTAATATCTATCTGTGGTTCAAATTTGGTGAGAATCCGTGAAGTAGTTTTGAAGTAATCCTTCAAAGCCTATATAAAAGGGAAATCTTGATCCAGAATCCGGATCCAGATCACCTCAAAAATTTAATGGGTTCTTCCTTGGCCTAATATCTATCTGTGGTGAAAACTTCGTCAAAATCTGTGCAGTAATTTTGACGTAATCCTACTAACAGTAATCCTTCAAAGCCTATATAAAGTGAAACTTGATCCAGAGTCCGGATCACCTCCAAAATTTAATGGCTTTTTCCTTGGCCTAATATGTAACTGTGGTGAAATTTTGTCAAAATCTGTGCTGTAGTTTTGACGTAATCCTGCTAACAGTAATCTTTCAAAGCCTATATAAAGTGAAACTTGATCCAGAGTCCAGATCACCTCCAAAATGTAATGGGTTCTTCCTTGGCCTAATATGTAACTGTGGTGAAAATTTCGTCAAAATCTGTGCAGTAGTTTTGACGTAATCCTGCTAATAGACAGACAAATAAACACCGGTCACTTTATTACATCCTTGGCAGATGTAAATATCTCAGTGTCCAAAATTTCTAAGTTGATTATGCAGTAGTTTTTAACAGAGTTACTGGTAGAAATTAGCAGAAACCCTCACTGACTGATTCCATTATTATTCTAATTGCAAAAAGATAATGGGTTATTTTGCATTTATTTCAGAAGCTATTCTGATTCATGTAAATGAAAACCAGGGGTGCCAAAATTTTGACCAGGAGTGTACAATGACAGCACTCCAGAGGTGTTACCACACCAATTAATGTCAGAACAGCTGCTCACACTGAAGTCAATGTAGGTGGATTTGAACTAAGTGTCCTCAGCGGCAGTTTGCTCCACTGCTCTTTTCAAGTGTGATCTCACAACCGTTCAAGTTTGAATGTGGAACACAGCCCTGGTTTATATAATAGGCTAAGTTGTGTTAAAGAAAGTGGGACAAATGTTTCTCTTTCATCTCCCACACTGCACATTTAAGGAATATCCTGTTGTGTCTAATGATTTGTGGACGTTCATGATGGTTATACGGTCGCAAATTGAGCTTTACCAGTGATGCGTTAGCGGAGCCGGTAAGAAGGAGTTTTACGGTAAAACGGATATTTGCGACCATATCACGGCATGAACGTACGCAAATCATCAGACACATGGGTTATTCCCATTCTAATCCAATTCCATCGTTTCCACGGTTTATTTTTCTGTAGGTAATTCGGTCGGCGAGGCTTACCGTGAGGCAGCGTCGCTCCAACAGCAGTCAGGGCGCAGACTGAAAATCCATCAAATGTGAAATGGTAATTCTGTATCAGAATCCACATCAATACTTTCGTATGGTAGCTTAAATTCACCCATATCGATAGCGGTGGCATGCGACTTTCTCTCACTCTCAGCTAACAGCTAGCAGCGCGCACGGCCGGTGTTCTGTCGAATTGTGCGTCTCATCGCATAAATTGACAATTCCACATCCAGACAATACAGCGCATGCGTACACAGCTGCATCCTCCAAGACAGGAATGATATTCGAAAGGAATGACATCTCGTCAGAACACCAGTCAGAGTGTGGAGTAATACATCCAAATGTGAAATGGTCGAATATTTTGCCACCATTACCCGATATTATACAGTCTGAAATCTCACACGATTATCCATTCAGATTTACAGAAAAAATACAATTGGATTAGAATTATTGTTTTAGGGATCAAACCAGTGATGCACCAGTCACAGTATCTGAAGTGAAAAATCCAGTGAAGTCTACTGAATTAAGCAGGACAACCTCAAGAAACACAAGCTCCTCTCACTCAGTGACGTGGTCTGAGCGGCACAGTTTCTTTGCGATTGTGGTACTACAGTATCAGCAGCGAGCCGCCCCGCTGTTGTTTATGACGTGGTGACAACTGCTCTCCAGCACATTAAAGAGAACTCCACTGGGAGAACAGCCTTTATCAAATCTGCAGAGAAGACATTAATATAGTCAACACAGTGACAAATGGCTTAATGCAGCAAATGTCGCACTACACTGCTATTTACAACGCCGCCCAATATACAGAAACGGTGGTAATGGAGTCGACAGGTTATCATAAACAC
Source organism: Thalassophryne amazonica (assembly GCF_902500255.1). Classification (NCBI taxonomy): domain Eukaryota; kingdom Metazoa; phylum Chordata; class Actinopteri; order Batrachoidiformes; family Batrachoididae; genus Thalassophryne; species Thalassophryne amazonica. The sequence continues at coordinate 103,173,601 of NC_047110.1, forward strand.
TTATTGGTGGTTATTAGATGGCACCAGTTGTAGAATAACAGTTCCTTCTTTGACATACCGCTATATAAAAAAATGAACTGATGTCAAAGAACAGTGCAAAGGACTAGCATGATGCAGAGGCCTCAACTCTTAAAGCAGCTTCTCCCATGAGTTCAACAAACCCAATTCTGCTGACCATTTCCAATTTATTCAGATGAACTCGATACGGAAGGTATAAAATATGAAATCCACTCAGCAGAGAGCCCAAAGTAGACCTCACTTCAGCATATCAGACACCATCAGCTGAAGACACTGTGGCGTGCTTTTGTTCCGATTGCCAGAATTGAATTTCGGGGTCTGTGGGCTGCACTCTAAGATGTGACTAATGTCGGCATTCCAAAGCTTTTCCAGACAGATAAATCCATGGGGGAGGAAACAGAAAGACAGCAGGAACTGTGATTACAGATGCCTGCTGTGAAATTTCCCCCGGACAACTTCCACTTCTGCATCCACAGCAGTTCTCTTCTTTGTCAGGGAAGCAGACGGGGAGCCAGATACAAACCCTGACCCACAAAGTTTAAAAAATAATTTGGAACAAGTGCTGGGTTTGCAACTGTCTTGGATTAAGACTAAGATACAGGCTTTCAATGACTTCCTGGACCCGGCCATCAGACGCATGTGTGTGTGTTAAACTTGTAGAGACATTCACTTATCTCAGCAGTAACATTCATGTCTCTGGGTCTTCACCCTTTGAGATTAAGAAACACTTGGGAAGAGCTTACAGAGTCATGAGGTCAGTGGACAGAGATGCCTGCAGAAGGTCCATGTCTTTAAGAGCCTGATGCTTCCTGTCTTAATGTGGAACATCTTTCGTAAGAGGTCTGTTTGGGGAATTTTTGGTTACTGCTGGATTGACTTGTTTCAAACGAATGCATACTTAGGGAGACTCAGATGAAGCGTAGCACTTTCAGATTCAGACAACTTTATTGATCCCCAAAAGGCCAATTCATTTCATACCCAATTACCTCAAACAACTATACAGCAAATAATCCACAATTATGACTAGTTGAATGTAATAATGACACACATCAGAATTAAAACAACCGCACATATACGAGGTCTATTAGAAAAGTATCCGACCTTATTATTTTTTTCAAAAACCATATAGATTTGAATCACGTGTGATTGCGTCAGCCAAGCTTGAACCTTCGTGCGCATGCGTGAGTTTTTTCATGCCTGTCGGTTGCATCATTCGCCTGTGAGTAGGCTTTGAGTGAGGAGTGGTCCACCCCTCTCGTCGTTTTTTTCATTGCTTAGGAATGGCTCAGAGACTGCCACTTTGCTTGATCAAAATTTTTTCAGAAACTGTGAGGGACATCAAAGTGGACACCATTCGAGAAATTCAGATGGTTTTTGGTGAAAAATGTTATGGGCTTCAAAGAGATTACGGAGTGTTACTGTCGCTTTAAGGACAACCCAGAGCAACTGGTGGTGCGCCGCGCTCCGAAGCCGCCATCGACAGGCTAAGGGACCATTTCATTTCTAAACGGATGGCTGTATGGATCCGTGACCATCATGTGCAATTTATCTGGTTATCACAAGAACTGGACATCAACCATTTTCCAGCAGATTTCACTTTTAACAAGAGATTTTGTCATGGAAAGCCGAGCGGAGGCTTCGCGCGTCACGATGGATTCACTACTGGAGCGAGACAAAACCACCTCCGTTTTGGTCTCACAGGACGGCTTTGAGATGGCGTTCAGACAGCTGTCTGTGCTTTTTCCATCGAGTGATTATCCGAGAAATTGTGGATGTGCCTGAACATGCCAGAACATGTCCTGTGAGGCTTCATCACGGCGTTGCTTTGCGCCATGCGTCACCGCCGCGACGCGCGAAGCCTCCGCTCCTCTTTCCATGAAAAAAACTCCTATAACAGTGGAATGTGCCATTAATTTGCAAACTGGTCGCTGTGTTTTATCCGGGATGTCATCTGGCTAGCACAGGAATTGTGAAAAGACATGGACATCAGCACTTTTTCGGCCATCCGTTTAGAAATGAAATGGTCGCTCAGCCTGTCGATGGCGGCTTCGGAGCGCGGCGCACCACCAGTCGCTCTGGGCCATCCTTAAAGCGACAGTAACACTCCGTAATCTCTTTGAAGCCCATAAAAGTTTCACCAAAAACCATCTGAATTTCTCGAATGGTGTCCACTTTGATGTCCCTCACAGTTTCTGAAAAAAGTTTGATCAAGCAAAGCGGCAGTCTCTGAGCCATTCCTAAACAATGAAAAAAACAACGAGGGGGTGGACCACTCCTCACTCAAAGCCTGCTCACAGGCGAATGACGCAACCGACAGGCGTGAAAAACTCATGCATGTGCACGAAGGTTCAAGCCTGGCTGATGCAATCACACATGATTCAAATCCATATGGTTTTTGAAAAAAATAATAAGGTCAGATACTTTTCTAATAGACCTCGTACATTTGATTGTTTATGTACGCTAAACTTTGAAACAGTCCGTCATCCGAATTGAGGCAATGTGAGTGCGGGGGGGGGGAACAGCAACACATGATCGCACAGCCAGCTTGGGGGAACGGAGGATAGATAAGAAGGGGAAGCCAAATGTCTTCACCAAGGCCATAGATCCTTCTGGGGGAAGAGCAGGGCTGACCTTCAGGAGCCACTAAGGCTGCCATGTTGATGTTAGGCGGAGAGATACAGAATTCCATTTACTTGACCTCTGACCATCTAGAGTCCAAATTTATGAAGAATATTCTCCAGTCCTCAACAACACATTCATTTGCAATGCAGCAATATGCTCCAAGATGGTATCCATTTTGCGTTTGAGTTCAAGAGTTAAAGCAGTCTGAGATTGCATTGGCTTGCCAAACTCATTAATCATGACGGACAGATGAGGGGATGAGATTTTGGTAGCAGCCGTCTTGCTAATATTCCTGTAGGTCAGGGCAGCGCACAAACCAATCAGCGCCAAACCTCCCACCATAAAAGCGAATAGAAATAAATCCCCAACGTCTTCCACAAAGAGTGGAGCCAAGCATGCCACGCTCCATTTCTCTCAGGTGTCGAGAGCATAGCCCGCTGGGTAGGTTCCATCAGGGCACGCAGGGTCCCCCAGCCCTGATTTCCTTGTCCAAAAAAAAGGTGTCAATAGCGTTGAGAGACCATCTGATCAATTCCATGGTTAATCCAAATCTTAATTTGAAGAATTCACAGTCTGGTGAAGCTGGGACTTTGAAAGTCAGAGCAGAAAGGGGAGGAATGCGACCGCCCTTGCCAGAGTCCCAAGCTTGAGTGCATTGTGCGGTTATGACATTTTGGTCATGTGGCACGTTTCTGTGACAATGGATCTAACATGCAAGTGCCTCAGTGTAGGAGAGGCAGGCTTGATGGCCGAAGAGTAGTCTCTGGTCCACATGAGGACAGAAGCTGCTGTAGGCTGCAGATAGAAGTCTGACTCTGGGAGTTAAAGAGGCCATCCATTATTATTACTGGAATGAGATCTGCAATAAAATTACAATTTTCAATTTCAATTCAATTCAATTTTACCAATTTTTGAATTAACCAAGTTAATTCAAAAATTAACTTGGTTCTTTCCAGTACCCCGCCCCTTAAAATTTCATTCAAATTGTTAATGGCCTGGGATGGTTGCTTGGCAATAGTACACAAGGTCAAAACTACAAAATGTCAAGGTCCCAAATCCACAAGACATCCCCGAATGCCCTGCCGTCAGTAAAATTATGTGACCACCATCAATCTGCATCTGGGTTGAGTAAAATTCACCTTTTACAGTGGCTTCATATAAGTCACTCTCTTCACCATACAGAAGATGGGAAACTGTAAAAGGATGCAGGAAACAAGAAAAAAATACCATTGAGAAATAAACTGTCCTTTAAAGCTGGGCATAACTACTGCTTTCATGTTGGGAAGATTGTAAAAGGTCAGGGCAGGAAATGTCAGCCTCATCAAGACCAAAAGTTCTCCTTAAGGCAGGTGCCTTAATAAATAGGTGGGCACAGAAATGGACTTTTTCTTTCAATATCTGAGTGACTTTTTCCAAGGATTACTTATAATTACCAGCAGGGAAGTGTCAGTCCTGGTCTCTGAAAAGTTGGTATTCTGTGCTCTGCCCTGATCAGACTTCACCTCTTCCGCCTACACTCAGACAAGGGCTCATGAACTTATTTCTCTCTCTTACTTGACTGCAAATGTGGGTGTAGTCGAGTTTTCGACAGTGACTTGTGCCTCAGGGGGAACTGAGCATGCTGCTCAGAGTGGACTGACACCATCAGGAGAGGTCGTAGTGGTTTTGAACATGTTCAGAATTTTCAGTAATTTGGTCAAACTCAAAACTAACACCACTTAAGTATTAGCTTGGGTAGCTCGGGGTAAGATCGCCACATCCAATCACCCAGTTTTCATCCACTAAGTTTGCCCAGAATGTACACCAAGCTGTCTGCAGTCATGCAGAGTTGTGCTAAGTGTACCCCGACTTGTGCCGGGTTCACTCAGACGTCTTTGTGAGTTGTGCCTGGTAACTACTCGAGAAAGCCTGGCTCCAAACTAGGCCAAGTGTACAGCTTGCTCTTTAATGAAGTCCATGCTCTGACGAAGCGCAGCCATATTACTCCCTCCTTGCAAAGTGTTGATACACATTAAGTCAATTTACGCTGTCGATTATGCCAATTATGTTGATGCATCAACAGAGTCCTATACAAGATACAAATGAAGACAGAGATCTGTAGGCTGCAGCATAACTTCACCCATCACCCTGCTGCAATTTCTGAAAAGAGACCATTTCTTTTGGTGAAAGTGGAAGAGGATGTACATTTTTGTGTACATCTTTCAGATTTTCATACATAACATAAAAGAAAGGTAACCTGAGTAAACACAAAATACAGTTTTTGATTAAATGCATTTACTGAAGCAGAAACATTACCCAGTACAAAGCCACTCTGCGTAAAATGTGTGCAAACACCCAGTGCACATCTGTGCTGTATCTGCTGTGGCGACCCTGAACAACTGGGGGGCAGATGAATCACAAAACAACAAACGTTATCCAGCACACAAATGGGTAAAACATGGGCTGCATTTTGTTGAGAAAATATTATTAAATGTAGTTTTATCAGTCATCAGTATGAGACAAATGCCGTAGCTTGTAGGTGTAACAGCATTATCTACACCAAAGCTCTGGAGACATTTACCACCATCCACATGTTAAAAATAAATAAAGAAAGAAAGAAAAATGAAACTTGATTTGATTTCAGGGAGTGCCAGTTGGTCTGACTTTGCATATGGTAATTAAATAAAATAAGTCATTTGCCAACTCTTCTCTTTTGCCTGATCACTGAATATTTATTCATGTCCACACTGCCGAGTGAACACTGTAACGGCAGCCATGACATGCTCACTGAGCCAAAACTAAGGTGATTACTGGATGGGTTTCAGTGTTGACTGTCAGCAAGCAGGATCCAGGTCCACTGCCCAGGACACAAATGGGATTTGTCTCTCATGCAGAACATCAATCATGGCTCTTTGGGCTTTGGACAGCAGGAAAAGCATTACAACCATCCCTGCTTCAGCTCACCTTGGAGGACCAATAGGTAGTTTTGTGCTGGGGGAGGTGGTATTAGCCCAGACCACCACTCGACAGCACAAATGCAGGCTGAAAGCATCTCCACAGACTTGAACTCCCAACAGAAGCAAAGCTGAGCCCACCGCTAATGACTTTCTCCCATAGCAAACAAAGCAAGCAAAGCAAACACCAGGTTTGCGGATGGACTTCTCAACAAATGTCAGAACAAAATCATGAATAAAATTTCTATATTAATGGCAGGACCCTTCTGACTTTTACTAACTGGTAACCTAACCTTTGGCATCCTTGGAAACAACTTTGTGCCAACTGATTCATGCCTTAAACCTCCTGTCCACATGCGTCTGGTTCAGTTGCAGTTGGGTTTCCAATCAAAAAAAAAAAAAAAAAAAAAATTGCAAAAGGGCAAACTCACGGGATAACCGCGAACCCCACCGCAACCCAACTGCAAGCATACATGGTCAGGACAGGCAAGACACCATCTGTACTATCAGGATTAGCAGGTCAATCTGGAACAAAATTTTGGACTGTTCAAAATTTCAGAAACGACAGAAGTCATCAGGAATCACGGCAACTTAACCGGGCCGTCTGCAGCGCACCGGGTACCCTGCTGCAAGCTGACTGAATTAGACTTGCACCAATAACACCAATCACTGATGCAAATCTGTACCCAATCTGTTATCCTAAAGCTCACCCTGGCAGAACAGCAAGCAGGTGGTTAAATTTTCCATCCTATGAATAAGTGTCACCAGTGGCAAGGTCACTGCCAGCTTCAGCGCCACCATTTTTTGCAGCTTCAGATGCCATTTGCTTCCAAATTTATATCTGGAACCTAACTGGAAATGTGGACACTAAAGACAAAGATACCCAGATTTATTTGTATGTTTATTTTGGTTTGTGCTTCCCTGCGGTCACCATAGCGGATTTGGGGCCTCATTTATCAAACACTGTGTTTGATAAATACACTCAAACTAAAAATATACATATGAATAAAAGAAAAAAAAATAGCAGCTGCAAGCAAAAATACCTGCATCAAACACTAACTTTGAATTTTGTGTATGCGAGTCTCCCTCATATTAGGCACATTCAACCATAAATTGTCAATGCAAAACACTTCATGACTATTCAAACATACACATGAAGCCTGAAACATACTTATCATGGCAACCAAGAGGAAGTAAAAAAAAATAAAAATTCTGAAACAGAAATCACAAAAACCAATAAATGCTGCAAGTGGAAACACGAGGTGATGAGAGTGAGCCTACAAGTAGTTTGGAATACCAATTACCATTCATAATGACCATTCACTCATGGTGCTGCATGTTTCTTCTTAATTTTGACATCAGTCAGTTATAGAAATACCTTTGAGAAGCTTTAACAAGCTCATCACAAGAACCACAATGGAGCTTTCCAAATAACTACACAATTATTTATCGTTACAGTTGTCCGACAACACTGTAACATAATCATGCTGCTGTCTTTACTAAGATAAAATCTCTCCAAGTCGTTCAGTGAAAAGAATGCAGTCCCATTTTTAATAAAAAATTACAAAAGGGAATCAATTTGTTTCATGCCAGTATAGCAGGCAGGACCATACCTAAGCGATGGTGATAATCAGTGTTGTATAGTAATGAAGTAAAAATACTTCACTACTGTACTTAAGTACGTTTTGGGAGACTTTGTACTTTACTTGAGTTTTTTAAATTCAGCTTACTTTCACCTTTACTTCACTACATTTCCAATCTTAATTGCATACTTCCATACTTCTACTCCAATATATTCACTATGCGCCATGCCGTTACTCGTTAAAAAAAAAAAAAATCATGAGGCATGTCCGATAGGCTTTTTTGCAGTTGCGCACGTGCGCACTTGTTTATCAGGAAAATGAACATTTCTCTATTACAGACCTGCAGCGGGTCTGTAATCAACTTTTCTACAGTGCAGCTTTGCAGAAGAGACAAAACGAATCTAATGAAACAAAACACAACAGAAAAGATAAAACCATGTAACAATGAAAATAAATAAATACATATAGAAAAATAAATAACTGTTTTCTGTGAACACCTAGTGAGTAGCCTACTCTCGTTTAGGTTTTGAAACCTTGTTTCTGAAGTGTTTTTGTGTGAAGTGCACAGTTTTCAGTATTCTGACTAATACTACCAGTCATTTACAAGCCTAGATAAACTTTGTAATATAAAAAAAAAAAAAAGTCCGTTTTTGATTATTAACATTTACTTGTAGTTTTACTTTCAATACTTGAGTACATATAGTTGTACATTAATTGTCATACTTAAGTACAATAAATACTAGATACTTTAGTAGACTACTCCTACTTGAGTAGTCCTGTCCCCCATAAAGCTGCGGTGCACTGATGAAAATATGTGGCTTGATCTACTCATAAGATCTAAATCAGCATATACAAGGTCTATTAGAAAAGTATCTGACCTTATTATTTTTTTCAAAAACCATATGGATTTGAATCACGTGTGATTACATCAGACATGCTTGAACCCTCGTGGGCATGTGAGTTTTTCACGCCTGTCGGTTAAGTCATTCGCCTGTGGGCAGTCTTTGAGTGAGGTGTGGCCCACCCTCTCGTCGATTTTTTCATTGTTTAGGAATGGCTCAGAGACTGCTGCTTTGTTTGATCAAATTTTTTTCAAAACTGTAAGGCACAACTGAGTGGACACCATTCGATAAATGGCTGATGAGTGATTTTGGTCTGGTAGTGTCGCCGTAAGGACGGCCCACGGTGCCTGACGGCGATCTGCGCTTCGAGGCGGCAGTGTCTCGCCGTTTCAAGTTGAAAACTTCCACATTTCAGGCTCTGTTGACCCAGGAAGTCGTAAGAGAACAGAGAACTTTCAGAAGAAGTCGGCATGAGGAGTTTATTCGGACATTCCATTGTTAACGGACATTTTGTAATGAAAGAACGTGCGGGCAGAGTCACATGTCGGGCCGGACCCGACCGCGGGGGGGTCGCGACAGGAAAAACACCTCCGTTGGAAACCTTAACCGGCAAGTTGGAACATGCCCAAGCTGTTAAACAATTTCTCAGTTACTCACTTGTTGAAAGCCATCAAAAGCTGCCTGAATTTTACAAATGGTTTTCAACACAGAGGTGTTTTTCCTGTCGCGGCGCACACAGATTCGCCCAGTCGTCACGGAAATGACTCGGCGAATTTGCGCGCACGTCTTTCATTAAAAAATGTCCTTAAACAGTGGAATGTCCGCATAAAGTCCTCATGCCAGCCTCTTCTGAATCTTCTCTGTTCTCTCACGACGTCCTGGGTGAATTAAGCCTTAAATTAGGATGTTTTCAGCTCGAAACAGGCCGAGGACGGCGCCTGGAAGCGCTGCGCGACGTCCCGCTCCGTGGGAAGTCCTTACACCGACAGAAACACCCCATAATCTCTCATCAGCCGTTAAACTTTTCACCGAAAATCAGCTTAATTTCTCGAATAGTGTCCACTCGGATATTCCTCACAGGTCCAGAAAAGTTTGATAAAGCAACGCGCGCCGTCTCGAGCAGCGTGTGAAACAAAGGAATTCAGCCGAGAGGGCAGGACCACATCTCACTCAAGGCCTGCCCACAGGGAAATGACGTCACCGACACTCGTGAAAAAACTCACGCATGCGCACGAGGGTTCAAGCATGATTGGTGTAATCGCACGTCATTCAAATCCATATAGTTAAAAAAAAAATAAAAGTGTCGGTTTATTATCTAATAGACCTCGTATTTAACAATTGAACAGTCCCTCTGGACTAATTATGGCTCACTAACACATCTAACTGGCATTTTTTTAACATATGTTATTAAGTGGAATTGAATGTACTCACTCACACGTGGTGTCATTTTATGTTCAATACTACTTCTTACATATTAATCCTCTCCAAAATGTTCAGACGTACATCTGTACTGGGAGCTGACACAAGGTATAAGACGGGGTGCCCTTCCTGATGCAACTCTAGCACTACAAGGAGAAACATATTTCTAGCTCCTGGTGTTCCAAAGCAGTTTTCCAGCACACCTTATCTCATGGGATCAGGTGTGCTCAGAACGGCATGGCTGCAGCGAGAACCAGACAAGGCACATTAATTTCATCATGAAAGAGCATCAGCTGCACTAACAGCCAGATGGTGTTTTTCTTTTATTCAATCCAAGACACAGCCAGGTATCTCATTGATGAGAGTCCGAGTACGAGCTATTACACAGACAGACAGACAGACAGACAGACAGATAGATCAATCCCCAATTCCAATGAAGCTGGGACATTGTGCAAAATGTAAATTAAAAACAGAATACAATGATTTGCAAATCCCGTCCCAGCTTTTTTGAAACATGTTGCAGGCATCCATTTCAAAATGAGCAAATATTTGCACAAAAACAATAAAGTTTATCAGTTTGAACATTAAATATCCTGTCTTTGTAGTGTATTCAACTGAATATATGTTGAAGAGGATTTGCAAATCATTGTATTCATGTTTACATAAAATAAACGCAATAACAACATGCCAGAACATGTCCTGTGAGGCTTCATCACGGCGTTGCTTTGCGCCATGCAGCACCGCCGCGACGCGCGGAATTCCTCCGCACATCTATCTCAATGTGCCGAAAAAGTGCTGATGTCCATGTCTTTTCACAATTCCTGTGCTAGCCAGATGACATCCCGGATAAAACACAGTGTCCAGTTTGGAAATGAACGACACATTCCACTGTTACAGGAGTTTTTGTCATGGAAAGAGGAGCGGAGGCTTCGCGCATCGCGGCGGTGCTGCATGGCGCAAAGCAACGCCGTGATGAAGCCTCACAGAGCATGTTCTGGCATGTCCAGGCACATCCACAATTTCTCGGATAATCACTCGACTGAAAAACCACTGACAGCTGTCTGAACGCCATCTCAAAACCGTCCTGTGAGACCAAAACGGAGGTGGTTTTGTCTCACTCCAGTAGCGAATCCATCGTGACGCGCGAAGCCTCCGCTCGGCTTTCCATGACAAAATCTCTTGTTAAAAGTGAAATCTGCCAGAAAATGGTTGATGTTCAGCTCTTGTGATAACCAGAGAAATTGCACACGATGGTCACGGATCCATACAGCCATCCGTTTAGAAATGAAATGGTCCCTCAGCCTGTCGATGGCGGCTTCGGAGCGTGGCACACCACCAGTCACTCTGGGTCATCCTTAAAGCGAAGCCCATAAAATTTCCACCAAAAACCATCTGAATTTCTCGAATGGTGTCCACTTTTATGTCCCTCACAGTTTCTGAAAAAATTTTGATCAAGCAAAGCGGCAGTCTCTGAGCCATTCCTAAACAATGAAAAAACGACGAGAGGGGTGGACCACTCCTCACTCAAAGCCTGCTCACAGGCGAATGACGCAACTGACAGGCGTGAAAAAACTCACGCACGAAGGTTCAAGCTTGGCTGACGCAATCACACGTGATTCAAATCCATATGGTTTTTGAAAAAAATAATAAGGTCGGATACTTTTCTAATAGACCTCGTATGTTGGCCTCAGTAAAAATTAAGAAGATGTAAATAAATACATACATACATACATCTCTCTCTCACTCCAAGAAATTAGCTTTTTAGAATGCTGAAAACCATGCAAATGTAAAAGAATGAAAAAAATATGATTAATGGTATATGTGTTTTTGTACATGTAAACTGGGCCATTGTTGGGTCAGTGGCTGAAGTTTCATCTCTTGAACACCAGATGGCACACCCGTCCCGAGTACATGTACCTTTTTGAGGTAAGAGCACATTCCCAAAATGCCACAAGAAACCACCAAAAAATAAATAAAAAGTACCTAATTTACTCATATTTGGAGTCAGTTGTGGCAGCGCACTCTTCATTGAGACTCGCCTTTGCTCAGGAAACCACCACCCCCCACACTCCACAGCTAGCCAGCAGAGCAGCCAGCAGTACTTGTGGAGACATTTCAGCAAAGCGCACACACACACACAAAGCTGTAGCTCCTGGATCGGAAAACTCTACAAGTTGTAGGCGATTTCCAAGATGTGAATTGCATTGGTATTGGAACCCAATACCGATATTGGATTGGATCGGCCCCATCCCTAGTTACAGCCTTATTTCAAAATTACAGTTAAAAAAATAATAATTTCACTCAAAATTGTACTCACAACACCCCATAATAACATGAGAAAAGTTTTTTTTTTACAATTAAAAAAAAAAGAAAAGAAATCACGTGTACATGAGTATTCACACCCTTTGCTCAATAATTCGTTGATGGCAGCAATTACAGCCTCAGGTTTCTTGAATATGATGCCACAAGCTTGGTGCACCCATAATTGGGCAGTTTTGCCCATTTCTCTTTGCAGCACCTCTCAATCTCCATCAGGTTGGATGGGGAGCACCGGTGCACAGCCATTTTCAGATCTCTCCAGAGATGTTCAATCAGATTCAGGTCTGGACTCTGGTTGGGTCACTCAAGGACATTCACCGAGTTGTCCTGAAGCCACGCCTTTGATATCTTGGCTGTGTGCTTAGGGTCATTGTCCTACTGAAAGATGAACCGTTGCCTCAGTCTTAGGTCAAAAGTGCTGTGGAGCAGGTTTTCATCCAGGATGTCTCTGTACATTGCTGCATTCATCTTTCCCTCACTCTTGACTGGTCTCCCAGTTCCTGCCACTGAAAAACATCCCCACAGCATGATGCTGCCACCACCATGCTTCACTGTAGGGATGGTGCCTGGTTTCTTCCAAACATGACGCCTGCCATTCACGCCAAAGAGTTCCATCTTTGTCTCATCAGACCAGAGAATTTTGTTTCTCATGGTCTGAGAGTCCTTCAGGTGCCTTTTGGCAAACTCCAGGTGGACTGCCATGTGCCTTTTACTAAGGAGTGGCTTCCATCAGGACACTCTACCATACAGGCCTGATTGGTGGATTGCTGCAGAGATGTTGTCCTTCTTGAAGGTTCTCCTCTCTCCACAGAGGAATGCTGGAGTTCTGACAGAGTGATCACCAGGTTGTTGGTCACCTCCCTGAATAAGAACCTTCTCCCCCGACCACTCAGTTTAGACGGGCGGCCAGCTCTAGGAAGAGTCCTGGTAGATCCAAAGTTTTCCATTTATGAATGATGGAGGCCATTGTGCTCATTGGGACCTTCAAAGCAGCAGAAATGTTTCTGTACCCTTCCCCAGATTTGTGCCTCAAGACAATCCTGTCTCACAGGTCTACAGACAATTCATTTAACTTCATGCTTGGTTTGTGCTCTGCCATGCAGTGTCAACTGTGGGACCTTATATGTAGACAGGTGTGTGTCTTTCCTAATCATGTCCAATCAACTCAATTTACCCCAGGTGGACTCCAATTAAGCTGTAGAAACATCTAAAGCATACTCACTGGAAACAGGATGCACCTGAGCTCAATTGTGAGCTTCATGGTAAAGGCTGCGAATACTTTCTTAGTTTCTTTTACTATTTGTTATTGCATTTGTTGAAATAAAGTTTTGAAGAAAAAAACTCTTAGTTTCTTAGTTTTTTATTTTTAATAAATTTGCAAAATTCTCATCGTCACTATGGTGTATTGTATGTAGAATTTTGAGAAAAAAAATGAATTTCATGCATTTTGAAATAAGGCTGTAACATAAAATGTTGAAACAGTGAAGCACTGTGAATACTTTATGGATGCACCGTACATACACTCAACAAAAATATAAACGCAACACTTTTGGTTTTGCTCCCATTTTGTATGAGATGAACTCAAAGATCTAAAACTTTTTCCACATACACAATATCACCATTTCCCTCAAATATTGTTCACAAACCAGTCCAAATCTGTGATAGTGAGCACTTCTCCTTTGCTGAGATAATCCATCCCACCTCACAGGTGTGCCATATCAAGATGCTGATTAGACACCATGATTAGTGCACAGGTGTGCCTTAGACTGTCCACAATAAAAGGCCACTCTGAAAGGTGCAGTTTTGTTTTATTGGGGGGGGATACCAGTCAGTATCTGGTGTGACCACCATTTGCCTCATGCAGTGCAACACATCTCCTTCGCATAGAGTTGATCAGGTTGTCAATTGTGGCCTGTGGAATGTTGGTCCACTCCTCTTCAATGGCTGTGCGAAGTTGCTGGATATTGGCAGGAACTGGTACACGCTGTCGTATACGCCGGTCCAGAGCATCCCAAACATGCTCAATGGGTGACATGTCCGGTGAGTATGCCGGCCATGCAAGAACTGGGACATTTTCAGCTTCCAAGAATTGTGTACAGATCCTTGCAACATGGGGCCGTGCATTATCCTGCTGCAACATGAGGTGATGTTCTTGGATGTATGGCACAACAATAGGCCTCAGGATCTCGTCACGGTATCTCTGTGCATTCAAAATGCCATCAATAAAATGCACCTGTGTTCTTCATCCATAACAGATGCCTGCCCATACCATAACCCCACCGCCACCATGGGCCACTCGATCCACAACATTGACATCAGAAAACCGCTCACCCACACGACGCCACACACGCTGTCTGCCATCTGCCCTGAACAGTGTGAACCGGGATTCATCTGTGAAGAGAACACCTCTCCAACGTGCCAAACACCAGCAAATGTGAGCATTTGCCCACTCAAGTCTGTTACGACGACGAACTGGAGTCAGGTCAAGACCCCGATAAGGACAACGAGCATGCAGATGAGCTTCCCTGAGATGGTTTCTGACAGTTTGTGCAGAAATTCTTTGGTTATGCAAACCGATTGTTTCAGCAGCTGTCTGAGTGGCTGGTCTCAGACGATCTTGGAGGTGAACATGCTGGATGTGGAGGTCCTGGGCTGGTGTGGTTACACATGGTCTGCGGTTGTGAGGCTGGTTGGATGTACTGCCAAATTCTCTGAAACGCCTTTGGAGACGGCTTATGGTAGAGAAATGAACATTCAATACACGAGCAACAGCTCTTGTTGACATTCCTGCTGTCAGCATGCCAATTGCACGCTCCCTCAAATCTTGCGACATCTGTGGCATTGTGCTGTGTGATAAAACTGCACCTTTCAGAATGGCCTATTATTGTGGGCAGTCTAAGGCAAACCTGTGCACTAATCATGGTGTCTAATCAGCATCTTGGTATGGCACACCTGTGAGGTGGGATGGATTATCTCAGCAAAGGAGAAGTGCTCACTATCACAGATTTAGACTGGTTTGTGAACAATATTTGAGGGAAATGGTGATATTGTGTATGTGGAAAAAGTTTTAGATCTTTGAGTTCATCTCATACAAAATGGGAGCAAAACCAAAAGTGTTGCGTTTATATTTTTGTTGAGTGTATGAACTCTATGGCAGCTGTCAATCACTGCTAACTACTGACTAACAACCATTCTAACAGTGTCACGTTTACAAACAGCTGTTAGTTAAAAGCACATCTCCACTATAAGCTGGTGCGTTGCTCAGCGTTTGATTATTGATATTTAAAACGTCAGTTTTCATTCAAAAAAATAAACCAAAGCTCAAAATGCTAACACACCTACCAGCAACGTGCCTTCTGTCTTCCTGTTGTGAACCTCAATCCACGCGGCTTCCCCCGGGTCCTAGCGCCCATCCAACAGAGCCGCAACGTTCAGTGTTGCATTTTTTTACAGTATTTCGTATTTTGGCCACTAGGGCGTCACTTAATATTCTGCAATCAGTCCATACATTTTATTCTCTTCAGGCTATATCATATTTGATTGTCTTAATAACTGATTTCTCACTGCGAGCAGACTTCTGTAGGAAACAAATTAGCACATTCACAGACATTAAACTATTTTCTGTTGAACTTTACATCAATGCATCAATTTTAAAAATTGATATATTGTTACTACAAGAGATATTTGTGCACAGATTTTGATTGGTCATTCAACATATCTGATTTATTCGGGGTTTTTTTTAATGAAACTCATAAAGGTGACATTCCAATAGACATTCTACTCATGAATCTTCACAAAACTGTAATAAATATTTACTAACACAGCCAGTCAAATAGGCGATAATTGTTAGTGGTTGCAAATTCACATCTGGATTGGAAAGACTTTGTAATATCTAAGAAATGAGTGTAATATTTCAACTTTTTCACACTAATTAACATAGTAGTTGCTAAGCTTATGCAATACTTTTACAGTTTAGCTACATGAAAAGAGTGTATTTGTAATTTTGTCCCAAGACCTCACTTTTTGAGTCCAAGTCACTAAAGAAGAGTCTGAGTTAAGTCCCTATTACTTTATTAAAATACAACCCCAATTCCAATGAAGTTGGGGCGTTGTGTGAAATGTAAATAAAAACAGAATACAATAATTTTCAAATCCTCTTCAACATATATTTAATTGAATCCACCACAAAGACAAGATATTTAATGTTCAAACTGATAGACTTTTTTGTTTTGTGCAAATATTTGCTCATTTTGAAATGGATGCCTGCAACACATTTCAAAAAAGCTGGGACAGGAGCAACAAAAGACTGGGAAAGTTGATGAATGCTCAAAGAACACCTGTTTGGAACATTCCACAGGTGAACAGGTTAACTGGAAACAGGTGAGTGTCATGATTGGGTATAAAAGGAGCTCAGTCGTTCACAAGCAAAGATGGGGTGAGGATCACCACTTTGTGAACAACTGAGTGAAAAAATAGTCCAACAGTTTAAGAACAATGTTTCTCAATGTTCAATTACAATGAATTTAGGGATTCCATTATCTACAGTCCATATAATCAGAAGATTCAGAGAATCTGGAGAACTTTCTCCACATAAGCGGCAAGCCCGAAAACCAACACTGAATGCCCGTGACCTTCGATCACTCAGGCGGCACTGCATTAAAAACCAACATCATTGTGTAAAGGATCTTGCCGCGTGGGCTCAGGAACACTTTAGAAAACCATTGCCAGTTAACACAGTTCGTCTCTACATCTACAAGTGCAAGTTAAAACTCTACCATGCAAAGCGAAAGTCATACATCAACAACATCCAGAAACGCCGCCGCCTTCTCTGTGCCTGAGCTCATTTGAAATGGACAGACGCAAAGTGGAAAAGTGTGCTGTGTCCACATTTCAAATTGTTTTTGGAAATCATGGACGTCGTGTCCTCCGGACAAAAGAGGAAAAAGACCATCCAGATTGTTACCAGTGCAAAGTTCAAAAGCCAGCATCTGTGATGATATGGGGGTGTGTTAGTGCCCATGGCATGGGCAACTTACACATCTGTGATGGCACCATCAATGCTGAAAGGTACATCCAGGTTGTGGAGCAACACATGCTGCCATCCAAGCAACGTCTTTTTCAGGGACGTCCCTGCTTATTTCAGTAAGACAATGCCAAGCCACATTCCACCTACAAAGCTTCAACAATTAGTGTCCTCAGTTCCCAAACGCTTATTGAGTGTTGTTAGAAGGAAAGGTGATGTAACACAGTGGTAAACATGCCACTGTCCCAGCTTTTTTGAAATGTGTTGCAGGCATCTATTTCAAAATGAGCAAATATTTGCACAAAAACAATAAAGTTTATCAGTTTGAACATTAAATATCTTGTCTTTGTGGTGTATTCAATTGGATACAGGTTGAAGAGGATTTGCAAATCATTGTATTCTCTTTTATTTACATATTACACAACGTCCCAACTTCATTGGAATTGGGGTTGTAGGTATCAATATCTCACACCAAATTATTATGGCCTATTCTTTAAAAAGACCCTCCACCTTCTGAATGCAGTCCATCGAGTCTAATTCCAAATCATCAGTGCACAAGACTTGAGTCCCCTTCCTGCCCTGCAACCAAATACTTAGTATCTACTAACGGCGGTTAGTACATACATGCTACCCAACCATTACTGGAGTATGTATGAGAAGTTAAACAAGGGAGTTGTAGGGACACAATTCGGATGTACTATGCCACCGCCATCTTTCTTGCCTTTTGGCCCCGATGTTAACAGATTATGCTTATGAACATCACCACATTTGCCACGAAAATGTCTGTTTTGTAACAGCAGATGGTTCCTGACAGTTATTTAATGTATATTTGTCCAACTCCACAACTGCTTGGATGCTATTACATTTTCATATATATCCACTAGCTTGTGTTCCCAGGAAGTTATGTTCTTTGCTTAACAGGCTCCGCCTGCCTCATGGGATAGCATAGTGTCGCCTGTTTGCCCACTATGGAGGTAGTAGTATCATTGACTACTACTAAATGTATACTAAGTATTCACATACTCTGTCACATTGGCAGCAGTCCTTGTCAACATATAGGAATTATGAGTTCCAACTTAAAAAAAATGGATTGAATGCATAGTCAGGTTGAATTTTTTGCTTGGAAACGTGCAGAAAATATGATTTATCCAACTTGATGCAACAACAACTACAATAATAGCAGTAATATTTAAAATGAATGAATAAATCTTTTATATTTGTATGAACGTTTCCATTCCTTATGTATTAGTGAAGTTGTTGGTGTTACAGTTTTTGCAGACATCTGCAATAGTTGATGTCATCAGTGAGTCAAGACTACAAATAGAAATGCACTCAACTGAGGAATTCTCCATCTTGTGCACCCACAACATTTATCTGTAATAATTTGTTGATATGTTCCTTGTAAAGTCAAAAACAAAGCCCATGTTACTACAAACACCCATATTGCTTTCCAAGTTATTCAAGTGAATGCATACTTTGGCAAACTCTGAAGGTCCCAGCTTGGATTTATAGAGTTTACCATGGCCTTGAGAACAGCATAAGTCTGTGTCTTCTTCTTATTACTATTTTGGCTGCTCCCATTCGGGATCCATTCAGCAGATCATCTGATTCCATCTCACCCTGTCCTCTCTAACTTCCTCTGTCACACCAACCACCTGCATGTCCTCCCTCAGTCAGCACATCCATAAACCTCCTCTTTGGCCTCCCTCTTCTCCTCCTGCCTAGTATATTCATCCTCATCATCCTTCTCCATATATACCACAGGTCTCTCCATCTCAAGCTCACCTGTCTGACTTTGTCTCCACACCACCCTGTCTGTACTGTCAGTCTCAAATACTTTGAATAGTTGACCTCAGGTATTTAAACTCATCTACCTTTACCAATTCTTTGCAGTTGCACTATTCCACTGTGCTCCCCCTCATTCATGTACGTACTTCATATTGCTCATACTGACTTTCATTCCTCTTCTTTCCAGAGCATATCACCACCTCTTCAGACTCATCTTAACCTGTTTTCTACTGTCATGCTACAGATCAGTATCATCTGAAAACATAGTCCATGGAGACTCCTGTCTGATCTCATCCGTCAAACTGTCCATCGCCATTCCAAACAAGAATGGGCTCAGAACCCATCCCTGATGTAATCCCTCCTCCACCTTGAGTGCATCTGTGTGCAATGACCCTTCTGTATACGTATTTCTCCATCAGCACTTTCAGTGCAACCATTGCATCTGTAGTGCTTTTTCTTGGCATGAAACCATAACACAAGTCTGTGTATTTGTACAAAATGTATGGTCTCACAAACTGTCGGTGAGGTTTCTAAATTTGATGTACCCAGCCCTCTATATGAAAAAACGCAGATCATTTAGACCTTGAATTGGAGAAATGGAAAGAAGGATTTTGTCAACTGACATCCAAACACACACAACCAGCTTACACACACCAGTGTGATTTTAAAAGATAGGGACTATGGGCTACAAAAAGGAGGTACCACTCCCACAATTAGTCCTGCACCTCCACAAATCAGATACTTGTACTCTAAGGAGTAAAGCAGCTTATCTGTGCTCTCTGTGGTCCTGGAATTAAATTCACCTGGCCTGTGACACCTCTGACTTTCATCTGTTGAGAAGTTGTTAGTTTTCTGCAGAGTCTCTGGAGCAGAACTGATTATTTTCTAGAAGAGAGAGAGAGGAAAAAAAGGACAAAAGACTGAACATATTTTCAAAAGCATTGTCAAATAGATGCTGATGAAGGGCTAAACAGTCTTCACTGAACAGGTTATGGTTGTGATCAAATACAGTGTCAGTACAAACAGTTTCTTCCTCCTCAAAAAAGAAGAAAAAGCAGCACTAATCCAACTTTTAAAAAAGGCATAACACTCTTATGATAAGGAGCCTGGACTCTGCTGCAGGGCTTAATTAAAACTTAAGTGCAGAAGCTATTATCAGACCAGCAGCCTGCAGTGCTCATGCCATCATTTCCACCATTTCTCAATGTGGAAGCTATTTGTGCAGCAGGTCAAACATTTTTACTCGCTTTACAATGTCAAAACACAAAATTAATTATAAATTAACCAAAAAATAAACAAATTTTTAAAAGCTGATATTGAAACATCAATAGTACAAAGGCATCACGGGGCTCATGCATGCAATCTACACACCCCAGTATAAATGTATAAGTAACTATACATGTGTCTGTAACAGTGTCTTTGACTGTGTATGACTTCATCATATGATTTCTGTGTGCCTTTAACATGAGGTCATTCATACCAAATCAATCACAAATATTTTGGTGATCAGTATATGCTTTAGATCATCCACCTGGCCTTCTTCTTGAGACACCCCCCCCCCCCCCCCAACAAAAAGTGTGTTTCAGACCATGTTTCCCTTGATTTTGACCTTTATTCCCACCAGGTTTGACCCATCTAAGCCTCTTGGTTGTTGAGTGATAAAATAAATAAATAGATAAATAAGCCCTTTTATTGACCATGTTTTCTGTGCCCTTGACCTTTGACCATATCTATCCAAGAAACATTCTCACCAGGCTTGACCCTAGGCTTCTTAGTTGTTGCAATATACCAAAAAAAGGGGTAATTTTCAGACAATGTTTTCTTTGACTTTGACCTTTGACCAAACTACTCCAAAATCTAATCACCTCTACTACACATGTACCCAAGTAATATTCTCACGTAGTTTGAAGAAAATCCACACAGCCATTTTTGAGTTAGTATCATGGTGAGGACACACACACACACACACACACACACACACACACACACACACACACACACACACACACACACACACACACACACACACACACACACACACACACACACACACACACACACACCACTGAAAACAATACCCTGCTTTTGCCACTCCAACGACGTGCAGGGTAACAATATCAGTAATCCACACAGCACATCCTCCCTGACTATGCCATCCCCTGATTCCCCAACTCCTCCTCACTCCACTCCGGGGTTTAATTAGAGGCTTTGTGTGAAAAATGCAGCACCAGAGCACACTAGAATAGAAGAGAAGAGAAGAGAAGAGAAGAGAAGAGAAGAGAAGAGAAGAGAAGAGAAGAGAAGAGAAGAGAAACTTTACTGTCAGTACATAAAGCATCAATAAAACAGTAAATAAAACACAGTAAATAAAAAAGTATATACACATCAGTATTGCACATGTAAACACATGCAAACAGAATCAAGATTCATTTAAATAACTTTTTTTTTGGCAGATTTGACGTGTGTGGAAAGGGCAGTGATGGTCAAATGTGTCATTATTTGTCATCACATTGTCATGTGATGTGTCATTAAAAATAGATGGAATGGACATACAAAGGGTAAAAGAAACAAAATTTCTAGGAGTCATGATTGATGAAGATTTTACATGGAAGTCACACATAAATTACATAAAAGGAAAAATAGCGAAAGCCATTGCTGTTTTGCATAAAGTAAAATTTTCATTAAATAGTTATGGTTTATTAACATTGTAGAATTCATTGATTGTCCCATATTTAACTTATTATGTAGAAATCTGGGGATCAACATGTACAACTTATACACAACCATTATTTGTTCTGCAGAAAAGAGCTTTTAAAATGATTAGTAATAGTCATTTTAGAGATCCATCTAATCCATTGTTCATTAAGTATAGGGTACTTAAATTTCATGATTTAGTTGATTTGAAAATATTACAAACAATGTATCAAGCTAACAAAAATACCTTACCAATAAACATTCAAAATATGTTTGAAAAAAAGAGTAAGTAGTTATAATTTGAAAGGAATAGAAGTCTTTAAAAAAACAAGATTCAGAACCAAAGTAAAAGAACGCAGTATTGCAGTGAATGGTGTAAAATTATGGAACAACCTCAACAAAGAAATCAGATGTCTAGAATGTTTTAAGTTTAAAATGTAACCTGTTAGGGATGTAATCTTTTAAATAATGGTTAAAATTATGAAATAAGTCAGTGGTATGTGACGTCAAAATGTAATCTGTTTAATAATGTTGAATAATGATACTTAAAATTGAAAGATTGCATTGTAAAAAGGGGCAGAAAATATGACGTTATTCTCTCTGCTCCTTGTCTTGTAAATTTCATTTCTGCTTTTCTGTCTTTTTCTTTTAAATGAATGAAATAAATAAAGAAAAAAAAAATGGTTGGACAAGTGGCTTTGTCATAGGTTCAAGCCTATAGTAAGACGGGCACTATTGCTGAGGTGCCACATGCAGAGGCTGTTTTTGGAATTCTGTTATTATAGTTTTATTGTTAGTTGACATTTATTACAACACTTTCTGGAATGTATGTTATGTTATTATCACAGTTTTTATGTATGTATGTATGTATGTATGTATTGCTTGTTTTTTCGTTTTGTATCAATAGATTAGATTTTCTCCTCAAACTTTATTGTTCCTTAGTGTCAGATATTTGGTTGGAATTATGATGAAAAAGGATTTCCATTCTTTGATATTCTTGTATTCAAATTTTTAACTGATTTTGGGTTCCGCATTTAAATTGAATTAAAAAAACATTTTGTTTAATACATTTGCCAAAAACGTAAACTCATCAGGACCCAGTTTGTCAGTGATAACTTGAATGCAGCACGCGCAAACATATGCGAGCTCTGATTGGTTCATTAGTTCATGTTTACATCACATGATACCGAGAATGGCCGCCTGCAAGCTGATTCATGAGAGTAAGTCGAAATTTATATCGGGGGATTTAATGAAGTCGATTTAGTCTTGAAAAGATTCAAAAGTAAATAAATAGTAGTCAGAATAAATAAAAGTCTGAATCCGATAAAGGCACTGAAAAATGACTCGGCTGTTTTCTTTTCCGCAATAATGCCAAGCAACATGAAGCTAACCGGCTAGGCTAGCAGGCTAACTAGCAGTCTGTCCAATTTGGTTTTTCCAGCTGTTTACGTGGATAAAGTTCCACATCTTCTGAAATAACTTAATGATTAATAGACCGGCAGTTATTCGGTTAATGCGTTGATACTTTAAGTAATTTATGAAGTCAGATGTACAAACGTCTGGTTCCAGCTTCTAAAACTGATTATTTGTTGCTGTAAAATGAATATACAGATTGTTTGGCATTTAATAATAACAATATTCCACCAGATCAGTCTAAAAAAATTATGGCAGCCACATTTCGCAATAAATCCGTCAACAGTCTGTAAATTCTAAATATAATTACTGTGCATTTAATTTTGAGGATTACATTCCTTTGAAATAGTTTCGTTTATTCTTGCCTTCCGATTACAATATACTGCAGCAGCATAAAATTTATATTTGATTAATCAAAGCCTGAATATTTAATCTCATTTTTCAAAGCCTGAATATTTAATCTCATTTTTCACATCAGAATGGCTGCTTGTTATCAAGTATTAGTTAATTTATTGATTAGTAGATTAATAGAAAATTAAACCTGAAAAGGAGACTGAGCAGGAATTTTACCCATACAGGCTCAATTCAGAGGGAAGACAATTAAGGCCATGGGCCTGGACAGCAAGGTCCGACTGGAACCCTTTAGGTGTGTTCTGCCCTGCGTTCTCAGTCATTTCAGAGGAAGTTATAATGATTACTGAATATATATATGTACATGTATCAAAAAAAAAAAAAAAAAAATATATATATATATATATATTGAAAATGTTCTTATTTTTGATTATTGATTGGACCACAAGGCATTTTTAGGCATCATCTAAATTTGAACTAAACGGTTGAGTGATTAAATTTAATCACTGAAAATTTAATCCATGTCACAGGTTGGGACAGCATACTGGAGCCACTGTGTTTTCCAGATCAGCAGGTGGACAACTCCAGCACTTCCAGTCTGCAGCATCGTGGTGCTGAGGTGCTCCTGTGTCTGTTCTGCTCAGAGTCCGTCACTGTGGTGCAGAAAGATGGACTACTGAAACACCTGCTGCTGCAGCACAAGCTGGTCATCGCTGATGTCAAGCTCATCGCAGACCTCCCAAAGTAAGAACCCTGCACTCCATCTGCACCTTGGTCCACATTTGGTAGTGACTCATTTCATATTGTAGTTAATAATCAAAGGTTCTTCACAAATACAGGTTTATATTTTATTTTGACATTCCAACAAATCTTTTCTTTCTTTTCAAAATATGGTTGTCTTTCCTCAAACATCTTTAGCCCCTTTTCTGCTTTTTGTGAAAGCCGTGCGTCCTCTTTAAATCTCAGAGCTGTGGGTCTGTTGAATACAGAGTAACACACTTTTGCATTAGAACCAAGATCTGCAGTGGATTTCTAGTGGATGTATATTTCTCACCTCACATCCAAGACTTAAAGCTGTGTAAATCTGTCTCAGCTCATTTACTGGTTAAAATATGATGGTGTTCTGTCCCACTAGCAGTTATTTTTCTTTGGATATTTGGTGCAGAAATAAAGGTTGTTTTGGCATTGAGAGGCCAACACATTTCACGAGTGACTTCTGTCCATTTGCTTGTTGCCTCTCCATCAGGTACATGTTGTACTGGAAGGGCCGCTTCTTGGAGCAGCCTGTCACAGACTTCTGCAGCGTGATCAAGACAAACTCTACAGGCCCAGCTGGTGAGTTCATAGCATCGGCTTCCACATCCAGTAGACCCTCTGCAAAAATCTCTCTCTGCAGCCTGTCTGCATTGTGCGATTCTCCAAACAAGTATTATTTTCAAATTATTTATGGGGGGTAAAAATTAGTCCATCAATCATTACTTTCTGTATCTATTGGAAACAAATTATACCTTCAGTTAAATATCATATTTTGCACCTCTCATAATCTAATCTCTAACCTGAACATTGTTTTCTGTTCTGGAACGTTTCATTCATTCTGCCACCAGAAAAACAGGAGGAATATTTCTTGCTGTGTGATGTTCTGCCTGAAGACAGAATCCTCAGAGAGAAGCTCCAGCAGAAGCGGCTGGTGAGGATCACTTTCAAATACAAGCAGATTATTTATTTATTTATTTACTTACGTACTTATTTAATTAAATATATCAAAAACGTTGGGCATAGTTAGGAATAGGTGCATTTACATTTTTAGGTACAGCCAGGAAAATCGTGAAATTGTGAAATGTTTCTCAAACTTATTATTTATATATATATATATATATATATATACACAAAGCCTCATGAAAGCCCAGGGCGGTTCCATGGTGTGCTGGATGTGGCAATGCCCAGCACTGCCAAATGCTCTCTGACCCGACCCCATGAAAGTTTTCGATCTGACCTCAACCACATCTTGGAAATGGGGAGGGACTAGAAATGGACTCTAAAAGGTGTATTCCTTTTTTGAGTCTTCTGGACCCATGTTCAGTGTTGTTGAATAAAGATTGAGAGCTGAGTTGTCCTGCTAGTCTGTGACTGGCAGTGCTGGATGACTGAATTTTAAATCAACAGATTTGTTATTCCGCTTTCTTATGACTGGAGCTGTTTAAAAATGGTCCTGAGGGTTGATGAAGAAGTAACTCATATATAAGCCCTGCGGTTATACACGCTCACTCACACTTCTGTTCAATTTAAAGTGTCCAGTTAACCCAACCTGCATGTCTTTGGAAGTGAGAGGAAGCCCATGAAAACATGCAAACTCCACACAGAAAGGACCAGGTGGGAAGCGATCCCAGGACCTCCTTGCTGTGAGGCACCAGCGCTAACCATGAAGCCACCGTCCTGCTTTTTAAATTACATTTATTTAATTACAGTTATATTGGTCCAGTTGTGTTGCCGTTATCGTGCTCAGCAGGAGCTTCTTCTGTGCTGTTTGCTTTCACACTGCTGGTCTTCCACAGGAGGAAGTTCTGGAGCAGCAGCAGAAAGAACGAGATGATAGCAGCTTCCATCGTCTCTGCATGTTCTGTAATGAGGAGTTCACAGGAAACAGGTACACCAGACAACCTGGATCCAAACAGTCCTTGGGTCAAGTTACCCTCATGTCATGTTTGCATCAGTTTGCAACAAGTTTGATTTGGATTAGTTCAGATATCAGGTTCCTGCCTGAACAAGCCCAGACATGTGTCAGCATAGTTATGTTAACCATGTATACAGAAGAAGAACTGCAGATTATGTTAAAATACACTAACTGTTGTGAAAGTGTTGGAGCACGGACCCACAACAGGGGGCGCAAATGAACGGACAATGGAGGAAGTCAAATAGCACTTTTACTGTTGTGAAATAAGCACAACAAGCACGACAGATTACAATAGAAAATAATAAAGTCAATTCACAAAGGTGTCATGTGGGCAGGCTCGAAGATAGAAGACGTCTGTCCAAAGCAGAACCGGAACCACACGATTTCCTCCGCCACCGAACCCCGGGAATACTGGAGCCGCCAAGTCCCGAACTCCCAGGTGGCCACTGCCTCCGCTTGTCGGATCTGGTACTGCTGGCGAGGAACAAAAACAGTTAGATGTGGGTGCGTTTGCACCCAGCAACACGGATGGTGAAAAAAACCACCTCCACCTCTTGTCAGGAAAATGTGAGTACTTATCAAAAAAGGGTTCAATACAGTCTCCAGCTGCAAGTACTCACCAACCACTGTCAAAACACAAGCAACAAAGTCACTGTCTGAAAGACAACACAACGGCTGAGTTCGTTACCTCCTCGGTAGAACGATATCTCGGCAAAGAGGTGGAGATGACGTCTTGCTGATATACCGATGCAGATCAGATGAGTGGTGACAGCTGTCATAGGTGATGAGTGTCAGCTGTCACCCCGGCTGCTCCTGTGAGGCGGCAGCGCCCTCTGGTGCCTGGAGCCCGCACTCCAGGCAGGGTGCCCTCTGGTGGTGGTGGGCCAGCAGTACCTCCTCTTCAGCAGCCCACACAACACTAACATGGCCCAAAAGGGGAGGTTCACTGGTCCTCATCTGTATTTGTCAGAAGCTGGAATTCCAGAGCTGAATACACAGTAGTTTTTAAGGAGTTAATGGAAATTTTGCAGGCTTGATTATGCCTATGCATGCGCAGCTAATCACAGGGAATTAGACCCTAGTGTAAAATGTTTGGGAGCTCAAAAATTTGCTTCTCTTTTCAAACCAGAAAATATCAGGACCTGGAGTGGCAACTATGATGACATCATGAGTGGGCGTGTATTATTGAGAAAGTGGAAAAGCTGTTGTTCTCTTATTACTTTCAGTGATAATATCGGCCACACTTTGATATATGACATAAAATTAGTAAAGCAGTGGAATAAAAATGTGTTGAGTATGTGGTTTTTTTGTTGTGGTTTTGGCCATTTTTCTTATTGAAAAAGCTTAAATTATGTTGTGTTTGAAATTAAAAGGTCTTAAATTTTATTTTACGATCTCTGCAGACACCCCGTAGTACCCATTTAAAAACAATATTCCATTAAACTCTCCTGATTCACACACCAGTGTCACTCTTTGTGTGTGTTTTCAGGTCAGTGCTGTTGAACCACATGGCCAGAGAACACTCCTTCAGCATCGGGCTGCCTGATAACATCGTCTACTGCAATGAGTTCCTGGACACTCTGCAAGGCAAAATGGACAAGTAAGACCCGAGACAGTGTTAAACTCTCACATTGTGATGCATTTAGGAGCTAAAGCCTCCTCCAGGAGTGACAGTGAAGAGCTCAGTCGATATGATCGATTCCTGAGTTGTGAATTGAAGTATTTTTGTTGCTTCCGCCCTTCAGGACACTTTCCTGAAATGATGACTAACAATTTTGTATTGCAAATGATGATTGGAAGACAGGGAAAATGATGATACAAGACTATCATTTCATCATATCATGACTATTTTAATCAAATCAGCCTTAAATGAATTACTTATGAAGAACGTATGGAGTCATGCAGTCTCTGGCAGTGTTGCCACAGTTACTTTGAAAAGTTACTTTATTAGTTACATTTTACAGTTACTTTATTAGCAGCTGCGGACAACTTGTTGGCAGCTGCTGATTGTAACTAGTAATCTAACTTTGTTATTGTTTAAGATTGAGTACTCAGAAAAGTAACTATTAATTATGTTGCTGACTAGTTACGTTGCTGATTACTCACGTACTCAATGACAAGACTATTACCTAGTCTTAAAAGTAACCAAGTAAGATTTCTAATTACCTTATTAGTTACATTGCCTATTAGTTACACGTTCTCTATAGCTGCAAATAAAGTAGCAGCTAATGAAGTAACTAAAAAGTAACTTTTCAAAGTAACTGTGGCAACACTGGTCTCTGTACAGAGGTGTTTGCTGATCCCAATATTTTTTCAGGAGAATGAAGGTCCAAGTGCTCAGGTTCCTGGTGCTTCCTGTCTTAAATGTATGGTTGTGAGACTTGGACATTAACCAGTGACCTAAGGGGATGACTTTTTTGTGTTCTGTCTCTTCAAAACATCCTTGAGTAGCGCTGGAATGGCTTTGTGTCAAACGAGAGGTTACTTAGGGAGACTAAGATGAACAGGATCACTTGCATTGTGAGTTTTGACAATGTGTTTGGGGCATTGTGTTGAGGACCACAGAGGCTGGAAAAGGCCAGACGGACGCCCACACTTCACTCGGCTGCAGCAGATGGATGGTTACTTTAGAGACTGAGGATAGACCAGTTGGGTGGTTGCCATCCAGGACCCAGGGCGGTTCCGTGGTGCACATGCATGCACCATTAAACTTACGTTTACAAAATTCAACTGTGAGCTTTGAATCATAATGAGCATAATCTGAAGAGTTTCATCTTACTTTTATATTCCTCTTGCACCGTATTTGCAACCACTATTTGAGCATTATGTTCCTCACACAGACAGACTCTCTAAAGTAAAATGAGTGAAGTTTAGACAACCTTTAATCAGGTTTGTTATCTAGACATACTGATGGAACGTCTCTCACTGTCACATACTGTTTATCTGCATTGCAGTTACTGGAATTAAACTTTTATCAGTGAGTGGTTTGTTTCTCCCATCAGTCTGCAGTGTTTATACTGCGAGAAAACGTTTCGAGATAAAACCACGCTGAAGGATCACATGAGGAAGAAATCTCACCGCCGCATCAATGCCAACAACCACGAGTACGACCGTTTCTACGTCATCAATTACCTGGTAAAGGTTCAGCTCTCTGACGTCAATGTTCTTTGTTGTTTTAATGTTCACATCCTGTAAAATTAAAAAGTGCACTAAACAAAATCTTTCCAGGAGCTTGGGAAGACTTGGGAGGAGGTGCAGAGTGAGGATGACCGTGAGTTGGTGGACGATGAGGATGAGTGAGTACGCACAGCAGGAACACATAATCCACATTATCCTGCATACCAAACACTTTCTAACAACATTTTACATCTTAGGTACCAACTCTGTTTGTAGTTAATTCTACAATGCCAACAAACATGGGACCATTTGCAAAAATGACCTCTTCAGACCTCGTCTTGATGATCGATAGCAGACTGTGTGAAGCGCATTTGGGGCATGTCCAACTTGACATTGCGTCATTTGAGTTCAAATTAAGGCCTTGTGGTGCGAAGTGGTTTTGTTTATTCTGTAAATTAATCATGAGTCTGTCATGGTGTTTAAGAGCCGTGAGAGTGAGAGTGAGAGCCAAGAGTGTGCTGGAAGTTGATGTAGTGAGAGGTTTTCTGTTGAGGAAGCAGATTTGTGTGATTTATGAGAGCATCTCCCCACCTATCCTGTCTTTTCAGCACCTTGTTCCTGCAACTCCTGTGCCTCCATCTCATCCATTTAAACCCCTTTTTCTTCCAACAGGCACATATTACACTGAGGTTGTAAAAATGCAGAGAAAATAATTTTACTACCGTTGCATCCGCCACAAAAGCAGAAACATTTATGGGAAGAACGTAGAACAATCAGCCATAACATTGTGACCACTGACTGGTAAAGTCTGACTTTGATTATATCATTACAGTGGCACCTGTCACTGATATATTAGGCAGCAAGTTAACATTTTGTCCTCGAAGTTGATCTGTTGGAAACTGGAAAAATAGATTTGAGTGACTTTAAAGGTGTAGCGACACTGTGACAGATTGAGTAAACGGAGTAGAACATCCAGCCATCCATTTTCTTCCGCTTTATCCGGAGTCGGGTCGCGGGACGGAGTAGAACAAGTTTAAATAATTTGTCCGCTGGCAAAAATCGCATAATCAATCAGACTCTGGTGAATGTGGTGCTCTGATGACAACCAACGAATGTGGGTGTGCAGTGCTTCTGGACATGAACAGAAGACATCCAGATAAAACTAACATCTACCAGATGTCGGCTGGCAAGCTCATGAACAAGTACAGGTCAAAACAGCAAACAAATGTGCAACCACCTCATGTCTCTCATGTCTACTCAACGTTTTGAGCATGCACAAAACCTGCCAATGGACTCGCTGGACATCAGCTGGCAGTGAACATATTTAATGAATGAAAACGATTTGTACAGGACAAAAATGGTTACAAACTGATATGTAACTTTTGTTTTCATTCCGCAAACCATCACAGTTTGACAGCTGCCGAACGAAGGCCAAATTGTGATGGCTGGATGACTGAGCATCTCTAAATGTGCAGCTCTTGCAGGATGTTCCCAGTCTACAGAGGTCAGTACCTCCCAAAAGTGGTCCATTGAAGGAAAACTGGAGAACCACCAACAGGGTTATGTAGGATGTGCTGGACAAACAATTTCAATTGTTGGAGGCCCCACCTTCTAAGGCCTTGGTGCCAGATACCACAGCACACCTTCAGAGGTCTGGTGGAGTCCATGCCTCAACCTGTCAGGACTGTTTGTTAGCAAAATGGGACCTACATGTTATTAGGCAGGTGGTCACAATGTTATGGCTGATCAGTGTATATTTTCACAGAGGACTTTCTTACACACTAGGGTGGTTCAAAAAAATAAAAGTTGGAAATTCATTACTCTCACCCCTTCATTTTATGATGCTTTGGGAAAAAAGAAAGCCTGCCAAATATTTTTGTCATACATTAATATTTAGAGGTAGCACATCATAGCTGAAGGTTGTAAATATATCAGTTATCACTGCCCGAGTGCCTGTGCAGTAGGTTATCCATTATCCAGTATCTAATCACATCACTTATAAAGAGGATAGAAGTTAACCACCTGAGTGTAACTAAAGTATAATTTTATATTCAGTTTAAAACTATACCTGGGTTTAAATATTTCTCACAAACAACATACTTTCAAAAATGTTATTTTAGGCTACAAGCTGAAAATTTTACTTCAATTCACAGCTTCTTTTCTTTCAGATATTTGGTGATGGTGAATCTAACATGAGATAAATGTAAAAAGAGACACTTGCTGACTTAACATGCTTAACCATTAACTGGAAACTTCAGTAAAACATGTCAGCTACTAGAAGTAGAACATTTGTATACCTTATTGGTTCCACCAACTGAAATAAAGGGAAACAAATTGCCCTCAAATGGGCAAATACTCAAGGTATTTTTCTTCAAACACACTGATTTGAAGAAAACTGTCCATGATGCTGCTGTGACCTCTATAGACATGGCAATTCCTTTTTGGGAGAGAGCTAGAATCCCACTGAGGGCAAAGCAGCATCTGATCACAAAGTTAGAAAAGGTGTTCGGAAAATGGAAAACATTGAAAAAGACCAAGAATCGCAATACAGACAAGCAGAAGAAAGATGAAACAGTGTTTTGTGAATCTTTGGAGGACTTGTTTGACATGGCACATCAGGATGTCCTAACAATGATAAAGTTTGATGACGACAGACAGTTCCTACTTGCTCAGCGAGAGAAAGGTAGAAGGGGATGCATGGCAGGCATAGATAAAATACAAACTGCCAAAGAACAAAGAGCAGAAAAAAGGAAAGCTGCAGAAGCAAAATACAAAGAGAAACTGGAGGAGCCTGGACCATCTAATGTCTCACTACCTGACACTGTCTCCAGCCAGAGT
This sequence comes from Thalassophryne amazonica, assembly GCF_902500255.1. Classification (NCBI taxonomy): domain Eukaryota; kingdom Metazoa; phylum Chordata; class Actinopteri; order Batrachoidiformes; family Batrachoididae; genus Thalassophryne; species Thalassophryne amazonica. The sequence continues at coordinate 103,205,232 of NC_047110.1, forward strand.
GAAGAGAACACAGAAAGTCCAGATGAAGAATTTGTTATGCCAGTGCCACAAAAAGCCAGTAAAATTAAAGCTGTTGTAACACCAGGACTTGCAGCAGCATTGGATAGGACCAAAACAACAGACAGAAGTGCCACCTATTGTTATGTGCAGACGCGAGTTGAGGAGCGCGACCAGCGTCTGACTGAATCCAGCGCTAAAATAACCAGAAAGCGGTTCCAAAAACAAAACAAGTTTATTTCCCGTCTGTGCAATAATTGTGTACAACATAAATGTGCGGTTTGTCTGGCGAGGTGAAGGACGGCGCGCTCTCCAGCGCCCAAATGGATCGAAGCCCGATGCTTCTGGACCCAGACTCACCGCCGAACACCCCCCAGGTGGATACGACAAACTAACTCTGTGAAGGATGGAAAAGGTGAGGTAAGTCAACAGCTACAACAAATATCCTTCAAAGGCACACACTATCAGCAACACATTCAGGTCTGAATTTAAGCTTTATGTAAATGAGCAGCTTCTCACAACAGGTGGAGGATCATCAGTCCGTACGCCACGGCAGTGAGAAGCGAGCTGCATAATTCTCATCAATGTTCAAATATACTGCGTAACAAAATACCAAATTACTGTTAACACTTATTCAGACAATCATTACCTCTGATGTGTGCTGACAGCATGTGTCCCTCACCCGTCCTCCTTCACAGGCACGATGTGTCAAACCCAGGCGCGGTCCTCAGCGTCTCACAAACGAACGTCACAAGGTCGAGTTCCCGGCAATTCTGCTCGAATCACTCATGGCTTAAATGCAGAACGCCATCTCAGTATCTGCTTCAGCTGAAAGTCTTTAAGTCTGCACGTGAGCATCATCCACAGGTGCTACAAGTCATTAGGCCTGCACGTGAACATCCTCCACAAGTGCAGCCAATAATGCTGATGAGGGTGAAGGACTCTTCTGCCAGCACCTTCTCCACAGACAAAAACCAGTTTGCATACCACCTGGAGAGCAAAGAAAAGAAAACACCAAAATGTCCAGCCAAACCCCCCAACACACAACACCTATATTCTGACTGAAACGGCAGCAAGTCTTGGTCATGATGCAAGCAACTCAAATATCATTATCATGTAAAGGATGTTCTCTTATGTTACACAGCTGTATAATTGGTTCTTGTGCTGATTCATACATTTTGAATATTAAGTACTGCAAGGCATAAAGAATATTATTGTTTGGAGCTAGATCAAAATATATGTGGAAATATATAAAGCATAGACTTATTTAAATTTATCAATAATGAAACAGTATTTCATCAGTAAAATGAAAATGCAATGTTTGATTGTTACAAAATCTTCGCTACCCCAGTATGTAGGTATTGTAGGAGCATGATACATGTACGAGAAGAACTGCATCTCACAATTCATGTTTTAGTGTTAACTATTTTATGGGATATGAAAAGATTTGATTTTCCAATGTATTGCCATAATTTCTGTCCTGACATATCAATATTAAACTGACAAATAATTTGGAAATATCTGGAAATGACCATACTGTTGGGAAAGTGTCGGTACACGGACCCACAACAGGGGGCGCAAAGGAACGGACAATGGAGTAGGTCAAATAACACTTTACTGTTGTGAATGTGCACAACAAATACAACAGATTACAACAATAGATCAGAATCAATTCACAAAGGTGTCGTGTGGGCAGGCTCGAAGATAGGAGACATCTGTCCAAAGCAGAACCGGAACCACACGATTTCCTCCGCCACCAGACCCCGGGAATACTGGAGCCGCCAAGTCCCGAACTCCCAGGTGGCCACTGCCTCCGCGTGTCGGACCTGGTACTGCTGGCGAGGAACAAAAACACAATTAAAGGTGGGCGTGTTTGCACCCAGTAATCCGCACGGCAGGAAAGCTACCTCCACCTCTCGTTGGAAAAAAGGTCTGTTATCACTCACAAAAATCACAAAAGGTTACTGTCAAGCAGTCAGCTGAGAATATTACCTTCCAGGTAGAACGATATCTCGGCAAAGAGGTGGAGACGTCGTCCTGCTGATGTACCCCTGCTGATTGGTAACAGCTGTTGCAGGTGATGCGTGACAGCTGTCACCCTAGCTGCTCCTGTGAGGCGGCTGCGCCCTCTGGTGCCTGGAGCCCGCACTCCAGGCAGGGCGCTCTCTGGTGGTGGGCCAGCAGTACCTCCTCTTCTGGCAGCCCACACAACACATACTATATGACAAAGTTATTGCCAGCAAACTCTTTAAGGGCTGTGTGCTACCAGTAAAAATTATTAGAGTTTTATGAAATTGTACATGATGTGTTTTTATGTTAGGTACAACAAATTTAGAGGGTGAGACTTGAAGTTTTTTGAAAAAAATTTTTTGACCATTTTTATGGACCACCCTAATGAACACCACTCACTGGAGACTGTCTGCTTAGTTGATAAGAGGCCTGTTTGTAGCAGTCATGTGAAGTCGTATAGTATTCCATCGTTTGATGGAAAAACTGACTGAATCCTACCACAAACAACACAAGTGGGCCCAGTTTGTGTAAAGCTGTTTTAGCACATGTGATGAAGATGTTGCTATATTCCCTGAAGGGTTTAACATCTCTGTATTCTGTGCAGCGATTGGTCAGACTGGCAGGCTCATCCAGTCTCTGCTGTGTGTCTGTTCTGTGAACATCAGTCAGAGACCATGGACCAGATCTACACACACATGAAGGTACAGCAGCAAACGCCAGTCGTTCAAAGATACGGATAATCATGAGAAGATCATTCTTTGTTGATTAAAGATCTGCATTCGCTGCTTTGCTTGTGTTTTGATGTTTTATTTTTGTTTTTTTGTTTTTTGCCCTCTTAATGTGATGATTTTCCAAGTGAAACAGGATACTTGCACAGGATCTATTTTAGGTGGTTTGATTTGGTGAAGTGTTGGAAAGTGGGAGTGGTATACAAACCGAAAAACCTCAGGGATTCTGACTTGGACACCACATTGCTGTGGGGGACAGTTGTTCTTCCTGGCGCACTCCTCCCTCACTCCCATTTGTTGGACCAGCATCCTTCAAGTAAACCCATTCCCGCACAATATCCCAATTCCAGTGAAGTTGGGATATTGTGTGAAATGTAAATAAAAACAATATAATGATTTGCAAATCCTCTTCAACCTATATTCAATTGAATACACCACAAACACAAGATATTTAATGTTCAAACTGATGAGACTTTTTTTTGTGAAAATATTGGTTCATTTTGAAATTGATGCCTGCAACGTGTTTCAAAAAAGTTGGGACAGGGCAACAAAAGGCTAGGAAAGTTGATGAATGCTCAAAGAACACCTGTTTGGAACATTCCACAGGTGAACAGGTTAATTGGAAACAGGTGATTGTCATGATTGTGTATAAAAGGAGCATCCCCAAAAGGCTCAGCCGTTCACAAGCAAAGATGGGGCGAGGATCATTACTCTGAACAACTGCGTGAAAATAGTCCAACAGTTTAAGAACAATATTTCTCAACGTTCAATTGTAAGGAATTTAGGGATTCCATCATCTACAGTCCATAATATAATCAGAAGATTCAGAGAATCTGGAGAACTTTCTATAAGTAAGCGGCAAGGCCGAAAACCAACATTGAATGCCCGTGACCTTCAATCCCTCAGACGGCATTGCATTAAAAACCGACATCATTGTGTAAGGGATCTTACCACGTGGGCTCAGGAACACTTCAGAAAACCATTGTCAGTTAACACAGTTCGTCACTACATCTACAAGTGCAAGTTAAAACTCTACCATGCAAAGCGAAAGTCATACATCAACAACATCCAGAAACGCCCTGACACTGAGCTCATTTGAAATGGACAGACGCAAAGTAGAAAAGTGTGCTGTGGTCTGATGAGTCCACATTTCAAATTGTTTTGGAAATCATGGATGTCGTGTCCTCTGGACAAAAGAGGAAAAAGACCATCCGGATTGTTACCAGCGCAAAGTTCAAAAGCCAGCATCTGTGATGGTATGGGGGTGTGTTAGTGCCCATGGCATGGGCAACTTACACATCTGTGATGGCACCATCAATGCTGAAAGGTACATCCAGGTTTTGGAGTAACACATGCTGCCATCCAAGCAACGTCTTTTTCAGGGACGTCCCTGCTTATTTCAGCAAGACAATGCCAAGCCACATTCTGCACGTGTTACAACAACGTGGCTTTGTAGTAAAAGAGTGCGTGTACTAGACTAGCCTGCCTGCAGTCCAGATCTGTCGGCCATTGAAAATGTGTGGCGCATTATTAGTTTAGTTTAGTTTATTAGATTATTTAAGGGACAATGTACAGCATCATTAAGATCAGTGAGACAGAGATGAGTTGCACCAGATTATAGCTAAATAGCTCATTTCCATCCGCAGTCCCTGGGTACATCAAATAATTTAACAATGAATTTGCACAATATTCTAAAATTCCTCTGCCACAATAAATCACTTTCACAGGCAGACAGTTAGACCATATCACAGTCAGTCACAATCAGATCATATCACATACATTCATCTACCACAGAACAGTTCACCATTCTCTACACATTACTAATCAATTTCATTTCTACTAGTATTTACAACACATCTTAAGTTACTTTAAAATCCATGCCCCCTAGAGGCTGTACTATTACACATCTAAAAACAAAATAGATTGTATGTATGAAAACATGGATATGACATTGAACAATTTCTTATACAGATTTAAAAAAAACAGACAGACAAAACAGTCAGTGCTGACAGGTCTGACCATTCCACAGTCACTTTTTTAATTCACTGCTGAAAATAAAATAATTTGTTTGGCTTTTTAGTGCAGTGGGAAGATTGTTCCATTCTTTAATCGCTCTATATGAAAAAGCTGTCTGCAAAAGTTGTTTTATGTTTTGGAAGAGTACACTGCTCCCTGGTATTGGAGCATGTATTTCTTTTTGTCACTTGAGATGTTAACTGGACAAAGTTCTGAAGAGGAGCAGGTGCAGAGTTATGTATAATTCTATGCACTAATCAGATACTAGCCATTCTTTGAATGTTTTCAAAATTCAACAATCTGTATTTTTTCAGAACATGGCAGTGATGCTGCTGCCTTGTTGTCCGGTCCAAAATTTTTAAGGCTTGTTTGTGAATGGATTCTAACGACTTCAAAGTGGTTTATTTCCTTGTGAACAGCATGTGATACAATAATAGAATCTAGACATTAGCATTGAGTTAAAAGATATTATGAAGCACAAAATACGACAACGGAGACTCCGGACTGTTGAACAACTAAAGTCGTACATCAAGCAAGAATAGGAAAGAATTCCACCTACAAAGCTTCAACAATTAGTGTCCTCAGTTCCCAAATGCTTATTGAGTGTTGTTAGAAGGAAAGGTGATGTAACACAGTGGTAAACATACCACTGTCCCAGCTTTTTTGAAATGTGTTGCAGGCATCCATTTTAAAATGAGCAAATATTTGCACAAAAACAATAAAGTTTATCAGTTTGAACATTAAATATCTTGTCTTTTTGGTGTATTCAGTTGAATATAGGTTGAAGAGGATTTGCAAATCATTGTATTGTTTTTAATTTACATTTTACGCAGCGTCCCAACTTCATTGGAATTGGGGTTGTACTTCTTCTGAGTGACCATATAGAGGGTGCTGTCTGAGCAGGTCAGAGTCCAAGTCTTCTTTTGAATACCCCAAATTCAGTCACAGAAAGTCCAGTGTTCACTATGTCATGAAGATGTTGGATTGATTTCTGAACCCCAAAGATAGAAGTGGGAATGGTTACATCAATAACAATAATACAGGTGCAGTTTTCTTTAAATCAGTATTCTGACATATATTTTCTGGAGAACAATTCCAAAATGGATCCATATAAAGCTATAATCCAACAATACATCTATCTATTTTGGACAGACGAAACAAACATTAATGTTGGCTAACTGTAGGCAGCCTAGCTAGCCGAGCGAGCCAGTATTCTGGCTAATGTTTGAAATATCAGTTTTCACAGAGTTGGCCATTTTTAATACATTTTGCATGCACATATATTCCAAGAGACCCTGACCCAAGTTCCTACTTCCTAGTTCAAAGATAAATCAAACAGAACAAGATCTCCTAAAATTAGGGTGACCAAACATCCTGTTTTCACATCCTGTCCAGGCCGTCCTGTTTTTCTTTTGTTTTGTTTTTTTTAGAAAGTGATGAAAATGTCCTGATTTTCATTGTTTTTTTCATCTTTGAGCATCTTTGAGAAAACTTAGGCAGAACTACAGGCAGAATGGAACCGGAGTAACTGGTAATTTGGTAGAATGGATGACAATTGGCGGAATGGGGCGTTTTTGCTTATATTACACCCAGAATAAGTATTGTTTAGATGATCAGGTCTCACCACTAAAATAAATCAAGTTTTTTAGCCACTATATAAAGCTTTAGGTCCCCAAACGCTTGACAGAACAGTGATCAAATAGCAGAATGGGAGCTTGTGTGGTGCCATCTAGTGTTAGTGAGGGTAATTTCCCAATATGGCGATCTGCCATTCCGGAGATTTGAAAAGAGATAAGTTTGTGCTTTGAACATGACACGGGATTTTCTGCTTTGTATAATAACATTTTATTACATTATCTTGAGATTGAGATTGGTTATCAATACACGGAGCTTGGGAGGTAGGGGGCATAGTAAAGTGCTGTTCTGTCAATCATTCCGTCAACTGTATTATCATTGCGGTTCTGCTGATTAGTACCTGCTTTTGAGTATCTCCTTGCAGGGCCAGGTGTCCTGGTTTTCAGTCATCAAAATATGGTCACCCTACTAATATGGACACTGCACAGAAGCCAAAATATTTGATTAACTTTATGATGCTTATCCGGGTCACGGTGGCAGTACACTTTCCTATCCTCGGTGAAGTCCTCTAAGTCTTCCTGGGGTACCCAAAGCGATCCCAAGCCAGCTAGGAAATATAATCCCTCCAAGCAAGTCGTGGATCTTCACCGGGGCCTCTTCCCAATTGGACACAAGTGGAAGACCTCCCTAAGGATACAACCAGGGGGTATCCTCACCAGATACTCGAACAACCTCAAAATATTTTAGTTTAAAATAAAACATGGATTTTCCTCTGGCTGTACCTCAGGTAGAGAAATGGGATAGGAGTTGGGCTACAAATATGTAGATCTGGGTTGATTCCCAGTCAGTTGACCTGTTTACTTCATCTGCACCATCCCAGTCCACTCAGCTGTAAATTGGGTACCGGTTTTGACTGGAACAACTGTGATGTTAACATTCAGTCTTGATTCATGGTCTTTTTAAATAAATATATATATCTATGTTTGTAGGGAGCTCATGGTTTTGACCTCCATAAGCTGAAGATGGAATTCAGTAAGTAAATTCTCAGTAGAAAACAAATACTTATTGTACATCCAGCTGGTGTTGAAATTGAAACTTGTGTTGTATTCCATGTCTTCAGATCTCAGGTTTTACCAGCAGGTCAAACTGGTGAACTTCATCCGGCGACAGATTCACCAGAGCCGCTGTTATGGCTGTCAGGAAAAATTCAGCTCCAGCACCGACGTCCTCCATCACATAGTCTCTGAAGGCCACGTGATGAAGCTCCCAGATGAGTCGACCTGGGACCAACCGCAGTACGTCCAACAGACAACTCCCATTTAGACACGGCACTTGTGTACAACATTTATAATGTTGCTGTGTTTGTTTGTTTTTTCATCATGTTAAGTACTTTTCATTTATTGCCGTTCTGCTGGTTTTCTTCCACTTCGTTTCCATTATTACCCAAAGGATCTCACAATGTTAGTTGGATGTTTTTATAAAATACATTTTTAATGGGTCTGTGCTCCTCTGAATCAGTTTGGGAATGATTTTGATCCATATTCTACATATTAAAACATATTTCACTTCCTGACATGACTTGAATGCCCTTACCACTTGAAGCCACTAAGAGACAGTGTTACATACCTGATGCAGAATTTTTGTACGGACAATAACTAGTAACTCAGTATTTTAAAATTAATCGCTGACCCATTGTAATATGTGAATGAAATTCATAAAATTTCTTCAGGTAAGTGAAACTTTTAATTTTTAAAACTATATATTTGCAGAAAATGATGTTTCCTTCAAAAATTAACAGCCAGTAAATTAATGCATTTAAAAGAAATGAATAAAATTCATTCTGCCACAATCTCACTGAAGAAGTGAAGTAGTTGCAGAAAGCTAGTGAGGGATCATAGGTTTTCTTATGGAGACTTATCGCCCCCTATTGGATGACCAGGATACGTGCTTTTAGCTGGCTGATGTACTAAACAAAGTACTTGACCTTTTTTGTTTGTTCTCAGGTATTACTTCCCCACATATGAGAACGACACCCTCCTGTGTACGCTGTTAGACAGTGACGAGGAAAACGACGACGTGACCCACGGGCAGGATGTCCCAGTAATCGCCGAAGACATTGCCAACCTGAGAGCACTAAAACAGACAAGTGTCCTAAAACAGCTCCTGAAGAACAGAGGCTCCTGCAGCTAAGGTGATGGCTGGAAGGCAGATGGACTGGTTTTGGTTTTTTGACACTGGATGCTTGATCTTTGCTCTCCAGAATGTGGTTCCTCTTATTAGTTGACCCTCTTATTTTTTTGTCCAACATAAGTAGGCATCATTAACAAAACAACCATCAGTGCAGAGATTTTGCTGCAACGTTCAGGAACACCACACCGCCTCTTGTAGAACTTAAAACTTGTTCTGGAGGAAACTGTAGTTCCTCTTTAATAGAACGGGTTAGCTCGAAGTACACTTCAGGATTTGTGTGCTTCAGTGATTCTCCTGGTTCTTGAGACATTTTCTGGCCTCTCACAGAGATTTTGTTAGCTGGATTATTCATAATCTAATTAACCAGGTTTCACCAAACGTGGTGCGCTGTAACTTTGAATCAATGTCATCACACTTTGAGACAGTCTACCAAAGTGGGCGGAGCCTGGAGGTTTCTGTTCTTGAGATCATGCAATTTGACTGAGCGTATTTCCATGAAATATGTTAAAAAGCTTCAAACGTTTACTGGAGTAGAAGCAATAAACTTTTCCAGGTGGCTCAGCAAAAAAGGGGTGGAGCTTGGAAACTTGAATGTTGTCATTGGTGGAGGTAAAGTTTCTAGTTTTCAGAAAGACATTTCTTCAGGAACCTTCTGAGCAAAACAAACCTGATCACTTATTTTGTACTTTCTTTAAAATGTAATGATGCTTGGTTTTTGCATCACATGAAGGCTGGATTTTTGTTGCAACAACGTAAATGTTGTGGATCCTTCTGTGTAGTTGTGATGAAAGACAACTCAAACAGTGGACAAACTTCATTTGCAACCAACTGGATCTGTCTGAAAACCAGCAAAAAGCAGGCCGACACACACTGCAGGATGAAAACGCTTCTTTCTGTTTTTCATTCTACCGGTTCATCCTTATGACAGGACCACAGATTAAATGGTCCACATCTGAGTCAAAGTGCGCACCGAGGATTAAAGACTTTTTTGTGGCTGAAAACACTTGTGGGTTCTGTCTACTCGGCGGTGTTGGTGTTTTTCATTGGTACAATGTTTTTTGTTGCTTTACCGAGTGAAACCTGTCGTATGGCAGAACCGAACTGCAGAGTGCTTAGTGTTTCCGCCACATCCTTTGTGTCCGGACTGATGTTCACGAAGACGCAGCACTGCAGGCACAGCAGAAGACAACTCGGTTAACACCAGCATGAAGCCACTGTGTCAGTGAAACCTTAGCGTCAGTTTCAGCGTTTACTTTTGCGTCTCCACTAAGGCAGGGTTGCAGGAGGTGGGTCAGTTTGGAGTTTCTGTATGGGACGTGAAGCGCGTTGCACTTTAATGCACCAAACACCTAAAGGACAAAACGCAGTGACCTATTATGAGACATCTGCAAAAAATGGGAATAAGCTGTTTGGACCAACATGGGTCACCACTTTGTCAACATATTTATAAGTTTGATGTGATCCAGGTAAAGGTCATGTGACAATCTGAAGCTGGAGGTGTCGTCACCTGTCCCAGTGCCATCAACGATTTATTGATGGCGGCGGCTTCCACTAGCCTTTGACCCTCAGCCTCCGTTTTTGAGATCCGCTCCGAACCAGCCAGGTCACAAAGGGTCAAGGTACCACGTGACGTCAATCCCGATAGCTCATCTGAGCCTTCCACCTTCAGCGCCACCACCAGGTGGGAACGAGAACTAAGGAAAAGATTGAAGAGTTGTGCATCTTTTTGAGCAGGTGTGGCTGACATGGACACAGCAATAAAACTGGAGTGCGAACGTTTCAGAGTAAAACTTGAGTTAGTGTTCTTTTAACAATGAAACCTTGCTGATCCTTATAAAGTGGTTCAGGCTTGATCACATCAGTGTTGATCCAACTCTCTAAGGGTGTAATCTTAACGCTGTCCATGAGCTGAGTGAGAAATAACACTTTCCACTGGCGCTCCTATGCCAGTTTTGTTGTTTCATAGCTAGAGGGTTGTGGGTTCAAACCCAGCCTGAAGCCTTTGTCCTTGATATTTCTGTGTTAAAACATAGTATTGAAAATAACACTGTTTTGAGTATAGTTTGTACTCTGGTAGAGTGTTGAATATTGAGCTCTAGATAGTGTTAATTTAACTCTGAAGAGTGTGGAACTTTATGAACTCCTACAAAAAAGGGTGGAAATTAAATCTCTTCTGAGTTCATTCAATACTGTATTATTATTGACCAACAAGAACCAAATGTTGACATTAATACCAAAGACAAAAAGTGTCTCCATGATTCTTTACCTCTGGATGTTCATCTTGGTTGAGGCAATCTTCCTGTTCTTTTCGCCCATCTCCATGACGTTGAGGATGTCAGCCTCAGTCTGGACTTGGACTTGGGTCAGTCCTGGGACCGACACTGACTTGCCCTGGACTGTGATATCCAGTGCAGCATTGGCGTTTTTGGTCAGCAAGTCATTTAAGCCATCATTATAAATCTCCAGCATTGAAATCTGAATTTGAGCACAAATGTATGTTAGTCTGAGAGAAATGGATAAATAAACCGATCGGACATTGAGAGGTACTGAGTGAAGTGTTGAACAGTTTCTACAACAAAACTCAGCGTATCATCAATGCTAAACTACATACTGTATCTTCCACTTTAACTCATGTGACAGTTTGTTACTTCACAGAAAGTGTGCTACACACAGATACGCGAACAATCCAAATTTTGAACACTTTAACTGAAGCTAAAATGATGGCAAGCACAATGAGCTCAGCTCTGATTTTTAAACTGACATTATTTAAGGATTTTTTTTCTTGAGGCCGTGCTGATGTTATAGAATGCATAATGCATGCTTTTTGCAATGCAATTTTAGCTTGTTTATCTGCTGCAAAATCTCCAAAATGTAAAGAGCTTTTTCAAAACAAAGTTGATGGGTCAACTCAGTGGGCTTTGTTCTTCCAACGCTGTCCCTGTCAAGGTCATATTAGTTATCAACACCACCTTTCCGGTGCAGTATGTTCAAAATGCAAAGAAAGTCTGTGGATAAAGTTGGTGGACTGTCCTCTCACAATATAGATAAGATTGAGGTCAAAGGTCCAAACCATCCACTTGCAACACAGGGGACGTCAAGGTCATAGATCGAAGGTCAGTCTCAAAACATGTCATTGTCTAAACTTCTGACAACAATAATGTCATCAATGACATCAGGCAAACTTAAAAAAATTTTTTAGCTGGCAGCAGTGAGACACTGCAGACGCCAAGATGCATTGTTCTTTGATCTTCACCTCTGAGAAAGTAGATCACTGAAGACGTGGTACAGGACATAGTGCTCAATAATATAACAAAAAACGTAACGGTCATGACCAAAGGTCGAACCGATTTTTATTCCACAGACTCAAGTTACCAGATGGTTTTGGTTGCATGTAAACATCTATAATTGATCAGTTCATACCTTCACAGTGTAGGAGACCGTATCTTTATCTCTGCAGATACATAGAAGTTCTCGGATAGACCTGAGGAAACACATTATTTCCAGCAGTCACACATTTCTTTTTTACACCAGGAAACTGGACACCATGATAAGTATAAGGTGGTTTCCTGCTGCAGCTCCTCCATGTAAACCAACTCGTTTTTGGCAGAACAGCACTGTGGCTCCATTTCATCACATATTAATCAGATAGCACCTCACATAAGGACACGCAAATTGTCTCAATTGGCCTCTGACAGCAAATCCTGGGGCAAGCAGCAAGACGACCAACTGCACAAACATTAAATGTTTGGTAGATAAAGTGTTTGCAATGTTTGTTCTATGAAAGCAGACTGAATGAGACACTTGAAGCCCTGTTTAGTTTAAACCCAAACAAACTGTGTCACTAATGTTAAGGCCCAACAGATGAAAGGAGACCTGCTGATCATAATGATACCATTCCAAGTATAAATTAGGAGTTGCACAACAAGATGACATTGACATAATGGCTAATGTGCTGTTTTCTGGGTACCAAACATCAGTTTGGTGGATTTGTGGCCTGCAGGCTCTCTATGTAGGATGTGTTCCAATTTTGTAACCAAGGCTTTGCACCCTCAAGGCTAAGGTTTTAAATCCCCAAGGCCAAAGATGTGAGCCCTCAAGGCTAAGGTTTTAACTCCTCAAGATTAAGGGTTTGACCCTTAAAGGTCAAAGATTTGACCCCTCAAGGAGAAGGGTTTGACACCCAAGACAAAACTGACTCCTCAAGACTAAGAGTTTCACCCTTTGAGCCCAAGGCATTGACCCCTCAAGGCCAGAGATTTGACAGCCAAGTCAAGCTTTGACCACTCAAGGCCAAGATTTTAACCCCTCAAGGTTAAGGGTTTGACCCTTAAAGCTCAAAAATTTGACCCCTCCAGGCCAAGGTTTTAACTCCTCAAGATTAAGGGTTTGACCCTTAAAGGTCAAAGATTTGACCCCTCAAGGCCAAGGGTTTGACACCCAAGACAAAACTGACCCCCCAAGACTCAGAGTTTCACCGTTTGAGCTCAAGGCATTGACCCCTCAAGGCCAAAGGTTTGACAGCCAGGGTCCAAACTTTGGCAAGTCCAAGGCTTTAATCCCCAGTGCCAAGGGTTTGGCCCCCAATACCCAGGCGTAAACAAAGAAAATAAATTGAAAATGGATCATACATAGAGAGAGGTTCACACAAAAAAGGGACAAAATGAACTTTCATATCCAAAACATGTTATGGGGCAGCACTGCTTACATCTAAAAACACGAACCAGCTCTGACCTGATATTAACTCCTGGGTTTTCCTTGGTGCCCATCATGGTGAAGGTCTTTCCAGATCCAGTTTGACCACAGGCCAGTATACAGACATTGTATCCATCCACGCAGGACATTATAACTGGCAACGTACCTGTCCTGCCGACAGAAAGACGACACAAAATCATAACTTCTTTCATTGTGGTAAAAATACTGTCTGATTTGGAATTGTAGATACTTACCTGGAACTTTTCAAAAGACTTTAACTTTTTTATTGTTTTATTTTTATGTTTATAGTACAGTTTGTAGTAGTTTTTTATTTTTGCCAGGGATTTTGCAAAGTGCCCCTCCCCCTTAAATCTTAGGTCCAGGAAATAAAAAGTACACCAAGTGTCAGTCACGCAGCAGTGTGTTTGTTACCTGTGTGCTACTAGGAGAGTACACTTTATCAAACTGGAACTTCTTCCTGTTTCCTCCCTGGACGACCACTACCTCCTGGTCAGCGGTTATCTCCAGGCAGGAGTTGGAGGTGGAGCTCCTCCTGCAGCGGCAAAACACTCGGATGTTTCCCTGCAGCTCATGCAGCTTGTTGTACAGGCTTTTCCTCTCCAGCGTCTGCTTCCTATAGAGTGATCGCAGCTCCTCCACCTCCATAGCCACATTCTGCTTCACGTGGGCCAACTTCCCCACAGTGCCTCTCAGCTGCTCTAGCTGGTTCTGCATGTCTGTCATCATCTGTCGAACGGTTGATCGAAGCCGCTTGTTGGAAACGTTCAGCTCCCGAGTCAGACGACGGACATTACGGAATTGACCAGGATCCACAGAAGGCTTGGGGGTGGTTTTGGTTGGCGGTGTTGCAGGTGCGTGCTGGGACAGAAGGGATCGTATCTTCTCTCGTGCCTCTCGTTGGTCAGTTTCCAGCTCAGCCAGGTTCTGATTCAGGTGCTGCACAACCTCAGACAGGTAGCGGCCTCCCTGGTCAGATAGCTGTTCCTCTGCAAGAGATTATCCACATCCTTCTCTTTGGTCTGGAGCTTCTGTTTCAGATCCTCAATGACTCGGTCCCTCTCTAGCAGGGCTCTGCTGGGTCAAGATAAATTTATGGCTCAAGGACAGATGGTCTTAAAACATCTTGTTATATCAATACCTCTACATTGTGCCATATATAAAGGTCAGATGTGTATATGTGTGTGTGTCTGCCTATCCAAATGATGACTGGCCTATTGCTAAGCAACTAATTAATTCCAAAGACAGGGATGTGACAAAGAATGTCCAAATAACTATAGACTTTCCAGACTAAAAGTACTACTTCCTTCCAAGTTTCCGTCCTTCCTTCTTCCATGTTTCCTTCCTCCCTTTGTTCCTGTCTGCAGTGTCCAAATGCTTAGCAAACTTTAGATCCTAATGTTAAATATATATATATATATATATATATATATATATATATATATATATATATATATATATATATATATATATATATATATATATATATATATCAGTCTTGATCAATGAGTGCTCAGTGAGAAGGATTAAAAGTTGCCTTTAATCTCACTCAGTTCCATTTTTGATGCTATTGGCTTTCATCAAAAGCAATTAATTCACTGGTTGCCAAACAACCATACTGTCAGAGGCAAAGCAAATACATGTTTCAGAAATCTCATACCTGGGCATTGCCCGAATGCCCTGCTAGAGAGTCCTCTATAGGCCCCGATGCCTGTTGGTGCTGGTGCTTATCTCCACATACTGTAGTATGAAGTTTATTAGAGTCTGCAGCTGCTCCAGGTGGAACACAAGTCCCCACCCAAGGCTGGTACCCATTTTTTCAACTGGATGTCCTGGGACAATGCAAACTAAGTGTCTTGTCAAAGGACACATGTCAAATGTAGATATTGGCAGGCCAGCTCCTTATCCACTGAAGGGTACAATCTGGATTAGACCCAAATTGTAATGAGATCTACTCCAAGCCAAATCCAACCAAATTTCATTTTTCCTGGACCTACACCAACCATAAGGTTTGTGCACATGGGCATATTTGCATATGAACCTGAAGTTATGAGCTCTTCGTGCAGCTGAATATGACTCCTGAAGAGGTTGTAGAAATTTAAGAAGACTGTTACTCTAAAAGCCGTCTGATTCCAGCGCTAGCCCTGTTTATGAACCTAAAGGAGTTGAGGTCGGTGTAGTTATGATATCTGTTGGAGGAGGCCTGCAGCAGGATGTCTCCAAACATGGTCAGGTAGACGGAGATAACCTCTTCAGGGACGTAGTTGCACTGTCTGAGCGCTGCAGTGATCTCTTTCTGGTCAACCAGGCCAGGCAGGGCCGCCTAGAACACAAAATCAAACACACTACTTCTCCAAGACCACCTCTTGTTTTACACAAACAGTTTAGAACAATCACACCTCAGATCACCTTTTACCCAGAAAAACAGAGTGTACAGTAACATGCAACTGAGTAACTTCATTCAATCAGTGTGCGATCATTCAGACAGAGGTCCTGCTGCACCATCTCCAACTATGTTGATTTGTTTGTATCACCACATTGGCTGCGCCTGTATGGCTGCATCGTGATGCACAGTGCCTGACAAAAAAGAGCTGGATGTTGTTTTCCTTAATGAAGGATGTGTCCGGTCTGGGAGCATGTGCTTGTGCCGCGTGTCATCACATCCTGTATGGCAACCACCCAGGCAGACAACACGTCCATCTCCACCACTTGAAACTAACCATTTATAGTGCTTCTGGAAAGTCTTCACAGCGCTTCACTTTTTCCACATTTTATGTTACAGCTTTATTCCAGACGGGCGTCCAGCTCTAGGAAGAGCTGGTGGATCTTAACTTCTTCCATTTACGGATGATGAAGGCCACTGTGCTCACTGGGACCTTCAAAGCAGCAGAAATGTTTCTGTACTCTTCCCCAGATTTGTGCCTCGAGACAATCCTGTCTCGGAAGTCTACAAATTCCTTTGACTTCATGCCTGGTCTGTGCTCTGACATGCACTGTCAACTATGGGAGCTTAGAATAAGGCTGTAACATAATGATATGTGGAAAAAGTGAAGTGCTGTGAACATTTTCTGGATGTACTGTATCTGCTGCAGTCAGTTGGAGAGTGTCCTTGGCCTTCTTCAGTCACTGGGGTCCTCAACACTGCACAGAGACACGTGTAGTCAGGTTCACTATGTTCAGGTGCTATTTTTTCTTGGAATTTCGTGTGGATTTTCAAAAATGTACATTTTTGAAAAGTGCATACAGTAGCCAGTTGGATTTAGAAAAATTGTGGCTTAAAACTGGAGTTGTTTTTTTGTTTTTGTTTTTTTTTTCTCAATATCTCAGGTTCCAGATGACTTAGAATCTTGATTCCATTTTCAGAGCCAAGGAATCCAGTGGTGCTAATTACCAAAATGCATATGTTGGAAAAGTCACATTTGTGGGTGGCTATATTAGATTTTGTAACTGCTCCACTAGGGAGAGTTAGAGGACTTGGTGGAGGAAAGGGAAATGTGGGATGAGCTGCTTGGCCTGCTTCCTGCATGACCTGGACCCAGAAAACTGCCAGAAAATAAATGATTGAATTAATGCAATTTTGATTTTCAAGTGTGGATGACATGATTAATCACTGGAATTGGCATCTGAGTTGACCTGAAAGCCTTTGAAATAAATAAATAAAAAAATACAAGCCACAATGTATTTTGTTGTAATTGGAACCATTGGATTCCTTGTCTGTGAAAATGTGTATTTAGCCACTAGAATCAAGATTCTAGGTCATCTGGAAGCCAGGATTTTATGAAAACATTCCATTTTAAGCCACTGTTTTTACAACTCCAAGATGGGCACCACGGTGAATTTCAGGAAAATGGAACAAAATTACGTAATGGACCTGACTGACATACAAACTGTTGCTGTAGCTGACATTCCCTCGCAGTGTAAGTGATATTCTGCACTGGAGTCTCCCTAAGTAACTGCTCAAGGATTGTATAAAGAGACCTGGTCCCAAACACACCCAGTCATTGCCTTAGCTCACTGGTTAGTACCCAAGTCTCATAACAGAAATAATTTGCAAAAATAATAGCATAAAAATAAAGTTTAACATGGATATTTTTAAAGTCTTCTCTGAGTCTGGAAAGCCTTGTGTGTGACTGTGTCTCAGTGATGGGTAATTAATGACAGAGTTCCCTTTTAGAACCCGGGTTCTCTTAAAGCCCGACTACCGAAGACAAACCAGCAGCAGGGCCGGAGTTTTCCTCACTGTGACTTGTTGAACTCGGGCTTTGACAAAGTCCACGTTCATCTCCCACTGCAGCGGCAGCAGCAGCCAGACGCCTGAGTGAGGATCCCAAAACCTGCAGATGTTCACTTTTTCCTAGAAAGCAGAAAAACATACAGATGGAACACAGATAGTTTTCATATTTAAAGTTAAAGCAATCAGGTCACACAAACCTTTAAAAGACATAAATTCTCACAGACCTTTTCAGTATTTAAACAGCAGCTATATTTTGTGGTAAATTCATTTTTGAAAACATTTTTCTGGGAATCTTTTTTTCTCTCCATCACTAATGGAGCACCATCAGGACTTTTTCTCATCACCTTATTCATGATTCCATGAGCTTATTCCCAACCCACAGAAACCTGTGATACGTTGAGACAATCATGTCACAACACATGCCTGCAGATAGTGATGTCATTGTTAAATTAGAAGGGCACTCAGTGTATCCTCTTGCCTTTTATTATGATTACATTTGAGTGATCATGACCTTTGATCATGAGCATTGACCTTTGATCCTGAGGCTAACTGTTGATCGCATTCACTATCATCAAAATGTTCATCCCAATCAATCACCTTTTATATCATGATTAATTATCTTTGATCTTGAGTGTTGACCTTTGATCCCAGTGCCACTCTTTGATCCATATTAACATAAATTGATCCCAGTCACAGAGCCTTGATCCCATTTATAGTAGTATATTGATCATAACCTTTAATCCTTATGCTAATCTTTTATCCTAATTACTATTCTTCAATCCCAGTTCCAGTTGATCATCTTTAATATCCTAATTAATGTTCGTTGATCTTGACTATTGACCATTGATCCCAATTAAATGTGCTAATCCTAATCTTTGGTCCTGATGACTATTTGATTAAGATTACCATAATTTGATCCCGATCACAGAGCTTTGATCCCAGTTATAGGATGCTGATTATAACCTTTGATGCTGACAGTAATCATTAATGTAATTACTATTAGTTGATCCCAATCAGTCACCTTTGATGTCCTGATTAATGATCTTTGATCCTGAGTGTTGACTTTGTTCCTGATTAAATGTGCTGATCCTAACCTTTGATCCTGATTACCATAATTTGATCCCAGTCAAAGAGCTTTGATCCCAGTTATAAGATGATGATCATAACGTTTGATCCTGACACTAATGGTTGTTCCTAATTGCTACTATTAAATCCTGATCACAAAGCACTGATCCCAATCTATCACCTTTGATATACCAATGAATGACCATTGTTCGAGTGTTATTAAAGGGTACTGATCCTAACCCTTAATCCTGATGTTAATATTAGATTCAGATTACAGTTAGTTGTTCCTGATCAAACATCTTTGATCCCAGTTTTACAGTAGGATGCTGATCATAACCTTTGATCCCGACTTTATTCTTTGATCCCAAGTACTAGTAATCAATCCTGGTCACAGAGCATCTATCCTGCTTGATGACCTTTGTTCCTGATTAAATGGCGCTGATCCTAAACTTTGAACGTAATGTTAATATTTAATTCATATTACCATTAGTTTATTTTGATCACAGCACTTTGATCCTGTTCAACCACTTTTGATATCCTGAAGACTGATCTTTGATCCCATGCATTGACCTAAACTGATTATGCATTCTGATCCTGAGCTTACGGAAGTCAGTTTTCTTCCTGCAGTATTGAACATTCGCATGCGTTCCTCTCACCTCAAACATGTAGGTCGTCACCGTTCCTTTGCCGTGGATGTAGACCGTTCCGGGCCGGTCGTCCTCACTGACAGGTGGCTGACTGCCGGCCAACGTCTGCAGCTGACCCCAAACCTGACGGACCAAATACTGATGAGGCATTTGACCCAGCATGCCCAGCAACACATCCTGTCTCAACGAACTGTTTGTGTTTTCAGTGATGTGAAAATGATCTCAAAATTAACCTGCATTCACTGTAAAAGTAAATAAATGTATAAATAAAATGTTTAAAAAAGCCTCTCCAGAAGTAACACAGGCTTTGCATATAAATTATGCACAACTTTAGGGCTGCAACACATATAGTTTGTTTTATGCACCCCAGAAGTTTGATTTTTATATATTTTTTAAATGTTTATGTTTCTTTCATGAATATATCAACAGGAAATCTAATTTGAAATGTCCAAATATGCCAAAAAATACATTTTTATCATGAAACAGAAAAAAAAACATTAAGTTACAGTGCTTAGTACGGTAACTTGTACAATCATGACAACTCAAAGACAACTGTTGATGAAAAATTCAAGTTTGGAATTTACTTTTGATACATTCAATTAAACTCTGATCAATCACTGATCAATCATTGTTCCTGTCGATCAATGACTCAATGACCTAATGCGGGGTTCCTTTTTCCTGTTGTGTGAATGTAACAAATGTGCTGCTCTGTCGACTGTTGGGCTAAATTAATGATTATTGATTTGATGTGACTAATAATCAATAGTCCCACCTGATTGTTGGGGGTGATGAAGCATCCTTGACTGTACCAGTCCTTTGGAAATGCCTGCAGCCTCTGATAAGCAACAACAACAAGGAGACAAACAGTCACCACAAATTACCAAAATGCAGATTAAAAAAAAGAGGAAACAATTTCAATTTATTTTAATTTATTTTCATTTATATAGCGCCAAATCACAACAGAGTTGCCTCAAAGTGCTTCACACAGGTAAGGTCTAACCTTACCAACCCCAAGAGCAACAGTGGTAAGGAAAAACTCCCTCTGAGGAAGAAACCTCAAGCAGACCAGACTCAAAGGGGTGACCCTCTGCTTGGGCCATGCTACAAACATAAATTACAGAAACAATTCACAGAACAATTCACGGACGAATATACAAGAATTGCTGTTGGTGCACAGGACAGGAGAGTCGCCAACACAAACAACTCCCATCTCTGGATGGAGCTGCACCTTAAACAGAGAAAAAACAGAATCAGGCATCAGAAAGACAAAAAATACTGCATAATTTGCCAGCATTAATCAACAAGAAAACCAGAAGAAATACTAAGGTGATCGCCAGCCGCTAGCCCTAAGCTTCACTAAAAGACCCAGAATTTAGGTGAAGTTGAGGCTGCGGCCCGCTCCAATTACTAATAACATGAATTAAAAGAGAAAAAGCGTAAAACAAAACTGTACCAGTATGCTAGCCATATGAATTGGAAAATAAGTGCGTCTTAAGTCTGGACTTGAAAATCTCCACAGAATCTGATTGTTTTATTGACGCAGGGAGACCATTCCACAGAACAGGGGCATGATAAGAGAAAACTCTGTGACCCGGAGACTTCTTATTCACCCTAGGGACACAAAGTAGTCCTGCACCCTGAGAACGTAAAGCCCGGGCCGGTACGTAAGGTTTAATTAGGTCAGCTAGGTAGGGAGGTGCCAGTCCATGAATAATTTTATAGGTTAGTAGCTGAACCTTAAAATCTGATCTCACTGGGACAGGAAACCAGTGAAGAGAGGCCAAAACGGGTGTAATGTGGTCAAACTTACTGCTTCATGTCAAAAGTCTGGCTGCAGCATTCTGAACCAATTGGAGAGCTCTAATGCTAGACTGCGGTAAACCAGAAAATAGAACATTGCAGTAGTCCAATCTAGAAGAGATGAACGCATGGATCAGGGTCTCAGCATCAGCCATAGACAGGATGGGACGAATCTTCACTATATTTCGCAGGTGGAAGAAAGCAGTCCTAGTAATATTTCTAATATGGAGGCCAAAGGACAATGAAGGATCAAAAATTACCCCAAGGTTCCTCACTTTGTCAGTATGATGTATGACACACGAGCCTAGGCTGAGTGTTAACTGGTCAAATTGACGCCGATGTCTCACTGGACCAAGAACCATCATTTCAGTCTTTTCAGAGTTTAAATGTAGGAAGTTTCTAGACATCTAACCTCTCACTGCTGCAAGGCAATCTTCTAAGGATTTTATGTGAACGAGATTACCAGCAGTTATCGGCATATATAACTGAGTATCATCTGCATAGCAGTGAAAGGTAATCCCAAAACACCGCAATATGTGCCCAAGGGGTGCTATATAAAGGGAGAAAAGCAGGGGGCCTAAGATAGACCCCTGAGGAACCCCAAATTTCATGTCACTAAAGTTAGAGGTAGTGTTACTGTACAAAACACAGTGAGAACGACAGGTCAAGTATGATGTCAGCCATGCAAGGGCACTCCCAGTAATCCCAAAATGATTTTCCAGCCTATCAAGTAGAATATGATGATCCACTGTATCAAATGCAGCACTGAGATCTAACAGCAGCAGAACCGTAGTGGTGGTTTGCATGTTGTCTACTTTAAACAGCCAAGGAAGGTTGTCAATCATTTAGGACTAGAAAATTATCTAGAAATCAAGTAAAAAAAATCATTGGATGTCTTGGAGACGTTTTGTCACTCCTCCACGCGACTGTCATTCTGCAGGGAATACCAAGTGCCATAAGCCTTTCAATTGTTTTGTTTTTCCACTCTGTGGACAGTAGAGGGTGCTATTGGCTTTTTTCAGCAAGACAGAGCTTTGGACAAAAACGTTAGTCATCAACATATTGTTGCATAATTATCATCTATAGACAGTGGAATTATATCCACAATACTTGGCACATTTTATTTCCAAAGCAGACAACTTCTAAAAATTTGTATGTCTGTGTAATATCCCTCAGTACTGTGTAAGCTTAACTTCTATGCGCATTAGCCAGTATGATCGTGTGGGACCAGAAGAATGTAAAATAGTATCCACGCATACATACTGCAATACTGATATTGTATTCTTCAATTTCATTTAATATTTGTATATAGTGCGTTGACATTGTTTTATTTTACATGAATTTTGTAGCACCAAAGGGTACGTGCAATTGCATAGTGTTCAGCATGCATTGACAACAAAGGCTTAACAGAATTGAAGATGCTAATGATCTGTTAAAAAACAAAAGATCCAAAAAAAGTGTTAATTTGCATTGTTAAAGCACCTATAAAAGCAGTACAATTTGGTGGTTTCACCACTTACGGCCATACCACTTTGAAAACGACCGATCTCATCTGATCGGGACCAGCAGAATGTAAAATAGTATCCACACATACATACTGCAATACTGATATTGTATTCTTTAATTTCATTTAAGATTTTTATATAGTGCATTGACATTGTTTTACATGAATTTTGTAGCACCAAGGGGCACGTGCAATTGCATAGTGTTCAGCATGCATTGACAACAAAGGCTTAACAGAATTGAAGATGCTAATGATCTGTTAAAAAACAAAAGATCCAAAAAAGTGTTAATTTGCATTGTTAAAGCAGCTATAAAAGCAGTACAATTTAGCAGTTTCTCCATGTATGGCCATACCACTCTGAAAACACCTGCTCTTGTCTGATCTTGGAAGCTAAGCAGAGTCAGGCCTGGTTAGTACTTGGATGGGAAACCACCTGAAAATAGCAGGTGCCTTTTGATTTTTGTTTTTCCACTCTAGACAGTCGAGGGTGATATTGACTTTTTCAACAAGACAGAGCTCTGGAGATGTTTTGTCACTCCTCCACGCGACTCATTCTGCAGGGAATACCAAGTGCCATAAGACTTTCAATTTTTTTGTTTTTCCACTCTGTGGACAGTAGAGGGTGGTATTGTAAGCAGAAGATCATTCACCACTTTAGTGAGAGCCGTCTCTGTGGAATGATATTTTCTAAAAGCAGACTGCATTGGCTCAAAGAGATTATTCTCAGTAAGATAGTCTACGAGCTGCCGTGACACCACTTTTTCCAAAATTTTAGAGCAAAATGATAGATTTGATATCGGCCGATAGTTTTTCAATACACTAGGGTCAAGATTAGGTTTCTTAAGTAATGGTTTAATCACTGCAGATTTGCAGTGGTGTCAAAGTACACACATTTGTTTACTTAAGTAGAAGTAAGATACTGCAGTTAAAAACACTCTGTTACAAGTTGAAGTATCAACTTGACCTCTTACCTCAAGTAAAAGTGAAAAAGTATTGTGCCTCCAAACCTACTAAAGTATAAAAGTACTAAAGTAACCTTTAAAAAAAAGAAAAAAAAAAGAAGGTAGATGCCACTATATGAATTGAAGCTTAATTTAAAACTGATTCGTTCTACATGTGGCCCAGACCCAAAACCCAAAATTACCCCCAACACCACCTGCATGAAAATGTTTCAATTCAAGAAGCTCTGAAATGCAATCTGGGACTATCAGACAATAAACTGCAGTGAGTGCAGCACATTTAGTGAGAAAAAAAAAACAACTTTCCTTATTCAGATTCATTCCAGTAGTATTCTGCTCTTACTAGGATGCAGCAGTTTTCTAGTTTGTCAGATAGTTCTGGAGGAAATCACTGAAGAAATTAACACATTGAAAATATGGTTTGACCGAAACAAACTGTCATTAAACTTAAATAAAACGGGGATGAAATGGAGGTGTAAGAGTCACTAGGTGTTCACAGGAAACATTTATTTATTTCTGTATGTATGTATGTTCATTGTTAGTTGCTTTTATATTTTATTTTCTGTTGTGTTTCTATTCAGGTTCTTTTTGTCTCTTTCTCTGAAATTGTATATAATAATCATTAGATTATTAATATATAAACAAAAATAAATTTAAGAAATATTACAATTTGAAACAAATGCACCCGAACGTGAAGACAGCTGGAACTGCTTCATGCTAACTTTTAACATTGAAAATGCCATAGACATGCTAACGTGTTAGCGTCGCTCCCATTTTTAAGTTATAAAATCTATCAATCTATCAACTGTTTCAGAAGACCATAACAGGTCGGTTTAACATAGAAAAGGTAAATAATACTCACAGAAGTATGCTCTTTAGGGTTTTAGCGGGGGAAAATTAAGCGAAAGAAAGAAAGAATAAACGAAACAATAGGTCGAAGCATTGCTTCAATCTGCGAACCACTGCTTCGATCGGTTCAAAATCCATTCCTTTATCTTCATTGATCCATGTTTCTGATATAGCAATTATGTTAAAAAAATTTTTTAATTGACTTAAATATTCTTTAATGTTGTTAAAGTTTGCATACAGACTTCTGCTGTTGAAATGGATTATTGATAATTTGTTATCCGTTTTAATGATACGATTAAACTGTTCATCTGTATAATAGCAACAACTGTCATTAATATTTGAGAAGAAATTATTGTCCGGGTCTATATCGTGCTCCAAGTCCAGTACATTGTGTTCTGTGTATTTAAATGTTCTCAGTTCTAGTTTTCCATGATCAGCAATCCTGTGAGTTATATCCTTCTTGTCTCCAGATGTAGATGATGTAGTAGATGAATAGGTTCCTCTGGTCTGTGTCATGGTGTTGTGATGTGTTTGTGTCCTCATACCTTACTGATCGTATTTATCCAGTTCCTCGATGTTCCTGATTACCATAACCTTCGCTTGTTCTGGTGTTCCGTTCAGTTTAATAAATGTTTTGCAGTTGGATGTCCATGTCTGTTGAATTTTTCCCTGCTTTTTTAAGAGACGAGCTTTCCTGGCGATGTCTGCGTTTCTTTTGGTCAGATGTTCATTGATGAATACGTTTGTTCCCTTGAGTTTCCGTCCCTGTTTTAACAATGCCATTTTATGTTTTCTGTTGACAAACCTCATTATAACTGCTCGCTTGTCTCCATCCTCTCTCCTGGGCAGGGGGTGGCACGCTTCAATGTTATTACAGTCCATTTGAATACCTTTAGATTGCAGGAAGTCAGCCACCTGTTGTTCCACTGAGCTGGCCTCCTGCTCACTGGCCTCCCCTCCGCTGTCTTCTGACACCGCCCGTGCATAGGATCGAGGTTTAATATGAATTCCTGTAATAATAACGTCGTTCATCCTTGTGTACTGTTCCAACTCCGCAACACGGTTCTCCAGGTGCACCAGACGCCGGTCTTTCTCGGCATTCTGGATCCGGAGAGCCTTCACTTCTTCCACCAGCTCCATAATGGATTTCTGCTGCATTTTAACAACAGAGATTTCCTCAGACAAAAAGTCCAGGGATTTCTTGATATCGTCTCCATCTGTATAATAGCAACAACTGTCATTAATATTTGAGAAGAAATTATTGTCCGGGTCTATATCGTGCTCCAAGTCCAGTACATTGTGTTCTGTGTATTTAAATGTTCTCAGTTCTAGTTTTCCATGATCAGCAAGCCTTTGAGTTATATCCTTCTTGTCTCCAGATGTAGATGATGTAGTAGATGAATAGGTTCCTCTGGTCTGTGTCATGGTGTTGTGATGTGTTTGTGTCCTCATACCTTACTGATCGTATTTGTCCAGTTCCTCGATGTTCCTGATTACCATAACCTTCACTTGTTCTGGTGTTCCGTTCAGTTTGATGAATGTTTTACAGTTGGATGTCCATGTCTGTTGAATTTTTCCCTGCTTTTTTAAGAGACGAGCTTTCCTGGCGATGTCTGCGTTTCTTTTGGTCAGATGTTCATTGATGAATGCGTTTGTTCCCTTGAGTTTCCGTCCCTGTTTTAACAATGCCATTTTATGTTTTCTGTTGACAAACCTCATTATAACTGCTCGCTTGTCTCCATCCTCTCTCCTGGGCAGGGGGTGGCACGCTTCAATGTTATTACAGTCCATTTGAATACCTTTAGATTGCAGGAAGTCAGCCACCTGTTGTTCCACTGAGCTGGCCTCCTGCTCACTGGCCTCCCCTCCGCTGTCTTCTGACACCGCCCGTGCATAGGATCGAGGTTTAATATGAATTCCTGTAATAATAACGTCGTTCATCCTTGTGTACTGTTCCAACTCCGCAACATGGTTCTCCAGGTACACCAGACGCCGGTCTTTCTCGGCATTCTGGATCCGGAGAGCCTTCACTTCTTCCACCAGCTCCATAATGGATTTCTGCTGCATTTTAACAACAGAGATTTCCTCAGACAAAAAGTCCAGGGACTTCTTGATATCGTCTCCCTCTTCCGCCGTCAGTGCCTTCTTCGGACCCATGGTCAGATAAATCCGCGCTGGCACCTCGGTAAAGCCGCGCCAGTGGAACTGCGCTGGCGCCTCGGGCTTCAGGTGGAGCCGCGCCGGTGGATGTGCGCTGCGCTGCACTGCGCACATCCACCGGCGCTGAAGCCAAGAGTAACGAGGCTGTTTGTTTTAAAAATGTAAGGAATAGAAAGTACAGATACTTGTGTGAAAATGTAATAAGTAGAAGTCAGAAGTAGCCAGAAAAATAAGTAATGGAGTAAAGTATAGATACCTAAAAAGTGTACTTAAGTACAGTAACAAAGTATTTGTACTTCGTTACTTGACACCTCTGCAGATTTGAAATGTTTAGGAACAGATCCAGAAGTTAAAGAAAGATTAACAATTTCCAGCACAATCGGCCCAAAAGTGGGCCACAGGTCCTTAAACAGTTTTGTTGGTATAGGATCAAATAAACAGGTTGCGCTTTTTGTTGATGTTATGAGTTTCGTCAGCATGTCTAGAGAGATACTATCAAATTCTGTAAATCTAGGTAATACCTCAGTAGTGGCGCCCACCTCAATAGCAGGGTGTAGTTGTTGTGTGTTGGGGGGTTTGGCTGGACATTGTTTGCTGTTTTTGTGTTTGTTTTCCTTCCCAGGTGGTTTGGGGCTGATCTCTGGGGAGAGTGTGCTGCAGAAGAGTCTCTCACCTCTGTCACGGCGATCTGCTGCACCTGTTGCATTCACGTGCGGCTCTCCATCAGGACGATCTACGACACCTGTGGCATTCACATGCGGACCTAAGGACTCTCAGCTGGTGCCAATGAAGAAATGAAGAACTGCATTTATGCCAGCAGTGATCAGGGCTGAATTGCCGGAGAATACGACCTTGTGACGACCGTTTGAGGGACGCTGAGGGCCGCTCCAGGTTCTGACATCGTGCCTGTGAAGGAGGACGAGGTTGAGAGGCAAACGCTGTCAGCACATGTCAGAGGTGATTATTTTTAAGAGATCATATGTGATTGTAATTTGGCATTTTTGCGCAGTTATATTTAAATATTGGTGAAAATTGTCTGGTTTGCTCCTCACGGCTGTGGCGCGTGGATCAATAATCCTCCACTGGTTGTGAGCAGCTGCCCTTTTAGATTAAGACCATAGTCAGACCTGAACGTGTTGCTGATAAGTGTGCCTCTAAATAGTATTTCTTGGCAACAGTGTTGAATAACCTCACCTCTGTTCCTCCTTCGCAGAGTACAGTCCTGGGAAAAGCCACCTGGGGGGTGTCGGCGGGATTCCTGAGTCCAGAACGTTCGGGCTCCGATCCGTTGTGATGCTGAGAGAGCGCGCCACCTCTTCACCTCACCAGATTTATTATTTAGTATTTTGTGTACAGCACAGGGGGAAAGAAAATAAAGTTGTTGTTTTTTTGGAACTGCTTCTGGTTATTTAACGCTGGGTTTGGTTAGACGCTGGATCGGTTCTCACCAGCGTCCTACACATAACAGAATTCTCCGGCCAAACCAGTATGGACCCAGCGGCAGAGGCAGTTCCTTTTCAGGAAAAAGTCCAAAAACACCTGGAGATGATTTGGGAGCAAGTACAGCACCTTTCGATCCAAATGAAGCAAACAAATACCGTGGCTCAATGGTTGCTGAACCTCCGACAGGGGCGGCGAAGCGCAGCCGATTATTCTGTGGATTTTCAAATCTTTTCCGCACAGTCCGGCTGGAATGCTGCCGTTTTGAGGGGGGTGTTTGTAGACGGGTTGAATGAGTCCCTGAAAGACGAGCTAGCAGTCCGTGACGAACCGAATGAATTAGATGAGTTGATATCATTGGTTATTCGTCTAGACGGTCGGATTAAGGAGCGTGGACGGGAGAGAGGGCGAACGTCCGAGCTGGGTTTTGTGTCTCGGGGCTTTCCCCGACACCACTCCGGACCGCCTCTTCTTCGCTCCACTGAGACTCCTCCGACGGGACTTCTAGCTCCTCTAGTAGATGAGCCAATGCAACTCGGAAGGGTTAGAACAGCCATATTGCCCCGATCAAATGAGCGTCAGGAAACAGGTGTTTTTGGAAATTAATTAGGACATAAATGGGGAAATTTTTGTGTATCGCGTAGTAAGAAAGAAAAAAAAACAGACCACATGTTTTTGTTTTATTTTTTTTGGTCTGTTTTTGTTTGTTTTTCTTGTTGACTGATTTTGTGAACTACAGCACTTGAGGCAGTTCTGGTGGAGTGAACAGGCTGGCAGATCGGAGTTCGTTGGACTCAGGTAAGTGTGAGTTTTTATTATTTGTAGTTGTTTAGTTTTTGTTAGTGGGGTGGGTTGTTTTGTTTTGTTGATTTTTATTTCCCTGTCCCCTAACCCCAACCTCACACGCTTCTGACCGTTCGTCTTTAGCGTTGTGGGGTGGTGCAGGTTGGTTACGCTGGGCGTCTCCGAGAAAACCTCTGCACCTGGGGGGGGGGGGGGGGGGGGGGGGGTCAGGGTCCTTATTTAGGTTTAGTTGATTCCCGGTTCCACTCCAGCCTCAGTGAGCCTCTGACCGTTCGCCATTGGCGTCACTGAGGTGTAGTGCAGTGGGAACATGCTTCAGTCGGAGCGATGGGGCCAATCTGAGCCGTACGCCTTTTCCGCTGTCCACCCCTCCCGGTAGGCTGGAGTATAGTCGGAGTGACGACACTGGACGTACTTCCGGTTTTCCTCTACACTTGGGGGTGGACTGGGTTAAGTTTTTCCTGTTGTCTCCACCCGGCTCAGTAGTCCTGAGCCGATTGCCATGACGTGACTGCCGATAGACTCTGGGGGTGTTCTGGGGTCTTTCGGGGTGCTGGGGGGTCAACAGGGCTCCCTTTTGTTTTTATTTGGCCCTGGGGTGGTTTTTGGGGTCCCCTGGGGGTTTGGGATCTTTATGTAATTTATGTTTCCTCCTGTTTTCCACCTCCGGGGTTTGATGGGACGGTCCTCTGGGGGGAAGTTGACTGTGGGGCCAACTAGCCGTGTATGGCTGGGGTAGGGGTTTCTGGGTCATGGGGGTGTCTCCTGGGGTTGATGGGACGGTCCTCTGGGGGGCGTTGAGACTCCCGTGTATGCCTGGGGATTTCTGGATGGCCCCGGCCATGGTTGTTACTCCTGGAGCTGGTGGTAATGTCCTCTGGGGGGTGTTGTGCTCTGCGTGTTGGAGGGAGGGTGTTTGTGGTTTTTCTTGCTGCTGCTTGTGTTATATTGAGTTATTGGGGCTTTGTTGGGTTTTTGGGTTTGTATGTTTTTCGTTTCTCCCCGGGGTTTGATGGGACGGTCCTCTGGGGAGGTGTTGGGGTGGGTGTTGTGTTTTTATCTTGTGTTTTCCCCGGTATGCTTTCCTGGGGTGTGTTTGTACTGTTATCTGGGGGGGGGGGTATGTTGGGGTTTTTTTCTGTTTTTATTTTCATGTTGGCTTGTGTTGGGACTCTTTTGGGGCTGTTTGGGAGTGTTTTTGTTTTGGTGCCAGCCGGGCTTCCAGCTGCATCTCCTGGCCCTGTTGCCTGCTGTGGACACTGGGGGCCTCGTCACTGCCTGACTTCTGCTTTGGACCCCGGAGAGAGGGGCTGTTTTCGGGCCAGGTCTGTGCGGTCGCCGGGAGGCTTCCCGTTGAAGGGGGGGTACTGTTGTGTGTTGGGGGGTTTGGCTGGACATTGTTTGCTGTTTTTGTGTTTGTTTTCCTTCCCAGGTGGTTTGGGGCTGATTGTTGTGAAAGTGTAGTGACACAGACCCACAACAGGGGGAGCAAATGAACGGTCAATAGATGAGCCAAAAAATAACAATTTAATGTTATGAAGGTGCACAACGAACGTACAGACATACTCAGAATAAGATTACAGTCAATCCAAAAAGGTGACGTGTGGGCAGGCTCGAGGATAGAAGACGTCTGTCCTGAGAAGAGCCGGAACCACACGATTTCCGCCGCCACCGAACCTGGTGAATACTGGAGCCGCCAGGTCCCAAATTCCCAGGTGATCACCGTCCCCGACTGTCTGATCTGGTACTGCTGGTGAAGAACAAAGACAGTCAAGTGTGGGTGTGTGTACACCCTGTAACAACAACGGTGGGAATGCCACCTCCACCTCTCAATCAATATTCTGCAGAGTACCGCAGTGATTCCTCAGGGGAAAAGAGTGCTGTCCAGCACTCGCTCAACTTCCACCGACAGAGGTACTGGTACTCCTGCAAACACTCACAATATACAGATGATATTGTAACACAAACGGCTGAGGATATTACCTCCAAAGAAGTACGATATCTCGGCAACGAGGTGGAGATGACGTCTGGTCTTTATGGAGTGAGATGATGTAGAGTAGATGGGTGACAGCTGTCAAGAGATAATGAGTGACAGCTGTCACCCCCGGCTGTGTCCGTGGCGGCAGCGCCCTCTCGTGCCTGAAGCCCGCACTTCAGGCAGGGCGCCCACTGGTGGTGGGCCAGCAGTACCTCCTCTTCTGGCGGCCCACACAACAGGACCCCCCCCTCAACGGGCGCCTCCTGGCGCCCGACCAGGCTTGTTCGGGTGACGGTGGTAGAAGTCGGCCAGGAGGGCCGGATCCAGGATGAAGCTCCTCTTCACCCAGGAGCGTTCTTCGGGTCCATACCCCTCCCAGTCCACCAAGTACTGGAACCCTCGGCCCATCCGACGGACGTCCAGGAGCCGGCGCACCGTCCAAGCCGGCTCCCCGTCGATGATCCGAGCAGGAGGCGGCGCCGGTCCGGGAGCACAGAGGGGTGAGGTGTGGTGAGGTTTGATCCGTGACACGTGAAAAACCGGGTGGATCCGCAGTGAAGCCGGGAGTTGGAGCTTCACTGCGGCAGGACTGAGGACTTTGAGGATCTTGAATGGTCCGATATATCTGTCCTTAAGTTTCGGGGAGTCCACCTGGAGGGGGATGTCCTTCGTGGAAAGCCACACCTCCTGCCCGGGCTGGTAAGCAGGGGCCGGGGATCGCCGGCGGTCTGCATGGGTCTTCGCCCTCGTCCGGGCCTTCAACAAGGTAGAATGGGCGGAGCGCCACACCCGACAGCACTTCCGCAGGTGGGCCTGGACTGAGGGCACACCGACCTCTCCCTCCACCACGGGAAACAACGGGGGCTGATACCCCAAACACACCTCAAATGGGGAGAGGCCGGTGGCAGAGGACACCTGGCTGTTATGCGCATATTCGATCCAGGCCAGATGTTTACTCCAGGCCGTCGGATGTGCGGACGTCACACAGCGCAGAGCTTGCTCCAATTCCTGATTGGCCCGTTCTGCCTGTCCATTGGTCTGCGGATGATACCCGGACGAGAGGCTCACAGTAGCCCCCAGTTCCCGGCAGAAGCTCCTCCAGATGTGTGAGGAGAACTGGGGACCACGATCAGAGACGATGTCGATGGGTATCCCATGCAGACGGACGACGTGGTGGACCAGGAGGTCTGCTGTCTCCTGGGCTGTTGGGAGCTTCGGGAGGGCCACGAAGTGGGCCGCCTTGGAGAATCGGTCCACTATCGTGAAGATGGTGGTGTTGCCCTGGGATGGCGGGAGGGCCGTGACAAAATCCAGGCTGATGTGGGACCAGGGGCGATGAGGCACAGGTAGCGGCTGGAGAAGTCCTTGGGGCCTTTTATGGTCTGCCTTGCCCCTGGCACAGGTGGTGCAGGCCTGGATGTACTCCCGGACGTCGGCCTCCATAGACGCCCACCAGAAGCGCTGCCGGACAACTGCCATGGTCCTTCGCACCCCTGGATGACAGGAGAGCTTGGAACCGTGACAGAAGTCCAAGACTGCAGCTCTGGCCTCTGGTGGGACGTACAAGCGGTTCTTCGGACCTGTGCCTGGGTCCGGGCTCTGTGCCAGAGCCTCCCGGACGATCTTCTCCACGTCCCAGGTGAGGGTGGCCACGATAGTGGACTCAGGCAGGATGGGATCCGGTGGATCCGACAGTGCGGTTTTGACCTCCTCTTCGTGTACCCGGGACAAGGCATCCGACCTCTGGTTCTTGGTCCCGGGGCGATAGGTGATCCGGAAGTCAAAACGCCAGAAGAACAGTGACCAGCGGGCTTGCCTGGGGTTCAGCCGCTTGGCGGTCCTGATATACTCCAGGTTCCAATGGTCAGTGAAAACCGTGAACGGCACAGATGCTCCCTCCAACAGGTGTCTCCACTCCTCAAGAGCCTCTTTCACCGCAAGGAGTTCTCGATTGCCGACGTCATAGTTCCGTTCAGCCGGGGTCAACCTGCGTGAAAAGTAGGCACACGGGTGAAGAACCTTATCGGTCTCTCTGCTCTGGGATAGCACGGCTCCTATCCCTGAGTCAGAGGCGTCCACTTCAACCACAAACTGGCGGCTAGGGTCGGGCTGCACCAAAACTGGCGCAGTAGAGAACCGTCGTTTCAACTCCTTGAACGCGGCTTCGCACCGATCCGACCACGTGAAGGGGACTTTTGGAGAGGTCAGGGCTGTCAGGGGGCTAACTACCTGACTGTAGCCCTTAATGAACCTCCTATAGAAATTAGCGAAGCCGAGGAACTGTTGCAGCTTCCTACGGCTTGTTGGTTGGGGCCAATCTCTCACCGCCGCAACCTTGGCCGGATCAGGGGTGACGGAGTTAGAGGAGATGATAAACCCCAGGAAGGACAAAGACGTGCGGTGAAACTCGCACTTCTCGCCCTTCACAAACAATCGGTTCTCTAACAACCGCTGCAGGACCTGACGTACATGCTGGACATGGGTCTCAGGATCCGGAGAAAAGATGAGAATATCGTCCAGATATACAAAGACGAATCGGTGCAGGAAGTCCCGCAAGACGTCGTTAACCAAGGCTTGGAACGTCGCGGGGGCGTTGGTGAGGCCGAACGGCATGACCAGGTACTCAAAGTGACCTAACGGGGTGTTAAATGCAGTCTTCCATTCGTCTCCCTTCCGGATCCGAACCAGGTGATACGCATTTCTAAGATCAAGGATCAAGGAAATTTTATTGTCATATGCACAGAACAGAAGAACTTTCCTGCACAATGAAATGTGGCTACTACATTTAACCCATCCTATTTGCCAGTAGGAGCAGAGGTCGCCATTAGGCGCCCGGGGACCAGCTCCAGATGTACATCCCTGCCTTGGTCAACAGCAGGGCTGAGCAAACCAACACCGACCCATAACAAACAACACACATAACACACAACACATAGGCCGGCCCGGTACATAAAACATATATATAAAGCAAAACACGAGGGAAAAGGAGAAGAAAAAAAAAAACCCTCATAGCCGCTGCATTACACAGTGGCAATGAGGGAAAAAAAAAAATCCCATCAGCACAAAAAAAAACAATAATCACAGAGACAAACAAGGACACAGGACGACAACCGAGATTTGAAAGGACCAGTTTATCAGAACACTCCGGAAGGCAGCCAGTTTCGGCGCCGTCGACGGCCTTGTTCGACAGTCTGGGGGGGGGGGAGGGAACAGCCCTGCGCAGGCTGAGAAAGTCCTGGACAGTCACAGTTCACGTCAGAGCTGGAGAAGCTGAGGGGAGGGGGGAAGACCAGGGAGCGAGGCATAAGAGTGTTGTTCTTCTGAGGAGGTATCTTATCACATCCAGCTTAGTAAAGATTTTGGCTCCATGCAGGGGGGTGAACACGGAATCCAACAATGGCAACGGGTATCGGTTGCAAACCGTAATCTCATTCAGCCCCCTGTAATCAATGCATGGACGGAGTCCGCCATCTTTCTTGCCCACAAAAAAGAAACCTGCCCCCATCGGGGAGGTGGAGTTCTGGATCAGCCCGGCAGCTAATGAGTCCCGGATGTAGGTCTCCATTGATTCGCGCTCAGGTCGTGAGAGGTTGTACAGCCTGCTGGACGGGAACTCAGCGCCTGGAACCAAATCAATGGCACAATCGTACGGACGGTGCGGGGGAAGGGTGAGTGCCAGATCCTTGCTGAAGACGTCAGCAAGATCGTGGTACTCAACCGGCACTGCCGTCAGATTGGGAGGGACTTTGACCTCCTCCTTAGCCTGTAAACCGGGAGGAACCGAGGATCCTAAACACACCCGATGGCAGGTTTCGCTCCACTGAACCACCACCCCAGACGGCCAATCAATCCGGGGATTGTGCTTCAACATCCATGGGAAGCCCAAAATCACGCGGGAGGTAGAAGGAGTTACAAAAAACTCAATCTCTTCCCAATGGTTTCCAGACACCACCAGAGTTACTGGTTGTGTCTTGTGTGTGATTAAAGGGAGGAGGGTGCCATCTAGTGCCCGCACCTGCAATGGCGAAGGAAGCACCACCAGAGGGAGCCCTACCTCCCTTGCCCATCTGCTGTCTAGCAAATTCCCTTCTGACCCCGTGTCCACCAGTGCTGGGGCTTGAAGGGTTAAATCCCCGCTCAGGATTGTAACTGGGAGTCGTGTGGCAATCTGTGTGTGTCCCACGTGAATGTTTTGACCCCCCCTTAGCCCAGTCTCTGAGGGCGGTTGTTGTTGTGGCCGTTTGGGGCAGTTTTTCTGTATGTGCTCTGTTGAGCTGCAGAGAAAACACACCCCGCGGATCAGCCTCCTCATTTTGGCCCTGTGCGTTTCCCTAACAACGTCAGCAGGGGGAGCTGTTGCCCCACAGAGCGCTGCGGCTGTGGAGCGTGGGGAGGGCGGCCCCTTTTCGAACCCGGAAGGGAGAGGGACGGCGCGTATCCGGCCACGTCCTTCGCCTCGCTCCCGACGGCGTTCCTCCAGCCGATTGTCTAACCGTATAACGAGATCGATAAGCCCATCTAAATCCCGCGGTTCCTCCTTAGCTACCAGATGCTCCTTCAGGACCAATGACAGTCCGTTTATGAAGGCGGCGCGGAGCGCAACGTTATTCCAGCCGGACCTCGCAGCCGTGATGCGGAAGTCGACTGCATATTTGGCTGCGCACCGGCGCCCCTGTCGCATTGACAGCAGCATTGTTGAAGCGGTCTCTCCTCTGTTAGGGTGATCAAACACTGTTCTGAACTCCCCCACAAACCCAGTGTATGCTGATAACAACCGTGAGTTCTGTTCCCAGAGCGCCGTAGCCCAGGCGCGTGCCTTACCCCGAAGCAGAGCAATCACATAAGCTATTTTACTAGCATCTGACGCGTACATGACGGGACGTTGTGCGAAGACGAGCGAACACTGCATGAGAAAGTCCGCGCACGTCTCCACACAACCTCCGTACGGCTCAGGAGGGCTTATGTATGCTTCAGGGGATGGTGGGAGGGGTTGTTGAACCACCACTGGAACGTTCATATCCTACACAGGGTCGGCAGGAGGAGGAGCTGCAGCAGCGCCCTGAGCGCTCGCCGCCACCTGCGCGGAGAGAGCCTCCACCCTGCGGTTCAGGAGGATGTTTTGCTCGGTCATTTGATCCAACCGAGCCGTAAAGGCAGTGAGAATGTGCTGCAGCTCACCAATCACGCCTCCTGCAGACGCCTGTGCTCCCTGCTCTCCCATTGGTCGTTCAACAGCCGGGTGACGCCCCTCGGAGTCCATGACGCTGGCCGAGATATCCTGAAAGTGTAGTGACACGGACCCACAACAGGGGGCGCAAATGAACGGTCAATAGATGAGCCAAAAAATAACAATTTAATGTTGTGAAGGTGCACAACGAACGTACAGACAATCTCAGAATATGATTACAGTCAATCCAAAAAGGTGATGTGTGGGCAGGCTCGAGGATAGAAGACGTCTGTCCTGAGAAGAGCCGGAACCACACGATTTCCGCCGCCACCGAACCTGGTTAATACTGGAGCCGCCAGGTCCCGAATTCCCAGGTGATCACCGTCCCCGACTGTCGGATCTGGTACTGCTGGCGAAGAACAAAGACAGTCAAGTGTGGGTGTGTGTACACCCTGTAACAACAACGGTGGGAATGCCACCTCCACCTCTCACTCAATATTCTGCAGAGTACCGCAGTGATTTCTCAGGGGAAAAGAGTGCCGTCCAGCACTCGCTCAGCTTCCACCGACAGAGGTACCGGTACTCCTGCAAACACTCACAATATACAGATGATATTGTAACACAAACGGCTGAGGATATTACCTCCAAAGAAGTACGATATCTCGGCAATGAGGTGGAGATGACGTCTGGTCTTTATGGAGTGAGATGATGTAGAGTAGATGGGTGACAGCTGTCAAGAGATAATGAGTGACAGCTGTCACCCCCGGCTGTGTACGTGGCGGCAGCGCCCTCTCGTGCCTGAAGCCCGCACTTCAGGCAGGGCGCCCACTGGTGGTGGGCCAGCAGTGCCTCCTCTTCTGGCGGCCCACACAACACTGATCTCTGGGGAGAGTGTGCTGCAGAAGAGTCTCTCACCTCGGTCACGGCGATCTGCTGCACCTGTTGCATTCACGTGCGGCTCTCCATCAGGACGATCTACGACACCTGTGGCATTCACGTGCGGACCTAAGGACTCTCAGCTGATGCCAATGAAGAAACGAAGAACTGCATTTAAGCCAGCAGTGATCAGGGCTGAATTGCCGGAGAATACGACCTTGTGACGACCGTTTGAGGGACGCTGAGGGCCGCTCCAGGTCCTGACATCGCGCCTGTGAAGGAGGACGAGGTTGAGAGGCAAACGCTGTCAGCACATGTCAAAGGTGATTATTTTTGAGATCATATGTGATTGTAATTTGGCATTTTTGCGCAGTTATATTTAAATATTGGTGAAAATTGTCTGGTTTGCTTCGCAGAGTACAGTCCTGGGAAAAGCCACCTGGGGGGTGTCGGCGGGATTCCTGAGTCCAGAATGTTCGGGCTCCGATCCGTTGTGACGCTGAGAGAGTGCGCCGCCTCTTCACCTCACCAGATTTATTATTTAGTATTTTGTGTGCAGCACAGGGGGAAAGAAAATAAATTTGGGTTTTTTTTGGAACTGCTTCTGGTTATTTAACGCTGGGTTCGATTAGACGCTGGATCGGTTCTCACCAGCGTCCTACACATAACAGTAGTGGCTGGGTTAAGGCATGCTGGGATATGTTCAACCTAATGTCATCTATTTTCTTCTCAAAGTAATCTAGGAAATCTTGTGCTGTAAAAGGAGAGCGAGCTACAGGTGGTTGCCCATGAATAAGTGTTGCCACCGTGTCGAACAAGAACTTTGAGTTATGCTTGTTTTTGTTGATCAAATCAGAGTAATAGGTCCGCTTTGTAGCCAATAATGCATGCTTATAGTCTAATTAATTAATTTAATTTAATTTAATTAGCTTATAAAATCACAGCAAAAGCCGTCTCAAGGAGGCTTACATAAAACAAGTCAACATAATATTGAATAAATAATTAAAAATGAATAAAAAAAAATCAAATACATAAATAAAAACAGAAGTAAAAGAATAAAACAAATAAAAATAAAAACTATCCATGAGAAAGAGAATAAAAATAGGTTTTGAGTCTTGACTTAAAAATGTCCACAGACTCAGACTGCCTCACGGTCGCAGGAAGACTGTTCCTACAGGGTGGGTGCACGATACGAAAAGGCTCTTGGACCTGCTGACTTCTTCTTCACCCTGGGAACACAGAGAAGTCCCGCATCCTGCAACCGCAAAGCCCGGGCCGGCACGTAGAGTTCCACCAGATCAGCCAGATAAGATGGCGCCAGTCCATGAACAACCCTATAAGTCAATAGCAAAACCTTAAAATCTGCTCTCACAGAGACAGGGAGCCAGTGCAAAGATGCCAAAATGGGTGTGATAAGTCTAAGATAGCATCACGCCACGCAAGGTGGAATACTTATAATTTTGAACGACGCCATTTCCGTTCTAGACCTCTTGCTTTATGCTTGAGGTCACGCAAGTAATCATTGAACCAAGGTGACTGCGATTTGGGGGATTTGGGTTTTAACACAGGTGGTGCAATCATGTCGAGTGTCGTTTTGAGCACTGAGTTTAAACTATCCACAAGTCTGTCTACTGACTGGGTATTTGTCAAAAGTGAGTCTAAGACATCAGGCAGTCTAGCTTCTAGTTCAGTCTTAGTTGAGGAGTTGATGCATTGCTGCAGTGATAAATAAGGTTGTTGTTCCACTAAACACGGCAGCGAAACTGTAAACTTAATAAGTGAGTGATCAGACACCACTGATGTAAGAGGCATGATGTCAATATTCGTAACAGCAATACCACGTGCAAGAACCAGAT
The DNA here is from genome assembly GCF_902500255.1 of Thalassophryne amazonica. Lineage (NCBI taxonomy): Eukaryota > Metazoa > Chordata > Actinopteri > Batrachoidiformes > Batrachoididae > Thalassophryne > Thalassophryne amazonica. The sequence continues at coordinate 103,243,797 of NC_047110.1, forward strand.
CCAGGGTATTTCCACTAATGTGCGTCGAATCCCGAATGCATTGCCGAAATCCTAATGTATCCACAATTTCCATAAATGATTTGCAGAGGGGATCAGAAGGCTTATTTATATGAACGTTAAAGTCACCAATGATCAGAATGTTATCTGCTCTAGTTGACAAGTTAGAGATGAACACACCAAATTCATTTAAGAATTCAGAATATGGGCCAGGAGGCTGATTTTTATTCTTCTGACCTTGGCAATGTGTAATATCCTGAGCAGAGCGGAGAATCAGATGCTCAAACGAGTTATATTTGTGACCCCCAACAGCTAATAAGCTAAACCTAGATTTATAAATAAGTGCAACACCCCCGCCTTGCTTCGCATCATGAGGGACGTGACTAAATGTGTATGCTGGTGGGCAGGCTTCATTTAAGGGGAGGACAGCTGTAGGTTTAAGCCAGGTTTCACATAACCCAATCATATCTAAGTGATGATCAATAATTAAATCATTAATCAACAATGATTTTGAGGACAGTGATCTTATGTTAATGAGACCCAGTCTAAGGACCTCAGTGGGGTTGACAGTTGAATTGTTTGGGTTTAGGGGTGGTTCCAGAGTGGCATATATAAGATGCCTAGAAGTAGGTTTAGGTTTGAGACATTCCACGTGTGTTGTAGGTAGCAGACACGAAATCTTTGCTGTTACTGGAACAACCACTGGGCCATCCTCAATTTCAATATGATCCAATATAGCAATTGGTATTAAGTTTGCAAAGCATATCCCTCTATGATTTTTATGGACACGTCTACGGGAGCAGGCCACAGCCTCAACTTGTTGAATTTCCCTCCCTGGCAGATAAACTGCACTATCACCACAGTGGATTTTCTGCACTAATTTCCCCACTAAGCTAATGGATTCCACACCCACATTTGTCATAAGCCTTGCAGGGTCTCTAATCACCTGCTCCGTGGCCTGCTGTAGATTCCTAATGTTACCCTCCCTGTAGAACTCTATCTATGTTTGCAGACAAGATGGCGGCGCCTTCCCCAGTAGGGTGGAGGCCGTCCGGCATCAGCAGGCCACGGCGGCCCCAGAACGAAGGCCAGTTATCAATATAGCTAAAGCCTTGCTGTTGACAACACTGCGCCAGCCACCTATTTAATGATGTCAGCCTGCTAAATGCCTCATCAGTACCCTGGGAGGGGAGGGGACCAGAGACTATTGCCGACACATCTTTCTGGCAAGGTCACAAGTCCTCTCTATGTCCATTTTTGTGACCTCTGAGTGCTTCATCCTGATATCATTGGTGCCGACGTGAATAACTATGTGACTATATCTCATGTCATGTTCCTTCGTCTGTCTTCCCTTCTGCAGCGTCAGCACCCTAAGATGGGATGCAATGTTGGGAGCTCTGGCCCCAGGAATACATTTAACGTCAGCCGACGTCTCCAGTTTCGGCCTGGAGATAGGAGTGGATGTCACTTGTGGGCTCGGAGAATTCACATCAGGTCAATCCAAGGGGGAGAACCGATTCACAGTTCGCAGTGGCGAGTGTGATCGGGGTGCCACAACTGGGCACCAAGCCCTACGGGGCTTCCTCCGCCTCGACACAGTCTGCAAACCGTCCTCCACAGCCGGCGTTTCTAGGCTAATGCTAATGGGCTCACTAGCAGGCCCAGCACTAACCTCATCTGGGGTGCCCGTAACATCTAACTCCACTGCGCTAAGAAGCTGCTCTATCTTACGGACACGGCTCTCTAAGAGAGCAACCCTATCTTCCAACATCACGTAGGATTTATGGAGGTAGATAAGTAGGTAAAGTAGTGTACTTTGTGCACTAGGAAATTCAAGAATATAGCCAAGCAAGCACAAGCTAACCAATAATGGATAAGCTAACCACTCCTAAGTGTTATGTGTCGGACGCGGTCGGCGCACCGACCCAGCGTTTGACAGGACCCAGCACGAAATAAGCAGAGCACGGTTCAAAAGATAACAGAATTTAATAATCATAATAAGTGCAGTGATAAACAACCAAAAATGTCCGCGGGTCTGGTGAGGTGAAAACACGGCGCGCTCTCAGCAGCGCAAACGGTCCGGAGCCACAGCAGTTTGGACCCAGGGACCCCGCCGACACCCCCCAGGTGGCCGCGACAAACCGAGTCTGTGAAGAAAGAAAACATGAGGTGAGTCCACCACTCTCCACCCAGAGAGACACAGCTCAAAAGGGTGCACACAATCAGCAAACACTTCCTGGCTTAAATATATATCAGCTTCTCACCCTGCAGGCACGGAACAACTTAGTTCAAATCTCCACTGCAGCAGAAGCTGATTAGACAATTAGCATAACGTGACAGCTCAATAACACAAGGTGTGAGGGACACCAAATCCACTGTCATTACTTCATAAAAGTCACCAAAACCAAATTACCTCAGGAAGTGTGCTGAAGAGCGTGAGACCTCACCCAATCCTCCTTCACAGACTGTGGCGTCAAACCTGGAGCGGTCTCTGCGTCCGTAATGGTGAGATTGTTCTCCTGACGTCGATCTCACACGTCTGCTCACAAGGTCGAGTCTCTGGCAATCACACACTGTGCATTCAAGGTCTAAGTGCAGCAATCTCTGATCAAGACAGAATACACCACAGCTGTGAGCCCTGATGACCTGCACGTGAAAACAAGCCTCAAGTGTTCAGGGTGAGGTCCTAATACTCAGCCACTCATGTTGGGAAAGTGTAGTGACATGGACCCACAACAGGGGGTGTAAATGAACGGACAATAGAAGGAGTTAAATTTGAACACTTTACTGTTGTGAATGCCACAACCACACACAGCAGATTATAGAATAAATACAAAGTCAATGGATAAAGGTGTCGTGTGGGCAGGCTCGACGATAGGAGACGCCCGTCTAGAGAAGAACCGGAACCACACGATGTCCTCCGCCACCGAACTCGAAGGATACTGGAGCCGCCAGGTCCCGAGTCCCCCAGGTGGCCACCATCTCCGCGTGTCGGATCTGGTACTGCTGGCGAAGAGCAAAGACAGTCAAGTGTGGGTGTGTGTACACCCAGTAACAACAACGGTGGGAATTCCACCTCCACCTCTAACACACTCGTGCAGCTCCTGTCTCAAACACTTATCTGACGGAAAGCAGAGCGAAGCAGTCGCGGCCCACGCCGGTCCTCCGGGGAGACAGCTGCAACAATGTATCTACTGGAATCAATATTATTCAGGCTGAGAGTATTACCTCCGTAGGAGAACGATATCTCGGCGACGTGGTGGAGGTGTCATCCTGCTTTTATCCGGGGTGAAGTGCAGATGATCGGTGACAGCTGTCATAGTTGTGAGTGACAGCTGTCACCTCAGCTGTTCCTGTGAGGCGGCAGCGCCCTCTCATGCCTGAAGCCCGCACTTCAGGCAGGGCGCCCTCTGGTGGTGGGCCAGCAGTACCTCCTCTTCTGGCGGCCCACACAACAGGACCCCCCCCTCAACGGGCGCCTCCTGGCGCCCGACCAGGCTTGTCTGGGTGGCGATGGTAGAAATCGGCCAGGAGGGCCGGGTCCAGGATGAAGCTCCTCTTCACCCAGGAGCGTTCTTCGGGTCCATACCCCTCCCAGTCCACCAAATACTGGAAACCCCGGCCCATTCGACGGACGTCCAGGAGCTGGCGCACTGTCCAAGCCGGCTCCCCGTCGATGATACGGGCAGGAGGCGGCGCCGGACCGGGTGTACAGAGGGGTGAGGTGTGATGTGGTTTCAATCTTGAAACGTGGAAAACTGGATGGATCCGCAGTGAGACCGGGAGGTGTGCCTCACCCGACGGCATCTCCGCAGATGGGCCTGGACCGAGGGTACACCGACCTCTCCCTCCACCACAGGAAACAAAGGGGGCTGGTACCCCAGACACACCTCGAACGGGGAGAGGCCAGTGGCAGAGGACACTTGGCTGTTATGCGCATACTCGATCCAGGCCAGGTGTTCACTCCAAGCCGTCGGGTGTGCGGATGTGGTACATCACAGGGCCTGCTCCAGCTCTTGGTTAGCCCGTTCAGCCTGTCCGTTGGTCTGAGGGTGATACCCAGACGAGAGGCTCACGGTGGCCCCCAGCTCCCGGCAGAAACTTCTCCAAACCTGCGCGGAAAACTTTGGCCCTGTTCCGGGATCCGGGCTCCGTGCCAGGGCCTCCCGGACGGTCTTCTCCACGTCCCAGGTAAGGGTGGCCACGGTAGTGGACTCCGGTACGATGGGTTCCGGTGGATCCGACAGCTATATATATATATATATATATATATATATATATATATATATATAAACACTAATAACACCTCTGAACTTATTTGCGAGACATTTCGCGGATGTTAGCATGGTGACGTCACAGGCTGTTAGCTAGCTGTAAAACTGTTTCGTTTGTGTGTAAATATATCCTGTCATATATTATGTAAAAGCTAGCGAGAAATAAACACTTTTAAAACTGAAAACACTGTTTTTGTAACCTGATAACACCTCCGTAGTAATATACAAGACATTTTGCAGACATAGCGTGCACCGTAACTTCTGCTAACTCAAAGCTAACTTGCTATGGAGTAAAATTTGCCTCAAAAGTTGCCTCACCTGCAAATGCACAGAGAGTGATCTACAAATATTCCTTGATTTGCACAACTTATGCTCTTTAAACGTAAATATTGTTGATTGATTGACTGACTGATTGATAGAGGGGCTTTATTGAACATGTACAAATTAATCAACTGCAAATTATAAAGAACACAATGCTCATACGGCCAATGGTATTTTAGCATTGTGTTATATTTTGAGTGTACGTTCAATAATCTGCAGTCAATTACTGATCAGTTTGACAGATGTTTGCACCTGTGCCTCGTCCACATAAACTCTGTTGCAGTGGAGATTGAAGCAGCTGTAGAGTGTCCCGTTATTGTGGAGAAAACTCTCAAAATCCAGAGACATCTCCTCACCTTCCGACACATTTTCCTGAAGACAGAGAAAACATATAATAATAACACAACCAAATTAATAAAGTTATTCCTGGTTAACACACAGGAATGAAACAGTTTCTATATTCTGACACCATTATTGTTGTTATTATTCATCATATTATTAACACTTTTTAATATAACAGGAGCCAAGTGTGCACATTATAATATAAAAATTAAATATGATCGGGTATAACATGGCAAAAGAAAATGTAGTATAATGCAGATAAATTAACTATTTATCATGTAATTTAGTATAACAGCAAGGCACTGGTGTGAGGGATACCTGACGCACAGAATCAGTGTCTACATTTCACAGTGTCACTTGATTGATGATTAGCAAATCAATATACACTTTAGATCACCTCTTTAGTCAAAGTTTTGCAGAGATATGCTGGGAAAAAAATGTGTTTTTCAGCAAAATACGAGTATGACAACTTCGTGATATATTTGTGACATTATCTTAATGTCATTCATACCTTTTGATATCAGATGATTTTCTGATTAATGTAAGCTTCCCATTGTGTCTGCAGCCCTTTGGTTTGCAGAGATATGCTGTTTTGTGTGTGTTTTTATAACCTTGACCTTTCACTGATCTACTCCAAATGTTAATCATCTGGAGATAGTCACCTAAAGAATATTCCTACAAAGCTGGGTGAAAATATGCTCACCCATGTCGGAGTTATTTTGTGCACAAACATACACGTGTGATTACATTACTCTGCACTACTGCTGCCATGCCCGGTAATGAAAGTAAAAGTATACTATATTAAACCTATAGAGAGTGTAGTACAAATAATACATGCTTATATAATATGTAGGATAGTGAATATAATAAGTATAATTTATTATTTTTATTTTTATTATTATTATTATTATTATTATTATTAATAATAATAATAATAATAATAATATTTTATAAGCCATTTAATGGTATCAGGTTAAACTTAACTACATGTAGCAGCGTGATAATCTGCTGTTGTAATCGAGAACATTACAGCTGCATTATTGATGTTTGTGTGAATATTTTAAAACCTCACAGTCACGCCTGGATTCTGAATCGTATGCACTTCTCCTTCTTATTCTCCTTCTTCTTCTTCTTCTTCTCCTCCTCCTCCATGCTCATCTTCACATTGGGACTGTGTTTTGTTCCCCTCATTTTTTACAGACTGGATTTCCACAGCGTGACTCTCAGACTGCGGCACCTCCACATCTGCCTGAAAAAACACGTGAAGGACAAGGTCACAGGTTCTAATCTCAAACACCACACAGCACTTCATCCCATCAGACATGATCTGGTAAAGTTGCAGGAATACTATTCCAGAGAACTTGAAGGACATAACTGCAAGTATATGTGCAAGACTGTAGGTGGTTCAAAGTCCCAACAATAAAGGTGAAAGGGAATTTAACCCCAATGACCTCAACCTAAATGATAGGCAGCTGGCCAACCTTGCCAGGGCAATTCTGGAATCCACCTAAGTGTGGGCCACATTTGGGCCAACTTGGGTTAAAAAAAAATCAAATTCCTTGAGCTTTGCCAAAACAAATTCTTTAAGGGCAATTTCAGGGTCAACTTGCATTGACATACAAAGTTTGGTCGAACTCAACAAATTACAGATGACTCACTGATTGGTTGATATCACATTCAAACTATAAAATGCCCATGAATAATACACACAGTAAAAAACAACCATTTTGCACCTGACTTTACACTTTAATAACAAACTGTGCTAGGACACACCCTCCAAGTGGGCTTGTGCCATTTGCCCTGTGCAGCATCTTGGTGGCTTCCCTCACTAGACTCTTTCTTGCATGGTCACTTTTTCTACCAACTGCACAGATTTAATATGCGGTCTCTTCCTGTTTGCATTTCTTCATGACTATTCACCCTCGACTTGTTCAGTGAATACTGGCTGTAAAAGTGATCATTTACTGTAAATTCATCAAATTGTGACAGTAACGCACACATGTACATTTATGTCTTTTAATAGTTCATGATATAGTCCGATTAATCAAAACTGGTTCATTTGTATTTATTTCTGAACATATTTTAATTAAATTTTCAATCCTTTGTGACATCAGACTTATGTGATGTCATCAGATTTTTCACTGCTTGAAAATAAACGTCACATAAACATTTATAGTCAAATTGATCGTATAGAGTTTTTTGTTGTTGTTTTGTTTACCTGCATGGTGTCATCATCGCTGCATCCTGCCGGTGTGGCTGCCTGAGCAGGTTCGGGCTCTGTGGATCCGGTTTCCTCCGTCTCAGGCCTGTAGGGTTCAGAGACTGATGCCCCGCTGCCCATCCTGACAGACCGGACACCCCGAGGACAAAGACAGAGACAGGTGGTGAAGTGAGACAAATAAGAGCAGGTGCAACCTGACACACCTGTCCACGTGACAGCACAGCTTTTGATTGGGTGATAGGATGCAGTAGAAAGAAATGAGAATGGCACCTTTGATGATCTTGTAAAACTCAGGGGGGAAAAAAGAATTTTGCACTCATTTATAATGTGATCAGGCACAAGAGCATCAGTGCAGTCAGAGAGCGCATGTGGCTGTGGGGCACATGCACCAGTGCGCTTAAAAAAACAAAACAAAAACACCAAAAACACAATGACAGTATTCCAGACTTTTCCTGTTTTTGAAACATTAGCTTTTTCTTTTTTAATTTTTTTTTGGCTGCACTGCTGAAGCTTATCACTAGAAGGAGCTATCACGCTAAGATTGAGGTCAGAACATGATGAATCAGTTTCAGGTTCCTTGTGGAATTTATCTCAATTTAGAGCGGAAGCATTTTCTTCCCTCTTCCACTCCCGCTGCTGTGACTGACAAACTAGTACAGTGTTTTGTTTTGTTTTTCCAGTCACACCCACAAACACACAAACATTTCAGTGTTGTCTTGGTGGCTTCCCTCATTAGTCTCCTTTTTACAAGGTGGTTTAGTTTTTGAGAACACCCTCCTCCAGACAGATTCACCACAGTTTGCATTAATGTAAATTAACTTGTATCCATCCGCTGATGTCTTTATTTTTGTTTTTACTATATCAATGTAGTTTTGCTGGTGTTCATTAACTTTAGACATTTAAATATTCCAAATATACACAATTTGTTCATTCGCATTAAATTCAGAAAATATTAAAAATTTTATAGTTAAAAAACAAGTGTGCCAATAATTCTGTAAAATGTAGATTTTTATTTATTTATTTATTTTTCCTCAATTTTGTGTGACTGTGATAATTGGGATGTGGGTTCCATTAATTACTCCAAGAACACTGAAACATCTGCTTTATTCATGAATACAAGTGGAAAAGAAATGAACTGTGACACAGTATGAGGTTCTGAAAATGCTGTAATTATGAGTAGCGTATTGGTTGATGGCCAAGTGGTTAGTGCACTTGGTTTCAGTGTGGAAGGTTCCCGGGTTCAAACCCCACCCCTGCTCATTCTCCATATAATGGAGACAAGGGCAGACACCGAGAGGTGATTGCATTCTGGAGTAATTTGGTCAAGATAAGGTATTCCTTTATTAGTCCCACATGGGGAGATTTGCAAAGGTCAAAGGTCAACACGTTATGGTGTTGTTGCGCTGTGTTGGAGATGTAGATGCATCTTTAATGAAATCAGTCACAAGCGAGATGTAATCTAGAGTAAGTTTAGTAGTGTAACTTTACTAACTCACTCTTCTGTCTCTGTCCGTCAGCCTGATCGGGTTTTCTCCTCTGCTGAAGAAACTCCTGAACTCCAAACCATTTAATCATCTCAGGAGCTCCTTTAAGGGTTATGACACTTTATGAATAACTCTGATCTTCACCCACGATTCTAAGAATTTTAGTTTGGAGGCTTTTGTGGATACGGACCCACACCTGCTCCTTCTTGTTGCACGTTAACAATATTTACAGCATACAGATGATCTGGATTTCTTGTGGAATCTTGTTCCAGAACGTGCTTTTTGACAGCTGGAATCCTGCAGCAGATATGGAGCCAGTTGCTTGTGTTTTTCTCCTGCTGGCTGAGCGGTCAGTGAATAACAGCGGGGCTCATTCTGCCTCGGCTCTGCCACTGCAGCCGGCCAAATTGGAAATGACACATAATAAAAGAGGGAAAGGAAATGAGTTGCCGCCCCCCCACCTCGAGAACAATTTGCAGAATGACTTCTATTCACACAGACAGAGAATACTGTCAGATTCTCACAACCCGCATCTTTTCGTTGTTTTTTATCAGGACACGATTTGAACATCTGCTGCTCTTCTGTCTGTCTGTCTGCCAGCTCCAGCGGGGTTAGCAACGGTTACCAGCACCACCCTCAGAGCTCAGTTGGCACCCCGCAAACCACCACAAAGTTTCTCATACATCACTCAGATGTATGATGTTTCATCCGCTGTGTGTTCTCTCGTCGCTCACACTGACAGAGCAGAATCAGGCCCACACACACTGTGTACAGCCCCAAATCAGAAGCAGCTGGTGACGACGTGGAAAATACACATTTAAAAACAAAACACAGCAATCCTGACATTTGCTCTGATTTCTGTTTGACTGCAGATGATATAAACCGAAGATACTTCATGTGAGTGACCATGCTGGAAGGAGAGTTGGGAGGGAAGCCACCAAGACACCCAGAAAACTATGAACTCTGAAGGCACAAAGACAAACCCAAACGTAGATTTGATCTAATTTTCTTGTTTTACAGTCGTTCTCTGCTCCACTCCAACAATAAGATACTAATGTGGATGTTGCACCATTCCCAGTTTCTCTGCTCACATCCACAGAAACTGAGAATGATTACAAAGCTGTCTGGGTTTCTTGGTGGCTTCCCTCACTTGTCTAATTGCAGCATGCCTGCTCAATTGTTGAAAAATGTAACATAGTGGGAGTTCTCCCAAGAAGACTCAGATTTCAAAGCTTTCATTCAGATTCACCTGACCAGCAGCTGACCCTCTTTTTGGTCATCAACTCACAGCTGATAGGAGATGTACATGTTATTTAAAAAGGCCAGTTTTCAGTCACCTCTCTGGTGCTTGCAGTGGCTGGATGGACATGCTTCCTCCGCCACCAGTTGGTCTTTATTTAAACCAACGTACCCCTTCACCACAAGGACCAGGACCTCGCCCAAAGACTGTTCTAGCACTCTGTACACGGCTTTTCACGATCATTGCAGCCATTTTCTTTGTTGCTAGATGCAGTTTGAGATCATGGAATCAGATGTCACTTCATGCTGTGAATAGAACTGGAGCATTCCCTCAACTGTTACAGCTCAGTTCCCAGTTTTAAAAAAAAACCAGCACATACATACATACGCACATCTTTATTGCACAGCAGTTAGCAGCATCATCTCAGCCACTCACACTGAGTTTAAGTGGACTGTGCAGCAGCGTTTGTGGTTCCAGACCTGAAGCTAATCACCACACAGTAATTAAACACACAACTGCAGATAATTTAATTAGGAATATAATGTTCTAGAAATAGGCTAACATTAGCAGGATACACCATTTAATCACAAACATGCTCAACAAGTTCATTATCTTATCTAAACATGACATGTTTACTCATTTCTTATAACTTTATTATAATTTATTTCATTCTGCAAAAGAAAATAAATCATTATTATCTCACACTAGTGAGAACATACCCCGTTTCAGCAACGCACAGTATAATAAGAGTCATTTACACCACGACAGAGTTGATTTCACTCTATAGAGTTTATGAAACTTTATTCAGAATGGAACCAACCGTCACCTCGGCAGAGTGAATTTTACTCAGTAAAATTTACAGTGGATAGTGGAGTTGTGGATGTGCAGTTACACAAAACGTAATCCCTGCGTCGTAAAAATCACAGGCTGGAGCCTGGCAGTCACAGGAGGCGTAAGAGGCGTGGTCCACCCTGGACAGGACGCCAGTCTGTCACAGGGCCACATACAGACAAACAAAACACACTCATTCCTATGGTCAATTTAAAGTTCCCAATTCACCTACGTAACCTTCATGTCTGTGGAAGTGGGAAGAAACCGGAACATCTGGAGGGAACTCACGCAAACACAGGGAGAGCATGCGAGCTCCACACAGAAAGGAACAGGCGGGTAGCGATCCTACGACCATCTTACTGTGAGGCAACAGTGCTAACCAGCATTATTATTACCTCTGACAACCAAGTTGGGTGGAGGTTATGTTTTCACCCCGTTTGTTTGTGAACAGCCTGGAACCCACAATTTTTCAGATGACATTTTTACAGAGGATTCATATCCTGATAGGCAAGAACTGATTCAGTTTTCAAGGTCAAGGTCAAAGTCAGGAAAAATCTTGGGGAATTGGAAAAAATCCCTTTTCTTTAACATTGAATGAATTTTCAAAAACTTATAACTCTGTCATAAAACATAGAATTTCTTTAATATTTGAGAGCCTTATGTACTGTAGGTTGGTATCAACTGACGTTTGATCCAGATCTGATCCAGATGACAGATTTTGTGGCCATTTAAATTTAACACTGAAAACCCCATTTAATGTATATTTTACATTATATCTTAATCAAACGTGCCTCAATCACTCTCATCTTTCTGTTCTGGATTTACCTACACCACCAAAAATGGATGGAGGTTCCATTTTTACGCCTATTTGTCTGTCTTATCAGTCGGAATCCAAGTGGCAAAAAGCAATGACAAATTGTGCATAGCAGAGATAACCAATGTTCTGTGAAAATTAGAATTCAGAAACCGAAAAGTGGAAAGAAAAAAAAAAAAACCCTGACAATGCCACAACAAAACTTGGATTCAAGTGCATGAACTAATTAGCACATACGCCTGACATTTGATCACATCCAATTTAGCTTATGAATAGCCACGTATAACAGGACTTTGACCTTAAAAATGTTTTCCATGGTAAAATTTAGTGGAATTGGAAAGTAGTTTTGGCGGAGGTTTGCGCTCTACGAGCGTGGTGCTGTAGTTATTATTAATTAATTAATTAATTAATTAATTAATTAATTAATTAATTAATTAATTAATAGTATTATCTTAAGGATATTATCACTTCTTTTATTAGTGGATTTAATGATATAATATTACCATACGAGGGCTGTCAATAAAGTAAGGGTCCTTTTTATTTTTTTAAAAAACTATATGGATTTCATTCATATGTTTTTACGTCAGACATGCTTGAACCCTCGTGCGCAAGCGTGAGTTTTTCCACGCCTGTCGGTGACGTCAGCGCCTGTGAGCACTCCTTGTGGGAGGAGTCGTCCAGCCCCTCGTCGGAATTCCTTTGTCTGAGAAGTTGCTGAGAGACTGGCGCTTTGTTTGATCAAAATTTTTTCTAAACCTGTGAGACACATCGAAGTGGACACGGTTCGAAAAATTAAGCTGGTTTTCAGTGAAAATTTTAACAGCTGATGAGAGATTTTGAGGTGATACTGTCGCTTTAAGGACTTTTCACGGTGCGAGACGTCGCGCAGCGCTCTCAGGCGCCGTCGTCAGCCTGTTCAAGCTGAAAACCTCCACATTTCAGGCTCTATTGATCCAGGACGTCGTGAGAGAACAGAGAAGTTTCAGAAGAAGTCGGTTTCAGCATTTTATCCGGATATTCCACTGTTAAAGGAGATTTTTTTAATGAAAGACGTGCGGACGGGTCCGCGCGTTGGGACGCAGCCGACGCGGTGCGGCGGCACAGGAAAAACACCTCCGTGTTGATAACCATTTGTAAAATCCAGGCGGCCTTTGATGGCTTTCAGTGGAGTGAGTATATGAGAAATTGTTTAACAGGCAGGACATGTTCCAACTTGTCCTTAAGGCTTCCAACAGAGGTGTTTTTCCTGTGGCGGAGCGTCGCGGCAGCTGCGTCCCGACGCGCGGACCCGTCCGCACGTCTTTCATTAAAAAAATCTCCTTTAACAGTGGAATATCCGGATAAAATGCTGAATCTGAAACTTCTCTGTTCTCTCACGACGTCCTGGATCAATAGAGCCTGAAATGTGGAGGTTTTCAGCTTGAACAGGCTGACGACGGCAGCTGAGAGCACTGAGCGACGTCTCGCACCGTGGGAAGTCCTTAAAGCGACAGAATCACCTCAAAATCTCTCATCAGCCGTTAACATTTTCACTGAAAACCAGCTTAATTTTTCGAACCGTGTCCACTTCGATGTGTCTCACAGGTTTAGAAAAAATTTTGATCAAACAAAGCGCCAGTCTCTCAGCAACTTCTCAGACAAAGGAATTCCGACGAGGGGCTGGACGACTCCTCCCACAAGGAGTGCTCACAGGCGAATGACGTCACCGACAGGTGTGGAAAAACTCACGCATGCGCACGAGGGTTCAAGCATGTCTGACGTAAAAAACATATGAATGAAATCCATATAGTTTTTGAAAAAAATAAAAAGGACCGTTACTTTATTGACAGCCCTCGTATATCAGTTCCATCCTACTGATCTCATGCTTTTCCTGATGTTTTGCAGATCAGTTTGAGGTTTTATTTGTTTTTTAATCCTACTACACATAATCCAGACTGTGCAATGTGTTCTTTTTCAAAAAGACAATATCTATGTATTATTTTAATTCTGAAATAATATCTAATAGCATATACATTTATTAGAATAATTCCTGTCAGCACCACATAAAACACACACATATTGTTGTGATCAGCACCATGGACAGCTCACTTTGTGATTGGTCGGCGAGACGCTGACGCCAGCCTCACTTTGATGGGGCACGAGCACTGATCTCCTTTTGGTCGTTTAGGAGTGGGGAATCTCACTCCAAAATGGAGGCCAGTTTCCGGCCCAATTCATAGCCGGGCCGGTTGTCTGGCTACACAGCCAACAGCACACATGGCACGAGCTCCTTCAGAAGTGTTACACATGATAAAAAACACAAAACATTTAAGATAATTGTAGAAATACTCATATAAAACTCTCTTAGTTCTTGAGGTTGATTTTCATCGAGAACCCCAACCAAGGTTTGAAATGTTTAAGGTAGAAAGTGGCTCCAGTGAAAGCTGAAGGAAACACAGAATCATGTAGGAATGTACACAGATCAGCCATCACACTGTGACCACAGTCAATAATGGTGATTATCTCATTACAGTGGCAACTGCCAGTGGGTGGGATATATTAGGCAGCAAGTTAACATTTTGTCCTTGAAGTTGATGTGTTGGAAGCAGGAAAAGCGGGGATGCATAAACATCTGAGTGACAAGAGCCAAACTGTGATGGCTGGACGACTGGGTCAGAGCATCTCCAAAACTACGGCTCTTACAGGATGTTCCCAAGCTGTAGTATGTAGTACTGACAAAAACAAATTGGTCCAAGAAAGAAAAACTTGTGGACAATCCAAGCGAGCATCTATGAGATGTGCTGGACAAACAAGTCCGATCCATGGAGACCTAAACTCACAACGTACAGAACTGTCAGTTAACATCTTGGTGCCAGATACCACGGCACACCTACAGAGGCCCAGTGGAGATCAAACCTCAACGGGTCTGGGCTGTTTGGGAGGAAAAAGGGGGACCTACACAATATTAGGCACGTGGTCACAATGGTATGACTGATCAGTGTCTGTTGACTTCTTTAAAGGTGCGTTATGTTGTTTACAGTCAGACTGCACTTATTCAGTCAATGTCACTTATGAATAAGCATTCTGGTATCACTGAAACACAGATATGCAGAGGTACAAAAGACAACCATTGTGAATAAAGATGATCTCACTTTATACTGAAACTTTTTCAAACTATGGTATTAACTATCTCGTCAGTTTAGCTCAGTTAGCAATTGATTGGTGTCAACAGGCTCTACGACTTTCTCACCACGTGTAGGGCATTGGTTGGGTTGCAATCTGAAACCTCACCACAAGGTGTTGCTGTAAATGACATAAAGTCACTAACGTCTCTTTAAGCTATAATGTGAAAATGCACAATCCAGAACAATGGATGGTGTTGAAAACACCCAGTGAAGAACGGTTCCTTGACGGTAAGAGTCTTTACCTCCTCCGCCACAACTCATGTCGGTCTTCCCGTCGCTCTCCTCCTCAGCTGAAGAAGTCTTTCGAAATGGCTTCCACAAAGTTGGGGGCTGACATGAGGATGCCGATGGTGCACAGGATGGTGAAGAGTGAGAAAGCCACCAGGCACATCCGGTCGATTACCGCCGCAGCAAACTTCCACTCGCTGCAGACTGTCTCCTCCTCATCCTGTCCGCGGGAAACGTCTGGCAATGTAGCGGACCCTCTTCCAGGATCTGGTTCAGCTCTGTCTCCAGCGTGAAGCTCGCGGCTCGGCCCCTCCCTCCAACTCCAGCTGCTCCTTCTCTCAGCACCTCCTCCTCACTCACACTCCCTCTACCAACTGCGAGCAGAGGCATTCCGGTTCAGCTGATGAGGCGTAGTGTAAGCCCTCAATGCCGCGGAAGCCTACATAGAGGAGGTTACCGTTGGTTACCTGTGGGTGATGCTGCAGCGTTGCTGACTGACGCTAAGCTCGAGGCTGGACAGGCTGCCGTGCCGACGTCTGGTGGTGTTGTGGCACGCCACACGAACCTTTGTCGCACTGGGACGTCGCATCCGCAGGAAACAGGCGCACCAGTTCAACAAAATCACTCGAAACCTGCATGAAAAGCAGAGAGCAAACAAAAATAACTTAAAGACTTCATTCGGAGTCAATTTAAACATTGAGTAAAGTGTCCATCTCCGACACTCAAGACCTGCCCAGGTTCTGAGGTCCACTGGGATCACAATCTGGACAAACCATTCAGACACAGGTCACTTCCCCACCCAAGACTGGCACCCATTTACAGCTGGGTGGACTGGGAAAGTGCAGATGAATTGTCAAGTCCAAGAACAACATGTTGGTATACCTGGGTTTCTATTCGCTGTGTTGCAGTTGTGAATCTCATGCTATCTCACGGTCTGTGACTTATGTGAGAGGTCGGTTTCAGCAGTGTTCCGGTTTAGGGCACATTGTAAAAACACTCACTCATCAAGTAAGGACAACAAGACAACATCGGAGCACAGCAGAAGTTCATCACAGGTGCTGCACCTCCTCTAGATAACCTTCTCAACTTGGGATGGCATATAATCATCCTAATCGCCCGTGAACTCACTACATTGACGCCATCCACATCCTCACTAGGCATTGTTTACATGGTTTTGAAATGCCAGAACTCTGCTGGTGCATTCTGGGAAGTGCAAAGGGCCACCAAGAGGATTATGGGAAATGTTAAAGCAGTGAATACCCGCCTACTCCATTAAAGAGTCACGGGGGGCTGCAGCCTATCCCAGAAGTCACAGGTCATAAGGTGGGGTACACCATGGACAAGACGCTACTCTGTCACAGGCACAATTATGATTATTATAGTTGTTAATCTTTAGTCAATTTGTTGTTGAACTGTTGAATTTTTTAATTTTTTTGTGGGATACTTACTCGGAAGGTTTCTTTCTGCCTGAAATTGTGCTTCAACCCGATTCAGTTTACATATCGTTGTTTTCTTTTGGCCACGGTGCAGCCAATGGGCTGGACGTCACCATGTGGAGGGAGTCAGTCAGTCAGTCATGCAACATTTATTTGTCAGCAGGATTATGCCACCAGAAGAAGCCTGTTGTCTTTGAGGTAGAAGTTTGTCAAAGACATCTGGAAAGAAAAGTGTCACTTGTCAGGTTTTCAGTGAGTCCGCAGTTTACATCCACCAGATGAATACTTCTTTAAACAGAAAATTATAGAAAGTAGTGACTTCTAAATACTTCTAAATTACTATTTGTATTGGGATTTGCTCCCCGTCTATACACCATTAAAGATTATGTTTTGTATGTGTTCGGTTGTTGTGGATTTGATGTATGGTGGTTTTTCTGTATAGGTTATTTGTTCATGATTGTTTCCTGTCAGTGGTCAGTGGTCACCATTATTTGTTCTCCATGTGCTCAGTGAGTATTAGATTTCTCCCACAAAACAATGACGGAGTCACCTGCTCCGTCATTGTTTTGTGTTTGCATGCTCAGCTGTTCTCCTGTTGTTGCCGCTGCCTTTTTGGATTAACTTTTGTCTTTTGTTTTTGCACTTCATGAATTGTTTGCTCTTGACTCTGCCTATAAATCACTCTGGGGTTTTGATCGCACACTTCTGATGGTTTCTGTCTACTACTCTGGGTTCATTATTAGAACAAAACCGTCACAGAAATGAACCTACCAACACATATGGACCCAGCAGACAGTTACCCCGACGTCGTGGCATTTAAAGCCTTCGGTGAACAGTTGTTATCGCTGTTGCTATCACGGAGGACTTTTTGGCTCAAACGTGGGATTTATTTGGACAGATATGCTTGGGCTTTTGATTTCTTCCCAGAATTATTTACTTTGGAGGGGCTTTTTGCCCAGGACAGACTCCCCGAATGGGCATGGGATCCTGAACAGTACTGTTGGTCCCACGAACTTTATCATTCTAAACCACACCTGACAGTTGGCTGTCGTCAGCCTTTCAGCCACGCCCCCCGGCACAGCCAGTGTGTTGCAGAGCAAAACGCGCCCACTAATTCAGACTGGAGAGCAATCCAATCCATTTTTTCACGGTTAATTCAGCTGTTCGACAGCTTTTCTCACAGTTACACACCGGGCTGGCGGTATGGGTTTTTGGTCTAGGTGTGGATTTAGTGGAGGAAAATAACTGGATTTTTGATCAGTTTCCAGAATTCTATGAGTTGGATGATTTGTTTGAGGCAGATCAGCTTCCAGATTGGGTTTGGAACCCAGAATCCCACCAGCCAGTTGGAACTGTTCCTCCACAAATTGATCATGACTGCTCTGAATCAGAGGACGGGTTTCTTTCTGACCAGGAAGGGGACCATTTCCTGGAGGCTGAAGAGGACTCTGAAGTCCTGGACCTCCGTAACACAGCAGAGGTGTTTTTTCAGATTCAAGATCTTTATTGAGATTATGTAGACAGCACTGATCCGACTGAACAATATTCAGTCTTGGATTCAGTAGACAACCTCACGCACGCTGAACCTGGCCTTCTGACAGTTATCCAGACCTCCACCATATTAGATCTCTTTTCATACAAAGACCCCATACACTGACAACCCCATGGATTTTTTGTATTCACCGGACCCACAGGATTCCACTGACCTTTGTGTTAAGACCTCCATAGTAGGGAGGTCCACGTCCTGTCTGACTTCCTCATTGGCCCAAAGTCCATCTTCCCTTGTTTTCCCTTCCTATTTAGTGTCCCCCTTACTGACAGACACCCAGACTGACAAACATATCACAATCAGTAAGCCCTCACTTTGAGATCTGTTTGCCCCGCTCTCTTACAACAGACACAGACCCAATTAACTCACCTCCACAGCACCTTGACTCTGTTTTTTTGTCTACCACAACTGCCGCACCACATTCTCCCATCGCCGTCGGTAACCAGGCTGGCACCCCCAGCCACCAGTTGCTCTGCTATTGCCGCCCGCACTCAAGGTCTCTCCGGTTTGTGTAGCACTCCCAAACAAAGAAAGAAACGCCGGCCCAAATCCGGCAGGAAGGACCATCAGCCAACTTCTGACGGGGCTGCTGCTCTTGAGCCAAGACCGCCATCATGGTCTGACTTGGGAGCAGTCAGTGAGCTATCTGTTGCTTTTTGTTCCAGTTTGGGGGTAGTCGCAAGGTGATGCGCCTCCTCTGCTGTGTTTTTGCAGGTCCGGGAACGAGTCTGGACTTTTACAGGTTGCATCGTTTCTGAAGGGCCAGCTTTCCCTCAGGTCCTACCACCTTAGTGGTCCTGGGGAGTCAGCAGACATGGGATCACCAGATCCAGCACCCGAGAGGGTCAGGAGCACAGAGGAGCCAAGCAGCTTCATGCTCAGGGGTGTCTGTGCCCGGATGGAGCCGTCCGCCCCTGGTTCAGATGACATGGATGTCTCTGATGAGCCATTCTGTTCAATGCAGTTGGCTGTGGGCCTGGTGACCACTCTCCTGATGTTGTTGTGGGCCTCTGTTGTCCGGTTGGTCACACACCTGGGTCGACTTTGGCATCTCAGCATGTCATCCGGCAATCCGCCTGTAGCTGGGTGTTTCTCAGTGCACCGTCCGGCAATCCGCCCACTGCCGGAGCTGTTCTCTTTGCACCATCCGGCAATCCGCCCACGGCAGCAGTGGTTCACAGTGCGGTGTCTGGCAATCCGCCCGCTGTGGTTCTCAGTGAGCTGTCTGGCAATCTGCCCACAGCAGCAGCAGTTCTCATTGTGCCGTCTGGCAATCCGCCCGTGGTAGCAGCGGTTTTCAGTGCACTGTCCGGCAATCTGCCCGCGGCGGTTCTCAGTGCACCGTCCGGCAATCCGCCTATGGCCGCGGCGGCTCATCCAGCATCTGCCTGCGGCTGAAGTGGTTCTCAGTGGCGCCGTCAGACAATCCGCCCAGGGCAGCGGCAGTTCCCAGGGTACTGTCCAGTAAACCACCTGTGGCGGGGCAGAATTCTGTGGGCCTGCCTGTGACACCACTGCCATCACTGTGGACTTTTGCCGGCAGCCTGGTCACCCTCCTGATGCTGCAGTAGACTCCTGCCGACCATGTGGTCACCCGCCTGACCCTGCTTGGGACACTTGCCAGCCACATAGTTGCCTTCCTGATGCTGCTGTAGACTCCTACCAGCCATGCGGTCACCCATCGGCCTCTGCTGGCAGCCACATGGTCACCCTTCGACTGTTGCTTTGGATCTTGCCTGTCTGCACGGTCAGACCCCGCCTCCTGCCTTCGCCTCCAGCTGGTCAGGGAACATGGACTTAGGTTCCTGCAGACCCTTGGACTGTTTGTTTTAGTTCTGTATTATACTTTGCATGTCTTGTTGGTGTTCCGGGATTGTTTGGTGGTGGTCCCTGCCTCCTGGGTTTGTGTCGTTTTGGGGGTCTTGGGGTTTTTTCTGCTGTTTTGCTCTTGGTGTCTGTTTTTTGTTCCCCCTGTGTTTTTTGGTTCCGTTTTGTGTTGTGTGTGTGTGTGGGGGGGGGGGGGGGGGGGGGGGGGGGGTCTTGTGGGCCATCGGGGCTGTCCCTTGGGGTGGGGGCACTGTTGGGATTTGCTCCCTGTCTATGCTCTATTAAAGATTATGTTTTATATGTGTTCGGTTTTTGTGGATTTGATGTATGGTGGTTTTTCTGTATAGGTTATTTATTCATGATTGTTTCCTGTCAGTGGTCTGGGCCCCCCTTGTCCCACCCCTTTATCCTCCACTGTTCAGTCTGGTTCCACAATGCTTAATCCTAAGTATTGGTCATTATTAGTCCTTATAAGCTTTGTTCTTTTTCACATCATTTATGTTAGTCCTCTACCCTTGCACTTTATTTGCTCCTGAGTTCTAGCTTGGTTTGTGAGTTTATGAGTTCACATCAGTTATGTCATTATGTTAGTTCCTCTACCCTTGCACTTTATTACACCTGAGTTCTATGTTGTATTGTGGGTTATGAGTTTTCCTTCTTTCATTGATGGTTGTTTATTTTATTTATATGGCCACTCATCCTTTGAAATCAGTTGTGCTGTTCTGCACCACCTAATATTCTGATTCATGTTCAGTCACCTGGTGTTTGTTCATTTCCACCGTGTATCTTCTGTTCATGCTGATTCCCCTCACCTGTAATCATTTAGGTCATCTGGTATTTAAGTTGTCACCTGTTAGTCTTTGGTTGTGGGTTCATTCACCATTATTCTTCTCCATGTGCTCATTGAGTATTATGTTTCTCTCTGTGTTTATCGGTAGTCACCTGCTCTGTCACTGTTTTGAGTTTGCATGCTCAGCTGTTCTCCTGTTGTTGCCGCTGCTTTTTTGGATTAACTTTTGTATTTTGTTTTTGCAATTCATGAATTGTTTGCGCTTGGCTTCACCAATAAATCACTCTGGGTTTTGATTGCATACTTCTCGTGATTTCTGTCTACTACTCTGGGTTTGTTATTAGAACAAAACCGCAACAAACTGTCATAATTCCTGACATAACGGCAAACACAGATTGTAATCCCAAATTACTGTGCGCCCTGTACTGATCAGTTTGTGTGTGTGTGTGTGTGTGTGTGGTGTGTGTGTGTGTGTGTGTGTGTGTGTGTGTGTGTGTGTGTTGTGTGTGTGTGTGTGTGTGTGTGTGGTGTGTGTGTGTGTGTGTCCTCACCATGATACTAACCAAGACCTTCAGACTCAGTGGAGAATGATCACTACAGAGCACTTCTGGTTATTCAGGTCACTTCATATCCCTCAGATCAATTCAGATTACTTCAAATTAAATCAGATTACCTCAAAAGTATTCTGATTACTTCATTTTAACTCAGATTATATCAGATTCCTTGAGATTATTTCAGAACAATTCTAATTACTTCATATTATTTCAGTTTACTTCAGATCAATTCAGATTAATTCATATTATTTTGGGTTAAATCAGATTATTTCAGAAAAATTTAGATTACTTCAGATCAATTTATATTACTTCAGATCAATTCAGATTACTTCAAATCAAGTCATATTACTTCAAATCAATTCAGATTACCTCAGATCAAAACAGATAACTTCTAAATCTAAAATCTGATTTCTTCAGAACAATTTAGATTACATCTGGATTACATCTGTTTAAATCAAATTACTTCAGAATTCAATATATCCAGACTTGCTTCTGTGTCCGTAGATGCTGATACATTAGAAATGTACAATTTATTTTACAGTTTAAAGGCTTAATTGAGTATTAAATGAATCAGCAGCTTATTTGATGATCTGAAAAAGCAATGCACAGATTTCAATTAAATTTGGTGAGCAGATAGATAATGTAACAGGTAATATATGATTTTCATTTGGAGGTGATCTGGAATATATTCTGGAAGTTAAATCCAGAAGAATATTTGGCACATAGTAACAGCAGAACATAACTCAGAAAGTTGTGAGAGGACTCGGGAGCCACTCGGGAGGAGCTCGGAGTCGAGCCGCTGCTCCTCCACGTCGAAAGGAGTCAGTTGAGGTGGCTCGGGCATCTTTTCCGGATGTTCCCTGGACGCCTCGCTGGGGAGGTGTTCCGGGCACGTCCATTGGGAAGCCCCGGGGAAGACCAGGACACGCTGGAGGGACTACATCTCTACGGCTGGCTTGGGAATGCCTTGGGGTTCCCCCAGAGGAGCTGGAGGAGGTGTGTGGTGGATCGGGAGGTCTGGGTGGCTTTGCTTGAGCTGCTGCCCCCGCGACCCCAACTCCGGATAAAGCGGAAGAAAAATGGATGGATGGATAGATGAATGATGTCCTAGAAAATGAGGGATTTTATTTTGAATTTGTTATGGAACATATGCTGGATCCAGGATCCAGAAGATCTTTTTTAAGCAATATGTGTCTTTGGTGGAGGGATGTGCTCTTGATGTGTCTTCTAGTTTTCAATGTGTTTTCATAAAGAAGTGGGCTTGTCTCCATGGAACCCACTGAGTTACTGTAATTCCTGGTTTAAAATGAGGGTATTAACAATAAAGTGAGAACTGTGTGAGGATCAAGCACCTTAATCAGTGAAACATTAAATAAATAAATAAATAAAAGTAAGACATGGGAGTGAACCTTCTAACTGCCGGTGCTGGTTTGCAGCACACATCTTGAGACCTTCTGGCTCATTATATCCTGAAGCTGACTGCAGACGACATGGCAGCGGCTAGGGACAAAATAAGAGAAGAAGGTGGAGGAGAAAAAGTGGACAGACTGACCCACTGTGGCATGTGTCCGCCATCCGGATCGTGGTGATGATACTGCAGAACCAGAACCGTGGCGATGACAGACAGACCCACAATCACCATGGTAGTTGCAAAGTACTGGGCTGCAAAGCACAGATCAAAGGTCTCTTATATTCACACATGAATACAGAGAGCATTCAGCAGCAATGCATTATGGTACAACAAAATATAACAGAAATACATGCACAGTGACGTGAAGGGACATTTTGCTATGTTTAAATAATTAATGAGCTGTCTCTGAGAAAATCATGCGGAGGTGGCTGGATGGCCGACTCTGATTTGATTCAATTTTCACTATATACCCTTCAAGTAGATTGATTAGGAATGGCAAAGTTATTTTTCCATCAGGCAAAATTTTATTTGAGTTTGGTCAGTTCAAAATTTGATGTCAAAATGGCCTCAGAATTGTGTTACATTAAAATAAAGTAAAAATGGCCAACTTTGACATATCAGTTCTCAATTCTTAACGGGTAAACAGAAAAGGTGAGTGTAATTCCTCATATGGGGTGTCAGTGACCTTCAAAAAACCACTGTTTGTTCTGTGGCATATTTCCCTATATTTCTGTAATTGACACTTTTTGAATCCTATAGGTGAGCACTTTCAGGATCAAATCTGGGTGAGCGGGAAATTTGACATTTCTCATAAATCAGTCAATTTCTCATTATTTCAGCACATAAGATGGCCTTTCCTATGTTTTCCAGTATGCAGAATCAATTTATAGGGTTATTTTGGTGATTAGAGGTCGAGGTCATTGATAAAGGTCAAGGTCATTCTCAAATTTTACAATTTTTCCACATATCTTTTGTGCTTAACAGGACTTTTAGCATCTGAGATGATAAAATGTAGTTTGTGACTATATCAATTGATAGAACATATTGTTAGCATAAAGTTAATTACTACATGCACAGTTTTAAGTATCTTCACATTCTGTGAGGTTATCAAATCGATCATTGTAAATGCAAAAGTCAAAACTTTTTTATACCAGTATACCTTTATTACAAAGAGGTATTTTCTCTACTCATACATGACATTAAAGTTTACAAACTCAAAAATGTAAAAGTAGAAGTTTAACATTCACAGTCTCCTATTATGTAACTAGTATTGTGCAAGGATCATTTTCTCTTAAAATGATAAAGCTAGTATACATTTGTGTCAGCTTACCAGGTTAATGACATATATCTGATATGTCATTCAAAGCGCATATTAAACAAATATGTAGGACTGCTTTTTTGCATTTACACAATATCTCTAAAATTAGAAAGGTCTTGTCTCAGAGTGATGCTGAAAAACTAATTCATGCATTTATTTCCTCTAGGCTGGACTATTGTAATTCATTATTATCAGGTTGTCCTAAAAGTTCCCTGAAAAGCCTTCAGTTAATTCAAAATGCTGCAGCTAGAGTACTAACGAGGACTAGAAGGAGAGAGCATATCTCACCCATATTGGCCTCTCTTCATTGGCTTCCTGTTAATTCTAGAATAGAATTTAAAATTCTTCTTCTTACTTATAAGGTTTTGAATAATCAGGTCCCATCTTATCTTAGGGACCTCATTGTACCATATCACCCCAATAGAGTGCTTCGCTCCGACTGCAGGCTTACTTGTAGTTCCTAGGGTTTTTTAAGAGTAGAATGGGAGGCAGAGCCTTCAGCTTTCAGGCTCCTCTCCTGTGGAACCAGCTCCCAATTCGGATCAGGGAGACAGACACCCTCTCTACTTTTAAGATTAGGCTTAAAACCTTTCCTTTTTGCTAAAGCTTATAGTTAGGGCTGGATCAAGTGACCCTGAACCATCCCTTAGTTATGCTGCTATAGACCTAGACTGCTGGGGGTTCCCATGATGCACTGAGTGTTTCTGTTGTATGGCTGGGGGGCCTGGCTGCCTTTTTGTTTCTGTCTTTTTGTTTTTCCTTCCAGGTGGCTTGCATTTGGGACTGAGTGGCTGTGTTGCTGAGGTTATCAGGACCTCACCCTGATCACCTGCGGCTCGTCAGGACTCACAGCTGAGGTGCATCTATATGGATTGGAACATGGTGGCATTTAAGACTGGAGTATACAGTGTGTATTTGCCAGAGACTCGACCTTGTGACCAGACGGGTGAGATCGTCGTCTCGGGAGCCATCTCATCATCAGTGGATGCAGAGGAACGTCCAGGTTTGATGCACGGTCTGTGAAAGAGGAGGGGGTGAGGTCTCACGCTCGTCAGCACACTTCCTGAGGTACGTTAGATTTTGTGACTAACATTTATACAGTCAGTAAATGTGGTGTCCCTCACACCTTTTTATATTGAGCTGTACGTTAGTCATGTATCGGCTTCCACTGCAGTGGAGTTTTGTGAACTGGATGTTCCATGCCTGCAGGTTGGGAAGCTGATTAGTAATCAAGCCAGGAAGTGTTGCTGTTTGTACACCTTTAAGGTTCTCTCTGTGTGTAGAGTGTGGACTCACATAATGGTTTCTTCTTTCACAGACTCGGTTTGTTGCGGCCACCTGGGGGGGTGTCGGCGGGGTCCCAGAGTCCAAACAGCTTCTGGCTCCGGACCGTTAGCGCTGCTGGGAGCGCACCACGCCAGACCGCACTTTCTGTTATTTTGTATCACTGTTATGTATTAAATTCAGTTAGCCTTTGTACCGTGCTCTGCTTATTTCATACTGGGTCCTTCAAACGCTGGTCGGTTCTCCGAGCTGCGTCCGACACATAACAGTTTCTTTCTCTTTTTGCTCTGTATGCACCACTCTGCATTTAATCATTAGTGATTGATCTCTGCTCCCCTCCACAGCATGTCTTTTTTCCTGGTTCTCTCCCTCAGCCCCAACCAGTCCCAGCAGAAGACTGCCCCTCCCTGAGCCTGGTTCTGCTGGAGGTTTCTTCCTGTTAAAAGGGAGTTTTTCCTTCCCACTGTCGGCAAGTGCTTGCTCACAGGGGGTCGTTTTGACCGTTGTGGTTTTTTACGTAATTATTGTATGGCCTTGCCTTACAATATAAAGCGCCTTGGGGCAGCTGTTTGTTGTGATTTGGCGCTATATAAATAAAATTGATTGATTGATTGATATATCTATGAAACCAAAGATTGCAATTAATCAAAAATTGTATTGTACTGATATATCTCCCTTTCTGTTTTTGATAGGTAGCTATTGGTGCTCTGTACAAAGAAATGGTGTCTAAGCCACACACAAATACGTATGGTCATATGAACAAGACAAGAACAACGTGACCTCTCAGGTCCAAAACTGCAAAATTTGAGAATGGCCTTGGCCTTTATCAATGGCCTCTATCACCAGCATAACCATATAAATCGACTCCGTGTACTGGAAAACATAGGAAAGCACATCTTATTTGCTGAAATAAGCAGAAAATTGACTGATTTATGACAAATTTCCCCGCTTACCCAGATTTGGCCCGGAAAGTGCTCACCTATTAGTGCAACAGATAACTGAAACAACCTGCAAATGGTGATACCAAGCATCAAATTCAGCACAAATACACCCTAGACATTACTCTTCTGAAATAACCGATTAGCCACCTGAATTTCAAGTAGGGGTTAATTGAAGAATTACACAGGGGTCAAATTAAAAGATGCTCTAATCATATTGAACACTATATCACATTATTTGCTTGATAATAACGATTCTAAAGAGGTATAATTTGGACAATCTATGACTGAATGTTATGGAGTTATGGGGTAAAAACAGCAAGAATGGTGACAAAGGTCAATTCAGTTTGTGAAGAGGTCAAAGTTAAAGTTGCTCAAATTTTGGTAAAAAGTGATGGAAATTATTGGTTGAGCTAATAGGGTGAATAAATGGAATAGTTTTGACAGTGCTGAATTCTTGGTCTCCAAATTAAAGGTCAAACAAGGTCGACAGTCCATTGGATTCTATGACGTATGACATATGTTCCCCCATAACATGATAACTAAGCATGACAGATGGTGCAAAACTATTCCTTTTTAAAATGCTATTAACTCAACCAATAATTTGAATCATTTTTTACCAAAATTGGAGCAACTTTAACTTTTGACCCCTGAACAAACTGACCTTTGTCATCATTTGTGCTGTTTTTACCCCATAACTCAATAGAATTCAGTCATAGATAGTCCAAACTATACCTTTTTGGAATCATTATGATCAGACAAATAATGTGGTATCGTTTTCAACATGAAAAAAGCATTTTAAAAGTTTCACCCTTGTGTAATTCTTCATTTGACCCCTAACTGGCTGCCGATTGAAAATTCAAGTGGCAAGTCGTTATTTTCAAGAGTAATGTCTCAGGAGTATTTGTGCCAAATGTGATGCTTGTATCACCATTTGAAGGATTCTGCTATAAATATTCTCTTATCTGCTGCACTAAATAGGATCCAAATGTGTCAATTACAGAAATATAAGAAAATATGCCACAGAACAAACAATGTTTTTGAAGGTCACTGGCACCCCGTTTGAGGGATTACACTTACTTTTTTATATCAATCCGTTGACAACTGAGAACCGATATGTGAAAGTTGGCCATTTTACTATATTTTAATGTACCAACACCATCTGAGGCCATTTTGAGATCAAATTTTGAACTAACCAAAATTCAAGTAAAATTGTTGCCTGATGGTAAAACTAACTTTGCCATTCCTAATCAATCTACTTGAAGGGTATATGGTGAAAATGTAATCAAAATCGGAGTCGGTCCATCCAGCCTCCCCCAATGATTTAAAGACAGTAACTTAGTGCAGCAGATAACAGAATATTTGCAGAGGAATCCTTCAAATCTGGTACAAGCACCAATGTTTGACTGTGTATACCTTTTGGTACATATTTTAGAAAAATAACGTTAGCCATTTGAATTTTCAATAGGGGGCTGAGTAGGGGGTCAATTGAAGAACTGCATGGGGTAAAAAAAGTTCCAATCATATTGAAAGCTATACCCCATTATGTGTCTGATCACAAAGATTCCAAAAAGGTATCGTTTGGACTATCTGTGACTGAATGTTCTGGAGTTATGGGGTTAAAAACGCAAGCATGGCAACAAGGTCACTTTCAGTTTGTACAGGGGTCAAAAGTTAAAGTTGTTTCAATTATGGTAAAACATGATGCAAATTATTGATTAAGTTAGTAGGATTTTAAAAAGGAATAGTTTGCACCATGTGTCATGCTTAGTTATCATGTAGGGTAACATATGTCACATCATAGAATCCAATGGACGTCGACATTGTTTGACCTTTACTTTGGAGACCAAATATTCAACACAGTCAGAACTATTCCATTTGTTAATCCTATTAGTTCAACCAATAATTTGCACCATGTTTTAACAAAAATGGAGCAACTTTAACTTTTGACCCCTGTACAAACTGAAACTGACCTTTGTCACCATCCTTGCTGTTTTTACCCCATAACTCCAGAACATTCAGTTATAGATAGTCCAAACTATACCTTTTTGGAATCATTGTCATCAGATACATAATGTGGTATCACTGTCAATATGATTGGAACATTTTTTAATTTTGAGCCTGTGCAATTCTTCAATTGACCCCTACATGGCCCCCTATTGAAAATTCAAATGGCTAAAGTTATTTTTCTACAATATGTGCCAAAGATATACACAGCCAAATTTTGGTGCTTGTAACTGATTTGAATGATTCTTAACAGTTATATGCTGTACTAACTAGAGAATTTGACATCCCTCAGAAAAGGCCACTTTGCTCATTACACTGCAATAGCCATGCTACAGAACAATAAACATTAGAAAAAATATTTCCTGAATTCTGGTACAGAGGGAATAGCAATAAGGTGTAGAGAAGTGAGAAAATCGGCCAAGTCTCTAATGCTTGATTCCGAGGTATTTCCAAGCCAAATGGAAATATAATCTTCCCTGGGGTCTCTTCCCAGTTGGACATGCCTAAAAGACATGACCAGGGAGCATCCTCAGCAGATACCTTAACCACCTCAGCTTTGATACAAAGAAGCAACGGCTCTACTCTGAGTCCTTCCCGATATTTGAGCTTCGCACCCTGTCCCGGAATGTAAGCCCTAACCCTAACCCGACGGAGGAATCCCATTTCTTGCTACCTGTATGTGACCTTGTTCTTTTGGTCATTACCCAAAGTTCATAACCACAGGTGAAGACAGGAGCATAAATCAACCGGTAAATTGAGACGGGTCAGAATATCTGACACAGCCCCAGTCAGTCTACTGATCTTACAACAAGGACAAATGTGTTCATTAGCAGATTAGTTGTTGTAAGACAGAGGACATGGTATTGGGTTGTATAGGTATCGGCATATACTGAAGATTCAAGTATCAGTATGGTATCGAGTATGAAAAGTGGTATCATGCCATCTCTGTTATGGGTTCACAAACAGATATCACTGTTATAATGGTGATGTATGATCACCCAAGTGTACTGCGGTACAGAACATAATGACAGTATGAAAGTTGCCATGGGGGGGGGGGGGGGGGGGGGGGGAGTGCACACTGGGCAGTATGACTGCCCATATTGTTTTTCCCCCCTTTTCTAGACTAGTCACAGTATTTCTTAGTTTTGCTCACATTAATTATTTGTTTGTTTTGACCACTTCACATTTTTCACAGTTAGTTTTTCTGTCACTTACTTCTCTTGCTTTGCACCACTTGTTTTGCCCTCTCACTCTCTTGCCTTCTTCCCTCTTCTTTGATTCACAAAACCATGCACCTGCTTCACATCACCATGATTAGTCTCCTCCCTATTAATACCCTCACAGTCTCACTACTCACTGCCAGACTGTTGATTTTGTATCACTTTCCAGCCTCCATCCTGTACTTAGTTTTGTCCTGCTTTTTTTGCCCAGTGTGAACATAAAGTTTTAAGGATGAAAAAGTTCATTGAACTTTTGTGTGCCTACATAAACAGAACCAGTGTTGGCAGAAATGAATGGAGAGAACGACAACTGCAGAGGATGAAGGGAGAGGATGAGGATGAGGTGTTCACCTATAAGTGGAACAGAGTCAGACGTTGCCGGCATGATTTCAGCGACCAGCAGCATGAAGACGGTTAAAGAGAGCAGCACGGTGATACCTGCAGAGGGATTCAAAACACATCAAGTTTCATGCCAAATAAACACGGTTTGAACCATTTAAAGGAACAGACCACCCCCCCCCAAAAAAAAAAAAAAAAAAAAAAGGAGCAGTGGTTGGAACCATTTTGGACTTCTTCAGCAGACCAGCGGAAAAAACAACCAGCACTTCATCATCATCCTGGTTACTCCAGATAATCCTGTTAACATTTTTCTGCTTTCAGCAGAAAAAACTGCTCACAAGGAAAAAAAAAGTCTTCTTCAGTCAATTCTGTTATTGTCTTGAAAAAGTGGGACATTGTTTCTGAAGGGAGACGTTTTCGTTCTCTCTCTTTGCAAATATACAAACAACGGTGAATTTGCTTGTTTTGCTTCTTTGGAGATTTGAGGCACAAATACAGAAAACAGCACATAGTAAGTGTCTTTGCTGGTTCTCCACCAGACTGTTGTCCTTTTTCTGCACAGCATCAGATGGTTCACCATGCAGACCTCGATGACATTCATCCTCTTGACTTTGGTCCAAAAGATTAATAAAAGTACACACAAAACTTTATTCACTCTGGTGTGTGCAATATCTCTATGTTCATTTTGGTGAACGTGCACAGAGACGGGGCCGACCACAGTGTCGGGGGTTTTATTAAAAAGAAGACCTGAAAGTTCAGCTACAATTTACCAGAAGGTACATCTGAGATTCAAGCCTAGATTTAATGTTTTGGTGAAAGAAAACCCTCCTCTGTACCACTTCATCATGAAGCTGTATAACTGGGAATACAAAATACAAAACATGCACTGTGCACAATTTCTCCAATCACAGCCACAGAAGCCTGTAACTGCTTCTGGGTGTCTTGGTGGCTTTCCTCACTCTTCTCCTCAGTTTTTGAGAACTGTCAACTCCACACAGATTTACCACAGAGTGCCATACTGTTTGTATTTCTTTGTAATTGATGTAAATAAAATTCAAGACATATTTAGTGACTTGGAAATGTTCATGTATCCATCCCCTGACTCGACTGAAGAAAACTGGCAATTAAACTGATTATTACAGGTATTATACCGAAGGGGCTGATTACTTATACAACCTATCATCTTGGCTTTTTATTTTTAATAAATTTATATGAAGTTGTAGAGATTTACTTTCAGTTTGAGTCTAAGGAAGATAATTTTAGAAAATCTTATACTGAGAAGCCTGATTTACTTTTTAACAAATTATTTATTATTTAAATTTAAATTATTTAAATTATTTTATTTAACAAATTATTTAACAAACTTTTTAACAAATTAAAAAAGGTGAAATACCTGAGGCTGAATACTTTGCAAGCCACTGTAGATATTTAATATCTACAGTGGCATTAAAATATTTTCAATGTAAAAGTTAAATATCCCCTAAATCTGCAATACTGATCAGATCTAACTCAGATGTAGTCTATCATTGAGAGTGCCCGTTTGCACCTCAGTGTAACAAATGAGAGTGATTCTGTCATGTTCCTGCCCATGATGGGTTCATGTCCTAGGTTTTGGTTCTCCAGGTTCTGAATCTTCAGTGTTTTATTTATATTATGTCAGGTTGCCATGGTCATGCTTCAGTTATGATTGTTTTTGTTTTTTTTTTTTTTTTTCTCTGCGTTTCTTTTCTTTAGTCTTAGTTTCATTCTGTTTATCACATTTATTATATTATACTTTAGTCACAGGGTTTTGTTATTATTTATCTTCGGTGTTGCTTATCTGATTATGTTTCATTTGATATTTATTGCATTTTATGTTTATCAGTTAGCTTGTTTTATTTATTGCATTATTCTGTAGCCACTGGGTTTGTTATTCTCTTTTATACCAGCAGTTTGTTTGTCATCATCATGTATTGCAGAGGTGGCTACGTTCGGTCCTCGAGAGCCACCTTCCTGACACTCTAAGTTGTCTCCCTGCTCCAACACACCTGAATCCAATGAAAGGCTCATTAAAGGTCTGCTAAGGAGTCTTTCATTGGATTCAGGTGTGTTGGAGCAGGGAGACAACTAAGAGTATCAGGAATGTGGCTCTCGAGGACCGAACTTGGCCACCTCTGATGTATTGTATGTCACGTTTATGTCTAAGTCAGTGTTAGTTCCATCCGAGTTTAGTTTAATATTAGGTTTCTTGTTTTTTCTCCCTTTTCTAGACTAGTCACAGTATTTTTAGTTTTGTCCCTTTAGTTTTGCTCATGTTAATTGTTTGTCTTGACCACTTCACATTTTTCAGTTAGTTTTTCTGTCACTTACTTCTCTTGCTTTGCACCACTTGTTTGCCATCTCACACTCTCTTGCCTTTTCCCTCTTCTTTGATTCACAAACTCCCCCCCCCCCCCCCCCCTTTCCAGAACCTTCCATGGACCTGCTTCACATCACCTTGATTAGTCTCCTCCCTATTAACTCATTGAGTGCCAGCCATTTTCAAAATTCAGAACATCCCAGTGCCAGGATTTTTCAGCATTTGAGTGTTTTTTCAAGACCCATAGAAAATTGAGTTCTATGTCCCTGTCAACAACAAACATACCAAAAGAAACTTCAGACTTTCCTTTATCATCAGAAAAGAAACATTTGTTTGTACCTCTTTCCATTCTTTAGTAATTGTCTGCAGAACATGGATGGGTATCACTAAAAATGCTGATTTCTGACAAAAAAAATGAGAAAATTGGCTTTTTGTGACAAGCAACATTTCAAGGAGAAAATGTCTTTGATTATAATTGTTTTTGCTTCAGTGACATCTCAAACATTATGAAAAGTGATCCTATTGTACAATGCACCAAAAAAAAAAAAAAAAACCGTCAGGGGGGGACTCCGTCTGTCTCTTCTCTTGGCGGTGCGTCTTTTCCCTCTGGCTCCCGCGTATCAGACCTTTTTATTTTTTTCAAAAACCTGGATTTGAATCACGTGTGCTTGCATGAGCCTGTCGATTGCGTCATTTGCTTGTAAGCAGCCTTTGTGTGAGGTGTGTGTTGTGCGCTTGGCGTTTTTTCATTCCAAGGAAAAAGACGGAACGACTGGAGCAGTGCGACTGCATCACAGTTTGACAGACAGCCAGATGGAAACCATTCGGATTAGGAGCGGTACAACCATAAGACGTCCGCACAACAGTGGAGAGCGAGCCGCGCTCCAGTCCACACTCACACTGCTACCACCCACAGAATGGGTTCCCTTGTGATTACAACTCTAATTTTTTTACACAAGCTAGATCAGCTGATTACCCGCCCTCCATAAAAAAATGTAATTGGGGCAATAACGCATCTTTGGCGCTGAGCGTTACTATCTGAAAAGACGCGTTTAAGCGTCAATGGCACTCAATGAGTTCATACCCTCACAGTCTCACTACTCACTGCCAGACTGTTGATGTCGTGTCACTTTCCAGCCTCTGTCTCGTGCTTAGTTTTGTCCTGTTTTACTTGTTGGTATTTTGACCTTGCCTGTTTTTGACCTCGAGTTTGTCTTGCCTCTGATAGCCCTAACACTGTGTATTTTGATCTGTGCCTGTTTATTGACTATGCCTCAGCCTCTAGTCCGTCTACTACCTCTGCCATGCTGCTGAATCACACATGTACCGACCACCAGCCTGTTGTACCCATTAAACCTCTTTTGAACTCTATCAGTCGTGTGAGTTTGCAGTTGTGTCGATACAGTTTATGCCACGCCTGATAGATTGAGGCACTTATTTTAAGATATAATGTAAAATGTACACCAAATGGGCTTTTAATATTAAATTCAAATGTCCACAAAATCCACAATCCGGATCAACTTCGTCAGTCAATAAAGCACTCAAATATGAAAGAAATTTGAACATTTGTTCAATGTTAAAGAACAGGGATTTTTTCCAATCTTCCAGATTTTTCCTGACTTTGATATTTGACCTTGAAAATTCAATCAGATCACGCTGTGAATCCTTTGTAAAAATTTCATAACGATATATGAAAAATTGTGGGTTACAGGCTGTTCACAAACCGACAGACAGACAACGGGCTGAAAACATTACCTCCTCATAGCTCTGTTGGCGGAGGTAATGAAGTTCTGTCAGGGGCATTTATACTCTGAAGGAGTTGATTTAACACTATGACCTGAGCGTTATCATTGTGTGATGTTTCAGGAGGAGTTGCACTGAAAGTTCTCACCAAGGGAGATTTCTCTCCAGAATCAGCAGGCAGGAGGAAGACGAGGAGTGCGAGGGTGGAGATGAGGACACAGGGATGAGGAGGTTGAGGTCCGTAGTAAAGCGTTTCTCCTCCTCATCACCCCCGTGAAGGTTACATCAGGGTAAGGCTCCTTACAGCAGTCGTAGAAACGCTCATTTCTCCGTCCTGGAACCTCTGCAAGCAAACCATCACAACGTACTGTCACAGTCACCCCAACGCTCAAAACTAAAAGATGAAGCAGATATCAGGAGACAAAGAGAAAATTCAGGAAAAAAACTCATAAAGGCACATATTGCTTTAAAAACAAAATGTGTCAGAGGGCTGGTGCCCCCTCTGCACGCTTCAGATATTAGTTTATATATGAATTATGAATACATGTCAGCAGTACATGCAGTGCACTTTGAGTCAGCGAATACAGTGACCATATACGACTTCATATTCTGACTTCATCATGATGTCACTCCTACCAATCAATCACAGTTCCTTTACTGATCAATATGAGCTTTCAGTCAAATCTCTAGCTACATTGGTAGCAGAAATATTATGATAAAAGGGATTTTAGGCTGTGTTTTTGCTTGACCGTTAACCAATCTGTTCCAAACCGTTACTCATCTGGAGACAATAACCCAAATAATATTCACACCAAGTTTGGTGAAAATCCATCCAGCTGTATTCTAGTTAATTTATTCAAACACAGGCAAACAATATATAATATCCTGCTTATACGGCGGTGTATAGGGTTTACAGAAATGCAATTTTTGTGAGTGGGAGGCGGCTTTGTACAAATGAAACCAGGTACGACCTAGTAACACAAATTAATTAGTATAGAATTCTGGTTCCACGTGGCCTTGAAATTTAACCAATTCCCTCCCAAATTGAGCCAATTTGGGAGGGAATTTACAGGCTCCAAACAGTTATGAGATTGAGCCAGACCTTTCACGATCACACAAAGTCAAAGGTCAGTTCACCAAGAGAAAGATGATAGGACTTCATATTAGTGTTTAATAGTAAGCGTGAGCATATCTTTATCCAAATCTTTCAAATAGCCATTCTAAATAGCCCACACACACACACACACATAGATATATGTGTGTGTGTGTGTGCGTGTGTGTGTAAAAGCTAATTTTTCTCAAAATCTAATGACTTTGTCCTTTGTCCTTCCACAAAGCATAAAACCAGATAACAACTCCCAAGCTTTGCCGTCCTCCAGAAGAACGCCTCAGGTCTGGCTGCGGTTCATTTACTTATGTGTCACTGGGACTCTGGTTTTAATTGCTCCTGCTTGATGGAGGAGCAGGATAGAAGGGTAAATGTTGCTGCAGAGATTTTCAATTACATCCTGTCTGAACGGCTCATTGAATGAACAATGTCTAGACAGAAGAGGTCCACTTCATCTCCTACATGACTTTTTCATTTCATTCAGGCACAGAGGAGACTGAGCTCTCCTGGGGGCCCTGAAATCATCGTTAGTAAATCTTCCTTGTCTCATCTTCTGGCTGTTCCTTTTAGATGTGGCCACAGCAGATCATCCAGCTCCATCTCTTCTGTCACACTAACCATCTGTACATCCTCCTTCACCACAGCCACACACCTCCTCTTTGCTCGTCCTCAGCTCCACCCTCAAATTTTTGTTAGGAGAATTTTTTTTCTTGTATAAATTGTATAAATTATGGAATGGGCTGCCCACTCATATCAAAATGGCCCCCACCCTGGATACTTTTAAATCTCATTTAAAAACATATTTTTATTCCATGGCTTTTAATACTGCATGAGAGTTGCGGGACTTCTGTCTCTGTTTTTATTGTGTTTTTATCTTTTAGTGTTTTATCTTATCTGATAGCGTCCTTTTGTTTTTCCATCCATCCATCCATTTTCTTCCGCTTTATCCGGGGGCGGGATAAAGCGGAAGCTTTTGTTTTTGTATGTTTTTAATCTACTGTATTTTAACTTCATTTTATTTTTTATATTCTATCTGTTGTGCAGCACTTTAGTGACCTTGTTGTTAAATGTGCTATACGAATAAAGGTGGATTGGATTGGATTACCATATAATCATATCATCAAATTAAATTTTCTTTGTGATGATTAAAATGCACACTGCAAAAACTGATATCTAAGAAAGTAAAAAAAAAAAAGACATTTAAAGAAAATGAATTTTTGTCTAAATACAAAAATAATCTTGTCAAGCATTTTTTTTTTTTTACAAAAATTTTTAGAAAAAAAAGTCTTATTTTCTTGTTTTTTTCCAGCTCATATCAAGCTGTATTTAACCAGTAACAAGGAAAAACACTGGATTTCAAATCATCCAAGCAACGGAACTAGACTGTGTTCCTTATTTTAAGACAGAGACTAATCTTAAAATAAGAATTCTGTCTAGTTTTAAGGCACATTTTAATTATTCAGTGTCTAGACATTTTGCTAGTTTGAGAATTCTAACAATGTACATTTTTCTTACCCCATTGGTTTTGCTTAATACAAGACAATTTGGCTAGATTTTGGATTATTTGTTTTATTTTAAGAGGGGCAATTTTTGCAGTGCACAAGGCAAAAATAGTGCGACATGCAGGTGAAATCTGAGAGTTATTAATAAATTAAACCCCTTAAAGGAGCACATTTTCATAGGAAACTGCAGAGCCTCAGGCTGCATCCTTCAAGAATTTTTCCTTGATAAAATCAGAACATTTGGGCTTAAGTTTCATTTTAAATGTCACTCACTGGCTGAATGATCAAACAGTAATAAAATCAGCCGGCCCGTCAGCTTTGGGGTAGAAGTGGTGGCAGCTTCACGCTCACCCAGCAGGCCCAGTGGGGTCACCAGCAGCAGGAAGCCATAATTACCAGCAGATTAACACCGAACATGAGGGATGATATGGAAGTCCTCCATCGTAAGCAGCCAGATGGGTTCAGCTGCTTCAGAGAGCGAACACCCCGCTGTGCTCCGCTCGTCTGGCTGAAAACTCCAAAAGTGTGAACTAATTAAACCAGCAGGTTTGTTTTGCTGCGCGCTCAGTCGTCCCAGTCAGATGTCTCACTGGGAGATAAGCTCACAGGGTTTCCAAAACTAAGAAGTTTGAAAAAAAAAAAATACTGCAGCAGCCAAATATAAATAAGCAAACAATCTCTGCAGCTTCACACCTCCTGACCACCACCTACAGGTCCCACTCCCCGTTGGCGATGTATCCGGTGATGTCAGCGTGGACCATCTGCAGGTCCAGAGACCAGCCACCATAAGTCCACGAGCCAAACTTCAGGTCACATCGCTGCACATCGAACGGAAACCAGCGGACATTGATGTAGCAGGTGCTCTTAAATATTCCTGAAAAAAACAAACAAAAAGGTTGCCATTCTGAGCCAACTATTACATTTCACAATAATTAAAAGTTATTTTGAAATGTGGTATTTCCACCTCCTGTGATCCAGATTCAACACAAACTGAAATGTTTCCGTTTAACACAGAATAAAATGGGTTCATCTGTTCCTGCTAAAAAACCAACAAACCGGTGGAGGTGAAGATATAAAAATAATCATTAAAGAGGGAAATCACAGGAAGATTTAAACAACAAGAAAAAGAGAGATTAACTAGAAGCACTCAGAGAGTGCAAACCTCCGCCAAGGCCATGGGGTCACTGACGCCATAACATCTACACGCCGTGGAATCATTGAACCTAAAAAAGTCTAACAATGATGTTTGCTCAGTAGTAAAAAAAAGTTTCATCTGCTGTGACTGGATAGCATGTATCCTTAGCGCTTGGCATCACAGTTTATTGCAACTTGCACCTTTCCCAGAAGCTACTGTCATCTGAGCACTGATATTGATATTGCATGTGCTTATAGACAAAACAAATAAGAGACAAAATTCAATTTATTCAACTAAACTGCAAATATATTAATTTTTTAACATTTATGAAACACTTCTCTAAACAAGGCCATAGGGTCACTGACCCTAAATAGGCACAGTGATCTATTTCTTTTTGTCTCTTTCTCTAAAATTGTATATAATAATCATTAGATTATTAATATATAAACAAAAATAAATTTAAGAAATATTACAATTTGAAACAAATGCACCCGAACGTGATGACAGCTGCAACTGCTTAATGCTAACTTTTAACATTTAAAAAATTTAATCACTTGTTCCTCTTGTCATTTCCAACCACTCCACAAAATTTCATCAAAATCTGTTCAAAACTTTTTGAGTTATCCTGCTGACAAACAGACAGACAAACAAACAAACGCGACTGAAAACATAACCTCCTTGGCGGAGGTAATTATTTGTTTGGATGAGCATCAGGAGAAAACATATTTAGTTTCATCAACTCAGGTCAGTGTTGGGAGCAGATGCTGATGCAGTAAACTTAAAGTCCATTACATTACTTTGGAAGACTGGAAGCCATCCAGGGTGTCCATCAATGAGTCCTGGAAGGAAGACGATGGACAGACAGGTTTATGGATGGATGGACAGACGGACTGACAAGTGGACAGATGGAAAGATAGGTGGATGGATGACAGACAGATGGGCAGACAGATGTATGGATAGACGGACTGACAGGCAGACAGATGACTGGATGGATGGACAGATGAATGATGGTGAGACAAACTGAGGGGTGGACAGATGGATAGATAGGTGGATGAATGGATGTATGTATAGATGGATGGCTAGCTGGATGGACAGACAGACTGATAGGTGGACAAATGGACAGATGAGTGGATGACAGACAGATGGATTGACAGATGTATGGACAGACAGACATACAGGTGGACAGATGACTAGATAGGTGGGTGGATGGATGGATAGACTGGTGGATGGATGGATGGATGGATGACAGACAGACAGATGAATGAATAGACAGGTAAATTGGTGGATGGGTTGATGAATGGATTTTTGGATAGCCAGATGAAAAGATGGATGGGTAGACAGGGATGGATGACAAGTGG
Organism: Thalassophryne amazonica; assembly: GCF_902500255.1. Classification (NCBI taxonomy): domain Eukaryota; kingdom Metazoa; phylum Chordata; class Actinopteri; order Batrachoidiformes; family Batrachoididae; genus Thalassophryne; species Thalassophryne amazonica. The sequence continues at coordinate 103,282,570 of NC_047110.1, forward strand.
ACAGATAAATGACAGTTGGACGGATGGATGGATTCAATATTTCCAAGCTCTGTCTCTTTATTCAGATTCCCCCAGAACAGAATGATTTATGTTCTCAGCAACAACCAAACATTTCACCAGTTTCTGTGAACTGGGATCATCTTCTAGGTGTTCCGGAAACAGGGGGTGCTGTTGGACCAGGTCAGTCTGGAATGCTGCTGGTGAGAAACGGAGACTGAAAGCAAGTGTGTTGTTAGTTTGCTGTTTCAGTACCGTTGCTGCTTCAGTGACTCAAAATTAATTTGAATCAGTCAATGTTTTGCTCAAGGGCACTTCAGCAGATGTTGTGGCAGCTGCTTAAATCAAACCTGAGGTTTCCTCTGCTGAGAGCAACAGCTGACAAGTTTATCTTGCAGAACCTGGCTCTCGGTACAGTGGTAATAGAACTGGAACTGCTTTTATTACTTATTGATTTCTGATAGGCTGATGGTTTTCCTGCTTGGATGGAGCCGCTTGTGTCAGAGACCAACGTTAAAAGCTGCACACATACAGGACAAGAAGCCTCCTGATTCTCCTCCACAATGTGAAATACTTGAAAAGCAGAAGACACTTTTGAGATGATAGAAATGTTTGAGCTTTTTGGAAAAGTGTGTAACTAACATGAAAGTAGCTTTTTGCACACGGCAGTCATACATACACTCAGGTGAAATCTGGATACGATTACACTCATATGTACGCAAGTGCAGATAAAATAGTCGGTAATACAAATTCATGTGTGTCTGTAGCATGGCCCAAGCAGAGGGTCACCCCTTTGAGTCTGGTCTGCTTGAGGTTTCTTCCTCAAATCATTAGAGGGAGTTTTTCCTTACCACTGTTGCTCTAGGGGTTGGTAAGGTTAGACCTTACTTGTGTGAAGCACCTTGAGGCAACTTTGTTGTGATTTGGCGCTACAATATATAAATGAAAATAAATTAAACTGAATTGAAAAATGTGAACATCAGTCAGGTGACAAAATTCCCGTTTGTCCAGTCTCTTCCAACAGTGGAAGAGAAATTTTAGTTCACTGATTAATCTATATTGTCTGTGCTTATTTTTTTCTTTTTTGGTATTTGTTGTTTTGAGTGTGTGTGTATATATATATATATATATATACACAACCCCTGGCAAACATTATAGAATCACCGGCCTCGGAGGATGTTCATTCAGTTGTTTAATTTTGTAGAAAAAAAGCAGATCACAGACATGACACAAAACTAAAGTCATTTCAAATCGCAACTTCCTGGCTTTAAGAAACACTATAAGAAATCAGGAAAAATAATTGTGGCAGTCAGTAACGGTTACTTTTTTAGACCAAGCAGAGGGAAAAAAATATGGACTCACTCAATTCTGAGGAATAAATTATGGAATCACCCTGTAAATTTTCATCCCCAAAACTAACACCTGCATCAATCAATCTGCTCGTTAGTCTGCATCTAAAAAGGAGTGATCACACCTTGGAGAGCTGTTGCACCAAGTGGACTGACATGAATCATGGCTCCAACACGAGAGATGTCAGTTGAAACAAAGGAGAGGATTATCAAACTCTTAAAAGAGGGTAAATCATCACGCAATGTTGCAAAAGATGTTGGTTGTTCACAGTCAGCTGTGTCTAAACTCTGGACCAAATACAAACAACATGGGAAGGTTATTAAAGGCAAACATACTGGTAGACCAAGGAAGACATCAAAGCGTCAAGACAGAAAACTTAAAGCAATATGTCTCAAAAATCAAAAATGCACAACAAAACAAATGAGGAACGAATGGGAGGAAACTGGAGTCAACGTCTGTGACCGAACTGTAAGAAACCGCCTAAAGGAAATGGGATTTACATAAAGAAAAGCTAAACGAAAGCCATCATTAACACCTAAACAGAAAAAAACAAGGTTATAATGGGCTAAGGAAAAGTAATTGCGGACTGTGGATGAAAGTCATATTCAGTGATGAATCTCAAATCTGCATTGGGCAAGGTGATGATGCTGGAACTTTTGTTTGGTGCCGTTCAAATGAGATTTATAAAGATGACTGCCTGAAGAGAACATGTAAATTTCCACAGTCATTGATGATATGGGGCTGCATGTCAGGTAAAGGCACTGGGGAGATGGCTGTCATTACATCATCAATAAATGCACAAGTTTACGTTGATATTTTGGACACTTTTCTTATCCCATCAATTGAAAGGATGTTTGGGGATGATGAAATCATTTTCAAGATGATAATACATCTTGCCATAGAGCAAAAACTGTGAAAACATTCCTTGCAAAAAGACACATAGGGTCAATGTCATGGCCTGCAAAAAGTCCGGATCTTAATCCAATTTGAAAATCTTTGGTGGAAGTTGAAGAAAATGGTCAATGACAAGGCTCCAACCTGCAAAGCTGATCTGGCAACAGCAATCAGAGAAAGTTGGAGCCAGATTGATGAAGAGTACTGTTTGTCACTCATTAAGTCCATGCCTCAGAGACTGCAAGCTGTTATAAAAGCCAGAGGTGGTGGCAACAAAATACTAGTGATATGTTGGAACGTTATTTGTTTTTCATGATTCCATAATTTTTTCCTCAGAATTGAGTGATTCCATATTTTTTTTCCCTCTGCTTGGTCTAAAAAAGTAACCGTTACTGACTGCCACAATTTTTTTCCTGATTTCTTATAGTGTTTCTTAAAGCCAGAAAGTTGCCATTTGAAATGACTTTAGTTTTGTGTCATGTCTGTGATCTGCTTTTTTTCTACAAAATTAAACAACTGAATGAACATCCTCTGAGGCCGGTGATTCCATAATTTTTGCCAGGGGTTGTATACACTCAACAAAACTATAAACGCAACACTTTTGGTTTTGCTCCCATTTTGTATGAGATGAACTCAAAGATCTAAAACTTTTTCCATATACACCAATATTACCATTTCCCTCAAATATTGTTCACAAACCAGTCTAAATCTGTGATAGTGAGCACTTCTCCTTTGCTGAGATAATCCATCCCACCTCACAGGTGTGCCATATCAAGATGCTGATTAGACACCATGATTAGTGCACAGGTGTGCCTTAGACTGCCCACAATAAAAGGCCACTCTGAAACGTGCAGTTTTATCACACAGCACAATGCCACAGATGTCGCAAGATTTGAGGGAGCATGCAATTGGCATGCTGACAGCAGGAATGTCAACCAGAGCTGTTTGCTCGTGTATGGAATGTTCATTTCTCTACCATAAGCCGTCTCCAAAGGCGTTTCAGAGAATTTGGCAGTACATCCAACCAGCTCACAACCGCAGGACCACGTGTAACCACACCAGCCCAGGACCTCCACATCCAGCATGTTCACCTCCAAGATCGTCTGAGACCAGCCACTCGGACAGCTGCTGAAACAATCGGTTTGCATAACCAAAGAATTTCTGCACAAAACTGTCAGAAACCGTCTCAGGGAAGCTCATTTGCATACTCCTCGTCCTCATCGGGGTCTCGACCTGACTCTTGTTCGTCGTTGTAACTGACTTGAGTGGGCAAATGCTCACATTCACTGGCGTTTTGGCACGTGGAGAGGTGTTCTCTTCACGGATGAATCCCCGTTCACACTGTTCAGGGCAGATGGCAGACAGCGTGTGTGCGTCGTGTGGGTGAGCGGTTTTCTGATGTCAATGTTGTGGATCGAGTGGCCCATGGTGGCGGTGGGGTTATGGTATGGCAGGCGTCTGTTATGGACGAAGAACACAGGTGCATTTTATTGATGGCATTTTGAATGCACAGAGATACCGTGACGAGATCCTGAGGCCTATTGTTGTGCCATACATCCAAGAACATCACCTCATGTTGCAGCAGGATAATGCACGCCCCCATGTTGCAAGGATCTGTACACAATTCTTGGACGCTGAAAATGTCCCAGTTCTTGCATGGCCGGCATACTCACCGGACATGTTACCCATTGAGCATGTTTGGGATGCTCTGGACCGGCGTACCACGACAGCGTGTACCAGTTCCTGCCAATATCCAGCAACTTCACACAGCCATTGAAGAGGAGTGGACCAACATTCCACAGGCCACAATTGACAACCTGATCAACTCTATGCGAAGGGATGTGTTGCACTGCATGAGGCAAATGGTGGTCACACCAGATACTGACTGGTATCCCCCCCCCCCAATAAAACAAACTGCACCTTTCAGAGTGGCCTTTTATTGTGGGCAGTCTAAGGCACACCTGTGCACTAATCATGGTGTCTAATCAGCATCTTGATATGGCACACCTGTGAGGTGGGATGGATTATCTCAGCAAAGGAGAAGTGCTCACTATCACAGATTTAGACTGGTTTGTGAACAATATTTGAGGGAAATGGTGATATTGTGTATGTGGAAAAAGTTTTAGATCTTTGAGTTCATCTCATACAAAATGGGAGCAAAACCAAAAGTGTTGCGTTTATATTTTGTTGAGTGTATATATATATATATATAATATATATATATATATATATATATATATATATATTATGGTAAAGGGGTGGGTGTTTATAAAGTTTTTGCTTCGCCTACACCCTTTCGGCTGCACAAAACTGTGAAATTGTTTATAAGTTTTTTGTTTTACGAGATTTTTTTTTGTTAAGTATGTGTGTGTGTGTGCTGAATAAATGCATCATTCACATTCATTCATTCATTCAAGTGGCAGGATGTATGGTGTATGAGGAGTTCTACAAATTTGAGCATTACTTTGGATTCGTGCAACACTTTTGTGTACTTGTGGACTTGCACAGTATCAGAATTCCAATGTAATTTAAGTCCAATTCCTGGAATTTTCCACCTGTGATAAGGCACAGAGAGCTGGCTCTACTCTATTCAATACATTTGTTGGTGTTAGTGTGCCTTTGTTAACAAGGAAAGGGTTTGCTGTCCATGACTTTGTAGAGGATGCCTGTGCAGAATCCATGGACATCCTGAATGTAGCACTTGAGATGTTGAGTGAGGTATGTCTGCATTTGCAATGTTCTGGATCAAAATGTCCTGGACTCGGTATCAGAAGTGTATCTGTGTGTAGTGAAAGTTGACATTCATGTCTCTGGGTCCTCAGCCTGTGAGGGTCGAGAGACACTGTGTGAAGATCTTATGGGAGTCATGATCTCGCTGGACAGAGTTTGGTGCTGTTTGGTGATACCAGTATCTTTCAGGAGAAAGCAGGTCCAAGTCTTGTGCGTCATGTCTTACTTTACGGTTGTCGGACGTGGATGCTAACAGTGAGTGAAGAAGACAACTGGATGTCTTTGGTGTTGGGTCTCTGGACTAACTTTGTGTCAGACAAGCCATTACTTAGTGAAACTAAGACTTGAACTGCGAAGGAAGATCAACTGTGATATTTTGGCCATCTTCTCTGTGCATGATTCAGCTGCAGGCATCTCAGCTTCAAGGAGTCCAGCTGCCGGGAGAAGACCAAAGGGACACCCACGTTTCACGGGCTGTGGCAGACATGTGGCTCCTTTTGAGAGTGGGAATGGACTGATTGTCTGCTGGGTGGTTCCCATCCAGAAACTCAATGCGGCTCTGTAATGTGGTGAATGCTGCAGCACCAGCATGTGCTCCCAGACACTTGATCCGCAGAATACATCAATCACACAACAGAGGCTTGAGACATTTAGACCTTTGTTTCAGTGTCATTTTATAATGTCAGCAAACAGACTTAAAAAAAAGAAAGAAATATAGAGCTCAAATGTGTTTAAATCCATGTTGTGCCTGGAAAAGGCTAATCACGTCACAATCAAACTTAAAACATGTTCCAAGTTAAATGTCATGAATTGAATACAAACTGTACAGAAGAAGGGAATGGAGGTGTAAGCAGGGGAGATCCAGAGTGCATTCTGGGAGCGCTTACCTGGTGGCAGGTACTGGCAGGTAACCAGAGGAATTAACCAGGATGTTGGGTGTGGAAGGTGGCGTCAAAACCTTTCATCAGCACTACAGTGACACAGACAGAGAAAAGACACAGACAGACGGGTGGACAGGTGAGCAGTTAGCATCCATCAGCTTGTTTACTGCTTCAGTACGTCGAACGAGTGATGTGGTAGAGTGAGATATGGCAGTGAATGGGGTTAATGAGAGAGAGAGGGTGTGTTTTCACACAGAAATTTCCTCAACGTAAGATGGTCAGAAGTCCACACCACCCCATGTAAAGGACATGTTGAATTTCAATGTAAAAAAAAAAAAAAAAGAAAGAAATCAAGAGCAATCAGACATTTCTGATGTCCACCAATCCAGATCACCTCAAAAATTCAGTGGAGTCTTCCATGTCCGTATCTGTGGTGCAAATTTGGTGAGAATTCGTGAAGTGGTTTTGACGTAATCCTTCAAAGCCTATATAAGTGAAACTTAATCCCGAATCCATATCACCTTCAAAATTTAATGGAGTCTTCCATGGTCTCATATCTATCTGTGAGAAAAATTTAATTAAAAACCCGTGCAGTTGTTTTGACATAATCTTGCTAACAGCCGACGGATGGACAGACAGACAAATAAATAAATGCAGATGATTTTATTAACATCCTTAGTGGGCGTAATAAGGGAGGTAGTCAGGTGAGGTATGGAGTAAATGGGGTCAGAGAGAGAGATAGAGAGAGGAGAGAGAGGAGAGAGAGAGGAGGAGAGAGAGAGAGAGAGTTTCCACATCAAAATTTACTCAGTATTTTAAAGAAATTCACCAACAGTGGTTACATTCCAAAACTCAAATAACATGCTTGCAAGTTCAAATGGCAACAAGAGAACTTGACCCCTGAGAGACCTTGGTCTAGGATAAGAACCCAGCCTGCGTTAGGTTTAGGGTTGTGTTAGGGTTAGAGTTGGATTAGGGTTGGTTTAGGGCTGTGTTAGGGTTGTGTTCGGGTTGGTTTAGGGTTGTGTTAGGGTTAGGGTTATGTTAGGGTTGGTTTAGGGCTGTGTTAGGGTTGTTTTAGGGTTGCGTTAGGGTTGGTTTAGGGTTGTGTTAGGGTTTGGGTTGGGTTAGGGTTGGTGTAGGATTAGGGTTGGGTTAGGGTTGGTTAAGGGTTGTGTTACGGTTGTGTTAGGGTTGGTTTAGGGTTGTGTTAGGGTTTGGGTTGGGTTAGGGTTGGTGTAGGATTAGGGTTGGGTTAGGGTTGGTTAAGGGTTGTGTTACGGTTGTGTTAGGGTTGGTTTAGGGTTACAGTTGTGTTAGGTTGTGTTTGGGTTAGGGTTGTGTTAGTATCCAAAAACGTTTCTTTAAATGTTGATCCTGTGCACATTCATCTCATTACATCCAGCTGCAGCGGCGTCACCTCTGACAGCCTGCTGGGATCAGTGCACAAGGATCAAACTTTGCTCCTCAACACTGCTCCGTTAATGAGCTGTAATGCTCATCAGCATCCGGCAGAGAGCCTCCCACAGCCGCTCGTCGCCATCTGCTCTGATGTGTTTGTTAACAGTGCAGTGGTAATCCGGGGAGGAGGATCTATCGTTGGCGCTGATAAAAGGAGGGAATTAGCTGAATTAGCATGTTTATTGAATCATAACTGAGGGGTGGTGAAAATAAATCTGGAACCAAGTCAACATCCTTGTTTGGAGAGTCTGACTGTGAACACTGCAGATCCAGCAGGAGAACAAGTAAAGCTGCTCCGCTGTTTCCAAACATGGATTCCAAAGAAATTCCAGAAGTGCAGAATCTCTGGTAGTTTTATGACGGCTCCAAACTGCACAAAACAGGAGTTGGGTTGTAAATGTGCAGACCTGGATTGGCCCGTCACATTCAGTCACAGATAGTCCAACCTACACTTTTTAGAATCTTTATGATCAGACAAATAATATGATTTAATATGATTGGAGCATTGTAAAATTTTGACCCCTGTATAATCCTTCATCGACCCCTACATGGCTACAACTACAACCCTGGGGTGCCCACCATAGGTTTTGGTGTAGGCCATGGTACACTGAGGCAGGATTGTAAGTGTTGTTTAGTCCCCTTAAGTGGTACAAAAAACCTGCTTGACCCATAGACTACATCGGTTTCTTGGTCACACTGTCTGTGTCCTTGAACAAGACACATAATCTGGATTGGTTCAGTCCACCCCGCTCTAAATGTGTGCCAGCATTGCCCGGGGAAGTAACCTGCAATAACCTGGCATCCCATCCAGGGGGAGTCATAGACTCTCATTTACTTCACACTACGGTGTCCACGGATAAGCGCTGACTCGGTGACCCTCAGGGATAGTGTAGGATGCACATATGCTGGGAAATGACAAATATGAAGATGGGTACCTATTATACAGCAGGATGTCGGGCCTCCAGATCTGATAATCGGGGAACCGGACGTTGGTCACTCCTGGATAGTCAGACATGTTCCACTGCAGGTAATAATCTGTCCAGTACTGTGTGCACACATATGAAGAGTAACATGAGACAAATGTTCACCAAAAATTGAACTATGTTAAGGGTGCATTCACGCAGTTACCCGATGTTTGCTGATGGAGAGTGAAAGTTGATTAACGTCAATCAGCCCCGAGGTCGGCCAGACTCCACAGGAACTAAGTCGACGTCAGTCGGGGAATGCTGATGTTCATCATGGTCCCACAAAAGATTTTCAATATGGTTTTGTCACAAGCTGAACCCACTACCACTACATCAAGTGACGCAATCGCAGAGTTACATCAAGTGTATATAGGCTATGTCAAGTGATGTCTCAGAAGTTCAGTCGACAAACAGCTCTGCCAATCTACACTACTGCTCCGCGGTTTGCCCTACCAAAGCACCCGGCCTCCAATGGCAAAAGGTGAACTATGTCCTGTAGTAAGTCAGTGGATGTCACCAAATGTTGAGTTCCGTCAGTACAACGTTGCCCTCTGCTGAGCTACGTCGGCCTGCGTTGAAAATGGGAAATTTTGAATTTCGTTTCACAGAAAGTTTTGAGAATCTGCTTCGACAGCCAACGCGAGTCACTTCACGTCAGTGTGAATGAGCTCTAATCTATATAATGTAAAAATGTTCTTAGTCATTTACATACTGTGGTTTTATCAGTCCATATGGACTTGTTGTTTTGGACTAGCTGTTATTAGATATATTTGTGTGTTTATATATCATTTTATTATTTGTATTATTTGCTATTTGTTTTGGTATTACGTAATTACTTACGTAAATGGTTATATTCTTAGGTTGATATATTTTTAGTTTGTCATTTGCCTAAACGTGCATGATGAACTGGGTAGAAGTGGTTTCACCACTTAGAACAAAGAGATTCAAGTTACAATATAAACTAGGACTGCAAGCAGTCATATACGGGCCCTCGTTCCGCGCAACCACCTACCCAGGCCAGTGGGTGCCCTTGTGACCACATGTGGGCATGTGCATGCAGGGGCAACCACTCATCACACAGTTAAAATTTTAAACAAATCACACAATGCATCAAGGAGTTATGACATGTTGATTGTTCATCCACTAGGGGGCGCTCAGTGTACAAACAGAGGGGCTGGGTGTGTTCAGGGGCCAACTGTCATCATACATGTGAAGTTTCAAGTCAGTCAGGCAAAGCATGAAGGAGTTATCATGACTTGATGTTCCATGGCAAAGGGTCAAAATGGCGGCACCATAGCGGCCACACCCTTCAACATAGAGAAAAGCTTTCGATAACTTTTGGTCAGTATCATCTTTGGATGCTGTCAAAGAAATTTGAAGTGCATTGGACAAAATCCCTAGGAGGAATTCGTTCAAATACAACATGTGGAAATCATTTCAAAATGAGAAGAAAATGCAAAATGGGACTTCCTGTTTGGAGTAGACTCATGGTGCAAGAGACTGGAAAGTTTCAAGGGGGCGCTATTGAGGTATTTTGCCCCGCCCACGGGTGATGCCGCTATGAATTGTAAGAGGTTGTCGTGCTTGACCTGTGTTTCAATTTTTATGATGATATGACAAAATTAAAGCCGTCAAAAGGAAGAACGTAATTTCATGGCGAATAGGCAATATTCGGCACGCCGCCACACGGATGCCGTTACTTGTAACTTCACGGCGATCATCGCCTACGTTCACCAAGTTGTTCTGCATGTTTTAGAAGTGGAAGGAAGTTGATGGGGTTAAATATATGACTTCAGTACCTGTTTAAGTATAATGTTTATGGCGAAGGGTCAAAATGGCGGCACCATAGCGGCCACACCCTTCGACATACAGAAAAGCTTTCGATAACTTTTGGTCAGTATCATCTCTGGGTGATCTGGAAGAAATCTGAAGTGCATTGGACAAAATCCGTAGGAGGAGTTCGTTCAAATACAACATGTGGAAATCACGCCAAAATGAGAAGGAAATTCAAAATGGCGGACTTCCTGTTTGGAGTAGACCCATGGTGCAAGAGACTTTTTTGTACGTTTATGCAAGTCACACATGTGTACCAGTTTTCATCTCCCTACTCCAAAAAACCCCTATGTGGAGGGGTTTTTGAAAGTTTCAAGGGGGCGCTATTGAGGCATTTTGCCCGCCCATGGGCGACGCCCCTATGAATTGTAAGAGGTTGTCGTGCTCGACCTGTGTGTCAATTTTCATGATGATGTGACAAAATTAAAGCGGTCAAAAGGAAGAACGTAATTTCATGGCGAATGGTCAATATTCGGCACGCCGCCACACAGACGCCGTTACTCGTAACTTCACAGCGTTCATCGCCTACGTTCACCAATTTGTTGTGCATGTTTTAGAAGTGGAATGAAGTTGATTGGGTTAAGTATGTGACATCAGGACCTCTTAAAGTAAAAATAGGACATTTCCCACCACCACTGGGGGGCGCTATGGCGCAGGTGGGAACCTAAGATATGTAAATGTTCCGGGGCGGAGCCTCATCATCTCCAGCAAGTTTGAAGGATCTACGATGAAGTATGTGGGCGTGACAGCCGTTCGAAGTGAAATGGCGTGCTCCGAAAAGCTCGCCAAAGTTTGACGACCCCTAGCAGCCATGCCTTTTGACTTAACTAGAATCTTTTGATAACTTTTGATTACCATTGTGTTGTGATGATTTGGACCAAATTTGAAGACAATCGGATGAAATCCCTAGGACGAGTTCGTTCAAATGTAAGTAGTGGAAATGGCCAAAAATGGCAAAAATTTGCTCAAAATTGAAACTTAAAATCAAAATGGCCGACATCCTGTTGATATTTCACCATGACAGTAAGAGACTTTTTCGTGCGTCCCGGCATGGTAAATATGTGTACCGAATTTCGTGAGGCTACGATGAAAAAAGCCCAATGAGGAGGGGTTTTTGAAAATTTCTAGGGGGCGCTATTTCGCGATTTCTCTGCGACCATGTGCGAAGCCCCCAAAATATCGAATTTCGGATCTGGCCGAACGACTTCGGAAAGTTTGGTGAGTTTTGAGCATGGGAAGAGGCCGAAATTTCAATTTCAAGAGTAGAATATATAATAATAAATAATAATAATAATAATAATAATAACAGTGCAATTACAATAGGGTCCTCGTAGGACGTTGCCTACTCGGGCCCTAATAATAATAAATAATAATAATAACTAGGACTGCAAGCAGTCATATACGGGGCCCTCATTCCGCACACCCGCCTACCAGGGCAGTGGGTGCCCTTGTGACTACATGTGGGTATGTGCATGCAGGGGCAACCAGTCATCACACAGTTAAAATTTTAAACAAATCACACAAAACATCAAGGAGTTATGACATGTTGATTGTTCATCCACTAGGGGGCGCTCAGTGTACAAACAGAGGGGGCGGGTGTGTTCAGGGGCCAACCGTCATCATACATGTGAAGTTTCAAGTCAATCAGGCAAAGCATGAAGGAGTTATCATGATTTGATGTTCCATGGCAAAGGGTCAAAATGGCAGCACCATAGCGGCCACACCCTTCAACATAGAGAAAAGCTTTCGATAACTTTGGGTCAGTATCATCTTTGGATGTTGTCAAAGAAATTTAAAGTGCATAGGTCAAAATCCGTAGGAGGAGTTCGTTCAAATACAACATGTGGAAATCATTTCAAAATGAGAAGAAAATTCAAATGGCCGACTTCCTGTTTGGAGTAGACTCATGGTGCAAGAGACTTTTTTGTACGTCTATGCAAGTCACACGTGTACCAATTTTCATCTCCCTACTCCAAAAAAAAAACCCTACGGGGAGGGGTTTTTGAAATTTTCAAGGGGGCGCTATTGAGGCACTTTGCCCCGCCCATGGGCGAGGCCCTATGAATTGTAGGAGGTTGTCATGCTTGTTCAAGCATGTCTGACGTAAAAACATATGAATGAAATCCATATAGTTTTTGAAAAAAATAAAAAGGACCGTTACTTTATTGACAGCCCTCGTATATCAGTTCCATCCTACTGATCTCATGCTTTTCCTGATGTTTTGCAGATCAGTTTGAGGTTTTATTTGTTTTTTAATCCTACTACACATAATCCAGACTGTGCAATGTGTTCTTTTCAAAAAGACAATATCTATGTATTATTTTAATTCTGAAATAATATCTAATAGCATATACATTTATTAGAATAATTCCTGTCAGCACCACATAAAACACACACATTGTTGTGATCAGCACCAGACAGCTCACTTTGTGATTGGTCGGCGAGACGCTGACGCCAGCCTCACTTTGATGGGGCACGAGCACTGATCTCCTTTTGGTCGTTTAGGAGTGGGGAATCTCACTCCAAAATGGAGGCCAGTTTCCGGCCCAATTCATAGCCGGGCCGGTTGTCTGGCTACACAGCCAACAGCACACATGGCACGAGCTCCTTCAGAAGTGTTACACATGATAAAAAACACAAAACATTTAAGATAATTGTAGAAATACTCATAAAACTCTCTTAGTTCTTGAGGTTGATTTTCATCGAGAACCCCAACCAAGGTTTGAAATGTTTAAGGTAGAAAGTGGCTCCAGTGAAAGCTGAAGGAAACACAGAATCATGTAGGAATGTACACAGATCAGCCATCACACTGTGACCACAGTCAATAATGGTGATTATCTCATTACAGTGGCAACTGCCAGTGGGTGGGATATATTAGGCAGCAAGTTAACATTTTGTCCTTGAAGTTGATGTGTTGGAAGCAGGAAAAGCGGGGATGCATAAACATCTGAGTGACAAGAGCCAAACTGTGATGGCTGGACGACTGGGTCAGAGCATCTCCAAAACTACGGCTCTTACAGGATGTTCCCAAGCTGTAGTATGTAGTACTGACAAAAACAAATTGGTCCAAGAAAGAAAAACTGGTGGACAATCCAAGCGAGCATCTATGAGATGTGCTGGACAAACAAGTCCGATCCATGGAGACCTAAACTCACAACGTACAGAACTGTCAGTTAACATCTTGGTGCCAGATACCACGGCACACCTACAGAGGCCCAGTGGAGATCAAACCTCAACGGGTCTGGGCTGTTTGGGAGGAAAAAGGGGGACCTACACAATATTAGGCACGTGGTCACAATGGTATGACTGATCAGTGTCTGTTGACTTCTTTAAAGGTGCGTTATGTTGTTTACAGTCAGACTGCACTTATTCAGTCAATGTCACTTATGAATAAGCATTCTGGTATCACTGAAACACAGATATGCAGAGGTACAAAAGACAACCATTGTGAATAAAGATGATCTCACTTTATACTGAAACTTTTTCAAACTATGGTATTAACTATCTCGTCAGTTTAGCTCAGTTAGCAATTGATTGGTGTCAACAGGCTCTACGACTTTCTCACCACGTGTAGGGCATTGGTTGGGTTGCAATCTGAAACCTCACCACAAGGTGTTGCTGTAAATGACATAAAGTCACTAACGTTCTCTTTTAAGCTAATAATGTGAAAATGCACAATCCAGAACAATGGAATGGTGTTGAAAACACCCAGTGAAGAACGGTTCCTTGACGGTAAGAGTCTTTACCTCCTCCGCCACAACTCATGTCGGTCTTCCCGTCGCTCTCCTCCTCAGCTGAAGAAGTCTTTCGAAATGGCTTCCACAAAGTTGGGGGCTGACATGAGGATGCCGATGGTGCACAGGATGGTGAAGAGTGAGAAAGCCACCAGGCACATCCGGTCGATTACCGCCGCAGCAAACTTCCACTCGCTGCAGACTGTCTCCTCCTCATCCTGTCCGCGGAAACGTCTGGCAATGTAGCGGACCTCTTCCAGGATCTGGTTCAGCTCTGTCTCCAGCGTGAAGCTCGCGGCTCGGCCCCTCCCTCCAACTCCAGCTGCTCCTTCTCTCAGCACCTCCTCCTCACTCACACTCCCTCTTACCAACTGCGAGCAGAGGCATTCCGGTTCAGCTGATGAGGCGTAGTGTAAGCCCTCAATGCCGCGGAAGCCTACATAGAGGAGGTTACCGTTGGTTACCTGTGGGTGATGCTGCAGCGTTGCCTGACTGACGCTAAGCTCGAGGCTGGACAGGCTGCCGTGCCGACGTCTGGTGGTGTTGTGGCACGCCACACGAACCTTTGTCGCACTGGGACGTCGCATCCGCAGGAAACAGGCGCACCAGTTCAACAAAATCACTCGAACCTGCATGAAAAGCAGAGAGCAAACAAAAATAACTTAAAGACTTCATTCGGAGTCAATTTAAACATTGAGTAAAGTGTCCATCTCCGACACTCAAGACCTGCCCAGGTTCTGAGGTCCACTGGGATCACAATCTGGACAAACCATTCAGACACAGGTCACTTCCCCACCCAAGACTGGCACCCATTTACAGCTGGGTGGACTGGGAAAGTGCAGATGAATTGTCAAGTCCAAGAACAACATGTTGGTATACCTGGGTTTCTATTCGCTGTGTTGCAGTTGTGAATCTCATGCTATCTCACGGTCTGTGACTTATGTGAGAGGTCGGTTTCAGCAGTGTTCCGGTTTAGGGCACATTGTAAAAACACTCACTCATCAAGTAAGGACAACAAGACAACATCGGAGCACAGCAGAAGTTCATCACAGGTGCTGCACCTCCTCTAGATAACCTTCTCAACTTGGGATGGCATATAATCATCCTAATCGCCCGTGAACTCACTACATTGACGCCATCCACATCCTCACTAGGCATTGTTTACATGGTTTTGAAATGCCAGAACTCTGCTGGTGCATTCTGGGAAGTGCAAAGGGCCACCAAGAGGATTATGGGAAATGTTAAAGCAGTGAATACCCGCCTACTCCATTAAAGAGTCACGGGGGGCTGCAGCCTATCCCAGAAGTCACAGGTCATAAGGTGGGGTACACCATGGACAAGACGCTACTCTGTCACAGGCACAATTATGATTATTATAGTTGTTAATCTTTAGTCAATTTGTTGTTGAACTGTTGAATTTTTTAATTTTTTTGTGGGATACTTACTCGGAAGGTTTCTTTCTGCCTGAAATTGTGCTTCACCCGATTCAGTTTACATATCGTTGTTTTCTTTTGGCCACGGTGCAGCCAATGGGCTGGACGTCACCATGTGGAGGGAGTCAGTCAGTCAGTCATGCAACATTTTATTTGTCAGCAGGATTATGCCACCAGAAGAAGCCTGTTGTCTTTGAGGTAGAAGTTTGTCAAAGACATCTGGAAAGAAAAGTGTCACTTGTCAGGTTTTCAGTGAGTCCGCAGTTTACATCCACCAAGATGAATACTTCTTTAAACAGAAAATTATAGAACGTAGTGACTTCTAAATACTTCTAAATTACTATTTGTATTGGGATTTGCTCCCCGTCTATACACCATTAAAGATTATGTTTTGTATGTGTTCGGTTGTTGTGGATTTGATGTATGGTGGTTTTTCTGTATAGGTTATTTGTTCATGATTGTTTCCTGTCAGTGGTCAGTGGTCACCATTATTTGTTCTCCATGTGCTCAGTGAGTATTAGATTTCTCCCACAAAACAATGACGGAGTCACCTGCTCCGTCATTGTTTTGTGTTTGCATGCTCAGCTGTTCTCCTGTTGTTGCCGCTGCCTTTTTGGATTAACTTTTGTCTTTTGTTTTTGCACTTCATGAATTGTTTGCTCTTGACTCTGCCTATAAATCACTCTGGGGTTTTGATCGCACACTTCTGATGGTTTCTGTCTACTACTCTGGGTTCATTATTAGAACAAAACCGTCACAGAAATGAACCTACCAACACATATGGACCCAGCAGACAGTTACCCCGACGTCGTGGCATTTAAAGCCTTCGGTGAACAGTTGTTATCGCTGTTGCTATCACGGAGGACTTTTTGGCTCAAACGTGGGATTTATTTGGACAGATATGCTTGGGCTTTTGATTTCTTCCCAGAATTATTTACTTTGGAGGGGCTTTTTGCCCAGGACAGACTCCCCGAATGGGCATGGGATCCTGAACAGTACTGTTGGTCCCACGAACTTTATCATTCTAAACCACACCTGACAGTTGGCTGTCGTCAGCCTTTCAGCCACGCCCCCCGGCACAGCCAGTGTGTTGCAGAGCAAAACGCGCCCACTAATTCAGACTGGAGAGCAATCCAATCCATTTTTTCACGGTTAATTCAGCTGTTCGACAGCTTTTCTCACAGTTACACACCGGGCTGGCGGTATGGGTTTTTGGTCTAGGTGTGGGATTTAGTGGAGGAAAATAACTGGATTTTTGATCAGTTTCCAGAATTCTATGAGTTGGATGATTTGTTTGAGGCAGATCAGCTTCCAGATTGGGTTTGGAACCCAGAATCCCACCAGCCAGTTGGAACTGTTCCTCCACAAATTGATCATGACTGCTCTGAATCAGAGGACGGGTTTCTTTCTGACCAGGAAGGGGACCATTTCCTGGAGGCTGAAGAGGACTCTGAAGTCCTGGACCTCCGTAACACAGCAGAGGTGTTTTTTCAGATTCAAGATCTTTATTGAGATTATGTAGACAGCACTGATCCGACTGAACAATATTCAGTCTTGGATTCAGTAGACAACCTCACGCACGCTGAACCTGGCCTTCTGACAGTTATCCAGACCTCCACCATATTAGATCTCTTTTCATACAAAGACCCCCATACACTGACAACCCCATGGATTTTTTGTATTCACCGGACCCACAGGATTCCACTGACCTTTGTGTTAAGACCTCCATAGTAGGGAGGTCCACGTCCTGTCTGACTTCCTCATTGGCCCAAAGTCCATCTTCCCTTGTTTTCCCTTCCTATTTAGTGTCCCCCTTACTGACAGACACCCAGACTGACAAACATATCACAATCAGTAAGCCCTCACTTTGAGATCTGTTGCCCCGCTCTCTTACAACAGACACAGACCCAATTAACTCACCTCCACAGCACCTTGACTCTGTTTTTTTGTCTACCACAACTGCCGCACCACATTCTCCCATCGCCGTCGGTAACCAGGCTGGCACCCCAGCCACCAGTTGCTCTGCTATTGCCGCCCGCACTCAAGGTCTCTTCCGGTTTGTGTAGCACTCCCAAACAAAGAAAGAAACGCCGGCCCAAATCCGGCAGGAAGGACCATCAGCCAACTTCTGACGGGGCTGCTGCTCTTGAGCCAAGACCGCCATCATGGTCTGACTTGGGAGCAGTCAGTGAGCTATCTGTTGCTTTTTGTTCCAGTTTGGGGGTAGTCGCAAGGTGATGCGCCTCCTCTGCTGTGTTTTGCAGGTCCGGGAACGAGTCTGGACTTTTACAGGTTGCATCGTTTCTGAAGGGCCAGCTTTCCCTCAGTCCTACCACCTTAGTGGTCCTGGGGAGTCAGCAGACATGGGATCACCAGATCCAGCACCCGAGAGGGTCAGGAGCACAGAGGAGCCAAGCAGCTTCATGCTCAGGGGTGTCTGTGCCCGGATGGAGCCGTCCGCCCCTGGTTCAGATGACATGGATGTCTCTGATGAGCCATTCTGTTCAATGCAGTTGGCTGTGGGCCTGGTGACCACTCTCCTGATGTTGTTGTGGGCCTCTGTTGTCCGGTTGGTCACACACCTGGGTCGACTTTGGCATCTCAGCATGTCATCCGGCAATCCGCCTGTAGCTGGGTGTTTCTCAGTGCACCGTCCGGCAATCCGCCCACTGCCGGAGCTGTTCTCTTTGCACCATCCGGCAATCCGCCCACGGCAGCAGTGGTTCACAGTGCGGTGTCTGGCAATCCGCCCGCTGTGGTTCTCAGTGAGCTGTCTGGCAATCTGCCCACAGCAGCAGCAGTTCTCATTGTGCCGTCTGGCAATCCGCCCGTGGTAGCAGCGGTTTTCAGTGCACTGTCCGGCAATCTGCCCGCGGCGGTTCTCAGTGCACCGTCCGGCAATCCGCCTATGGCCGCGGCGGCTCATCCAGCAATCTGCCTGCGGCTGAAGTGGTTCTCAGTGCGCCGTCAGACAATCCGCCCAGGGCAGCGGCAGTTCCCAGGGTACTGTCCAGTAAACCACCTGTGGCGGGGCAGAATTCTGTGGGCCTGCCTGTGACACCACTGCCATCACTGTGGACTTTTGCCGGCAGCCTGGTCACCCTCCTGATGCTGCAGTAGACTCCTGCCGACCATGTGGTCACCCGCCTGACCCTGCTTGGGACACTTGCCAGCCACATAGTTGCCTTCCTGATGCTGCTGTAGACTCCTACCAGCCATGCGGTCACCCATCGGCCTCTGCTGGCAGCCACATGGTCACCCTTCGACTGTTGCTTTGGATCTTGCCTGTCTGCACGGTCAGACCCCGCCTCCTGCCTTCGCCTGGTCAGGGAACATGGACTTAGGTTCCTGCAGACCCTTGGACTGTTTGTTTTAGTTCTGTATTATACTTTGCATGTCTTGTTGGTGTTCCGGGATTGTTTGGTGGTGGTCCCTGCCTCCTGGGTTTGTGTCGTTTTGGGGGTCTTGGGGTTTTTTCTGCTGTTTTGCTCTTGGTGTCTGTTTTTTGTTCCCCCTGTGTTTTTTGGTTCCGTTTTGTGTTGTGTGTGTGTGGGGGGGGGGGGGGGGGGGGTCTTTGTGGGCCATCGGGGCTGTCCCTTGGGGTGGGGGCACTGTTGGGATTTGCTCCCTGTCTATGCTCTATTAAAGATTATGTTTTATATGTGTTCGGTTTTTGTGGATTTGATGTATGGTGGTTTTTCTGTATAGGTTATTTATTCATGATTGTTTCCTGTCAGTGGTCTGGGCCCCCCTTGTCCCACCCCTTTATCCTCACCTGTTCAGTCTGGTTCCACAATGCTTTAATCCTAAGTATTGGTCATTATTAGTCCTTATAATCTTTGTTCTTTTTCACATCATTTATGTTAGTCCTCTACCCTTGCACTTTATTTGCTCCTGAGTTCTAGCTTGGTTTGTGAGTTTATGAGTTCACATCAGTTATGTCATTATGTTAGTTCCTCTACCCTTGCACTTTATTAACACCTGAGTTCTATGTTGTATTGTGGGTTTATGAGTTTTCCTTCTTTCATTGATGGTTGTTTATTTTATTTATATGGCCACTCATCCTTTGAAATCAGTTGTGCTGTTCTGCACCACCTAATATTCTGATTCATGTTCAGTCACCTGGTGTTTTGTTCATTTCCACGTGTATCTTCTGTTCATGCTGATTCCCCTCACCTGTAATCATTTAGGTCATCTGGTATTTAAGTTGTCACCTGTTAGTCTTTGGTTGTGGGTTCATTCACCATTATTTCTTCTCCATGTGCTCATTGAGTATTATGTTTCTCTCTGTGTTTTATCGGTAGTCACCTGCTCTGTCACTGTTTTGAGTTTGCATGCTCAGCTGTTCTCCTGTTGTTGCCGCTGCTTTTTTGGATTAACTTTTGTATTTTGTTTTTGCAATTCATGAATTGTTTGCGCTTGGCTTCACCAATAAATCACTCTGGGGTTTTGATTGCATACTTCTCGTGATTTCTGTCTACTACTCTGGGTTTGTTATTAGAACAAAACCGCAACAAACTGTCATAATTCCTGACATAACGGCAAACACAGATTGTAATCCCAAATTACTGTGCGCCCTGTACTGATCAGTTTGTGTGTGGTGTGTGTGTGTGGTGTGTGTGTTGTGTGTGTGTGTGTGTGGGTGTGTTGTGTGTGGTGTGTGTTGTGTGTGTGTGTGTGTGTGTGTGTGTGTGTGTGTGTGTCCTCACCATGATACTAACCAAGACCTTCAGGACTCAGTGGAGAATGATCACTACAGAGCACTTCTGGTTAATTCAGGTCACTTCATATTCCCTCAGATCAATTCAGATTACTTCAAATTAAATCAGATTACCTCAAAAGTATTCTGATTACTTCATTTTAACTCAGATTATATCAGATTCCTTGAGATTATTTCAGAACAATTCTAATTACTTCATATTATTTCAGTTTACTTCAGATCAATTCAGATTAATTCATATTATTTTGGGTTAAATCAGATTATTTCAGAAAAATTTAGATTACTTCAGATCAATTTATATTACTTCAGATCAATTCAGATTACTTCAAATCAAGTCATATTACTTCAAATCAATTCAGATTACCTCAGATCAAAACAGATAACTTCTAAATCTAAAATCTGATTTCTTCAGAACAATTTAGATTACATCTGGATTACATCTGTTTAAATCAAATTACTTCAGAATTCAATATATCCAGACTTGCTTCTGTGTCCGTAGATGCTGATACATTTAGAAATGTACAATTTATTTTACAGTTTAAAGGCTTAATTGAGTATTAAATGAATCAGCAGCTTATTTGATGATCTGAAAAAGCAATGCACAGATTTCAATTAAATTTGGTGAGCAGATAGATAATGTACCAGGTAATATATGATTTCATTTTGGAGGTGATCTGGAATATATTCTGGAAGTTAAATCCAGAAGAATATTTGGCACATAGTAACAGCAGAACATAACTCAGAAAGTTGTGAGAGGACTCGAGAGCCACTCGGGAGGAGCTCGGAGTCGAGCCGCTGCTCCTCCACGTCGAAAGGAGTCAGTTGAGGTGGCTCGGGCATCTTTTCCGGATGTTCCCTGGACGCCTCGCTGGGGAGGTGTTCCGGGCACGTCCCATTGGGAAGCCCCGGGGAAGACCCAGGACACGCTGGAGGGACTACATCTCTCGGCTGGCTTGGGAATGCCTTGGGGTTCCCCCAGAGGAGCTGGAGGAGGTGTGTGTGGATCGGGAGGTCTGGGTGGCTTTGCTTGAGCTGCTGCCCCCGCGACCCAACTCCGGATAAAGCGGAAGAAAATGGATGGATGGATAGATGAATGATGTCCTAGAAAATGAGGGATTTTATTTTGAATTTGTTATGGAACATATGCTGGATCCAGGATCCAGAAGATCTTTTTAAGCAATATGTGTCTTTGGTGGAGGGATGTGCTCTTTGAGTGTCTTCTAGTTTTCAATGTGTTTTCATAAAGAAGTGGGCTTGTCTCCATGGAACCCACTGAGTTACTGTAATTCCTGGTTTAAAATGAGGTATTAAACAATAAAGTGAGAACTGTGTGAGGATCAAAGCACCTTAATCAGTGAAACATTAAATAAATAAATAAATAAAAAGTAAGACATGGGAGTGAACCTTCTAACTGCCGGTGCTGGTTTGCAGCACACATCTTGAGACCTTCTGGCTCATTATATCCTGAAGCTGACTGCAGACGACATGGCAGCGGCTAGGGACAAAATAAGAGAAGAAGGTGGAGGAGAAAAAGTGGACAGACTGACCCACTGTGGCATGTGTCCGCCATCCGGATCGTGGTGATGATACTGCAGAACCAGAACCGTGGCGATGACAGACAGACCCACAATCACCATGGTAGTTGCAAAGTACTGGGCTGCAAAGCACAGATCAAAGGTCATCTTATATTCACACATGAATACAGAGGAGCATTCAGCAGCAATGCATTATGGTACAACAAAATATAACAGAAATACATGCACAGTGAACGTGAAGGGACATTTTGCTATGTTTAAATAATTAATGAGCTGTCTCTGAGAAAATCATGCGGAGGTGGCTGGATGGCCGACTCTGATTTTGATTCAATTTTCACTATATACCCTTCAAGTAGATTGATTAGGAATGGCAAAGTTATTTTTTCCATCAGGCAAAATTTTATTTGAGTTTGGTCAGTTCAAAATTTGATGTCAAAATGGCCTCAGATTGTGTTACATTAAAATAAAGTAAAAATGGCCAACTTTGACATATCAGTTCTCAATTCTTAACGGGTAAACAGAAAAGGTGAGTGTAATTCCTCATATGGGGTGTCAGTGACCTTCAAAAACCACTGTTTGTTCTGTGGCATATTTCCCTATATTTCTGTAATTGACACTTTTTGAATCCTATAGGTGAGCACTTTCAGGATCAAATCTGGGTGAGCGGGAAATTTGACATTTCTCATAAATCAGTCAATTTTCTCATTATTTCAGCACATAAGATGGCCTTTCCTATGTTTTCCAGTATGCAGAATCAATTTATAGGGTTATTTTGGTGATTAGAGGTCGAGGTCATTGATAAAGGTCAAGGTCATTCTCAAATTTTACAATTTTTCCACATATCTTTTGTGCTTAACAGGACATTTTAGCATCTGAGATGATAAAATGTAGTTTGTGACTATATCAATTGATAGAACATATTGTTAGCATAAAGTTAATTACTAACATGCACAGTTTTAAGTATCTTCACATTCTGTGAGGTTATCAAATCGATCATTGTAAATGCAAAAGTCAAAAACTTTTTTATACCAGTATACATTTATTACAAAGAGGTATTTTCTCTACTCATACCATGACATGTAAAGTTTACAAACTCAAAAATGTAAAAGTAGAAGTTTACATTCACAGTCTCCTATTATGTAACTAGTATTGTGCAAGGATCATTTTTCTCTTAAAATTGATAAAGCTAGTATACATTTTGTGTCAGCTTACCAGGTTAATGACATATATCTGATATGTCATTCAAAGCGCATATTAAACAAATATGTAGGACTGCTTTTTTGCATTTACACAATATCTCTAAAATTAGAAAGGTCTTGTCTCAGAGTGATGCTGAAAAACTAATTCATGCATTTATTTCCTCTAGGCTGGACTATTGTAATTCATTATCAGGTTGTCCTAAAAGTTCCCTGAAAAGCCTTCAGTTAATTCAAAATGCTGCAGCTAGAGTACTAACGAGGACTAGAAGGAGAGAGCATATCTCACCCATATTGGCCTCTCTTCATTGGCTTCCTGTTAATTCTAGAATAGAATTTAAAATTCTTCTTCTTACTTATAAGGTTTTGAATAATCAGGTCCCATCTTATCTTAGGGACCTCATTGTACCATATCACCCCAATAGAGTGCTTCGCTCCGACTGCAGGCTTACTTGTAGTTCCTAGGGTTTTTAAGAGTAGAATGGGAGGCAGAGCCTTCAGCTTTCAGGCTCCTCTCCTGTGGAACCAGCTCCCAATTCGGATCAGGGAGACAGACACCCTCTCTACTTTTAAGATTAGGCTTAAAACTTTCCTTTTTGCTAAAGCTTATAGTTAGGGCTGGATCAAGTGACCCTGAACCATCCCTTAGTTATGCTGCTATAGACCTAGACTGCTGGGGGGTTCCCATGATGCACTGAGTGTTTCTGTTGTATGGCTGGGGGGCCTGGCTGCCTTTTTGTTTCTGTCTTTTGTTTTTCCTTCCAGGTGGCTTGCATTTGGGACTGAGTGGCTGTGTTGCTGAGGTTATCAGGACCTCACCCTGATCACCTGCGGCTCGTCAGGACTCACAGCTGAGGTGCATCTATATGGATTGGAACATGGTGGCATTTAAGACTGGAGTATACAGTGTGTATTTGCCAGAGACTCGACCTTGTGACCAGACGGGTGAGATCGTCGTCTCGGGAGCCATCTCATCATCAGTGGATGCAGAGAACGTCCAGGTTTGATGCACGGTCTGTGAAAGAGGAGGGGGTGAGGTCTCACGCTCGTCAGCACACTTCCTGAGGTACGTTAGATTTTGTGACTAACATTTATACAGTCAGTAAATGTGGTGTCCCTCACACCTTTTATATTGAGCTGTACGTTAGTCATGTATCGGCTTCCACTGCAGTGGAGTTTTGTGAACTGGATGTTCCATGCCTGCAGGTTGGGAAGCTGATTAGTAATCAAGCCAGGAAGTGTTTGCTGTTTGTACACCTTTAAGGGTTCTCTCTGTGTGTAGAGTGTGGACTCACATAATGGTTTCTTCTTTCACAGACTCGGTTTGTTGCGGCCACCTGGGGGGTGTCGGCGGGGTCCCAGAGTCCAAACAGCTTCTGGCTCCGGACCGTTAGCGCTGCTGGGAGCGCACCACGCCAGACCGCACTTTCTGTTATTTTGTATCACTGTTATGTATTAAATTCAGTTAGCCTTTGTACCGTGCTCTGCTTATTTCATACTGGGTCCTTCAAACGCTGGTCGGTTCTCCGAGCTGCGTCCGACACATAACAGTTTCTTTCTCTTTTTGCTCTGTATGCACCACTCTGCATTTAATCATTAGTGATTGATCTCTGCTCCCCTCCACAGCATGTCTTTTTCCTGGTTCTCTCCCTCAGCCCCAACCAGTCCCAGCAGAAGACTGCCCCTCCCTGAGCCTGGTTCTGCTGGAGGTTTCTTCCTGTTAAAAAGGAGTTTTTCCTTCCCACTGTCGGCAAGTGCTTGCTCACAGGGGGTCGTTTTGACCGTTGTGGTTTTTACGTAATTATTGTATGGCCTTGCCTTACAATATAAAGCGCCTTGGGGCAGCTGTTTGTTGTGATTTGGCGCTATATAAATAAAATTGATTGATTGATTGATATATCTATGAAACCAAAGATTGCAAATTAATCAAAAATTGTATTTGTACTGATATATCTCCCTTTCTGTTTTTGATAGGTAGCTATTGGTGCTCTGTACAAAGAAATGGTGTCTAAGCCACACACAAATACGTATGGTCATATGAACAAGAAGCAACGTGACCTCTCAGTCCAAAACTGCAAAATTTGAGAATGGCCTTGGCCTTTATCAATGGCCTCTAATCACCAGCATAACCATATAAATCGACTCCGTGTACTGGAAAACATAGGAAAGCACATCTTATTTGCTGAAATAAGCAGAAAATTGACTGATTTATGACAAATTTCCCCGCTTACCCAGATTTGGCCCGGAAAGTGCTCACCTATTAGTGCAACAGATAACTGAAACAATCCTGCAAATGGTGATACAAGCATCAAATTCAGCACAAATACACCCTAGACATTACTCTTCTGAAATAACCGATTAGCCACCTGAATTTTCAAGTAGGGGTTAATTGAAGAATTACACAGGGGTCAAAATTAAAAGATGCTCTAATCATATTGAAAACTATATCACATTATTTGCTTGATAATAACGATTCTAAAGAGGTATAATTTGGACAATCTATGACTGAATGTTATGGAGTTATGGGGTAAAAACAGCAAGAATGGTGACAAAGGTCAATTTCAGTTTGTGAAGAGGTCAAAGTTAAAGTTGCTCAAATTTTGGTAAAAAGTGATGGAAATTATTGGTTGAGCTAATAGGGTGAATAAATGGAATAGTTTTGACAGTGCTGAATTCTTGGTCTCCAAATTAAAGGTCAAACAAGGTCGACGTCCATTGGATTCTATGACGTATGACATATGTTCCCCCATAACATGATAACTAAGCATGACAGATGGTGCAAACTATTCCTTTTTAAAATGCTATTAACTCAACCAATAATTTGAATCATTTTTTACCAAAATTGGAGCAACTTTAACTTTTGACCCCTGAACAAACTGACCTTTGTCATCATTTGTGCTGTTTTTACCCCATAACTCAATAGAATTCAGTCATAGATAGTCCAAACTATACCTTTTTGGAATCATTATGATCAGACAAATAATGTGGTATCGTTTTCAACATGAAAAAAGCATTTTAAAAGTTTCACCCTTGTGTAATTCTTCAATTGACCCCTACCTGGCTGCCGATTGAAAATTCAGGTGGCTAATTGGTTATTTCAAAAGAGTAATGTCTAAGGAGTATTTGTGCCAAATTTGATGCTTGTATCACCATTTGTAGGATTCTGCTATAAATATTCTCTTATCTGCTGCACTAAATAGGATCCAAATGTGTCAATTACAGAAATATAAGAAAATATGCCACAGAACAAACAATGTTTTTGAAGGTCACTGGCACCCCGTTTGAGGGATTACACTTACTTTTTATATCAATCCGTTGACAACTGAGAACCGATATGTGAAAGTTGGCCATTTTTACTATATTTTAATGTACCAACACAATCTGAGGCCATTTTGAGATCAAATTTTGAACTAACCAAAATTCAAGTAAAATTTTGCCTGATGGTAAAACTAACTTTGCCATTCCTAATCAATCTACTTGAAGGGTATATGGTGAAAATGTAATCAAAATCGGAGTCGGTCATCCAGCCTCCCCCCAATGATTTAAAGACAGTAACTTAGTGCAGCAGATAACAGAATATTTGCAGAGGAATCCTTCAAATCTGGTTACAAGCACCAATGTTTGACTGTGTATACCTTTTGGTACATATTTTAGAAAAATAACGTTAGCCATTTGAATTTTCAATAGGGGGCTGAGTAGGGGTCAATTGAAGAACTGCATGGGGTAAAAAAAGTTCCAATCATATTGAAAGCTATACCCCATTATGTGTCTGATCACAAAGATTCCAAAAAGGTATCGTTTGGACTATCTGTGACTGAATGTTCTGGAGTTATGGGGTTAAAAACAGCAAGCATGGCAACAAAGGTCACTTTCAGTTTGTACAGGGGTCAAAAGTTAAAGTTGTTTCAATTATGGTAAAACATGATGCAAATTATTGATTAAGTTAGTAGGATTTTAAAAAGGAATAGTTTGCACCATGTGTCATGCTTAGTTATCATGTAGGGTAACATATGTCACATCATAGAATCCAATGGACGTCGACATTGTTTGACCTTTACTTTGGAGACCAAATATTCAACACAGTCAGAACTATTCCATTTGTTAATCCTATTAGTTCAACCAATAATTTGCACCATGTTTTAACAAAAATGGAGCAACTTAACTTTGACCCCTGTACAAACTGAAACTGACCTTTGTCACCATCCTTGCTGTTTTTACCCCATAACTCCAGAACATTCAGTTATAGATAGTCCAAACTATACCTTTTTGGAATCATTGTCATCAGATACATAATGTGGTATCACTGTCAATATGATTGGAACATTTTTTAATTTTGAGCCTGTGCAATTCTTCAATTGACCCCTACATGGCCCCCTATTGAAAATTCAAATGGCTAAAGTTTTTTCTAATATGTGCCAAAAGATATACACAGCCAAATTTTGGTGCTTGTAACTGGATTTGAATGATTCTTACAGTTATCTGCTGTACTAACTAGAGAATTTGACATTCCCTCAGAAAAGGCCACTTTGCTCATTTACACTGCAATATGCCATGCTACAGACACAATAAAACATTTAGAAAAAATATTTCCTGAATTCTGGTACAGAGGGAATAGCAATACAGGTGTAGAGAAGTGAGAAAATCGGCCAAGTTCTCTAATGCTTGATTCCGAGGTATTTCCAAGCCAAATGGGAAATATAATCTTCCCTGGGGTCTCTTCCCAGTTGGACATGCCTAAAAGACATGACCAGGGAGCATCCTCAGCAGATACCTTAACCACCTCAGCTTTGATACAAAGAAGCAACGGCTCTACTCTGAGTCCTTCCCGGATATTTGAGCTTCGCACCCTGTCCCGGAATGTAAGCCCTAACCCTAACCCGACGGAGGAATCCCATTTCTGCTACCTGTATGTGACCTTGTTCTTTTGGTCATTACCCAAAGTTCATAACCACAGGTGAAGACAGGAGCATAAATCAACCGGTAAATTGAGACGGGTCAGAAATATCTGACACAGCCCCAGTCAGTCTACTGATCTTACAACAAGACAAATGTGTTCATTAGCAGATTAGTTGTTGTAAGACAGAGGACATGGTATTGGGTTGTATAGGTATCGGCATATACTGAAGATTCAAGTATCAGTATGGTATCGAGTATGAAAAGTGGTATCATGCCATCTCTGTTATGGGTTCACAACAGATATCACTGTTATAATGGTGATGTATGATCACCCAAGTGTACTGCGGTACAGAACATAATGACAGTATGAAAGTTGCCCATGGGGGGGGGGGGGGGGGGGGGGGGAGTGCACACTGGGCAGTATGACTGCCCATATTGTTTTTCCCCCCTTTTCTAGACTAGTCACAGTATTTCTTAGTTTTGCTCACATTAATTATTTGTTTGTTTTGACCACTTCACATTTTTCACAGTTAGTTTTTCTGTCACTTACTTCTCTTGCTTTGCACCACTTGTTTTGCCCTCTCACTCTCTTGCCTTCTTCCCTCTTCTTTGATTCACAAAACCATGCACCTGCTTCACATCACCATGATTAGTCTCCTCCCTATTAATACCTCACAGTCTCACTACTCACTGCCAGACTGTTGATTTTGTATCACTTTCCAGCCTCCATCCTGTACTTAGTTTTGTCCTGCTTTTTTTGCCCAGTGTGAACATAAAGTTTTAAGGATGAAAAAGTTCATTGAACTTTTGTGTGCCTACATAAACAGAACCAGTGTTGGCAGAAATGAATGGAGAGAACGACAACTGCAGAGGATGAAGGGAGAGGATGAGGATGAGGTGTTCACCTATAAGTGGAACAGAGTCAGACGTTGCCGGCATGATTTCAGCGACCAGCAGCATGAAGACGGTTAAAGAGAGCAGCACGGTGATACCTGCAGAGGGATTCAAAACACATCAAGTTTCATGCCAAATCAACACGGTTTGAACCATTTAAAGGAACAGACCATCCCGCCCAAAAAAAAAAAAAAAAAAAAGGAGCAGTGGTTGGAACCATTTTGGACTTCTTCAGCAGACCAGCAGAAAAAACAACCAGCACTTCATCATCATCCTGGTTACTCCAGATAATCCTGTTAACATTTTTCTGCTTTCAGCAGAAAAAACTGCTCACAAGGAAAAAAAAAGTCTTCTTCAGTCAATTCTGTTATTGTCTTGAAAAAGTGGGACATTGTTTCTGAAGGGAGACGTTTTCGTTCTCTCTCTTTGCAAATATACAAACAACGGTGAATTTGCTTGTTTTGCTTCTTTGGAGATTTGAGGCACAAATACAGAAAACAGCACATAGTAAGTGTCTTTGCTGGTTCTCCACCAGACTGTTGTCCTTTTTCTGCACAGCATCAGATGGTTCACCATGCAGACCTCGATGACATTCATCCTCTTGACTTTGGTCCAAAAGATTAATAAAAGTACACACAAAACTTTATTCACTCTGGTGTGTGCAATATCTATGTTCATTTTGGTGAACGTGCACAGAGACGGGGCCGACCACAGTGTCGGGGGTTTTATTAAAAAGAAGACCTGAAAGTTCAGCTACAATTTACCAGAAGGTACATCTGAGATTCAAGCCTAGATTTAATGTTTTGGTGAAAGAAAACCCTCCTCTGTACCATTCATCATGAAGCTGTATAACTGGGAATACAAAATACAAAACATGCACTGTGCACAATTTCTCCAATCACAGCCACAGAAGCCTGTAACTGCTTCTGGGTGTCTTGGTGGCTTTCCTCACTCTTCTCCTCAGTTTTTGAGAACTGTCAACTCCACACAGATTTACCACAGAGTGCCATACTGTTTGTATTTCTTTGTAATTGATGTAAATAAAATTCAAGACATATTTAGTGACTTGGAAATGTTCATGTATCCATCCCTGACTCGACTGAAGAAAACTGGCAATTAAACTGATTATTACAGGTATTATACCGAAGGGGCTGATTACTTATACAACCTATCATCTTGGCTTTTTATTTTTAATAAATTTATATGAAGTTGTAGAGATTTACTTTCAGTTTGAGTCTAAGGAAGATAATTTTAGAAAATCTTATACTGAGAAGCCTGATTTACTTTTTAACAAATTATTTATTATTTAAATTTAAATTATTTAAATTATTTTATTTAACAAATTATTTAACAAACTTTTTAACAAATTAAAAAAGGTGAAATACCTGAGGCTGAATACTTTGCAAGCCACTGTAGATATAAAATATCTACAGTGGCATTAAAATATTTTCAATGTAAAAGTTAAATATCCCCTAAATCTGCAATACTGATCAGATCTAACTCAGATGTAGTCTATCATTGAGAGTGCCCGTTTGCACCTCAGTGTAACAAATGAGAGTGATTCTGTCATGTTCCTGCCCATGATGGGTTCATGTCCTAGGTTTTGGTTCTCCAGGTTCTGAATCTTCAGTGTTTTATTTATATTATGTCAGGTTGCCATGGTCATGCTTCAGTTATGATTGTTTTTGTTTTTTTTTTTTTTTATCTCTGCGTATCTTTTCTTTAGTCTTAGTTTCATTCTGTTTATCACATTTATTATATTATACTTTAGTCACAGGGTTTTGTTATTATTTATCTTCGGTGTTGCTTATCTGATTATGTTTCATTTGATATTTATTGCATTTTATGTTTATCAGTTAGCTTGTTTTATTTATTGCATTATTCTGTAGCCACTGGGTTTGTTATTCTCTTTTATACCAGCAGTTTGTTTGTCATCATCATGTATTGCAGAGGTGGCTACGTTCGGTCCTCGAGAGCCACCTTCCTGACACTCTAAGTTGTCTCCCTGCTCCAACACACCTGAATCCAATGAAAGGCTCATTAAAGGTCTGCTAAGGAGTCTTTCATTGGATTCAGGTGTGTTGGAGCAGGGAGACAACTAAGAGTATCAGGAATGTGGCTCTCGAGGACCGAACTTGGCCACCTCTGATGTATTGTATGTCACGTTTATGTCTAAGTCAGTGTTAGTTCCATCCGAGTTTAGTTTAATATTAGGTTTCTTGTTTTTTCTCCCTTTTCTAGACTAGTCACAGTATTTTTAGTTTTGTCCCTTTAGTTTTGCTCATGTTAATTGTTTGTCTTGACCACTTCACATTTTTCAGTTAGTTTTTCTGTCACTTACTTCTCTTGCTTTGCACCACTTGTTTGCCATCTCACACTCTCTTGCCTTTTCCCTCTTCTTTGATTCACAAACTCCCCCCCCCCCCCCCCCCTTTCCAGAACCTTCCATGGACCTGCTTCACATCACCTTGATTAGTCTCCTCCCTATTAACTCATTGAGTGCCAGCCATTTTCAAAATTCAGAACATCCCAGTGCCAGGATTTTTCAGCATTTGAGTGTTTTTTCAAGACCCATAGAAAATTGAGTTCTATGTCCCTGTCAACAACAAACATACCAAAAGAAACTTCAGACTTTCCTTTATCATCAGAAAAGAAACATTTGTTTGTACCTCTTTCCATTCTTTAGTAATTGTCTGCAGAACATGGATGGGTATCACTAAAAATGCTGATTTCTGACAAAAAAAATGAGAAAATTGGCTTTTTGTGACAAGCAACATTTCAAGGAGAAAATGTCTTTGATTATAATTGTTTTTGCTTCAGTGACATCTCAAACATTATGAAAAGTGATCCTATTGTACAATGCACCAAAAAAAAAAAAAAAAACCGTCAGGGGGGGACTCCGTCTGTCTCTTCTCTTGGCGGTGCGTCTTTTCCCTCTGGCTCCCGCGTATCAGACCTTTTTATTTTTTTCAAAAACCTGGATTTGAATCACGTGTGCTTGCATGAGCCTGTCGATTGCGTCATTTGCTTGTAAGCAGCCTTTGTGTGAGGTGTGTGTTGTGCGCTTGGCGTTTTTTCATTCCAAGGAAAAAGACGGAACGACTGGAGCAGTGCGACTGCATCACAGTTTGACAGACAGCCAGATGGAAACCATTCGGATTAGGAGCGGTACAACCATAAGACGTCCGCACAACAGTGGAGAGCGAGCCGCGCTCCAGTCCACACTCACACTGCTACCACCCACAGAATGGGTTCCCTTGTGATTACAACTCTAATTTTTTTACACAAGCTAGATCAGCTGATTACCCGCCCTCCATAAAAAAATGTAATTGGGGCAATAACGCATCTTTGGCGCTGAGCGTTACTATCTGAAAAGACGCGTTTAAGCGTCAATGGCACTCAATGAGTTCATACCCTCACAGTCTCACTACTCACTGCCAGACTGTTGATGTCGTGTCACTTTCCAGCCTCTGTCTCGTGCTTAGTTTTGTCCTGTTTTACTTGTTGGTATTTTGACCTTGCCTGTTTTTGACCTCGAGTTTGTCTTGCCTCTGATAGCCCTAACACTGTGTATTTTGATCTGTGCCTGTTTATTGACTATGCCTCAGCCTCTAGTCCGTCTACTACCTCTGCCATGCTGCTGAATCACACATGTACCGACCACCAGCCTGTTGTACCCATTAAACCTCTTTTGAACTCTATCAGTCGTGTGAGTTTGCAGTTGTGTCGATACAGTTTATGCCACGCCTGATAGATTGAGGCACTTATTTTAAGATATAATGTAAAATGTACACCAAATGGGCTTTTTAATATTAAATTCAAATGTCCACAAAATCCACAATCCGGATCAACTTCGTCAGTCAATAAAGCACTCAAATATGAAAGAAATTTGAACATTTGTTCAATGTTAAAGAACAGGGATTTTTTCCAATCTTCCAAGATTTTTCCTGACTTTGATATTTGACCTTGAAAATTCAATCAGATCACGCCTGTGAATCCTTTGTAAAAATTTCATAACGATATATGAAAAATTGTGGGTTACAGGCTGTTCACAAACCGACAGACAGACAAACGGGCTGAAAACATTACCTCCTCATAGCTCTGTTGGCGGAGGTAATGAAGTTCTGTCAGGGGCATTTATACTCTGAAGGAGTTGATTTAACACTATGACCTGAGCGTTATCATTGTGTGATGTTTCAGGAGGAGTTGCACTGAAAGTTCTCACCCAGGGAGATCTTCTCTCCAGAATCAGCAGGCAGGAGGAAGACGAGGAGTGCGAGGGTGGAGATGAGGACACAGGGGATGAGGAGGTTGAGTCCGTAGTAAAGCGTTCTCCTCCTCATCACCACCGTGAAGGTTACATCAGGGTAAGGCTCCTTACAGCAGTCGTAGAAACGCTCATTTCTCCGTCCTGGAACCTCTGCAAGCAAACCATCACAACGTACTGTCACAGTCACCCCAACGCTCAAAAACTAAAAGATGAAGCAGATATCAGGAGACAAAGAGAAAATCAGGAAAAAAACTCATAAAGGCACATATTGCTTTAAAAACAAAATGTGTCAGAGGGCTGGTGCCCCCTCTGCACGCTTCAGATATTAGTTTATATATGAATTATGAATACATGTCAGCAGTACATGCAGTGCACTTTGAGTCAGCGAATACAGTGACCATATACGACTTCATATTCTGACTTCATCATGATGTCACTCCTACCAATCAATCACAGTTCCTTTACTGATCAATATGAGCTTTCAGTCAAATCTCTAGCTACATTGGTAGCAGAAATATTATGATAAAAGGGATTTTAGGCTGTGTTTTTGCTTGACCGTTAACCAATCTGTTCCAAACCGTTACTCATCTGGAGACAAAACCCAAATAATATTCACACCAAGTTTGGTGAAAATCCATCCAGCTGTATTCTAGTTAATTTATTCAAACACAGGCAAACAATATATAATATCCTGCTTATACGGCGGTGTATAGGGTTTACAGAAATGCAATTTTTGTGAGTGGGAGGCGGCTTTGTACAAATGAAACCAGGTACGACCTAGTAACACAAATTAATTAGTATAGAATTTGGTCCACGTGCCTTGAAATTTAACCAATTCCCCCCAAATTGAGCCAATTTGGGAGGGAATTTACAGGCTCCAAACAGTTATGAGATTGAGCCAGACTTTCACGATCACACAAAGTCAAAGGTCAGTTCACCAAGAGAAAGATGATAGGACTTCATATTAGTGTTTAATAGTAAGCGTGAGACATATCTTTATCCAAATCTTTTCAAAGCCATTCTAAATAGCCCACACACACACAAACACACCATAGTATATGCGTTGTGTGGTGTGTGCGTGTGTGTGTAAAAGCTAATTTTTCTCAAAATCTACATGACTTTGTCCTTTGTCCGTCCACAAAGCATAAAACCAGATAACAACTCCCAAGCTTTGCCGTCCTCCAGAAGAACGCCTCAGGTCTGGCTGCGGTTCATTTACTATGTGTCACTGGGACTCTGGTTTTAATTGCTCCTGCTTGATGGAGGAGCAGGATAGAAGGGGTAAATGTTGCTGCAGAGATTTTCAATTACATCCTGTCTGAACGGCTCATTGAATGAACAATGTCTAGACAGAAGAGGTCCACTCATCTCCTACATGACTTTTTTCATTCATTCAGGCACAGAGGAGACTGAGCTCTCCTGGGGGCCCTGAAATCATCATTAGTAAATCTTCCTTGTCTCATCTTCTGGCTGTTCTTTTAGATGTGGCCACAGCAGATCATCCAGCTCCATCTCTTCTGTCACACAACATCTGTACATCCTCCTTCACCACAGCCACACACCTCCTCTTTGCTCGTCCTCAGCTCCACCCTCAAATTTTTGTTAGGAGATTTTTTTTCTTGTATAAATTGTATAAATTATGGAATGGGCTGCCCACTCATATCAAAATGGCCCCCACCTGGATACTTTTAAATCTCATTTAAAAACATATTTTTATTCCATGGCTTTTAATACTGCATGAGAGTTGCGGACTTCTGTCTCTGTTTTTATGTGTTTTTATCTTTTAGTGTTTTATCTTATCTGATAGCGTCCTTTGTTTTTCCATCAATCCATCCATTTTCTTCCGCTTTATCCGGGGGCGGGATAAAGCGGAAGCTTTTGTTTTTGTATGTTTTAATCTACTGTATTTTAACTCATTTTATTTTTTATATTCTATCTGTTGTGCAGCACTTTAGTGACCTTGTTGTTAAATGTGCTATACGAATAAGGTGGATTGGCTTGGATTACCATATAATCATATCATCAAATTAAATTTTCTTTGTGATGATTAAAATGCACACTGCAAAAACTGATATCTAAGAAAGTAAAAAAAAAAAAGACATTTAAAGAAAATGAATTTTTGTCTAAATACAAAAATAATCTTGTCAAGCATTTTTTTTTTTTACAAAAATTTTTAGAAAAAAAGTCTTATTTTCTTGTTTTTTTCCAGCTCATATCAAGCTGTATTTAACCAGTAACAAGGAAAAACACTGGATTTCAAATCATCCAAGCAACGGAACTAGACTGTGTTCCTTATTTTAAGACAGAGACTAATCTTAAAATAAGAATTCTGTCTAGTTTTAAGGCACATTTTAATTATTCAGTGTCTAGACATTTTGCTAGTTTGAGAATTCTAACAATGTACATTTTTCTTACCCCATTGGTTTTGCTTAATACAAGACAATTTGGCTAGATTTTGGATTATTGTTTTATTTTAAGAGGGGCAATTTTTGCAGTGCACAAGGCAAAAATAGTGCGACATGCAGGTGAAATCTGAGAGTTATTAATAAATTAAACCCCTTAAAGGAGCACATTTTCATAGGAAACTGCAGAGCCTCAGGCTGCATCCTTCAAGAATTTTTCCTTGATAAAATCAGAACATTTGGGCTTAAGTTTCATTTTAAATGTCACTCACTGGCTGAATGATCAAACAGTAATAAAAATCAGCCGGCCCGTCAGCTTTGGGGTAGAAGTTGGTGGCAGCTTCACGCTCACCCCAGCAGGCCCAGTGGGGTCACCAGCAGCAGGAAGCCATAATTACCAGCAGATTAACACCGAACATGAGGGATGATATGGAAGTCCTCCATCGTAAGCAGCCAGATGGGTTCAGCTGCTTCAGAGAGCGAACACCCCGCTGTGCTCCGCTCGTCTGGCTGAAAACTCCAAAAGTGGTGAACTAATTAAACCAGCAGGTTTGTTTTGCTGCGCGCTCAGTGTCCCAGTCAGATGTCTCACTGGGAGATAAGCTCACAGGGTTTCCAAAACTAAGAAGTTTGAAAAAAAAAAAAATACTGCAGCAGCCAAATATAAATAAGCAAACAATCTCTGCAGCTTCACACCTCCTGACCACCCACCTACAAGGTCCCACTCCCCGTTGGCGATGTATCCGGTGATGTCAGCGTGGACCATCTGCAGGTCCAGAGACCAGCCACCATAAGTCCACGAGCCAAACTTCAGGTCACATCGCTGCACATCGAACGGAAACCAGCGGACATTGATGTAGCAGGTGCTCTTAAATATTCCTGAAAAAAACAAACAAAAAGGTTGCCATTCTGAGCCAACTATTACATTTCACAATAATTAAAGTTATTTTGAAATGTGGTATTTCCACCTCCTGTGATCCAGATTCAACACAACTGAAAATGTTTCCGTTAACACAGAATAAAATGGGTTCATCTGTTCCTGCTAAAAACCAACAAACCGGTGGAGGTGAAGATATAAAATAATCATTAAAGAGGGAAATCACAGGAAGATTTAAACACCAAGAAAAAGAGAGATTAACTAGAAGCACTCAGAGAGTGCAAACCTCCGCCAAGGCCATGGGTCACTGACGCCATAACATCTACACGCCGTGGAATCATTGAACCTAAAAAAGTCTAACAATGATGTTTGCTCAGTAGTAAAAAAAAGTTTCATCTGCTGTGACTGGATAGCATGTATCCTTAGCGCTTGGCATCACAGTTATTGCAACTTGCACCTTTCCCAGAAGCTACTGTCATCTGAGCACTGATATTGATATTGCATGTGCTTATAGACAAAAACAAAATAAGAGACAAAATTCAATTATTATTCAACTAAACTGCAAAATATATTAATTTTTTAACATTTATGAAACACTTCTCTAAACAAGGCCATAGGGTCACTGACCCTAAATAGGCACAGTGATCTATTTCTTTTTGTCTCTTTCTCTAAAATTGTATATAATAATCATTAGATTATAATATATAAACAAAAATAAATTTAAGAAATATTACAATTTGAAAACAAATGCACCCGAACGTGATGACAGCTGCAACTGCTTAATGCTAACTTTAACATTTAAAAAATTTAATCACTTGTTCC
Organism: Thalassophryne amazonica; assembly: GCF_902500255.1. Classification (NCBI taxonomy): domain Eukaryota; kingdom Metazoa; phylum Chordata; class Actinopteri; order Batrachoidiformes; family Batrachoididae; genus Thalassophryne; species Thalassophryne amazonica. Next base: position 103,319,460 of record NC_047110.1, read on the forward strand.
TCTTGTCATTTCCAACCACTCCACAAAATTTCATCAAAATCTGTTCAAAACTTTTTGAGTTATCCTGCTGACAAACAGACAGACAAACAAACAAACGCGACTGAAAACATAACCTCCTTGGCGAGGTAATTATTGTTTGGATGAGCAATCAGGAGAAAACATATTTAGTTTCATCAACTCAGGTCAGTGTTGGGAGCAGATGCTGATGCAGTAAACTTAAAGTCCATTACATTACTTTGGAAGACTGGAAGCCATCCAGGGTGTCCATCAATGAGTCCTGGAAGGAAGACGATGGACAGACAGGTTTATGGATGGATGGACAGACGGACTGACAAGTGGACAGATGGAAAGATAGGTGGATGGATGACAGACAGATGGCAGACAGATGTATGGATACGGACTGACAGGCAGACAGATGACTGGATGGATGGACAGATGAATGATGGTGAGACAAACTGAGGGGTGGACAGATGGATAGATAGGTGGATGAATGGATGTATGTATAGATGGATGGCTAGCTGGATGGACAGACAGACTGATAGGTGGACAAATGGACAGATGAGTGGATGACAGACAGATGGATTGACAGATGTATGGACAGACAGACATACAGGTGGACAGATGACTAGATAGGTGGTGGATGGATGGAGTAGACTGGTGATGGATGGATGGATGGATGACAGACAGACAGATGAATGCATAGACAGGTAAATTGGTGGATGGGTTGATGAATGGATTTTTGGATAGCCAGATGAAAAGATGGATGGGTAGACAGGGATGGATGACAAGTGGACAGATAAATGACAGTTGGACGGCATGGATGGATTCAATATTTCCAAGCTCTGTCTCTTTATTCAGATTCCCCAGAACAGAATGATTTATGTTCTCAGCAACACCAACATTTCACCAGTTTCTGTGAACTGGATCATCTTCTAGGTGTCCGGAAACAGGGGGTGCTGTTGGACCAGGTCAGTCTGGAATGCTGCTGGTGAGAAACGGAGACTGAAAGCAAGTGTGTTGTTAGTTTGCTGTTTCAGTACCGTTGCTGCTTCAGTGACTCAAATTAATTTGAATCAGTCAATGTTTGCTCAAGGGCACTTCAGCAGATGTTGTGGCAGCTGCTTAAATCAAACCTGAGGTTTCCTCTGCTGAGAGCAACAGCTGACAAGTTTATCTTGCAGAACCTGGCTCTCGGTACAGTGGTAATAGAACTGGAACTGCTTTTATTACTTATTGATTTCTGATAGGCTGATGGTTTTCCTGCTTGGATGGAGCCGCTTGTGTCAGAGACCAACGTTAAAAGCGCACACATACAGGACAAGAAGCCTCCTGATTCTCCTCCACAATGTGAAATACTTGAAAAGCAGAAGACACTTTTGAGATGATAGAAATGTTTGAGCTTTTTGGAAAAGTGTGTAACTAACATGAAAGTAGCTTTTTGCACACGGCAGTCATACATACACTCAGGTGAATCTGGATACGATTACACTCATATGTACGCAAGTGCGATAAAAATAGTCGGTAATACAAATTCATGTGTGTCTGTAGCATGGCCCAAGCAGAGGGTCACCCCTTTGAGTCTGGTCTGCTTGAGGTTTCTTCCTCAAATCATTAGAGGGAGTTTTTCCTTACCACTGTTGCTCTAGGGGTTTGGTAAGGTTAGACCTTACTTGTGTGAAGCACCTTGAGGCAACTTTGTTGTGATTTGGCGCTACAATATATAATGAAAATAAATTAAACTGAATTGAAAAATGTGAACATCAGTCAGGTGACAAAATTCCCGTTTGTCCAGTCTCTTCCAACAGTGGAAGAGAATTTTAGTTCACTGATTAATCTATATTGTCTGTGCTATTTTTTTTCTTTTTTGGTATTTGTTGTTTTGAGTGTGTGTGTATATATATATATATATATATATACACAACCCCTGGCAAACATTATAGAATCACCGGCCTCGGAGGATGTTCATTCAGTTGTTTAATTTTGTAGAAAAAAAGCAGATCACAGACATGACACAAAACTAAAAGTCATTTCAATCGCAACTTCCTGGCTTTAAGAAACACTATAAGAATCAGGAAAAATAATTGTGGCAGTCAGTAACGGTTACTTTTTTAGACCAAGCAGAGGGAAAAAAATATGGACTCACTCAATTCTGAGGAATAAATTATGGAATCACCCTGTAAATTTTCATCCCCAAAACTAACACCTGCATCAAATCAGATCTGCTCGTTAGTCTGCATCCTAAAAAGGAGTGATCACACCTTGGAGAGCTGTTGCACCAAGTGGACTGACATGAATCATGGCTCCAACACGAGAGATGTCAGTTGAAACAAAGGAGAGGATTATCAAACTCTTAAAAGAGGGTAATCATCACGCAATGTTGCAAAAGATGTTGGTTGTTCACAGTCAGCTGTGTCTAAACTCTGGACCAAATACAAACAACATGGGAAGGTTATTAAAGGCAAACATACTGGTAGACCAAGGAAGACATCAAAGCGTCAAGACAGAAAACTTAAAGCAATATGTCTCAAAAATCAAAAATGCACAACAAAACAAATGAGGAACGAATGGGAGGAAACTGGAGTCAACGTCTGTGACCGAACTGTAAGAAACCGCCTAAAGGAAATGGGATTACATAAAGAAAAGCTAAACGAAAGCCATCATTAACACCTAAACAGAAAAAAACAAGGTTATAATGGGCTAAGGAAAAGTAATTGCGGACTGTGGATGAAAGTCATATTCAGTGATGAATCTCAAATCTGCATTGGGCAAGGTGATGATGCTGGAACTTTTGTTTGGTGCCGTTCAAATGAGATTTATAAAGATGACTGCCTGAAGAGAACATGTAAATTTCCACAGTCATTGATGATATGGGGCTGCATGTCAGGTAAAGGCACTGGGGAGATGGCTGTCATTACATCATCAATAAATGCACAAGTTTACGTTGATATTTTGGACACTTTTCTTATCCCATCAATTGAAAGGATGTTTGGGGATGATGAAATCATTTTTCAAGATGATAATACATCTTGCCATAGAGCAAAAACTGTGAAAACATTCCTTGCAAAAAGACACATAGGGTCAATGTCATGGCCTGCAAAAAGTCCGGATCTTAATCCAATTGAAAATCTTTGGTGGAAGTTGAAGAAAATGGTCAATGACAAGGCTCCAACCTGCAAAGCTGATCTGGCAACAGCAATCAGAGAAAGTTGGAGCCAGATTGATGAAGAGTACTGTTTGTCACTCATTAAGTCCATGCCTCAGAGACTGCAAGCTGTTATAAAAGCCAGAGGTGGTGCAACAAAATACTAGTGATATGTTGGAACGTTATTTTGTTTTTCATGATTCCATAATTTTTTCCTCAGAATTGAGTGATTCCATATTTTTTTTCCCTCTGCTTGGTCTAAAAAAGTAACCGTTACTGACTGCCACAATTTTTTTCCTGATTTCTTATAGTGTTTCTTAAAGCCAGAAAGTTGCCATTTGAAATGACTTTAGTTTTGTGTCATGTCTGTGATCTGCTTTTTTTCTACAAAATTAAACAACTGAATGAACATCCTCTGAGGCCGGTGATTCCATAATTTTTGCCAGGGGTTGTATACACTCAACAAAACTATAAACGCAACACTTTTGGTTTTGCTCCCATTTTGTATGAGATGAACTCAAAGATCTAAAACTTTTTCCATATACACAATATTACCATTTCCCTCAAATATTGTTCACAAACCAGTCTAAATCTGTGATAGTGAGCACTTCTCCTTTGCTGAGATAATCCATCCCACCTCACAGGTGTGCCATATCAAGATGCTGATTAGACACCATGATTAGTGCACAGGTGTGCCTTAGACTGCCCACAATAAAAGGCCACTCTGAAACGTGCAGTTTTATCACACAGCACAATGCCACAGATGTCGCAAGATTTGAGGGAGCATGCAATTGGCATGCTGACAGCAGGAATGTCAACCAGAGCTGTTGCTCGTGTATTGAATGTTCATTTCTCTACCATAAGCCGTCTCCAAAGGCGTTTCAGAGAATTTGGCAGTACATCCAACCAGCCTCACAACCGCAGACCACGTGTAACCACACCAGCCCAGGACCTCCACATCCAGCATGTTCACCTCCAAGATCGTCTGAGACCAGCCCTGGGACAGCTGCTGAAACAATCGGTTTTGCATAACCAAAGAATTTCTGCACAAACTGTCAGAAACCGTCTCAGGGAAGCTCATTTGCATACTCCTCGTCCTCATCGGGGTCTCGACCTGACTCTTGTTCGTCGTTGTAACTGACTTGAGTGGGCAAATGCTCACATTCACTGGCGTTTGGCACGTTGGAGAGGTGTTCTCTTCACGGATGAATCCCCGTTCACACTGTTCAGGGCAGATGGCAGACAGCGTGTGTGGCGTCGTGTGGGTGAGCGGTTTTCTGATGTCAATGTTGTGGATCGAGTGGCCCATGGTGGCGGTGGGGTTATGGTATGGGCAGGCGTCTGTTATGGACGAAGAACACAGGTGCATTTTATTGATGGCATTTTGAATGCACAGAGATACCGTGACGAGATCCTGAGGCCTATTGTTGTGCCATACATCCAAGAACATCACCTCATGTTGCAGCAGGATAATGCACGGCCCCATGTTGCAAGGATCTGTACACAATTCTTGGACGCTGAAAATGTCCCAGTTCTTGCATGGCCGGCATACTCACCGGACATGTTACCCATTGAGCATGTTTGGGATGCTCTGGACCGGCGTACACGACAGCGTGTACCAGTTCCTGCCAATATCCAGCAACTTCACACAGCCATTGAAGAGGAGTGGACCAACATTCCACAGGCCACAATTGACAACCTGATCAACTCTATGCGAAGGAGATGTGTTGCACTGCATGAGGCAAATGGTGGTCACACCAGATACTGACTGGTATCCCCCCCCCAATAAAACAAAACTGCACCTTTCAGAGTGGCCTTTTATTGTGGGCAGTCTAAGGCACACCTGTGCACTAATCATGGTGTCTAATCAGCATCTTGATATGGCACACCTGTGAGGTGGGATGGATTATCTCAGCAAAGGAGAAGTGCTCACTATCACAGATTTAGACTGGTTTGTGAACAATATTTGAGGGAAATGGTGATATTGTGTATGTGGAAAAAGTTTTAGATCTTTGAGTTCATCTCATACAAAATGGGAGCAAAACCAAAAGTGTTGCGTTTATATTTTTGTTGAGTGTATATATATATATATATATATATATATATATATATATATATATATATATATATTATGGTAAAGGGGTGGGTGTTTATAAGTTTTTGCTTCCGCCTACACCCTTTCGGCTGCACAAAACTGTGAAATTGTTTATAAGTTTTTTTGTTTTACGAGATTTTTTTTTGTTAAGTATGTGTGTGTGTGTGCTGAATAAATGCATTCATTCACATTCATTCATTCATTCAAGTGCAGGATGTATGGGTGTAGGAGTTCTACAAATTTGAGCATTACTTTGGATTCGTGCAACACTTTTGTGTACTTGTGGACTTGCACAGTATCAGAATTCCAATGTAATTTAAGTCCAATTCTGGAATTTTCCACCTGTGCATAAGGCACAGAGAGCTGGCTCTTACTCTATTCAATACATTTGTTGGTGTTAGGTGCCTTTGTTAACAAGGAAAGGGTTGCTGTCCATGACTTTGTAGAGGATGCTGTGCAGAATCCATGGACATCCTGAATGTAGCACTTGAGATGTTGAGTGAGGTATGTCTGCATTTGCAATTGTTCTGGATCAAAATGTCCTGGACTCGGTTATCAGAAGTGTATCTGTGTGTAGTGAAAGTTGACATTCATGTCTCTGGGTCCTCAGCCTGTGAGGTCGAGAGACACTTGTGAAGATCTTATGGAGTCATGATCTCGCTGGACAGAGTTTGGTGCTGTTTGGTGATACCAGTATCTTTTCAGGAGAAAGCAGGTCCAAGTCTTGTGCGTCATGTCTTACTTTACGGTTGTCGGACGTGGATGCTAAACAGTGAGTGAAGAAGACAACTGGATGTCTTTGGTGTTGGGTCTCTGGACTAACTTTGTGTCAGACAAGCCATTACTTAGTGAAACTAAGACTTGAACTGCGAAGGAAGATCAACTGTGATATTTTGGCCATCTTCTCTGTGCATGATTCAGCATGCAGGCATCTCAGCTTCAAGGAGTCCAGCTGCCGGAGAAGACCAAAGGGACACCCACGTTTCACGGGCTGTGGCAGACATGTGGCTCCTTTTGAGAGTTGGGAATGGACTGATTGTCTGCCTGGGTGGTTCCCATCCAGAACTCAATGCGGCTCTGTAATGTGGTGAATGCTGCAGCACCAGCATGTGCTCCCAGACACTTGATCCGCAGAATACATCAATCACACAACAGAGGCTTGAGACATTTAGACCTTTGTTTCAGTGTCATTTTATAATGTCAGCAAACAGACTTAAAAAAAAGAAAGAAATATAGAGCTCAAAATGTGTTTAAATCCATGTTGTGCCTGGAAAAGGCTAATCACGTCACAATCAAACTTAAAACATGTCCAAAGTTAAATGTCATGAATTGAATACAAACTGTACAGAAGAAGGGAATGGAGGTGTAAGCAGGGGAGATCCAGAGTGCATTCTGGGAGCGCTACCTGGTGGCAGGTACTGGCAGTAACCAGAGGAATTAACCAGGATGTTGGTGTGGAAGGTGGCGTCAAACCTTTCATCAGCACTACAGTGACACAGACAGAGACAAAGACACAGACAGACGGGTGGACAGGTGAGCAGTTAGCATCCATCAGCTTGTTTACTGCTTCAGTACGTCGAACGAGTGATGTGGTAGAGTGAGATATGCAGTGAATGGGGTTAATGAGAGAGAGAGGGTGTGTTTTCACACAGAAATTTCCTCAACGTAAGATGGTCAGAAGTCCACACCACCCCATGTAAAGGACATGTTTGAATTTCAATGTAAAAAAAAAAAAAAGAAAGAAATCAAGAGCAATCAGACATTTCTGATGTCCACCAATCCAGATCACCTCAAAAATTCAGTGGAGTCTTCCATGTCCGTATCTGTGGTGCAAATTTGGTGAGAATTCGTGAAGTGGTTTTGACGTAATCCTTCAAAGCCTATATAAAGTGAAACTTAATCCCGAATCCATATCACCTTCAAAATTTAATGGAGTCTTCCATGGTCTCATATCTATCTGTGAGAAAAATTTAATTAAAAACCCGTGCAGTTGTTTTGACATAATCTTGCTAACAGCCGGACGGATGGACAGACAGACAAATAAATAAATGCAGATGATTTTATTAACATCCTTAGTGGGCGTAATAAGGGAGGTAGTCAGGTGAGGTATGGAGTAAATGGGGTCAGAGAGAGAGAGAGAGAGAGAGAGAGAGAGAGAGAGAGAGAGAGAGAGAGAGAGAGTTTCCACATCAAAATTTACTCAGTATTTTAAAGAAATTCACCAACAGTGGTTACATTCCAAAACTCAAATAACATGCTTGCAAGTTCAAATGGCAACAAGAGAACTTGACCCCTGAGAGACCTTGGTCTAGATAAGAACCCAGCCTGCGTTAGGTTTAGGGTTGTGTTAGGGTTAGAGTTGGATTAGGGTTGGTTTAGGGCTGTGTTAGGGTTGTGTTCGGGTTGGTTTAGGGTTGTGTTAGGGTTAGGGTTATGTTAGGGTTGGTTTAGGGCTGTGTTAGGGTTGTTTTAGGGTTGCGTTAGGGTTGGTTTAGGGTTGTGTTAGGGTTTGGGTTGGTTTAGGGTTGGTGTAGGATTAGGGTTGGGTTAGGGTTGGTTAAGGGTTGTGTTACGGTTGTGTTAGGGTTGGTTTAGGGTTGTGTTAGGGTTTGGGTTGGGTTAGGGTTGGTGTAGGATTAGGGTTGGGTTAGGGTTGGTTAAGGGTTGTGTTACGGTTGTGTTAGGGTTGGTTTAGGGTTACAGTTGTGTTAGGGTTGTGTTTGGGTTAGGGTTGTGTTAGTATCCAAAAACGTTTCTTTAAATGTTGATCCTGTGCACATTCATCTCATTACATCCAGCTGCAGCGGCGTCACCTCTGACAGCCTGCTGGGATCAGTGCACAAGGATCAAACTTTGCTCCTCAACACTGCTCCGTTAATGAGCTGTAATGCTCATCAGCATCCGGCAGAGAGCCTCCCACAGCCGCTCGTCGCCATCTGCTCTGATGTGTTTGTTAACAGTGCAGTGGTAATCCGGGGAGGAGGATCTATCGTTGGCGCTGATAAAAGGAGGGAATTAGCTGAATTAGCATGTTTATTGAATCATAACTGAGGGGTGGTGAAAATAAATCTGGAACCAAGTCAACATCCTTGTTTGGAGAGTCTGACTGTGAACACTGCAGATCCAGCAGGAGAACAAGTAAAGCTGCTCCGCTGTTTCCAAACATGGATTCCAAAGAAATTCCAGAAGTGCAGAATCTCTGGTAGTTTTATGACGGCTCCAAACTGCACAAAACAGGAGTTGGGTTGTAAATGTGCAGACCTGGATTGGCCCGTCACATTCAGTCACAGATAGTCCAACCTACACCTTTTTAGAATCTTTATGATCAGACAAATAATATGATTTAATATGATTGGAGCATTGTAAAATTTTGACCCCTGTATAATCCTTCATCGACCCCTACATGGCTACAACTACAACCCTGGGGTGCCCACCATAGGTTTTGGTGTAGGCCATGGTACACTGAGGCAGGATTGTAAGTGTTGTTTAGTCCCCTTAAGTGGTACAAAAAACCTGCTTGACCCATAGACTACATCGGTTTCTTGGTCACACTGTCTGTGTCCTTGAACAAGACACATAATCTGGATTGGTTCAGTCCACCCCGCTCTAAATGTGTGCCAGCATTGCCCGGGGAAGTAACCTGCAATAACCTGGCATCCCATCCAGGGGGAGTCATAGACTCTCATTTACTTCACACTACGGTGTCCACGGATAAGCGCTGACTCGGTGACCCTCAGGGATAGTGTAGGATGCACATATGCTGGGAAATGACAAATATGAAGATGGGTACCTATTATACAGCAGGATGTCGGGCCTCCAGATCTGATAATCGGGGAACCGGACGTTGGTCACTCCTGGATAGTCAGACATGTTCCACTGCAGGTAATAATCTGTCCAGTACTGTGTGCACACATATGAAGAGTAACATGAGACAAATGTTCACCAAAAATTGAACTATGTTAAGGGTGCATTCACGCAGTTACCCGATGTTTGCTGATGGAGAGTGAAAAGTTGATTAACGTCAATCAGCCCCGAGGTCGGCCAGACTCCACAGGAACTAAGTCGACGTCAGTCGGGGAATGCTGATGTTCATCATGGTCCCACAAAAGATTTTCAATATGGTTTTGTCACAAGCTGAACCCACTACCACTACATCAAGTGACGCAATCGCAGAGTTACATCAAGTGTATATAGGCTATGTCAAGTGATGTCTCAGAAGTTCAGTCGACAAACAGCTCTGCCAATCTACACTACTGCTCCGCGGTTTGCCCTACCAAAGCACCCGGCCTCCAATGGCAAAAGGTGAACTATGTCCTGTAGTAAGTCAGTGGATGTCACCAAATGTTGAGTTCCGTCAGTACAACGTTGCCCTCTGCTGAGCTACGTCGGCCTGCGTTGAAAATGGGAAATTTTGAATTTCGTTTCACAGAAAGTTTTGAGAATCTGCTTCGACAGCCAACGCGAGTCACTTCACGTCAGTGTGAATGAGCTCTAATCTATATACAAATGTAAAAATGTTCTTAGTCATTTACATACTGTGGTTTTATCAGTCCATATGGACTTGTTGTTTTGGACTAGCTGTTATTAGATATATTTGTGTGTTTATATATCATTTTATTATTTTGTATTATTTGCTATTTGTTTTGGTATTACGTAATTACTTACGTAAATGGTTATATTCTTAGGTTGATATATTTTTAGTTTGTCATTTGCCTAAACGTGCATGATGAACTGGGTAGAAGTGGTTTCACCACTTAGAACAAAGAGATTCAAGTTACAATATAAACTAGGACTGCAAGCAGTCATATACGGGCCCTCGTTCCGCGCAACCACCTACCCAGGCCAGTGGGTGCCCTTGTGACCACATGTGGGCATGTGCATGCAGGGGCAACCACTCATCACACAGTTAAAATTTTAAACAAATCACACAATGCATCAAGGAGTTATGACATGTTGATTGTTCATCCACTAGGGGGCGCTCAGTGTACAAACAGAGGGGCTGGGTGTGTTCAGGGGCCAACTGTCATCATACATGTGAAGTTTCAAGTCAGTCAGGCAAAGCATGAAGGAGTTATCATGACTTGATGTTCCATGGCAAAGGGTCAAAATGGCGGCACCATAGCGGCCACACCCTTCAACATAGAGAAAAGCTTTCGATAACTTTTGGTCAGTATCATCTTTGGATGCTGTCAAAGAAATTTGAAGTGCATTGGACAAAATCCCTAGGAGGAATTCGTTCAAATACAACATGTGGAAATCATTTCAAAATGAGAAGAAAATGCAAAATGGCTGACTTCCTGTTTGGAGTAGACTCATGGTGCAAGAGACTGGAAAGTTTCAAGGGGGCGCTATTGAGGTATTTTGCCCCGCCCACGGGTGATGCCGCTATGAATTGTAAGAGGTTGTCGTGCTTGACCTGTGTTTCAATTTTTATGATGATATGACAAAATTAAAGCCGTCAAAAGGAAGAACGTAATTTCATGGCGAATAGGCAATATTCGGCACGCCGCCACACGGATGCCGTTACTTGTAACTTCACGGCGATCATCGCCTACGTTCACCAAGTTGTTCTGCATGTTTTAGAAGTGGAAGGAAGTTGATGGGGTTAAATATATGACTTCAGTACCTGTTTAAGTATAATGTTCATATGGCGAAGGGTCAAAATGGCGGCACCATAGCGGCCACACCCTTCGACATACAGAAAAGCTTTCGATAACTTTTGGTCAGTATCATCTCTGGGTGATCTGGAAGAAATCTGAAGTGCATTGGACAAAATCCGTAGGAGGAGTTCGTTCAAATACAACATGTGGAAATCACGCCAAAATGAGAAGGAAATTCAAAATGGCGGACTTCCTGTTTGGAGTAGACCCATGGTGCAAGAGACTTTTTTGTACGTTTATGCAAGTCACACATGTGTACCAGTTTTCATCTCCCTACTCCAAAAAACCCCTATGTGGAGGGGTTTTTGAAAGTTTCAAGGGGGCGCTATTGAGGCATTTTGCCCCGCCCATGGGCGACGCCCCTATGAATTGTAAGAGGTTGTCGTGCTCGACCTGTGTGTCAATTTTCATGATGATGTGACAAAATTAAAGCGGTCAAAAGGAAGAACGTAATTTCATGGCGAATGGTCAATATTCGGCACGCCGCCACACAGACGCCGTTACTCGTAACTTCACAGCGTTCATCGCCTACGTTCACCAATTTGTTGTGCATGTTTTAGAAGTGGAATGAAGTTGATTGGGTTAAGTATGTGACATCAGGACCTCTTAAAGTAAAAATAGGACATTTCCCACCACCACTGGGGGGCGCTATGGCGCAGGTGGGAACCTAAGATATGTAAATGTTCCGGGGCGGAGCCCTCATCATCTCCAGCAAGTTTGAAGGATCTACGATGAAGTATGTGGGCGTGACAGCCGTTCGAAGTGAAATGGCGTGCTCCGAAAAGCTCGCCAAAGTTTGACGACCCCTAGCAGCCATGCCTTTTGACTTAACTAGAATCTTTTGATAACTTTTGATTACCATTGTGTTGTGATGATTTGGACCAAATTTGAAGACAATCGGATGAAATCCCTAGGACGAGTTCGTTCAAATGTAAGTAGTGGAAATGGCCAAAAATGGCAAAAATTTGCTCAAAATTGAAACTTAAAATCAAAATGGCCGACATCCTGTTGATATTTCACCATGACAGTAAGAGACTTTTTCGTGCGTCCCGGCATGGTAAATATGTGTACCGAATTTCGTGAGGCTACGATGAAAAAGCCCAATGAGGAGGGGTTTTTGAAAATTTCTAGGGGGCGCTATTTCGCGATTTCTCTGCGACCATGTGCGAAGCCCCCAAAATATCGAATTTCGGATCTGGCCGAACGACTTCGGAAAGTTTGGTGAGTTTTTGAGCATGGGAAGAGGCCGAAATTTCAATTTCAAGAGTAGAATAATAATAATAATAAATAATAATAATAATAATAATAATAAACAGTGCAATTACAATAGGGTCCTCGTAGGACGTTGCCTACTCGGGCCCTAATAATAATAAATAATAATAATAACTAGGACTGCAAGCAGTCATATACGGGGCCCTCATTCCGCACAACCGCCTACCCAGGGCAGTGGGTGCCCTTGTGACTACATGTGGGTATGTGCATGCAGGGGCAACCAGTCATCACACAGTTAAAATTTTAAACAAATCACACAAAACATCAAGGAGTTATGACATGTTGATTGTTCATCCACTAGGGGGCGCTCAGTGTACAAACAGAGGGGGCGGGTGTGTTCAGGGGCCAACCGTCATCATACATGTGAAGTTTCAAGTCAATCAGGCAAAGCATGAAGGAGTTATCATGATTTGATGTTCCATGGCAAAGGGTCAAAATGGCAGCACCATAGCGGCCACACCCTTCAACATAGAGAAAAGCTTTCGATAACTTTGGGTCAGTATCATCTTTGGATGTTGTCAAAGAAATTTAAAGTGCATAGGTCAAAATCCGTAGGAGGAGTTCGTTCAAATACAACATGTGGAAATCATTTCAAAATGAGAAGAAAATTCAAAATGGCCGACTTCCTGTTTGGAGTAGACTCATGGTGCAAGAGACTTTTTTGTACGTCTATGCAAGTCACACGTGTACCAATTTTCATCTCCCTACTCCAAAAAAAAAACCCTACGGGGAGGGGTTTTTGAAATTTTCAAGGGGGCGCTATTGAGGCACTTTGCCCCGCCCATGGGCGAGGCCCCTATGAATTGTAGGAGGTTGTCATGCTTGACCTGTGTTTCAATTTTCATGATGATATGACAAAATTAAATCAGTCAAAAGGAAGAACGTATTTTCATGGCGAAGGGGTGATATTCGGTATGCCGCCACACAGAAGCCGTTACTCGTAAGTTCTCGGCGATCATCACCTATGTTCACCAACTTGTTCTGCATGTTTTAGAAGTGGAAGGAAGTTGATGGTGTTAAGTATGTGACATCAGTACCTGTTTAAGTATAATGTTCCATGGCGAAGGGTCAAAATGGCGGCGCCATAGCGGCCACACCCTTCGACATACAGAAAAGCTTTCAATAACTTTTGGTCAGTATTGTCTGTGGGTGATGTGGAAGAAATTTGAAGTGCATTGGACAAAATCCGTAGGAGGAGTTCGTTCAAATACAACATGTGGAAATCACGCCAAAATGAGAAGAAAATTAAAAATGGCTGACTTCCTGTTTGGAGTAGACCCATGGTGCAAGACACTTTTTTGTATGTCTGTGCACGTCACACGTGTACCAATTTTCATCTCCCTACTCCAAAAAAAACCCTATGTGGAGGGGTTTTTGAAAGTTTCAAGGGGGCGCTATTGAGGCATTTTGCCCCGCCCATGGGCGACGCCCCTATGAATTGTAAGAGGTTGTCGTGCTCGACCTGTGTATCAATTTTCATGATGATGTGACAAAATTAAAGCCATCAAAAGGAAGAACGTAATTTCATGGCGAATGGTCAATATTCGGCACGCCGCCACACGGATGCCGTTACTCATAACTTCACGGCGTTCATCACCTACGTTCACCAATTTCTTCTGCATGTTTTAGAAGTGGAATGAAGTTGATTGTGTTAAGTATGTGACATCAGGACCTCTTAAAGTAAAAATAGGACCTTTCCCACCACCACAGGGGGGCGCTATGGCGCAGGTGGGAACTTAAGATATGTAGACGTTCAGGGCAGAGCCCTCATCATGTCCAGCAAGCTTGAAGGATCTACGATGAAGTATGTGGGTGTGACAGCCGTTCGAAGTGAAATGGCGTGCTCCGAAAAGCTCGCCAAAGTTTGACGACCCCTAGCAGCCACGCCTTTTGACTTAATTAGAATCTTTTGATAACTTTTGATCACCATTGTGTTGTGATGATTTTGACCAAATTTGAAGACGATCGGATGAAATCCCTAGGACGAGTTCGTTCAAATGTAAGTAGTGGAAAAGGCCAAAAATGGCAAAAATTTGCTCAAAATCGAAACTTAAAACCAAAATGGCCGACATTTCACCATGACAGTAAGAGACTTTTTCGTGCGTCCTGGCATGGTAAATATGTGTACTGAATTTCGTGAGGCTACGACGAAAAAAGCCCAATGCGGAGGGGTTTTTGAAAATTTCTAGGGGGCGCTATTTCGCGATTTTTCTGCAACCATGTGCGAGGCCCCCAAAATATCGAATTTCGGATCCGGCCGGATGACTTTGGAAAGTTTGGTGAGTTTTTGAGCATGGGAAGAGGTCGAAATTTCGATTTCAAGAGTGAGAATAACAATAATAATAATAATAATAAATAATAGTAATAATAATAATAATAAACAGCGCAATTACAATAGGGTCCTTGTAGGACGTTGCCTACTCGGGCCCTAATTATAATATGTCCTGTTATTGCGTGGATTATGAGCGGGGGCTGGACCTGCCTTTAACGCCCACGGGGACCAATAAGGGAAGGATTTTGTGAAATAGGGTCCGCCTTCATCACGCCCATGTTGTGTTTTATAAAAACTGTTTTAGTCTTTTGTTTGTGGTTCTGAACGGATGGATCTCCTGAGAGAAGAATCCAGGCCTGTTTTTCACTGTGACTTTGAATAAATTTAAATAGAGAAATAGTTTGTCTTTGTACTTTGTAAGGGACAGTATTACAATAAGAACCGGGTGAAATTAACATGTGCAACAGCAACATCCTCCACTGTTTATCTAGGGTTGGTTTATGGTGGCACCAGGATAAGAAAGGTAGTTTAGATCAAATTTGTGCCACCACACCCTCTAGTTTCTCCTTGGGGCTCCTAAGACAGTCCCAGGCCAGATGTGTTCTAGGTACATATACCTTGGAGTTCCGCAGGCATCCTAATTAGGCACCTGAACCACTTATGGCTAATCAGAACTTCTTTGGAATGATTGAGCTCCTCATCCTGCCTTTAAGAGGGAGTCCAGCTGTCCAAACTCATTTCAGCCACCAAACTCCACAATCTCAATCCTTCAATCAACAATTTCAACACTAAAACCCCAGAGATCCTGTCTAGAATTATTCCCTCTTTTTCACATTTATTACCTCCACCAGGAAGAAACAACGAGATGAGCGACGGCACAAATCAAGAACTGAAGCCGAAAGACTCACTGGTCCTGTGAGGCTTTAAAACATCAAGTCTCCAAGGAGTAACCTTTCCACCCGAAACATACCGAATAGGACACATTAGCGGAGCATCACTTTACACACATGCTTAGGACCTGATATGGAACCTAATTAAGTTGAGACGGCTGCATGAAATAGGCTTAGGAAGCTGTGCTAATGAATTTCTCCAGCAGCTCTGACATTCACAGCTGACAAAAGGCAAAAAGGAAGAGCGTCTCACTCTGCCACGATGGAGAACAAGGTGGAAAATCTTTCGGTGTAGGAGAAGAACTGCGGAGGATGTGGAAGCAGAAAACAAATCTGGGTCAGCTAGCAGAACAGGTAAACTCCTCAGAAGTTTCTGGGTGCCTGGAAACAGGAAGGATTGAACTGTTTGGCTGCACCTTTTTGGTGTCAAAATCCAACCTCTCATCCACATTGTGACACCTGGGTAAAGGATTGAGTAGCAGATTGCCTGTTGGGGCAAAACATGGCGGGGGCCTTGTGTGCCCTGTGGGCGCTGCAGTAACCATGAAGGCTCAACAGGAACCCTAAATACAAGACAGCTGAGGGGACTCTGGTGAAACAATTAGTCCAGAATGGCGGATCAGATGGAGGAGATGAAGGCTTGCAACCCAACAACTCTGAAGGTGGTTGAAGGCTGCAGCACGTCCTCAGAGCCCCATCATCTGGGATTTTCCGACCAGGCTAAGGATCTGTCAAAATCATTGTGTTTGTCGGCGTACAACGACATTCCCACGTGAAACAAACCCACGCACAGGCGTCTCTAGATCAAGGCAAGCGGGCTGGGCCTGTTCCATTTTTGGGAATTGATTGGGAGATGGTCTTCTTTGCCACCAAAGGATTGCCACAATGAATTGTATCGTGTACCTCACTGTGTACCAAAGTGTGGGCCACACCCCCCCTGGTTGGTGATGACGGTAATGCAGGTGGGCCATACAGGTGTGGATCTAGCTTCAGGTGGAAGTGTTTGATTTGGTTTGATGTGCCAAAGGCATGCTCCTACTAGTCTTTTCTTGCATTGTAATTCAATGTGGGAAGTAAAATATTGACTCTCATCATAGTTTTTAAATACAGAAATTTTTATTTTAAACACGTGAATTTTTCTAATTCTGGATGCTGTAGCATTCATCAATCAGCCTTCAGTTATGCAAGGCCTTTCCTGTAATTCATCACGTGTTTGTTCAGCGGCTTGGGGGGGAACCCCTCTAGATCTGCCACTGAGATGTAGAGGAGGATGTAAGAAATGCTGTGTTTTAACTGTCTGAAGCTGCTAATGTCTCTTATGTATCCCCGTGGAAAACCACAGAGGAGAAGAATTAGCCTTTCAGAACCATCTGACAGCCAAAGTCTTGGATGTTAGTGGGGTTGGGGGGGACAACACCTCCGCAGATCTACCATTGAAATGAGAGGTCATTAAAACAAAATTTTTCGGGCAGGCGTTTCAGAGTCCCCAAGTGCAGACTGAATAGATATAGAAACTCCTTTGTTCCTATATCAATCACAGTCCTTAACAAATATCATAAGAAACACCGCTAACAATCAGGTTCAGTAGGAGGTCTTAGTATTTGTATGTTTTTTATCTATTTATTTATTTATTTTTATTCTTTTTACTTTTTATTCATTGTTATTAACTGTTTATGTCTTGTTCTGTATCTCTGTATGGGTCATGATTTCTGAGAAGTCCAAGACAAATTTCCCCACGGGGACATTAAAAGTTTCTATCTATCTATCTATCTATCTTTTAAAAAGTCTCACATTTACACACTCATATCTATCGATAGATAGATACACACACATGCAAATATACATACACTGAACAATAATATAAATGCAACACTTTTGTTTTTACTCCCATTTTTCATGAGCTGAACTCAAAGATCTAAAACATTTTTTATATATACACAAAAAACCTATTTCTCTTGAACATTGTTCACAAATCTGTCTAAACCTGTGTTAGCGAGCACTCGTTTGCCAAGATAATCGATACCACCTCACAGGTGTGGCATATCAAGATGCTGATTAGACAGCATGATTACTGCACAGGTGTGCCTCAGGCTGGCCACAATAAAAGGCCACTCTGAAATGTTCACTTTTATCACACAGCACAATGCCACAGATGTCACACGTTTTGAGGGAGGGTGCAATTGGAATGCTGACTGCAGGAATGTCCACCAGACCTGTTGCCTGTGAATTGACTGTTCATTTCTCTACCGTAAGCTGTCTCCATAGACATTTCAGAGAATTTGGCAGTACATCCAACTGGCCTCACAACTGCAGACCACATGTAACCACACCAGCCCAGGACCTCCACACCCAGAATGTTCACCTCCAAGATCGTCTGAGACCAGCCACCCAAACAGCTGCTGCAACAGTCAGTTTGCAGAACCAAAGAATTTCTGCACAGACGGTCAGAAACCGCCTCAGGGAAACTCATCTGCATGGTTGTTGTCCTCATTGGGGTCTCGACCTGACTGCAGTTCGTTGTTGGAACTGACTTGAGTGGGCAAATACTCACATTCAATGGCCTCTGGCTGTTGATCAACTCTATGCCCAGGAGATATGTTGCACTGCATGAAGCAAATGGTGGACACACCAGATAGTGACTGGTTTTCTGACCCCCCCCCCCCCCCCCCCCCCAACCAAATAAAGCAAACCTGCACATTTCAGAGTGGACTTTTATTGTGGCCATTCATAAAGTGAGACTTGTATATTATATTCATTCATTACACAGACTGATATATTTCAAATGTTTATTTCTTTTAATTTTGATGATTATAACTGACAACTAATGAAAATCCCAAATTCAGTATCTCAGAAAATTAGAATGTTAAGACCAAAAAAAAAAAAAAAAAAACGACTTCTAGAAATGTTGGCCAACTGAAAAGTACGAACATGAAAAGTATGAGCATGTACAGCACTCGATACGTAGTTGGGGCTCCTTTTGTCAGAATTACTGCAGCAATGTGGCGTGACAGAGTCGATCAGTCTGTGGCACTGCTCAGGTGTTATGAGAGCCCAGGTTGCTCTGATAGTGACCTTCAGCTCTTCTGCATTGTTGCGTCTGGCGTGTGACATCTTCCTCTTCACAATACCCCATAGATTTTTTTATGGGGTTAAGGTCAGGCGAGTTTGCTGGCCAATTAAGAACAGCGATACCATGGTCCTTAAACCAGGTACTGGTAGCTTTGGCACTGTGTGCAGGTGCCAAGTCCTGTTGGAAAATGAAATCTGCATCTCCATAAAGTTGGTCAGCAGCAGGAAGCATGAAGTGCTCTACAACTTCCTGCTAGATGGCCGCGTTGACCTTGGACCTCAGAAAACACAGTGGACCAACACCAGCAGATGACATGGCACCCCAAACCATCACTGACTGTGGAAACTTTACACTGGACCTCAAGCAACGTGGATTCTGTGCCTCTCCTCTCTTCCTCCAGACTCTGGGACCTTCATTTCCAAAGGAAATGCAAAATTTACTTTCATCAGAGAACATAACTTTAGAGCATTCAGCAGCAGTCCAGTCCTTTTTGTCTTTAGCCCAGGCAAGACGTCAGCAGTCTGTCCCATGATTGTGTAGTTTACAGAACTAGACTGAGAGACCAGTCAAAGACCTTTGCAGGTGTTTTGAATTAATTAGCTGATTAGAGTGTGACACCAGGTGTCTTCAATATTGAAACTTTTCACAATATTCTAATTTTCTGAGATTCTTAATTTGGGATTTCATTAGTTGTCAGTTATAATCATCAAAATTTAAAGAAATAAACACATGAAATATATCAGTCTGTGTGTAATGAATGAATATAATACACAAGTTTCACTTTTTGAACGGAATTACTGAAATAAATCAACGTTTTCGTGATATTTTAATTATATGACCAGCACCTGTACATGTATAATACAAATAATGAATGTATGAACACTCCTCTTTTTTAAGACTAACACACCCACAAGACAAATTAATGCAGTTCTACTCTCTCTTTACACAATGTGGGTGCTGGTTGTGTAAATTACAGGTGTGTTGATTATACCCGACCACTCACACTCACTGTGCACCGTTTTGTGCTGCTGTGCCGTCTGTGATTGTGTTAATTCCTAAAGCATACATTTAGACAAACTCACCAGCTGCAGCCATATGTTGGTGGTCAGGACTTGGTTCTTCTCATCCTAAAAACAGTAAATAAATAAGTACATTACTGCCTATGACCTCATGACCTTTAGTGCTCTTATGGCTTCCACAGTTTGTATCTTTAAGTTAAATGTCGTGTGTGCTATCGGAGAGCAGCACTAATATGAAGAGTGTCAGTTTGATGCATGTCTGGACTTTTAATGCGTCCTCCTGGAGCGCTGCGTGGTGAGGCCATTAGACAGCCGATGTGATTAAGCAGCTGCTTAATCACATCGACAGAGATCCTCAGTGTCCATGTGTGTAACGGTCTATATTTAATTGATTTCATCAGCATGACCTATCGTGTCTTCTGCTTTTGTCATGTTTTCTTCTCTTTAATTCCTGATGAGATTTCATCTCCACCCATATCTGGTCCTTGTTTCACAGGATTACAAATAAAATCATTCTCACCAAACTTTGAGTAAACGTTGAATCAAAAATGTTAAAATTCAGATGTCGAAAAGATGCAGATGTCACAAATCACAGATATTGGGGTAGTAGTAACCATGTACATGAAGCTGGTAAGGCAGTTAGGTTGGCTTAGTATAGTAATCAATAAGGATGTGGGCAACTTGTTCAGAACATAATTTACTGCTTTGTGGTAATTTGAGTTTTAACCCCAATGACCTTGATCTTCACCCAAATGATTGAGGTTAGGCTGATGTTTTTGGGACACTTCCAGAAGTCATCTACATATGCTGAATTTGATCTTAGTCTGGTTTAAAATCAAAGTTGACCTTGACCCCAACAACTGTGACTTTCGTTGAAATGAACCTACAAAACTCTTGGATCAGTGTTTGTCCACATAATAAGCTTGGTAGAACTCACCTAAAGAACCAGCACCCAGAGTGCTCCACATTACGTATATGTGGCTGTGCTGAGCACTTTTAAGTTAAAACCTTTGAACTTTTCAGAAAGACACCGTGATGTCACTGCAGCACTATTTTTTTGCCATTTTTGTCTACAGATTTGTCATTCAAAATCTATCACAATAAATCTTGACAGGGGCTATGTTATTGCTGAGGGTGAGTACTTTTTAGCACTGAGCATTATAAGATAGATTTTGTTTTGTTTGTTTTGTTTTTTAATGAAAACACTGACACTGCTGGTATTATGCATTTCTGGGCACTCTTTCATTGCTTTTCCACAAAAAAAGAAAATAGAACACTATATGAACCTAAGGTCTTATTGAACTTTGAAGTTGCTATAAATGATTTAGTGTCAGCATCTAAATGGTTTTCTGCAACATGAACCCATTCCTTTTTTAATGCATTTTTAACTTTGCAATGAGTGAAAGTATGCACGCTGTTGAGTGCCCCTCTAGTGTTCATTACAAGATAAAAAAAAATCATGTGCACAACACTGTGGACATCTGGACCACCAAATCAGTGCTTTGGTGCTTTAACACGCATCCACATTTGAGATGAGAAGTTAAGTGTTAAATTCAGTTTGGAGGAAACTTCACTGAGTGAAGTAGCAGAATTCTGCTAAAGCTTAGAGACGAAGCTGCAGAAAATCTGCATGAGAGCAAAATCTGTTTCTGAGCCGCGAATCTGTGTCATCTGATATTAATAAGTCATGAATACAAGTCATGAATAATGATAATAATGATGCTGTGAAGGGTGAAAAGGGAAAATGGTTGATGCCTTCACACCCCACAAGGAATCCACATTTAGACCAATTACATGTTTGAAAAATTGAGCAGACGTCTGCCTTTTGGTGAAGCGGCGATAGCAGGGTACTGTGTTCATTGGTGTGTGTGTGTGTGTGTGTGTGTGTGTGTGTGTGTGTGTGTGTGTGTGTGTGTGTGTGTGTGTGTGTGTGTGTGTGTGTGTGTGTGTGTGTGTGTGTGTGTGTGTGTAAGATAACAAAAAAAACAGCTGGATGAACATCCTTGAAACTTGGTCAGAATACTACATGAAGTGATTAGATTTTGAAGCAGTTTGGTCAAAGGTCAAGATCAAGGAAAACATGGTTTGAAACCCCCCTATTTTTTGTTATATCTCACCAACAAAGAAGCCTAGATGGATGATCTAAAGCATATATTGATCATCAAAATATTTGTGATTGATTGGCATGAATGACATCATACACAGTTGAAGACTCCATCAGATATCCTGCTGTGGGGAGCATGCAGCGTTTGCATCGGCCTTTCATTACTAAAGAGGCAAGACAGGTAAAATCTGCAATAAGGAGACTGCACAAAGAGATTTAAAAAGATCAGAATACAGAATGCTGACAAAGAAAATGATGCAACTCCACACGGAGATTTGGGAATGATGAAATGAAAGTTAAGACTTCCTCGTGCACAGCCTCTCTGTTCATACCTGATGTGATGCATCCTCTTAAAGTTAGATGTCCAATCCCACCCGCGCTCTATTTATTTATTTTCACAGTGACTGTTTTATGTGTACTAGGTCTCTCATTTGAGACCATACCTCCGTGAGGACCCAGACTGACGCCATGTGATATCACAGTTCTCATCTTGTGCATTGTTTCTTCTCCCCTGCAGGTTTGACCCTTGCCATGACACGAGGTCTACATGTGCTCTCACCACGTCCATGATCTGCAGCAGGCTGAAGCTGAACTGGACAGTCAGGCTGTGGGAGTCGTTGCCGACCGGCCGCTCCAGAGGATTGTAGTTCTTCATCAGTTCTTTGTAGAGGCGTCGCTGATACACACCCTGCAGCGAGCCTGCAAGTCCAAGAACGGGGGGGGATCCAGGTTGAGATGTATATCTTTTAAATCTGTAAAATCTTGAGAAATAGAAGTGCACGCTGTACCACGTCCATCACTGAGACACAAAAGGAGTGTTACTTCTTTGAAAAAAGGGGGTGTCCACTGAGACTGCAGCTCCTTTTGGCCTGTGCTCCTTCATCCCTCTGCGTGGACGCTGAGGGGACTCTTTTTCATTATTTAAGGGACATGACACATGGTTTTTTTATGGTTCATGGAGTGAAACTTGAATAGTTTGATTTAATCTGTCAGGACTCATCTTTCACTGTTCTTCTGTAGCCTGACGAATGCAGCTGTATGTAAAGACACTGAATTTATCAGTTGGTGAGCAACATTTTGGGGACAGAGAAATGCACTCTCTGTGCAAAAGCCCCACAATAACTTGAAGAAAAATGATCAGACTTACTCCAAACTTGAACAGGACATAAGTCAGGATATCTTAGCAAAGTTCAAATTTGAGCATGACTTGAACTGGACATCATAAATGACTGTATTTCAGAGGAATTTGAATATTATTGGGTCACACCAATAGCCTCTAAGGTCCTCCCACTTTACTGAACAGACTATTATTGTCATTTATTATCCAACAGCACCTGCAGCGTTTGTTTTTTGATATTAGCAACTCGCTCTTTTTCATGTCTCTCTCTATCCAATCAGCCACAAAGAAAAAGAATCAACATTTCCTCTGCATGAATTATAAACCTTCCATCTTTATATTTTGAAAGCATAACTGTTAAGATCTCAGCGTGGCAGCTTGAGTTCCATCAGCAACACAGCTGGTTGTTTTTATTTCCAAATATAGTATCGCAACAGAAAATACATACTGTGATATTTTCTAGTTTCTCTTATCTACCAAAGTGATCAAACCAAAACTCAATTAACTAAATGTCATTGTGCAGGACACCCAGTGCAGGGCGCCTGCTGCAGGATGCCTGTTGCAGGACCCACGTTGCAGGGCACCCGTTACAGGACGCACGTTGCAGGACCCCTGTTACAGGACGCACATTACAGGACCCCTGTTACAGGACACACATTGCAGGACGCCCGTTGCAGGACGCCCGTACCAGGACCCCCGTCACAGGACGCCCGTTGCAGGACACCCGTACCAGGATGCCCATTACAGGACCCCCGTCACAGGATGCCCATTACAGGACCCCCGTTACAGGAAGCCTGTTACAGGACGCCCGTTGCAGGATGCCCGTACTGCAAAAACTGATATCTTAGAAAGTAAAAAAAAAGACTCATTTAAAGAAAATTTGACTTAATTTTTGTCTAAATAGAAATAATCTTGTCAAGCATTTTTTACGTAAGAAAAAATGTCTTATTTGGGGAAAATAACTTTAATCCCTTTTTTTTTTCTTCATAAGTTTTTCTAGCTCATATCAAGCTGTATTTAACCAGTGACAAGACAATGGATTTCAAATCATCCAAGCAAAGGACCAAGATTGTTTTCCTTATTTTAAAACCGAGGATAATCTTAAAATAAGAATTGTCTAGTTTTTAGGCACATTTTCATTTTTCAGTGTCTAGACATTTTGCTGGTTTTGAGAATTCTAACAAAGTAAATTTTTCTTACCCCACTGGCAGATTTTTTTTTTTTTTTTGCTTAATGTCAAGACAATTTGGCTAGATTTTGGATTATTTGTCTTATTTTCAGAGGAACAGTGGTGCAGGAGTGTGCCTTCTTGTTTTTGTTCTTCTTGCTACTTAACTGAGGAATGTGAATTGAGAGCACCTGGAGCGAGTGGGTGACACAAGGAGGTGCAGGTGTGTGAGGTGGTCCTACCTTGGATGAAGCAGCAAAGCATTAGGATGTTCATGGTCAAGATCCATCTCCAAGGTCCACAAGAGTCCATCAGCAGCAGCAAGTCTCAGAGGCAGCGGAAAAATGAACAGCTTCTGAATCCACAAGAAACAACACAGAGAGAGAGAGAGAGAGAGAGCGAGCAAGGGAGGAGGACGAGAAGCGAAGATCAATAGGGAGAGACGGGGACACTTCAACCGACAGAAACACAGAAACATCCAACAAAAGGAGACAGTTTGACAACTGGAACAAGAGATAAAAAAATCAAGTCGACATAAACCCGGAAAAGAATTTTAGAATATCTAGAGTGAGGGCTTGTTATTCTCTTACACTCACACAGGTCCAAAGTATTTGGACATTGACTATTTTGTATTTTTTTGCCTCTAACAAACCATATGACGTTGAAATGAATCAGTCAAGATGTCTGTAATGTGGAGCTTCAGCTGCATTAACCATTAGGAGTGAGGGCTCAGAGGGTCTGTAGGGGTCACCCTGTCCATGTGTCCGTCCGCCCTTGAGGCTTACAAATGCAACTCCTTAGAAACCAGCTGGACAAACTTTACAAGTCTATGAACATGTCGCTCTGTGCAAACCCAATTCCGTCAGACGTGAAGGAATCGAGTAGGTCTTGATTGGCACTTGGCTGGAAGATTGTATTGGAACACCAGGAGTGATCCTAAACAACTGCGGTGCTGTGAAATTTGTGCCAAATCCCAATACAGCTCTACTGCACCATACCTGCTGTGGTGATCCTGAGCACCCGAGTGAAGCTGACAGCAATAAAGTAAAATTAGCATTTTGCTGAAATTTTAAACTTGGTCTGTAAGCCTGATTTTCAACCTTCGTCCCCAAAAAACAAATCACTTTGTCTTTGGCTGATTGTCAGTCGTTACACCAAGTTTGGTCCCAATTGGATCCAAACTGTTGCAGTTATGTTGTTCAGAAGCACATGTGGGCTTCATGTGATCTTCTGACACTTGGACACAGGACTATAATTAACATGTTCATGTCTCTGAACACTCAAGTTACATTAATACCACAGAAACTCATTAAATGTATCAATTTAATCCCTGTACTCATTTCTTAGTAAATAATTACACTTTAAAAAGTTACAATCAGAAAGTTAAATCTTTAAGATATACATTGCTGTAATTTTGATTTTATTTTCAGATTGCAGAAGGCATGAATTTTGGTTTTGCTGGAGCTCACAGACCAGTCTGCAGGCACACAGCGCCATCTGCAGGAGGCACAGAGAAATGCTAAGTAAGACTACTATCTCTGTAAAGCAGCTTTTGTCATCAGTCTCACTCCATCTCTGCTACCTTTCCTGTCTGATCTGCTTCCTGACAATCCAATAGGATCCCAAATTAAATCTGTAAAAGAAAGACGTCTAAATCTCAAGACTGAAAGAACATTAGGCTTAAAAGAAAGAACTACATCAAAAGTGTTCAAAGTGCAGCAAAGTCACACCCACATTCCAAAGCATAAGGAAATACACTCAACAAAAATATAAACGCAACACTTTTGGTTTTGCTCCCATTTTGTATGAGATGAACTCAAAGATCTAAAACTTTTTCCACATACACAATATCACCATTTCCCTCAAATATTGTTCACAAACCAGTCTAAATCTGTGATAGTGAGCACTTCTCCTTTGCTGAGATAATCCATCCCACCTCACAGGTGTGCCATATCAAGATGCTGATTAGACACCATGATTAGTGCACAGGTGTGCCTTAGACTGCCCACAATAAAAGGCCACTCTGAAAGGTGCAGTTTTATCACACAGCACAATGCCACAGATGTCGCAAGATTTGAGGGAGCATGCAATTGGCATGCTGACAGCAGGAATGTCAACCAGAGCTGTTGCTCGTGTATTGAATGTTCATTTCTCTACCATAAGCCGTCTCCAAAGGCGTTTCAGAGAATTTGGCAGTACATCCAACCAGCCTCACAACCGCAGATCACGTGTAACCACACCAGCCCAGGACCTCCACATCCAGCATGTTCACCTCCAAGATCGTCTGAGACCAGCCACTCGGACAGCTGCTGAAACAATCGGTTTGCATAACCAAAGAATTTCTGCACAAACTGTCAGAAACCATCTCAGGGAAGCTCATCTGCATGCTCGTCGTGCTCATCGGGGTCTCGACCTGACTCCAGTTCGTCGTCGCAACTTCGCACAGCCATTGAAGAGGAGTGGACCAACATTCCACAGGCCACAATTGACAACCTGATCAACTCTATGCGAAGGAGATGTGTTGCACTGCATGAGGCAAATGGTGGTCACAAAACCAAAAGTGTTGCGTTTATATTTTTGTTGAGTATAAATAAATAAATATTATCTGAATTGATTTCCATAAAATTAAGACAGGTCAAGTCTGGTAGCATGCATCATTTTCCTACTAAATCAAATAACATGGGGCTGGAATTTGACCTTGATCTCTGACTTGATGTTTCACCCAAAAAAATCTGATTAGGCATTCTTAAGATTAGTGTTTATTTTGTTACGTGTTTTTTTTTTTTTTTTTAGTCTTGTGACAAATGTCCTTTTTAGTCTTAGTCATATTTGGTCATTCACATAGCATTTTTATTTAGTCATGTTTTAGTCGGCTTATTTTAGTTTAGTCAAAAAGGGAATTAATTGCATTTTAGTCTTTGTTTATAAGAACTACAATGTTTCACACATCTGAAATAACGAATGTTACAACCCCAGTTCCAATGAAGTTGAGATGTTGTGTGAAATGTAATTAAAAGCAGAATACAATGATTTGCAAATCCTCTTCAACCTATGTTCGATTGAATACACCACAAAGATATTTAATGTTCAAACTGATAGACGTTTTTGTTTTTGTGCAAATATTTGCTCATTTTGAAATGGATGTCTGCAACACATTTCAAAAAAGTTGGGACAGGGCAACAAACAACTGGGAAAGTTGATGAATGCTCAAAGAACACCTAATTGGAAACAGGTGAGTGTCATGATTGAGTATAAAAGGAGAATCCCCAAAAGGCTCAGGCATTCACAAGCAAAGATGGGGTGAGGATCACCACTTTGTGAACAACTGTGTGAAAAAATAGTCCAACAGTTTAAGAACAATGTTTCTCAACGTTTAATTGCAACGAATTTAGGGATTCTATCATCTACAGTCCATCATATAATCAGAAGATTCAGAGAATCTGGAGAACTTTCTACACGTAAGCGGCAAGGCTGAAAACCAACATTGAATGCCCGTGACCTTTGATCCCTCAGGCGGCACTGCATTAAAAACCAACATCATTGTGTAAAGGATCTTACCACGTGGGCTCAGGAACACTTCAGAAAACCACTGTCAGTTAACACAGTTCGTCACTACATCTACAAGTTAAAACTCTACCATGCAAAGTGAAAGCAATACATCAACAACATCCAGAAACAACACCGCTTTCTCTGGGCCTGAGCTCAATTGAAATGGACAGACACAAAGTGGAAAGGTGCGCTGTGGTCTGATGAGTTCACATTTCAGATTATTTTTGGAAATCATGGACGTCGTGTCCTCCGGACAAAAGACGAAAACATCTTTTTCAGGGACGTCCCTGCTTATTTCAGAAAGACAATGCCAAGACACATTCTGCACGTGTTACAACAGCGTGGCTTCATAGTAAAGGAGTGCAGGTACTAGACTGGCCTGCCTGCAGTCCAGACCTGTCGCCCATTGAAAATGTGTGGCGCATTATGAAGTGCAAAATACAACAACGGAGACCCCGGAATGTTGAACAACTGAAGGCGTACATCAAGCAAGAATGGGAAAGAATTCCACCTACAAAGCTTCAACAATTAGTGTCCTCAGTTCCCAAACGCTTATTGAGTGTTGTTAGAAGGAAAGGTGATGTAACACAGTGGTAAACATACCACTGTCCCAGCTTTTTTTTAAACGTGTTGCAGGCATCCATTTCAAAATGAGCAAATATTTGCACAAAAACAACAAAGTTTATCAGTTTGAACATTAAATATCTTGTATTTGTGGTGTATTCAATTGAATATAGGTTGAAGAGGATTTGAAAATCATTGTATTCTGTTTTTATTTACATTTAACACAACATCCCAACTTCACTGGAATTGGGGTTGTATCATGACCTGACAAAATACACTAGTTGAATGACTGAAGGTTTGTGGCATTTTCCCACAATATTTTAAATCTGTAAAGCTCCCACAAGATTTGTTCGCTCCATGTAGTTTTGTGTAGCAGCCACAAGATGGCAACAGTAGTACAGGAAATAAGAGTTGTTTGGCTTGGTGGCTCCAGCAACATTCTGAATGCTCTTGTTGATGAAAAATACTGTTTTATTTCAGTTTGTACTTCATACTTTTAGTCTCATCTTTTCTCGTCAACAACACAAGCTAATATCACCGTCATCTTGTCTTAGTTGTGAAAAATAAACAACGGTTGTTTAAAAATATATTTCATCTCTGATCGTCTGATGAAATTAACACTACTGTCTTGCTAAGATATTGCTTATATAGTTGTGTAGAGACCAAGGTGATTGCAAGTATGTGTGCCTCAGCGGGGTTGCTAAATACACCGCGGCGACATGAGAAGCTTGTCCTGCAGCATCACCAGAAAACAGATGTTTCCCTGCAGCCACCAGCTCGTTAGAGGCATCATAAGGCGAAGAACAATACACACAACTTATTGCTTTACCGTAACGTTTACTGTAAAGAAATCGTTACCTGAGGACGTGGCAGAGATGACAAAGATTCATCATTATGACATATCAGTGCAGACCGCATTAAATAAAACAAGATATGCTAGAGACCAGAAACAGCTGACTTGCAGACCTCATTAAGCCCCCAGGCCACAGGTTTGAGACCCTTGCTTCACAGAAATGGTTAATAGTCATTTTTATTGTCTTTCTTGTGCTGATAATGAGATTTTTCATTGAGAAAATGATGAGAAATACACCAGCATTCCATCTTTTTACATTTAATAACAGAACATTTTCTATTAATTGATTTTGTTAGAAGAAAGTTCCAATCTTAATAATTTTGTTTAACCTCCACAGAAGACAGTTTAGAAAAGCTAAAGGTTTTCAGTTTGTTTTTCTATATACATATTGTAAACTGATGCTATTCTGGATAAAGATGATTGATTCAATCATCCAGATCAAGTGGCTGAAGATGGTAGAATCCGTCATCATGAAAACCAGTCATTCAGCGTATCAGCTGGGCAGCCTGTCCCTCAGAAAGCTGCTGGTCTTGGGATCCTGCAGCAGAGACGTGGTGACATCGTGCAGGTTCTGCTGGTAGGCCAGCTTGAAGCGAGTGCACACGTCATCACAGTACGACAGCAAACGCTTCACGTTTGCAATGATGCTGCCGGGCGCGTCGGCCAGTCTGAAGCAACGACAAAAACACAGTGAGACCAGATCCGTCACATTTAAGTCAAACAACCCGACAAGCTGAACGCTGCTTCTGGACTCTGGCTTACTTCTGGAAAATGTCTTCAAACAGGCTGGAGGTGAGCGGGTGTCGCCGTTTCAGTTCCTCCAAGTAAACAAAATCTCCATTCAGGATCACTTTGTGGTACAGGATTTCCGCCCAGTCCGCAGTGTAGCCGTACGCGTCCGACACAACAAACACCTGAGACAGAGGACAAAGACTTTTTGTCCGGCAGCAATTTAATGCACAGAAAGTCAAAACTCTATCAAACATACTCTCTGATCAAGTCATAGGCCAAAAACCATCACTGCACATGTGCACATCAAGACAGTCAGAGCTGTGACATCACATTTGACTGCAAAGACTTTGACCTTCACCCCAATGACTGACCTTTACCTGAACTTGCCAGGGCAATCCTGGAATCCACCGAAGTGTGTGTGCCACATTTGGTCCAAACTAGATTGAAAAAGGTCAAATTTCTTGATCTTCACATTTGCAAAAATTCTTTAAGTGCAATTTTAGGGTCAACCTTTTGTAGAAATCAGCAAAGGATCCTGGGACAAGTACACACAGGCCGACATGACCCTTGAACCCATGATTGACCTTTGGTAAATCTGTCCTTGCTAGGCCATTCCAGAACACAGCTCCATGTGAAAGCCAAGTTTGGTGCAAACTGGAGTGAAAAACTGAAATTCTGACTTTTGACCCCAATGGCCTTCACCCCTATGATTGGCATGTTGTAAGTCTGACCTAGTCTGTGCAATTCCAGAGCCCGTGTCCACGTATGTGCCAAGTTTGGTGCAAATTGGAGTGAAAAACCTGAATTTTGAGCTTTGACCCCTAATGATCGTGACCTTAATAAAAAACCTTCAGTAAATTTGATCATGCCTGTGCAATTCCAGAGCTCACCAAAAGATCAGTGCAAGGTCTGATGGACATCGGAGTGAAAAACCTGAATTTTGAGCTCAGTGGTTGACCTTTGGCAAACGTGATCTTGCCTGTGCAATTCCAGAGCCAAAAGATTGGTGCCAGGTTCGGTAGACATCAAAGTGAGGTGGGGGGTGGGGAGGGTAGGGGTGTTTGACCACAATAACCTTGACCACTGCCACTGACTGTGAGCCACACATCAAATTCAGTGGTAACTGGCCAAAGGACCTGGGAGGTTCAGGGGGACAAAGACAAATGCAGCCAAAACTACAACAGAATGTAGCTGCGCCTCTGCAGACTTCAGCTGCCAAAGAAAGTTCACCCAATACGATTCCAAACATGGCTTTTAGTTACTTGTGTTTTTTTCACAGAGTCTCATTGGGGAAATCTGTTGGCGCCAAATGTCTTCACACAGATGCAAACCTGGTAGCACCGCGGCAGCTCCATGACGGCGTTCAGCAGTTCTGCGGGCCGAAGGTTGACGAGGCGGAGCTCCGATCCCTGGTTCAAGAAGTGGATCTGAAGATGAACTAGCTTCGCGGTCCGAACACAGCGGCTCGCCTGACGGACGCACGAGTCCTGGAAGACGACAATCAGGGTTAAATGTCAAACACAATCAGCAAACTGTTGCAAGAAAACAGCAGAGATATTTAAAAAAAAAAAAGAGGAAAAAAATGTGATGAAGAGCACTGAGGACTTCAGAAAACACAGTCCCACTGTGAACGTTGAGGTTCTCTGTTTAAAGGTGTCTGATCTGTGAGTTTTGTACCTTGGAGAAGCTTTCTGCTGCGTCCTTCAGCAGAGCCAACACTTTGAGCAAGGAAGCCTTCAGATCAGGAGTCACAACTGTTTAGAGACAAATCAACAAAAAAGCTCAAGACAAACACTTTTAACAATGTAAATAAAGACATTTCAGTACAATCAGAGAACTCTGCTGCATTTTGCCATTATTCCTTTGCGTAGTTTTATCTTGTTGTCATTTTGCATGTGAGTGGTTGGAACACACAACACCTGAAAAAAAAAAAACCCTGACAAAAAGGCTGCAGCTAAACAACTAAATACAAACAGAGTCCAGCGCTCATACTGACAGATGGTTGAAGAGATAATCAGGTGGTTAAGGGTGGAGCCCTGGTAAAACAGACTGTAATTAATGAGTTTCCTTCTCTGTGACATCAAGTGATGTCATGGACGTGTGACATCTGATGCATGTGTCAATCAAAGGAGAGCAGAGGTCCATGCTATGCAGAAACCCACATCATGGACGTGTGACATCTGATGCATGTGTCAATCAAAGGAGAGCAGAGGTCCATGCTATGCAGAAACACACATTTCAATAGCTCACATCGTTCCTGAGAAATTGAATTGATGTATTTTAGACAACCTTTGATTTGACCTTGACCCTAAGGTCAAGTCTGTGACCTTGAGATGACCCGTGTTGTGAGAGGATGACACGCTGAGTTCATTCAACAAGCTGAATTGAAATTCCTCCGCAAACCGTGAATTGCAGAACATGTATACTGAAAAAATATCTCCCTAAACGTAAACACACATCTCAGAAAATGTGAATTTCTTCACAATTTGGTGTGTGTGCTGAGCTGAGGAGCCAATGATGTGAAGCTGCCATCTGTTGGATTATGACTGCGTGCCTCTCACTTTCATTGCATCACGGGGCTTGCACCGCCCCTCAACTCGTGCGTGCGTATTAGACTTTGTCATGTTCCCTATTAGTGGATGAACAATCCAACACTTGGTGAATTTTGCTTCATGATGACTGGAAGAGTCGACATTGAAGGACCAAAAGTGACGTTGCTGTGAACGCTTGGCCGCCACAAGCCAGTTATCCCTGTGGTAACTTCTCTGACATCTCCTGCTTGAAACACAAAAAGTCAGAAGGATCGTTAGGCCGCGCTTTCACAGTCTGTATTCACACTAAAATCAAGATCAAGTGAGCTTTTGCCCTTCTGCTCCATCGGAGGAGTCTGTCCTCCCTGAGTTTGCCGGGCACTTGACGAGAAGCGAGAGCCTGCTCGGGACAACCTCTCGGTCTCACCGGATGTAGTGACCCCCCAACCCCCCCCAAAAAAAACATTTTTTTTGCGGAGATCGGGTTTGCAAACAAGATTTCCTGAAGTAATTGATCTGTAAACTGAAAACCGTAAACTACTTAAACTGAAAGAAAATATATATTATGAATGATATTCACGTTTTGTGAGAGACCTGCGTTCACGTTTTGTGGGATATTTTATTTGCAGTGTGCAGCAAAATGATTAACATTTCCTGGATATTCACGGTTTGCATACATTTTCATGAATGGTTTGTGGATTATTCACGATTTGCAGCAGATTCACATTTTGGGGGTCAACATCGGCCTCTGACTTGTCCTTGACATTTGACCTTGACATGATCTGTGTCATGAGAAGACGATCCACTCAGTTTATACAAGTTGGATTGAATTTGCGCTTTGCATTTTGAAGATATTGCCGTACACAGCAGACCGTGACCTCTTTATTGACCTTAACATGACCTGTATTGCGAGAGGATGGTGCACTGATTTCATCTACGTTGATAATAATTCCTTATTAATTTATTATTTTTCCCATTTCCTGTCTCTGAGCAATCATGCGCTGGGATATAAACCAACAAAATAATCACTTTTTTGTATTAATCGGAAAATGTCTGTTACATTATTTAAAATAGATCTTCATTTAATAAAACACCTCCACTGGCATGCCCCTCCCCGCAAAAAAGCATGCATAAGATTTGTGCTTGTGATGGAGATTATGAGGCAAATAAACCCTCCGAGCAGTCAGTTAGATGGTTGTGCTGGTTTACCCCAGGGCTGAGACTCGATCAGCTTCAGCTGCGTCCTGGCTGCGATCTCGTGGTTTTCTCCGATTTCTCTCCTCATGCTGAAACACAGCGCCACCATGTTGTGTTTCTCGCTGTCTGCAGGAAGGCAGCGCTTGATATAGTCCAGCAGAGCCGTCTTCAGACTGGAACTCTGCAGCCAGAGGGAAGAGCGTTTACAGCGAACAAATGAGCTTGTTAAAATGGCAGCGCTTGTTGTTAAAGTGGGATTAAGGCAGCGTTACGGAGAGACAGACATGAAGATGAACAGGTGGTTATGGATCAAACCTGGCCTCTCTCCGTCTCCACTTTCTTCCTGAGCAGCATCTCAAAGCGATGGTTTTGATGCAGCAGGTCAAAGACGTACGTCATCTCATTGTACCTGCCGATACCCGTCAGCAGCCGCACCTACGCACACAGACCGTCAACACACCTTTACTCAATGCAGACGAGAACTAAGCAGCCCAAATCGGCTGGAACATTAACGATGTCTAGGTAGGATCAGTGGGCGGAGCATACCAGGAGGTTGTAGTGCTCGCCTGGAGCGAGGTGGGCGTGGCTAAGGTGACGGGCTGCTTGGAGTACTCGAACAATTCCCTCCATGTTACAGGTGAGACTGAAACAGTCGTGAGCTACAATCAGCATCTCCACAACTACAGAAGAAGAAGAAGATGACGACAGGTGTTATTTCACTCTGAAAAGTATAATTTCAAAATACATATTCTCCAATTTTTCTATTCAGCACCCCCAATGGTCATATACAGAGCTTTTCCCGCCAATTTTGGTGAAAAACTTTGAATCCCTAAAAGCTTTGCTAATTGAAAATAAAACAAAGATTCTTTCAAATATTTGTCACAAAAGCTTTTTGAAATACTGGCATTTCTTTTGTAATTTAATTTGCAAATTTGCAATTTTTTAATCACTGATCTTTGAAGAGACACAAATTGTAGCGTTTGCTTTTGTAAGCTGAATAAAATGTGAATTAGATTCACAGTCTACTAATTAGGGATGCATTAAAATTTATTTTATATATATATATATATATATATATATATATATATATATATGTGTGTGTGTGTGTGTGTGTGTGTATGTGTGGGGGGGGTTAAAAATTAATATACATTTTTTAACCTCTGACATCAATTACCTTGATCGTTGTCAAAACAAACCCTTTAAGCGCAATTCCGGAGTTGTTCTTCATTTAAATGCCAAGTTAGGTGGGAATCAGTCAGTTGGTTGGATGATAATATTGGCTGATACGATCCTTCCACAAACATATTGCTATCTGCGTTATTTTTTCCTGTATGGAAACATTTATTTTTACAGAAAAAGCAATGCAGAAAAACACTTTGGCTGTTGGAAATTGTGTCATTATATAGTTTGTCCAGGAGGGGGTGTGCTGATGGCCAATGCTGTCAAGCATGGATGGAACCCCATCACCCCTTGGTCACATAAACTACAATATACAGACAAAGTAACCAGCTGCTATTCAGTGAGTGTTTTCCAGGGACAAGAGACAAATTCATAATTATATTTCTTCCTTTTCATTTAGATGTGTTTGAAATAAATTTTTTTTTTTTTTTACTTGATGAACTGAAGCGGTTGTTAAGCCGCCAGCTCGGTAAGGCCAAAATACATAAGAAGTTTAGTTTATGCAAATGCTGAGTGATGTGACATGGGTTGAGGGTTCGAAAACAGAATGTGAGGCATCACTGTCATTTTTTAATGTATATATTGACAGATATTTTGGTATCCTACATTTTTTTACTCCCTAATATCAAGATCAGCCTTCCAACAATCTGTATCGGCCAGGCTCTAAATATGTGTGTGAATCTTACTGCAGCTGAGGTCTCTCAGTGGAACAGTCGTAATGTTTTCCATCAGTTTCACTCCCACCAGATTTGGATCATCACAAACTTTGATCAGCTGCACGAGTGACTCCTTTCCCTCCAACGCCCTGAACGCCTGCCTCTCTGCCGAGTCACAAAAACACATTTTACGTTCTTCATTTGGGCCTGTAAGTTACATCAGAGTTGTGAGGGATCTAACATCTGAAGGTGCACATTAGTGACTCTTAGAGAAATAAGCAAGTCTGCAGACAGCCACATCTCACCAGGCTGCAGCTCTTGGGTGGAGGTCAGCAGCACTTGGACCACAGAGGAGGAGACCAGCTCAGCGACGGTGTCTGCACTGAGACCCTGAGCTTGGATGCAGGCCCGGGCCTTCCTGAAGTGGTCCGGCTGGTCGGACAGCAGCAGCTTCTCCAGCACTGAGCAAGGCTCCTCCTCACAGATCTGACTGAAGGAACACTGAAGCTCCTGAAGGGGGCAGCGCAGAGTAACGGTCAAGCATAAAGACATAGGTACATTATCAGTGATCATATACAACCCCTGGCAAAAATTATGGAATCACCGGTCTCGTAGGATGTTCATTCAGTTGTTTAATTTTGTAGAAAAAAAGCAGATCACAGACATGGCACAAAACTAAAGTCATTTCAAATGGCAACTTTCTGGCTTTAAGAAACACTATAAGAAATCAGGAAAAAAAATTGTGGCAGTCAGTAACAGTTACTTTTTTAGACCAAGCAGAGGGAAAAAATATGGACTCACTCAATTCTGAGGAATAAATTATGGAATCACCCTGTAAATTTTCATCCCCAAAACTAACACCTGCATCAAATCAGATCTGCTCATTAGTCTGCATCTAAAAAGGAGTGATCACACCTTGGAGAGCTGTTGCACCAAGTGGACTGACATGAATCATGGCTTCAACATGAGAGATGTCAATTGAAACAAAGGAGAGGATTATCAAACTCTTAAAAGAGGGTAAATCATCACGCAATGTTGCAAAAGATGTTGGTTGTTCACAGTCAGCTGTGTCTAAACTCTGGACCAAATACAAACAACATGGGAAGGTTGTTAAAGGCAAACATACTGGTAGACCAAGGAAGACATCAAAGCGTCAAGACAGAAAACTTAAAGCAATATGTCTCAAAAATCGAAAATGCACAAAAAAAACAAATGAGGAACGAATGGGAGGAAACTGGAGTTGACGTCTGTGACCGAACTGTAAGAAACCGCCATAGGAAATGGGATTTACATACAGAAAAGCTCAACGAAAGCCATCATTAACACCTAAACAGAAAAAAGCAAGGTTACAATGGGCTACAGAAAAGCAATCGTGGACTGTGGATGACTGGATGAAAGTCATATTCAGTGATGAATCTCGAATCTGCATTGGGCAAGGTGATGATGCTGGAACTTTTGTTTGGTGCCGTTCCAATGAGATTTATAAAGATGACTGCCTGAAGAGAACATGTAAATTTCCACAGTCATTGATGATATGGGGCTGCATGTCAGGTAAAGGCACTGGGGAGATGGCTGTCATTACATCATCAATAAATGCACAAGTTTACGTTGATATTTTGGACACTTTTCTTATCCCATCAATTGAAAGGATGTTTGGGGATGATTAAATCATTTTTCAAGATGATAATGCATCTTGCCATAGAACAAAAACTGTGAAAACATTCCTTGCAAAAAGACACATAGGGTCAATGTCATGGCCTGCAAATAGTCCGGATCTTAATCCAATTGAAAATCTTTGGTGGAAGTTGAAGAAAATGGTCCATGACAAGGCTCCAACCTGCAAAGCTGATCTGGCAACAGCAGATCAGCTTTGATCGCTGGGTCCCTGATGTTTGGCCAGAGACTACTGTTATGTGTCGGATGCAGCCCGGAGAACCGACCAGCGTTTGAAGGACCCAGTATAAAATAAGCAGAGCACGGTACAAAGGATAACAGAGTTTAATGAACATAACAGTGATGTGAAAAAATATAAAAGTGCGCGGTCTGGCGTGGTGGTTTTGCGGTGCGCTCCCAGCAGCGCCAACGGTCCGGAGCCAGAACCAATTCGGACCCAAGGACCCCGCCGACACCCCCCAGGTGGCCGCGACAAACCGAGTCTGTGAAAGAAGGAATCATTATGTGAGTCCACACTCAACACACAGAGAGAACGCTCAAAGGTGCACAAACAGCAAACACTTCCTGGCTTAATTACTAATCAGCTTCCCACCCTGCAGGCATGGAACATCCAGTTCACAAAACTCCACTGCAGTGGAAGCTGATTACACGACCAACATACAGCTCAATATAATAAGGTGTGAGGGACACCACATTTACTGACTGTATAAATGTTAGTCACAAAATCTAACGTACCTCAGGAAGTGTGCTGACGAGCGTGAGACCTCACCCCCTCCTCTTTCACAGACCATGCATCAAACCTGGACGTTCTCTGCATCCACTGATGATGAGATGGCTCCCGAGACGACGATCTCACCCGTCTGGTCACAAGGTCGAGTCTCTGGCAAATACACACTGTGTACTCCAGTCTTAAATGCCACCATGTTCCAATCCATTGTAGATGCACCACAGCTGTGAGTCCTGACGAGCCGCAGGTGATCAGCCTCAGGTGATCAGGGTGAGGTCCTGATAAACTCAGCAACACAGCCACTCAGTCCCAAATGCAAGCCACCTGGAAGGAAAAACAAAAGACAGGACAGAAAACAGAAACAAAAGGCAGCCAGGCCCCCCCAGCCACACAACAGCACCCCACCCTCACGGGAAGCCTCCCGGCGACCACACAAACCCGGCCCAGGAGAAACACCCCCCTCCAGGGGCCATGGCTGGAAACCGTATCTGCATTTGTCTTCCAACACAATGGTTGATGTCTTCTCCTCTGGCTGCATCTTTGCCTTTGTTTCTGTCAGTCACTTAGCACAGGTGTGGCCAGGAGTTCTTAAACCTGTGCGGTCAGCCTTTGTCCAACCATGTTCACAGTCTGATTAGTCATAAAACAAAAAAAGACAAACACAAACAACCAAACCACCCCCCCCTCCCCAGGGGACCGTCCCATCAAACCCCGGGAAGAGGAGAAAAGAAAAAACACAACCCAAACGTAAGCTTACAAATAAAAACACTAACACCCCCCCCCCCCCCCCCTAATGACATGTAGGGACCAACACCCCCCAGAGGACATCCCGCCAGCTCCAGGAGTAATAACCACAGCCGAGGTCCCCCTGGGACCATTCCATCAACCCCAGGAGACGCCTCCCCTCATGACCAACGGACCCAGCCCCGGCCGTCTATGGCTAGATGGACCCACAGCCCTTTCCCCCCCAGAGGACACCACAGTCAAACCCTGAGGACGGAAACTGCGGGGAAAAACAAAAGGAGAAAAGAAAAACATACAAACAAAACAACCCCAACCCCACCCCCTTGGTGCAGTGGAAACTGGAAGCACGTCCAGTGTCACCAACAGTGACTATACCCCAGAAGCCAACCGGGAGGAGTGGAACAGCAGTTATGGCAGATGGCACAAAACGGCGCCACTCCTCCGACTTCTAAACCAGCCACCAGCTGCGGGTATATCCCACTGCCCCAAACCTCAGCCACGCCGATGGCAGACGGCTCAAAGGCGCGCTGAAGCCGGAGGTGGAACAGGGAATCAACAAACAAAACACCCCCCCCCAGGTGCAGAGGTTACCTGGGAAACGCCCAGCATAACCAAACTGCACCACTCCAGCAACGCCGACTCTACAACTCACCCGGCTGGAGTCAGAGGAGAAGAGAGGGCATAACAAAAAACAAAACAAAAAAAAAGAAAAAAGAAAAAACAACCCAATTACCCCCCATCACCACCCAGGGGACCGTCCCATCAAACCCTGGGAGGTGAAACTAAAAGAAATAAAAAGAAAGACTAACAGACTAACAAAGTTGCTTGGGTCCTGTTTTGTTGCTCCAAACAGGCTGCAGGGTCACAACCCCAGACACTAACAGTGGAAAAAAAAAAAAAATCCCACACAAAAACCAACTCAAAAAACACCCACACAAAATGAACACAAAACAAATAAGTGATTTATACCGTCAAGCTCAAACAAATGGAACACACCTGTTCCAACTTAAGAGCTTGACGGTAATGTGACTCAGTCACCAACAAAGGGAGCCAGAGTGCTAAAAATGAAAAACCCTCTTTGGTGACAGAGAAAACAAACGAGCTGCTTTTCTGTGCGCAGCTGTGTGCAACACACAACCAAAAATGTGATTCAACTAAATAACACCGGAGCTGACACAACAGACGCAGTAGCTATCATTACCCGGGGAAACGGGGCTACGACTGTAACACAGGAAGCACCGCGACCCGTGCCACAGAGCTCCGCCGTGCGCGTTCACCCATTACAGACCCACTCCTGCAGCTCCCGTTCAAACCTCTTATCCGGTCGAAGTGCGACGCGAAGCCGTCGCCAGTCACACTCCACCACGACCCACGGATAAGGCACAAACACAGGAACACGGCTGCACGAGCGCTCAAATCAGTATTCAGTAATGGGTTCTCCAACGCGCACCATCCGGGCGGAGAGCACCCGCAACTGACCCGGATAACTTCTGAACGTCTGCTGCCGCCTTCCCGGCGCGTTACCGTCTCTGCTACCGCTGGGTCCCTGATGTTTGGCCAGAGACTACTGTTATGTGTCGGATGCAGCCCGGAGAACCGACCAGCGTTTGAAGGACCCAGTATAAAATAAGCAGAGCACGGTACAAAGGATAACAGAGTTTAATGAACATAACAGTGATGTGAAAAAATATAAAAGTGCGCGGTCTGGCGTGGTGGTTTTGCGGTGCGCTCCCAGCAGCGCCAACGGTCCGGAGCCAGATCCAATTCGGACCCAAGGACCCCGCCGACACCCCCCAGGTGACCGCGACAAACCGAGTCTGTGAAAGAAGGAATCATTATGTGAGTCCACACTCAACACACAGAGAGAACGCTCAAAGGTGCACAAACAGCAAACACTTCCTGGCTTAATTACTAATCAGCTTCCCCCCTGCAGGCATGGAACATCCAGTTCACAAAACTCCACTGCAGTGGAAGCTGATTACACGACCAACATACAGCTCAATATAATAAGGTGTGAGGGACATCACATTTACTGACTGTATAAATGTTAGTCACAAAATCTAACGTACCTCAGGAAGTGTGCTGACGAGCGTGAGACCTCACCCCCTCCTCTTTCACAGACCATGCATCAAACCTGGACGTTCTCTGCATCCACTGATGATGAGATGGCTCCCGAGACGACGATCTCACCCGTCTGGTCACAAGGTCGAGTCTCTGGCAAATACACACTGTGTACTCCAGCCTTAAATGCCACCATGTTCCAATCCATTGTAGATGCACCACAGCTGTGAGTCCTGACGAGCCGCAGGTGATCAGCCTCAGGTGATCAGGGTGAGGTCCTGATAAACTCAGCAACACAGCCACTCAGTCCCAAATGCAAGCCACCTGGAAGGAAAAACAAAAGACAGGACAGAAAACAGAAACAAAAGGCAGCCAGGCCCCCCCAGCCACACAACAGGTTGTATTAAGACACATAATGAAATATAGAATGTATTTCTTCTTAACTGTGATTCTATGTTATGAGGTTCATTACATCAGCATGTGGTTGCGCACGTGGGGCTATTGCTTTTGATACCGTATTTCCACGAGTGTGACCAAAATAACTGAAAGGCCTTTGATCTGATTTGCACCAAACTAAGTGGAATGACTGAGGGTTAGAGAAGGACAAAGTGATTTGAGATTTGAGAAAAACTGGTTAAATATTAAGATCACAAGTCAAGGCCTATTTTTTAGCTCAGTGCCAACATTTAGAATGGCTATTTAAAGTAGGCAGCTAAAGATGCAAGAATGGTTATTATGAAAAATTAATATGAAGACATAAAACACCTTTTTAATTGGTCACATGACCTGTGACCTTGGGTGAGCTCTTGCTCAAGGTCGTAACGGTTTAATTCAGACAGCTTGGAGTCAATATGGACTGAACAACCAATGTTTCAAGTGGTTAAAATTAAAACTGCTCAAATGTAGAGGCCACACAGAACCACATATTATGGCATCACTGAATCACAAAGATGCATTTGAATGACTCGATGTCAGACGTATACAACGTAAAAACTTTGTTGGTGGCCATCAAAAGGCCAATTAAACTTTTAAATTAAAATGACATGGAGAAGTGAGATTTGTGTATAAAGCTCTATTGCACCACCCCAAACCACACCGTTATCTGTTCTTTAACGGTACTGCAGATTAGAAAACAGGATATTTCAGCCCAAGGTTTGCTGATAAAGGCTGACTTGGTATTGGCCTTGTCTGGTCTGTACATGATGTGCTGCAGAATCATGACTTCTTATGCAGTGTAGTATGAACAGAAAATGAAAAGGTGAGGCACCACAGTCAGAAACAGTGGATCTGTACTCATGGAATGAATATAAGTAAATATACGCTAGCAAAGAAGTCATACATTTGGTTCCTGTTCTGAACTACAAAGTCAGATATGAAGTGGGAACCTTGCAGACTTCAGGAGAGAGCATGCATTATTCTGATTCTGCATCACAATGGTAGAACTGTGGGCTAGCTCGCTAGCTGGTGCATTTGGTTCACATATAACAGACAGACCTGGTCTGGCTTTGTCTTTGTTCAAATAACTTTGGCTTTTATACAAACAAGAGTCATCAGGAGACAAATCGGTAATACAAAGTGTCAGGGGATCATCTGAGTACACCTGTATGCTAAATATGAATGAAACTGGTCAGCTGGTTCTTGAGATATCGCTCTAACAAGGGTGGCAATGACATCTTGATTTTCACACTGTGACCTTGACATTGACCCCAAGGTCACAGTAATCACCTGGTCTCGGGGGATCACCCATGTACATCCTTATGCTAAATATGAATTAAATTGGCCAACTGGTTCTTGAGATATGGCTCTAACAAGGGTGGCATTGACAATATCTTGAATATCTCACTGTGACCTTGGCATTGACCCCAAACTCACAGTAATCACCTGGTGTTGGGGGACCACCCAAGTATGCTCTTGTGCTAAATATGAATGAAACTGACCAGCTGGTTCTTAAGATATTGCTCTAACAAGGGCGGCATTGACAATATCTTGATTATCTTACTGCGACCTTCACATTGACCCCAAGGTCACCGTAATCATCTGGTGTTGGGTGATCACGAAAGTACTGGTTCTTAAGATATCACGCTAACACGCAAAAACAGACCGGGGGACAAAAAGTCATATATGATGACAACCTCTGGCTTAAAGAATAATTTATAAACAGATATCTTCCAGATTTTTTTGATTTCCACAGAATTTTAATAAACAGTTTGTTCTATAATACAATAAATGAGTCTGGTATTGGATGGGCATTTCAGTACCTTGGATAACTGGTAGAGGCTGAGCACTTGCTTGCAGTAGTTGTTGCCATGGCGACACTGGTCGACCAGTACCTGGAGCTGGAGTGACACCTGGTCCTCCGGCAGGTTGAACATCATAAATGATGACAGGCTGCTCAGTGAGGCAACTGAAAGGCAGGGAAGATGACAGATTTAAAGTTCACCTCTACTCTGCGTCGTAGCACAGCCTTTAAAAGACCTAACATCAATGACCACCTATGAAAGAGCAACTTGAAGGTTGAAATGTGTTGTACCCTTTGGGAACTCCTTGCATTTCCATGGAGTTCTTACTATTGCTGAACATGCGTGACATCTCTGGGAGGTTTTTTGGAAGCACCAGCATGGTGTGAACATTACTGGGATCAGCTCCAGCACCCCTGTCACCTTTGATCGAAGGAAGAAGGTATAGAAAAGGGATGGATGGAATAAGGGCCAGACGTTTTGGTTTTTGCCCCAAAACGGATATTATACCATGCAAGTGATGTGATGATTTTCTGAAAAACGTCTGATGAATTTTCCTGAAATTTAGTGCAGACAATCCTTGGGGGGACTGTCTGATCAGGGTAAGGTGGACTTTCTGATCGAAACCCTGTGGGC
Source organism: Thalassophryne amazonica (assembly GCF_902500255.1). NCBI lineage: Eukaryota > Metazoa > Chordata > Actinopteri > Batrachoidiformes > Batrachoididae > Thalassophryne > Thalassophryne amazonica. Next base: position 103,362,609 of record NC_047110.1, read on the forward strand.
CGCCAGAAACTGCAAAAGGCCAGTTTTCACACTGTCCAATTAACTGCAGAAAATCTGTTCGACAACTTTTTTCTCTAATTTTGTGTGAATATTCTTTCAGAAGGTGCCTACAGACCAGAAAAACATCATTTCCTTTGAAATGTTCTATGCTCCCCACCCCAAGGGCCACCCAAAAAGCCCAAAAATGATGTTTTGCATATTTCCCAATTTCCTGCTGAAAAACTGCTTAGTAACTTTTTCTATAAATATACATATAAATTCCTTGAATCAATGTCTACCTACGGGTAGAGAAGCTTGAATCTTCGACTGGACTGGGTTGCTTGACGCGAGGACGTTTCGCTTCAAATCGCAGAAGCTTCCTCAGCTAAAATTCTTGCTCTGGAAGTCTGACTTCTGTCTGACTCTTGTAGAGAAGAATAAAACAGAAGCCAACAAAAGCTGGAGTTTTAAACCTAACCAGACCCCTCCTACTGAGAGGCAGACTGCTATAGGCTAGTGACTAAACAATAGCTCTAATTAGCAACTATTGTGCTGTAGTTAGCACACCTAATGACAGGACAGCTGTCCCTCTAATGATGGGATGGATGCCTTTCTGATGGCTCCCTTGATGATGTGAATGACTCATTACCATGAACAAAAGACTGAAACTCCTTTGACCTGAGTACCCCATTGTAAACAGGGGATAAAGTGTGTCTCAGACCCCCTCCCCGGTTAAGGCTGGGTTTCAAACGTTTTAAACGTTTGAAACCACCTGGACAACTGAGAGCCTACACAGAAACAATGTCTACCTACACAAAGATTCGAATTGACATTGAATCATTAATTTGGTCAAAATTACTTGTACAAAAAGACTTCAGGGTCTCTTGACCCTATTTTATTTTTTAAATAAAGTTGACTGTCAAGCTCAAATCTAGCCTTTCTTTTCAGGGTCTTGAGGTACCACATGGTTCTGGTTCTGTGCCAATGACTCTAAAGGGTTTATTAGGCATCAAGATGCACACGCTTCCTCTCATGTAACCTTGACCTTTGACCTTGAAGAAGGTAGATTACGCTATGAAGTCATGAGGACTCAGGTTATACCAAAGACATGCAAGTGTTCTGTTTTAAGCCTAAAGTGCAGAATTTGGCTTAGGTATTATTAGAGGGGTGCAATATTTTTATATCCTACAGTTAACATCTTGGATGAAAGTCTGCACCTGAGACAACTTTCTCGAAGTTGAGTATTCTGGTACTCAGTACATGTTGTCGTTTTTATGACAGAAGAGAAGCCAACAACCAGATTCTTACAGGTATGGAAGCTCCTCTTGGGTGGAACATCTGATGACTCTTCTTGTGAGTCAGGGTCCAACTCCCCAGACGCCAGGCCTCGGCAGCGCAGCACGAACCACACGTCCGGGTGATAGAGTGAGAAATAACGGCAGATCCGACTGGCTTCATGGATGCTGCCTTCATCCAACAGCTGACCAACAAGCACAGAGAGAACATTCCTCTCCTGTGGACTTAACTCTGAATCACAATTAAGCTCCTCCTTCTGAGTGGGACCTGGGAGTCCCTCCAGGCTGAGGAACTTCTCCATGTTCAGGGCTGATATAGTCGAGAAGGAGAACTGTTTCATGAGAACTTCATACGTGGACGTTTCAGGTGTGACGGCTGGAGGAGGTGGCAGGTTGAAAACGCTTTCATTCTCCATGGCGACAGTGAGGATGTGCTGACGGACCCGGCTGACCCACAGCTGTTTCTCCAGGCTCTCCAGCTTGTCCACAGGATCTGGGCTGAGCAGGGAGAACCAGTGAGCAGCGATCATGAGCAGCAGACACTTCTCCTGGACATCCAGCAGTTCGCTTAGGACCTGATCCGAGGAATGAGAAGTTGCACCTTCAGACTGAGACATAAAAAACTGGGAGGCTGATTCTGGATCAGTGCCATCAGCCTTCAGCTGCTCGTGACATTTCTTCCAAAAGTTGACTCGTGCTTCCAACCTTCTCCACTGGTGCTTCGCCTTCTGGGTGGCTGCCTCCTGTGAGAGCTGCAGAAAAGTCAAAACAAAAAGGTGTTTATTTTTAAACACTCTAATTTTTTTACTTTTTGTAGTCTATGTCGATGATCGTGTGGTTGATATCTTCACAAAGACTTCTGGTATCAAAATGAAACTTTGTACATAAGGACATCTCACTAAGACCTCAGAGCAGTTTGACTTTGACGTTGGGCACATTCCAATCTCAATTGTGGCCACCAGGTCTCAGAAAACTTGTGTAAGCAATAACTTATCAAAAACTTTCAATAGCAGTGTGAAAGTTGGGGCAGAGGGACATGTTACTTGAGATCTTGGACAGGTTTGCTGTTGAGCTCAGTGATGCAGGTTAGCATAAAAATTGTCCTTGTTAAAGTAAAAATATGAACAAACACTGACCCATATTGGAACCTTAAATATAATAAGATCTGTTATTGTACACTGTAGGACTGCTGCTTATCTACTACTATAAGCAACAGGTTGGGTGTCGCTGTGTACCAAAGTTCTTGAAATTGATTAATATCTCCACCTGGTGGACATTACACACAAACCTGACTAAGCAGCAAACGGTGAACAGGGAGGCCAGCAAGCAAGGCCACCTGCCTCGCCTGGCTGTAGCATCCCTTGGCCTGCAGAGCGTCCACCATAGCCTGTAACTCCTCCTGCTGCTCGGAGGGGGAAGTGCACTGCAGCAGCTTAGGAGATAGGCTGACCTCTGACCCCTGCAGCAACTGGCTCACCTGACTCAGCTTCCTGAAGTCTGGACCTACACAGACCAATGTAAAAAACATACAAAAATAACGTGCAGGCATCATAAGTAATAAGACAATCATATATATAAGAAGTGTTAAATATCAATCACTTATCAAAGCTGTCATTGATGAGCAGCTCTCACCGTTAGACTTCAGGTGTTTGTCAACATCTGCCAGGAGCTGCAGCAGGCGGTGGAGGTCGTACTGTGAGGAGCACCGCTGGAGCATTGTGAGCAGCAGCACAGAGGCCTGACTTTCCATCCATTGCAAAGGAAGGCCACCAGGAGACGCCGAAGTGCTGCTCCTCAGCTGAATCAACAAGGCGGAAGAGGAGAAAAAGAAGAGAGATCGAATGATATGCTTAGACCTAGATGTTACACCCCGAAAAGTATTCGTGGAATTAAAGTAAAAAAAAAAAAAAATACAAATAAAAGTATTGTTTTAAGACAGACTACGTTCCAGAAAGGTTTTCCTACCCTGCACCACACAGTAAAAGTTGACAAGAAGTGATTTGTTTATAAGATATTTCCTCACATTAAATAGTTTCCTCTAATTTAAAAAAAAAAAAAAAAATAGATAATTGATTTTAAAGTAGCTGAGAGTCTATTTTGTGGTCCAATGTTTTTTGGGTCCTTTCTTCAATCAATCTGGCTCCATTGGTTTACATTAGGGCTACCCAGTGTGGGGCCTGCGGGCCAAATGTGGTCTACACTCATTTTATTTGGGCCATAAACACTGACAAGCTCTCTGCAAATGCATAAATTACTGTTAAGCAGATTAAAGAGTGATGATTTTATGAGTTATAATTATTTATTGTAGGTTTAGATTCTTATATTTCTATCAAATCTGATACATTTGATTGAGTTCTTTTGGCTGCTCCCATTTTGCTCAGGGTCAACACAGCAGATTTGGTTTGGCTCCATGTTTATTTGGCAAAGGCTTTGCGCCAGATGCAACGCTTGATGCACAAAGAGAATGGAACACAGGTGGTTTCTTACCACAAGACAAGAGTGCAGCCACTGTGCTGCAATTCACACAATATCAGCGTTAATTTGTAGCTTGTGGCTCCACATCCAGATTCATTTATGGCCCTTCAAAGAAAGACTTTGGGCATCTCTAGTCAGGGATATTTAGCCAGAAGTGGACTGAGAAACACTACAGCAAAAAGCTAAGAGTGGAAGTCATGCATGACTGCATCCTTTGCTATCAGTACTTTGTCCAAAACGAGAGGTAGCTCAACGGATTAGCAGCTGGCCTACCAATATGTAGACCAGGGTTTGAATCCTGCTTCTGCTACCCGTCTATGTCCTTGAACAATACACTTAACCCTTTCATGTTCAGCCACTTGGTAGAGCATATTGATATCTACTATATTATACTTAAAAATGTGAGGACATTAAAGGGTCAGTCTGCATTGTCTCAGTCCACCCAGCTGTAAATGGGTACCAGCATTGGCTGAGGAAATAACATGCATCAGAGTGGCATCCCATCCATAGTCTGGTTCACGCTATGGTATCTGGAGTAATTACTGGCACCAATAGGTTTTGGGGCCTAAAGAAAATACTTTAGCCAAGCTCTGGTCTCAAGTATTTAGCCAGAAGAGGACAGACATATTACTGAAGTCCTACATATTACTGGTACTTCACAGTATTTTGCCACCCTTGCAACCACTTACACTTGTGGTTCCATTTCCTTTAGAAAATGTAGGTGGAAATGGAGGACTTGATTCTACCCAAGCACATTCAGACTTGAACCAGGCATTTGTTTTTGCAGGATATTTGGCTTTGTTCTTACAGTGAACTAACACAGACTCAAGTATCTCCATGGTCTTATGAGAATGATGGCTGAAAACACGAGTTTTACTCCAATATTAAATGGTTTATCCAACTTATTTTTTGTGCATATCTCCTAGTTTAGAATCCCCTGGTTTAACTGACCAAAGTGTCCAACTGCTGCATATTAATTGGCCACTTACAACCCCTGGCAAAAATTATGGAATCACCGGCCTCGGAGGATGTTCATTCAGTTGTTTAATTTTGTAGAAAAAAAGCAGATCACAGACACAAAACTAAAGTCATTTCAAATGGCAACTCTCTGGCTTTAAGAAACACTATAAGTTATCAGGAAAAAAAAATTGTGGCAGTCAGTAACAGTTACTTTTTTAGACCAAGCTGAGGGAAAAAAAATATGGAATCACTCAATTCTGAGGAATAAATTATGGAATCATGAAAAACAAAAGAACGCACCAACTCATCACTAGTATTTTGTTGCACCACCTCTGGCTTTTATAACAGCTTGCAGTCTCTGAGGCATGGACTTAATGAGTGACAAACAGTACTCTTCATCAATCTGGCTCCAACTTTCTCTGATTGCTGTTGCCAGATCAGCTTTGCAGGTTGGAGCCTTGTCATGGACCATTTTCTTAACTTCCACTAAAGATTTTCAATCGGATTAAGATCTGGACTATTTGCAGGTCATGACATTGACCCTATGTGTCTTTTTGCAAGGAATGTTTTCACAGTTTTTGCTCTATGGCAAGATGCATTATCATCTTGAAAAATGATTTAATCATCCCCAGTTTTCTGTCTTGACGCTTTGATGTCTTCCTTGGTCTACCAGTATGTTTGCCTTTAACAACCTTCCCATGTTGTTTGTATTTGGTCCAGAGTTTAGACACAGCTGACTGTGAACAACCAACATCTTTTGCAACATTGCGTGATGATTTACCCTCTTTTAAGAGTTTGATAATCCTCTCCTTTGTTTCAATTGACATCTCTCGTGTTGGAGCCATGATTCATGTCAGTCCACTTGGTGCAACAGCTCTCCAAGGTGTGATCACTCCTTTTTAGATGCAGACTAACGAGCAGATCTGATTTGATGCAGGTGTTAGTTTTGGGGATGAAAATTTACAGGGTGATTCCATAATTTATTCCTCAGAATTGAATGAGTCCATATTTTTTTCCCTCTGCTTGGTCTAAAAAAGTAACCATTACTAACTGCCACAATTTTTTCCCTGATTTCTTATAGTGTTTCTTAAAGCCAGAAAGTTGCCATTTGAAATTACTTTAGTTTTGTGTCATGTCTGTGATCTGCTTTTTTTCTACAAAATTAATCAACTGAATGAACATCCTCTGAGGCCGGTGATTCCATAATTATTGCCAGGGGTTGTAGAACTAGTGTAGGTGCATCTACACAGAATTTTTAACCAGGTTCTTACCAGACCTCAAGTCTCACCCACCAAGAATAAAGCCTTCTGATATTACATACATTTTAATGGAGAAGAATGAAGCTTACAGTAATGAGTGTCCTCTGGAAGTCCAGCAGCTTGGCTTTGGCCTCTGTGAAGTTTCTGTAGTCACAACACAACTCAAACATCCTCAACACCAAGACAAGAGGACAATCCTGAAAAAGATGCCTTGAAATTAAAACATACATTTCTTTGTTATATCAGTGAGTTCAAAGCCACTCACCAGCCTGTTGTAACAACTTGCAACTAGTATGGAAATGTTACCCTGCCTTTCGTCAGAAATGTGGTCTAATCCCGTGTGTTTAATCTCTTTTGATAACACTTTCCATTCAGCCACTGACCTAAATAAGGCGTATTTCTTCCCCGTTATTATCCATTATTCCTCTGAGGTGTTTCAGTCAATTTCCATCAAACTTGTGTGCATGTTGGTTGACTCCGGAATCAACCTTAAGGGGTATGTTGTGGCAAAGGCCAAGGTCATTGGGGTCAAAGGTGAAAATTTTCCTTTATCTGTCTGTTCGCTACTCCTCCCAGGTCCTATGGGTTCAAAGGTCAAAATTACTCCAATGTTTTCCAAACATGGCACACATGTGCAAGTGGGTTCTTTGATTTGCCCAGACAAAGTTAAATTTGCTAATCATTGGGGTCAAGATCATGTCTGCCTGTCTGTCCCTTTGCTAATTTTTACCAAACTTGGTGTGTCAATGACGGTTGACCCCAACCAAATTTGGCACAGACTTAGGTGGATTCCAGAATTACCCTGATGAGGTCAGCCAGAGGTCAATCATTTGGGTAAGGTCAAGGTAATTGGAGTCAAATGTCAGATTGAAAAAAGGCCTCAACTGTCTATATGCCCATTGGTACAATTACCTAGTTAATAAATTATTGACAATACAGTCTCTTCATGTTTCAAATTTTGTTGGACAAACTTTGATGTATGCATGTACAATAACAAGAAAGGCTCTTAATTGTCTAGGTCTTCTTCCTCCTATCCGTCTCAGTTGTATTTTGTTCATATCACAACGTTTACCCTCTGAAAGAGCTTGAAGCCTCGGAGGAGGGGCCTGATGCAGCCCCGCCCTAGTAGTGTCTTCCAGATGATTGACAGGTCATGAAGAGTCCATTCGTGATGCTGGGAGGCCTCGTGCAGGTGAGAGGTAGCTTCTCTGGCTGTGACATCGTCAACTGAGGTCAGTACCCACACACACAGACACTGGATCACTTCCACCCCCTGTCAATCAGTGCAGTTATGACACCAGTAAACATCAAAAGAAGTAGAACCATCAGGATAAAAGACATTTCAAGGATCAGATCAACATAACTCATGTTCTGTAAGCACCATTTATGCAAAGCCCCCACATTCAATTTTGTGCTTTTTTAACTTCTGATCCCTCAGTCTAATGTGACTGTTCACACTACATAAGTCCTTGCTAAAAGCCTGAGGGCAGGTCTCAACTGATCAACCAATCAACACATTTCTATTGATAATCATTCTGACAGATCATTTCACGTACGTATTTACCTGTTGGCAAGCAGCCAGTACAGCCAGCGTTGAGCAGTGTTGGACTATGGCCTCCTGCAGTAGATACCTGCAGGGTGCTGCCTCCTCCTGGCTTTGAAGGAGGACCAAAAACAGCTCCCTGGGATGCTCCAGGAACCCTGGCTCCTCCACTATGTTCACAGACACAGTCTCCTCGGCAGATCCACAGCTCCTACTCTGGTTGTAGACCTGCAGGTCCTGAAAAGCCAGGCTCAGATGAGCCTCAAGGGTGGGGCTAAACTGAGCCACCAGTGACCTCACCTGGTATGAGGTAGATATAAACATAGTAAATACAGTGATATTTTTGGACAATCTGTAATAAATGGTAAATGGACTGCATTTATATAGCGCTTTTCCATCTGCATTAGACGCTCCAAGCGCTTTACAATTATGCCTCACATTCACCCTGATGTCAGGGTGCTGCCATACAAGGTGCTCACTACACACCGGGAGCAACAGGGGATTGAAGGCCTTGCCCAAGGGCCCTTACTATATCTCCCCAGTCAGGCGGGGATTTGAACCCATGATCTTCTGGACTCAAGCCCGACACCTTAACCACTAGACCATCACCTCCCCTAATATCATGCTTGTTATTTATTTAATGCATTATATATGATTTTTCTGCAACAAGCTCTTGCATTTGCTCCACACTTCAGGACATAACCAAAGCTTCCCTCCTCGGCCACTCCTCCTCAACTCTGCCTCCTTCACTTTTAAGCAGAACGAATGGTTGTTGGAACGTTATAACAGGTCTAACAGCTTCTTATGTAAGAAAACACAGATTCTTCTCCAACCATGTGCTTGATCTGAGGCATTACAGCCTCTAAATTTGATTTTTGGATCCATCTCTGGAAAGACACTTCCATTTGTCATCTTAGGGAAAACATTCACAGCTATGTAGTGAGTAGGGCAACAATTTCACACAGCAGGACTCTCATGCACTAAACATGCACACATGGAAGTTTCACACAATAAAGGCGTAAATGTGGGCAGACAAAGCATGTAAACGGTCGAGAAAAGCTCAGAGCACAGAAGGAGTGCTGTTTTCTTCCAGACATGGGAATTTACGCATAATTAATGTTCAACTATTTAATATGATCTTAAACCCATTTCTGTTTGACACTGATTTTTATCCTGTTAGCATTCATCTTCGATGTACTGAAACAGTTATTACTTGTGTTCCCTTCAGTCAAAATAAGGTCATTATGAGTTGCACGTACTAACTAGTTGTATTTTTAGTTTTACGGATATTCAATTTAAATATTTTGTTTGGTGGTTACAAGAGATAAAGTAAACAATTTTTCAGAATAATAAAGCGTTTATAGAGAAATCATCAAGTTACTCATAATTAGTAAAGCACAGCTGTAATTTCAGACCTTTAGCATCATCATATGGCTGTAGCGGTGTAGCCATGCTAGTACCTGCTGTGGCGGGAAGCTGTGCATTTGGACAAACAGGAGGAAATGGATGAACTGTCCATCAGAGGCACAGTGGGCGGGGTAAATGGAGCTGAGCTTCAGACTGTGGAGCTGACAGAAGTGAACAGGAAGTGCCCACTCCTGCGCCGCCTCATAGGACGACCTGTAGAAATACACTTAGATAAAACACTGTGATATTTCTGCACATTCTTTAAAAACACAGGTTTAGTTTTACACGTTGTCTTCATTGAATAAAGTTAAAGCTTCTAACCTTTCTCAATAATGACCATAAAATATATTTATATAGTAAAATAAAAAAAAATACAGGCAAAGAGACTTGAATTTACAGTAAACTATCACTTTTGCAGCTAGTTTTCTTTACATACATCATGGGATAAACACATGAACATTTCCAAGTCACTGAAATTGTCTCAGACTTCTTTTACATCAATTATTAAGAAATACAAACAGTTTTGGCACCGTATGATGAATCTGTCAGGAGGACGCAGTTCTCAAAAATGTGCAAGCAAGAGACAAGTGAGGGAAGCCACCAAGACAACTCTGAAGGTGGTATGGACTTCAGCAGCTGTGAGAAGCTGGATAAAGTGTGACTTTTGTCTGTTGCATTACCAGTTATACAGCTTCATGGTGGAGTGGACGAGAGAAGAATTTTCATACAAGAAAACAAACCAAATCTAGGCTTGAGTCTTCTTGCTCTAGAAAATTCTAGCTAAAATTTTACATTTTCTTTTTAAAAAATCCTTGTTTTGTTCCACTCCATCATCAAGCTGTGGAGCTATTTAGATAAATCACTGTATGCTAACAACCTGAGTGATGTTTCTATGAATTTCTCAATTTATTTACATTGTGCAAGTGTGACAACAGGTACAAAAACTCACACACTCACACTCATCTTCAACCGCTTAGTCCAATTAAGTGTCACGGGGGGGCTGGAGCCTATCCTAGCAGTCATAGCGCGTGAGGCGGGGTACACCCTGAACAGGACGCCAGTCTGTCGCAGGGCCACATATATACAAACAAACATATTCACACCTGCACTCAAACCTACGGACAATTTAAAGTTTCCAATCCGCCTAACCTGTGTGTCTTTGGATGTGGGAGGAAGCTGGAACACCTGGAGAGAACCCACGCAGACACGCTGACTCCACACAGAAAGGCCACAGGTGGGAATCGACCCCATGACCTTCTCTCTGTGAGGCAACAGTGCTAACCACTAAGCCACCGTGCTGCCAGGTACACATACTAAAAAATAAAATACTCACACACTGTTTTCTGGAGGCACATCTTACCTGCAGATCCCCCTCTGCTCCACGCTGTCCGTTACCGCAGCTTCCAAATAGCCAATCAGCTCCTCTGCTGCTCCAGGCTCCGCCTCCGCAAGCTGCAAGCCTTTAGACACAGAGAGGAAAAGGCAGAGAGAATTATTATAGATGCTTAATTTGACACCTGCTACATGCTAACTAGCCAAATTAGCTGACTTAAGCCACCATCACACTGGCACACCATCTTGCACGCCAGTGAGTAAACCCGTCGTAAACTGTGCATAAACTGTGTGAGGCATAAATTGTGTGCTGCTTGCATGAACTAGTTGTGAACATTGCGCAACCTATTCGCAAACACCTGTGTGTCACTGCACACAAGTTTGCGTGCCAATGCGGGGATCAAATTTGTGCAAGTGTCAAGGTGGCTTTAGTGATTTGACCTATCCTGTCTTGACTTACGCATCCCATTCTCACATTCAGGAATATCCATCCGGGTAGGTCACAGTCTATAACCATGACAAAGCAGCCTGTGAACGTCACAGTTGCCCGTGCACCTAATCGAGCACGTAGGCTGCTGATGTAACCTGCTTGTACCATGTGTTCAAAAAAACAACAGCAGTACGTCACAACCGTGGTGTTCCCACAAAATCTCCTGGTGACGTACAACAACATTACAGGTGCCACACAAATACGACAGATCACCAAAGTTCACAACAGAAAAAAAAAGAAACTTCTGAACCATCTTGAGAATCCTACCACAGCTAAAACCAGACTGTGGCACAATGACAGAATGTTCAGGTTTATCATGGACCATCTAAGGTTTTTCAAAGTATGGACAAGGTTTCAAACTGTGACATTCCAGGATACACATCCCTGAAAGTGAGAACATGGCTTCAATACTATACATTAACGTATTTATGGAAAATTTTATAAATCTGCAGGAGTTTAAGAAAAATCACTTCCACTTTGGACATCTAAGCAGTATCTAAACGGATTGTAAATTTAACCTAATGCATGATATTCATGTACCGGTACATTATTTCCTTTGAATGACAGAGAATTAAGGGCTTCATCCTCCGATCTCAAGGTGAAAGTTCACATCTTCTTTTCAGCTTCTGTCTGTACAGCACTCGATCATAATAAACGGTCCGACCAAAGTTGTTGCACCTACAGTCTTTCCAATCACAGCCACTGAAACTTGTAACTCCCGCATCACTCACTAGTCTCCTTAGTGGCAGATCTACCACAAATTTATTTATTTTAATTTGCCTGGTTTGTGGTCAGATCTGGACTATAAACAGACGGGTTGACACGACTCTTCTGTCGCTTACCCAGCGTGCACAGATGCTGTTCTGGAGTTCTGTGCGTCGTGTTTAGGACCCAATGCTGCAGGATGGTGTTCAGAACTCTGATGTCGACTCTCATCTTGAAGCTGGCGATTCCCAACAGCTCACAAAAACAAACGGCTGCCGCTGCTACTGACGTCACGTTAAAACACTGGAGGCTGAGTTTATACACTTGCTGCCACGCCTGCTCCAGCCTGCAACACACACACACACACACACACACACACACACACACACACACACACACACACACACACACCACACACACACACACACACAGACAGACACACACACACAAAATTACTGCGGAGCCATTCAACGGTGGTGAAAATCTATTTTCTAAACACTTGTCTGACTCTTAAATGTTCACTCACAATGCAGATTTGAGCATTATGAAATTAAACACATTAAGGTCATGTTACGTTATTACCACAAGGTAACATTAAAGCTACAGTGTGTATGATTTAGTGTCATCTCATGGTGAGGCTGCCGACTGCATTATGCCGTCGCCAGCCATGAGTTTGTTTCCCATCACATCTTTAGCGATGGGGATTCATACTCCCTTGCCTGTTTCAAAGTTTAGCATACATAAACAATCAAATATATATGTGCAGTTGTTTTAATTCTGATGTGTGCCATCATTACGTCCAACTAGTAATAATTGTGGATTAATTGCTGTATTTTTGTCTGAGGTAACTGGGTGTGAAGAATGAATTGCCCTTTTAGGGATCAATAAAGTTGTTTGAATCTTGAATCTTTCCTGTGATGAGCAAAATGCTTGATCCTCTATTTCACAAAGATAAGGGTTCTCAAATTTGTTAGTCTACACTAGCATCCAGTAGACTGTGTATAAGGGAGGAAACACTTTTTCAGGCTTCCACCCGTGCTGCAAAATGCAGATTAAGTATGTCCCCTTTGGGCTGGTGCAGCATGAGGCCTCCTTGATGGGGCCACTCCGATGTAGATAAAGGTTTATTCTTATCCAATTACATTTGTTCCACAAATCTGATTGGTTAATTGTGTGAGATTTCAGACCATAAAATATCCAGTAGACGGTGGCAAAATATTGGACTATTTCACATTTGATGTGTAACTCCACACCCTGACCACGCTGCTGCGCAGGTGTAAATAATGGCGCTGTCAGCTGAGAGCGAGACAAACTGGCGGAGTGACGACATTGACAAAATAAGTGGATTTAAAGTGCCATACGAAAGTACTGATGTGGATTACCATATCACCCCAATAGAGCGCTTCGCTCTCAGACTGCAGGCTTACTTGTAGTTCCTAGGGTTTGTAAGAGTAGAATGGGAGGCAGAGCCTTCAGCTTTCAGGCTCCTCTCCTGTGGAACCAGCTCCCAATTCAGATCAAGGAGACAGACACCCTCTCTACTTTTAAGATTAGGCTTAAAACTTTCCTTTTTGCTAAAGCTTATAGTTAGGGCTGGATCAGGTGACCCTGAACCATCCCTTAGTTATGCTGCTATAGACCTAGACTGCTGGGGGGTTCCCATGATGCACTGTTTCTTTCTCTTTTTGCTCTGTATGCACCACTCTGCATTTAATCATTAGTGATTGATCTCTGCTCCCCTCCACAGCATGTCTTTTTCTTGGTTCTCTCCCTCAGCCCCAACCAGTCCCAGCAGAAGACTGCCCCTCCCTGAGCCTGGTTCTGCTGGAGGTTTCTTCCTGTTAAAAGGGAGTTTTTCCTTCCCACTGTCGCCAAGTGCTTGCTCACAGGGGGTCATTTTGACCGTTGGGGTTTTTACGTAATTATTGTATGGCCTTGCCTTACAATATAAAGCGCCTTGGGGCAACTGTTTGTTGTGATTTGGCGCTATATAAATAAAATTGATGATGACAATGATTTTGATACGGAATTACTCAGTGCAGTTGACAAGATGGAGAAATCTGTGGATCTGCTCACAGAATTTCCAGTTTGGCATGAAGACGCTGTTGCTACGGTAAGCTTCGCCGACTGAATTACTTACAGAAAAATAAATCATGCAAATGATGGAACTGGATTAGAATGGGAATAACCCTGTTGTGTCTGATGATTTGCAGATGTTAATGCTGGATTACGTAATCCAGCATTAACATCTGCAGTCCCTACTTCTAAGATCAAAAAACACGTTGATTTGTTGATGCAGGTAATTATTCACTAATGTACAGATGTTTAATAGAACGCTATGCTCTATTTCTACTAAAAAACAAACAGCTACGCCCTACACACTGTAGCTTTAATTCTCGTCTCTGCCCTTCATCAAGACTTCCACTTTCAGTAGAATCTACTTGAACATCGGTGAATTGTTGTCCAACTCACAGTAACTTGATGTCACTACTGCCGCTCAGGTGCTGAACAAGAAAAGTGGCGTAGGCAAAGGATGGTCGGCTGTGGCGGAGGTAGTACAGGTAGTCCAGATTCTCCACCAAAGCAAACTTTTTGACCAGCTGAGGGCTGGAGAAATCAGGCACTTCTGACATTTCTGTGAAACATTAAAAGCTATTAATGCACAGGTTTATTCACTCTGAACACTGAGTGAGCAGCACATTTTACAGCTAATATTCATAGTGTTAAAACACCATTGCTCCTATATCCACTATAGTACAGCAGATAACTGAAACAATCGTGCAAATGGTGATACAAGCATCAAAGTTGGCACAAATACACCTTAGACATTACTCTTTTGAAAAAATAGACTGGCCACTTGAATTTTCAATAGGCGACCAGGTAGGGGTCAATTAAAGAATTACACAGGGGTCAAAATTAAAAATGCTCAAATCATTTTGAAAGCTACACCACATTATTTGTCTGATCGTAAAGATTCCAAAAAGGTATAGTTTGGACTATCTATGACTAAAATATCAGGAGTTATGGGGTAAAAACAGCAAAAATGGTGACAAAGGTCAGTTTCAGTTTGTACAGGGGTCAAAAGTTAAAGTTCCTTCAATTTTGGTAAAAAGTGATGCAAATTATTGGTTGAGCTAATAGGATTCATAAATGGAATAATTTTGATTGTGTTGAATGTTTGGTCTCCAAAGTAAAGTTCAAACAAGGTCAACATCCATTGGATTCTATGACATGTGACATATGTTACCCCATAACATGATAACTAAGCATGATACGTGGTCCAAACTATTCCTTTTTAAAACCCTGTTAATTCAACTAATAATTTGCATCTTTTTTTTTTTCTTTTTTTTTTTACCAAAATTGGAACATTTTTAACTTTTGACCCCTGTATAAACTGACACTGACCTTTTTCACCATTTTTGCTTTTTAAGCATTTATTTCATGCACTCAGATGTATCGAACTCTAGATATAAATTATATATCAAGTGCAGGCACCAAGATTTACACCTCAAACTTTTTTTTTCCTCCTTTTTTTGTCATCTCTAAAGGCATTCCAACAATTCTTGGAAACCATGCACACCCTGGAAGTCAGACCCTTTAAAGGTGCGCAAGTTTACCTTTTTTTTATAAATATTCTTTTGGTTGATCTACATTATATTAGTTTATAGGTCTCCCTGCTTGGAATAACATGTATGTAACACCAGGTTATGTGCGTTATGATGTTATATAGAAAATACAGCACCAGTCGTATCGTGTAAGTTTTGAACATGCTCGAAATGCTGTGCTGTAGTCTCATCTCACGAAGACACATGCTTGCAATGTAGCTGCTGTTGCTCTGCACACCCTGGCTGCAACAAGACTTACATTTCTGTAAGACCATGACGAAATGATGCTACAACTGCGGCTTTTATTATTAGGGCCCGAGCAGGAAAAAGTCCTACGAGGACCCTACTGTAATTAGTATTGTTGTTCCTGTTATTATGAAAGTGAACCACTTTACAATCATATTTCAAAGCATTTTTAAGTATTTTATGTGACTGAAATGGTGATAATCTTGTGGTAACCTTGACGCTGTTACACACCAGTGGAGTTGAGGGTGTTTGCCGCCTGCCAGCCAAACAGCCTGGACACATCCAGAGGGTGTAATGACTGGAAAATAGGTAGCAAGAACATTTCATCAGCATTTAACTAAAAAAACACATCAAACTCAGATTACTGACCTACAAGGCAAACAACTGGCTTTCACAGGGGTGCTCCAAAAAAAAAAAAGAGACTTTGAGATACTGATAGAAAACAGCAGAGGGCAGTACTGTGCCTGTGGGTGTAAGTACAGCACCAGTAGGCTCTCAGACAAACAAATCAGGTGTGAGTACCTGAAGGAGATGGTACACAGAGATATCAGAGGACAGGCTGTTTCCTCGAGACCCAGTGGGAAAGAGGGCAGCCCTCAGTTTGGGGTAGGGGGCCAGGGCCATCTTTAGGAGTTGAGGGTCAATCGCCCTCTCTGACCTGCAGGACCTTTCACCCTGAACCACAACCTGCATATAGGGTTCTCACACACACACACACACACACACACACACACACACACACACACACACACACACACACACACACACACACACACCCAACACAAGACAAATGCACATGAGAAGTAAAGAATCTTCAAACTGAACAATACAAACTGTTCCCACCCAGGGAAAAAAAGACAACCAGAATGGATTGGATGACTTCCATTTTTATATTCCTTATATCTCAAAACAGGCAACTACAGAATGCTATAAACTGGGACCTTTGTTAAGGATATTTACAACCTTCCTTTAAATTGTTTAGCAACAGAAAATGTGCACTCCATAGACCAGCAAAAACCTAGTCAAAAGTCCCGCCCATTGAGATTCTGGTACTGAAAGGCCACAATTGTCAAAGTCTCACAGATAAATTGATGCTCTACACCAGTGATTTCCAACCTTTTTTGAGCCGCGGCACCCTTTTTATATTTACAAAATCCTGCGGCACACCACCAACCAAAATAATATTATAATTCTATTACCTCTGCTTTTGCGCAAAACCCAATTATCGCAATAGAAAATCGATACAGAAAACACTGCATTTCGAAAATCCTCAAGCATTCTGCGCTCTGATCTCAAGTGTTTTTTTAGACGTGTCGACACTTTTATTCACAATAATCTGCCACTCTAATATTCACAGAGCGCAGAGGCTGCCTTCAGCGAACCCAGTTGTGAGTGAGAAGGCCCAAGTCTGACCACGGTGACATCAACGGAGGTCAGGCCGCCTTCCCCACACACGTCCACAGCCAACGCGGTTTCTCCTTCCCCAGAGGAGCCATGCTCCGTGAGCAGCTGAGATTCACGCTGTAGTCCGCAAAAAAAAAAGGAAATCCAAATGAAAGGTAGCTTTCGCTATATTGCCTCGATTTCACCATCTTCTTTTTTCTTTGGTGGCCCATCATCTCCATCTGCGTCTGAATTTTGTCCAGGATCCCCAGTGGCATTTGTATTTTCTCTTTTCAAAAATTTCTCCATCACTGTCACTTGCTCATATTACACTGCCACTGTCATGTGTCACGCAACACTAACTCGACTGTCTATTATACTATAGTACAGCGCTTTGCTGCCATCTACTGGAATAAAAGAGCATTACATCATCTGCCACACTATTACAGCACATACACCCAATAATGGTGATATTTGATAATTGCCCACGGCACCCCTGACGATCGATCACGGCACCCTAGGTTGAGAATCACTGCTCTACACTACCATCATACTTCAACCTGACAGAAGAAGAACAACTCCCTCCCTCCATGTGTGTAAGAGTGCATGACAACAAATTTCCAGACTGAGACACAGTGAAGGGTTTTTAACTTTTAAATGTGATGAACATAATCAGTCTCAGTGTGGACCTTTAGACCTTGTCCTTCTATTTATTCAGAATTAACTTGTGAAGCCAATCTGAAAGACCACCTGAAGCAGCTGTACCTTGTTCAGTGAACAAACTTGCTAATCTAACTATTACTGCAGATGCTATAGGTTTCAGCATTTTGCCTCCTCTATCTGCTGATCCCACATATGTTGTGGCCAAACTGTAAAGCCGCTCACTTCTGCGTTCATCCACTAACAATTAATGCACCACATCAAATTGGTTGTTTCTGCAAAATCACTAGTGCCAATAAAAGTTAAAATATCAATCTTTTGCAACTTACAAGCAGACAGGTACATTTAACATTAATGTGAAATATATTTTTCCAGTAAATTCAGTAGGTTCAGTTTACCTGGTCAACTCCTCCTGGGGCAAACATGATGGTAGCCAGAGCGAGCAGACTGTGTCCCTCTAACAGCAGGCTGCTGAGCGATGCCTGGCCACCTGGTAACAGGACCTGTGCACTGGTCAGACTAGCCTGGAAGACCAGAACTGGATCTGGAGAAACAGGAAAAAAAAAGTTACTGGCACTGGATGTGCAATCGGACAAAGTTGCAAAGAATCTTCTACAACCTACTAGAATCAATCTCTTGGATAGCTACTCTGACAGTTTCAAGAGGTTGTTTAAAAAAAACAAACAAACAAAACAGGCTATACTGATTTTATTTACTTTTCAAAAGTCGAAATTATACGTATAGTATATAAAGCCTTCTTCAAGTGAAGGTCTGGTTCTTCCTGCAGTTTGGATAATCTTAAAACCTCAGCAATATTCTTCCCTTTATGATAATCCAAACTACAATCCTGTGAGAACAAGTCCTTGAGCAGCCTGGTACCTGACGGATTTCTGGTTATCTCCTGGATCTTCACCAGCATTTCAAACCAGGGGTGGCTCTCAAAAAGGCTCTTATTGGTCAATATGGGACAATTTCTGGGTGTCAATCTGAAGAGGTGAAAAACGGTACACATTTAGATGTTGACTATCTTATTGTCAGCTCAGCCATATGCCTTACAAACACAAACACAATCATGCCGTCCTCTCCACAGTCACACCTGTAATAATTCAGGTAAGTGTAGAGCAAGTAGTGCAAGTTGTGGTCCAGGCAGAAGGTGATGAAGAGGCTGTGGAGGTCCAGGCCAAGTGGGGAGCGGTAGTGAGGAATGGGCAGAGGTGAAGCCATCAACCCCTGACCCTGAGCCAGCCTCCATAACAGCTGCTTCAAGTCCTCCAATTCTCCTTGAATGAAAATGCCTGATCTGGAGGGATAACACAGAAAATACTTTATTACACATGTTCAAAGCAAGATTCCTACCAGCTCTCAGGTGTTTTTATGTTGAAAACATTTCATCTATGTATCCAAATAGTAGCAAGTAGTCATGTAATGTACAGTAGTGTTCAGAATAATAGTAGTGCTATGTGACTAAAAAGATTAATCCAGGTTTTGAGTATATTTCTTATTGTTACATGGGAAACAAGGTACCAGTAGATTCAGCAGATTCTCATAAATCCAACAAGACCAAGCATTCATGATATGCACACTCTTAAAGGAGACCTGCATTGAAAAAAATGCAGTCAGATTTTTTGAACAAAAAATTACTACACATGAGATCCTTCTGAATGTAGCAAAGTAAATCTGCAAGCCCAGATCTGTCATTCAACGGAGAAATCTTCATTTGAAAATGACAAATTTACAGCTAACATTTAGCCCTCCACAAATTGTCCCTCTCATCATGGACGCTGCCGAGACGTCACGGACAAGACCCTCTCCCAGCATGCATTGCGCCAATTGTAATTTGTGGATTTACGTCAGTTTACATCTGCACCTTTTTCTTGTCTTATACGGAAGGATCTACTTTTTTTAAAACTTCATATTGTCTTGCGGCACGTTTGGTGAGTACACATTTCTTTTATTTGTGCTTGAAAATTATTTTGGGGGACTTTTTCATACGCCCGTTTGATTGAGTGGTGTTGCAATGAAAATCTACTGTCTTTCGCCTCCGGTACCATCGCGGGATAGGGAGGCGAGACCCACAAAGAATCCCAGTCATTAAAAATATATAAACCTCTCTCAGCGTCCATGGAGCTCTGGGGCTACGATTGCCGAGACGTGCGGTGCTGTGGATTTTGCCGCAAGAAGTCTGTCCTTGCAGCAACAGGTGTACTGGCCGCTTCGCATTAAAACAGCGAGCGTAGCGGAGGCAGAGAGCGGGAGAGGAAGAACGACGCCCGCTGTCGATGTCATTGCTGATCTGAGCACACAGATCTGTATCTCACATTCATTGCAGCTTACTTTTGGATGTTGAAACCAGGACGTGTATAAGTAACATTACTAACAGATAAAATCAATTTCAATGCGGGATCGGACTGAAGGCGGGAGCGCGTCGTCTTGTCCCTGACGTCATGGAAATGATACGGCTGTACAAACTGTTTTCACAGAGGGCTAAATTTTAGCTGCAAATTTGTCATTTTTAAACGAAGATTTCTCCGCTGAATTACAAATTTGGGCTTACAGATTTACTTTACTGCATTCACAAGGGTCTTATAAATACATATCAGCTATTTGTTTCTGAAATCTGACCACATTTATTTCAATGCAGGTCTACTTTAAGGCTATGAAATTGGGCTATTAGTAAAAAAAAAAAAGTAGAAAAGGGGGTGTTCACATTCAGTCAGTGAGTTTGTCAATTTTGTGCAACAAACAGGTGTGAATCAGGTGTCCCCTATTTAAGGATGAAGCCAGCACCTATTGAACATGTTTTCTCTTTGAAAGCCTGAGGAAAATGGGACGTTCAAGACACTGTTCAGAAGAACAGTGTAGTTTGATTAAAAAGTTGACTGGAGAGGGAAAAACTTATACGCAGGTGCAAAAAATTATAGGCTGTTCATCTACAATCATCTCCAATGCTTTAAAATGGACATAAAAACCAGAGATGTGTGGAAGAAAACGGAAAACAACCATCAAAATGGATAGAAGAATAACCAGAATGCCAAAGGCTCACCCATTGATCAGCTCCAGGATGATCAAAGACAGTTTGGAGTTACCTGTAAGTGCTGTGACAGTTAGAAGACGTCTGTGTGAAGCTAATTTATTTGCAAGAATCCCCTGCAAAGTCCCTCTGTTAAATAAAAGACGTGCAGAAGAGGTTACAATTTGCCAAAGAACACATCAACTGGCATAAAGAGAAATGGAGGAATATTTTGTGGACTGATGACAGTAAAACTGTTCTTTTTGGGTCCAAGGGCCGCAGACAGTTTGTGAGACGACCCCCAAACTCTGAATTCAAGCCACAGTTCACAGTGAAGACACTGAAGCATGGTGGTGCAAGCATCATGATATGGGCATGTTTCTCCTACTATGGTGTTGGGCCTATATATCACATACCAGTTATCATGGATCAGTTTGGATATGTCAAAATACTTGAAGAGGGCATGTTGCCTTATGCTGAAGAGGACATGCCCTTGAAATGGGTGTTTCAACAAGACAATGACCCCAAGCACACTAGTCTTCTTCTTCTTCTTTGTCTTTCGGCTGTTCCCGTTAGGGGTCGCCACAGCAGATCAATCGTTTCCATCTCACCCTGTCCTCTGTATCTTCCTCTGTCACACCAACCACCTGCATGTCCTCTCTCAGCACATCCATGAACCTCCTCTTTGGTCTCTCTCTTCTCCTCTTGCCTGGTGGCTCCATCCTCAGCATCCTTCTCCCTATATACCCTGGGCCCCTCCTCTGCACATGTCCAAACCATCTCAATCTCACCTCTATGACTTTGTCTCCAAACCGTCCCACCTGAGCTGTCCCTCTGATATGTTCATTCCTAATCTAGTAAACAAGTAAATCTTGGTTCAAAACCAACAAAATTAATGCCTCACAGATGTGAAGAAATCATGAAAAACTGTGGTTATATAACTAAATACTAGTTTAGTGATTCACAGGATTGCTAAAAAAGCAGTTTGAACATAATAGTTTTGAGTTTGTAGCGTCAACAGCAGATGCTACTATTATTGTGAACACCCCCTTTTCTACTTTTTTTTTTTACCAATAGCCCAATTTCATAGCCTTAAAAGTGTGCATATCATGAATGCTGGGTCTTGTTGGATTTGTGAGAATCTACTGAATCTACTGGTACCTTGTTTCCCACGTAACAATAAGAAATATACTCAAAACCTGGATTAATCTTTTTAGTCACATAGCACTGTTATTATTTGGAACACTACTGTAAGATCCAAGATCTGACACTGTCCTGATCTGACACCACCCACCGTTTAATGTTTCATCTTTTTGACCCTGCCACAAAATAATCAAGAAAAATTCTTTGTAGTTCCACAATTTTTTCTACATTGATGAAGAAACATCCACAGATGGCTGCTGGACCTGGCAAGAAGGTCCAGGATGTTCTCCCTCATGTAGGTGCTGCAGACCGTGTTGTTGTTTACAAGTTCTGGGGTCAACTCTGGCCACCGGGAAGTTTGGCTGTTCTGGATCCAGTCAATCACTCGGCATTGGTCATGGAGAGCGGTAAGGTAATGCCACAGGACCGACGAATCACAGGAATTCAATTCTAATGAACCACAGACACAGAACGCATGAAGAGAGTGGTCAGAAGAAGAAGAAAAAGAGATGTTTCTACAACCGAAACAACAACACAGTGTTAAATGCAGTGTTAAACTCTGTGTTAAATGCAGTCCATTTAACACAGAAGTACTTCCAGTTGCTCCAAAGCCCCAGAGATTTAGTGTCAGTTTCTGATCAGCAGTGGGCAAAGAAGGAAGGTTATAGTGACTGTGGATACTGACCTATATTTTGACAACTGCATAAAAATGTAGATAAGATAGAGGATTATGACTACAACATTGCCCTTCTAGTTAGACTTCCGGCATGTGTAGTGAAACCCTTATAGATGGTTCAGAACGCATCGGCGTGTCTGGCACTCAATCAACGCAAAGGGTCTCATTTTTCCACTACACACTGATATTCACTGGCTACCCA
Organism: Thalassophryne amazonica; assembly: GCF_902500255.1. Lineage (NCBI taxonomy): Eukaryota > Metazoa > Chordata > Actinopteri > Batrachoidiformes > Batrachoididae > Thalassophryne > Thalassophryne amazonica. The sequence continues at coordinate 103,384,979 of NC_047110.1, forward strand.
TAGCAGCCCTAATCAAATTTAAGTCACTAATTCTTGTCAACAGAGTGACGATTGCATCCTCACTCAGCGACTTTAACTCAATGATAAAAACTTTTATACTCCATCTTGTCACTACGTTCCTCACAAAAATGCTGTCTGGCACTGCCATCTGAGTCCAGACTCTTCTTGGCCTTAATTGCATGATGGCGAAAGGAGCTACCAGTTGCTATCAGAGTAGGGGTGTCCTCTCCAATTCGATTTATTTATACACCACCAAATCACAACATAAGTTGACCCAAGATGCTTCACAGGAGTAAGCTCTAACCTTACCTACCCCTGAGCCAGCGTGTTGGCAACAGTGGTAAGGAAAAACTCTATCAGGCATTTCGATAATAGGGAGAAACCTCAAGCAGACTAGACTCAGAGGGGTGACCATCTGCTTTGGCCATGCTAACAATAACAAAATTACAAATGAAAGCAAAGCACAAGAAAGAACTGTCAGACATGCAAAAAGAAATGCTGCAGTAGTCCCAGTGCATAAAACAGAGATGACTGATAAGGAAGCATCATACCTGTATGCTGTAGTCTGGACAGAAGGATGGCGGTTTGGCTGCTCTGGTCCCAGTTCCTGATCCAGTCTACTCTGACATTCTTCCAGAGTTCTTCTGCCGCCTCCTGAGACCTCATCTGTTCCAGCAGCTCCTCCAGAACCTCACTGCCACCTACCTCACAACCAATGATCTGCAGAATGCTGAGACAGATTGAAGTACTCAGACTTGTGGAAAAAAAAGGGTTTAACAGGAACAACATGGGAATCTGTTAACAGTTAAAACAAGCGCTTAGTCTGCACTAACTCAGGGCATCCTGGATAAACTTTGATATGCTTACCATTAAGAAGTGATGCTTTTCTGCAGAAGGCTTTTAAAAAGTTCAGTGATTTTAGACTTTGACCAATTTTGACTCTAACATCAATAGACTTCCTGGGGTCACCATGCCTAACACACATACCAAGTTTGGTGACAACCAGGAAATTAGAAAAAAATGCTATTGTGCTCACAAGTATGTTCCAGTGACCTTGATCTTTTGACCACAAAGTCAATGGGCTTCTTGGGGTCACTATACCTAACACACACATCAGGTTTGGTGACAATCAGGCATTTAAATAAGTTACTGTGCTCACAAGATTTTTACAAAGTATACTCCAGTGGCCTTGACGTTGGGATCCCAAAGTCAATAGTGTTCCTGGGGTCACTAGGCATAATGCATATACCAGGTTTGGTGACAATTGGGTCAGTGCAACTGAAGTAACCTGCATGACTGACTGACTGGATCCCTGTACATAGTGACGCGGAGCCCACTGGCTGTGCTGTAGGAAAAATACTTCCACGGAAAAGGAGACCGAGCATCGTGTAAATGACTGTGTCATGACTTCAGAAAGCAAAGTGTTTGATTAAAAGGATTTCTTGCAATATTTGATATTTAACATCAACAACAGTTTCAATTTAGCTTGCATAAAAATCTTTTTTATGCAAGTTTTTTTTCCTTTTCTTTTTATCCCCTAATAAAACAAATTAAGAGCTGATTGCAGATTGGATTTGGCAACAAGCACATTGGTTTTATATGATCGAGAACTCTCAGTATCATTACCTTCGAGGTGTCGTATTTGCTGAACAGCGAGAAGCAGGAAGTGACCCCAGCCTTTCCATTGCCCTGATGAACTCCACACTTTGCAACTCCTCCTCAGGTAAACGACTCCGCCTTGACAGCTCCTCCACCTGAACATCCAGCCAATCATTGGCAAAATAAATGCTTGAAAAGGCGGGCAAATAAATCAGTGAATGCATGAAGAACTGGAGCATTACATTGCTGTCAAGTCAAATCTGGTCATGTTGGTCTTAAAATAAGGTGTGGTAAGGTGTGGTGCTGTTCTGTTGCTATAAGGTAGCAGAAAATGTCTGAACAGAAGACTTTCCCCCAAAACAGTCTGAAGTTGAGTACAGAGTTTTTTTGGTTTTATGTTGCGTAATATTTCGACACACCATATACAGGGAGGGTCACTGTGTACATATACTACCTATACACACACAACAAATCTGAGCTGAATTAAAAGTGACTTTACTGCTTCACCTCAGGGAGCCTTGGTGGGTGTTCCCAAAAACGATCCACTCACGTACTCTGTACTTTATCCAGATACGTTTCCTCATCAGAAAGCCTCCTACTTGAGTTTGCATTCTTAACAGCATTGTGTCAGGAACTAGCACACCTGGTTCTTAAAGGTGACAGTTGACAATGTGATCGGTTTAATTTAAGTGATTACTTTAAGTGACTAAATACAGCCCTGTGTGCCCTGAACCATGCTTACGATACATAAATAGCAAAATGGAGTTGGACACACCCCTACACTCAAACTAGGGCTCTTAGGGCACCTAGGGCTTTCACAGGGCACCTCAAATGACCCCCCCCCCCAAAAAAAAGGATCAACAAATACATACATACATACACAAAAACCACCAGAAATCAGAAATGTGTACTTGTTTGACTTGATTACCATCAATGCTGCATTGCAATACACATCAGTAAGGTAACATTGCTCACAGGTCTTTGGTCATTTTTTGGAGAATATCTAAATCTTCAGTCATTCATTTTCTGCCACTTGTCTGAGTCACAGTGGAAATACACAGATCAAGCACTGAATGTTTTTTTGTGGTATCCCAAGGCGTTCTTGGGAGTTACATCTTACAATCCCTCCAGCATATCAGGTCTTCTCAGCGGTCTCCTCCCAGCTGAACATGTCTGAAACCCTGGTTTTTAAACCAGGGTTGTTTAACTGTGGGGTTCTGTACTGCGTCCACCTTTATGTATTATTCATATCAACCCAGTGATACTCACTAATTATACAGCTGGTTTTATTTCATTTTCCTCCACATCAGCAGCGTGATGTGGTGCAGCTCGTCCCATGGAACACAATGCGATCAGCTGCAGCAGCTGACACTGTGTTGCTGCTCGACAGACACCATCGCGTGCATGAACCGTTGAGCCAGCATCGTGCACGCCTGCCCGTCGGCGCAATATTTGTGTGCACTCATTCGACTCTACCGCTGTGTGTCACCCTGAGTTGTACACAAATCGACCAAAACTCACACTATGTGTGACGGACCCCTAAATTCAGTGCATGTGTTGCAGCACTAACCGGTTTATCCAACAAGTTCAATATGAGCACAAGTCTGACTAAAGACCATTTCATCAAAAGAAAAAAAATTTTTTTTTTCAATTATTTTCATTTATATAGCGCCAAATCACAACAGAGTTGCCTCAAAGCGCTTCACACAGGTAAGGTCTAACCTTACTAACCCCCAGAGCAACAGTGGTAAGGAAAAACTCCCTCTGAGGAAGAAACCTCAAGCAGACCAGACTCAAAGGGGTGACCCCTCTGCTTGGGCCATGCTACAAACATAAATTACAGAACAATTCACGCAACAATTCACGGACTAATATACAAGAAATGCTATTGGCGCACAGGACAGGAGGATCGCCAACACAAATACAACTCCCATCTCTGGATGGAGCTGCACCTTAAACAGAGAGAAAAAACAGAATCAGGCATCAGAAAGACAAAAAATACTGTATAATTTGCCAGCATTAAACAACAAGAAAAACAGAGAAATACTAAGATGATCACCGGCCACTAGCCCTAAACTTCACTAAAAGACCCCAGAATTTAGGTAAAGTTGAGGCTGCAGCCCACTCCAATTACTAATAAATGAATTTAAAAGAGTAAAAAGCGTAAAACAAAACTGTACCAGTATGCTAGCCATATGAAAGGGAAAATAAGTGCGTCTTAAGTCTGGACTTGAAAATCTTCACAGAATCTCACTGTTTTATTGACGCAGGGAGATCATTCCACAGAACAGGGGCATGATAGATCCTTGTATACTGTATATTTAGAACCTTGACAAAAAATAAAAACCAAGCACATTTATGTGTGTTTCTAGCAATAACACAAGCAGTGGTTTTTGTGTATATTATAAATGCCAGGCTCACCACAAACTCCCTAAGGTCCTTGTCATCAGTGTAGACGCAGATATTGTCAAGCTCTTTATTCACATTGAAACCCTGAAAAAGAAAATCAGCTACTGTTTAACATTTGTCTGCATAGACAGAAACTTCAGCTCATGTTAGTTAATTCACGTTTAAAGGAGAAGCATGTTTGGTTCCTCCACTTCATTGATTCTGTCTGTCAGGTATTTCCTTAGAAAGACCTGTTCCTGTTACTACGTACGTAACAGTGCCGTAAAACAAACATTACTTTTCACAACATTAAGAGGCAAATATTATATAGCTGTTTTCAGAAACATTAAGTCTAGTTTTTTTGCAGCTAAACGGTAAATCATGAAGAAAGTTGAATAAACTCATTCTGTGATTGAGGTGAAACTCACCATGTTGGTAAGGAGCGTGCTGGCGGTGTGCAGATTCCGGCTCTGCAGGCAGGAGAAGACTTGACGCAGACCCTCCATCCTCAGAGCGGACAGTCGCTGCTCCGGCCTGCCACGCTTCCTCAGTGAGCCTGAGCTCTTGGGATCTGATTAGTTAAATCGACTGACGCACCACTTCCTGCAGGGTGCACACAAACACGGTTAAGTCCAACAATATGAAACTCTTCATGTGTTTGCGCTTATGTTTTCACCTCCATTGGCAGCTGCTCCCACTCTTCCTGCACAGCTTCCTGAGCAGGAGCTGTGGCATCTGTGTTGGACACGCCGCCCCCTGCTGGCCAGGGGAATCTCTTCATATAGCTCCTCAGCTCTGTGACGTACCGGTCCAGAACGTCCACACAGTTGCGCACACCTTCAGTCTCATCTGCAGACGAGACAGTGACACAGAACAGCAGCGTGTAACTCTCTGAACATTAAAATCGAAATGCCTCTGACAATAACTGTGGAAGTGCCGGTGTCGCAGACTTAATGCCCCCCCCCCTAAAAATTGATCCGCCCTGCCTCCACTGCGCATGCGTCATTTCGGAGCTCAGCAGCTCGTCTGAAATAGAGTCTCTTCACCCAAAGCGATCAAATGGATTCATGGGATTATCAGTTGACAAGGTAAACTTCTTAATCATTCTAAAGTCACTTGTAAGCAGAAAACGAGGCGATACATGGTGACGCTTTGCAAATGATCGACGAGCAGTGAACGCATCAGTTAGCAGCTTGTGTAGCTGCAGCGCTCTGATTGCTTCCTCCATCTTTTATGATGAAATAATGCTGAATGTATGTGGAAATGATTGTTGTACAAAGCTTCAGATATTTGTCGCTGAGACAGATGATGACTGGAGTGCAGTTTTGAAGCAGAAACAAGGTGATAATCAGTGAACCGCGGGTTAATGACACATGCGCAGAGAAGGCAGGGCGGACCAATTTTTAGGGGGGACCATCGATTCGGCGACACTGGTGATGTGTTTGTGCAGTGGTGTGAATGCACCTGGGTACTGTGTGTTAGACAACACAGAGCGGATCTGTGTGTTGACAAAGTTCAAGGTGATATTGAGCAGCTGCTCTGAGAACTGTCGGCTCTGAACGTCGCTGTTTGAGTCCCTGACTGCTGAACACAGGAGATTCAATGCAGGACATAACTCCTGCACGCCTGCACACACACACACACACACACACACACACACACAAATACCGTTAGCACAATATCTATCAAATAATTTAAAGCCTTTTCAAAGAGGCACGTTTGTTGCTTGTGCTATGACATCCAAACATTCCGTCTGAACCTTAGAGGAAAGAAGATGGATGATGGCAAACAAGCCCACAGAAGTTCTCCATCATCTCCAAGAATTCTTTTTCTCAACAAACAAAAAGTGACATGTCAATAAAACGTTACATTTTACCAAGATAATGCCAGGACTACATGGTGTTTCGTGCCACTAAATGGTCACATGTTCAGCCTTCTAACCACACAAGATTCATCACAAAGAGCATAATTTGTTTTTGTTTGTTGGGGTCTCCCCATGATTTCACTGGGGATTTTCTAAGCTTTTCTACTCCCCACACAGGGACCAGACATTTGGAGCTACAATCAAATACAGTATCATCTGTGTCATTCTCTTTCATTATAACAAAAAATATTAATCAAGGTGTGATTATCTGTTACACAGTGACAGGTGGCAACTCCCTAGTGTAAAACAAAATCATAGAATGCATGCATATCTCTGCTAATAGAAGCACATTGCATTTGCTGGATCAAAAAAAAAAAAATAATAATAATTTAAATGGTAAACGGACTGCATTTACAGTGGCTTGCAAAAGTGTTCAGCCCCTTGGTATTTCACGTATTTTAATTTGTTTATGGCATTTCAAATACAAAAAGTAAATCAGGGTCTATATCAAATACAAAAAGTAAATCAGGTTTCTCATATAAAAATTTCTAAAATTCAGTTTGAGTCTAAGGAGTCTTAGTATATACGAGGTCTATTAGAAAAGTATCCGACCTTATTATTTTTTTCAAAAACCTATGGATTTGAACCCTCGTGCGCATGCGTGAGTTTTTCCACGCCTGTTGGTTGCGTCATTCGCCTGTGATCAGGCTTTGAGTGAGGCGGATGTTCATTGTCAAGAAATGGCGGAATGATTTGGGCTTTTTTTCCATCAGAATTTTTTCAGAAACTGTTAGAGACTGGCAGCTGGAAACCATTCGAAAAATTTATCTGGCTTTCGGTGAAAATGTTACAGGCTTCACAGAGAATAAGGACTGTTACTACAGCTTTAAGGACGGCTTTAAGGACACTCGGCGCGCCGCGCTCCGTGCCGCCATCGAGAGCCACAAACCACCGGATCATTTCTAAACGGATGGCTCTGTGGATCCGAGACCATTGTGTGCACTTTCTCTGGTTATCACAAGAGCTGGACATCAACCATTTTCCGGCAGATTTCACTTTTAACAAGAGATTTTGTCATGGAAAGCCGAGCGGGTCACAACCGATTTGCTGATGGAGCGAGACAAAGGAACACCTCTGTTTTGGTCTCACAGGACGGCTTGAGATGGCATTCAGACAGCTGTCAGTGGTTTTTTCCATCGAGTGATTATCCGAGAAATTGTGGATGTGCCTGGACATGCCAGAACATGTCCCGTGAGGCTTCATCACGGCGTTGCTGTGCGCCATGCGGCACCACCGCGATGCGCAAAGCCTCTGCTCCTCTTTCCATGACAAAAACTCCTGTAACAGTGGAATGTGCAGTTCATTTCCAAACTGGACACTGTGTTTTATCCGGGACGTCGTCTGACTAGCACAGGAATTGTGAAAAGACGTGGACATCAGCACTTTTTCGGCACATTGAGACAGACGTGCGGAGGAATTCCGCACGTCTATATATATATATATATATATATATATATATATATATATATATATATATATATATATATCAGGTTTGAAACGCCATAAACAAACAAAAATATGTGAAATACCAAGGGGCTGAATACTATTGCAAGCCACTGCATATAGCGCTTTTCCATCTGCATCAGACGCTCAAAGCGCTTTACAAATAATGCCTCACATTCACCCCGATGCCAGGGTGCTGCCATACAAGGCACCCAGTACACACTGGGACAAGGGCCCTTGGTGATTTTCCGGCCAGGCTGGGATTTGAACCGAGGATCCTCTGGTCTCAAGCCCAATGCTTTAACCACTAGACCATCACCTCCCCCAAGCCATCACCTTCTCTGTCCCCCCTTGGGACAGAATATTAGACCCTTGATCTCGTAATATGAGATCTTTTCTCATAATTACAACATAAGGTCTAATTGTTTTAATCCAACTTCCGTACAATGTGCTTCAGTAGCATGGGGCCCCCAGACTGACATGTACCTGGCTGGGGGTTCACCCCTCTTTGTCCCTGATTATGAGGTGTCACATTGACCACTGCTTTGCTCAGAACCACATACTGCACATCCACGAAGAAAACGTGTTTATGCAATTCCATTGCTTCCGATCCATCAGTAAAGATAAACATGAGAATTCCCAAATCATAATTGAAAATTAGCCGATTTGTAACCACCGAAGGTGCACTGTGATCGCACACAAAGTGTGGCTTTTCTCATGAGGTGTTCTTGAATGAATGAAATTCCTCCAGTGAGGGCAACAGGGTGTCTCACCAAAATGAGATGTCGTCTGTTCTTTATGAATTACACTGATCTTGACGTGCAGCCGGCTGTGAGACCCGAGCTCAGGGACCGTCAACAAATTACCACGGTGAAAGGAAATACTTTGATAAAAACTCAATAATGTCACATTTATGGTCTGTAGTGCTACCAAACTCACATAAAAAAAAATCTTGTAATTACAAGATCTTTTCTCATTATTACAAGATCAGGGCTCAAATTTTTTTAATCCAGTGAATGCAATGCGCTTCCATACTCTGCAAAAGCCTCAAATAATGCTATTATATTTTAGTTTTTAATTCAGCTTTTTAGATACTGCTAATTTTTGGTCATATTTATTTACATTTTGAAATATACATAGCAAGAGAAATGTAACTGTGTGAAGTATTTTCTTGAGTGCCTACACACACACCTTTCAGGTTGAGCTCAGTGAACACTGGCTGATCCATGTTGCTGAAAGACGCAGAGGGGCTCAAGATGTTTTCTTTACTCTTCAGGTAGAAATCCACGGTGTCCAGCTGGCGGTTTTTCAGCCCAGCCTGCAACACACAAAACCTTGACACATTCATTTTTCAGCTCTTATCAAGGAGAAAACTATCTACACTGAAGTGTTGATTTTACACCTAAGATGTATGCCAGACTTGGAGTTCCCATAATTGACATGCAGGGCACAAAAATGTAGTAGTAGCAGGTCCGGAAAATAAAATATTTGCTGCCTGCAAAGATATGTTGTCCATTGCCTGCAGCATGTGGTTCTCTATGGCCAGGTTTACTCAACAGATAAGTAGCCAACCCATTCAAATAAATTACCGCCTTAACCCTCCGGGATCCATGTACATACCTCTGCATCAAGATCAACTTTTTGTCATATTTCTATTAATAACAGTGACAAAATATTACAGAGACTTTGTTGGACCACATCCTGAAAATACAACTTCTTAACTGTAGTTTCAATCTTCTCTCAAGATGATCAGTCAGTCAATACTAGAAGGCGGAGAATGTCACATGGTTCTGCAATGTCACTGCTCTTTATTAAAACCAGTTACCATCCCTACAGTGAAGCATGGTGGTGGCAGCATCATGCTGTGGGGATGTTTTTCAGCAGCAGCAACTGGGAGACTAGTCAGGGTTGAGGGAAAGATGAATACAGCAATGTACAGAGACATGCTGGATGAAAACCTGCTCCAGAACGCTCTTGACCTCAGACTGGGGCAACGGTTCATCTTTCAGCAGGACAATGACCCTAAGCACACAGCCAAGATATCAAAGGAGTAGATTCAGGACAACTCTGTGAATGTCCTTGAGTATCCCAGCCAGAGCCCAGACCCGAATCTGATTGAACATCTCTGGAGAGATCTGACAATGGCTGTGCACCAACGCTCCCCATCCAACCTGATGGAGCTTGAGAGGTGCTGCAAAAACGAATGGACAAAACTACCCAAAGATAGGTGCATCAAGCTTGTGGCATCATATTCAAGAAAACTTGATGCTGTAACTGCTGCCAAGGGTGCACCAACAAAATACCGTAGTTTTTATTTTTAATAAATTTGCAAAACTTAAAAAAACAAAACACTTTTTTCATGTTGTCATTATGGGGTGTTGTAAGTAGAATTTTGAGGGGAGAAAAATTATTTACTACATTTTGGAATCAGCCTGTAACATAACAAAATGCGGAAAAAGTGCTGTGAATATTTTCAGGATGCACTGTATATTTGTTTCATATCCCTTGTCAAGCAGTTGAAAGGTGCTATAAATAAGAACAAAAACTGACTGATTTGCATGTGGGAAAGATTTGCACTGCCCCTACCTGCAGCGCATGAATGGGGATGGAGCAGCGCCCCCAGCTGTTCAAATGACAGATTGCATCTACTACTGCTGCGCTGCCAAACAACATCAGCCTGCTGACAAGGTCCTGCTGGGAAACTGAGAACAAGACCTGAACACACCAGTTTCTGGGGGAGAGAACAAATAAAACAGGGATGACTGAGTGCTTTGTTTCCCAAAAATGTTTTAACATTTGTGTCACACAGACAGACAACAGCAGTTTCAGTTTATTTGGATAATAAACAAGCTGCTGAGATCCATGAACATGTTATATTGTCAGCGGCTTACTCTTCAGTAGCAGTCTGTGGTGTCGCTCTCCACAGCGCTGAATTGGAACAGCCTCACCAACCGTCTGGTGATAGCTCACATTCCCAGACTCCAAATCCCAGAAGGCCACTGTTGTCTGTTTGTTGCCAGGGGAGATGAAAGTCAGGAGGGCAGAGAACTCTGAAACGGCGAGTAGACATGGACGGGACAGTTCAGGGACAGAGAAGGTGACATGTGCACCAAAAGGGGGTGCTCTGCTGTGGGCCGAGGTCAGAGCCTGGTGGGACTCCAAGTGAGCGAGCGAGGACACCCAGGAGGTCCTGGAAGGCTTGACAGAGGAGGCAGAGGGAGCCACTGACTTTTGGGCTTTGCTGTAAATGGAAGCCAACCGAGATTCCCAGGAGCTAGATTGGAGGCCAAGAAAAAGGTCAGATAAGTGACATGACCTATAAAATATCAAATGAAGAAAAAGATTAAAAACTAAGATTTTATTTCCAGTAATCATTACGCTGTAAAAACCAGGCTGAAAATTAAACCACAATTTTTAAAGTAAGGGTAATTCTACAGTAACAGAATTATAATCACAACAAATGCTATCGTTGTAATTGTGTTACCACAGAATTGCCTGTAAGTACTTACTGCAAGATTAAGGAAGATATCAGGCCTTATTTTTGGAAAGACTACTTGGTATTTTCCTGCTACTTAAACTGACTTTGCCTGTCTGTTTGGGCGTTATGATAGGTGCTGGAGCATATCCCAACATGTACTGGGAACAGATTGGGCATACCCTAAGCATATGGACTAACACAAATAAGATAAGTACACAATTCACAACTACAGTCTACTTCTGAGTCACCAAAGTTCACAGAAATCTTGCAGTGTCAACTGATGCTCCACAACATTTATGCTGATGTTTGGGCAGTCATATAGAAGAGACGTAAGTCTGATATAGACCCTGAAGCAGATTGGTGCCAGTGCTCGTCTCCAAATCCCTAAATACAGTATCTGGGCTGGACCTCTAATATCTCCATGCCTTTGGAAATGGATCAGAACATGTACCAATTGTTCTATCAGACATCCCATCATGATCTACTCTTAGCAGATTACCGGTCAGTGCAGAAGGTGTGTCCCAGTGCAGCAAGGCTGTAGTTTGAGCTGGACAAGCTGTCCTGGTCTTAGGGTTTGGAGGGCACAGTGGGAGAGGAGGAGTGGGCACAAGCACACAGCAAGTGATCTGGATGAATCCTGGGAGACAGAAATATTAATATCAGGCCTGTTCTGTTTTGTCCTCCACTTGCAACACGATATCATTGTCTAAAAAGAACACAACCAACCTACCCTTGAGGTCAAAATCACCATCAGCTGAACAGGGAGACCTGAATGTGGATAATAATCTCTGTCAAGCATCTCGGGTCCAGTTTCTTGTTTTTAACTCTGCTAACCCTGGGGCTAACTGTGTGATTTCTAGATGTTGAAAGTGTATTTTCAATGGTTCTTTTTTGTCATCACTTCTTTTATGCACCTGTGCCAATTCTAGTCACACATTTGGAATTTCATTACCAAAGAGCATCCATCATAAGATTTTTTTTTGCCAAATCAACATGTGGAATCCATAGCAGATCCACTATGGTGTCACTGGGCAAAGGTGGAGGCAGCCAAAACAAGAAGAGGTCATATTTAGATCACTCAGACTGCCATCACTGCTAGCCGGGAGGTCTAACGTGGAGAGGAGCATGACATGATTTGTACAGTGCTGGAATCCTGGCGATTGTCATGATTTTCACTGGGGCAAATGGACTGTTGAGGGCCATGATCTGTTGTGGATTGATGGGGATACTAGGGAACCTGTGGACATTGGTGGGGATTTATGAAGAACAAGAACTGTCAGCTGACCTATGATGATCCCAGTTGTGTTCTACATCATGTTGTCTTACCACTTGACTGTTTGGACAAATAGTTCATATCACCACTGCACGTTACATGGATGCTTACATAGTTCCATCATCTCTGTCTTTGCATGTTTGACAATTCTTTGTTGTGCTTTGTTTATTTGGGTTTTTTTTGGTCGTATGGCCAAAGCAGATTGTCACCCCTCTGAGTACAGCTTGCTTGAGGTTTCTTCCTATAATCAAAAAATGCCAGAGGGAGTTTTTCCTGACACTGTTGCCAATGTGCTTGTTCAGGGGGTGGACTGGGTTACAAATTACCCTTGTGAAGCACGTTTAATAAATTGACTCAAAAGTGTGTTTGTTGGTTAGATTGTGAAGGTAACTGGTCAAAACCTACTGACTTAGACACAATTTGAGGCAGTGTAGGTAGTGAGAAGTATTAATAGTAATACGTCCTTGAGAAATTGATGAACTGTTGAATAATGAAAATGTTAATGAAGCTCAACAGTGGATTTTTCGTCTCTGGGTGCTCAGCCTTTGAGATCAAGATAACACCTGGAAAAAGTTTACGGAGTTAGACTGAACAGAGGTGTTTGGCAATGCAGATATCTTTGCAAGACAGCGAAGGTCCAAGTCTTTTAGATGTTGGTGCTTAATGTCTCACTGTGTGGTTGTGAGACTTGTACGTTAACCAGTGACTTAAGAAGATGACTGAATGCCAATCCTGTTGGATCTCTTCACTTGATCCTTGGGTGCCAGTGAATTTGACTTTGGGTCAAACAGAAGGTTCTTCATTTTCCCCTTTAGTCACATATTTCTATGTCCCCACTTTAAAAATGTTCCATTCCAAAAAATAGTAATTGTGAATTTCAAAGTGATCTGGTTAATGTTCAGGGGGACCACAGTGGGAGTATAATTCTCTGCAAATTTAAGTTTCCAATTTTCCTGATTGATGGTAGACTGGTGGCATATATCATCTCAGATAAAATAAAGACAGTGTATTCTGCCTATTGGGGGGGGGGGGGGGGGGGGGGTGGTCGGACAATTTGACTTTCCCAACAACTTTCATATTAATTTCACTTTCAGTTAATACCTCATGTCATTCTGTTTGTCTACAGAAATTAGCAAACTACAGAATATGGAGAGGAAACATCTCTCTCTGATTCTATTGTGTCAAGAGACAATACATAAACAATGAATAAAGTGTATATTAACAACTATTTGAAATCATAATTTTTTATTTTCTTGATGGTTTCTCAGAATTTCAAAGCCTTGGTAGTCCCCTTAATATATTTTGATTCTGCTGAAATTTGTGCTGTAGCAATTTCTTGGTAGTGTAACAAAATAAACCTAAATAAAGGGACAAGGTGATTTTCAAAACTTTTTGGAAAGGGGGGTGGGGGGGGGGGTGATGTACCCCTAATGGTTGTGTGGTGTTTTGCCATGGTATGAACTAGAGCCACCGATGCTCCAGTGTAAGGATACTGGGGCTGACATGGTTGCCAGTACTGTCTTATCTCTGCGTAAAAGAGGATCCACATTTGTTCCTGATCAGTGTCAACATGGAGTGAGCTCTTCTCCAGGTAAGATGAATTATTCTACCAATCTTTGAAGTGATCTGTTGAAAATCATACAGTAATCCTGGAGCAATCCTGCTAATAACACCTGAAAACATCTTTAACAGCAGCAAATACTCGTATTATGTGACGGGTGCATGTCAGTAAACTGGATCTATACCTTCTATTGCTATTCTTTTTTATCTTCTAATATAAGCAAACAGGTTGGTTGTTGTTGGTGTCCTACAGCAGTCTAATTCAGGTTCTTGAAATGGAGCAATAGCTCTACTGGTGGACAGTAACCATTAATGCACATACAATACAGTAGAGTTTTTTTCATGAGCTCTCGTAATTCTGTTATCCCACTTGAAAATAAAAAATCTTTTTGTTGCAACTTCTCCACCATTTGGACTTCAAGCCAAACCATCCAAAACTGAGGAACGTGCTAGATATTACAGAAATACCTCCTTTCTCATTATACCTGAAGTAATGATTGAGATCAACACAGCAATAGCACCGTGGTCCTCTGTGATTGCTACAGCTGTACTGAGGTCAGGTTGACACCTGGAGGACACAGAAGGAAGGGTGAGAGGAAGAAGATGGAGCTACTTCCTCGTTCAGTCAGATCAGACGCTCAGATATGTGAGGAGGTCAACGCTGGCCAGGAGACTGCCATCCGTCATGTTACCACAGCTGAAGGTGCGAGTTAAAAGAAAGCCACCGTCCAGCATTAGGGCTCTCCAATTGGTTCAAAATGCTGGCAGCCAGACTTTTGACACGAAGCAGAAAGTTCGACCCCTGTTCCAATGAAATCAGATTTTAAGGTTCTGCTACTAGTCTATAAAATTGTTCATGGACTGGCACCTACCTACCTAGCAGACCTAATTAAACCTTACGTACCGGCCCAGGCTTTGCGTTCTCAGGGTGCAGAACTACTTTGTGTCCCTAGGTGAATAAGAAGTCTGCGGGTCACAGAGCTTTCTCTTATCGTGCTCCTGTTCTGTGGAATGATCTCTGTGTCAATAAACAGTCAGATTCTGTGGAGACTTTCAAGTCCAGACTGAAGATGCACTTATTTTCCCTTTCATATGGCGCATACTGGCATAGTATAGTTCTACGCTTTTTATTCTTTTAATTAATTTATTAGGAACTGAGCGTGCCGCGGCCTCAACTTTACCTAAATTCTGGGTCTTTTAGTGAAGCTCAGGGCTAGTGGCCGGCGATCACCTTAGTATTTCCTGTTTTCTTGTTGTTTAATGAAGACAAATTATACTGTATTTCTTGTCTGTTCTGATGCCTGATTCTGGTTTTTCTGTTTAAGGTGCAGGCTGCCATCCCAGAGATGGGTGTTGGCATTGTGCTGGAGACCTCCTGTCCTGTGCACCAACAGCATTTTCTGTATATTCATTTTGTGAATTGTTCTGTAATTTATGTTTGTAGCATGGCCCGAGCAGAGGGTCACCCCTTTGATGTCTGGGTCTGCTTGAGGTTTCTTCCTCAGAAGTTTTTCCTTACCACTCGCTCGCTCTGGGGGTTAGTAAGGTTAGACCTACTTATGTGAAGCGCCTTGAGGCAACTCTGTGATTTGGCACTATATAAATGAAAATAAATTTAAATTGAAAGCGCACACAGATCTAAAGCAGATTTACAAATTAATCAGATTATTGAAATTATCAGACTCATAACAACACTGATGGGGGGTGTATCAACGTCATGACTTCATCCTCAATCATGTGCTCTTCTAATTAGCTGAGTAGCAAAGTAACCTTTCTGTTTTTAGTACTTGTCTACACAAACAGGCTGGGGTGGACTAACTAAATGACTCACTCACTCACATTTTGATGTACAAGCCTCATGTGGGAATTTCCAGTATAAGCCACAGTGGTATTAGTAGTAACATGTATTATTACTATTAACTGTAGTATTTGCAGTAAAAGTTGTATTAGTACAATGAGCGGCAGCAGTTGCATGGTTGGTGGAAGATACAGATGAGTCCAGTGGAGCTGAGGATGAAGAGCGTTTCTGTCCCCACACTGTGATGGACGGCTGTGTGGATGCTGTTGTCTGTCAGCTGTATCTTGCAGCAGCAAAGTATCAGTGGCTCCTCCCCCGACTGCGACCACTGCAGTTGCAGCAGCCAAAACAGTTCAACAGCGCACAGCAGCGACCGGCTGCAAAGTACAGAACTTGCACCGACTGCAGCTCACACACACCTGAAATCACAAAGCAAAATAATATCACTTATTATAGCATGTACATATAAGTGTAAGAGGACAGCTGGTGCAGTGGCCATCTTTTGTAGGTAAAAATGCACATGGCTGCACCTGCTGTAAACAAACAGTGACAGAAGATGCACCTCCAACTGATATCTATAATTTCAAAGAAAATCAATCATTTTCAGGACATAATCTGAAACTCAAAGATTTTGCTTTGTGCCTTAAATGCAAATATGACCACAGAATGATTAAAGCAGCAGGAAAATTGGGATTAAAATTGTACAACAGTAAGGCTATTGGATATCATAATTTCTTTTTAAAAATATGTATTTTATAAAAAAAATAAATTAAATTTTAATCAAATATACAGTGAGGAAAATAAGTATTTGAACACCCTGTGATTTTGCAAGTTCTCCCACTTAGAAATCATGGAGGGGTCTGAAATTTTTATCTTAGGTACATGTCCACTGTGAGAGACATAATAAAAAAATAAAATAAAACGGAAATCACAATGTATTATTTTTTAATAATTTATTTGTATGTTACTGCTGCAAATAAGTATTTGAACACCTACCAACCAGCAAGAATTCTGGCTCACACAGACCTGTTAATTTTTCTTAAGAAGCCCTCTTATTCTGCACTCTTTACCTGTATTAACTGCACCTGTTTGAACTTGTTACCTGTATAAAAGACACCTGTTCACACACTCAATCAATCACACTCCAACCTGTCCACCATAGCCAAGACCAAAGAGCTGTCTAAGGACACCAGGGACAAAACTGTAGACCTGCACAAGGCTGGGATGGACTACAGGTCAACAGGCAAGCAGCTTGATAGAAGACAATAACTGTTATGATTATTTTTTAGAAAGTGGAAGAAACACAAGATGACTGTCAATCTCCCTCGGTCCATGCAAGATCTTACTTTGTGGGTCTAAGGATGATTCTGAGAAAGCTCAGAACTACACAGAAGGACCTGGTCAATGACCTGAAGAGAGCTGGGACCACAGTCACAAAGATTACATTAGTAACACATGATGCTGTCATGGTTTAAAATCCTGCAGGGCAGCAAGGTCCCCCTGCTCAAGCCAGCACATGTCCAGGCCTGTTTGAAGTTCACCAGTGACCATCTGGATGATCCAGAGGAGGCATGGGAGAAGGTCATGTGGTCATATGAGACCAGAATAGAGCTTTTTGGAATCAATTCCACTTATCATGTTTAGAGGATGAGAACAACCCCAAGAAAACCATCCCAACCATGAAGCATGGGGGTGGAAACATCACACTCTGGGGGTGCTCTTCTGCAAAGGGGACAGGACGACTGCAAGTATTGAAGGGATGGATGGGGTCATGTATTGCAAGATTTTGGCAAACAACCACCTTCCCTCAGTAAGAGCATGAAGATGGGTCATGGCTGGGTCTTCCAGCTTGACAATGACTCCAAACACACAGACAGGGCAACTAAGGAGGGGGTCCTTAAGAAGCATTTCAAGTCCTGGAGTGGCCTGGCCAGTCTCCAGACCTGAACTCAATAGAAAATCTTCGGAGGGAGCTGACACTCCAAACCTGAAAGATTTGGAGACCAAAATCCCTGCTGCAGTGTGTGGAAACCTGGTGAAAAATTACAGGAAACGTTTGACCTCTGTAATTGCAAACAAAGGCTACTGTAACAAATATTAACATTGATTTTCACAGGTGTTATTTGCAGCAGTAACATACAAATAAATTATTAAAAAATCATACATCGTGATTTCCGGATTTTTTTTTTTAGATTATGTCTCTCACAGTGGACATGCACCTAAGATGAAAATTTCAGACCCCCATGATTTCTAGTGGGAGAACTTGCAAATTCGCAGGGTGTTCAAATACTTATTTTCCTCACTGTATTTCAGTGCTCATTATGTTTACTCTGAGCTCAAACAATTATATAGCGATAATAATTATAATTTCTAGTATAGCAATAGTACTGAAAGCAGTATTATCATTTTACTAAGTATAATTAAGTATTAGTAATAACAGCACCAGCAGTAATCATTATTATAAATAAATTGGTAAATGGACTGCATTTATATAGCGCTTTTCCATCTGCATCAGATGCTCAAAGCGCTTTACATGTTGGGAAAGTGTCGTAACACGGACCCACACAGGGGGCGCAAATGAACGGACAATGGATAAGAAAAGGTAACAATTTAATGTTGTGAAAGTACACAACGGAATACAAACAGAAATATGGGTGCCAATTGTACACAAGAGGACTGTGGGCAGGCCGAAGATAGGAGACCTCTGATGATCGGAGAGCCGGAGCCCACACCGCTTCCACCACCAACGGCCTGAAGAACACCGGAGCCGCCAAGTCCTGAGTCCCCAGGTGGTCTCTGTCCTCCGTTGTCGGCCCTGGTACTGCTGGCAGACAAGAAACAGAAGGCGGTGAGTGTGAGTCCTCACACCCAGCAACCTTTACACTCAATTCCTCCGGGAGGGAAAGCCTCCACCTCCAGATACGTTTTCTCTCGTGCAGCTCCTGTTTGTCCCTCTTCTGGCTCCACAGGAATGCGGCTGCACACAGAACAATGTTAGACAACAATAATCACAGCAGAGAAGATTACCTCTAGTGGTAGATGATTTCTCGGCGAGGAGGTGGAGTAATGATCCAGCTTTTGTAGAGCTGCAGGTGATGGTGACAGCTGGTGTAAATGGTGACAGCTGTCACTCTCTGTCTTGGCGCCCTCTCATGCTTGAAGCCCGCACTCCAAGCAGGGCGCCGACTGGTGGTGGTGGGCCAGCAGTACCTCCTCTTCAGCGGCCCACACAACAGGACCCCCCCCTCAACGGGCGCCTCCTGGCGCCCGACCAGGCTTGTCCGGGTCGGTGGTAGAAATCGACCAGAAGGGCCGGGTCCAGGATGAAGCTCCTCTTCACCCAGGAGTGTTCTTCGGGTCCGTAACCCTCCCAGTCCACCAAGTACTGAAAACCCCGGCCCTTCCGACGGACGTCCAGGAGCCGACGAACAGTCCATGCCGGCTCCCCGTCGATGATTCGGGCAGGAGGTGGTTCGGGTCCAGGGGTGCAGAGTGGTGAGGCGTGGTATGGCTTGAGTCTAGAGACATGAAAAACCGGATGGATCCGCAGTGAAGCCGGGAGTGTCAGCTTCACTGCGGCCGGACTGAGGATTTTGGCGATGGGGAATGGCCCAATGAAACGGTCCTTCAGTTTCTGGGATGTCACCTGGAGCGGGATGTCCTTGGTGGATAACCACACCTCCTGCCCCGGTTGGTATGCAGGGGCCGGGGAACGCGGCGATCTGCATGGGTCTTGGCCCTCGTCCGGGCCCGCAACAGGGCAGAACGGGCGGTCCGCCACACCCGGCGGCACCTCCGCAGGTGGGCCTGGACCGAGGGTACCCCGACCTCTCCCTCCACAAGTAGGAATAATGGGGGCTGGTAGCCCAGACACGCTTCAAAAGGGGAGAGGCCGGTGGCAATATGACACTTGGCTGTTGTGAGCGTACTCGATCCAGGCCAGATGGTTACTCCAGGCCGCCGGATGCGCGGAGGTGACACAGCGAAGGGCCTGTTCTAGGTCCTGGTTCGCCCTCTGCTGGCCGTTCGTCTGTGGGTGATACCCGACGAGAGACGTACGGTGGCCCCCAGCTCCTTACAAAACTCCTCCAGACCTGCGAGGAGAACTGGGACCACGATCCGAGACGATGTCCGACGGTACCCATGCAGACGCACCGTGGTGGACAGGAGGTCTGCTGTCTCCTGGGCCGTTGGGAGCTTCGGGAGGGCCACGAAGTGGGCCGCCTGGAGAACGGTCCACTATCGTCAAGTATGGCGGTGTTGCCCTGGGACGGCGGGAGGCCCGTGACGAAGTCCAGCCGATGTGGGACAGGGGCGATGAGGCACCAGGGGTTGGAGGAACCCCTGGTCTTGTGATGGTCCGCCTTGCCCCGGCACAGGTGATACAGGCCTGGACGTAGTCCCGGACGTCGGCTTCCAGTGACGCCACCAGAAGCCTGCTGGACTACTGCCACGGTCCTACGCACTCCGGGATGACAGGAGAGCTTGGATCCGTGGCAGAAGTCCAAGACGGCAGCCCTAGCCTCTGGTGGGACGTAAAGTTTGTTCTTCGGACCATCTCCCGGTCCGGGTTCCTTGCCTGGGCCTCCCGGACGGTCTCCTCCACGTCCAGGTGAGGGTGGCCACGACAGTGGACTCGGAAGGATGGTGTCGATGGGGTCCGAAACTCAGCCTTGGCCTCCTCTTCGTGCACCCGGGACAGTGCATCGGATCGTTGATTCTAGTCCCGGGGCGGTAGGTGACCGGAAGTCAAAGCGTGCGAAGAAGGGACCAGCGGGCTTGCCTGGGGTTCAGCCCTTGGCGGTCCGGATGTACTCCAGGTTCCGGTGGTCTGTAAAAACCGTGAAAGGCTCCGTAGCTCCTCCAACAGGTGTCTCACTCTTCCAGAGCCTCCTTCACCGCGAGGAGTTCTCGATTGCCCACGTCATAATTCCGCCAGCGGGGTCAACCTGCGGGAAAAGTAGGCACAAGGATGGAGAACCTTATCGGACTCCCGCTCTGGGACAGCACGGCTCCTATTCCTGAGTCTGAGGCGTCCACCTCCACTACAAACTGGCGAGTGGATCAGGCTGCACCAGAACTGGCGCAGACGAAAAACCGGCGTTTCAACTCCCTAAACGCGGCCTCGCACCGGTCCGACCAGGTGAAGGGGACTTTAGTGGAGGTCAGGGCGGTCAGGGGGCTAACAACCTGACTGTAACCTTAATGAACCTCTGTAGAGTTTGCAAAGCCGAGGAACTGTTGCAGCTTCCTACGGCTTTTTGGTTGGGGCCAATCCCTCACCGCCGCAACCTTGGCCGGATCCGGGGCGACGGAGTTGGAGGAGATGATAAACCCCAGGAAGGACAAAGAAGTGCGGTGAAACTCACACTTCTCGCCCTTCACAAACAACCGGTTTTCTAACAACCGCTGTAGGACCTGACGTACATGCCGGACATGGGTCTCAGGGTCCGGGGAAAAGATGAGTATATCATCCAGATATACGAAGACAAACCGATGCAGGAAGTCCCGCAGACGTCGTTAACCAATGCTTGGAACGTCGCGGGCGCATTGTGAGCCCAAACGCATGACCAGGTACTCAAAATGACCTAACGGGGTTTAAATGCCATCTTCCATTCGTCTCCCTTCCGGATCCGAACTAGGTGGTACGCATTCCTAAGATCAAGTTTGGTGAATATTTGGGCTCCATGCAGGGTGAACACCGAATCCAAGAGGGGCAATGGGTACCGATTGCGAACCGTGATCTCGTTCAACCCCTGTAATCGATGCATAGACGGAGTCCGCCGTCTTTCGCCCACAAAAAGAAACCAGCACCCATCGGGGAGGTGGAGTTCCGGATCAACCCGGCGAGAGTCCGGATGTAGGTCTCCATTGATTCGCGTTCCGGACGTGAGAGGTTGTACAGTCTACTGGACGGTACTCAACGTCCGGAATCAAATCAATGGCACAATCGTACGGTCGGTGCGGTGGAAGAGTGGTGCCAGATCTTTGCTGAACGTCACCAGATCATGGTATTCCACGGGCACCGCCGTCAGATTGGGAGGGACTTTAACCTCCTCCTAGCCGTGATCCCGGGAGGAACCGAGGATCCTAAACACTCCCGTGGCAGGCTTCGCTCCACTGCACACTGCCCCAGACGGCCAATCGATCCGGGGATTGGTGCTTCACCATCCAAGGAAACCAAAACTCGGGAGGTAGAAGGTCACGTAAACACGATCTCCTCCCTGTGATTCCCAGACACAACCAGAGTCACGGGCTGGGTCCGGTGTGTAATTAACAGAGTAGAGTGCCATCTATGCCCGTACCTTCAAAGGCGAAGGCAGAGCCACTAGAGGGAGCCCCACTTCCTTTGCCCATCGCTATCCAACAGATTCCCTTCGGACCCCGTGTCCACCAGCTGGGCGTGAAGGGTAAATCCCCACTCAGGATTATCACTGGGATTCGTGCTGATCGTGGGGTCTCCCCGTGTAATGTTATGGCCCACCCTAGCCCGGTTTCTAAGGACGGGCGTTGGTGTTTTGACCGTTTGGGGCAGTCTTTAACATGTGTTCACATGAGCCACAGTAAAAACACTCCCCGCGGGCCAGCCTCCTTTGTCTGACATCAGATCTCACTTTGGCCCGCTCGTGTCCATAGCTTCGTCAGCAGGGGGAGCTGTTGCCACACGGAGCCCACTGGCAATGGAGCGTGGTGGACCGTCACCCTTTCTGACCCGGAAGAGAGAGGGACGGCTTGTGCCCGGCCACGCCCCCCGGCCTGCTCCGACGGTGTTCATTAGCGGTTGTCTAAGCGTATACCAGATTGACAAGCCGTCGAATCCTGCGTTCGTCCTTAGCGCAAATGCTCCTCAGTACTGAGACAGTCCGCTTATGAAGGCAGCGCGGAGCGCAACGTCATTCAGCCAGACCTCGCAGCCGCGATGCGGAAGTCGCAGCGTAATCAGCTGTGCTCCGACGCCCCTGTCTCAGTGACAGCAGCACGGTCGAGGCAGTCTCGCCTGGTTGGGATGATCAACACTTGTTTGAATTCCCGTATAAACCCACGTATGATGTCAGAAGCCATGAATCCTGTTCCCAGCGCTGTAGCCCAAGCGCGTGCCTCACCTCGAAGCAGATAATTACATAAGCCACCCGGGTGCGTCTAATGCGTACATAACTGGACGCTGTGCAAAAACGAGCGAACACTGCATTAGGAAGTCTGCGCACGTTTCCACAGCCTCCGTACGGTTCGGAGGCTTATGTAAGCTTCAGGGACGGTGGGGGGGGTAGTTGAACGGCCAGTGGAACATCTATATTAGGCTCCGGGCCAGCAGGAGGAGACACTGCAGCGACTCGACTCGCGTGCTTCCACTCGGCGGTGAAAGGCCTGCCTGGCCGTTCGTCGTGTGGGTGATACCCGGACGAGAGACGTACGGTGGCACCCAGCTCCTTACAAAAACTCCTCCAGACCGAGGAGAACTGGGGACCACGATCCGAGCGATGTCCGACGGTATCCATGCAGACGCACGACGTGGTGGACCAGGAGGTCTGCTGGCTCCTGGGCCGTTGGGAGCTTCGGGAGGGCCACGAAGTGGGCCGCCTTGGAGAACCGGTCCACTATCGTCAGTATGGCGGTGTTGCCCTGGGACGGCGGGAGGCCCGTGACGAAGTCCAGGCCGATGTGGGACCAGGGGCGATGAGGCACAGGCAGGGGTTGGAGGAGACCCTGGTCTTGTGATGGTCCGCCTTGCCCCTGGCACAGGTGATACAGGCTGGACGTAGTCCCAGTCGGCTTCCAGTGACGCCCACCAGAAGCGCTGCTGGACTACTGCCACGGTCCTACGCACTCCGGGATGACAGGAGAGCTTGGATCCGTGGCAGAAGTCCAAGACGGCAGCCCTAGCCTCTGGTGGGACGTAAAGTTTGTTCTTCGGACCATCTCCCGGGTCCGGGTTCCTTGCCTGGGCCTCCCGGACGGTCTCCTCCACGTCCCAGGTGAGGGTGGCCACGACAGTGGACTCGGGAAGGATGGTGTCGATGGGGTCCGACAACTCAGCCTTGGCCTCCTCTTCGTGCACCGGGACAGTGCATCGGATCGTTGATTCCTAGTCCCGGGCGGTAGGTGATCCGGAAGTCAAAGCGTGCGAAGAACAGGGACCAGCGGGCTTGCCTGGGGTTCAGCCGCTTGGCGGTCCGGATGTACTCCAGGTTCCGGTGGTCTGTAAAAACCGTGAAAGGCTCCGTAGCTCCCTCCAACAGGTGTCTCACTCTTCCAGAGCCTCCTTCACCGCGAGGAGTTCTCGATTGCCCACGTCATAATTCCGCTCAGCGGGGTCACCTGCGGGAAAAGTAGGCACAAGGGAGAACCTTATCGGACTCCCGCTCTGGGACAGCACGGCTCCTATTCCTGAGTCTGAGGCGTCCACCTCCACTACAAACTGGCGAGTAGGATCAGCTGCACCAGAACTGGCGCAGACGAAAACCGGCGTTTCAACTCCCTAAACGCGGCCTCGCACGGTCCGACCAGGTGAAGGGACTTTAGAGGTCAGGGCGGTCAGGGGGCTAACAACCTGACTGTAACCCTTAATGAACCTCCTGTAGAAGTTTGCAAAGCCGAGGAACTGTTGCAGCTTCCTACGGCTTTTTGGTTGGGGCCAATCCCTCACCGCCGCAACCTTGGCCGGATCCGGGGCGACGGAGTTGGAGGAGATGATAAACCCAGGAAGGACAAAGAAGTGCGGTGAAACTCACACTTCTCGCCCTTCACAAACAACCGGTTTTCTAACAACCGCTGTAGGACCTGACGTACATGCCGGACATGGGTCTCAGGGTCCGGGGAAAAGATGAGTATATCATCCAGATATACGAAGACAAACCGATGCAGGAAGTCCCGCAAGACGTCGTTAACCAATGCTTGGAACGTCGCGGGCGCATTGGTGACCAAACGGCATGACCAGGTACTCAAAATGACCTAACGGGGTGTTAAATGCCATCTTCCATTCGTCTCCCTTCCGGATCCGAACTAGGTGGTACGCATTCCTAAGATCAAGTTTGGTGAATATTTGGGCTCCATGCAGGGTGAACACCGAATCCAAGAGGGGCAATGGGTATCGATTGCGAACCGTGATCTCGTTCAACCCCCTGTAATCGATGCATAGACGGAGTCCGCCGTCTTTCTTGCCCACAAAAGAAACCAGCACCCATCGGGGAGGTGGAGTTCCGGATCAACCCGGCAGCTAAGGAGTCCCGGATGTAGGTCTCCATTGATTCGCGTTCCGGACGTGAGAGGTTGTACAGTCTACTGGACGGGTACTCAACGTCCGGAATCAAATCAATGGCACAATCGTATGGTCGGTGCGGTGGAAGAGTGAGTGCCAGATCTTTGCTGAAGACGTCAGCCAGATCATGGTATTCCACGGGCACCGCCGTCAGATTGGGAGGGACTTTAACCTCCTCCTTAGCCGTGATCCCGGGAGGAACCGAGGATCCTAAACACTCCCGGTGGCAGGCTTCGCTCCACTGCACCACTGCCCCAGACGGCCAATCGATCCGGGGATTGTGCTTCACCATCCAAGGAAAACCCAAAATCACTCGGGAGGTAGAAGGTGTCACGTAAAACACGATCTCCTCCCTGTGATTCCCAGACACAACCAGAGTCACGGGCTGGGTCCGGTGTGTAATTAACGGGAGTAGAGTGCCATCTAGTGCCCGTACCTTCAAAGGCGAAGGCAGAGCCACTAGAGGGAGCCCCACTTCCTTTGCCCATCTGCTATCCAACAGATTCCCTTCGGACCCCGTGTCCCAGTGCTGGGGCGTGAAGGGTTAAATCCCCACTCAGGATTATCACTGGGATTCGTGCTGATCTGTGGGGTCTCCCCGTGTACATGTTATGGCCCACCCTTAGCCCGGTTTCTAAGGACGGGCGTTGGTGTTTTGACCGTTTGGGGCAGTCTTTTAACATGTGTTCACATGAGCCACAGTAAAAACACTCCGCGGGCCAGCCTCCTTTGTCTGACATCAGATCTCACTTTGGCCCTGCTCGTGTCCATAGCTTCGTCAGCAGGGGGCTGTTGCCACACGGAGCCCACTGGCAATGGAGCGTGGGGACGACGTCACCCTTTCTGACCCGGAAGAGAGAGGGACGGCTTGTGCCCGGCCACGCCCCCCGGCCTGCTCCCGACGGTGTTCATTTAAGCGGTTGTCTAAGCGTATAACCAGATTGACAAGCCCGTCGAAATCCTGCGGTTCGTCCTTAGCCAGCAAATGCTCCTTCAGTACTGGAGACAGTCCGCTTATGAAGGCAGCGCGGAGCGCAACGTCATTCCAGCCAGACCTCGCAGCCGCGATGCGGAAGTCGACAGCGTATCAGCTGCGCTCCGACGCCCCTGTCTCAGTGACCAGCACGGTCGAGGCAGTCTCGCCTCTGTTGGGATGATCAAACACTTGTTTGAATTCCCGTATAAACCCAGCGTATGATGTCAGAAGCCATGAATCCTGTTCCCAGAGCGCTGTAGCCCAAGCGCGTGCCTCACCTCGAAGCAGATTAATTACATAAGCCACCCGGGTGGCGTCTAATGCGTACATAACTGGACGCTGTGCAAAAACGAGCGAACACTGCATTAGGAAGTCTGCGCACGTTTCCACAGCCTCCGTACGGTTCGGGAGGACTTATGTAAGCTTCAGGGGACGGTGGGGGGGGTAGTTGAACGGCCAGTGGAACATCTATATTAGGCTCCGGGCCAGCAGGAGGAGACACTGCAGCGACGCTCGACTCGCGTGCTTCCACTCTGGCGGTGAAAGGCCTGCCTGGCCGTTCGTCTGTGGGTGATACCCGGACGAGAGTACGGTGGCCCCCAGCTCCTTACAAAAACTCCTCCAGACCTGCGAGGAGAACTGGGGACCACGATCCGACGATGTCCGACGGTATCCCATGCAGACGCACGACGTGGTGGACCAGGAGGTCTGCTGTCTCCTGGGCCGTTGGGAGCTTCGGGAGGGCCACGAAGTGGGCCCCTTGGAGAACCGGTCCACTATCGTCAGTATGGCGGTGTTGCCCTGGGACGGCGGGAGGCCCGTGACGAAGTCCAGGCCGATGTGGGACCAGGGGCGATGAGGCACAGGCAGGGGTTGGAGGAGACCCCTGGTCTTGTGATGGTCCGCCTTGCCCCTGGCACAGGTGATACAGGCCTGGACGTAGTCCGGACGTCGGCTTCCAGTGACGCCCACCAGAAGCGCTGCTGGATACTGCCACGGTCCTACGCACTCCGGGATGACAGGAGAGCTTGGATCCGTGGCAGAAGTCCAAGACGGCAGCCCTAGCCTCTGGTGGGACGTAAAGTTTGTTCTTCGGACCATCTCCCGGGTCCGGGTTCCTTGCCTGGGCCTCCCGGACGGTCTCCTCCACGTCCCAGGTGAGGGTGGCCACGACAGTGGACTCGGGAAGGATGGTGTCGATGGGGTCCGACAACTCAGCCTTGGCCTCCTCTTCGTGCACCGGGACAGTGCATCGGATCGTTGATTCCTAGTCCCGGGGCGGGTAGGTGATCCGGAAGTCAAAGCGTGCGAAGAACAGGGACCAGCGGGCTTGCCTGGGGTTCAGCCGCTTGGCGGTCCGGATGTACTCCAGGTTCCGGTGGTCTGTAAAAACCGTGAAAGGCTCCGTAGCTCCCTCCAACAGGTGTCTCCACTCTTCCAGAGCCTCCTTCACCGCGAGGAGTTCTCGATTGCCCACGTCATAATTCCGCTCAGCAGGGGTCAACCTGCGGGAAAAGTAGGCACAAGGATGGAGAACCTTATCGGACTCCCCGCTCTGGGACAGCACGGCTCCTATTCCTGAGTCTGAGGCGTCCACCTCCACTACAAACTGGCGAGTAGGATCAGGCTGCACCAGAACTGGCGCAGACGAAAACCGGCGTTTCAACTCCCTAAACGCGGCCTCGCACCGGTCCGACCAGGTGAAGGGGACTTTAGTGGAGGTCAGGGCGGTCAGGGGGCTAACAACCTGACTGTAACCCTTAATGAACCTCCTGTAGAAGTTTGCAAAGCCGAGGAACTGTTGCAGCTTCCTACGGCTTTTTGGTTGGGGCCAATCCCTCACCGCCGCAACCTTGGCCGGATCCGGGGCGACGGAGTTGGAGGAGATGATAAACCCCAGGAAGGACAAAGAAGTGCGGTGTGAAACTCACACTTCTCGCCCTTCACAAACAACCGGTTTTCTAACAACCGCTGTAGGACCTGACGTACATGCCGGACATGGGTCTCAGGGTCCGGGGAAAAGATGAGTATATCATCCAGATATACGAAGACAAACCGATGCAGGAAGTCCCGCAAGACGTCGTTAACCAATGCTTGGAACGTCGCGGGCGCATTGGTGAGACCAAACGGCATGACCAGGTACTCAAAATGACCTAACGGGGTGTTAAATGCCATCTTCCATTCGTCTCCCTTCCGGATCCGAACTAGGTGGTACGCATTCCTAAGATCAAGTTTGGTGAATATTTGGGCTCCATGCAGGGGTGTGAACACCGAATCCAAGAGGGGCAATGGGTATCGATTGCGAACCGTGATCTCGTTCAACCCCCTGTAATCGATGCATAGACGGAGTCCGCCGTCTTTCTTGCCCACAAAAAAGAAACCAGCACCCATCGGGGAGGTGGAGTTCCGGATCAACCCGGCAGCTAAGGAGTCCCGGATGTAGGTCTCCATTGATTCGCGTTCCGGACGTGAGAGGTTGTACAGTCTACTGGACGGGTACTCAACGTCCGGAATCAAATCAATGGCACAATCGTACGGTCGGTGCGGTGGAAGAGTGAGTGCCAGATCTTTGCTGAAGACGTCAGCCAGATCATGGTATTCCACGGGCACCGCCGTCAGATTGGGAGGGACTTTAACCTCCTCCTTAGCCGTGATCCCGGGAGGAACCGAGGATCCTAAACATCCCGGTGGCAGGCCAGAAGACTTTCCCCCAAAACAGTCTGAAGTTGAGTACAGAGTTTTTTTGGTTTTTATGTTGCGTAATATTTCGACACACCATATACAGGGAGGGTCACTGTGTACATATACTACCTATACACACACAACAAATCTGAGCTGAATTAAAAGTGACTTTACTGCTTCACCTCAGGGAGCCTTGGTGGGTGTTCCCAAAAACGATCCACTCACGTACTCTGTACTTTATCCAGATACGTTTCCTCATCAGAAAGCCTCCTACTTGAGTTTGCATTCTTAACAGCATTGTGTCAGGAACTAGCACACCTGGTTCTTAAAGGTGACAGTTGACAATGTGATCGGTTTAATTTAAGTGATTACTTTAAGTGACTAAATACAGCCCTGTGTGCCCTGAACCATGCTTACGATACATAAATAGCAAAATGGAGTTGGACACACCCCTACACTCAAACTAGGGCTCTTAGGGCACCTAGGGCTTTCACAGGGCACCTCAAATGACCCCCCCCCCCCAAAAAAAAAGGATCAACAAATACATACATACATACATAAAAACCACCAGAAATCAGAAATGTGTACTTGTTTGACTTGATTACCATCAATGCTGCATTGCAATACACATCATGTAAGGTAACATTGCTCACAGGTCTTTGGTCATTTTTTGGAGAATATCTAAATCTTCAGTCATTCATTTTCTGCCACTTGTCTGAGTCACAGTGGAAATACACAGATCAAGCACTGAATGTTTTTTTGTGGGTATCCCAAGGCGTTCTTGGGAGTTACAATCTTACAATCCCTCCAGCATATCAGGTCTTCTCAGCGGTCTCCTCCCAGCTGAACATGTCTGAAACCCTGGTTTTTAAACCAGGGTTGTTTAACTGTGGGGTTCTGTACTGCGTCCACCTTTATGTATTATTCATATCAACCCAGTGATACTCACTAATTATACAGCTGGTTTTATTTCATTTTCCTCCACATCAGCAGCGTGATGTGGTGCAGCTCGTCCCATGGAACACAATGCGATCAGCTGCAGCAGCTGACACTGTGTTGCTGCTCGACAGACACCATCGCGTGCATGAACCGTTGAGCCAGCATCGTGCACGCCTGCCCGTCGGCGCAATATTTTGTGGTGCACTCATTCGACTCTACCGCTGTGTGTCACCCTGAGTTGTACACAAATCGACCAAACTCACACTATGTGTGACGGACCCCTAAATTCAGTGCATGTGTTGCAGCACTAACCGGTTTATCCAACAAGTTCAATATGAGCACAAGTCTGACTAAAGACCATTTCATCAAAAGAAAAAAAATTTTTTTTTTTCAATTTATTTTCATTTATATAGCGCCAAATCACAACAGAGTTGCCTCAAAGCGCTTCACACAGGTAAGGTCTAACCTTACTAACCCCCAGAGCAACAGTGGTAAGGAAAAACTCCCTCTGAGGAAGAAACCTCAAGCAGACCAGACTCAAAGGGGTGACCCTCTGCTTGGGCCATGCTACAAACATAAATTACAGAACAATTCACGCAACAATTCACGGACTAATATACAAGAAATGCTATTGGCGCACAGGACAGGAGGATCGCCAACACAAATACAACTCCCATCTCTGGATGGAGCTGCACCTTAAACAGAGAGAAAAAACAGAATCAGGCATCAGAAAGACAAAAAATACTGTATAATTTGCCAGCATTAAACAACAAGAAAAACAGAGAAATACTAAGATGATCACCGGCCACTAGCCCTAAACTTCACTAAAAGACCCCAGAATTTAGGTAAAGTTGAGGCTGCAGCCCACTCCAATTACTAATAAATGAATTAAAAGAGTAAAAAGCGTAAAACAAAACTGTACCAGTATGCTAGCCATATGAAAGGGAAAATAAGTGCGTCTTAAGTCTGGACTTGAAAATCTTCACAGAATCTCACTGTTTTATTGACGCAGGGAGATCATTCCACAGAACAGGGGCATGATAAGATCCTTGTATACTGTATATTTAGAACCTTGACAAAAAATAAAAACCAAGCACATTTATGTGTGTTTCTAGCAATAACACAAGCAGTGGTTTTTGTGTATATTATAAAATGCCAGGCTCACCACAAACTCCCTAAGGTCCTTGTCATCAGTGTAGACGCAGATATTGTCAAGCTCTTTATTCACATTGAAACCCTGAAAAAGAAAATCAGCTACTGTTTAACATTTGTCTGCATAGACAGAAACCTTCAGCTCATGTTAGTTAATTCACGTTTAAAGGAGAAGCATGTTTGGTTCCTCCACTTCATTGATTCTGTCTGTCAGGTATTTCCTTAGAAAGACCTGTTCCTGTTACTACGTACGTAACAGTGCCGTAAACAAACATTACTTTTCACAACATTAAGAGGCAAAATATTATATAGCTGTTTTCAGAAAACATTTAAGTCTAGTTTTTTTGCAGCTAAACGGTAAATCATGAAGAAAGTTGAATAAACTCATTCTGTGACTGAGGTGAAACTCACCATGTTGGTAAGGAGCGTGCTGGCGGTGTGCAGATTCCGGCTCTGCAGGCAGGAGAAGACTTGACGCAGACCCTCCATCCTCAGAGCGGACAGTCGCTGCTCCGGCCTGCCACGCTTCCTCAGTGCAGCCTGAGCTCTTGGGATCTGATTAGTTAAAATCGACTGACGCACCACTTCCTGCAGGGTGCACACAAACACGGTTAAGTCCAGACAATATGAAACTCTTCATGTGTTTGCGCTTATGTTTTCACCTCCATTGGCAGCTGCTCCCACTCTTCCTGCACAGCTTCCTGAGCAGGAGCTGTGGCATCTGTGTTGGACACGCCACCCCCTGCTGGCCAGGGGAATCTCTTCATATAGCTCCTCAGCTCTGTGACGTACCGGTCCAGAACGTCCACACAGTTGCGCACACCTTCAGTCTCATCTGCAGACGAGACAGTGACACAGAACAGCAGCGTGTAACTCTCTGAACATTAAAATCGAAATGCCTCTGACAATAACTGTGGAAGTGCCGGTGTCGCAGACTTAATGCCCCCCCCCTAAAAATTGATCCGCCCTGCCTCCACTGCGCATGCGTCATTTCGGAGCTCAGCAGCTCGTCTGAAATAGAGTCTCTTCACCCAAAGCGATCAAATGGATTCATGGGATTATCAGTTGACAAGGTAAAACTTCTTAAATCATTCTAAAGTCACTTGTAAGCAGAAACGAGGCGATACATGGTGACGCTTTGAAATGATCGACGAGCAGTGAACGCATCAGTTAGCAGCTTGTGTAAGCTGCAGCGCTCTGATTGCTTCCTCCATCTTTTATGATGAAATAATGCTGAATGTATGTGGAAATGATTGTTGTACAAAAGCTTCAGATATTTGTCGCTGAGACAGATGATGACTGAGTGCAGTTTGAAAGCAGAAACAAGGTGATAATCCGTGAACCGCGGTAATGACACATGCGCATGAGAAGGCAGGGCGGACCAATTTTTAGGGGGGGACCATTCGATCGGCGACACTGGTGATTGTGTTTGTGCAGTGGTGTGAATGCACCTGGGTACTGTGTGTTAGACACACAGAGCGGATCTGTGTGTTGACAAAGTTCAAGGTGATATTGAGCAGCTGCTCTGAGAACTGTCGGCTCTGAACGTCGCTGTTTGAGTACCTGACTGCTGAACACAGGAGATTCAATGCAGGACATAACTCCTGACACGCCTGCACACACACACACACACACACACACACACACACAAATACCGTTAGCACAATATCTATCAAATAATTTAAGCCTTTCAAGAGGCACTTTGTTGCCTTGTGCTATGACATCCAAACATTCCGTCTGAACCTTAGAGGAAAGAAGATGGATGATGGCAACAAGCCCACAGAAGTTCTCCATCATCTCCAAGAATTCTTTTTCTCAACAAACAAAAAGTGACATGTCAATAAAACGTTACATTTTACCAAGATAATGCCAGACTACCATGGTGTTTTCGTGCCACTAATGGTCACATGTTCAGCCTTCTACCACACAAGATTCATCACAAAGAGCATAATTTGTTTTTGTTGTTGGGGTCTCCCCATGATTTCACTGGGGATTTTCTAAGCTTTTCCTACTCCCCACACAGGGACCAGACAGTTGGAGCTACAATCAAATACAGTATCATCTGTGTTCATTCTCTTTCATTATAACAAAAAATATTAATCAAGGTGTGATTATCTGTTACACAGTGACAGGTGGCAACTCCCTAGTGTAAAACAAAATCATAGAATGCATGCATATCTCTGCTAATAGAAGCACATTGCATTTGCTGGATCAAAAAAAAAAAATAATAATAATTTAAATGGTAAACGGACTGCATTTACAGTGGCTTGCAAAAGTGTTCAGCCCCTTGGTATTTCACGTATTTTAATTTGTTTATGGCATTTCAAATACAAAAAGTAAATCAGGGTCTATATCAAATACAAAAAGTAAATCAGGTTTCTCAATATAAAAATTTCTAAAATTCAGTTTGAGTCTAAGGAGTCTTAGTATATACGAGGTCTATTAGAAAAGTATCCGACCTTATTATTTTTTTCAAAAACCTATGGATTTGAACCCTCGTGCGCATGCGTGAGTTTTTTCCACGCCTGTTGGTTGCGTCATTCGCCTGTGATCAGGCTTGAGTGAGGCGGATGTTCATTGTCAAGAAATGGCGGAATGATTTGGGCTTATTTTATCCATCAGAATTTTTTCAGAAACTGTTAGAGACTGGCGCTGGAAACCATTCGAAAAATTTATCTGGCTTTCGGTGAAATGTTACAGCTCACAGAGAATAAGGACTGTTACTACAGCTTTAAGGACGGCTTTAAGGACACTCGGCGCGCCGCGCTCCGTGCCGCCATCGAGCGCCACAAACCACCGGATCATTTCTAAACGGATGGCTCTGTGGATCCGAGACCATTGTGTGCACTTTCTCTGGTTATCACAAGAGCTGGACATCAACCATTTTCCGGCAGATTTCACTTTTAACAAGAGATTTTGTCATGGAAAGCCGAGCGGGTCACAACCGATTTGCTGATGGAGCGAGACAAAGGAACACCTCTGTTTTGGTCTCACAGGACGGCTTTGAGATGGCATTCAGACAGCTGTCAGTGGTTTTTCCATCGAGTGATTATCCGAGAAATTGTGGATGTGCCTGGACATGCCAGAACATGTCCCGTGAGGCTTCATCACGGCGTTGCTGTGCGCCATGCGGCACCACCGCGATGCGCAAAGCCTCTGCTCCTCTTTCCATGACAAAAACTCCTGTAACAGTGGAATGTGCAGTTCATTTCAAACTGGACACTGTGTTTTATCCGGGACGTCGTCTGACTAGCACAGGAATTGTGAAAAGACGGGGACATCAGCACTTTTTCGGCACATTGAGACAGACGTGCGGAGGAATTCCGCACGTCTATATATATATATATATATATTATATACTATATATATATATATAGAATATATATATATATCAGGTTTGAAACGCCATAAACAAACAAAAATATGTGAAATACCAAGGGTCTGAATACTATTGCAAGCCACTGCATATAGCGCTTTTCCATCTGCAATCAGACGCTCAAAGCGCTTTACAAATAATGCCTCACATTCACCCCGATGCCAGGGTGCTGCCATACAAGGCACCCAGTACACACTGGGACAAGGGCCCTTGGTGATTTTCCGGCCAGGCTGGGATTTGAACCGAGGATCCTCTGGTCTCAAGCCCAATGCTTTAAACCACTAGACCATCACCTCCCCCAAGCCATCACCTTCTCTGTCCCCCCTTGGGACAGAATATTAGACCTTGATCTCGTAATATGA
Source organism: Thalassophryne amazonica (assembly GCF_902500255.1). Taxonomy (NCBI): domain Eukaryota; kingdom Metazoa; phylum Chordata; class Actinopteri; order Batrachoidiformes; family Batrachoididae; genus Thalassophryne; species Thalassophryne amazonica. The sequence goes on from NC_047110.1 coordinate 103,419,185, forward strand.
GATCTTTTCCATAATTACAACATAAGGTCTAATTGTTTTAATCCAACTTCCGTACAATGTGCTTCAGTAGCATGGGGCCACCCAGACTGACATGTACCTGGCTGGGGGTTCACCCCTCTTTGTCCCTGATTATGAGGTGTCACATTGACCACTGCTTTGCTCAGAACCACATACTGCACATCCACGAAGAAAACGTGTTTATGCAATTCCATTGCTTCCGATCCATCAGTAAAGATAAACATGAGAATTCCCAATCATATTGAAAATTAGCCGATTTGTAACCACCGAAGGTGCACTGTGATCGCACACAAAGTGTGGCTTTTCTCATGAGGTGTTCTTGAATGAATGAAATTCCTCCAGTGAGGGCAACAGGTGTCTCACCAAAATAGATGTCGTCTGTTCTTTATGAATTACACTGATCTGACGTGCAGCCGGCTGTGAGACCCGAGCTCAGGGACCGTCCAACAATTACCACGGTGAAAGGAAATACTTTGATAAAACTCAATAATGTCACATTTATGGTCTGTAGTGCTACCAAACTCACATAAAAAAAAAATCTTGTAATTACAAGATCTTTCTCATTATTACAAGATCAGGGCTCAAATTTTTTTAAATCCAGTGAATGCAATGCGCTTCCCATACTCTGCAAAAGCCTCAATAATGCTATTATATTTTAGTTTTTAATTCAGCTTTTTAGATACTGCTATTTTTGGTCATATTTATTTACATTTTGAAATATACATAGCAAGAGAAATGTAACTGTGTGAAGTATTTTCTTGAGTGCCTACACACACCCTTTCAGGTTGAGCTCAGTGAACACTGGCTGATCCATGTTGCTGAAAGACGCAGAGGGGCTCAAGATGTTTTCTTTACTCTTCAGGTAGAAATCCACGGTGTCCAGCTGGCGGTTTTTCAGCCCAGCCTGCAACACACAAAACCTTGACACATTCATTTTTCAGCTCTTATCAAGAGAAAACTATCTACACTGAAGTGTTGATTTTACACCTAAGATGTATGCCAGACTTGGAGTTCCCATAATTGACATGCAGGGCACAAAAATGTAGGTAGTAGCAAGGTCCGGAAAATAAAATATTTGCTGCCTGCAAAGATATGTTGTCCATTGCCTGCAGCATGTGGTTCTCTATGGCCAGGTTTACCTCAACAGATAAGTAGCCAACCCATTCAAATAAATTACCGCCTTACCCTCCGGGATCCATGTACATACCTCTGCATCAAGATCAACTTTTGTCATATTTCTATTAATAACAGTGACAAAATATTACAGAGACTTGTTGGACCACATCCTGAAAATACAACTTCTTAACTGTAGTTCAATCTTCATCTCAAGATGATCAGTCAGTCAATACTAGAAGCGGAGAATGTCACATGGTTCTGCAATGTCACTGCTCTTTATTAAAACCAGTTACCATCCCTACAGTGAAGCATGGTGGTGGCAGCATCATGCTGTGGGGATGTTTTTCGCAGCAGCAACTGGGGAGACTAGTCAGGGTTGAGGGAAAGATGAATACAGCAATGTACAGAGACATGCTGATGAAAACCTGCTCCAGAACGCTCTTGACCTCAGACTGGGGCAACGGTTCATCTTTCAGCATGACAATGACCCTAAGCACACAGCCAAGATATCAAAGGAGTAGATTCAGGACAACTCTGTGAATGTCCTTGAGTATCCCAGCAGAGCCCAGACCCGAATCTGATTGAACATCTCTGGAGAGATCTGACAATGGCTGTGCACCAACGCTCCCCATCCAACCTGATGGAGCTTGAGAGGTGCTGCAAAAACGAATGGACAAAACTACCCAAAGATAGGTGCATCAAGCTTGTGGCATCATATTCAAGAAAACTTGATGCTGTAACTGCTGCCAAGGGTGCACCAACAAAATACCGTAGTTTTTATTTTTAATAAATTTGCAAAACTTAAAAAAACAAAACACTTTTTTCATGTTGTCATTATGGGGTGTTGTAAGTAGAATTTTGAGGGGAGAAAATTATTTACTACATTTTGGAACAGCCTGTAACATAACAAAATGCGGAAAAAAGTGCTGTGAATATTTCAGGATGCACTGTATATTTGTTTCATATCCCTTGTCAAGCAGTTGAAAGGTGCTATAAATAAGAACAAAAACTGACTGATTTGCATGTGGGAAAAGATTTGCACTGCCCCTACCTGCAGCGCATGAATGGGGATGGAGCAGCGCCCCCAGCTGTTCAAATGACAGATTGCATCTACTACTGCTGCGCTGCCAAACAACATCAGCCTGCTGACAAGGTCCTGCTGGGAAACTGAGAACAAGACCTGAAACACACCAGTTTCTGGGGGAGAGAACAAATAAAAACAGGGATGACTGAGTGCTTTGTTTCCCAAAAATGTTTTAACATTTGTGTCACACAGACAGACAACAGCAGTTTCAGTTTATTTGGATAATAAACAAGCTGCTGAGATCCATGAACATGTTATATTGTCAGCGGCTTACTCTTCAGTAGCAGTCTGTGGTGTCGCTCTCCACAGCGCTGAATTGGAACAGCCTCACCAACCGTCTGGTGATAGCTCACATTCCCAGACTCCAAATCCCAGAAGGCCACTGTTGTCTGTTTGTTGCCAGGGGAGATGAAAGTCAGGAGGGCAGAGAACTCTGAAACGGCGAGTAGACATGGACGGGACAGTTCAGGGACAGAGAAGGTGACATGTGCACCAAAAGGGGGTGCTCTTGCTGTGGGCCGAGGTCAGAGCCTGGTGGGACTCCAAGTGAGCGAGCGAGGACACCCAGGAGGTCCTGGAAGGCTTGACAGAGGAGGCAGAGGGAGCCACTGACTTTTGGGCTTTGCTGTAAATGGAAGCCAACCGAGATTCCCAGGAGCTAGATTGGAGGCCAAGAAAAAGGTCAGATAAGTGACATGACCTATAAATATCAAATGAAGAAAAAGATTAAAAACTAAGATTTTATTTCCAGTAATCATTACGCTGTAAAAACCAGGCTGAAAATTAACCACAATTTTTAAAGTAAGGGTAATTCTACAGTACAGAATTATAATCACAACAAATGCTATCGTTGTAATTGTGTTACCACAGAATTGCCTGTAAGTACTTACTGCAAGATTAAGGAAGATATCAGGCCTTATTTTTGGAAAGACTACTTGGTATTTTCCTGCTACTTAAACTGACTTTGCCTGTCTGTTTGGGCGTTATGATAGGTGCTGGAGCATATCCCAACATGTACTGGGAACAGATTGGGCATACCCTAAGCATATGGACTAACACAAATAAGATAAGTACACAATTCACAACTACAGTCTACTTCTGAGTCACAAAGTTCACAGAATCTTGCAGTGTCAACTGATGCTCCACAACATTTATGCTGATGTTTGGGCAGTCATATAGAAGAGACGTAAGTCTGATATAGACCCTGAAGCAGATTGGTGCCAGTGCTCGTCTCCAAATCCCTAAATACAGTATCTGGGCTGGACCTCTAATATCTCCATGCCTTTGGAAATGGATCAGAACATGTACCAATTGTTCTATCAGACATCCCATCATGATCTACTCTTAGCAGATTACCGGTCAGTGCAGAAGGTGTGTCCCAGTGCAGCAAGGCTGTAGTTTGAGCTGGACAAGCTGTCCTGGTCTTTAGGGTTTGGAGGGCACAGTGGGAGAGGAGGAGTGGGCACAGCACACAGCAAGTGATCTGGATGAATCCTGGGAGACAGAAATATTAATATCAGGCCTGTTCTGTTTTGTCCTCCACTTGCAACACGATATCATTGTCTAAAAAGAACACAACCAACCTACCCTTGAGTCAAAATCACCATCAGCTGAACAGGGAGACCTGAATGTGGATAATAATCTCTGTCAAGCATCTCGGGTCCAGTTTCTTGTTTTTAACTCTGCTAACCCTGGGGCTAACATGTGTGATTTCTAGATGTTGAAAGTGTATTTTCAATGGTTCTTTTTTGTCATCACTTCTTTTATGCACCTGTGCCCAATTCTAGTCACACATTTGGAATTCATTACCAAAGAGCATCCATCATAAGATTTTTTTGCCAAATCAACATGTGGATCCATAGCAGATCCACTATGGTGTCACTGGGCAAAGGTGGAGGCAGCCAAAACAAGAAGAGGTCATATTTAGATCACTCAGACTGCCATCACTGCTAGCCGGGAGGTCTAACGTGGAAGAGGAGCATGACATGATTTGTACAGTGCTGGAATCCTGGCGATTGGCATGATTTTCACTGGGGCAAATGGACTGTTGAGGGCCATGATCTGTTGTGGATTGATGGGGATACTAGGGAACCTGTGGACATTGGTGGGGATTTATGAAGAACAAGAACTGTCAGCTGACTATGATGATCCCAGTTGTGTTCTACATCATGTGTCTTTACCACTTGACTGTTTGGACAAATAGTTCATATCACCACTGCACGTTACATGGATGCTTACATAGTTCCATCATCTCTGTCTTTGCATGTTTGACAATTCTTTGTTGTGCTTTGTTTATTTGGGTTTTTTTTGGTCGTATGGCCAAAGCAGATTGTCACCCCTCTGAGTACAGCTTGCTTGAGGTTTCTTCCTATAATCAAAAAATGCCAGAGGGAGTTTTTCCTGACCACTGTTGCCAATGTGCTTGTTCAGGGGGTGGACTGGGTTACAAATTACCCTTGTGAAGCACGTTTAAATAAATTGACTCAAAAGTGTGTTTGTTGGTTAGATTGTGAAGGTAACTGGTCAAAACCTACTGACTTAGACACAATTTGAGGCAGTGTAGGTAGTGAGAAGTATTAATAGTAAATACGTCCTTGAGAAATTGATGAACTGTTGAATAATGAAAATGTTAATGAAGCTCAACAGTGGATTTTTTCGTCTCTGGGTGCTCAGCCTTTGAGATCAAGATAACACCTGGAAAAAGTTTACGGAGTTAGACTGAACAGAGGTGTTTGGCAATGCAGATATCTTTGCAAGACAGCGAAGGTCCAAGTCTTTTAGATGTTGGTGCTTAATGTCTCACTGTGTGGTTGTGAGACTTGTACGTTAACCAGTGACTTAAGAAGATGACTGAATGCCAATCCTGTTGGATCTCTTCACTTGATCCTTGGGTGCCAGTGAATTTGACTTTGGGTCAAACAGAAGGTTCTTCATTTTCCCCTTTAGTCACATATTTCTATGTCCCCACTTTAAAAATGTTCCATTCCAAAAAATAGTAATTGTGAATTTCAAGTGATCTGGTTAATGTTCAGGGGGACCACAGTGGGAGTATAATTCTCTGCAAATTTAAGTTTCCAATTTTCCTGATTGATGGTAGACTGGTGGCATATATCATCTCAGATAAAATAAAGACAGTGTATTCTGCCTATTGGGGGGGGGGGGGGGGGGGGGGGGGTGGTCGGACAATTTTACTTCCCAACAACTTTCAATATTAATTTCACTTTCAGTTTAATACCTCATGTCATTCTGTTTGTTACAGAAATTAGCAAACTACAGAATATGGAGAGGAAACATCTCTCTCTGATTCTATTGTGTCAAGAGACAATACATAACAATGAATAAAGTGTATATTAACAACTATTTGAAATCATAATTTTTTATTTTCTTGATGGTTTCTCAGAATTTCAAAGCCTTGGTAGTCCCCTTAAATATATTTTGATTCTGCTGAAATTTGTGCTGTAGCAATTTCTTGGGTAGTGTAACAAAATAAACCTAAAATAAAGGGACAAGGTGATTTTCAAAACTTTTTGGAAAGGGGGGGGGGGGGGGTGATGTACCCTAATGGTTGTGTGGTGTTTTTCCATGGTATGGAACTAGAGCACACAGATGCTCCAGTGTTAAGGATACTGGGGCTGAATGGTTGCCAGTACTGTCTTATCTCTGCGTAAAAGAGGATCCACATCTTGTTCCTGATCAGTGTCAACATGGAGTGAGCTCTTCTCCCAGGTAAGATGAATTATTCTACCAATCTTTGAAGTGATCTGTTGAAAATCATATAGTAATCCTGGAGCAATCCTGCTAATAAACACCTGAAAACATCTTTAACAGCAGCAAATACTCGTATTATGTGACGGGTGCATGTCAGTAAACTGGATCTATACCTCTATTGCTATTCTTATTTATCTTCTAATATAAGCAACAGGTTGGTTGTTGTTGGTGTCCTACAGCAGTCTAATTCAGGTTCTTGAAATGGAGCAATAGCTCTACCTGGTGGACAGTAACCATTAATGCACATACAATACAGTAGAGTTTTTTCATGAGCTCTCGTAATTTCTGTTATCCACACTTGAAAATAAAAAATATTTTTGTTGCAACTTCTCAACTATTTGGACATTCAAGCCAAACCATCCAAAACTGAGGAACGTGCTAGATATTACAGAAATACCTCCTTTTCTCATATACCTGAAGTAATGATTGAGATCAACAGCAATAGCACCGTGGTCCTCTGTGATGGCTACAGCTGTACTGAGGTCAGGTGACACCTGGAGGACACAGAAGGAAGGGGGAGAGGAAGAAGATGGAGCTACTTCCTCGTCAGTCAGATCAGAGCTCAGATATGTGAGGAGGTCAACGCTGGCCAGGAGACTGCCATCCGTCATGTTACACACAGCTGAAGGTGCGAGTTAAAGAAAGCCACAGTCCAGCATTAGGGCTCTCCAATTGGTTCAAAATGCTGCAGCCAGACTTTTGACACGAAGCAGAAAGTTCGACCCCTGTTCCAATGAAATCAGATTTTAAGGTTCTGCTACTAGTCTATAAAATTGTTCATGGACTGGCACCTACCTACCTAGCAGACCTAATTAAACCTTACGTACCGGCCCAGGCTTTGCGTTCTCAGGGTGCAGAACTACTTTGTGTCCCTAGGGTGAATAAGAAGTCTGCGGGTCACAGAGCTTTCTCTTATCGTGCTCCTGTTCTGTGGAATGATCTCTGTGTCAATAAAACAGTCAGATTCTGTGGAGACTTTCAAGTCCAGACTGAAGATGCACTTATTTTCCCTTTCATATGGCTAGCATACTGGCATAGTATAGTTCTACGCTTTTTATTCTTTTAATTAATTTTATTAGGAAACTGAGCGTGCCGCGGCCTCAACTTTACCTAAATTCTGGGTCTTTTAGTGAAGCTCAGGGCTAGTGGCCGGCGATCACCTTAGTATTTCCTGTTTTTCTTGTTGTTTAATGAAGACAAATTATACTGTATTTCTTGTCTTTCTGATGCCTGATTCTGGTTTTTCTGTTTAAGGTGCAGCTCCATCCAGAGATGGGTGTGGCAATTGTGCTGGAGACCCTCCTGTCCTGTGCACCAACAGCATTTTCTGTATATTCATTTTGTGAATTGTTCTGTAATTTATGTTTGTAGCAATGGCCCGAGCAGAGGGTCACCCCTTTGAGTCTGGTCTGCTTGAGGTTTCTTCCTCAGAAGTTTTTCCTTACCACTGCTGCTCTGGGGGTTAGTAAGGTTAGACCTTACTTATGTGAAGCGCCTTGAGGCACTCTGTGATTGGCACTATATAAATGAAAATAAATTTAAATTGAAAGCGCAACACAGATCTAAAGCAGATTTACAAATTAAATCAGATTATTGAAATTATCAGACATCATAAAAACACTGATGGGGGTGTATCAACGTCATGACTTCATCCTCATCATGTGCTCTTCTAATTAGCTGAGTAGCAAAGTAACATTTCTTGTTTTTAGGTAATTGTCTACACAAACAGGCTGGGGTGGACTAACTAAATGACTCACTCACTCACATTTTGATGTACAAGCCTCATGTGGGAATTTCCAGTATAAGCCACAGTGGTATTAGTAGTAACATGTATTATTACTATTAACTGTAGTATTTGCAGTAAAAGTTGTATTAGTACAATGAGCGGCAGCAGTTGCATGGTTGGTGGAAGATACAGATGAGTCCAGTGGAGCTGAGGATGAAGAGCGTTTCTGTCCCCACACTGTGATGGACGGCTGTGTGGATGCTGTTGTCTGTCAGCTGTATCTTGCAGCAGCAAAGTATCAGTGGCTCCTCCCCCGACTGCGACCACTGCAGTTGCAGCAGCCAAACACAGTTCAACAGCGCACAGCAGCGACCGGCTGCAAAGTACAGAACTTGCACCGACTGCAGCTCACACACACCTGAAATCACAAAGCAAAATAATATCACTTATTATAGCATGTACATATAAGTGTAAGAGGACAGCTGGTGCAGTGGCCATCTTTTGTAGGTAAAAATGCACATGGCTGCACCTGCTGTAAACAAACAGTGACAGAAGATGCACCTCCAACTGATATCTATAATTTCAAAGAAAATCAATCATTTTCAGGACATAATCTGAAACTCAAAGATTTTGCTTTGTGCCTTAAATGCAAAATATGACCACAGAATGATTAAAGCAGCAGGAAAATTGGGATTAAAATTGTACAACAGTAAGGCTATTGGATATCATAATTTCTTTTTAAAAATATGTATTTTATAAAAAAAATATAAATTAAATTTTAATCAAATATATACAGTGAGGAAAATAAGTATTTGAACACCCTGTGATTTTGCAAGTTCTCCCACTTAGAAATCATGGAGGGGTCTGAAATTTTTATCTTAGGTACATGTCCACTGTGAGAGACATAATAAAAAAATAAAAATAAAACGGAAATCACAATGTATTATTTTTTAATAATTTATTTGTATGTTACTGCTGCAAATAAGTATTTGAACACCTACCAACCAGCAAGAATTCTGGCTCACACAGACCTGTTAATTTTTCTTAAGAAGCCCTCTTATTCTGCACTCTTTACCTGTATTAACTGCACCTGTTTGAACTTGTTACCTGTATAAAAGACACCTGTTCACACACTCAATCAATCACACTCCAACCTGTCCACCATAGCCAAGACCAAAGAGCTGTCTAAGGACACCAGGGACAAAACTGTAGACCTGCACAAGGCTGGGATGGACTACAGGTCAACAGGCAAGCAGCTTGATAGAAGACAATAACTGTTATGATTATTTTTTAGAAAGTGGAGAAAGAAGAAACACAAGATGACTGTCAATCTCCCTCGGTCCATGCAAGATCTTACTTTGTGGGTCTAAGGATGATTCTGAGAAAGCTCAGAACTACACAGAAGGACCTGGTCAATGACCTGAAGAGAGCTGGGACCACAGTCACAAGATTACATTAGTAACACATGATGCTGTCATGGTTTAAAATCCTGCAGGGCAGCAAGGTCCCCCTGCTCAAGCCAGCACATGTCCAGGCCTGTTTGAAGTTCACCAGTGACCATCTGGATGATCCAGAGGAGGCATGGGAGAAGGTCATGTGGTCATATGAGACCAGAATAGAGCTTTTTGGAATCAATTCCACTTATCATGTTTAGAGGATGAGAACAACCCCAAGAAAACCATCCCAACCATGAAGCATGGGGGTGGAACATCACACTCTGGGGGTGCTCTTCTGCAAAGGGGACAGGACGACTGCAAAGTATTGAAGGGAGGATGGATGGGGTCATGTATTGCAAGATTTTGGCAAACAACCACCTTCCCTCAGTAAGAGCATTGAAGATGGGTCATGGCTGGGTCTTCCAGCTTGACAATGACTCCAAACACACAGACAGGGCAACTAAGGAGGGGGTCCTTAAGAAGCATTTCAAGGTCCTGGAGTGGCCTGGCCAGTCTCCAGACCTGAACTCAATAGAAAATCTTCGGAGGGAGCTGACACTCCAAACCTGAAAGATTTGGAGACCAAAATCCCTGCTGCAGTGTGTGGAAACCTGGTGAAAAATTACAGGAAACGTTTGACCTCTGTAATTGCAAACAAAGGCTACTGTAACAAATATTAACATTGATTTTCACAGGTGTTATTTGCAGCAGTAACATACAAATAAATTATTAAAAAATCATACATCGTGATTTCCGGATTTTTTTTTTAGATTATGTCTCTCACAGTGGACATGCACCTAAGATGAAAATTTCAGACCCCTCCATGATTTCTAAGTGGGAGAACTTGCAAATTCGCAGGGTGTTCAAATACTTATTTTCCTCACTGTATTTCAGTGCTCATTATGTTTACTCTGAGCTCAAACAATTATATAGCGATAATAATTATAATTTCTAGTATTAGTAGCAATAGTACTGAAAGCAGTATTATCATTTTACTAAGTATAATTAAGTATTAGTAATAACAGCACCAGCAGTAATAGTCATTATTATAAATAAATTGGTAAATGGACTGCATTTATATAGCGCTTTTCCATCTGCATCAGATGCTCAAAGCGCTTTACATGTTGGGAAAGTGTCGTAACACGGACCCACAACAGGGGGGCGCAAATGAACGGACAATGGATAAGAAAGGAGTAACAATTTAATGTTGTGAAAGTACACAACGGAATACAAACAGAAATAATGGGTGCCAATTGTACACAAGAGGACTGTGGGCAGGCTCGAAGATAGGAGACCTCTGATGATCGGAGAGCCGGAGCCCACACCGCTTCCACCACCAACGGCCTGAAGAACACCGGAGCCGCCAAGTCCTGAGTCCCCAGGTGGTCTCTGTCCTCCGTTGTCGGCCCTGGTACTGCTGGCAGACAAGAAACAGAAGGCGGTGAGTGTGAGTCCTCACACCCAGCAACCTTTACACTCAATTCCTCCGGGAGGGAAAGCCTCCACCTCCAGATACGTTTTCTCTCGTGCAGCTCCTGTTTGTCCCTCTTCTGGCTCTCCACAGGAATGCGGCTGCACACAGAACAATGTTAGACAACAATAATCACAGCAGAGAAGATTACCTCTAGTGGTAGATGATTTCTCGGCGAGGAGGTGGAGTAATGATCCAGCTTTTGTAGAGCTGCAGGTGACTGGTGACAGCTGGTGTAAATGAGTGACAGCTGTCACTCTCTGTCTTGGCGCCCTCTCATGCTTGAAGCCCGCACTCCAAGCAGGGCGCCGACTGGTGGTGGTGGGCCAGCAGTACCTCCTCTTCAGCGGCCCACACAACAGGACCCCCCCCTCAACGGGCGCCTCCTGGCGCCTGACCAGGCTTGTCCGGGTGTCGGTGGTAGAAATCGACCAGAAGGGCCGGGTCCAGGATGAAGCTCCTCTTCACCCAGGAGTGTTCTTCGGGTCCGTAACCCTCCCAGTCCACCAAGTACTGAAAACCCCGGCCCTTCCGACGGACGTCCAGGAGCCGACGAACAGTCCATGCCGGCTCCCCGTCGATGATTCGGGCAGGAGGTGGTTCGGGTCCAGGGGTGCAGAGTGGTGAGGCGTGGTATGGCTTGAGTCTAGAGACATGAAAAACCGGATGGATCCGCAGTGAAGCCGGGAGTGTCAGCTTCACTGCGGCCGGACTGAGGATTTTGGCGATGGGGAATGGCCCAATGAAACGGTCCTTCAGTTTCTGGGATGTCACCTGGAGCGGGATGTCCTTGGTGGATAACCACACCTCCTGCCCCGGTTGGTATGCAGGGGCCGGGGAACGCGGCGATCTGCATGGGTCTTGGCCCTCGTCCGGGCCCGCAACAGGGCAGAACGGGCGGTCCGCCACACCCGGCGGCACCTCCGCAGGTGGGCCTGGACCGAGGGTACCCCGACCTCTCCCTCCACAAGTAGGAATAATGGGGGCTGGTAGCCCAGACACGCTTCAAAAGGGGAGAGGCCGGTGGCAGATGACACTTGGCTGTTGTGAGCGTACTCGATCCAGGCCAGATGGTTACTCCAGGCCGCCGGATGCGCGGAGGTGACACAGCGAAGGGCCTGTTCTAGGTCCTGGTTCGCCCGCTCTGCCTGGCCGTTCGTCTGTGGGTGATACCCGGACGAGAGACGTACGGTGGCCCCCAGCTCCTTACAAAAACTCCTCCAGACCTGCGAGGAGAACTGGGGACCACGATCCGAGACGATGTCCGACGGTATCCCATGCAGACGCACGACGTGGTGGACCAGGAGGTCTGCTGTCTCCTGGGCCGTTGGGAGCTTCGGGAGGGCCACGAAGTGGGCCGCCTTGGAGAACCGGTCCACTATCGTCAGTATGGCGGTGTTGCCCTGGGACGGCGGGAGGCCCGTGACGAAGTCCAGGCCGATGTGGGACCAGGGGCGATGAGGCACAGGCAGGGGTTGGAGGAGACCCCTGGTCTTGTGATGGTCCGCCTTGCCCCTGGCACAGGTGATACAGGCCTGGACGTAGTCCCGGACGTCGGCTTCCAGTGACGCCCACCAGAAGCGCTGCTGGACTACTGCCACGGTCCTACGCACTCGGGATGACAGGAGAGCTTGGATCCGTGGCAGAAGTCCAAGACGGCAGCCCTAGCCTCTGGTGGGACGTAAGTTTGTTCTTCGGACCATCTCCCGGGTCCGGGTTCCTTGCCTGGGCCTCCCGGACGGTCTCCTCCACGTCCCAGGTGAGGGTGGCCACGACAGTGGACTCGGGAAGGATGGTGTCGATGGGGTCCGACAACTCAGCCTTGGCCTCCTCTTCGTGCACCCGGGACAGTGCATCGGATCGTTGATTCCTAGTCCCGGGGCGGTAGGTGATCCGGAAGTCAAAGCGTGCGAAGAACAGGGACCAGCGGGCTTGCCTGGGGTTCAGCCGCTTGGCGGTCCGGATGTACTCCAGGTTCCGGTGGTCTGTAAAAACCGTGAAAGGCTCCGTAGCTCCCTCCAACAGGTGTCTCCACTCTTCCAGAGCCTCCTTCACCGCGAGGAGTTCTCGATTGCCCACGTCATAATTCCGCTCAGCGGGGGTCAACCTGCGGGAAAAGTAGGCACAAGGATGGAGAACCTTATCGGACTCCCCGCTCTGGGACAGCACGGCTCCTATTCCTGAGTCTGAGGCGTCCACCTCCACTACAAACTGGCGAGTAGGATCAGGCTGCACCAGAACTGGCGCAGACGAAAACCGGCGTTTCAACTCCCTAAACGCGGCCTCGCACCGGTCCGACCAGGTGAAGGGGACTTTAGTGGAGGTCAGGGCGGTCAGGGGGCTAACAACCTGACTGTAACCCTTAATGAACCTCCTGTAGAAGTTTGCAAAGCCGAGGAACTGTTGCAGCTTCCTACGGCTTTTTGGTTGGGGCCAATCCCTCACCGCCGCAACCTTGGCCGGATCCGGGGCGACGGAGTTGGAGGAGATGATAAACCCCAGGAAGGACAAAGAAGTGCGGTGAAACTCACACTTCTCGCCCTTCACAAACAACCGGTTTTCTAACAACCGCTGTAGGACCTGACGTACATGCCGGACATGGGTCTCAGGGTCCGGGGAAAAGATGAGTATATCATCCAGATATACGAAGACAAACCGATGCAGGAAGTCCCGCAAGACGTCGTTAACCAATGCTTGGAACGTCGCGGGCGCATTGGTGAGCCCAAACGGCATGACCAGGTACTCAAAATGACCTAACGGGGTGTTAAATGCCATCTTCCATTCGTCTCCCTTCCGGATCCGAACTAGGTGGTACGCATTCCTAAGATCAAGTTTGGTGAATATTTGGGCTCCATGCAGGGGTGTGAACACCGAATCCAAGAGGGGCAATGGGTACCGATTGCGAACCGTGATCTCGTTCAACCCCCTGTAATCGATGCATAGACGGAGTCCGCCGTCTTTCTTGCCCACAAAAAAGAAACCAGCACCCATCGGGGAGGTGGAGTTCCGGATCAACCCGGCGGCTAAGGAGTCCCGGATGTAGGTCTCCATTGATTCGCGTTCCGGACGTGAGAGGTTGTACAGTCTACTGGACGGGTACTCAACGTCCGGAATCAAATCAATGGCACAATCGTACGGTCGGTGCGGTGGAAGAGTGAGTGCCAGATCTTTGCTGAAGACGTCAGCCAGATCATGGTATTCCACGGGCACCGCCGTCAGATTGGGAGGGACTTTAACCTCCTCCTTAGCCGTGATCCCGGGAGGAACCGAGGATCCTAAACACTCCCGGTGGCAGGCTTCGCTCCACTGCACCACTGCCCCAGACGGCCAATCGATCCGGGGATTGTGCTTCACCATCCAAGGAAAACCCAAAATCACTCGGGAGGTAGAAGGTGTCACGTAAAACACGATCTCCTCCCTGTGATTCCCAGACACAACCAGAGTCACGGGCTGGGTCCGGTGTGTAATTAACGGGAGTAGAGTGCCATCTAGTGCCCGTACCTTCAAAGGCGAAGGCAGAGCCACTAGAGGGAGCCCCACTTCCTTTGCCCATCTGCTATCCAACAGATTCCCTTCGGACCCCGTGTCCACCAGTGCTGGGGCGTGAAGGGTTAAATCCCCACTCAGGATTATCACTGGGATTCGTGCTGATCTGTGGGGTCTCCCCGTGTACATGTTATGGCCCACCCTTAGCCCGGTTTCTAAGGACGGGCGTTGGTGTTTTGACCGTTTGGGGCAGTCTTTTAACATGTGTTCACATGAGCCACAGTAAAAACACTCCCCGCGGGCCAGCCTCCTTTGTCTGACATCAGATCTCACTTTGGCCCTGCTCGTGTCCATAGCTTCGTCAGCAGGGGGAGCTGTTGCCACACGGAGCCCACTGGCAATGGAGCGTGGGGACGACGTCACCCTTTCTGACCCGGAAGAGAGAGGGACGGCTTGTGCCCGGCCACGCCCCCCGGCCTGCTCCCGACGGTGTTCATTTAAGCGGTTGTCTAAGCGTATAACCAGATTGACAAGCCCGTCGAAATCCTGCGGTTCGTCCTTAGCCAGCAAATGCTCCTTCAGTACTGGAGACAGTCCGCTTATGAAGGCAGCGCGGAGCGCAACGTCATTCCAGCCAGACCTCGCAGCCGCGATGCGGAAGTCGACAGCGTAATCAGCTGTGCTCCGACGCCCCTGTCTCAGTGACAGCAGCACGGTCGAGGCAGTCTCGCCTCTGTTGGGATGATCAAACACTTGTTTGAATTCCCGTATAAACCCAGCGTATGATGTCAGAAGCCATGAATCCTGTTCCCAGAGCGCTGTAGCCCAAGCGCGTGCCTCACCTCGAAGCAGATTAATTACATAAGCCACCCGGGTGGCGTCTAATGCGTACATAACTGGACGCTGTGCAAAAACGAGCGAACACTGCATTAGGAAGTCTGCGCACGTTTCCACACAGCCTCCGTACGGTTCGGGAGGACTTATGTAAGCTTCAGGGGACGGTGGGGGGGGTAGTTGAACGGCCAGTGGAACATCTATATTAGGCTCCGGGCCAGCAGGAGGAGACACTGCAGCGACGCTCGACTCGCGTGCTTCCACTCTGGCGGTGAAAGGCCTGCCTGGCCGTTCGTCTGTGGGTGATACCCGGACGAGAGACGTACGGTGGCCCCCAGCTCCTTACAAAAACTCCTCCAGACCTGCGAGGAGAACTGGGGACCACGATCCGAGACGATGTCCGACGGTATCCCATGCAGACGCACGACGTGGTGGACCAGGAGGTCTGCTGTCTCCTGGGCCGTTGGGAGCTTCGGGAGGGCCACGAAGTGGGCCGCCTTGGAGAACCGGTCCACTATCGTCAGTATGGCGGTGTTGCCCTGGGACGGCGGGAGGCCCGTGACGAAGTCCAGGCCGATGTGGGACCAGGGGCGATGAGGCACAGGCAGGGGTTGGAGGAGACCCCTGGTCTTGTGATGGTCCGCCTTGCCCCTGGCACAGGTGATACAGGTCTGGACGTAGTCCCGGACGTCGGCTTCCAGTGACGCCCACCAGAAGCGCTGCTGGACTACTGCCACGGTCCTACGCACTCCGGGATGACAGGAGAGCTTGGATCCGTGGCAGAAGTCCAAGACGGCAGCCCTAGCCTCTGGTGGGACGTAAAGTTTGTTCTTCGGACCATCTCCCGGGTCCGGGTTCCTTGCCTGGGCCTCCCGGACGGTCTCCTCCACGTCCCAGGTGAGGGTGGCCACGACAGTGGACTCGGGAAGGATGGTGTCGATGGGGTCCGACAACTCAGCCTTGGCCTCCTCTTCGTGCACCGGGACAGTGCATCGGATCGTTGATTCCTAGTCCCGGGGCGGTAGGTGATCCGGAAGTCAAAGCGTGCGAAGAACAGGGACCAGCGGGCTTGCCTGGGGTTCAGCCGCTTGGCGGTCCGGATGTACTCCAGGTTCCGGTGGTCTGTAAAAACCGTGAAAGGCTCCGTAGCTCCCTCCAACAGGTGTCTCCACTCTTCCAGAGCCTCCTTCACCGCGAGGAGTTCTCGATTGCCCACGTCATAATTCCGCTCAGCAGGGGTCAACCTGCGGGAAAAGTAGGCACAAGGATGGAGAACCTTATCGGACTCCCCGCTCTGGGACAGCACGGCTCCTATTCCTGAGTCTGAGGCGTCCACCTCCACTACAAACTGGCGAGTAGGATCAGGCTGCACCAGAACTGGCGCAGACGAAAACCGGCGTTTCAACTCCCCTAAACGCGGCCTCGCACCGGTCCGACCAGGTGAAGGGGACTTTAGTGGAGGTCAGGGCGGTCAGGGGGCTAACAACCTGACTGTAACCCTTAATGAACCTCCTGTAGAAGTTTGCAAAGCCGAGGAACTGTTGCAGCTTCCTACGGCTTTTTGGTTGGGGCCAATCCCTCACCGCCGCAACCTTGGCCGGATCCGGGGCGACGGAGTTGGAGGAGATGATAAACCCAGGAAGGACAAAGAAGTGCGGTGAAACTCACACTTCTCGCCCTTCACAAACAACCGGTTTTCTAACAACCGCTGTAGGACCTGACGTACATGCCGGACATGGGTCTCAGGGTCCGGGGAAAAGATGAGTATATCATCCAGATATACGAAGACAAACCGATGCAGGAAGTCCCGCAAGACGTCGTTAACCAATGCTTGGAACGTCGCGGGCGCATTGGTGAGACCAAACGGCATGACCAGGTACTCAAAATGACCTAACGGGGGTGTTAAATGCCATCTTCCATTCGTCTCCCTTCCGGATCCGAACTAGGTGGTACGCATTCCTAAGATCAAGTTTGGTGAATATTTGGGCTCCATGCAGGGGTGTGAACACCGAATCCAAGAGGGGCAATGGGTATCGATTGCGAACCGTGATCTCGTTCAACCCCCTGTAATCGATGCATAGACGGAGTCCGCCGTCTTTCTTGCCCACAAAAAAGAAACCAGCACCCATCGGGGAGGTGGAGTTCCGGATCAACCCGGCAGCTAAGGAGTCCCCGGATGTAGGTCTCCATTGATTCGCGTTCCGGACGTGAGAGGTTGTACAGTCTACTGGACGGGTACTCAACGTCCGGAATCAAATCAATGGCACAATCGTATGGTCGGTGCGGTGGAAGAGTGAGTGCCAGATCTTTGCTGAAGACGTCAGCCAGATCATGGTATTCCACGGGCACCGCCGTCAGATTGGGAGGGACTTTAACCTCCTCCTTAGCCGTGATCCCGGGAGGAACCGAGGATCCTAAACACTCCCGGTGGCAGGCTTCGCTCCACTGCACCACTGCCCCAGACGGCCAATCGATCCGGGGATTGTGCTTCACCATCCAAGGAAAACCCAAAATCACTCGGGAGGTAGAAGGTGTCACGTAAAACACGATCTCCTCCCTGTGATTCCCAGGACACAACCAGAGTCACGGGCTGGGTCCGGTGTGTAATTAACGGGAGTAGAGTGCCATCTAGTGCCCGTACCTTCAAAGGCGAAGGCAGAGCCACTAGAGGGAGCCCCACTTCCTTTGCCCATCTGCTATCCAACAGATTCCCTTCGGACCCCGTGTCCACCAGTGCTGGGGCGTGAAGGGTTAAATCCCCACTCAGGATTATCACTGGGATTCGTGCTGATCTGTGGGGTCTCCCCGTGTACATGTTATGGCCCACCCTTAGCCCGGTTTCTAAGGACGGGCGTTGGTGTTTTGACCGTTTGGGGCAGTCTTTTAACATGTGTTCACATGAGCCACAGTAAAAACACTCCCTGCGGGCCAGCCTCCTTTGTCTGACATCAGATCTCACTTTGGCCCTGCTCGTGTCCATAGCTTCGTCAGCAGGGGGAGCTGTTGCCACACGGAGCCCACTGGCAATGGAGCGTGGGGACGACGTCACCCTTTCTGACCCGGAAGAGAGAGGGACGGCTTGTGCCCGGCCACGCCCCCCGGCCTGCTCCCGACGGTGTTCATTTAAGCGGTTGTCTAAGCGTATAACCAGATTGACAAGCCCGTCGAAATCCTGCGGTTCGTCCTTAGCCAGCAAATGCTCCTTCAGTACTGGAGACAGTCCGCTTATGAAGGCAGCGCGGAGCGCAACGTCATTCCAGCCAGACCTCGCAGCCGCGATGCGGAAGTCGACAGCGTAATCAGCTGCGCTCCGACGCCCCTGTCTCAGTGACAGCAGCACGGTCGAGGCAGTCTCGCCTCTGTTGGGATGATCAAACACTTGTTTGAATTCCCGTATAAACCCAGCGTATGATGTCAGAAGCCATGAATCCTGTTCCCAGAGCGCTGTAGCCCAAGCGCGTGCCTCACCTCGAAGCAGATTAATTACATAAGCCACCCGGGTGGCGTCTAATGCGTACATAACTGGACGCTGTGCAAAAACGAGGCGAACACTGCATTAGGAAGTCTGCGCACGTTTCCACACAGCCTCCGTACGGTTCGGGAGGACTTATGTAAGCTTCAGGGGACGGTGGGGGGGGTAGTTGAACGGCCAGTGGAACATCTATATTAGGCTCCGGGCCAGCAGGAGGAGACACTGCAGCGACGCTCGACTCGCGTGCTTCCACTCTGGCGGTGAAAGGCCTGCCTGGCCGTTCGTCTGTGGGTGATACCCGGACGAGAGACGTACGGTGGCCCCCAGCTCCTTACAAAAACTCCTCCAGACCTGCGAGGAGAACTGGGGACCACGATCCCAGACGATGTCCGACGGTATCCCATGCAGACGCACGACGTGGTGGACCAGGAGGTCTGCTGTCTCCTGGGCCGTTGGGAGCTTCGGGAGGGCCACGAAGTGGGCCGCCTTGGAGAACCGGTCCACTATCGTCAGTATGGCGGTGTTGCCCTGGGACGGCGGGAGGCCCGTGACGAAGTCCAGGCCGATGTGGGACCAGGGGCGATGAGGCACAGGCAGGGGTTGGAGGAGACCCCTGGTCTTGTGATGGTCCGCCTTGCCCCTGGCACAGGTGATACAGGCCTGGACGTAGTCCCGGACGTCGGCTTCCAGTGACGCCCACCAGAAGCGCTGCTGGACTACTGCCACGGTCCTACGCACTCCGGGATGACAGGAGAGCTTGGATCCGTGGCAGAAGTCCAAGACGGCAGCCCTAGCCTCTGGTGGGACGTAAAGTTTGTTCTTCGGACCATCTCCCGGGTCCGGGTTCCTTGCCTGGGCCTCCCGGACGGTCTCCTCCACGTCCCAGGTGAGGGTGGCCACGACAGTGGACTCGGGAAGGATGGTGTCGATGGGGTCCGACAACTCAGCCTTGGCCTCCTCTTCGTGCACCCGGGACAGTGCATCGGATCGTTGATTCCTAGTCCCGGGGCGGTAGGTGATCCGGAAGTCAAAGCGTGCGAAGAACAGGGACCAGCGGGCTTGCCTGGGGTTCAGCCGCTTGGCGGTCCGGATGTACTCCAGGTTCCGGTGGTCTGTAAAAACCGTGAAAGGCTCCGTAGCTCCCTCCAACAGGTGTCTCCACTCTTCCAGAGCCTCCTTCACCGCGAGGAGTTCTCGATTGCCCACGTCATAATTCCGCTCAGCAGGGGTCAACCTGCGGGAAAAGTAGGCACAAGGATGGAGAACCTTATCGGACTCCCCGCTCTGGGACAGCACGGCTCCTATTCCTGAGTCTGAGGCGTCCACCTCCACTACAAACTGGCGAGTAGGATCAGGCTGCACCAGAACTGGCGCAGACGAAAACCGGCGTTTCAACTCCCTAAACGCGGCCTCGCACCGGTCCGACCAGGTGAAGGGGACTTTAGTGGAGGTCAGGGCGGTCAGGGGGCTAACAACCTGACTGTAACCCTTAATGAACCTCCTGTAGAAGTTTGCAAAGCCGAGGAACTGTTGCAGCTTCCTACGGCTTTTTGGTTGGGGCCAATCCCTCACCGCCGCAACCTTGGCCGGATCCGGGGCGACGGAGTTGGAGGAGATGATAAACCCCAGGAAGGACAAAGAAGTGCGGTGAAACTCACACTTCTCGCCCTTCACAAACAACCGGTTTTCTAACAACCGCTGTAGGACCTGACGTACATGCCGGACATGGGTCTCAGGGTCCGGGGAAAAGATGAGTATATCATCCAGATATACGAAGACAAACCGATGCAGGAAGTCCCGCAAGACGTCGTTAACCAATGCTTGGAACGTCGCGGGCGCATTGGTGAGACCAAACGGCATGACCAGGTACTCAAAATGACCTAACGGGGTGTTAAATGCCATCTTCCATTCGTCTCCCTTCCGGATCCGAACTAGGTGGTACGCATTCCTAAGATCAAGTTTGGTGAATATTTGGGCTCCATGCAGGGGTGTGAACACCGAATCCAAGAGGGGCAATGGGTATCGATTGCGAACCGTGATCTCGTTCAACCCCCTGTAATCGATGCATAGACGGAGTCCGCCGTCTTTCTTGCCCACAAAAAAGAAACCAGCACCCATCGGGGAGGTGGAGTTCCGGATCAACCCGGCAGCTAAGGAGTCCCGGATGTAGGTCTCCATTGATTCGCGTTCCGGACGTGAGAGGTTGTACAGTCTACTGGACGGGTACTCAACGTCCGGAATCAAATCAATGGCACAATCGTACGGTCGGTACGGGGGGAAGAGTGAGTGCCAGATCTTTGCTGAAGACGTCAGCCAGATCATGGTATTCCACGGGCACCGCCGTCAGATTGGGAGGGACTTTAACCTCCTCCTTAGCCGTGATCCCGGGAGGAACCGAGGATCCTAAACACTCCCGGTGGCAGGCTTCGCTCCACTGCACCACTGCCCCAGACGGCCAATCGATCCGGGGATTGTGCTTCACCATCCAAGGAAAACCCAAAATCACTCGGGAGGTAGAAGGTGTCACGTAAAACACGATCTCCTCCCTGTGATTCCCAGACACAACCAGAGTCACGGGCTGGGTCCGGTGTGTAATTAACGGGAGTAGAGTGCCATCTAGTGCCCGTACCTTCAAAGGCGAAGGCAGAGCCACTAGAGGGAGCCCCACTTCCTTTGCCCATCTGCTATCCAACAGATTCCCTTCGGACCCCGTGTCCACCAGTGCTGGGGCGTGAAGGGTTAAATCCCACTCAGGATTATCACTGGGATTCGTGCTGATCTGTGGGGTCTCCCCGTGTACATGTTATGGCCCACCCTTAGCCCGGTTTCTAAGGACGGGCGTTGGTGTTTTGACCGTTTGGGGCAGTCTTTTAACATGTGTTCACATGAGCCACAGTAAAAACACTCCCCGCGGGCCAGCCTCCTTTGTCTGACATCAGATCTCACTTTGGCCCTGCTCGTGTCCATAGCTTCGTCAGCAGGGGGAGCTGTTGCCACACGGAGCCCACTGGCAATGGAGCGTGGGGACGACGTCACCCTTTCTGACCCGGAAGAGAGAGGGACGGCTTGTGCCCGGCCACGCCCCCCGGCCTGCTCCCGACGGTGTTCATTTAAGCGGTTGTCTAAGCGTATAACCAGATTGACAAGCCCGTCGAAATCCTGCGGTTCGTCCTTAGCCAGCAAATGCTCCTTCAGTACTGGAGACAGTCCGCTTATGAAGGCAGCGCGGAGCGCAACGTCATTCCAGCCAGACCTCGCAGCCGCGATGCGGAAGTCGACAGCGTAATCAGCTGCGCTCCGACGCCCCTGTCTCAGTGACAGCAGCACGGTCGAGGCAGTCTCGCCTCTGTTGGGATGATCAAACACTTGTTTGAATTCCCGTATAAACCCAGCGTATGATGTCAGAAGCCATGAATCCTGTTCCCAGAGCGCTGTAGCCCAAGCGCGTGCCTCACCTCGAAGCAGATTAATTACATAAGCCACCCGGGTGGCGTCTAATGCGTACATAACTGGACGCTGTGCAAAAACGAGCGAACACTGCATTAGGAAGTCTGCGCACGTTTCCACACAGCCTCCGTACGGTTCGGGAGGACTTATGTAAGCTTCAGGGGACGGTGGGGGGGGTAGTTGAACGGCCAGTGGAACATCTATATTAGGCTCCGGGCCAGCAGGAGGAGACACTGCAGCGACGCTCGACTCGCGTGCTTCCACTCTGGCGGTGAAAGCCTCCATCCTCCGATTGAGGATTGCATTTTGCTCGGTTACCAGCTGTAACTGAGCAGTGAAAGCGGTAAGGATTTGCTGCAGATCACTTACCACGCCTCCTGCTGACGCCTGCGCTCCTTGTTCTCCCATTGGCTGTTCAAGCTGTGGTTGACGCCCCTCGGGATCCATGACGAATGGCCGAGAAATCCTGTTGGGAAAGTGTCGTAACACGGACCCACAACAGGGGGCGCAAATGAACGGACAATGGATAAGAAAAGGAGTAACAATTTAATGTTGTGAAAGTACACAACGGAATACAAACAGAAATAATGGGTGCCAATTGAACACAAGAGGACTGTGGGCAGGCTCGAAGATAGGAGACCTCTGATGATCGGAGAGCCGGAGCCCACACCGCTTCCACCACCAACAGCCTGAAGAACACCGGAGCCGCCAAGTCCTGAGTCCCCAGGTGGTCTCTGTCCTCCATTGTCGGCCCTGGTACTGCTGGCAGACAAGAAACAGAAGGCGGTGAGTGTGAGTCCTCACACCCAGCAACCTTTACACTCAATTCCTCCGGGAGGGAAAGCCTCCACCTCCAGATACGTTTTCTCTCGTGCAGCTCCTGTTTGTCCCTCTTCTGGATCTCCACAGGAATGCGGCTGCACACAGAACAATGTTAGACAACAATAATCACAGCAGAGAAGATTACCTCTAGTGGTAGATGATTTCTCGGCGAGGAGGTGGAGTAATGATCCAGCTTTTGTAGAGCTGCAGGTGATTGGTGACAGCTGGTGTAAATGAGTGACAGCTGTCACTCTCTGTCTCGGCGCCCTCTCATGCTTGAAGCCCGCACTCCAAGCAGGGCGCCGACTGGTGGTGGTGGGCCAGCAGTACCTCCTCTTCAGCGGCCCACACAACATTACACATCAATTCTTCACATTCACCCCGATGTCAGGGTGTTGCCATACAAGGCACCCACTACACACCGGGAGCAACTAGGGGATTAAGGACTTTGCCCAAGGGCCCTTAATGATTTTCCGGTCAGGCTGGGATTTGAACAGAGGATCCTCTTGTCTCAAGCCCAATGCTTAACCACTAGACCATCACCTCCCCTGACAATTATAATATTATAAAAAAATTATAATATTATTAATCATGCATTTTTATTGCAATATAATAAGCCATTCATTCAGTTAATTACTGAAAAGACTATAAATAACTTAGAAAGTACAATTTCATGTCATACAGCCAGGTCCATAAGTAATTGCACAGCACCAATTATTTTAATTTTACCCCTATACACCGCCACAATGTTGGTGAAATAAAATAAAGTACATTAATAATCATCCCCAGGTGATTTTTGTCCAGGACATTAGTGACTAAAAAAAAAAAACTTCTCTTATGTTATACATCAGGGTTTTAGGCAGCGAGCCATCCAGTCGCCATTTGGACGGTCAATTTTCGAAAAAGACGGTCGCAAAAAATAGCGGGTGGCTTGCTTAAAGATGCCTAAAATTAGGACCGGGTCCAATCGCTCGAGCTGTCTGTGTGTGTGTGTGCAGTTGGCTGGCTGCGAGGAGGGAGGGGTATTAGTGTGCCTTGATAGAGAGAGTGGCGATATGAGTCGTCAAAAAAAAATTGGTCATGTGACTCCTGGTGCCATGTTGGGTTCAAAATCGGTCGGTTGCGTCATTCGCCTGTGAGCACGCCTTGTGGGAGGAGTGGTCCAGCCCCCTCGTTGGATTTTCATTGTCAGGAAATGGCGGAATGATTTGGGCTTTTTTTCCAAGCCTATCTCAGCTTTCAGTGCTTACCAGCCCAGTGAGTATAAGAGAAATTATGGAGAGCTGGGCATGTCCCAACTTGTCCCCTGGCACTCCGAAATGGAGGTGTTCCTTTGTCTCGCTCGATCAGCGAATCGGTCCTGACGCGAGAAGCCTCCGCGCGGCTAGGGGGCATTTTTTTGTGTTTGGTTGATCCCCGGTTCCACTCCAGCTCCGGTGGGCCTTTGACCGTTCATCATTGGTGTTACCGGGGTGTGGTGCAGCGGGAACGTACCTCAGTCGGAGTGGTGGGCTGATCTGTGCCGTTCGCCATTTCGGTAGTTCCACCCCTCCCGATGGGCTGGTGGTATGGTCGGTTTGGGGCACCGGACGTATTTCCGGTTTTCCGCTGTTCTTAGGGAATGGGACTGGGTTAGTTTTTCCTGTTTCCTTCCCCAGCTTGGTAGTTTTGTGCCGTTCGCCAAAATTGAGCTGACAATAGGCTCTGGGAGTGATCTGGGGTCTTTCGGTGTGCTGGGGGGGGGTAACAGAGTTTGCCGGTTGTTTTATTTGCCCCCGGGGTGGTTTAATGAAGTCCGCCGGGGGTTGGATTTTGTGTTTTTTATGTTTCCTTCCAGGTTCCACCTCCAGGGTTGATGGGACGGTCCTCTGGGGGGGAATTGGCTTGTGGGGCTGACTAGCCAAGTGTGGCCGGGTCTGGGGTTCCTGGGTTGTGGGGAGGGTGCCTCCTGGGGTTGATGGTACGGTCCTCTGGGGGGCGCTGTTGCTCCATGAATACCTGGGGACCTCTGTGGGATTCCGGCTTTGGCTGTTACTCCTGGAACTGGCGGTAAAGGTCTTCTGGGGGATGTTGGGCTCTGCAAGTCGTTCTGGGGGGGTTGTTTGTTATTTTTCTTTGTGAATTTATGTTGGTATTGTGTTGTTGGGGCTATGTTGGGTTTTTGGATTTGGGTGTTTTTTCTTTTCTTCCCGAGGTTGGATGGGACGGTTCCCTGGGGAGGGTTTGGGTGGGTTTTGTGTTTTTTCTTGTATGTTGGGTTGTATATGGGACTTTTTGGGGTTTTTTGTTGATGCCAGCCGGCCTTCCAGCCGTGGTGCCCTGTCCTGCTGTCTGCGGTGGACCTTGGGAGCGTTATGCCGTCTGCTTCCTGACGAGGACCCCGGAGGGAGGTGCTGTTCTCGGGCCTGGTCTGTTCGGTCGCCAGGAGGCTTCCCGTTGATGGGCGGGTACTGTTGTGTGTTGGGGGGTTTGGCTGGACATTTTGGTGTTGTTTTCTTTTCTTTGCTCTCCAGGTGGTATGCAAACTGTTTTTTTTGTCTGTGGAGAAGGTGCTGGCAGAAGAGTCCTTCACCTTCATCAGCATTATTGGCTGCACTTGTGGAGGATGTTCACGTGCAGGCCTAATGACTTGCAGCACCTGTGGATGATGCTCACGTGCAAACTTAAAGACTTTCAGCTGAAGCAGATAATGAGATGGCGTTCTGCATTTAAGCCATGAGTGATTCAAGCAGAATTGCCGGGAACTCGACCTTGTGACGTTCGTTTGTGAGACGCTGAGGACCGCGCCTGGGTTTGACACATCGTGCCTGTGAAGGAGGACGGGTGAGGGACACATGCTGTCAGCACACATCAGAGGTGATGATTGTCTGAATAAGTGTTAACAGTAATTTGGTATTTTGTTACGCAGTATATTTGAACATTGATGAGAATTGTGCAGCTCGCTTCTCACTGCCGTGGCGTACGGAATGATGATCCTCCACCTGTTGTGAGAAGCTGCTCATTTACACAAAGCTTAAATTCAGACCTGAATGTGTTGCTGATAGTGTGTGCCTTTGAAGGATATTTGTTGTAGCTGTTGACTTACCTCACCTTTTCCATCCTTCACAGAGTCAGTTTGTTGTATCCACCTGGGGGGTGTTCGGCGGTGAGTCTGGGTCCAGAAGCGTCGGGCATCGATCCATTTGGGCGCTGGAGAGCGCGCCGTCCTTCACCTCGCCAGACAAACCGCACATTTATGTTGTACACAATTATTGCACAGAAGGGAAATAAATGTTTTGTTTTTGGAACCGCTTTCTGGTTATTTAGCGCTGGGTTCAGTCAGACGCTGGTCCGCTCCTCAACTCGCGTCTGCACATAACATCCACACAGCCATCCGTTTAGAAATGATGTGGTGTTTTCTGCCTCTCGATGGCGGCTCGGAGCGCGGCGCGCCGTGCGCCATTGTGGGGCATCCTTAAAGCTGTAGTAACAGTCTTTATTCTCTGTGAAGCCAGTAAAATTTTCACCGAAAGCCAGATAAATATTTCGAATGGTTTCCAGCTGCTTGTCTCTAACAGTTTCTGAAAAAATTCTGATGGAAAAAAAGCCCAAATCATTCCGCCATTTCCTGACAATGAAAATCCGACGAGGGGGCTGGACCACTCCTCCCACAAGGCGTGCTCACAGGCGAATGACACAACCGACAGGCGTGGAAAAACTCACGCATGCACACGAAGGTTCAAGCTTGGCTGACTTAAAAACATATGAATCAAATCCATATGGTTTTTGAAAAAAAAATAATAAGGTTGGATACTTTTCTAATAGACCTTGTATATAGTTGAAGTGTATATAGAACATTATAAGCTATGTTATCATAATTCATTCATTTTAAAGGTCAAATATGTTTTGTGGCTCTAGAAGAATTTTATTTATGGAAGATGGGACAAAAATGGCTCTTTTGACAGTAAAGCTTGCAGACCCCTGAACCAGACTGACCCAGACTGTCTCCAAATATGAGTAAATAAAGTACTTCTATTTATTTTTTCGTGGTTTTTGTGATATTTTGGAGGGGCTGAAATGTGCCCCATATTTAAAACGGTGCATGTACTCGGGGGACTATTTTTTCAAAATTTTCATGGAGGACCCCATCCCCCGTGGATTGGGTGTGCGTGACACTGGTCGGTGCGTAAAATTTTGGACACCCTGATTTTTTTTTGTCGTTTAATTTCTGCCTAAAACTATGTTATACATTAACATCACCCGAATGCTTCCGCAACCACTGTGAAAGACAAAAATGATAAAATGACAAATACTGTCTGTTTTGAGAGCTGATCCACTGCAGACAACAGGATATATGGATACAGACGATGGCTTCAATTCGGACTCTATCTCCAGAATTGATTCCAGCATGTATGTAGCAACAGGGTCAGAAATACCCTGCTGAACCACATTAGTAAAGTGAATGTTACAGTTGTTTTCAATGAAAAGATGACTGAGATCTCCAACACTGCTGACCATGAGCAACACTGCACAGACCATGACTGTTGATTACGACATCGTTCATCAGAGTCTCTCCCACAAGCTGAAGTTTACATAACTCATATGTCTTCCAATGTGGCCAATACCTTTGATCATGAAATAATTTGAAAAGGTTATACTCTGCTGCTTACTGATCCCACATGCACTCAAGCCAAAACCTCCAGCCATCCAAAATGAAGCTGAACCGGAATAGGAAAAAGTTGCAGTTCCTTAAATGGCCACTTAAGGCTGGTTACAAACACAAGCACATTCTCATAAAACCCATGTTAAAATGTCAGACTTTAGAACAGAAATAAACATGCATACAGCCTGGTACAAAAGCAGTTTTTGTCTCTGTAGCTAGTTTCCCCCTTCGTCACAACTGTATGGGGGGGCGGTTAAGATATTTTTAGACTTAAAGTTATGAATAATATGGGGGAGTGGCAGGTAGTATGTGCTGCTAAGCTAAGTCCAGAGCTCAGCTAGCAGAGAATGCTAGCTGTTGTGCGGGACCGTATATGTCCTTTCTGAGCTTTTTATTATTATCTTTAATAATATGGCTTGCTGTGTAGCAAATTGTCCTAGCAGATCATCTAAATATTCTCTGCTCCAGCATTTCTATGGAGTGAAATTTTCCTGTTATTTAGTTTTGTATGTTAGCACTATTGGCAGCTATCAGTAACTTGATGATGTTAGATCTAGTTAATCCATAATTACTGAAGAAATAAGAATGTCATAATTTTTAGTAACTACACCTAAACCATCTGTCATCAAAACCACCGCCCAGACCCCAAAAATTTGATTTAATAAAACACACAAACCAAAGTTAGCCTGTTAGCTTTAGATTTTTCAATAACTCTGAGATGGGGGTGTGTTACGACTTTGTTCATGCTATGTAGGTCATGTAGGGTCCTGCTCATTTTCCACCTCTCTACCCATTTATGGATTAGCTGGGACACAGGCGGAGTCAGCCCTGCTAACACGGTGACACCCAGAGCAGCACCTCTTGAGCCTTGAGCTTCAAATCGGCTCTTCCAAGCCTTTTCAGAAAGCCTGTGGGTGACATCCTGGAGTGTTTGTCCAGGATACACACACAATCTATATACTCACAGGGGTCCTGTTCTCTGACAGCCTCCAGGAGGCGCTCTGCACCACATTCAGCGACACAAACCAGCGAAATAGATGCTGATTGTTCTGCTTCCAGCAGCTTCAGGTGACACTGAGATCCAACAGCCAGCAGTCTGAAGCTGCTGCTGACGCGCCACTCATGTGCACCAACCTCCTCCCAGAAAAAACTATCAACAACAACAACAACAAAAGGAGAACACAACAGAGTTAATGTGTTTGTGGAGAATGATTTCATAAGCTCCATGACAACAAGTGTTATAGAGAACAGTCAGAAAATAAACACTTTTACTTGAAATATTTAGTTTTTGGTGAGGGTTCATACTGGACCAGGGACAGACACTAAGATTTTCAATTACTGACCACTTGGGCCACCAAAGCCCTACATTTAATGGCCAGAGCACATTTTTAGTAGCAATCCTATTCTAAAACAATTCAGAAAAGGTCATATTACACGTATTCTTTTTTCCTTGACTGTGATACTTCAATAAATGAAAAGTCACTGAAGTTATTTAAATAAACTGAATTGAATTCAAATTATTGGTATTTCTGACTGCAAAATGTGATGCCAGCCATGTGCTGTCACTGTTGACCACTTTTCCCATGAATTGTGATGTGGTGTTTCCTGAAGGCATTGTTTCAGAAGAAAAATGACCTTGACTTCTCAGCTAATTCAGGAAACATCCAGCACAGGCTGCAGAGAACAGTTCATTTTTTGACATGTCATTTTCCATCCACCTAAACGGCTGCTTCCTTTCACTCCAAAATTTTCATTTTCTTCTTCTTTTTTTTCTCCCATAGTCCGCCTTTTGTATTTTTGGTTCAAGTTGAGCAATAATGTTACCAGGTTTCTGCGTGTCAAGTTAACAGTAAGCTGTCACTAACTTCCCCTGCGTGTCAGCAGTAAATTTTAGCCAAGGAGGCTCCTGGAAACCTGACCTTGTGTGCCAACCAACCCCTAAAAATCAACCTCAAATGTATAACTTTGTAAGCTGTTTTACTGAGTTCCATTCTAGGAATTCTCTCTGTTCACTTAAGTGGCTGCTCGTCAGCAGCAGTGTATTTCCAGTGTGCAAATTGGACATATTGCAGAATTGGACCTGGCCCATTTTGCTGTTCTGCTGCAGAGCAAGACTTCTGGAAGAGTGCAAAGCAAGGGTCTGGAAGCGGGCACTCTTGCTGTTTATTTTTTGGATTGCCACAGTGTTTCCAGTATAGATCCACCTTAAGATTTGGCTTAGGTTTTACACACTGGATGGCCTTACTACCACAACTCTGGCTTCCAATCGGTGGTCTGGAAGCAGAAATATTGTTCAAAATTCCAAACTTTTAATGTTTCAGAAAAATTTAATCCTAACCCCGATCCTAATCCTAAACCACTTATCATAAAATAATTTACAAGGCTGCTGGGAAACTATGACATCAGTGTGTAGCATTCACAGTTAGGACTGAGGAAAAAAAAACTCCAAGTTTGTCTTGGTTTTATTGTGAAAGGTCCGATAACAAGGAGTGTATTTTTTGTGTTATATTTGGCAATGAAAAAAGCCTCAATACACAGAGTGAACCTGAACTGTACTGTATGGTAAATCTGTGTCAAGTAGGCTGTTCTACTTGATGTAAACTACTGACGGAAGCCACCAAGGCTCCCAGACACTCTGAAGAAGTTAAAGGCACAGAGAAACTTTTGTCTGTTGCACTACCAGCACAGCTTCATGACAAATTGGTTTAGAGGTTTCTCATAAAGAACATCATGCGAGACATGAGATGCAGTTTACCAGAAGGAATGCTGGAAACCTGAATCTAGAGTTGACCCATTTTCCTATTTTAAAATCCTTCTCCACTCCAGCTGTGAGTGGGGACACAACTAGCAAATGTTGCACCATCCCCAATTTCTCCAATCACATCCACAGAAGCCTTTCAGAGTTGTCACAAGTGTCTTGGTGGCTTCCCTCACTAGTCTCCTTCCAGCATGGTCACTCAGTTTTTGAGAATGGCTACTTGACACAGATTTAACTACACTATAAAAGTGTAGGTACTTCTTACTGATTAATGTCAATTAAGTCAAACACTTGGGAATGTTCATGTGTTCATCTTCTGACTTGCCTCAAGAAAACTGGCTGTAAAAGTGATGATTTAACCCTTATATTTACAATAAATTGCCCCCATCCCAACTTATTTTGGAATTTCTTGCAGACCAGAAATGCAAGAATGAAGTTGACTGCATAAATATCCAGTTTTGGGGAAAGTAACTTTGGAAAGTTACTTCATTAGTTAATCTATACAGTTATATTTTACAGTTACTTCTTACATTTACTTCATTAGCAGCTGCGGACACCTTGTCGGTAGCTGCTGAATGTAATTAATAAAGTTACTCATAATCTAATTTGGTTATTTTTAAGATTTAGTACTCAGAAAAGTAACTATTAGTTATTTTGCTGATTAGTTACTTTTCTGATTGCTCAATCTTACGAGTAAGCAAGTTAGATTACTCGTTACCTTATTAGTTACATTACTTATTAGGTGCAAGTTTTCTGCAGATTCTAATAAAGTAATTACATAAAGCTGCTAATGAAGTAACTGCATAAAGCACCTGTATAAAGCAACTAAAAAAGTAACTTGTCAAAGTTACTTTCCACAACACTGTAAATATCTCAGGTTATCTACAATGAAATCTAAGTTAAAGTAAATGTTATCATAACTGCGGGGTTTTTGTTTTTATTTGCATTTTTAACACAGTCCCAACTTTTAGTGGTTTGGAGTTGTGCGAGGCGGTTAAAGTCTTGTCAGATTGGTGGACTCACTCTCCGTAGTAGCCGTCCGCTGTGGCCGGAGCAGCCTCTCTGTCCGCCGGGTCCCAGACCTCCAGCCGCCCGCGGAGCTCCAGGCAAGCGAGCAGAGAGCCTCCGGGAGCGAACTCAGCTTTCAGGACGTCCGCTAGCCGTCCACACTGCTGGTTCTCCGGAATCACAGCCACCTCCATGGAGCTACTGTCCGAGTCCAACATGTTAGCACAAGTCTGAAGTCTATATTTACAGTTTCAGACTTTTTTTTTTAATCTCCCTGTCATGTTGTAAACAGCAACTCAGCAACTCAGTCACATGTCCGCATAACAACTTGTCAGCTGACAGCGTCTGACCAATAGTAAGACTGAACAAAATAAACTTTATTGGCAGCATAGTTGGTTTACAATAATAATAATATAAATAAAAGAGTAAATAAAGAAATTAAAATAAGAATCAGGATCGTCACTTTATTAATCCCTAAGGAAACTGCTTGTTATAACTGCACAGATTAACAGAGACACACGTCATCACGAAGGGCAGTAGATAAGACAAATAATCAGGTTAGAATTAAACTTAAAATACAGGCAAATGAATTAAATTTACGTAAAATAACGTCAAAATAAATTTAAAATTAAAAAATATGCCAATTTAAAATACAAATTTTAAAAAGCTGTTTTATTAAACAAAAAAGACTCAGTTTTAATGCCTTTCCCATGAATCATAAATTAATCAGAAATTAAGTTAATACATTTTGACTGTAGGTTCTGTAGGTTGATGGATGTGGCAACAGACAGCAACACAGCATGCTCCCTGACTGCATCTAACCTAACCTAACCCAACCTAACCAAATCTGTCCTGACTGGACCTCACCTGACCTTGCATAAACCTGGACATCTTCAAAGATTTTATTTCATCAGTTCAGATCATTTGACAAACTCTTCTTTTTAAACTTGAATCTGTCCTACCAAACCTGAGATAACTTGACCTGTCCTGACCTAACCTAACCTAACCTAACCTCAGTTAGCTTGACCTATCCTGGCCTGACCTGACAGACCTAACTTGTCTTCACCTGACCTAATGTGACTTGACCTGAACTCAGCTGTCTTGGCCTATCTTGACCTAACCTAACATGACCTGACCTAACCTAACCTAATCTGACCTGACCTGACCTGACCTAACCTAATCTGACCTGACCTGACCTGACTTGACCTAACCTGACCTCACCTAACCTGACCTGACCTGACTTAGCCTAACCTAATCTGACCTGACCTGACCTAACCTGACCTAACCTGACCTGACCTTGCATAAACCTGGACATCTTCAAATGTTTTGGAATGTCTTAAACCCAAACCTACTTCTAGGCATCTTATATATGCTACTCTGGAACCACCCCTAAACCCAAACAGTTCAACTGTCAACCCCACTGAGGTCCTTAGACTGGGTCTCATTAACATAAGATCACTGTCCTCAAAATCATTGTTGATCAATGATCTAATTATTGATCATCACTTAGATATGATTGGGCTATGTGAAACCTGGCTTAAACTTACAGCTGTCCTCCCCTTAAATGAGGCCTGCCCACCAGCATATACATTTAGTCACATCCCTCGTGATGCGAAGCAAGGCGGGGGTGTTGCTCTTATTTATAAATCTAGGTTTAGCTTATTAGCTGTTGGGGGTTACAAATATCACTCATTTGAGCATCTGATTCTCCACTCTGCTCAGGATATTACACATTGCCAAGGTCAGAAAAATAAAAATCAGTCGTATTACTTTGTCACTGTAAATAGGCCTCCTGGCCCATATTCTGAATTCTTAGATGAATTTGGTGTGTTCATCTCTAACTTGTCAACTAGTGTAGATAACATTCTGATCATTGGTGACTTTAACATTCATATAAATAAGCCTTCTGATCCCCTCTGCAAATCATTTATGGAAATTGTGGATGCATTAGGATTTCGGCAATGCATTCGGGATTCGATGCACATTAGTGGAAATACCCTGGATCTGGTTCTCGCACGTGGTATTGCTGTCACGAATATTGACATCATGCCTCTTACATCAGTGGTGTCTGATCACTCACTTATTAAGTTTACAGTTTTGCTGCCGTGTTTAGTGGAACAACAGCCTTATATATCTTTACAGCCATGCATCAACTCCTCAACTAAGACTGAACTCGAAGCTACACAGCCTGATGTCTTAGCTTCACATTTGACAAATACCCAGTCAGTAGACAGACTTGTGGATAGTTTAAACTCAGTGCTCAAAACTACACTCGACATGATTGCACCACCTGTGTTAAAACCACACTCCCCCAAATCACAGTCACCTTGGTTCAATGATTATCTGCGTGACCTCAAGCATAAAGCAAGAGGTCTAGAACGGAGATGGTGTTGTTCAAAATTAGAAGTATTTCACCTTGCGTGGCGTGATGCTATCTTAGACTATAAGCATGCATTATTGGCTACAAAGCGGACTTACTACTCTGATTTGATCAACAAAAACAAGCATAACTCAAAGTTCTTGTTCGACGCGGTGGCAACACTTTTGCATGGACAACCACCTGTAGTTCGCTCTCCTTTTACAGCACAAGATTTCCTGGATTACTTTGGGAAGAAAATAGAAGACATCAGGTTAAACATATCCCGGCATGCCTTAATCCAGCCACTACACCCTGCTATTGATGTGGGCACCACTACTGAGGTATTACCTAGATTTACAGAATTTGACAGTATCTCACTAGGCATGCTGACAAAACTCGTAAAGTCAACAAAAAGCACAACCTGTTTATTTGATCCTATACCAACAAAACTGTTTAAGGACCTGTGACCCACTCTTGGGCCGACTGTGCTGGAAATTATTAATCTTTCTTTAACTTCTGGATCTGTTCCTAAATGTTTCAAATCTGCAGTGATTAAACCATTACTTAAGAAACCTAATCTTGACCCTAGTGTATTGACAAACTATCGGCTGATATCAAATCTATAATTTTTCTCTAAAATTCTGGAAAAAGTGATGTCACGGCAGCTCGTAGACTATCTTACTGAGAATAATCTCTTTGAGCCACTGCAGTCTGCTTTTAGAAAATATCATTCCACAGAGACGGCTCTCACTAAAGTGGTGAATGATCTTCTGCTTACAATGGATTCGGACACCACTACGGTTCTGTTGCTGTTAGATCTCAGTGCTGCATTTGATACAGTGGATCATCATATTCTACTTTATAGGCTGGAAAATCATTTTGGGATTACTGGGAGTGCCCTTGCATGGCTGATGTCATACTTGACCAGTCGTTCTCACTGTGTTTTGTACAGTAACACTACTTCTAACCTTAGTGACATGAAATTTGGGGTTCCACAGGGCTCTGTCTTAGGCCCCCTGCTTTTCTCCCTTTATATAGCACCCCTTGGGCACATATTGCGGCGTTTTGGGATTACCTTTCACTGCTATGCAGATGATACTCACTTATACATGCCAATGACTGCTGGTAATCTTGTTCACATAAAATCCTTAGAAGATTGCCTTGCAGCAGTGAGAAGTTGGATGTCTAGAAACTTCCTACTTTTAAACTCTGATAAGACTGAAATAATGGTTCTTGGTCCAGTGAGACATCGGCTTCAATTTGACCAGTTAACACTCAGCCTCGGCTCGTGTGTCATACATCACACTGACAAAGTGAGGAACCTTGGGGTAATTTTTGATCCTTTGTTGTCCTTTGGCCTCCACATTAGAAATATTACGAGGACTGCTTTCTTCCACCTGCAAAATATAGCGAAGATTCCTCCCATCCTGTCTATGGCTGATGCTGAGACCCTGATCCATGCATTTATCTCTTCTAGATTGGACTACTGCAATGTTCTATTTTCTGGTTTACCGCAGTCTAGCATTAGGGGTCTCCAATTGGTTCAAAATGCTGCAGCCAAACTTTTGACATGAAGCAGAAAGTTCGACCACATTACACCCATTTCAGCATCCCTTCACTGGCTTCCTGTCCCAGTGAGATCAGATTTTAAGGTTCTGCTACTAACCTATAAAATTATTTATGGACTGGCACCCTCCTACCTAGCTGACCTAATTAAACCTTACGTACCGGCCCGGGCTTTATGTTCTCAGGGTGCAGGACTACTTTGTGTCCCTAAGGTGAATAAGAAGTCTGCAGGTCACAGAGCTTTCTCTTATTGTGCCCCTGTGTGTGGAATGATCTCCCTGCGTCAATAAAACAGTCAGATTCTGTGGAGACTTTCAAGTCCAGACTTAAGACGCACTTATTTTCTCTTTCATATGGCTAGCATACTGGTACAGTTTTGTTTTACGCTTTTTACTCTTTTAATTCATGTTATTAGCAATTGGAGCGGGCCGCGGCCTCAGCTTTACCTAAATTCTAGTCTTTTCGTGAAGTTTAGGGCTAGTGGCCGGCGATCACCTTAGTATTTCTCTGTTTTTCTTGTTATTTAATGCTGACAAATTATACAGTATTTCTTGTCTTTCTGATGCCTGATTCTGTTTTTTCTCTCTGTTTAAGGTGCAGCTCCATCCAGAGATGGGAGTTGTGATCGTGTTGGCGATCCTCCTGTCCTGTGCGCCAATAACATTTCTTGTATATTCGTCCATGAATTGTTCTGTAATTTATGTTTTGTAGCATGGCCCAAGCAGAGGGTCACCCCTTTGAGTCTGGTCTGCTTGAGGTTTCTTCCTCAGAGGGAGTTTTTCCTTACCACTGTTGCTCTGAGGTTGGTAAGGTTAGACCAGAGGTGGGCATCGAGGGCCGAGACACTGCAGGTTTTCCATGTAACCAATCACCTCAGCAGGTGGGTTGCTGATGAGCTTCTGCTCTGAACATAAACACCTGGTTGTCAATGAAATCACCTGCTGAGACACCTGATCATTAATGAAATCACCTGCTGAGGAGATTGGTTGCACGGAAAACCTGCAGTGTCTCGGCCCTTTATGGCATATGATTGCCCACCCCTGGGTTAGACCTTACCTGTGTGAAGCGCTTTGAGGCAACTCTGTTGTGATTTGGCGCTATATAAATGAAAATAAATTGAAATTGAAATTGTTTTACGTCATTAGTTGAGATCTTTTGACGAACTCTGCTTTTTAAACCCTTTTCTATTGCATTTTACAGACTATACATATATATATGTGGCCACTAGATGGCAGCAGTGAATTTCGCAGGTGAGATTCTCTCCTTGCTCCCTTACCCACTGGCTCCAGATCCCTCCATCCATCCATGCCTTTGTCCCGAATCATAATTTATGCACGCATGTATTAATACATTGGCACATCAAGAGCTCCAAATAATAAAACACAATAAAAAACAAAAATCTGTTATTTTTGGTGTGTGACTGAATACAGATCTATGCCAAATAAAACTTAGGTTGTATATAGAAAATTGGCTTATAGGAATGGTTTAAACCCTTTAAGGCCATATGGTCCTATTGTTCTTTATAGGTAATTTTTTAATTCCAGTCACCCAAACTTGAGTCATCACTGCAGGAAACTCAAGCAGCTTTTTGTCAGCCCAAAAGGAAATCCTGGATAATATAATGTTTGTGTCACTTTAATAGAAGCCAGGAGAAACAGCACACAGTGGAAGCACAGTGCCAGCACCTTATTTACACAGGCCCCTCATTTAACAGCATCATTTCACATCAATTTAAGCCGGGTAATAATAATAAACTGTTCAAGTAAATGAAAAGAAAACAACATTTATCGTTTGGATTGAGCTCATTTCCTCACTGAATTGAATCTGTGTAACATTCTTGAACCTTGTACTCACACAGTAGCTTTGTTTTCACTTCAGGGGATCTTTTAAAAACTTTCCAAAACATTTTATAGTTTCACATGAAGGCAATAAGAAGACATGATGCTGGTCTGTTGTGAGGGTCTTTTCCAAAAAACCTTTTCTTTTCTTTTTTCTTTACATATACATATTTATTTTACATGCATACATGACTACATGAGCAAATAACTCTGTTATGGACCACAATGAAAATAAGTGTTTTCACTTTATTGTGTTATCTGTGCATTTTCAATATATATACTTTATGTGCATTGAATGGTACTAAATATATTGAAATTTAAATTCAGCCCTTAGAAATTTGGGCTGTGCTGTGACTGGTCTATTCAGTTTGTGACGCAGCATCATCTCTGCTCTTGATAAGTTCAGATTTCAAAGAACAGTCTCTGTTTTTACCCAAAGGCCAAATGTGGCCATCGGGTATTGCAAAGTCTTTGTGTCTGTCCATCCGTCTGTCTGTCTGTTCTCAGTATAAGTCCATTCCTGTTAGGGTCTTCAAATTCACAGGGAACATTCTTGGGACACAGACTTTGCACAAGTTCAAAGATGGCTAACCTTGAGATATTCTAAAAGGATCAAAAGGTCACGTTGTTTCTATACACTCTTTCATTGATTACATGCTCATACAGCTCATACAGTTACAGTCACGGCCTTCCAAGAACATGCAACAAGTTGTGCCCATTTTAGTATAGGATTATGAACACAATATTATAGCACTGAAGTGTGGACAAACATGTGACTTTCCAATGTCAACAACAACAACAACAACAACAATAACTATAACAACAATAACTATAACAACAACAATAATAATAATAATTATTATTATTATTACACAGCAACACCAATATATTTATTTATGGCACTATTCATCCTGAGAATTTCAAAGTGCTAAATATAAGCATCAAAACAGGAAGGTGGAAATTGCCAAACCATAAAACAGGAAAAATTAAAAATTATCAAATAATAATAATAATAATAATAATAATAATAATAATAATAATAATGAGTCATTCATTCATTTTCTACCACTTATTTGGGTCCGGGTCACTGCAGCAGAAGGCCAAGCAGCTCATCCTCCACTTCCGTATCCCTGGCCAAGTCCTGTAATTCCTCCCAGGGGATCCCGAGGCATTCCCAAGTCAGCTGGATAATAATAATAATAATAATAATGATGATGATGATGATGATAATAATAATAATAATAACATTATTTCCATACTACAGCATATACAGTAGGTAGCTGACATTTTTCAAGGGTGGTAATAAATTAAGCAATGAGTTGGAATGGCGTTTGAGTCCAGAATGTTTTTAGAACCTTAGACCTCAACAATTTTTAGAAGAGGAACGCAACCCTTTTATTTCTTGTCAATTATGTAATTTTTAATGTTAATTTACTGTTTTAATGTATTTATAAGATAAGATAAGATAAGACTTTATTGATCTCACAGTGGAGAAATTCACATGTTACATCAGCTCTTAAAAACACACAAGATGGGTGCGAGTAGAGGCAAATAAAAAACAGTGTGTGCACGGATAAGCAATAATAATAATACTTGTAACACTACAATAAAATAAGAAAATGAGGTAGAAATAGAAAAAAAAAAAAATATATATATATATATATATATATATATATATATATATATATATATACATTGCTTAGGTTGTTGTATATACATACTACTGTTGTCATTATTATTATTATTGCCATTATTATGATTTATTATTACTTCTACTTTATCACTTTTGTTCACTTTCTTGTGTCATCCATGTATTTTAACGTATTTACAATTATATGTACTTACACTCATGCTTTTAAGATAAAGATGATTTACTGCCCTCTGCTGGAAAGGCATGTGAGTCCAAAATGTAATTAGCAACGTTAGCTTTGTTCATAGCTTCTTCAACATTAGTAGTGCTATCTGTGTTCTGTTTTGGCACCATTCATCTTTGACCCAAAATACATAAGCATGCCAAACAGTAAATGTCAGCTGTGCTCTGTTTGTCCCTGATCAAAGTTGCACACACTCACGCATGCGCACACGCATGCACGGCTGCTGTAAGCAGGTGGTTTTAATTTGACAAACAGACAGTGGCTGAATACATTAAAACCACTAGACATTTCACTCATGGCACCAACGTGAAACGTAAGTCACTCATGGCAACAGCAACATGAGACTTATCTAAACTGACTAAACTAATTGAGCTACAAAAACACAATAAATCAATATCACTAACAACACCGTTAAACTAACATAAACCAGAATAACGACATTTAACATCTCAAAACCCCGAACTCTCATGGTGCATTGCAGCACAGCTTCCATTGTTTATTAGTTAGCTAAAATTGCTAATTTCTCAAAAAATATTTGTCCTATCGACATTCTGTTTTCACAGTGTTCATTCTTGACCCAAAATACATAAGCATGCCAAACGGCAAATGTCAGCTCTCCCCGGTTTATTTGTGATCAAGGTGACACACACACACACACACACACACACACACACACACACACACACACACACACACACACACACACACACACACACACACACACACACACACACACACACACACACACACACACACACACACACACACAGAGGCCACTTGGCTATAATATAGATTATTTTGTGTTTATTGTGTTTTGTTTGTGTTTTTTTTTTATTCAGAATATAAGTTGCACTGGAGTACAAGTCATATGATGACAAATAATAATAATAATAATAATAATAATAATAATATTTTTCAT
The DNA here is from genome assembly GCF_902500255.1 of Thalassophryne amazonica. NCBI lineage: Eukaryota > Metazoa > Chordata > Actinopteri > Batrachoidiformes > Batrachoididae > Thalassophryne > Thalassophryne amazonica. The sequence continues at coordinate 103,458,829 of NC_047110.1, forward strand.
GTACAATGTGTGAACCAATAGGAAAATAGTGCGGTGCCTACGTCATACGTAAGGGGCGTTTCGGGGGCGCGTCGCTTCCTCGGTAGTATCGGAGTTCACTGTAGCGCCACAGCTCCGGTGAAAGTGTGCGTCTGTGCCAGGTGAGTGCTCGCAGGCGGAGCAGCGACAGGAGAACTCCTCCTCGCCGACCTTAACGTTCCTCGGCCGGTTTTACACTGAAGAATAGTTCCTGCGGCGGAGGAATTAGCGGCAGTCGGGGGGGGGGGGGAGGCGGCGCGCCGCGGAGGAGCGCTGCGGAGCGGACACAGCCACAGGTCTTCTGCCGTCGAACAGCAAAGTGCAGGTGGGTCATGCGGAATTCTCCGCTCGGTGACCGGAGCAGTGAACGAAGGTGAAGAGAAACCACAAGCAGAAACACCCGGAGCAGGACCAGGACCGCTATCTGCACATCCGGATCAGAGGGAAGAGCCAGCATGTCCCGGAGAAAACAGAGCAAACCCCGGCAGATCAAACGTAAGGAAAGAAATCAATCAATTAATTTGATACACACACACACACACACACACACACACACACACACACACACACACACACACACACACACACACACACACACACACACACTTAGAGGTTGTTTTCAGGGGCGCGTGCCAGGCGCGCACTGGGAACGCGCGGACGCACGTTTTGTTGTGCTCCTTAAAGTTAATAAACGCATTGAAACAAACAAAACAAAGCATGTTTTAGTGACAGTGTTTTGTGCGGTTTCGTGTGGAATGTTGTCCAATGTCCAAGTCCAAGCGCGCGCTCGCGCATTCTCTGCGCGTTCTGCCCCCCCCAAAAGTTTTCATTTGTTTTCTGCGAAATAAAGCTTCGTGCTGATAGGAGAGACGACAGTACTGTGTGGAAAAGGCGATGTGAACAGAGATCCGATGTGAGCGCAGATAGAGATTAAAATTGGATCTTTTTTTATTATTTGTTTTGTGTCTGAGGCAGAGATGGTTCGGCTGATACCGGACCCACCTGGCTGATCTGCGCCGCTGATAACTGCTCACAATTGGTCCCTTTTTTCTCATCTGTGCTTTTAAATCAATAATGTAGAACCTCTTTTAAGAGCTTTTCTGTGTCTGTGGCAAGTTCTTCCTGTTTATAAGAAGGTTTGAGTGATATTAAAGTTAGTAAAAATAAAAGAATGCCAAATATATAATATAATAATGATGATAATAATAATATAACGCTTTGATTAATCCCTCACTGGTTATGTGAGACTGGATCACAGCAGTTGAGGATGAAAAAAAAAAATCCATGTTGGAAAGCTGTTGCTGTGATAAAGTGACGTCATTAGCAGGAAAACAGTGAGAAAACTAGAAGAGCAATCAGAGAGTATGTGTTTCATGCAGTAGGGATGGAATTCATAACTTTTAATCAACATCAGTTAGACACCTACCAATATGTTTTTTTTTTTGGGGGGGGGGCAGTACTTTGTCAATATAGGGGATTTTTAAAAAGTTACGATACCGATATATCTACAGATAGATAAAAACAATTTGGCATTGATTGCTGACATTTCTTTATCACGCTCTTAGGACAAAAAAATGTAATTGAGGCTTGATGTTTTACAGTTTAAGCATGAACTTTAATATAAATAACTGCTAATATAACCAACCATCGTGCATCACGCTGTCACCATGCTGCCTTCGCTCGGATTGGCAGTCACCATCTTGCATTACTTAGCTTTTGCATTAAGTTGACTTTTCTTCTATTTTGGCCCTGCCCACCTGGTGGCATAGCAACCAGTTCTTTCTTGTCGCTGTAAATTGCCCACTCTGTTTTGAAAATGAATGGCAGCTGGTTGCTTTACCACTGTCTCTTGTAGCTAATCTGACCAAGGGGTGATGGGGGTCCATGCTTGACAGCATTGTAAATAATGCCATCGGAGCACCCTCTGCTGGTCAGCGTCTGTAATAACACTATTTCCAACGGCCATTGTTTATTTGGTAAAATAAAAGTTTTCATGTCAGCAAAAATAATGCCGATACTGATAGGTTGGTGAAAAGCTTGTATCGGCCGATATTAGTTTGTCGGGTTGTAATATCAATGACATTATTGATTCTGCTTAACAGTCTGATTCTTTATTGATTCCCTTATTGGCTTACCTATGTGAAAATGCAGGCATACACAGGTTTTCAACATCAGTGTAGCTGTTTGTGTTGTTGTTAGATGCAGATTTTGATGTCATGTTGCCAGATGTGACCTCTGACCCATATGTTTTTGCAGCACAGAAGGGTCATAATAATCTGATGGACTGGGAAAAGTTTGGAACCAGTTCTTGATTCCCTTTCCTCTCCCGAAAAACCTTAAAGACATGGTCCGGAAGCAGAAGTATTATTGAAGTTTCTAAACATTTTACATATTTCACAAAATTTAAACTCGAATTGTTCTAGTCCTAACCCTAAAGTATTTAAGATAAAATGGAAGGTATCAGAGGGCTGATGCACACCCTGCACACTCTACACGCCACAATGTAAATGTACGAGTAAATATACACACGTTGGTAATGGTGTTTTTTGACTATGTACGACTTCATCATATGACTTTTCTGTGTTGTTATTCATCATCTCAATCAGTCACAAATATTATGCTAATGAAGCTACACTTTAGATCATCCATCTAGGCTTCTTGGTTGTTGAGATAAACAAACAAGGTGTTTTTTGGACCATGTTTTCCTTGAGCTTGACCTTTGATCAAACTACTCCAAAATTATATCACCCTGAGATATCTATCCAAGAAATCTTCCCACTATGTTTGAAGGAAAGCCTTCCAGCCATTTTTTTAGTTATTTTGTACACACACACACACACACATGGCAGTGAGCACAATACACTGCTATCGCCGCTTCACTGATGCAAAAGTTGGACCAACCACCTGCATGTCCTCTCACAACATTTACAGATCTCCTCTTTAGCCTTTGTCCTCTCCTCTTAGCTGACTGCTCCATCCTCAGCATCCTTCTCTAGATGTACCCCGCATCCCCCCTCTGCACAGTGCACATGCCCAAACCATTTCAAACTTGCCTGTCTCATTTTGTCATCAAACTGCTCCCTGTGCTGCTCCTCTGTTCTCACCCCCAGTTCTGTCCATCTTTGTCACTCTCAAGGAAAATCTCAGCATCTTCAGCTCTGGCATCTCTAGCTCCATCTCCACCTCCTGTATTTTTGTCAGTGCTGTCACTTCCAGTCTGTACAACATGGTTAGTGTCATTTCTGTCTTGTATTGGGACATCAGATGTGGTACTGTGGCTGCATGTTGTCGTACCCACAACCTCACAGAATGGAGACATTGCTACTAAATAATGGAAACTTGCAGTTGTGTTGTGAGTAAGGGATGGAATAAAACTTGGAGAAGTCCTGCTGTGATTAAAGGGTCACAAGTTCAGTCCACTGACCAGATGTGAAAAATGTGACTGGGGGAACACGTTTCTCACTTTCATTCCTATCACTAAAATGCCCAACATCCTTAATCCTCCCAGTGTGGAGTTGAGCGTCCTGAGGTCAGTGATTATGAGGCACGACTGAATACACTTTGAGTGTCAGTGTTGGATGGAAAAGTGTTGTTGAAATGGTTCATCAACCAATGTTGAAGGGCCGTTAACAGTTATGATGAATGTTTTAGTTCTGAGACAAGATATCTGAAGATTTTCTAGGACCGGTTTTCCTTCCTGCTCTTTTTTAAAAACACGATTGCCTTATGACATCATGTTAGATAAGGTTTGGAAACATGTTCTGGTTGCTGCATCCAAACATCACAGAACTGAATGTCATGATTAGGGCCGACTGGCATCTCTGTACACATCTCCCATTTAGTGACTTCGTGATGCCATAGGCTCTTCCCAAATGTGTTCCAAGGGGGATTTGGAAGGGATAAAAGTTAGAATTCTGACTGGGATGATCTTACTGATGTACTTATGCCCTGTCTTTAACGGAGCAGATGTACACACTTAATAGGAGCCCTTCTCATTTCTATAACTACTTGAAGGAAACATTTCATCCTGAGTGGTTTCAAAATCACTGGAAGCAACCATTTTTTTAAATTCCAGATGTTGTTTGCAGGTTGGCATACAGCCTACTTGGAAAGGCATTTGCAACACCAATAAAGTTGAAGTAAAATGAATGAATAAATAATTAGTTGTAAGGTCACTGGTGTTTAATGTCACATTTACTAAAGGTTAACATTGTCTTTGCTTCTTCCCTAATTTTAAATAATTCATTGACACTTTAGAGCCCGATCATTATATCAGTTGGACATTAATGTTGCCCAATATGAGCCTTTCATGACATACCGTATCTGCGTTATTTTTGCAGATATGAAACTTTTATTTTACAAAAGAAACGATGCAGATAAATATTTTGACTGTTGGAAATGGTGTCGTTACATCACTTGTCCAGCAGAGGGTGCTTCTATGGCATTGTTTATGATGCAGTCATGTATGGCTGGGACCCCATCACCCTTTGATCACATTAGCTGCCATTCATTTTCAATCCAAGTGGGCATTTTACAGCAACAAGGGTCAAGTGGTTGCTATACTGCCAGCTATGTGGGACAGAAAATAGATAAGAAGTCTGTTTTACAGTAATGCTGAGCGACATGACACAGCAACTGCCAATCGGAGTGAAGGCAGTATGAAATATGTTGGTTAGTTGCTGGTTATATTTAAAGTTGTTTATGATAAAGTTCCATGTTAGAACTGTAAAGAATCAACTCTTGCATTTCTTTGGCATCTAGGGTTTAACAATGAACTGTAAGGTCTCATTGCCATTTTTTATTTTTATTTATTTTTTATTTTATTTTGCTGTGGGAGTAACCTGTAATGGGCTGGTGTCCCATCCAAGGAAGTTTGTGGACTCTTACCAATTTCATGCTATGGTCTCTAGGGATAAGCATTGACCCAATGGGCCTAAGACACCGTGTGGACCTATTCTGTCTAGGAGTATGTAGATGAAAAGCATGTGAGCCTTTGAGGATGTTTAACATGAAAGGCAGCCATTTTTGGAAGATAAAATCTGATTTTGCACAATTGTGGCGCCTTTTAGACTTTAACAACCCCAATTCCAGTGAAGTTGGGATGTTGTGTAAGATGTAAATAAAAACAGAATACAATGATTTGCAAATCCTCTTCAACCTATATTCAATTGAATACACCACAAAGACAAGATATTTAATGTTCAAACTGATAAACTTTATTGCTTTTGTGCAAATATTTGCTCATTTTGAAATGGATCCCTGCAACATGTTTCAAAAAAGCTGGGACAGTGGTATGTTTACCACTGTGTTACATCACCTTTCCTTCTAACAACACTCAATAAGCGTTGGAGACTGAGGATGCTAATTGTTGAAGCTTTGTACGTGGAAATCTTTGTCATTCTTCCTTGATGTACAACTTCAGTTGTTCAACAGTCTGGGGTCTCCGTTGTCGTATTTTGCGCATCATAATGCGCCACACATTTTCAATGGGTGCAGGTCTGGACTGCAGGCAGGCCAGTCTAGTACCCGCACTCTTTTATTATGAAGCCATGCTGTTGTAACACATGCAGAATGTGGCTTGGCATTGTCTTTCTGAAATAAGCAGGGGCGTCCCTGAAAAATACGTTGCTTAGATGGCAGCATGTGTTGCTCCAAAACCTGGATGTACCTTTCAGCATTGATGGTGCCATCACAGATGTGTAAGTTGCCCATGCCATGGGCACTAACACACCCCATACCATCACAAATGCTGGCTTTTCAACTTTGTGCTGGTAACAATCTGGATGGTCTTTTCCCTCTTTTGTCCAGAGAACACGATGCCCATGATTTACAAAAACAATTTGAAATGTGGACTCATCAGAACACAGCACACTTTTCCACTTTACGTTTGTCCATTTCAAATGAGCTCGGGCCCAGAGAAGGCGCGGCGTTTGTGGATGTTGTTGATGTATGGCTTTCGCTTTGCATGGTCGAGTTTAAACTTGCACTTGTAGATGTAGTGACAAACTGTGTTAACTGACAATGGTTTTCTGAAGTCTTCCTGAGCCCACACGGTAAGATCCTTTATACAACCCCTGGCAAAAATTATGGAATCACCGGCCTCAGAGGATGTTCATTCTGTTGTTTAATTTTGTAGAAAAAAAGCAGATCACAGACATGACACAAAACTAAAGTCATTTCAAATGACAACTTTCTGGCTTTAAGAAACACTATAAGAAATCAAGAAAAAAAAAATTGTGGCAGTCAGTAACGGTTACTTTTTTAGACCAAGCAGAGGAAAAAAATATGGACTCACTCAATTCTGAGGAATAAATTATGGAATCACTCTGTAAATTTCCATCCCCAAAACTAACACCTGCATCAAATCACATCTGCTCCTTGACATTAACCCTATGTCATGAAATTGACCCTATGTGTCTTTTTGCAAGGAATGTTTTCACAGTTTTTGCTCTATGGCAAGATGCATTATCTTCTTGAAAAATGATTTCATCATCCTCAAACATCAGAAAAGTGTCCAAAATATCAACGTAAACTTGTGCATTTATTGATGATGTAATGACAGCCATCTCCCCAGTGCCTTTACCTGACATGCAGCCCCATATCATCGATGACTCTGGAAATTTACATGTTCTCTTCAGGCAGTCATCTTTATAAATCTCATTGGAACGGCACCAAACAAAAGTTCCAGCATCATCAGCTTGCCCAATGCAGATTCGAGATTCATCACTGAATATGACTTTCATCAAGTCATCCACAGTCCACGATTGCTTTTCTTTAGCCCATTGTAACCTTGTTTTTTTCTGTTTAGGTGTTAATGATGGCCTTCGTTTAGCTTTTCTGTATGTAAATCCCATTTCCTTTAGGCGGTTTCTTACAGTTCGGTCACAGAAGTTGACTCCAGTTTCCTCCCATTCGTTCCTCATTTGTTTTGTTGTGCATTTTCGATTTTTGAGACATATTGTTTTAAGTTTTCTGTCTTGACGCTTTGATGTCTTCCTTGGTCTACCAGTATGTTTGCCTTTAACAACCTTCCCATGTTGTTTGTATTTGGTCCAGAGTTTAGACACAGCTGTCTGTGAACAACCAACATCTTTTGCAACACTGCGTGATGATTTACCCTCTTTTAAGAGTTTGATAATCCTCTCCTTTGTTTCAATTGACATCTCTCGTGTTGAAGCCATGATTCATGTCAGTCCACTTGGTGCAACAGCTCTCCAAGGTGTGATCACTCCTTTTTAGATGCAGACTAACAAGCAGATGTGATTTGATGCAGGTGTTAGTTTTGGGGATGAAAATTTACAGGGTGATTCCATAATTTATTCCTCAGAATTGAGTGAGTCCATATTTTTTTTCCTCTGCTTGGTCTAAAAAAGTAACCGTTACTGACTGCCACAATCTTTTTTCTTGATTTCTTATAGTGTTTCTTAAAGCCAGAAAGTTGCCATTTGAAATGACTTTAGTTTTGTGTCATGTCTGTGATCTGCTTTTTTTTCTACAAAATTAAACAACTGAATGAGGCCGGTGATTCCATAATTTTTGCCAGGGGTTGTACAATGATGTTGGTTTTTAATGCAGTGCCGCCTGAGGGATCGAAGGTCACGGGCATTCAATGTTGGTTTTCGGCCTTGCCGCTTACATGTAGAAAGTTCTCCAGATTGTCGGAATCTTCTGATTATATTATGGACTGTAGATGATGGAATCCATAAATTCCTTGCAATTGAACATTGAGAAACATTGTTCTTAAACTGTTGGACTATTGTTTTCATGCAGTTGTTCACAAAGTGGTGATCCTCACCCCATCTTTGCTTGTGAATGGCTGAGCCTTTTGGGGATGCTCCTTTTATACCCAATCATGACACTCACCTGTTTCCAATTCGGTGTTCTTTGAGCATTCATCAACTTTCCCAGTCTTTTTTTGCCCCGTCGCAACTTTTTCAAAATGAGCAAATATTTGCACAGAAACAAAAGTCTATCAGTTTGAACATTAAATATCTTGTCTTTGTGGTGTATTCAATTGAATATAGGTTGAAGAGGATTTGCATATTATTGTATTGTGTTTTTATTTATATTTTACGCAACGTCCCAACTTCATTGGAATTGGTGTTGTACATGAGGTTTTTTTTTAATTTCTCTCGTATCATTGCAAGCAGCCTGAATAGTCTGTCACTTCCTGTTTTTCATATATGTATCCATAGAAACACGTATCAGATGTGAATTTGCAGCAGTGAGGCATTGAGATGTATTCCAGACCTTAACACTGATAAAACCCAGGCTAGACTTGGTGCATATGTGTGCACGCGTGTACATGAGTGTGTCTCAAGGGTGTCATGGCTGCTCTTTATCAGTGCTTCTGGTCCACCATGCTTCCCCGTGCACCAGGCCCCGGCTGTGGTCGAGGACAGCCAGGCTCTCAGCCCTGTGACTCTCTTGTGATTAGGCAGACATTTTGATAGGAAAGAGTGCAGACTGATAAGGATTTTGTTCAGGTGGAGTGTGTGGGTTTTTAATGGGGGTGGGATTATAATGGTCTCACCACAAGTACTACTACTACTATTACTATTTGTATAATAATGTATTTTACCCCCCAATGTAGTTTTGAGCATCCTGTCATTGATATGAAACATTCCAGTGCAGTCATGGTGTTGGTGGAATGAGTTTTACTCTCACAGGTTTCATATCACATATTATATAACACTAAAATAGATCCTTGTCATTTGATTGGTGGATTGTATATCACATGGCATTGATTATTTGTTCCATTGTATAGAAAAATAATCCATTGTGTTTTTTGTGCACTTTGGATCCATTCATTTGGGTTCCATACGTGTCGGCCCGTTGAACAGCTTCTCTACTTTTTCATTAAAAAAGGCAACCATGACACAATGAATTGACCATATTTTCCATTGAACAAGTCACACTGGGGTATGTCACATCTATCAAAAAAAAGGCCCCTTGAAGGGAGAAAACTTATATAAGTCACTCCAGGATATAAGTCACACTTTTATTGCTGTATGTGGAACCCACTTTTTAACACTGCTTATCCGGGGGCAACTTTTACATTCCAAAAAGGAGCAAGATATACAAATAAACACACTATGGACAACATATCTGATGTTATTTGATATGGTTTGGCAAACAGAATACAGCAGATGGTCACAGTTGCAGAAAGTGAACAGTGGATTTGGTTTGTGGTGTACAGCATATGGACTTTTATATTGCAAAAGTAATCAAGATGGACAACATATTGAATGCTTTTTAATGCAGTTTGGACAACTGAAAACATCAGCTGTTACATGTATTGCTGACCCACAGCATTCAAAACACAACACTGAGCCCATTTTTGTTTTTTATATATATTTTTGGGATTTTTTTGTGCATTGTTGTACTGTACTTTTGTTACTGGAGTTTGTTTTGTTTTGTGTATTGATTCCTGGGAAAACCGTGTATTTGGTAATTGGGCACCGAAGTCTTGTTTGAGGGCAGATGTTAAAGGGGTAAAATATGATGTCATTTCTCTACTTCTGGGGATGGAAACACAGCACTTTCTCTGAGTTTTTGGGCAAATTACACACAAAGTGAAAATGTTAAGAAAACGTGATGATGCGGTAGGAAAGTGGACATGTGTTGCAGGTTGTTTATGACCCGGAGCAAAGACATGTCAAGGCAGTTTTGCAGGTGAGAGAACGCAGCTACTCTGGTTAGCTGTGTAGGCTAACACTTACGGCGCGACATCTCCATCTTCTCTTCGCCACTGGGAACAGAAAAAGAACACTTTTCACCACTGCTTTGTTGATTGCAGCCGAAAACAAAACAGTACACCATTTGTTCGTGTTAGGTTATGCTGTGTATAAATTGCACAATGGCTGCGGATGTCTCTTTAAGTGGTCGAAATCCTGCGATATCACACAGGGTTCAAACGAGACTGCGGTGCCCTATTAGTTATTATTATTATTATTATTATTATTATTACTACTACTACTATTACCACTGATCATTATTCTTACTACTACTGATTATTATTACTTTTTTGTATATAGGTTGCACTAACATATATATGCCAGGAGACCTCCCAAACATGTAAAAAACAAAACAAAAAAACCTTTGAGATATACTTCAGAAAATGCGATAAATCCAGTACTTCATAAGATGGTTAGAAGCTTGTTCTCACCGAAATCTATTTTTTTGCTGGATTGAGGAAAGTAGATGTAGGCCTAAGTACTTTTTCACCTCTTTATTTTTACATAAAGCATCAAATGAGAAGGATCTATTTAGGTGTCATATAAAACAAATAATGAATGTTTTCTAATTGTGCAATGGAAAGAATATTTTTATTTGTTGTAAGATGGAACATTCCATCTTTTAGTTCATGCAACTGCTCTTACCATTGCACTCAAAGATTCATTATTTGTTTAACAGTGTATTTTGTTAGTGTGTGGTCATATAGTTGATGTACACTATACTGCTGTATTACATTATTTCATGCTTGTAATTTTTAGTGTTTTTAATCTTTTCTTCTGTCGGAGCTGTAATAAAGTCTGCAATGCCCATAAATTGCAATTGGAAATGGTGAGCTCTCATAGGCAGTTTGCGTGATATGTAAATCCATAACAGGATTTTAATAGGTGCTTCTTTACTGCAGGTAATATATCCTGAGTACAGTACAACCTGGTTTCCCAGGATAAGTCCCACCTATAATCTCTGGTTGAGTTGGTGTTTCCACCGGGCTGGACAGTACAAAAATTCAACTGCATGATCTTTTAAGCTCTTGAGAAATTCTCAAAAATGTCGAAAAAAAGCCATATCTTGCATTGTTAAAGACAGTGCAATAAAATTCTGGGATGGTCACCTTAGTTGGATCCACTCCACAAATGAATGGCCTCATCCTTGGCCCATCTGCCACTGCCTTCACCAAGTTTTAGGAAACTCTTTCATATTTTTTGTGTGATCCTGTTAACATTTACCCCTAATCATTACAGTGATGTGTGTTAAGTGTTGATGAAAGTATGTGCTTCTGGAACACTCTCTTGCTTCACATTTATTCTGAAGTTTTGGAGCAGTGAAGATCTCTGTAAGTTAGACCTTGAATACTTCATCAGTGCAACTTGTTGATGAAGTTTGATATCTGAACGAGAGCCTGACTGATATGGCTTTTGTTGAGGGAATGATACTGGTATTTGGGAGTAAACAATTGATAATTCAGATATATTTGCAGATAATACATACAAATGGCAATGATTGCTCACAGTTAATTATCAGACACTGTTGACAAATAAATGTAATTAAGGTGTGACATTTATAGTTTAAACATGAACTTTATTCTAACCACCAACCAACCAATGTACTTCATGTTGCCTTCGAGCAGACTGGCTGTTGCGGTGTTGTTGCTCAGCATTTGCATGAGATAAGATAAGATCAACTTTATTTATCCTGAAGGAAATTATTTTGTCAGAGTACCGAAACAGTAAATACTGAACAATGTTTTTTTTTTTTTTTTTTGCAATCAGTACAGCAAATTTATGCGAAATGACAGATAGACATTTGCACAAGATGTTCAGCAATATTGCACATAACTCTGAGTAACTGAATAACTCTGTTCATTATGTATTCATTCTGCAGAAAGGGGAGGAGTTATACAGTCTGATTGCCACAGGTAGGAAAGACCTCCTGTGGCATTCTGTGGTGCACCTCGGTGGTCTCAGTCTGTGGCTGAAAGTGCTCTGACAGGATGTCTGTGTGGCGTGCAGGGGGTGGGAGGTGTTGTCCAGGATGCTGAGCAGTTTCCTCAACATCCTCCTCTCTGACACCACCACAACAGATTCCAGCCCAATCCCCAGGACAGAGCCAGCCCTCCTGATGAGCTTGTTAAGTCTGTTTGTGTCAGCTGCTTTCAGCCTGCTGCCCCAGTACACTACAGTGTAGAAGATGATGCTGGAGACCACCGAGTGATAAAACACCTGCAACATACGAGGGCTGTCAATAAAGTAACGGTGCGGACGGGTCCGCGCGTCGGGACGCAGCCGCCGCGACGCTCCGCCACAGGAAAAACACCTCTGTTGAAAGCCTTAAGGACAAGTTGGAACATGTCCTGCCTGTTAAACAATTTCTCATATACTCACTCCACTGAAAGCCATCAAAAGCCGCCTGGATTTTACAAATGGTTATCAACACGGAGGTGTTTTTCCTGTGCCGCCGCACTGCGTCGGCTGCGTCCCGACGCGCGGATCCGTCCGCACGTCTTTCATTAAAAAAATCTCCTTTAACAGTGGAATATCCGGATAAAATGCTGAAACCGACTTCTTCTGAAACTTCTCTGTTCTCTCACGACGTCCTGGATCAATAGAGCCTGAAATGTGGAGGTTTTCAGCTTGAACAGGCTGATGACGCCACCTGAGAGCGCTGCGCGACGTCTCGCACCGTGAAAAGTCCTTAAAGCGACAGAATCACCTCAAAATCTCTCATCAGCCGTTAAAATTTTCACTGAAAACCAGCTTAATTTTTCGAACCGTGTCCACTTCGATGTGTCTCACAGGTTTAGAAAAAATTTTGATCAAACAACGCGCCAGTCTCTCAGCAACTTCTCAGACAAAGGAATTCCGACGAGGGGCTGGATGACTCCTCCCACAAGGAGTGCTCACAGGCGAATGACGTCACAGACAGGCGTGGAAAAACTCACGCATGCGCACGAGGGTTCAAGCATGTCTGACGTAAAAACATATGAATGAAATCCATATAGTTTTTGAAAAAAATAAAAAGGACCGTTACTTTATTGACAGCCCTCGTATTTCTGCAGATATTGAAAGATCTGAGGCTCCTGAGAAAGTACAGTTGGCTCTGACCTTTCTTATACACAGCATCTGTGTTTACAGTCCAATCTAGTTTGCTGACTATGTGGACGCCCAGTAGGGGTGCCGTAAAAAATTGATTCATGTCCGAATCGCGATTCTTATTTTTACGATTCTGAATCGATCCAAAATGTCCAAGAATCGATTTTTAAAAAGCATTTTTGTAAAACATTTTCTTACTTACTTGCTGCGTGTACTGTTTGTCAGGCAACGGCTTCCATACTACAGCGTCCCCGCGAGGGGAGGGTCCGGCATGCTTCAAACATTTGTGAGCTGTAGCTTAGCATGGCGGGTGAAGAGCTAATTCAGCCAGCACCGTCTTTGTTGAAGGCAAATGTTTGAGCGCATTTTGGATTTTATTATTTGCTGCGTAAGAAGGAGCTTGACATGACTTATGCAGTGTGCAAAATCTGCAAAATGAAAGTCAAGTACTTTGGAAACACTTCAACTCCGCAAGCCCACATACTACGCTATGACCCGGAGCTAAAAGGAGCGGAGCAGCGGTCTCTGCCGACTACTGACCAGCGCTTCGCTAAACTGCCAGCCAACTCTGAATGAGCAAAGCAGATTACTAAATTTACATCTAGAGTCACTTGATTAACCTTGTAAACCTGCATTTTCTTAAACATAAGCATTTTTTAAGTAATATAACTATTTCTCAGAGCTGTTTGAATCGAAAATCGATTCTGAATCGAATCGTCACCCCAAGAATCGGAATCAAATTGAATTGTGAGTTGTTGTACGATTCACATCCCTAACGCCCAGGTACTTGTAGTAGTTCATAATGTCCACGTCAGTTCCATTGACAGTAACTGGATTCAGACAGGTCTTCTGAAGTCCACCATCAGCTTCTTCGTCTTTGATATGTTGAGCTGCAGGTGGTTGAGTCCACACCACTCCACAAACCTGTCCACCACACTCCTGTACTCAGCTTCCTGGTCACTGCCGATGCAGCCCACAATGGCAGAGTTGTCTGAAAACTTCTGCAGGACTGTGACCAGAACCTGAAGTCTGAGGTGTAGAGTGTGAACAGAAAAGGAGACAGGCGCGTCCCCTGTGGTGCACCCGTGCAGCTCTTGATGGTGTGGGATGTAATAATGTCCTGATGCCTCACATACTGCGGGCGGCCAGTGAGGTAGTTGGTAATCCAGGCCACCAGTGGAGCCTCCACCTCCATGTCACGTAGCTTATCGCTGAGCAAGTCAGGCCAGATGGAGTTGGACACACTGGAGAAGTCATAGAACATGACTCTCACAGTGCTGCCTACTTCTTCCAGATGAGAGTAAAGCCCCTTTCACACCGGGGCTGCTTCGAGTTGCTTCATGTGGCGTCATGACGACGCAGGAATGTCTGCATCAGGTGCGCGCAGCAGGGGGGCAGAGAGGAGGTGAGAATGCAGAGGAAGATCTGCAGGCAGTCTGGCTGCAGCCAGACTGTGCAATTTTCAATTTATTTTCATTTATATAGTGCCAAATCACAACAGAGTTGCCTCAAGGCGTTCACACAAGTAAGGTCTAACCTTACTAACCCCCAGAGCAACAGTGGTAAGGAAAAACTCCCTCTGAGGAAGAAAGCTTAAGCAGACCAGCCTCAAAGGGGTGACCCTCTGCTTGGGCCATGCTACAAACACAAATTACAGAACAATTCTGATTTCTCTTCTAGTTTATATTTGTTCTTGTGCAGGGCTGCAGGGCTGCACTCTGATTTCTGTTATAATTTATCTTTCTTTCTTTGACCGCGAACAAACTGTCCATGAGTAAATGTGGAGATGTCTGGAGTTATACTTGATGTGGACATGTCCTTTTTCTGGCAATCAGTCTGTGAGCAGGACTTATGTCCTTTTTTGTCCTTTATTTAACACAATTATGAGAGAGTTTATAGCCAGCCAGTTTTTTTTCTTTTAATTGTTCATATGTGCACACGTGAACAAATCATCCGTGAGTGGACTGGAGATGTCCGAACTTACTTACTGGATGTGGACATGTCCTGTCTCTGGCAATCAGTCTGTGAGCAGGACTATTATGGACTTTATTTAAACATAGTTGTGAGAGAATTTAAGGTAAGAGTGAGGAGTTGCAGCAGCAGCCAGGCTGAGCATTTCTTTTATTTTCTGTGCTCTTTGAGCATGTAGTTTTACTGCATTGTGTACACGGTATAAAAACAGTCCTGTGTGATTTATACTTCGGGAACAATGGAACACAACAGGAATCATAAATTGGTGTCGGGTAACATTGTATTGTGAGGGTGTGGCCTCCAGTCATGTTGAGTACCCTTGCTTTGCTCTGACGTGCGTTGAAACCACTTCCTTTCTGCATCCTGTGCTCGACGCACAAAAAAATTGCTTTGTCCCTTGCGTCCGTCACAGTGTTGTGGTGTTGAACTATATCGTCTCAGCACTCGGTTGCATCCACGTAGCGTTGTCATGACGCCGCATGATGCAACTCAAAGTGGGCCCAGTGTGAAAAGGGCTTAAGCTCTGTGCAGCATGAAGATGATGGCATCCTCCACTCCCCTGTTGGGCTGGTACGCAAACTGCAGGGGGTCCAGCGATGATTTGACGACTGTGCGGAGGTGCCTCAGGACGAGCCTCTCAAGTGACTTCATAACATGTGATGTTAGGGCCACAGGTCTGTAGTCATTAATACATTTCTCATCTATTTTGGCCCTGCCTAGCTGCCAGTATAGCAACCCTGTGTCTCTTTTCGCTGTAAAACACCCACTCTGATTGAAAATAAATCACATCTGGTCGCTTTTCTCTGTGTCTTGTGGCCAGTGTGACCAAGGGGTAATGGGGTCCCAGCCACGCTTGACAGCATTGTAAGCAGTACTGTCAGAAAGGACACCCTTTCTGACAGTACTGCTTACAATGCTGTCAAGCGTGGCTGGGACCCCATCACAACCAAAGTGTTTTCTGCCTTATTTATTTGGTAAGATAAATGCGTTCATGTTGGCCAAAATAAATAACGCAGATACCGATATGCTCATGAATGGCTCAAATCGCCGATATCACTGGCCGACAGCTGCGTGTATCAGCTGGGCTCTATTCTGAAACTCTGATTCCTTTTTCTCACTGATCTGAAATAACCTTTACCAGAACAGCAACAGTTGTCTGTTTTATAATTACAGCAAACACTGACCGCCACTGAAAACAATGTGGCACACATTTAGTTTTATGATCATTAATTTTTTACCAGGATCAGGTCCAGGGCTTTCTGGAGGCCCGGCATAAAGAGGGGAGGTGGGTGTTTGTGTAGCAAATAGATATTTGTCTGTGTCTCTGTGCGTCATCCGCCCCAACGGTTGGCGATCTCTCAGCCTGATAAGGCTTCTTTGCCTTGATGGAGAGATAGGAGGCAGGCACGCAGCCAGCCCACTGAGCCTGGTTCCCTGGGCTTATATTTTGGCGGTTGAGATGGGAGACGTGATAAAAGTTGGCAGCGATCTCTGCTGCTGATATCACAAGAAAGCAAACGATGTGAGATAGGACAGATGGAAGGAGAGATGGAGGGCACGTTGTCATTGTTGCACGCCCTATTCCCAGAGTTGTCATGCTGTTGTCGTGCCATTTGTTTGTGATCAGCGAGGGGTGGAGCTGGAGAGATGATTAAAAGAAAAGGCAAGAGGGAGCAGAAAAAGTACCATTGGGATAAGAGGGCGGGTGTGTGTGTGTGTGTGTGCGGGAGCGGCTGTTAGATGGATGTGTTGTGGTGTGTTTTTAAAGGCAGCACAGCCTGCTGTGCCGCTCCCCACCCCTCTGTGAGAGATGCAGGAGGACGATAAGGAGGCCCTGCCGATGGAGGGTAGATAAGAAAACGGCAGATTCACGCTGCCGATTGTGTGTGAGAAAGAGAGCACTTCCTATGACATCAGAGCTCAGAGGTCAGGATGAGTAATGCGCTGCAGCCCGCGACACGCCTGCAGAAGCCAGGCAAGCGGCGCACCACCCTTTGGTTTTGTTTTTATTTTTAAACTTAGTAGATTTCTTTCAGGATTATACAAAAGGTGTTTACTTGGGTTTTTATTTTGTCGATGACTTGATGTAGTCTCCAGTTGGTTGCTGTGTGTCGCTCAGTGGCTGCGGTGCATTTATATTGTATTGTTTTTATCAGCAGTCTGACGGGGTTTGGGTCACATGGCTGTTTTATGGACACACAGTTGAGAGATTAATTCATTCTTTGTGAGCCACATGAAATAACACACACACACACACACACTCTCATAAGACTCAGGCAGCGCCTTGGTGGCTTTGCCTCGCGTGTGTTTTCTTCTTTGTTCTGCTTTTAGCTTGATGTGAACTTTGGATAAGCCGTAGGCCCCGATCGCCGGTGGAGATAGAGATCACCAAGTGTGATTAGAGTTGTTATCTGGCCAGAGCAGGCAGGAGCCGAGTCTGCACCGCAATAACAACAGGCCCAGGCGGGAGCAGCCGGGGTCCAGACCCTGGCAATCAGTTCCAGCCCTAATGGGATTAATGTTGTTGTATAATTAGATGATAGGTGTGAATGCATTTCTTTTCTCCTGCAATCTTCCCCGCTTTGTCTCTCATTCAAACTCTCTCCTCCTTTCTTGTCTCTCTGCACTCGTTCTCTTCCCCCTCCACCCTCACAAGCGTTGCCAGTGAATAATTTAATTTGAATTAATGCTGCGTATTACTCGTTTAAGATTTTTGTGTCAGATAGTGCAGACGTGAGGAGATGTTTGCTGATGACTCTTCAGTAGTAATAAAAAAAAAAAAAAAAAAAAGTTGTTTCTGTAAAAAGTTGAGGCGCACAAAGTAAGCAGGAGGAGGGCGGAAGGAAAGCAGCAGCATCAGCACGATGAGTCGCACTGCGTTGATTCTTCTGTCAGATATTAAAGTAGCTTGATGGTGAGTGATTAGCGATCAGACGTCAGCCATTCTCATGCATACAGTCAGATAGATCAGCTTGAGCGGTGCGCACGACTGCAATCAGTCACACCCATGCATACGTGCATGCACCTTTTGTGCACGTGGTTTAGGTAAAATGCTGTGAACATCTAAAGTGTCATTTATCAGTAATCAAACGGGAAATAAAGAAACACTTTAGAAGACTGTGAGGCGCTGGTGGAGGAGTGTAGAAAGCGTCCATAACCGCGACATCTGGCCTTTTGTTTATCGTTGCCACACAGCCTGAAGATTAGGAACAAGGTGTCACTGCCTCTGTGAATGCACACATAAATTCAAGCTTCAGTTTTAATCTTAAAAGAAAGTGGATTGTCATTCACTCAGGGCCCTATCTTCAACCTGACACAAAGCAGCACACAGGCTGTATGTGTACGGGACGTCACCCTTAGGTTTAGGTTTTTCCTGAAGAGGTGGAGAGAGGGCAGGACCTGCATGACCTGGGTGGGACAAATGGAGCCCATACCCATCCCCAGCTGCCAAACAAACAAAGCTGTGGCTAACTGGCTAACTTTGGTAAAGGTGTCTAATTAACGCTTTAGTTTTTATAACTGATGACATTGATGTGAGTATAAAAACCTGTGATGGTGTACTGGCTCAGTAACTCATGTCATTTTGCCACCAAGCTAACCTGCTAATGAGTGGTAACCTGGTGCTAACCTATAAATCAAATAGTACTAAAATATCATTTGGTAGAAATCCTGGAGAACCGTCTCCGTAGATGGCAGAGTACAATTTACAGCACAGCCACTCTGTGCATGTCCTCATTAAAAACAGCTGATCCACGGCGCACAAATACTAACACTTTTTTTCCACCCAAATGCACCCAAGTCTTTCTGAGGACGACATGATATAAAAAACGATAAAACCTTCTTACCTGTCAATCTGGTTGTGTTTTCTGCATAAATAACCATTATCCATTCTTCTTGCTCAAACAGCAAACCAGGGGCGAATCCTTGTGGGAATGGCGGGGGTGGGGGGGCAGGGGGAGACGCGGCTCCCCACAACAGCCCTAGAGGTTCACTTTTTAAGACATTTTTTCATACCATTACTCCTACTAATACTACTTCATAATAATAATAATAATAATAATAATAATTGTTGTGAAAGTGTAGGAACACGGACACACAACAGGGGGCGCAAATGAACGGACAATGGAGGAAGTCAAATAACAACACTTTACTGTTGTGAATAAGCACAACAAACACAACAGATTACAACAATAGACAAAGAAGTCAATTCATAAAAATGTGTCACGTGGGCAGGCTCGAAGATAAGAGACGTCTGTCCAAAGCAGAACCGGAACCACACGATTTCCTCCGCCACCGAACCCCGGGAATACTGGAGCCGCCAAGTCCCGAACTCCCAGGTGGCCACTGCCTCCGTGTGTCGGATCTGGTACTGCTGGCGAGGAACAAAAACAGTTAAATGTGGGTGCGTTTGCACCCAGGAACCCGTATGGCGGGAAAACCACCTCCACCTCTCGTTGGAAGAATGTTTGCTATTTAACGCACAAAAGTAACAAAGGGTTAATGTCAAAAAAGACAACACAATCGGCTGAGTACGGTACCTTCTAGGTAGAGCGATATCTCGGCAAAGAGGTGGAGATGTCGTCCTGCTGATATACCACTGCTGATCAGATGATTGGTGACAGCTGTTGTAGGCGATAAGTGACAGCTGTCACCCCGGCTGGTCCTGTGAGGCGGCAGCGCCCTCTGGTGCCTGGAGCCCGCACTCCAGACAGGGCGCCCTCTGGTGGTGGTGAGCCAGCAGTACCTCCTCTTCAGCGGCCCACACAACAGGACCCCCCCCTCAACGGGCGCCTCCTGGCGC
The DNA here is from genome assembly GCF_902500255.1 of Thalassophryne amazonica. Lineage (NCBI taxonomy): Eukaryota > Metazoa > Chordata > Actinopteri > Batrachoidiformes > Batrachoididae > Thalassophryne > Thalassophryne amazonica. The sequence goes on from NC_047110.1 coordinate 103,478,443, forward strand.
CCGACCAGGCTTGTCCGGGTGGCGGCGGTAGAAATCGGCCAGGAGGGCCGGGTCCAGGATGAAGCTCCTCTTCACCCAGGAGCGTTCTTCGGGTCCGTACCCCTCCCAGTCCACCAAATACTGGAAGCCCCGGCCCATCCTACGGACATCCAAGAGCCGGCGCACAGTCCAAGCCGGCTCGCCATCGATGATCCGGGCAGGAGGCGGCGCCGGACCCGGAGCACAGAGGGGTGAGGTGTGATGCGGCTTTATCCGGGACACATGGAAAACAGGATGGATCCGCAGTGAGGCCAGAAGCTGAAGCCTCACTGCGGCTGGACTGATGACCTTAAGGATTTTGAAGGGACCGATGTAACGGTCCTGTAGTTTGGGGGAGTCCACTTTCAGGGGAATGTCCTTTGTGGACAACCACACCTCCTGCCCTGGCCGATACGCAGGGGCCGGGGTCCGCCGACGGTCTGCATGGGCTTTTGCCCTCGTCCGGGCCTTTAGCAAAGCAGAACGGACGGCGCGCCACACCCGACGGCACTTCCGCAGGTGGGCCTGGACCGAGGGCACACCGACCTCTCCCTCAACCACCGGAAACAACGGGGGCTGATACCCCAGACACACCTCAAAAGGGGAGAGGCCGGTGGCTGAAGACATCTGGCTGTTATGGGCATACTCGATCCAGGCCGCTGGGTGCGCGGCCAGAATGGTCCAACTGATCAAGATGTTGCAATTTAATATTTAATTCTGATCTTGGTTTTACATCGTGATGTATTTGTGAAGTAGTTTTGATGTAATGCTTAAAAGTCTACAAAGTGAAATCCTGATCCAGAATAAATATCACATCCAAAATTTAATGGAGTCTTCCCAGGCCTAACACCAGTGTGTGGTGAAAAACAGTAAAATAGTTTTGATGTAATCCTCAAAATCTGACAAAGTGAAGAGTACAAATTGAAATCATAGATCACAAAAAGCAGGTGAGAACTCTGAACTTTAACAGCTGTTATTTTTCAAAGGTATTTATTTGTTCAATCTTGAGCTTAATGTAGTGTTTAAGCACAAAATGTGACTGATGAGGAGAAACAATTTCAGAAATGCAACAGAAACAACCACAAATCAGAAAAAATTGGGACGGTATGTAAAACGAAGATAAAAATAAAAATGTTGCACTATTCCCAGTTTCTTCACTCACAGAAGCCAAACGTTCTTCCAGAGTTGTGTAATTATAGTACAATAGTAGAATATAAAGAAGGGGAAAAAACAGACAATATATTCGTCAATCGCAATTATTTGTCTGACAATCGTCTCCAGAAATTCCTAATCGTAACAGCCCTAATCATGATCCAGAATCCGGATCCGAATGACCTCCATATTTTCAGTGGCGTCTTCCATGGCCTAATATTTATCTGTGGTAAAAATATGGTGAGAATCTGTGAAGTAGTTTTGATGTGATCCTTAAAAGCCTATACAAAATGAAATCTTGATTCAGAATCCAGATCCGGATCACCTCCAAAATTTAATGGAATCTTCCATGGCCTAATATTTATCTGGGCTTGAGTCCAGAAGATCATGGGTTCAAATCCCCGCCTGACTGGAAAATCACTAAGGGCCCTTGGGCAAGGCCTTTAATCCCCTATTGCTCCCGGTGTGTAGTGAGCGCCTTGTATGGCAGCACCCTGACATCGGGGTGAATGTGAGGCATAATTGTAAAGTGCTTTGAGCGTCTGATGCAGATGGAAAAGCGCTATATACAACCCCTGGCAAAAATTATGGAATCACTGGCCTCGGAGGATGTTCATTCAGTTGTTTAATTTTGTAGAAAAAGAGCAGATCACAGACATGACACAAAACTAAAGTCATTTCAAATGGCAACTTTCTGGCTTTAAGAAACATTATAAGAAGAAAATGGTCCATGACAAGGCTCCAACCTGCAAAGCTGATCTGGCAACAGCAATCAGAGAAAGTTGGAGCCAGATTGATGAAGAGTACTGTTTGTCACTCATTAAGTCCATGCCTCAGAGACTGCAAGCTGTTATAAAAGCCAGAGGTGGTGCAACAAAATACTAGTGATGTGTTGGAGCGTTCTTTTGTTTTTCATGATTCCATAATTTTTTTCTCAGAATTGAGTGATTCCATATTTTTTTCCCTCTGCTTGGTCTAAAAAAGTAACGGTTACTGACTGCCACAATTTTTTTTCCTGATTTCTTATAGTGTTTCTTAAAGCCAGAAAGGTGCCATTTGAAATGACTTTAGTTTTGTGTCATGTCTGTGATCTGCTTTTTTTCTACAAAATTAAACAACTGAATGAACATCCTCTGAGGCCGGTGATTCCATAATTTTTGCCAGGGGTTGTAAATGCAGTCCATTTACCATTTACATTTGGTGACAGTAAGGCGAGAACAACCAGAGTGACCTTGCTCATAAGTGAAATGTTGCATGGCTGACTGGCTGACTGATCAACTGACCAACTGACTGACCGACACATAGTCACTTCTATTTCTGTACCGAAAATTTAACAAACCATGATTTCAAGCCCACAGTATGTACTGAACCATGATATTTGTTACACTCATAGTATTTCATATAAATTTGATCCTTCTTGTGCACTGACATAAATTTATTAGTGCAAGTTTACTGGTTTGGCGATGATGTTTCAGTCTGTGATTTCAGTCTGTGTGGGAAGTACAAATTGAGGAAATGCTGATAACTTATTTATTTTTTTAAACTGGTTAATGATCAGGGGAAATAGACAGTAGTTGAATTTTACAGAATGAGCTTTGGAAGTGTGTGTGTGTGTGTGTGTGTGCGTGTGAGAGAGAGTATATATGTGAGCACCATCTTATATCTACTGATTGTACAGAAAACAAACATGTAGAACTGTGATTACAGGAACTGTTTCTTTGGTGGAAAGTTGTTCACGGTGCAGAACGAGAAGTGACAGTGACATTGTGTTGCTGTTGTATTTTTTAAAATGTAATTTCATACTTTTTCCTGTATTTCTGAGCGGCAGGTCATTGTGTTGGGACGGTGGAAAAAATCTCAACGATTTTCAAACCCAGCCAAAGAAAACCAGAGTTCCCTGCGTAGATGTCAATAAAGAGCAGCTTGAAAAAATATAAATAAATAAAAAATTCCTTCTTGCCCTTTGTGTGTTGATTTTTGTCTGTATCATCTACGTAAACGCATACTGTACTGGAAGCTGCGTTTGGGCTTTTGCTCGTGTGTAGCTGAACTTTGTGTGCGCCTCCGTGTGTTTGCACCTGCTCTTCTCGAGCAGCGGTGATGGAGTGCATGTGCGGTCAGATATACTAGGGGGAAGTTGGACGGCTTACAGATGAAACACGGTTTGTGTTTGTGTGGATGAGTTATTATCCTTTCCTGCTATTTACCCAGGGGACGGCCTCACAGTGAATTATGGTTCGCCAACTCAGCTCCGTTGTAAACGGTTTCACCCTTGACCTTTGTACTGACGGCTCCGCAGATGAGGGAGGAGAGAAACCATTACGCTGGCCCACAGTAGCGTCCGTTCTGTTTGCTCTAGCTGTAATTATCCCCATGAAGCGGTGTCAGGGAGGCTTTTGAGGACCTGTGTCGCCGCTGAAACAGTGCATGTTTAGGAACCAAAGAATCCTCAAGCTCCTCCCACGTTAGTCAGTGGTGTTGGGGGGAAAAAAAAAATCTTAAATGGGGGGTAGATGAAGTGTTCAGTCAGACTATGTCTAGTTTTATAATGTATACCGGGGACACTCCTGGATAAACAATGTTAATGGCCTAAAGACCCACTCATTATAAAAACAATAGGCACTTTCCAGCAATGTTTGGGCCGACGGTACGTGCACGACTAGCCTCAACACATGCTGTGAACAGGACTGGCATGATTTAAATCAGCTGGTTTAAATCATGATTTAAATCACTGTAAATAAAATTTAATCAAAGCGTTAAGCGGGGTACACCCTCGCCAGGACCACTAGTCTATCGCAGGGCACAGTTGCAAATAATCATACAATATTAAAATGACTCATACTTTAAGTTACGTTATCCTTAAATAGTGTTGAGGTCCTGCAACTTATACTATGGCATGATTGATGTCTGCTGATGCTGGGAAATCCACCATGTTGGTTCTTTTGGATTTGTCCTCTGCCTTTGATACTGTTGACCACCAGGTCCTGCTGAATAGTTTGATGGATAATGTCGGTCTGACGGGGTCAGTTCTTCGGTGGTTTTTCTCATATCTGTCCGGGCGTAGCCTTAGCGTTTTTGCTAACCAGATAAGGTCAGAGTCTGTGGACCTGTTATGCGGAGTCCCTCAGGGTTCTGTATTGGGCCCCATTTTGTTTTTATTGTACTTGATCCCTTTAGGTAGGATCATTCAAAGATTTACTGATGTCTCTTACCAGTTATTTGCGGATGACATCCAGCTTTACTGCTCCTTTAAGCCATCTGAGATTAAGAGGCTTGATTCCTTCCTCCATTGTTTGGCGGAAATAAAACAATGGCTAACGAATAACTTTCTTCAGCTCAACGCAGACAAAACAGAGACATTGGTTATTGCCCCTGATGCCCATATTCCAGGTATTCAGCAGTACTTGGGAGACCTGGGCCAGTCTGCTAAATCATATCTTCGAAACTTTGGTGTCATCTTTGACAAAGACATGTCTTTGGTACTGCATTGTAAACAGCTGACGAGGAATTGCTTCTTTCAATTAAGAAACATCTCTAAGCTCAGGAAAATGGTGTCTCGAAATGATTTAGAGCTTATTATTCATGCTTTTGTGTAAACACGTTTAGACTATTGTAACAGTTTGTTTTCATGTCTAAACAAGGAGTTGTGTCGACTGCAGTTAGTACAGAACTCTGCAGCGAGAATTCTGACACAAGCTAACAGGAGGACTCATATTTCCCCAATTTTAAAGGAGCTTCATTGGCTGCCAGTGTCCTTCAGGATCAATTTTAAAATTTTGGTTTTAACCTTTAGAGCTCTACATGGCCAGGCCCCTCCCTATATCTGTGACCTCATCCAGCCTTATGCCCCCGTTTTGCAACCAGAGGAGAGCGATCCTTCCAGGCTGTTGCTCCCAGGCTTTGGAATGGTCTCCCGCTCTCTCTGCACTCACTGGACTCTGTCGACACTTTTAAAAGCCAACTTAAGACCTTTTTTACACAAGCTTTTGCTTAGCTTTTGGGCTGCTTTATCCTATGTTATGTTTTTAAATGTCTCGGCCATTGTCTGATGTATTGTGTGGTGTTCTGTGCTTTTATGTTGTGAAGCACCTTGTGGCTCTTGTCTGTGAAAGGTGCTATATAAATAAAATTTACTTACTTACTTACTTTATATGCTGAAAAATCACACGTAAATAGAACCCAGTTGTCATATCAGTTATCATAAAAGTTGAAATTCATCACACTTAATTGATTTAAGAGTATTTATCAGGCTTTCATAATTTTTAATGCTTTTATGATGCATTGAATATGCCTAAATCTTTTGCACAGTACTATATATTATTTTAACAATAGTATAAGTACTCTGCATATAGTTTTGTGTTTTTAGATGCTTACTTGTACTGTGCAGTTAAAAGCAGAAGAAGAAGAAATAAAAAGAAATATCAATGTGGAAATAAAGCCTGTATTTCCACATACAGAATGAATATCACTTTGTACATTAATGAGGATGGGATGAAAACATTCATAATAAAAACTAGTGTCTTCTGTCCAGTTAGCAGTCAGAGGAATTCTATAAAGAAGATTATTATTATTCAACATTGACATTGTATCGTGCACATTTTGCGAAAACGTCAACGTTATTTTTGCTTTTCTCATTGTTTTACAGGTACCATGTGATTTTTAAAAAAGGTGCATTCTGATTGGCTGTTGGTTCAGTCCACCTTTTGGATTTATTTATTTACTCTTAGGCACACTGAGCAGAGGCGCATGCGCTGTTGTGCTGATGTTTTGGTCACTACAAAAAGGTGACACTCCAGCCAAAACTCATATATGAGTAGCAGTATCATGATTGTGTGAACACAAAATAACAAACTGTGTTTTTTTTTGTGCTGTTGTGCATAGTAACACAAGGTGGTATCCAGTTTGGAATTACCATGTTTTTAGACCTGCCCACTATCAAACTCTTTAATAATATCCGCCCATGCACGAAGTTCCATACAGAATCTCCTTTTATTTTGAAAAATGCGTCACACCACGGAAGCTAAGGATGCTTTCTATCTTCTTCCGTCTGGCTTTAAAGATAAGGTTGTCTGTACAAACAGTCATATTACAGATTAAAAATACACACGAGATTACGAGACACCTACGTATGAAATTTTATGTATGTGAGACAATTGCACAAAGATAAATCTGTGCCTTGATTAGTGACTCATTTAGCAGCAGGAAATGGGAGTTGTGTTGAGGCCTGTTGTAAAATGGCTATGAAATTGTTCGAACCTGGTGTTTGACAAAATTCTCTCAATGTCTCCTCCCAACAAAATATGTGCCTGCATAATAATAATAATAATTAATGATGATGATGATAATAGCAGCACATTTAGGTTAGAAAGTTACAATGTTCTTCACATTGTAAATCCATAAAACACAAGGGTTAAACATTTAAACAACCTTAAAAACAAACTGAAAATCCAAAACACCACTTACATACATATCATACAAATCCACATAATTTGAAAGAAATTTAAAGCATACTAAATATAAATAAAACAAATATAAGGTTCAATCAATCAATCAATCAACTTTTTTCTTATATAGCGCCAAATCACAACAAACAGTTGCCCCAAGGCGCTCCACATTCCCTGTTTGGGAATCCGCTAGCTTAGCGTAGCTACTAGCTCTTAGCCGTTTTAGCATGGCGGCTTCTCCTGTCTCTCCCGTACTTTTCTGCTCTGGGTGTGAAATGTTTAGTTATTCCTCGGCCTCTTTTAGCAGTAACGGTACTTGTAATAAGTGCAGCTTATTCGTAGCTTTGGAGGCCAGGCTGGGCGAATTGGAGGCTCGGCTCCGCACCGTGGAAAATTCTACAGCTAGCCAGGCCCCTGTAGTCGGTGCGGACCAAGGTAGCTTAGCCGCCGTTAGTTCCCCCCTGGCAGACCCCGTGCAGTCGGGAAGGCAGGCTGACTGGGTGACTGTGAGGAGGAAGCGTAGCCCTAAACAGAAGCCCCGTGTACACCGTCAACCCGTTCACATCTCTAACCGTTTTTCCCCACTCGACGATACACTCGCCGAGGATCAAACTCTAGTTATTGGCGACTCTGTTTTGAGAAATGTGAAGTTAGCGACACCAGCAACCATTGTCAATTGTCTTCCGGGGGCCAGAGCAGGCGACATCGAAGGACATTTGAAATTGCTGGCTAAGGCTAAGCGTAAATTTGGTAAGATTGTAATTCACGTCGGCAGTAATGACACTCGGTTACGCCAATCGGAGGTCACTAAAATTAACATTGAATCGGTGTGTAACTTTGCAAAAACAATGTCGGACTCTGTTGTTTTCTCTGGGCCCCTCCCCAATCAGACCGGGAGTGACATGTTTAGCCGCATGTTCTCCTTGAATTGCTGGCTGTCTGAGTGGTGTCCAAAAAATGAGGTGGGCTTCATTGATATAAGGTTGGCCTTAAAATGATTCTTTATAAATTAACTTTGTAATATCCACCGGCAGATTGCCACACAAAGTAGCAGCATGGAAATCAAAAACTCTGTATCCTGCCCACTTCTTCTTTGCTTTCTTTACAGAGGATATCTGATTCCTGAGAAGTCGTGGCAGGAGAAGGTACATAAGGATTAGTAAATTACATAAGATAAGAGGGCCCACATCCACTCGCAGTTTCATAAATCAACAACAGAACCTTAAAATCATTTCACAGTGAAGGGAGGCAAAACAGGTTTTGAGTTGATCAAATCTCCTGGTTCTCGTTATATCTCGAGCAGCTGTATTTTGAATCATCTGAGGACATTTTATGCTCTTAAGTGGTAGGCCAGAAAAATAATACATTATCTTAGTTAATTCTAGACAGTCAGTGTATCCATCATATAGGCGATATGTGATGTAATCAATCAGTTTTATGGTTAAAACTAAGTTTTTGGTGACGTGATTTGCTGGACAAACTGTATGAGTTGGTTCAAAGACACGAATGGGTACACAAAGGGTATTACTGGTTGTGGGGAAGAAGGGGTAGGGATAAATAAGCTGATGCTTCACCCTACCCCTTTTCGGACATGTTGGGTACACAGTAGGAACTTTTTTGTTGTTGTCTTTACTGATCTATCTTGTAATTGTTGTTGTATCAAATGTTCGAAATAAACAGTTTTCATTCATTCATTCATTCATTCATTCATTCATTCATTCATTCATTCATTCGAATGCACTCATTTCAGTGTCAAAATGTAGGTGACACTCAACTTCTCAGTATTCAAATCTGACATTTTGTGTATTGTTGGCCAGGTATGAGGTAGCATCAATAGACTGAGGATATTTTTTCCAGGCCTTTATTGAATTTAAATCATGTCTTCTGCAGATGCATGAGGGATAACCAAAACAATGAAAAATGGATCACAGTGTCGAGAAAAATCACCAAACCTTTCCACCTAAAATAATATGATGTTCTCCACTCTGCTTTGTTCCACCCATGGGACCAGTTTGGTGCAGACTGTCAGAAGAAATTGAGATATGGAGACTTCAACCTGGTTCAACAGTTGTTGTTCTGATAACGTGTGTAGCAGCTTTGGGATTGGGTCGTTGTGAGGATTGCGTTGGCGTTTAGGCATTTTGTAAATCTGGTAAGGGTTTGGGTGACCTTGCAGAGGACTCAGTGAACGCTGTGCAGCATGGAAGTGACACAAACACGGAGAGGGAGCCAGCGAGCGAGTGAGAGAGCCACTGTTATGACAAGGCCCCCCCAGCCACAGTGATAAGACATGCCATTTGCTCCTACTGTGCTGAGCGCTCTGTTCTGGGGTGTTAAGGCAACATGGACAAACAACACCGCCTGACCTGCTTTTACAGCCACACGCATGCACGCGCATCACTCCTACTGTTCTCAACGACACTCAGCAAATGAAACTGTAGCTTGATGCAACCAACATAAACTACTGGGACATCTACAACTACCTACCTACAACTAGTTCAGAGGTCAAAGGTGAAATATCATCCTGACATGACAGTGAATGAAACGAGTGCCCGCAAGCATGAGGTTCCTGGCTTTTTTTAATGCACACACTTACACTGAACTTTGATCCAAAGTCCACCGGCTCATGCGTTTATTTGTTTCTTGTACATTAGGAGCTACTGTTCCCTAATCAGGTTTGGGTGAGAACTTTGTAACAACATTTGTCACTTTATACATTTGGATTGTATGTTAATTTCACAGTAGCGTGGCTGAAATAGGCTGAAATATCATTGTGTCACCCGGCCACACAACACTGAGATTCAAAGCATGTTTTCAAGAAAGCGATGTATTAAAGCAGTGCTCTGTATGTCCAGGAACATCTGTACATGCATAGATGTGCTGGTGTCATTTAGCAAGACCTCTGTGCATAAAATAAAAACGTCAAATTATTTTTTTCCCCAGAACTACTGACCCAATTTTTTTTCAAGTCTTAATGCCCCTGTCACACCTTGACGATTTAGCCAACTTATACTGAGCTTATTAAAAACGCTGGCAGACGCTGGTGTACATCTAATAGGTTACTGGTAAGTTTTGTATAAGTTGAGAGCACATTGAAGCACACTGATATGTCATAATGCAATGAGTTTGTCGAAAACTTTTGGGCAAGCACAATATTTTCGACGTATGCTAGAGTATGTAAGTTGTAGGTAATTGTAGGCGATTGTTGACACCCGTTTTTTGTAGGTTACTCATAATTCAAAATACATACATTGATTGATTGGCTGGATAACTGAAACCTGCAGTCATGTGAACAGTTCAGACTGTTCACATGACACGGAGTAAATATAAAGTCTTAATCTTACCTGTTACATCCTTTCAGTTGGATTCATCATCACAGCCTGACGAAAACTTGAAGCCTCCTGATTTTGGAAAACAGTGTCTGAAAATACTTTAGTTCCTTGTTGGGCTGAAGAAATGTAGCGTTTTAAAGCAAGTTCCTGTGTGTTTTGTGCATCTTTCAGCTTGAACCAGAGAATCCTGGCCCTTTGTGCCACAGCAAGACAATCATCTTATTTTAAAAGTTAAGAGTCACAATGCCTCATTCATTCATGCCAGTGTTTATCACAGACATCAGTTACTCAGCATGCGATGAAAATAAATCCCATGATGCACCAAGACTAAAATAAAATAAAATAAATGTTAAATTACTGTTTGGCCTCTGTGTGGAGCAGAGACGGAGTGCAACAGTGTGCTCCTGCTTTCTGGCGTGCTCTTGTTCCACCTGCCAAACAAAAGGGTTCTGTCGGCGGTGGACACGCAAACAAACTATTCCGACCTGCACCATACAGTGCAGTACTGACCCGGACTGCTCGGTAGAAACGGGGCTGTCAGCATACGCTGGCTAAATCGTCAAGGTGTGACAGCTGCATAACTTATACGATGTATCCAGCATATTCATTGCATTTTTCATACATCGGCATACGCTGGCTAAATCGTCAAGGTGTGACAGGGCCCTAACAAGAAACAAACTTGTTTTTTGGCCTTAGCTGGTACACAGTAAATGCTTTTGTTATATGTTTGAGTAATTAGCCTTTGTTTTTCAGTAGCCCATTTCAATGGAAATTGCTGAAAGCCACCCATACTTTAGATCATAAAGCATTCATTGCCATCTTATATTTCCATCTGGGGCTTGAAAGTCACTTGCTGACAGGGTCGGACTGGGAACAAATTTCGGCCCTGGCATTTTTCCTCTGGACCAGCCCACTATTGGCCCGACGAATCCACCCCCAAACACGCACACCCACCCGTCCATATCGAACCCCCAATGAACAAATACTATACACCTAAACACCATGAACACACACCTAAACACACACTTTCACTGTCATTTCACCTTGATCATAGTACAAAACGGAAGCAAAAGCACACAAGCGGAAAAAAGCTTTTGTGTCTCCAAAGTGTGTGTGTGAGAGAGAAAAGTAATGTGTGTGTGTGAGAGAGAGAGAGAGAGTGAGAGAGAGAGTTCTATAATGATTATGCTATATAATGCTAACGAAAAGCTAACCACTGCTAGGATTCACACAGCAGCAAATTAAGGAGCTGAAGTCCGTAGCTGTTGCATTTAAAGACTAACAAAAGTAAAGCACAGTTAATTAAGATAAAAGAAACGATTCCAACCTTGTAGTCAGTACAGGGGCGGATCTAGAGATAAATTCATGGGGTGGCAAGCAGGGACAGGCACTATTATGTGGGGTGGCAATGTAATGTTTATGTATTATAGCTGTATTATGTATTGTAGCTTCACCGATCACGGACTGTCCTCGTGTTGACAGCAGCGCGCGCGGTTCGAGAACACTGTATTTCCATAATCTCTATAAATATGGGAGGGCCGGCCCACGCACGTCTAAACGTGCAGCGGCCCACCGGGCAAATGCCCAAAATCACAGATTACCAGTTCGAGCCTGCTTGCTGATTTTTATTTGAATGCTTATGTTGTCCTGTGACTTAATATTTCATAGTTGGAATAAAATGAATCACAGATTTTTGATTTTTAGCATTTGAATTTTTCAGTTAAATCTCTAAATTACTTCAGTCCCAGTAAGGTCTTGTCATATTTTAATGCATCTGTGAAGGAATTTTGTCATGAAAGAGATAAATTGTTAAAATTCTGATGCAGTGAGTTTACAGGTCTGTTGATGCTGCAACAGTACAGAATACACATCTGAAAAGGTTTAAGAAAATCCCAAAAAGCGAAGAACAGCTGCTATTTATACGGTGTAGTGTGGGATGGATTTAGTTTAGGAAATAACCTTATACAGTAGTGTTCAGAATACCTGTTGAACATGCTTTTCTCTTTGAAAGCCTGAACTACAGCGTAGTTTGATTAAAAAGTTGATTGGAGAGGGGAAAACTTACACTCAACAAAAATATAAACGCAACACTTTTGGTTTTGCTCCCATTTTGTATGAGATGAACTCAAAGATCTAAAACTTTTTCCACATACACAATATCACCATTTCCCTCAAATATTGTTCACAAACCAGTCTAAATCTGTGATAGTGAGCACTTCTCCTTTGCTGAGATAATCCATCCCACCTCACAGGTGTGCCATACCAAGATGCTGATTAGACTCCATGATTAGTGCACAGGTGTGCCTTAGACTGTCCACAATAAAAGGCCACTCAGAAAGGTGCAGTTTTGTTTTATTTGGGGGGATACCAGTCAGTATCTGGTGTGACCACCATTTGCCTCATGCAGTGCAACACATCTCCTTCGCATAGAGTTGATCAGGTTGTCAATTGTGGCCTGTGGAATGTTGGTCCACTCCTCTTCAATGGCTGTGCGAAGTTGCTGGATATTGGCAGGAACTGGTACACGCTGTCGTATACGCCGGTCCAGAGCATCCCAAACATGCTCAATGGGTGACATATCCGGTGAGTATGTCGGCCATGCAAGAACTGGGACATTTTCAGCTTCCAAGAATTGTGTACAGATCCTTGCAACATGGGGCCGTGCATTATCCTGCTGCAACATGAGGTGATGTTCTTGGATGTATGGCACAACAATGGGCCTCAGGATCTCGTCACGGTATCTCTGTGCATTCAAAATGCCATCAATAAAATGCACCTGTGTTCTTCGTCCATAACAGACGCCTGCCCATACCATAACCCCACCGCCACCATGGGCCACTCGATCCACAACATTGACATCAGAAAATCGCTCACCCACACGACGCCACACACGCTGTCTGCCATCTGCCCTGAACAGTGTGAACCGGGATTCATCCGTGAAGAGAACACCTCTCCAACGTGCCAAACGCCAGCGAATGTGAGCATTTGCCCACTCAAGTCGGTTACAACGACGAACTGGAGTCAGATCGAGACCCCGATGAGGACGACGAGTATGCAGATGAGCTTCCCTGAGATAGTTTCTGACAGTTTGTGCAGAAATTCTTTGGTTATGCAAACCGATTGTTTCAGCAGCTGTCCGAGTGGCTGGTCTCAGACGATCTTGGAGGTGAACATGCTGGATGTGGAGGTCCTGGGCTGGTGTGGTTACACGTGGTCTGCGGTTGTGAGGCTGGTTGGATGTACTGCCAAATTCTCTGAAACGCCTTTGGAGACGGCTTATGGTAGAGAAATGAACATTCAATACACGAGCAACAGCTCTGGTTGACATTCCTGCTGTCAGCATGCCAATTGCACACTCCCTCAAATCTTGCGACATCTGTGGCATTGTGCTTTGTGATAAAACTGCACCTTTCAGAGTGGCCTTTTATTGTGGGCAGTCTAAGGCACACCTGTGCACTAATCATGGTGTCTAATCAGCATCTTGATATGGCACACCTGTGAGGTGGGATGGATTATCTCAGCAAAGGAGAAGTGCTCACTATCACAGATTTAGACTGGTTTGTGAACAATATTTGAGGAAAATGGTGATATTGTGTATGTGGAAAAAGTTTTAGATCTTTGAGTTCATCTCATACAAAATGGGAGCAAAACCAAAAGTGTTGCGTTTATATTTTTGTTGAGTTATATGCAGGCGCAAAAAATTATAGGCTGTTCATCTACAATGATCTCCAATGCTTTAAAATGGAAAAAAAAAACAGAGATGCGTGGAAGAAAATGGAAAACAACCATCAAAAAGGATAGAAGAATAACCAGAATGGCAAAGGCTCACCCATTGATCAGCTCCAGGATGATCAAAGACAGTCTGGAGTTACCTGTAAGTGCTGTGACAGTTAGAAGACGCCTGTGTGAAGCTAATTCATTTGCAAGAATCCCCTGCAAAGTCCCTCTGTTAAATAAAAGACGTGCAGAAGAAGTTACAATTTGCCAAAGAACACATCAACTGGCCTAAAGAGAAATGGAGGAATATTTTGTGGACTGATGAGAGTAAAACTGTTCTTTTTGGGTCCAAGGGCCGCAGACAGTTTGTGAGATGACCCCCAAACTCTGAATTCAAGCCACAGTTCACAGTGACGACAGTGAAGCATGGTGGTGCAAGCATCATGATATGGGCATGTTTCTCCTACTATGGTGTTGGGCCTATATATCACATACCAGTTATCATGGATCAGTTTGGATATGTCAAAATACTTGAAGAGGTCATGTTGCTTTATGCTGAAGAGGACATGCCCTTGAAATGGGTGTTTCAACAACACAATGACCCCAAGCACACTAGTAAACAAGCAAAATCTTGGTTCCAAACCAACAAAATTAATGCCTCGCAGATGTGAAGAAATCATGAAAAACTGTGGTTATACAACTAAATACTAGTTTAGTGATTCACAGGATTGCTAAAAAAGCAGTTTGAACATAATAGTTTTGAGTTTGTTATCTATCGTCCTCCTGGTCGTTACTGTGAGTTTCTCTGTGAATTTTCAGACCTTTTGTCTTAGTGCTTAGCTCAGATAAGATAATTATAGTGGGCGATTTTAACATCCACACAGATGCTGAGAATGACAGCCTCAACACTGCATTTAATCTATTATTAGACTCATTTGGCTTTGCTCAAAATGTAAATGAGTCCACCCACCACTTTAATCATATCTTAGATCTTGTTCTGACTTATGGTATGGAAATTGAAGACTTAACAGTATTCCCTGAAAACTCCCTTCTGTCTGATCATTTCTTAATAACATTTACATTTACTCTGATGGACTACCCAGTAGTGGGGAATAAGTTTCATTACACTAGAAGTCTTTCAGAAAGCGCTGTAACTAGGTTTAAGGATATGATTCCTTCGTTATGTTCTCTAATGCCATATACCAACACAGTGCAGAGTAGCTACCTAAACTCTGTAAGTGAGATAGAGTATCTCGTCAATAGTTTTACATCCTCATTGAAGACAACTTTGGATGCTGTAGCTCCTCTGAAAAAGAGAGCTTTAAATCAGAAGTGCCTGACTCCGTGGTATAACTCACAAACTCGCAGCTTAAAGCAGATAACCCGTAAGTTGGAGAGGAAATGGCGTCTCAGTAATTTAGAAGATCTTCACTTAGCCTGGAAAAAGAGTCTGTTGCTCTATAAAAAAGCCCTCTGTAAAGCTAGGACATCTTACTACTCATCACTAATTGAAGAAAATAAGAACAACCCCAGGTTTCTTTTCAGCACTGTAGGCAGGCTGACAAAGAGTCAGAGCTCTATTGAGCCGAGTATTCCTTTAACTTTAACTAGTAATGACTTCATGACTTTCTTTGCTAATAAAATTTTAACTATTAGAGAAAAAATTACTCATAACCATCCCAAAGACGTATCGTTATCTTTGGCTGCTTTCAGTGATGCCGGTATTTGGTTAGACTCTTTCTCTCAGATTGTTCTGTCTGAGTTATTTTCATTAGTTACTTCCTCCAAACCATCAACATGTCTATTAGACCCCATTCCTACCAGGCTGCTCAAGGAAGCCCTACCATTAATTAATGCTTCGATCTTAAATATGATCAATCTATCTTTATTAGTTGGCTATGTACCACAGGCTTTTAAGGTGGCAGTAATTAAACCATTACTTAAAAAGCCATCACTTGACCCAGCTATCTTAGCTAATTATAGGCCAATCTCCAACCTTCCTTTTCTCTCAAAAATTCTTGAAAGGGTAGTTGTAAAACAGCTAACTGATCATCTGCAGAGGAATGGTCTATTTGAAGAGTTTCAGTCAGGTTTTAGAATTCATCATAGTACAGAAACAGCATTAGTGAAGGTTACAAATGATCTTCTTATGGCCTCAGACAGTGGACTCATCTCTGTGCTTGTTCTGTTAGACCTCAGTGCTGCTTTTGATACTGTTGACCATAAAATTTTATTACAGAGATTAGAGCATGCCATAGGTATTAAAGGCACTGCGCTGCGGTGGTTTGAATCATATTTATCTAATAGATTACAATTTGTTCATGTAAATGGGGACCCTTCTTCACAGACTAAGGTTAATTATGGAGTTCCACAAGGTTCTGTGCTAGGACCAATTTTATTCACTTTATACATGCTTCCCTTAGGCAGTATTATTAGACGGCATTGCTTAAATTTTCATTGTTACGCAGATGATACCCAGTTTTATCTATCCATGAAGCCAGAGGACACACACCAATTAGCTAAACTGCAGGATTGTCTTACAGACATAAAGACATGGATGACCTCTAATTTCCTGCTTTTAAACTCAGATAAAACTGAAGTTATTGTACTTGGCCCCACAAATCTTAGAAACATGGTGTCTAACCAGATCCTTACTCTGGATGGCATTACCCTGACCTCTAGTAATACTGTGAGAAATCTTGGAGTCATTTTTGATCAGGATATGTCATTCAAAGCGCATATTAAACAAATATGTAGGACTGCTTTTTTGCATTTACGCAATATCTCTAAAATTAGAAAGGTCTTGTCTCAGAGTGATGCTGAAAAACTAATTCATGCATTTATTTCCTCTAGGCTGGACTATTGTAATTCATTATTATCAGGCTGTCCTACAGGTTCCCTGAAAAGCCTTCAGTTAATTCCAAATGCTGCAGCTAGAGTACTAGCGGGGACTAGAAGGAGAGAGCATATCTCACCCATATTGGCCTCTCTTCATTGGCTTCCTGTTAATTCTAGAATAGAATTTAAAATTCTTCTTCTTACTTATAAGGTTTTGAATAATCAGGTCCCATCTTATCTTAGGGACCTCATAGTACCATATCACCCCAATAGAGCGCTTCGCTCTCAGACTGCAGGCTTACTTGTAGTTCCTAGGGTTTGTAAGAGTAGAATGGGAGGCAGAGCCTTCAGCTTTCAGGCTCCTCTCCTGTGGAACCAGCTCCCAATTCGGATCAGGGAGACAGACACTCTCTCTACTTTTAAGATTAGGCTTAAAACTTTCCTTTTTGCTAAAGCTTATAGTTAGGGCTGGATCAGGTGACCTGAACCATCCCTTAGTTATGCTGCTATAGACGTAGACTGCTGGGGGGTTCCCATGATGTTTCTGTTTCTTTCTCTTTTTGCTCTGTATGCACCACTCTGCATTTAATCATTAGTGATTGACCTCTGCTCTCTTCCACAGCATGTCTTTTTCTTGGTTCTCTCCCTCAGCCCCAACCAGTCCCAGCAGAAGACTGCCCCTCCCTGAGCCTGGTTCTGCTGGAGGTTTCTTCCTGTTAAAAGGGAGTTTTTCCTTCCCACTGTCGCCAAGTGGTTGCTCACAGGGGGTCGTTTTGACCGTTGGGGTTTTTACGTAATTATTGTATGGCCTTGCCTTACATTATAAAGCGCCTTGGGGCAACTGTTTGTTGTGATTTGGCGCTATATAAATAAAATTGATGATGATGATGAGTTTGTAGCGTCAACAGCAGATGCTACTATTATTGTGAACACCCCCTTTTCTACGTTTTTTTTTACTAATAGCCCAATTTCATAGCCTTAAGAGTGTGCATATCATGAATGCTTGGTCTTGTTGGATTTGTGAGAATCTACTGAATCTACTGGTACCTTGTTTCCCATGTAACAATAAGAAATATACTCAAAACCTGGATTAATCTTTTTAGTCACATAGCACTACTATTATTCTGAACACTACTGTATGTTCCAAAAGTATTCTAAATCACCAATCTCTTCACCTTTTTTGTGGTTCTAAACCAAAATGTGAGGATTTCTAGTTCAGATATTGATTAAAAACACATTTGTCTGAATTCTTGAAATTCTCAGAAATGAATGGCATCTTTTTTATTTTTATTTTTATTTTTTTGATTGTATATGAATGACTGGAATCTGGTGTCACAGATCCACACACACTCACGTCACAGTTGCTGCAGTGTGTTGTTTTATTGCTTTACTGTGCTGAACTGTTATGTTTCATAAAACTGCTGCTCATAATAACAGACTTCCTGAATGAGCTGTAAAAAAAAAAAAAGCACCAGAAGCTCTTTTCTGTGAAACTCCTATAAAATCATTTGTGGTGCCACTGCACCATTTAGTGATTAACACATTGATTGCGTGACTGTAACTACGTTTACATGCAGCCAATAACCCTTTCATAACCGAAATATTAGCAATAACCCAGTTGCGCACGGCCATGTAAACACCCGCAAAAACCTGAATAAGACCCCTGAGTTACTCCTTTTCTAACCCGAATATCAGGTCATATAAACGCGCATCGGAATATCCCCATAGAAAGGAACATTATTTGTGTTCTGCGCATGTCCTATCCGCAAGAAATCTTGGTGTTCTGAGTACGGCAACTACTTGTATGCGGCGCGCACAGCCCACTGGACACCACAGAAGCGGAGATAAACAGCGCATTGTGTTCTGCGTCCTTATCAGGCGGGCCGGTCCAGGCACCAGCATCGACATCACTATGATTGCTCTGCCTCCGATGCGCTTACTGAGTCTGCGGGCTCGGTAATCGCCGTAGCGGGCCACTCACACCGCCCCCTCCTCTCTGCTGTGCAGAGCTGCGCCAAATCTGGCAACAGGTCCAGAGACTACGCTCACTGTTTTGATGCGGAGGCAGCCCGCAGGAGAGAAAAGTGAGAAAATGTTCATGCCTGTTTGAGAAAAGTGTGTAGTGAGGGGTTTTACACGAAGCAGGATTACATGAAGCAGGATTTGCACGAACGCCAGACCAAATCAAGCAGCGGTGGAAGATGTGCATCGCTGTTTAGATGGGGATATTCCAAATGATACCACTGACCATGTATACAGGAGTAACTCTGTCTGCTTAAGCATGTAAACGGGTTATTCCTAATGATTCAGAAACCGGAATATTGACCTTAACCAGAACATAAACGGCATGTAAACGTACACAGCGATGCACGTCGTCCACTGGTGCTTGATTTGGTCTGGCGTTCATGCAAATCCTGCTTCGTGTAAAACCCCTCACTACACACTTTTCTCAAACAGGCATTAACATTTTCTCATTTCTCTCCTGCGGGTTGCCTCTGCATCAAAACAGCGAGCATCGTCTCTGGACCTGTTGCCAGATTTGGCGTAGCTACGCACAGAAGAGAGGGGGGCGGTGTGAGTTTACTGAGCCCGCAGACGGTAAGCGCATCGGAGGCAGAGCAATCGCAGTGATATGCCGACTGGTGCTGCGACCGGCCCGCCTGATAAGGACGCAGAACACAGTGCGCTGTTTATCTCTGCTTCTGTCGTGTCTGGTGGGCTACGCGCGCCGCATACAAGTAGTTGCCGTACTCAAAAGACCAAGATTCCTTGCGGATAGGACATGCGCAGAACATAATACAAGGAACGTTTACTCATTAGAGGGCTTTTATGAAGGTGGTTTATGTGTGACAAAGCAGGATTAAATGATAAAAGGGGATTATTACACTCAACAAAAATATAAACGCAACACTTTTGGTTTTGCTCCCATTTTGTATGAGATGAACTCAAAGATCTAAAACTTTTTCCACATACACAATATCACCATTTCCCTCAAATATTGTTCACAAACCAGTCTAAATCTGTGATAGTGAGCACTTCTCCTTTGCTGAGATAATCCATCCCACCTCACAGATGTGCCATATCAAGATGCTGATTAGACACCATGATTAGTGCACAGGTGTGCCTTAGACTGCCCACAATAAAAGGCCACTCTGAAAGGTGCAGTTTTGTTTTATTGGGGGGGGATACCAGTCAGTATCTGGTGTGACCACCATTTGCCTCATGCAGTGCAACACATCTCCTTCGCATAGAGTTGATCAGGTTGTCAATTGTGGCCTGTGGAATGTTGGTCCACTCCTCTTAAATGGCTGTGTGAAGTTGCTGGATATTGGCAGGAACTGGTACACGCTGTTGTATACGCCGGTCCAGAGCATCCCAAACATGCTCAATGGGTGACATGTCCGGTGAGTATGCCGGTCATGCAAGAACTGGGACATTTTCAGCTTCCAAGAATTGTGTACAGATCCTTGCAACATGGCGCCGTGCATTATCCTGCTGCAACATGAGGTGATGTTCTTGGATGTATGGCACAACAATGGGCCTCAGGATCTCGTCACGGTATCTCTGTGCATTCAAAATGCCATCAATAAAATGCACCTGTGTTCTTCGTCCATAACAGACGCCTGCCCATGCCATAACCCCACCACCACCATGGGCCACTCGATCCACAACATTGACATCAGAAAACCGCTCACCCACACGACGCCACACACGCTGTCTGCCATCTGCCCTGAACAGTGTGAACCGGGATTCATCCGTGAAGAGAACACCTCTCCAACGTGCCAAACGCCAGCTAATGTGAGCATTTGCCCACTCAAGTCGGTTACGACGACGAACTGGAGTCAGATCGAGACCCCGATGAGGACGACGAGCATGCAGATGAGCTTCCCTGAGATGGTTTCTGACAGTTTGTGCAGACATTCTTTGGTTATGCAAACCGATTGTTTCAGCAGCTGTCCGAGTGGCTGGTCTCAGACGATCTTGGAGGTGAACATGCTGGATGTGGAGGTCCTGGGCTGGTGTGGTTACACGTGGTCTGCGGTTGTGAGGCTGGTTGGATGTACTGCCAAATTCTCTGAAACGCCTTTGGAGACGGCTTATGGTAGAGAAATGAACATTCAATACACGAGCAACAGCTCTGGTTTACATTCCTGCTGTCAGCATGCCAGTTGCACGCTCCCTCAAATCTTGCTACATCTGTGGCATTGTGCTGTGTGATAAAACTGCACCTTTCAGAGTGGCCTTTTATTGTGGGCAGTCTAAGGCACACCTGTGCACTAATCATGGTGTCTAATCAGCATCTTGATATGGCACACCTGTGAGGTGGGATGGATTATCTCAGCAAAGGAGAAGTGCTCACTATCACAGATTTAGACTGGTTTGTGAACAATATTTGAGGGAAATGGTGATATTGTGTATGTGGAAAAAGTTTTAGATCTTTGAGTTCATCTCATACAAAATGGGAGCAAAACCAAAAGTGTTGCGTTTATATTTTTGTTGAGTGTATGTTGGTTTATATTGTCATAGTTATTATTAAAGTGCAGCATCTGATGAACAAAACTTTGCTGTGTTTTTGCATGTCTTGTTTCAAGAGTTACACAGCCAGATGAAGTGATACAGAGTTTTGATAAAACTGTTTTGCTTCAGCCTTCTCCCTTCTGCAAACCTGCGCAAAAGCTCACAGC
This sequence comes from Thalassophryne amazonica, assembly GCF_902500255.1. NCBI lineage: Eukaryota > Metazoa > Chordata > Actinopteri > Batrachoidiformes > Batrachoididae > Thalassophryne > Thalassophryne amazonica. The sequence goes on from NC_047110.1 coordinate 103,499,629, forward strand.
ACTTTGAAGGGTCTGTATCTGTACCAGGTCAGGTCAGGTCTGGGGGCATGAGGTGCCACAATCACCGTACTATAAAACAGTCTTGGGTCATGGGTGGCAGCCACCCAGACAGGCAACTGGTCTTTATCCACTTGTCAAACGTAACCATCGATCTGCTGCATTCAGGTGAAACTTGGACGTGTCTTTGGGCTTTTTTACTGGCAAGCATACCATCTAAATGACAGACATTGGCATGACAAATTGCGTGCCATTGCGTGGATCAAATTTGTGCCAAGTGTCAAGGTGGCTTAAGAGACCTGCGTGCTGGATCATGCACAGAGAAACATGCCACATGGACGTAATGTTGGCGTTGACATTCCCTCTTAATGCAAGAGATGCTCCTCATCTGTGCAATCGTAAAAATTAAAAAGCCTAATGTTTACATGTGAATGTTGATGGAATAATTGCAGCCAAGATGTACGTACGGGCAAGACTGCCATATCTGTGTGCTACTGGTATGCTTTACAGTTTCTGTTTGCCAGAGTCATGCAAATGCAGCTCAATCAGTAATTGACCAAATGAAGTGAAGTCACATGGCAGCATGTGGTTTGTAGATTTTAAACCTTTACTGCTTAAATAACTCTCAGATCAGCATCTGATGTCAGTCACTCACTTGGAGAGTGACCAGTGGTTATTATGGGAATCAAATAATCTGTTGATTTTTTTTTATTATTATTAGTTGAGCATTTACAATTTTTTATTTATCTAATTGAATATTCTCAGATGTCTTTCTTTCCTCTTGCTTAATTTACCACTAAATCATAACCCTATATTTTATAACTTTCACCTTTGTGTTCAAATATTTGATCTTAACAAGTACTTATTTATTTTTACAGATTTAAAAAAATCACAACATATAAATGATAAAGTGGCAATAAAATGAAAAAGCCAGTCACACAGGCTTGATTCTTCATTAGACAATAAATGGATGAATAAATAAAAATAATAATCCATGACCTGATCCTGGATAAGTGGTTGAAGATGTACTGTTAAAATAATAAATTCTTACAAATTTAATGGGACTGCAGCTAACAGTTATTTTCATTTTCAGTGAATCTTTATAGTTTCTGAATTAATTAATTAGTTCTTTCATCTATAAAATGTCAAAAAATGGTGAAGAATGTTGATTAGTGTTTCTCAAAGCCCAAAATAAAAACCTCAAATTTGTTTTTTTTGTTTTTTTTTTTGTCTACAACCCAAAAATGTTCAGTTTGCTGTCACAGAGGAGTAAAAAAAAAACACACAAAACAAACAAAAACAAAACAGAAAATACTCACCTTTAAGAAGCTGAAATCAGAGAATTTGTACACAAAAAAGAAGATTCAAAATTATGAATGAATGAATTTATTTATTCGGCACACACAGATTCAAAAATAGCAACAAAAGCTCATAACGAAAACAATTTAACAACATACCCATGTGCCCGAAAGGGTGTAGGCAGAAGCATAAGCTTATAAACGGCCATCCCTTTAACCAAAAAAATAAAAAATGTATGCATATGTATATATAAATATACATATACCCATGACAACAAATACAAAGTATAAATTCATCACTGAACTAAAATTTCAAAGCACAACTATACAAACAGCAGTGCACCATGCACAAACCCCAAAACAAAACAAAATCCATAAAACCAATTCATCATGCTATAACAAGTAATTAAATGATTTTTATAGAGCCTCTTAAAGCTGACCAAGTTACCAAATGATTTAATGTTATCAGGACTTTAATGTAACATGACAACATAATGTAACAGGACAAGTTATAAGTCAATTACAAAAACAGTTGATGATCAATTTAATAGTCAATTAATTATTGCAGCTGCAGTCACCCTTAGTTTTAGTTTTGTGATCAGAAGAGGAAAGTGTTAGTCATGCACTTATAACTTTAAGGTAGATAAAAATGTTAGTATATTTTTGAGTTTGCACCTCGGACTAAATGTGTAGGATTTTATCTTTTACATGTTTCTGTTTTTCTTTCTTTCTTTTTTTTTTACCCTGATGTCACTTCTCATTGCTGCATTTGATTTTTCTTGTATGTTAAAGTGACATTTTGCTTTCTGATCATCAGCTTTGTGATTACTCTCTGGCACACATTTTGCAGCTCAGGTTCAGGACGGTTGATGGACTTGCACACTTCTCTCCCTGTCGTGACCGTTTTTAATCAGTTGTCAGTTTGCAGAACAGCAGAAGGCTCAAACGTTATCAGCTGCAGTTCCCTCCATCTGCCAATAGAGGATGATAAAAGTCAAAATGCCTGATGCACTTTGTATTTTCCTTTGAATATTTGTGATTACATTTAAGAATTTCAGGCTGACCAGGGCATGCTGGGAAGTGATGAGTACCACCCTCTGCGTGTCTGTCTCTCAGTATCGCTGGCTCTCTGTGTACATTATGAGTCATATGAGCCAGCTGTGTTGCAGTGATCCGGGTCTTTGGATTGCTTTGTGCTTGTGTAAACCATGGTGCTCTGGCTCCCCAACTGATAAGTGAGCTGCCAATCAAACGGCTGTGTGTATGTGCATGCACGTGCAGCATGCTCATAGACTGTACAGTGTGACCATATGTACTGAAGACATAATCTTGGACCATGCAAACTGCAGTGAAACCAGGCGAGAATCATAGAGGGATGATTTATATATATATATATATATATATATATATATATATATATATATATGTATATGTGTATATATATGTATATGTGTGTGTGTGTGTGTGTGTGTAAGAAAAGCAGTTTGTAGTTGTACACACACACAGTGCAAAGCACTAAAGTGATTTCTTACAATTTGTTGTTGTTTCTTCTTTAATCACATGATATAACTTTTATATTTTCTGCATTTTTGTCATCCAAAGAAAAACAATGAGCTTTTTAAAATTTCTTTGGTTTATCTAGTACGCTGTGACTTTATGTAACATGTTTGCGTTTAATTTTGACAACCTTAAAGCAGACAAAATCTCGTGTCCACCTCCGGTCATCTTTTGTGACCCCAGGTTGGGAACCACAGCTCTAAGACACAACATATACGAAACTCAGTGACTCTGTTAAAGATTCTTTAAAAACTGAATCTTAAAGAACACCAAAGGTCCTGTGATGTCAGGTGAAAACAACTTAAAAATTTGATATATACGACGTGTGTGTATATATATATATATATAAAATAAAATAATTGGTTATTTTTTTTATATGGGACATGTAGTTATATGTGGGACTATACATGTGCTGATGGATGCATGTATTTGATTATGTGTGTATGTTTATATGTGTTAATGCATATATCATGTGTATAAGTTAATTATGTTATTTACTTAATTAAGGGGTGGGAATAAATACGTTTTACTACTTCTCACTCTTTTTCAAATATCCATTGATTATGGTTTTCTTTATATTTATACTATTATTGTTATTTAGTTTGTGCCTTGATATTTGAAATAAACATTCAATCAGTCAATCAATCAATCAGTAATGTTAGTACACAAATGAAATAATGAATGTTTATTCTTTCAATGGAACGAATATTTAATTCGGTGACAGATTGAATGTTCTATTTGACTCGGCTTTGCCTTGTTGAATGGAACATTCCATCTGTCATCTCATGAAATATTCGTACCATTGAACTCATAAGCATTCATTATTTGTATAATAACATTATTTCTATTCATGTTTTAGTCTGTACAATAAACATGGACAATAAGGTACATAGCACCATATTTACCCCTCAGTTTCTCACTTCCACTCAAAGACTTGCATGATGTTCAGAGGACGACAAGAAATAACCTCACAATTTGTAATAAACAAATAAAAGCAGGTACCATTATTTCAGAAAAACATTTCTGTTTCAGACCATTAAAAAAATTAAATGTAGGGTATTTTTTTCCTAGCATTTGTTTCTGGCTTTTGTTTTTGTTAGTTTTACCTCTTTCAAGGCCTGGGGCAAAAGTAACATTTTGGATTGAAGTGAAGTAAAAATATTAACAATTTATCTCAACCTTATCTTGTAGCATGAAATTGAGCAACAATTTATGATGAAAATGTCATGGTAAAAATGAATATTTTTTTTGTTTGAATTCTTATGTTTCATATTATTTAATTATTTCGATTTTTAATTGTAGTATTTGTTTTTGTTTTTTTTTTGTTTTGTTTTTTTGCACAAACACTGACAGGAGCAACGTCAATTGATTTCTTTTATTTAAATGAGGTGATGGTTTAGTGGTTAAGTGTTGGACTTCAGACCAGAGGATCCTAGGTTCAAATCCCAGCCTGAACGGAAAATCACTAAGGACCCTTGGGCAAGGACCTTTATCCCCACGTTGCTCCCGGTGTGTAGTGAGCACCTTGCATGGCAGCACCCTGGCATCGGTGTGTGATCGTGTTTGTGTGAATGGGTGAATGTGAGGCAAAATTGTAAAGTATTTTGTGCATCTGATACAGATGGAAAAGTGCTATATAAATGCAACCCATTTACCATTTGTTAAAAAAAATTGTCGTATTTATTTTAACTGGTTTCAACATCATTATTGCCACACACACACACACACACACACACACACACACACACACACACACACACACACACACACACACACACACACACACACACACACACATACATTCACAAATAATTTGTTTACTGCAGATTAAATTTAGAAATTCTTCATGACTTCAAATCAAGGTGTGGCAATAATCTCCATCCATATCAATATATTTAAGAATCCATTAAAGGACTTCTTATCTAGTCAGTGTTTCTGTATTTTGATTTGATTTCATTCATGCAGATCAAGTAAGTAATCATATATTTAATTTTTAGTTGTTTGTAGTCTTCTTGCTATCCTGGGAAGAACACTTAACAGCCAATTGTTTTTTGGTCTGTCCTTGTACTAATGTTTTCTTTTCTCTGCTGATGTTTACATTTCTGTGCGTCTTGGGTTTCTTTTTCAATTTTGCTGGACCAAGTTAAAAGTTTCAAATCTGATACTCCATAGCAAAATGCACTCTGTGGGCACATACAGTTGTATGTAAAAGTTTGGGCACCTCTGATGATTTCCATGATTTTCCTTTTTAAATCATTGGTTGTTTAGATCAGCAATTTCAGTTAAATATATCATATAGCAGATGAACACAGTGATATTTGAGAAGTGAAATGACGTTTATAGGATTTACAGAAAGTGTGCAATAATTCTTTAAACAAAATTAGGCAGGTGCATAAATTTGGGCACCCCAACAGAAAAAATACATCAGTATTTAGTAGATCCTCCTTTTGCAGAAATAACAGCCTCTAAACGCTTCCTATAGCTTCCAATGAGAGTCTGGATTCTGGTTGAAGGTATTTTGGACCATTATTCTTTACAGAACATCTCCAGTTCAGTCAAGTTTGTTGGTTTCCGAGCATGGACAGCCCGCTTAAAATTACACCACAGATTTTCAATAATATTCAGGTCTGGGGACTGAGATGGCCATTCCAGAATGTTGTACTTGTTCCTCTGTATGAATTTTGTCATTGTCTTGTTGAAAGATCCAGCCTCGGCACAACTTCAACTTTGTCACTGATTCATGAACATTGTTCTCAAGAATCTGCTGATATTGACTGGAATCCATGTGACCCTCAACTTTAACAAGATTCCCAGTACCTGCACTGGCCACACAGCCCAACATCATGATGGAACCACCTCCAAATTTTAATGTAGGTAGCAAGTGTTTTTCTTGGAATGCTGTGTTCTTTTTCTGCCATGCATACCGCCCCTTGTTATGTCCAAATAACTCAATTTTAGTTTCATCAGTCCGCAGCACCTTATTCCAAAATGAAGCTGGCTTGGCCAAATGTGCTCTAGCATACCTCAAGTGACTCTGTTTGTGGCGTGTACGCAGAAAGCTCCCTCTATCCTTTAGCAAAGTGCGCTGTATAGTTGAACAATGCACAGAGACACTATCTGCAGTAAGATCATGTTGTAGGTCTTTGGAGCAGGTCTGTGGGTTGACTGACTGTTCTTACCACCATTCACTTCAGCTTATCTGAGATTTTTCTTGGCCTGCCACTTCGGGCCTTAACTAGTACTGTGCCTGTCTTCCATTTCCTCACTATGTTCCTCACAATGGAAACTGAGAGCTGAAATTTCTGAGATAGCTTTTTATATCCTTCCTCTAAACCATGATGTTGAACAATCTTTGTTTTCAGGTTATTTGAGAGTTGTTTACAGGCGCCCATGTTGCTACTCATTAAAAGAGATGCAGAGAGGGAAAACATATGCAAATGGCCACCCTCAATACCCTTTCTCATGATTTGGATTCACCTGTGATTCAAGGGTCAATGAGCTTACCAAACCAATTTTGTGTTCCAATAATTAGTGCTATATGTATTCAAATCAATAAAATGACAAGGTTGCCCAAATTTATGCACCTGCCCAATTTTGTTTAAATAATTATTGCTTTCTGTAAATACTAGAAACTTCATTTCACTTCGTAAATATCAGTGTGTTCGTCTGCTATATGATATATTTAACTAAAATTTCTGGTCCAGACAATCAATGATTTATAAAGGAAAATCATGAAAATTATCAGGGGTACTCAAACCTTTGCATACAACTGTACATTCAAGCACATATATCAGCCATGTTGTGGTATATGGTGTCAAGAGGTATCATGTGATCAGTGGTTGAAATATTGACACTTGGATGAAAGGTGTGTGTTCTCAGTTACTATTCTGTTCTGGTGTTTTATGATGTTCCAGTGTTACTGTGTGGTTGTTCGACTTATCTGTTAACCAGTGACCTATGGTGATGACTGGATGTCTTTGGTACCTTGGTACTCTGAAGCGTATCCTTGGGTACTGCTGGAGTGACTTTGTGTTAAATGAATGGTTATTTAGGGAGACTCTGAAGAGGCGTACTGTTTGCATTGTGAAAGAAAGTCACCAATGACATATTGGCCATGTAGTGTGTTTTTCTTTGCATGATCCAGCAGTGTATAGGACCCCAGCAACTGGAAAAGATCGATGGCTACTTTGTGGAGGTGAAGATGGACTGGTGGTTTCCAACCAGGTTCCAGGGTGGTTCCACAGTGTGGCGGATGCAGTGAGACACATGCAGCACCACAGCATGCTCTTAGACCAGATCTAACCTGTTATGCCTGAATAACATATAGAATAACTGATGCTTAAATGTTGACCCATATTCCTCTCCACTCCTGACATAGTAACAAACGCGGAAGGTTTTTACATGGATTAAATGTGGAAAAAGATGGATGATTTCTGAAACATTTGAAATTGTGACATAGTATCTGTATAGAACGTGACGCTGAACTTAAAAAAAGTACCTTGACGTTATGTTATTGCCCGTTTGTTTGTGTGTTGGTAAACAGCTTGGAGCCCACAATTTTTCATATGGTACTGAAGAGTAACAAGAAGAGGTCATCAGTGAAGAGTGATGTCACTGATTAACTGATTCCACCTACTCAAAGTTGATGTTAATCAGTGAAATCACCTGGTAGAGTGGTTGCCAAGAAAACCTGCACCCTCTTGGCCCTTTCTGGAATCGGTTTGAGACATCTAGATTAGAGTTATTTGTCCAAGTCACTGTGTGTTACTGTTATTTTTGTGTTTTTACGTCCGCCAATGACATAATAAAATCATGGGCGTGTATTTATTTATTTGTCTGTTAGCGTCAAAACTACTTCACGGATTATCACCAAATTTGCACCACAGATAGATATTAGACCATGGAAGACTCTACTGTATTTTGGAGGTGATCCGGATCCAGATTCTCAATCAGGATTTCAGTTTGTACGCTTCACTTTGTGGAATTTTGAGGATTACCTCAAAACCCCTTAATGGATTTTCACCAAATATTCACCACACATTGGTTTTAGGCCTTGAAACACTCCATTTAAATTTGGAGTTGATCTGGATGCAGATCTGGATTCTGGATCAGGATTTCTCTTTGTAAACCTTTTAGGCTTATGTCAGACGTACTTCACGGATACATCATCACAATGTAAAACCAAGATCAGGAAGACACTATTTTGTTTGAGCTTGTGAAGTAAATATCAGATTGCAACATCTTGATCCTATCTGGGGTGCACCCTGCCTTACGCCCTATGACTGCTGGTATAGGCTTCGGTCCCCCATGACCCTTGATTGGAGTAAGCTGGAATTCAGAATGAATGAATGAATTGATGTATTGACTCTCATTTTCAAAAGGATACTTCCTCTTTAGTGCAGCAGATAAGTGGGAAAATATGTCAAATGGTGATACAAGCATCAGATTTGGCTTGAATGTTCTTCATAAATCAGTGTTTGAGAAGAAAGTGTGGGCTACTTGAAAATCCAATGTGGCGGCCAGGTAGGGGTCAATGAAGAATTACACAGGGGTCAAAATTTAAAAATGCTCCAATCATAATGAAAGCTATACCACATTATGTATCTGATCACAAAGATTCCAAAAAGGTATAGTTTGGACTATCTATGACTGAATGTTATGGAGTTATGGGGTAAAAAGTGCAAGAATGGTGACAAAGGTCAATTTCAATTTGTACAGGAGTCAAAAGTTAATCTTGCTCCAATTTTGGTAAAAGGTGGTGCAAATTATTGGTTGAGCTAATAGGATTAATAAATGGAATAGTTTTGTCTGTGTTGAATGCTTGGTTTGCAAAGTACATGTCAAACAACGTCAAACAATTGACCTTTGTCACCATTCTTGCCATTTTTAACCCCTAACTCCATAGCATTCAGTTACAGATAGTCCAAACTATACAATATTTGGAATTATTATGATCGGACAAATAATGTGGTATAGGTTTCAACATGATTGGAGCATTTTAAAATTTTGAACCCAGTGTAATTCTTCATTGACCCCTACCTGGCCGCTATATTGGATTTTCAAGTGGCCCACACTTTTTTTCTCAAACACTGATTTATGAAGAACATTCATGCCAAATTTGATGCTTGTATCACCAAGTGAACAATTCTGGCCAAAAATCAAACTATCACGCTCCACTACTTGCCTCCCTCCATACCCCACCAAAAATGTTTCAATCAGACAAGCCATTCTTTAGTTATTGTGGGGAAATGATAAGTTTACAGACAGATGGATGGATGTGGTGAAAATATAAGGCCCCCAACTTTGAGCATTGACTTAGAAACTAGTGTTGATGTTGTTGAGTTCATCAGCTTCCATAAATACACTCAGTAACATCTATGAAATAATGATGGTTCCAACCAGTTGTTGTTGGCTTTTTTTCCCTGTGATTATTTGTAAATCTTTCAATTGGGCAGAGCAATAAAACACAAATACGTAGAAGAAAGTTGATTTTAAATTTGAAGTCTTGGTGTCATGTTGTTTCAATTCTCTCTGAGAAAATAAATCAAGCATGTTTTGATTTGAGGGGGGGAAACACATTTATTTCATCTTGTGTCTCGATGGAGATCCAGATAACTCTTGAGTGATCTGTAGAGGTAAATTTTCTATAATCTTTCAGATTGATGAAGTTGTGCAGGAACATCGTTTATTGTGTCCGCGCTGATCTACCGAGACTGAAGAGTGGAGAGACAGGAAGTTGAACCGTAAACACTCATCGGCGAGTAGTCGCAACAATAATGTCACGGCCACCATCTTAAACAACAGTGCTTAAAAAAAATCCCCATAACTTTATCATGATCTCACACCCTCCTCTCTATTACTTTCATTTCTCCTGCTTTGTTTTTTAAGATGACCGCCGTCTTTACTGTCCACTCCTTTTTTTTCCTTCCCCCCACTCGTTGTATCTGTAGTAGCCCCTCACACCCTTCCACCTCCACTCACCCCATCTTTCACTCTATCTACCCCACTCCCTTCCCGTCATTTGTGCATTACTCCAGCCAGACCCAGGCCTTGGCGAACCAGGTCTTGGCGGTATGATAATGTGGAAAGTTGAACTGGCCCCATTACAGCGAGGCTGATGGTAGGGCTGATAAATCTGTTGATAATGGGTGCAGATAGTGCTGACACAGCGGTCCAATAGCCTAGCCCTGCCCCCTCCCCCCCCAGCCCCCGCTCCTCCACCCCATTATCATTCCTGCCCACCGATGGGCTCCCAGAACGCTATCTCCTCTCCATTTCCACTCCTGCGACAGATAAGAATGGAAATACTGACTTCATAGCTGACTGATTAAAGTGTCTGCCTTTCTTGATAATACACAGATAAATTATGTTTTTTTTTCTTCCTCTTCTTCTCTTCCCTCACTCTATCTAGAAAAGGGCGGGGCACGCCAGAAAGAAGAAAAAGTGACTCCTCTTTTCATTTCTTTTTTCATCTGTGAGACTGTTTTTCTTTTTCTTTTTTTTTCATGAGGGGTTGGGAGGAATGAGCGGTTCTGTAGCGGTCACATGACTCGAGTTTGTCGGAGTGCATCAAGATGTGGAGGCCTTTCCGCGCTTACAGATTCCACCAGCGTCGCACCTGTTTGTGAAAACTGTACAACACGCGCACAGGAGTGCAAAGAAAAGTTGTACTCCTGGCTATTTAAGTCATTGTAAAGGCAACAAGAACAAGTAGAGAAACGCGGAGATGGAGCGATAGAGGTAGCGAAGGTTCAGACGGGCCCGTTTGCAGCCCAGTGAACTCCTGCTGCAGCTACAGCTGTTTCCAGGTTGACTTTTTTTTTATCAGCGATCGCGCCACTTTGATGGCAGGAAAAGATCCCTGATGGATATGCTTCCTGCATCCAAATCCTCTAACCCATTTACTGTTTATTCTCCCCTCACATCTCCTCCAGCACCCCCCACACACCCCCAACCCACATGTTATCTTCACCTCTCCAGCTCCAACTGAAATTCTGTCCTTGACTCTTCGTCCTGCTTTTCCCTGTCTGCCGTGTTATCCCCCTTTCACTTGATCATCGAGCAGGAATGATGATGGCAGTGACGAGTGACCACATATCAAACCTGAATACTTTTTGAGTACCAGCTGAGATGTGTCAGCTGTACCAAAGCTGGCAGTGATGCTTGACAGATAGGTGTGCTTTGATCAGGTGTTTCCTCATTGAAAAGTTCTACCCCTGCCATTCCCCGGAGGAGGACTGTAGTGTTTAATCCCACCTCCAGACCAAAACGGAGGCTAGATGACCATCATTTGTAAGTTAGCCGAGGTAACGATGGCGATGACTAACTCAGCTCTCAGCTGTCGGAAAATTCATTGTTAAAACACACCTGTTGATAGGTCTTTGGAGGTGTATATTGTCCCATCTATATCTGGTGATGCAGGTAGTACAGAACAAGTAGAAATTCTACAGAGGTCCTGACGACCACTGGTGCAGGTATTTATCCCCAGATTCTGTAGTGTTATGCGGATGACATTCTACAACTTTTCCCTGCCAGTCCAGCACAGGTTGCTTCTCCAGGTAGGGCCAACACCTATTTACAGCTCAATTAACTGAGAAAATGCAGGTTAAGTGTTTTGTTGTCCAAGGACAGCATGTGTCATGGGTAGCATGACTTGGATTTGAACCCAGATCCACATATTTGTAGCCCAACACATTGTAACATGGAGCTACCTGCTCTGCATGATGCAGATACAGCAGTTACTTATTTTTTTTATGTTATTGGCCTGAGAAGCTGTCATTTGGCAGCTTGTGATCAGGTCTTTGGGTGGTTTAAGGTGTGGTTGTTGTCTGACACCTTGCTGTCTGGATTGTAAGCTCATTGTGGACATGTAGTCCTTCATTTTGTGGCTTGCAGTATTTGGCAGCTTGTGGTCTGATTGTCTTCTTGTGGGTGGTTGGTGTCTGGTGGTCAGTAGGTGAGCTGTGAATTGGTTGTTGGATGAGTTCCAGTCTAGTTATTTGGCTGCTTGTAAGTTCATTGTTTATCATGATGTGCTGAGGGCGTTTTTAAGTTTGCAGCCTGGTTTTTGGCAGCAGCTTGTGGTGCTGTCATTGATTAAGTTGGCAGTTGTCTGACAGCTTGCAATCCAGTTGTTGGGCATTTGATGACTATCAGTCCAAATGTTGGGAGACTTGCATCTTGGCAATCTAGCCAATACTTGGTTTGCTTTCTGGTTGTTGGGGCGACTGGTTATTGGGTAGCTTGAGGTCTGTTCATTTGGTCGTTTGTGGTCTGGTCATTCTTTGGTTTGCAGTCTGCTTACCAGTCATTGGATGGTTTGCGGTGCAGTTTTTGGCCATGAGGTTAGTCCGCCAGCCAGTTACATGTGGTGTTCTCCTGCTGGAAGCAGTGATATAGAACAACAAACATGCTGTTTGTGTGGGACACTCTCTCTGACCTTGACAGATCAGACCTAGAAGAGAAATGATAAATCTGTGTGTGAAATAGTTTTTCCTCTCTGCAGTGTAGGCTAAAGTGAGATTGTATGCAAGTATGTCAGCCTCAGAACCAACAGATGTGTCAGTGCGAAGAAACGACCTCACCACATTAAACTCTATGTGACGTCTTCTCCCTTGTCAACAGCACACTGCTCTATTATACGCATTAGTCACTGTGAGGAGGCAAAAAAAAAAAAAATCAGCATAAAGGTTAATTTGATACAAAACCTGGCTTTAAGGGCAGCAGCCACTTTTTTTTCCCTGTGTTGGTTCGGCCACAAAGAATGAGGAGTGGAAGGCTGAGAAAGAAAGAAAATAGAAAAAAGAAACGGTGATAAAAAGCTGAGATAAGGGAATGACTGTGTTGTGTAGGAGTTGATATCAATGTTATCTATCTCTGTTTTTTCACTGTCTGAGCCCTTCTGTTGTTTTTTAGCCCTTATCTCACTGCACCAAAATGCCAGGAACAAAAAGGGAAGAAAGAAAGAAATTACTGTGTGGATTATTCATGGAGGCTGGCTGATAAAATGTTGATGCCAAAATTAAGACCAATACATTAAGGCATTTTTTTTGCACTTCAAGTGTTTTTTTTACAATGTTTATCTTTTTTTTTTTTTTTTTAAAGGTTTTTGTATTGCGTGGTGACGGTGCTTTGATAATGTGTTGGTGTTGCTTTTTATACTGTTAAATTACACCTCGTTTAACTCAGTGCCCTCACTGACATGAATTTGTGGCACACGTACACACACACACACACACTCACATACATGCACGCGCTCTCTGGTGGGCGTAGATAAGCTGAGACCTCAATCTGTCGTTAATAGAGAGCAAGGAACAAACCATCAACGGACAGGTTTGAGTTTCCACAATGGCAGACGTGGGACGTTGCTGTCAACAACCACTGCCGGAATGGGTGGCTGTGATTGGCTGATCTGTGGCACAGAGCTGGTTGGTGGCATCCCAACAGAAGACATGAAGACAGACGGGTCAGCAGCTCGACCTCAGTTTACATGTGAATCTCTAATTACTCCTGTACGTGACACAACAGCTCTGGACTCCCAGACGTGTGTGTGTGTGAGATACTTTACAAAATAAAGCGCACATAGTGTTTCCACTATTGATTACCTTACCAGCCTGTCCTTGTCCACCTCAACCCACTTCTGCCCATTGACCATCTGACTCATGTTTTAAAAGTTTAACCTTTTAAACCCTAGATTCCCCAAATTTGGGGACTTGCCCTGTTTTGGAACATTTGAACACTCATAACTAACCAATGCTGACACCAACATACACTTATTATACATCAAAATGTCAAGCGAAGTCTCCTCTACAAAAATATCCACTTCAATCACATATCAACTAACCACAGCTGAAACGCCAAGCAAATAAAGACATAAATGGGAATGAATTTTTTTTGGAAAAAACCTCCTTTACTCCTACCAAGTATTATTTATTTACTTTCAATTTTTTTTTGCATCCACAACATCCCCTAGAACCTGTCTTTTAGCTGATCCAAACTTTTGCATTTTTGACCTTGTACAAGTTGAGAAATAAATCATAATGTATGGGTATGTGAGTTTGGTGAAATAGCATCTAGGGCTTAAGGGGTTAAGCATAAATAATATTTTGAGCCAGTATGGCTATGGAAAAACTCTCAAAAGCCACCTGTAGTGCAGAATGTAACTGATTTAATCTTTCAGCCATCCTGTAGAATGGCTGCCGTTTTGAGAGGATATATGAAAAACTCCGTTCTCCTAAACCATTTGGTGGATTTCAGTGAAACGTCACAGTAGTAACACATCATATGAAGACCTACACAAAGCAAAATAATTCTGTTCTGGTATCTTTGAGGGGAGAGAATTGGACCTTTTGGTTTTATTGATGCATCATATTCACAGCACAGTGGTCTGGGTCCACCTGATCCAATCATATCTCAGAAATGAAGCAGAGTAGGTCCTGATTTGGCTGGGAGACCGCGACGGAAGATCAGGGGCTGTGTGCATTTCTTTATGTAGAACTGCAGTTGCGCTATGAAGGACATCCATGTAAAAACCTCCAATGTGGATCTGTAATGGATCCGCGACGGTGACCCTGAACAAATGGGGACAGCTGAAAGAAACAGCCACAACAACATACGGTAATACCGCCATCATAAGCACAGCTCCTCCTACTTCACAAGGTGGGTGGTAGCACACCATTTGGAGATGTGTTACCAGATGTGCTGGAAACATAATTCCAATCTATTGTCTTCAAAGGGAAATAAATTAACTTTATAATTAGATGTATTTGGGTATGGATGGGGTATTGTAGCTCCATAGTCATTACACAATTGTTGATTGCAATGGTTACACCACCAAACTTCTTTTTGCCGAGCCACAGGGATTACACTTGGGTAATCCTATAGCTCATGTGAATGGGGCAATAGAGTACATTTTCTAGAGTATAAATCATACCAGAATATAAATTGCATCTGTCAAAATATGCATCTTGAAGAGGGGGATTTAAAAAAAACATATTGCACCAGAGTATAAGTCGCATTTATTTTTGCAATGTGATCCTATCTCTTCATGCAACAAGAAGTAAAATTAATTTAATCAGCACGTTATTTACTTCTAATGCAAACACCGCGTTAGCGCTCAGAAGCTACTGAGCTAATTAATGTTATTGCAGTGGGCACAAAACATGAGTAAGCTGTGTCGTATCTCTACTGAATAGATGACCATACAGTATGTGAGGTACAGGCGCAACATAATGAGCTACTTGCACAGTCACTTCCTCATTCTACTTAATACTGTACCATTGTTTGCAGCCCAACAGTGGTAACATTCTACACCTGCTGCCTGCGAGTTTCCAAAATGTAACATCACCAGTGTTCATCAGATTTGCAGAATGACAAAAGCCCCAGCCAGCAAATTAAGTAAATGATTTAAATTTTATGTTTCCCATATATACACAACTACAACTTAAAGAAAACTGCAATTGACTAAGTAATGCTAACTAATGTGAAATGCTAGCTTCAGTCATTATGTTTATGTGCTTCATCCAATTAAATTCTCTGAAACATTAAAACTAAACTAAAATGTTCTGTGTAACATGAACTGTTAAATATTTGCTACCACCACTTGTAGAAGCTGTTAGACCTGGAAGAAACCCACCACACTGTGGCTAACAAAGGCTGTTTTACTGGGGACAGAAGCTACATGCTATCGCCAACACAGGCTGCTTTAGGTGGATCTTAAAACCTGGAAACATTACTTATTATACAGATTAATGCAATTTATGACTTTTATGTCTATAATTAAAAGTAATATTGTCTAAAATATTTTAAATGGGGTAGTTTAGTCCATTTTAAGAATGATGTAGTGTAGTTTTACAAATGATTTAGTCATTTTTTTTTTGATCAGGCTTTGGTCAGAAACAAAATTTCTCTGTAAATCTATCTTAAAACTGTGCTATATTACCCTGTTTAAAACACCTTCTAAAATGCTTTTAGTTATAGACAGACATATCGTAAAATGCATTAATCTACATAATAAGTAATGGTTCCATTTCTAAGATGTTTCTGAGATGTCTCAGAATGTTTCTGGGTTGTAGGACCCACCGCTGTTTTACTGGGGACAGAGAAGAGGCTGCTTTCTCAGGGACAGAAGCTACATGCTACTGCTAACAGGCTGTTTTCTCAGGGACAGAAGCTACATGCTACTGCTAACAGGCTGTTTTCTCAGGGACAGAAGCTACATGCTACTGCTAACAGGCTGTTTTCTCAGGGACAGAAGCTACATGCTACTGCTAACAGGCTGTTTTCTCAGGGACAGAAGTTACATGCTACTGCTAACAGAGGCTGTTTTCTCAGGGAAAGAAGCTACATGCTACTGCTAACAGAGGCTGTTTTCTCAGGGGCAGAAGCTATATGCTACCGCTAACAGAGGCTGTTTTCTCAGGGACAGAAGCTACATGCTACCGCTAACAGAGGCTGTTTTCTCAGGGACAGAAGCTACATGCTACCGCTAACAGAGGCTGTTTTCTCAGGGACAGAAGCTACATGCTACCGCTAACAGAGGCTGTTTTCTCAGGGAAAGAAGCTACATGCTACTGCTAACAGAGGCTGTTTTCTCAGGGGCAGAAGCTATATGCTACCGCTAACAGAGGCTGTTTTCTCAGGGACAGAAGCTACATGCTACCGCTAACAGAGGCTGTTTTCTCAGGGACAGAAGCTACATGCTACCGCTAACAGAGGCTGTTTTCTCAGGGACAGAAGCTACATGCTACCGCTAACAGAGGCTGTTTTCTCAGGGAAAGAAGCTACATGCTACTGCTAACAGAGGCTGCTTTCTCACGAAAGAAGCTACATGCTACTGCTAACAGAGGCTGTTTTCTCAGGGGCAGAAGCTATATGCTACCGCTAACAGAGGCTGTTTTCTCAGGGACAGAAGCTACATGCTACCACTAACAGAGGCTGTTTTCTCAGGGACAGAAGCTACATGCTACCGCTAACAGAGGCTGTTTTCTCAGGGACAGAAGTTACATGCTACCGCTAACATAGGCTGTTTTCTCAGGGACAGAAGTTACATGCTACTGCTAACATAGGCTGTTTTCTCAGGGGCAGAAGTTACATGCTACTGCTAACATAGGCTGTTTTCTCAGGGGCAGAAGCTACATGCTACTGCTAACAGAGGCTGTTTTCTCAGGGACAGAAGCTACATGCTACCGCTAACAGAGGCTGTTTTCTCAGGGACAGAAGCTACATGCTACCGCTAACAGAGGCTGTTTTCTCAGGGACAGAAGTTACATGCTACTGCTAACAGAGACTGTTTTCTCAGGGACAGAAGTTACATGCTACTGCTAACAGGCTGTTTTCTCAGGGAAAGAAGCTACATGCTACTGCTAACATAGGCTGTTTTCTC
The DNA here is from genome assembly GCF_902500255.1 of Thalassophryne amazonica. Classification (NCBI taxonomy): domain Eukaryota; kingdom Metazoa; phylum Chordata; class Actinopteri; order Batrachoidiformes; family Batrachoididae; genus Thalassophryne; species Thalassophryne amazonica. Next base: position 103,516,864 of record NC_047110.1, read on the forward strand.
AGGGACAGAAGCTACATGCTACTGCTAACATAGGCTGTTTTCTCAGGGACAGAAGCTACATGCTACTGCTAACATAGGCTGTTTTCTCAGGGACAGAAGTTACATGCTACTGCTAACAGAGGCTGTTTTCTCAGGGACAGAAGCTACATGCTACTGCTAACATAGGCTGTTTTCTCAGGGACAGAAGTTACATGCTACCGCTAACAGAGGCTGCTTTCTCAGGGACAGAAGCTACATGCTACTGCTAACATAGGCCGTTTTCTCAGGGACAGAAGCTACATGCTACTGCTAACAGGCTGTTTTCTCAGGGACAGAAGCTACATGCTACTGCTAACAGAGGCTGTTTTCTCAGAGACAGAAGCTACATGCTACCGCTAACAGAGGCTGTTTTCTCAGGGAAAGAAGCTACATGCTACCGCTAACAGAGGCTGTTTTCTCAGGGACAGAAGCTACATGCTACTGCTAACATAGGCTGTTTTCTCAGGGACAGAAGCTACATGCTACTGCCAACAGGCTGTTTTCTCAGGGACAGAAGTTACATGCTACTGCTAACAGAGGCTGTTTTCTCAGAGACAGAAGCTACATGCTACCGCTAACAGAGGCTGTTTTCTCAGGGAAAGAAGCTACATGCTACCGCTAACAGAGGCTGTTTTCTCAGGGACAGAAGCTACATGCTACTGCTAACATAGGCTGTTTTTTCAGGGACAGAAGCTACATGCTACTGCTAACAGGCTGTTTTCTCAGGGACAGAAGTTACATGCTACTGCTAACAGAGGCTGTTTTCTCAGAGACAGAAGCTACATGCTACTGCTAACAAGCTGTTTTCTCAGGGAAAGAAGCTACATGCTACTGCTAACAGAGGCTGTTTTCTCAGGGAAAGAAGCTACATGCTACCGCTAACAGGCTGTTTTTTCAGGGGCAGAAGCTACATGCTACCGCTAACAGAGGCTGTTTTCTCAGGGACAGAAGCTACATGCTACCGCTAACAGAGGCTGTTTTCTCAGGGACAGAAGTTACATGCTACTGCTAACAGAGGCTGTTTTCTCAGGGACAGAAGTTACATGCTACTGCTAACAGAGACTGTTTTCTCAGGGACAGAAGTTACATGCTACTGCTAGTTACATGCTACTGCTAACAGGCTGTTTTCTCAGGGAAAGAAGCTACATGCTACCGCTAACAGAGGCTGTTTTCTCAGGGACAGAAGCCACATGCTACTGCTAACAGAGGCTGTTTTCTCAGGGACAGAAGCTACATGCTACTGCTAACATAGGCTGTTTTCTCAGGGACAGAAGGTACATGCTACTGCTAACAGAGACTGTTTTCTCAGGGACAGAAGTTACATACTACTGCTAACAGGCTGTTTTCTCAGGGAAAGAAGCTACATGCTACCGCTAACAGAGGCTGCTTTCTCAGGGACAGAAGCTACATGCTACCGCTAACAGAGGCTGCTTTCTCAGGGACAGAAGCTACATGCTACTGCTAACAGAGGCTGTTTTCTCAGGGGCAGAACCTACATGCTACCGCTAACAGAGGCTGTTTTCTCAGGGACAGAAGCTACATGCTACTGCTAACAGAGGCTGTTTTCTCAGAGACAGAAGCTACATGCTACCGCTAACAGAGGCTGTTTTCTCAGGGAAAGAAGCTACATGCTACCGCTAACAGAGGCTGTTTTCTCAGGGACAGAAGCTACATGCTACTGCTAACATAGGCTGTTTTCTCAGGGACAGAAGCTACATGCTACTGCCAACAGGCTGTTTTCTCAGGGACAGAAGTTACATGCTACTGCTAACAGAGGCTGTTTTCTCAGAGACAGAAGCTACATGCTACCGCTAACAGAGGCTGTTTTCTCAGGGAAAGAAGCTATATGCTACCGCTAACAGAGGCTGTTTTCTCAGGGACAGAAGCTACATGCTACTGCTAACATAGGCTGTTTTCTCAGGGACAGAAGCTACATGCTACTGCTAACAGGCTGTTTTCTCAGGGACAGAAGTTACATGCTACTGCTAACAGAGGCTGTTTTCTCAGAGACAGAAGCTACATGCTACTGCTAACAAGCTGTTTTCTCAGGGAAAGAAGCTACATGCTACTGCTAACAGAGGCTGTTTTCTCAGGGAAAGAAGCTACATGCTACCGCTAACAGAGGCTGTTTTCTCAGGGACAGAAGCTACATGCTAACACTAACAGAGGATGTTACCATGTTAGGAAAGCCATTAAATCTTAATATGCTGTTGAATTTGGGTGAAGGCGAACAAAGTGGGACATAGCCATGCTGGGAGTATTTCTTCTTATGTTTTTGAAAATATTGGGTTTTTAATATTTTGTTGCTGAAATAGGGCGTCGCAGTCTAGTTTGAATGCTGCGTGACATCATGGGATTTGACCACTTAGGTGGACCTGTGCTGCCGTTGTGCAGTATATACACAGCATAACTTCACATGGACAAATGGTGTACTGTTTTTTTTTTTTTTTTTTTTTGGCTGCAATCACCGAAGCAGTCACGAAAAGTGTTTTGTTTTGGGTTTTTTTTCGGTTCCCAGTGGAGAAGAGAAGACAAAGCTTCGTGTCGGTAAGTGTTAGCCACACAGCTAAGCAGAGTAGCTACGTTCTCTCGCCTGCAAAACCGCCTCGACACGTTTGTGCTCCGGGTTGGAAACAAACTGCAACACATGTCCACTTTCCCACCGCATCGTCACTTTTTCTTTGCATTTTCACTTTGCTTGCGTGTGAGTTGCACAAAAACCCATTGAAAATGCTGTGGTTTTTTTTCCCCCAGAAGTAGACAAATTACATCATATGTGTCATATTTTACCCCTTTAGCAGTCGCCCTCAAACGAGACTGCAGTGCCCAATACCAAAAACATAACTAACAAGAGCTAGACTGGAAAAACCAAGCAGTATCATTTTAAATTGGACATACTTTACAAATCTTGGCACATGTAGTGCATTAAATGTTTGGAATTGCCTCCAACATGGATAGAGTACTCTTGTGGAAAAGATTGAAAACAATAAATCACAGAAATAAGGAAAGATTATGAGTTAATATAAGATATAAATAATTACGTTGGGGTTAGTTTTTATTTCTAAGGTTAGGTTATATTCCCACACATAATAAAATTGGATTTAAAAAGTGTTTTATTAAGCTGTGGTATCTCTCAAGGGAAGGAGGTCGGCAGATGCAGGTTCACATTTGACATGGTTTTTTAACCATAGGTCACCTGGTTCAGTGCCCTTTCCTCCTGCTCAACACCCACTTCTGTCTCGGGTTACTCGTGTGTGTGTGTGTGTGTGTGTGTGTGTGTGTGTGTGTGTGTGTGTGTGTGTGTGTGTGTGTGTGTGTGTGTGTGTGTGTGTGTGTGTGTGTGTGTGTGTGTGGTGGTGGTGGGGTTAGGTTGTGCATTATATGAACAAGTTTCCCAAATTGGGTCTGTATTTGCACACGCTATTGTGGAACTGTGATAAAGGCATATCAGACATCTACTGTAATTTCCTCCAGCTCGTTGCTGTTTTGTTGCCCTTACTTCTTTGTTCCTCTTTGCCCCTGTCCCTCCACCTTCCTGTCCTATCAATGGCGAGTCTTCTTGTCTGTGTATTAGTATTAACAGCAGCAGTGTCCCCTGAAGTAAAACAATCTGCTGTAATCTATCAGCTTGTTATCAGCCCTATCTGAGAGCTGAGAAAGCCGGGGCCGGGGCTGTGGCGCCGCGCTCCGGAGCTGATAAAGTTTCAGAGTTCAGCGATGATGAATGTTAAGAAACTACACCCTCGTTACTGACGACGTGGACTTGGCAAAGACGTGTGATGGGGAGGGGCGTACAGGGGATAGGTGAGGGGGAAAAGGAGAAGGTGGCAGTGCTGAAGTGGCATCAGATAGAGGGAAAGCAGGTCTTTTCAGCACCAGTCGGGGTCACGCACGGTCAGGTCTGAGTGGGTGTTTTTGTTTTTCAATCACACACAAAGTGTTTCCTTTTGTCTTTCCCTTGGACTTCCCTTGCCCCTAGAAAATAGAGCTCAGACACCCCCATCCCTGATAAAAATGCTCTTCTTTTGCGATATCCAGTCTTTAGACCAGGGATCACCAACCCTACTCCTGGATATCATCTGCCCAATCATCACTTTCCAACTCTCACTGCTTCACCCACTGCTAATTAACTAAGCCAGGTGTGCTCCGCTAATCAAGATCTAGATACACCAAGGCTTGATGAATCAGCTGTGATGGCAACGGCTACACATGGAAAACATACAGGACAGGTGACCTTCAGGGGCAGGGTTGGTGACCTCTTCTCAGACAGATGGACAACTACACACATGCAGTCCCGTAACCTCTGCCCTCCTCTTTTAAGATAAGCTATTCCTTTATTAATTCCATATGGGAAAATTTGGCTTGCATGGATAAATCATTGAGTCATAATACAAAACATTTGTTCCCATTATGAATGAAGAGAAGGTAGGACTGCAATTAGGAAGAGTAGAATATTGTAATTGTTGCTTGTCGTGTAAATGCCCTGTCAGGTATCGTATACATCAGGGGTTTTCAAAGTCTGGGAGAGTGACACCCCCCCCCCCCCCACACACACACACACAACACACATACACACAATTTCAATATCTTTTTATTCTTTTACACATTTTAAACACATTTTTAAAGTATTTGTGTGTTTTTAAGGAACTGTCTATCCATTTACACATTTTACAGCCTTTGTAAACATTTTAAACATGTTTTTAAATAACTTTATATTCTTCTATTTTTTATCTTTTGTCATATTTTAACCACCTTTTTTAAACATTTAAACATCTCTGTGTGTTTTAAACATCTTTGGCATAACCATCACATTTTAACATAAATAATAAGGGATGGGTATTGATAAGATTTTATCGATATCGATGCCATTATCAATTCCGCTTATTGATCCGATTCCTTATCGATTCCCTTATCAGTACCTGCTGTGAATTTTCTGTGTACTAAAAGGAGCCTTTACAGGTTTTCTATGTCAATAACATTTTATTGAGTCTTAAAGTAAATAAATATGAAATTGGTCACTGGATTCTTGATCTCTGGACATAAATAGAAATAAAAACTGTAGTTTTTCTCAAAAGCATTAACTTTCAGACAATAATGGCATGAATGTCTTTCCATACCTGTGAGCTGAGCTCATGCAGCCAGTTGTGCTGCATGTTAACATCAATTTAATTCATAAAGAACACAGGATGTCTCATTTTGTGAGGAAAAAAAACTTTTTAGTCTGTTGTAGTTTGTTGTCTGTGTTACAACATTTCGAAAGAGGTGTCATTTGATTTAAACGGTGATTCGCTTTGAAGTTTTTAATTCCAACCAGACTCTGTCTCGGCAGAGAGCGGCACAGTGTTTGGAGCTGTGCAAACGGAACAGAGGACAATTCTCATTTCTTTCCTGCAACAAGACAAGTCCCAGTTTGTGACTTTAATCCGCACAAAAGTGACTTACGATTGCCATTTTTACATGGCTTTAAGAGGGGTTAAGAAGCGGACTTGTCGCTTCTGAAAAGCATCGAAGCAATGAACCAACGAAGTAGTGGGTCAGAACACTGCTTCATTGTTTCAATCTTCAAAGCAGAGCTGTTACAGAAGCGGTTGATTACAGATCTGCTGCAGGGTCTGCAATCAACGTAGAGAAATGATCATTTTCCTGACAAACACCCTCAAAAACAACGGCCGCTCTGAAGAACCGATAAGGGAATCGTTAAGCAAAAAGGCTATTGATGTCGGTGGATCGAATAATTTCTTAATGAATTTCGAAAAAAATAGATACATGATACCCATCCCTCACTCACCCCCCCCCCCCCCCCCACAACACCACTGGTATGGCACAGAAGGTTAGATGGTTTGAAGCATCTTTTGAGATAAAAGTGATTTTTAGTTTTTTTTATGTTGCAAATGCAGAGTTCTTTCATAATTGATCACATCAAGAAATGTCTTTCTGCAATTACAGAAACTCGTTGCTTTAATTACATCACATCACATTTCTGTATTTAGGCAAAATGGAAAAAAAGCTCAACATTAGCCACCTCCAAGATTCTTAAAATGCAGCTTTGCTTTCCATGGAATTGATGACTTGTTGGAGGAAAAATTCTTGTATGAATCTCTGACATATTGATAGAAGCACAGTTTACAAACCCTCATTGACTTTATCCAGAGGTTTTCTGAAAAGTTGGTGTCTTTTTGGGAATTCTGCATTGGGTTTATTTACCAGCACTGGAGGTTCCCCTTTGGTTGTTATGTGCTGGCTTTCCTGCGTTATTTCAGTGTCAAAGTTCTCATTGGCCTTTAACTTTACAGTCCATCCATCCACCTGAGGACATCAACTGCTTCTATCGAGTATCCATCAGTGTGACAGGCCTCAAAGTCCCCTGATTGTGCTTGATTGATAAGAGAGGCAGTTCACAAATGTAACAGCCCGGCCGACTGATAAAGCATTAGTGATTGATGATTAGCTGGCCAACAAAGTTCACTAAAAAGGCTTGGATTAACAGTTTTGAGTCACACTATGATGGAATAATTCCAAATCAGTTAAGCTTGGCATGTTTTGTTCCAGCTCTTTTTACCGTCATTATTTAGCAATATTTGAGAAAATGGCCAAAAATGAGGATTATGCAGTCTTCAGGTATTTGAATTTAAGGGTAGTCCTCTTACAAATCCTTACTGATGTTGCAGGTACATTTAGGAGATGATGTTCCTATTGTGCAGCTAAGAACAGGCAAGCAGTGGGTGCAAGAAGGTGCTGAGTTCCAGTCCACACATATTCGTTTCTCCTTGTTCATCTGTACTTGCTCCAGGAAGGGGATCAGGTATAAAATGTATGCCAGAAGAAGGAGGTATAAAAGGCAAAAGCATCAAAAAATCAAGAAGGGAAGAGAAAGCCTTGAAGACATCCTGTGGTCTGGTAGGCTTTTGACTCACTTTACCCAGGAAGACATGTACTGCGTGCACCGTTGATAGTGCACAGTTGATACTTCATTGACTAGTCACTACATAGCTACTCTTCATTGTCTCTCATGAGTGAGGTAAGAACATTCTGATGAAAAAACTTTGAATGGAATTGGTTTCTGCTACAGATGCTAAGCGTTGTATTTCTGATCAGAAGGTTGCCAGACTGAAAACATTAAAAGTATGCTGAAAGGTAACTTGGAGGATGGCAAAGCAGATGCAGCTGTTTTTATTGACCATTTTTGAACCCAGGGTGAGAGTTTATCACAGTGATCCATACAAAATAAAGAAACAAACAAACAAACAAAAAGCAATGTGGTGGAAACACCTCTACCAACCACTTCCTGATTAATATGCTTGGATGACACAAAATCATTCTAGTGGCACCCATGGATCCTCCAAAGACATCTAGTACCAAAGACATCCGGTTATTGCCTTAGGTCACTGGTTGGCGTCCAAATCTCATAACCATACAGCAAGACAGGAAGCACTAACACCCAAAAGACTTGGACCTGCAAAGATATTAGCACTGCCAAGCACCTCTGTCCAGCGACCTCATGACTCCATAAGCTCTTCCCACGTGCCTCTCGTGTCCAAGGACCCAGAGGCATGAATGTCATTACTGAGAAAATGAAATTCTCCACAATTTCAGCACTTTTGCCTCAGGAAGTCATTTACACTTGATCCAGGACAATCATAAACCCAGGCTTTCAGATTTCCTCACTCAGCTTATTGAGGACCCTAGTGGCTGGGGAAGGCCAAGGGAACACCCACATTTCACCTGGCTGTGAGAGATAGATGGTTACTTTTGAGAGGTGGGGATGGATCAGTTGTCTGCCTGGGTGGTTGCCATCCAGGAATAAGGGTGTATCTGTGCTGTTGAGAATGTGGTGATGTGCACCAACTTCCAGACAGGATTTTCACTGGGCCAGACCATATTTTGGGAATATCACAGCAACTTGCTGTACCAGCTGCAAACTAGCAACGTGACACACCTTGGAAAGCTGACAAAATGCGTTTTTATTATCAGGACAGATTTTTCCTTCTGAATTTGTTCTTCAAGTCATCTTGACACAGCAGCATCTGGCATGCAAGCTGGATCTTTCTTCTTATCTGGTTTTTCAGTGCTTAGCTTTTGACATAAAAGCAAACTTCAAATGTATCGCAACCAAAAAGTTTGACTTGCTGCATTGTGCTCACATTTATTAAAGGAACAGGTATGTTGTTGTATTATTGACAACATTACCAGGAGTAGTATGTAAAATCAATGCCAGGAGTGTGTAGAGGCTAGAGGGGGTATACATCTTACTGATTAATGTTTAAATTAGGTTTAATAAATGTTTGGTTGGCATGTGGAGATGTTTTGTTGTGGGGTAATTTTCAGACTTGATTGATTTGGGTTATTTTGTGTATTTTGATTGTGAGGAAAAACTGCCAAACCACTCAAGAATGCTCATATGTATCAAATCAAACCAGTTGACGCACAGTTATGTCCATTCACTTGCAATTATATAACACAACCTAAAATGTGTACCTGCTCTGGTTTCCTTCCACATTTAAACCTGGTGGTTGGCTCTCACTGCAGTATTGTATCACTTCCTGTTCCGGAGCACAGTGGTGTTTTGCTGTATCTGTTAGCTGTTTAATCTGCGCAGTTAGATTGATCTAGTTAACTAGATAACGATTTGTTTCACAGTGTAATCTTCACGTGCCTTAACTAAAGCACTCCCTCTGCTGAATCACCTCTAAATTATTTACACATTATTCACTTTGTGTGTTTTTAGGAATCCGCTAGCTTAGCGCAGCTACTAGCTCTTAGCCGATTTAGCATGGCGGCTTCTCCTGTCTCTCCTGCACTTTTCTGCTCTGGATGTGAAATGTTTAGTTATTCCTCGGCCTCCTTTAGCAGTAATGGTACTTGTAATAAGTGTAGCTTATTCGTAGCTTTAGAGGCCAGGCTGGGCGAATTGGAGACTCGGCTCCGCACCGTGGAAAATTCTACAGCTAGCCAGGCCCCTGTAGTCGGTGCGGACTAGCCGCCGTTAGTTCCCTTCCAGCAGATCCCGAGCAGCCGGGAAAGCAGGCCGACTGGGTGACTGTGAGGAGGAAGCGTAGCCCTAAACAGAAGCCCCGTGTACACCGCCAACCCGTTCACATTTCTAACGGTTTTTCCCCACTCGGCGACACACCCACCGAGGATCAAACTCTGGTTATTGGCGACTCTGTTTTGAGAAATGTGAAGTTAGCGACACCAGCAACCATAGTCAATTGTCTTCCGGGGGCCAGAGCAGGCGACATTAAAGGAAATTTGAAACTGCTGGCTAAGGCTAAGCGTAAATTTGGTAAGATTGTAATTCACGTCGGCAGTAATGACACCCGGTTACGCCAATCGGAGGTCACTAAAATTAACATTGAATCGGTGTGTAACTTTGCAAAAACAATGTCGGACTCTGTAGTTTTCTCTGGGCCCCTCCCCAATCGGACCGGGAGTGACATGTTTAGCTGCATGTTCTCCTTGAATTGCTTGCTGTCTGAGTGGTGTCCAAAAAATGAGGTGGGCTTCATAGATAATTGGCAAAGCTTCTGGGGAAAACCTGGTCTTGTTAGGAGAGACGGCATCCATCCCACTTTGGATGGAGCAGCTCTCATTTCTAGAAATCTGGCCAATTTTCTTAAATCCTCCAAACCGTGACTATCCAGGGTTGGGACCAGGAAGCAGAGCTGTAGTCTTACACCCCTCTCTGCAGCTTCTCTCCCCCTGCCATCCCCCCAATACCCCATCCCCGGTGAGACGGTGCCTGCTCCCAGGCCACCAATAACCAGTAAAAATCTATTTAAGCATAAAAATTCAAAAAGAAAAAATAATATAGCACCTTCAACTGCACCACAGACTAAAACAGTTAAATGTGGTCTATTAAACATTAGGTCTCTCTCTTCTAAGTCCCTGTTAGTAAATGATATAATAATTGATCAACATATTGATTTATTCTGCCTTACAGAAACCTGGTTACAGCAGGATGAATATGTTAGTTTAAATGAGTCAACACCCCCGAGTCACACTAACTGCCAGAATGCTCGTAGCACGGGCCGAGGTGGAGGATTAGCAGCAATCTTCCATTCCAGCTTATTATTTAATCAAAAACCCAGACAGAGCTTTAATTCATTTGAAAGCTTGACTCTTAGTCTTGTCCATCCAAATTGACAGCCTCAACACTGCATTTAATCTATTATTAGACTCAATTGGCTTTGCTCAAAAATGTAAATGAGTCCACCCACCACTTTAATTATATCTTAGATCTTGTTCTGACTTATGGTATGGAAATTGAAGACTTAACAGTATTCCCTGAAAACTCCCTTCTGTCTGATAATTTCTTAATAACATTTACATTTACTCTGATGGACTTCCCAGCAGTGGGGAATAAGTTTCATTTCACTAGAAGTCTTCCAGAAAGCGCTGTAACTAGGTTTAAGGATATGATTCCTTCTTTATGTTCCCCAATGCCATATACCAACACAGTGCAGAGTAGCTACCTAAACTCTGTAAGTGAGATAGAGTATCTCGTCAATAGTTTTACATCCTTATTGAAGACAACTTTGGATGCTGTAGCTCTTCTGAAAAAGAGAGCTTTAAATCAGAAGTGCCCGACTCCGTGGTATAACTCACAAACTCGCAGCTTAAAGCAGATAACCCGTAAGTTGGAGAGGAAATGGCGTCTCACTAATTTAGAAGATCTTCACTTAGCCTGGAGAAAGAGTCTGTTGCTCTATAAAAAAGCCCTCCGTAAAGCTAGGACATCTTACTACTCATCACTAATTGAAGAAAATAAGAACAACCCCAGGTTTCTTTTCAGCACTGTAGCCAGGCTGACAGAGTCAGAGCTCTATTGAGCCGAGTATTCCTTTAACTTTAACTTTTAGAATTCATCATAGTACAGAAACAGCATTAGTGAAGGTTACAAATGATCTTCTTATGGCCTCAGACAGTGGACTCATCTCTGTGCTTGTTCTGTTAGACCTCAGTGCTGCTTTTGATACTGTTGACCATAAAATTTAATTACAGAGATTAGAGCATGCCATAGGTATTAAAGGCACTGCGCTGCGGTGGTTTGAATCATATTTATCTAATAGATTACAATTTGTTCATGTAAATGGGGAATCTTCTTCACAGACTAAGGTTAATTATGGAGTTCCACAAGGTTCTGTGCTAGGACCAATTTTATTCACTTTATACATGTTTCTCTTAGGCAGTATTATTAGATGGCATTGCTTAAATTTTCATTGTTACGCAGATGATACCCAGCTTTATCTATCCATGAAGCCAGAGGACACACACCAATTAGTTAAACTGCAGGATTGTCTTACAGACATAAAGACATGGATGACCTCTAATTTCCTGCTTTTAAACTCAGATAAAACTGAAGTTATTGTACTTGGCCTAACAAATCTTAGAAACATGGTGTCTAACCAGATCCTTACTCTGGATGGCATTACCCTGACCTCTAGTAATACTGTGAGAAATCTTGGAGTCATTTTTGATCAGAATATGTCATTCAATGCGCATATTAAACAAATATGTAGGACTGCTTTTTTGCATTTGCGCAATATCTCTAAAATTAGAAAGGTCTTGTCTCAGAGTGATGCTGAAAAACTAATTCATGCATTTATTTCCTCTAGGCTGGACTATTGTAATTCATTATTATCAGGTTGTCCTAAAAGTTCCCTGAAAAGCCTTCAGTTAATTCAAAATGCTGCAGCTAGAGTGCTAACAGGGACTAGAAGGAGAGAGCATACCTCACCCATATTGGCCTCCTGTTAATTCTAGAATAGAATTTAAAATTCTTCTTCTTACTTATAAGGTTTTGAATAATCAGGTCCCATCTTATCTTAGGGACCTCATAGTACCATATCACCCCAATAGAGTGCTTTGCTCTCAGACTGCAGGCTTACTTGTAGTTCCTAGGATTTGTAAGAGTAGAATGGGAGGCAGAGCCTTCAGCTTTCAGGCTCCTCTCCTGTGGAACCAGCTCCCAATTCAGATCAGGGAGACAGACACCCTCTCTACTTTTAAGATTAGGCTAAACTTTACAATTGTCCAGGTCTCCCTTGCAAAAGAGGTCTCGATGTCAGTGGGACTAACCTGGTTAAATAAAGGTTAAATTAAATTTAAAACTCAACTTTCAACACAACCTTTATTTCTAAAGCACATTTAAAGCAACAGCAGTCAAACTAAGTGTTGTACATAATAAAAATGGGCACCAAGTTATCCCAATTGTAAATAAATGAATAATAATAATAAAAAACTATGATCAGGTGATGCACCATCTGTGGTCTAGTGACCCTCGACCTGCTTACAGATGAATCAAAACACTTTGTTACTCCAAACCTACACCTCCTCCCACTGCAGTCATGCAGGAAGTTGGTGCAGTCCTGACTGATGCCGTGGATACGGCAAAGCATGGTACCAACACATGCTCCCAAACTGGACCTGACTTGATAATGATGCAACATGATGTTTGGCACAGTTTAAGAGTTGTACTGGCAGGTTTGGTAGCCTATTCATTGCTCCTGTAAAATAACAAAATCATGCTTCTGACATCTGTCAACATTTGATGTTGACACCGTCATCTGCCTGTGTTCAGATTTTGACAAATGCACAGAGAGGAGATCATGATGTGCTTCTCACTTAAGTGCACAAAAGAAGAAGGAAAAATGTGCAAAAGGGAGAATGGAGGAACTATTGTGATCTTGACAAAGTTCATGAGCGTATAATAGCAGTTAATGCGTGGAGGGGCGCGGGCAGCTTTGTTCACCAAAGTGCCGAACTCTTAATAGAATCTGATAGATAGGCGCCTGTCTCCTCAGGCCTGTGAAGGCGGGGTGGGGGTCTGCCACTCATCAAGCCTGTATCCCCCCCCTGACTCTCCTTGTCTTACTGTCGTTCTATGAAGGAATAATTTGTCAATAATTGGCCATGTCATTCTTGTCAAGAAGGTTTGATAAAGCGGCGGCAGCGGCTCTTCGTGGGCCGGGCTGGAGAATATCTCCAGAATGAGGGACGGGGTAGTGGGGAGGGGTGCGGTGGGCGAGAGAGAGGCAGCGTGTGGCAGCAGATCTGAGTTGTTGATAGCGCCATTAAGCGCTTTAGAAGTATTTTAGCTGAATTCACACAATGCAAAAATAGATAAATAAATAATGAAAAAGGCAAAAGTGGAACATCAACTCTGAGGGAAGTGATACAGAATTTAAGAAATCATTTGGGAGGGTGAAAGATAAAAGATTATCCCTCTTTTCTGCCTACTTATTGCCTCCTCAGCCATTGCTAAACTCAATTTGCTTACTCAAGCAATCATGTGGCCTGTGTGTGTGTGTGTGTGTGTGTGTGTGTGTGTGTGTGTGTGTGTGTGTGTGTGTGTGTGTGTGTGTGTGTGTGTGTGTGTGTGTGTGTGTGTGTGTGTGTGTGTGTGTGTGTGTGTGTGTGTGTGTGTGTGTGTGTGTGTGTGTGTGTGTGTGTGTGTGTGTGTGTGTACGGACACGACAGCCACGTCACCTTCAAAGCTGTGCTGCAAAGTGCTTATTCCAGCACCAGTATGTATAAGTGTGTGTGTGTATATATATATATATATATATATATATATATATATATATATATAAAATCATTCTTTCTGTCTACATCAGTCAGGAGTCTGCGGCATCCATTATCTGTTGCTCTGGAAGGGGCAGGAATTTTCCACAGATATCCCACAATGCTTATTATCTCTAAAATATCTCCTGATGGCTGACACTCATCTGATTGGCTAAATCCGCATCGGCAGACACATTCCTCTGACCTCCTCCCCTCCCACACCACGACTGGAGGAACCAACATTATGAGATGTGTCCTTATTCTGGAGCTTATAGGACAATGAGAGAAACGATAATCGAAACAGTAACCATATTAATCCTGTCATCCCTCGAGTAACAAGATGGGAACAATATTTCATACACTTAGCAAAAAGACCTGTGCCCTACAAAATAAGTTCTTCTGTGGCTGGTTTCTGTGGAGGATCAATATCATGAAGCCATCTGCTTATTTGGTTCTGCGATTGATGGCAAAATGTTATGAAACATCAATAATTTTGCAGTATGGTCAATGTTTAGAATGTTTTGTAGAGCAGACTTTTTTCTACAGATTTAAAAATCCCTAATCAGAAAAAAGTTGTCATGTAATTAATTTTTTTTTGGGGGGGGGGGGGGGGTTGAATCCCCAATGATTCTTACTGTACATTTACTTTGACTTCTGTTTCAGTGCAGATGGTATGAACCAAAGATATTTCATGTTTGGTTGGGTTCACGCAACAAAACTTCAAACATTTTTGGTTCATACTTTCTACAAAGAAAGCATAGCCAAAGTAAATGAAAGGATGACTGCGGGTTGGTTTTGTTTTCTGTTTTCTGCATTTTCCATGCATCCTAAGTGTTTTTGATTAAGGGTTGTGCGTTAGTCCTTATTCGTGGAACAAAAGAGAGCTGTGGGAGGGTGTTTTGGGTAGTGTTTGATTGAATTTGTCTTGTTTGACATTGCACTTCCTGTGGTGTGCAGTGACTTGTGCATGTGCACATCACAATGCCATTGCTGAAACAGTATATTGCAAAACCCTATTTTTATTTTTTGGTCAGTGACCCAGTGTGGTTTTGTGGTGTCATGAATGCCGTGAAGTGTGGTACCAGCACATGCTCCTCATCTCGGCTTGGTAACCTTGAGTAAAGCCACAATGTAGTATGGCTGTGCCTCCAGTATTTACGCTAAGCTAGGCCTGATTACGGGCAGCACGGTGGCTTAGTGGACAGCACTGTTGACAGTTTTGTTTACTTCTGGGTTGGTCCGTCTGCTACAAACATGGCTGACTCTGCCGCAGTAGAGGAGAAGTGCTCTAGACCTTGGCGCCCGTAAACATCTCCAGTGGATCATTCCGGTCCCATGACACCCGCTCCGCCGCAAGCCTCCATCATGTGGTGGTACATGATAGTTGCCTTTTTTGAGGTAAGACACTGAAGTTTTGTAGACTAAAATAAGTTTAGCCTCCTCTGTACCAGGCTAAAAACTGTAGTCGGGACTAAACGCTTTGTTCAGTGACTAACGTCAAAAGATGAGTCGACTACGTGAGTTTAGTCCATTGAACAAGATTAGACTGTTTTATGAAATCGAGGCCCGGCCCTTTCTGTGTGGAGTTTGCATGTTCTCACCGTGTTCATGTTGGTTCCCTCTGGGTGTGCCGGCTTCCTCCCTCTTTCAGAGATGTGCATGTCAGGTGATTTGGTGACTCTAAATTGCACGTAGGTGTTCACGTGAGTGTGAGTGTGTTTGCCTGTCTGTGTATGTGGCCCTGCTTTAGCCTGGTGTCCTGTCCAGGGTGGACCCTACCTATGACTTCTGACATAGGCTCCAGCCCCCTTGATGACCCTTGATTGTTGTAAGCGGGTATAGAAAATGAATGAATGAATAGGCCTGATCATTCTTAGCGAGTGTGAATAAGATCATTTGTCACACAAATGATAAACCCTTTCAATGGGGCCATTGCCAAAAGCCCCTAGGTAGCCCATTGACACATATTCTTCATTCCAACCACCATAAGATGGCACTGTGGTGTTGAAAAAAGTTATTCCTAGGCTTTGGAAAAGCTTAGGCATGTACCTTGTTGAATGTGGTTGGTGAATTTGTAGATAGATAGATGGATAGCCCATTCCCTCCAGTTTAACACAGTACCTCCAAAGCAGTAAATGAAATCATCTTGCAACTCTCCAAACTAAAAGGGTGTACAATGAGGACAAACAGATTAAATTTGGTGAATTTTGATGCACCAAATTAAAAGAAAAACCAGATTTGTTTGGAATATAGTACCTGTTTCGACTTGCCTGAGATTTTTGCAGGAAATATTTTTTATCATCACTAGCATGATGTAAAATACAGTGCCCTCCAAAAGTATTGGAACACTTGCTGTGATTGGAGAAATTGTGCATAGTGTATGTTTTGCATTTTGTATCTCCAGTTATACAGCTTCATGATGAAATGGTATAGAGGAGGAGTTTCTTAAAAATGAAGACCTGAAAGTTCAGATACAGTTTGCCAGAAGGTACATCTGAGATGCAAGTCTAGATTTAATGTTTTGGTGAAAGATTTTTTTGTATTTTTTGTATTTGAAATGGCATGAACAGAGTAAAATATGTGAAATGCCAAGTGTTCCAATATGTTTGGAGGGCACTGTATAGCAGGTGTGGTTGATGTTGCATGTCAATTTGCTATTTTCAAAGCCTTTGTCTGGTGGTCACCAAAACCATTGCTGCTTTTTTTTTTTTAAGGTAATAGGTTTAGAAGAACACAACAATGCAGTTCACTTTATCAGCTTCTTTTACTGGAAATGTTTGGCTTTCCACTGAGCTTAAATTTGTCTGTATAAACTATGAGAAGGAAAGTGCTCCTCCTGATAGCTGCTGGCTGAGCGCCGCTTTGCTGTTTAGCTGTCAGACCTCAAGAAATCCAGATTGACCTTTCAGTCAACTGGTTTCACTTTGCATACCTGTTCGCTGTATTTCTGGCATACAAATGGAGGGAGGTACATAGCAGACATCCGAGGAGTGGGAAAGGTCCATCTGGCGCAGTCACCACAAAGGATCAGAAATCCGGCCTGACACTGTGCAGCCCGAGTTCTTCTTTGATAGTTGTTCTCGGTGAGACAGTCAGAATTTTTGCAGATAGGAGGGTGCAATATTGAAAATATGTGACAATTAGGCATTTCCTGGGGTTTTGTCGGTAACTACAGATGATGTTTTGCATTTCACTAGCTCGCTTTTGTTCATAGGATATTAATGGTTGCGTTCTATTTACTTCTTGATTGAACTTTAACTGTGTTTATGTTCATCCCACTTCTACGAAGGGTTTCAGGTGACTCACTTTGGGTTTACCCACCAATAACTTGGTTGAGTTAACCTTCAAACCTTATGGTTCGTTTCCAGCTTGCTCATGTGCAAAGTCAGAGTCTATGCATTGAAATGGTAACTGTGGCTTGATGGAGCTCGAATTGGTTTTTCATGTACAGTCAGGTCTTGGGATTTAAAGCGGCAATTTGTTTTGAAGTTATTAATTCCGTCCGGACTCTGTCTTGTCAGCGTTTGGAACTGTGCCAACAGAACAGAGGACAATTCTCATTTCTTACCTGCAACAAGAGTCCCACTTAGTGACTTTAATCCGCACAAAAGTGACTCACGGTTGACATATTTTAATGGCTTTGAGAGGGGTTAAGAAGTAGACTTTCTGCTTCTGAAGAGCAGCGAATCAAAGAACCAACGAGCCAGTGGAACGAAGCAGTGCTTTATTGGTTCATGCTTCAAAGTGGAGTCACGCTGCAGAAATAGTTGATTACAGAGCCGTTGCAGAGTGTGTAATCAACATAGAGAAATGACAGTTTTCCCGACAAACACCCTCAAACACAACGGCCGCTCTGAAGGACCGATAAGGGAATCGTTAAGCAAAAAGACTATTGATATCGGTGGATCGAATCATCTCTTAATGATACCCAAAAAGAACCGGTTCTCGATACCCTAGTCAGGGCCATAAGTATGTGGACAGTGACATTTTTGTTTTTTGTTTTGTTTTGTTTTGTTTGCCTCTAAACCACTACAATGACTCCAAATGAAAACATCAAGTAGTACTTGTAATGTCACGTTTCAGCTTTAATTCGAGCCCCTCCATTTTCAGAGACCACAGGTAACTGGACAAACTAAATAGGAGTTGGACTTGGAGTTGGTTTATTCAGACCACAGAATCATACACAACAAAGGAAAAAAAGAGAAGACAAGATAGCATAATATGCATACAACTTATAATGTAGTCTGCCATAAGCCTACAGCATTCAAAACAAATATGCAGCTCAATACTGTAACAGTTTATATTTCTGGATTATACATCCAGTTTAATCTAGTCCAAAAAGGGGTGGGGGGAAGTAAAAGGCTTATTTATTCCCACTCCCTTTTTCAACCACTTTAATCACTTCGACTTAAAGAACACAATTCGCATGCTACAGAACAAATTCCATTCACAGTATAGCAACACATAAAGCACAAAACTCCTCATCTTTCTTCATCAGACACATATCTAGAGAACATCATTTCTTTATATTGATATTTAAAGCGATTAATATTTGGACATTGTTTGAGTTCCTCCGTCACGTTATTCCATATTTTAGGGCCACAAATGGAGACACAGAAACCTTTCCTGGTTGGCCGAGCGCCAGCAATTTTAAAATGATACAAGCCCCTTAAATTATATTTTCTCTCTCTCTCTCTCACTGAAAATGTCTTGAATTTTAAAGGGCAGTTGCTTATTTTTCACTTTATAGATTAATTGAAATCATATAGATTAAATGAAAATCATATCGTGGAGTTTTAATATTTTAGATTGAATTGAATTGAAATGAATTTATTTCGGCACACATGGATCCAAGCAATTAACAAAACATGCAAAGAAAGAAAAGAGAAAATAGTCCAGCAAAGAAAAAAAATAGTCCAACACCGCACCCATGCGGCCGAAAGGGGTTAGGCAGAAGCAAAGCTTGTAGATGCCTACCCCATTAACCAAAGAAATAAAAATTGTACATATGTATATAAAAAAGTTATACATCTATCCAGTTAAATCTAGTCCAAAAGGAGTGGGGGTTGGGGTTTGGTTTAATGAATAATGGGTTGGTGTGGTCTCAATAACCTGCATTGTGAATTATTCTTAATGCTCTTTTTTTGAAGAATAAATAATGATTGCAATGTAGCTTTATAATTGTTGCCCCAAATTTCAGCACAGTAAGTTAGGTAAGGTGCAACCAATGAACATTAAAGAGTATGTAGTGCTTTGCAATCAAGAACATGCTTTGCCTTATTTCATACTGCAATACTTTTTGACACTTTCTTTTGAATATATTGAATATGAGCTTTCCAATTAATTCTTTCATCAATAATGACCAGTGGTGGGCACAGTTCCGCTAATCCATTAACCGCTAATTATTGAAGATAATGTTTTCATTATCGGATTAGCTTTTCAGATAACTTGATCGGACCAATTATCTTCCGATAAGTTTTGGTCCGATAATTTTTAGACCGCTAACATTTTTACAGACGTAGTTTTTTGTAGTAGATGCGCAGTTCTATCTTCTACAAACGAAGAGCTGGTTCCACAATAAACTGCTCTATCCTCTAAAGGCAAAGGAGAACCTCATTTCTTTTGACCCCATAGCACCCAAGTCATCCAGAGGCATAGAGTTTTAACTTATGGTTTGAATTTTAACCTAGCTTAAATTAACGTCACATCTGAAGTTTTATGAAAGTGAAAATATCAGATATATGTTTTAGTTTTAAAGTAATGCACTAATTTTGAAGGTTTTAGTGTGGACATGGTGTGTGCCCAGTGCATTATGGATAAAAGTTCACGACAGGAGAACTGCATTTGAGACGCTCTGATCAGGCTTTACATGGACAACAGCATTATACTCTTTGTATATTGTGCCTAAAACTCTCGTGAATATATTCTCTGGGTTTATAGATGTTGTTATTGTGTTTGTTTTATGTAAAAATGCTAGAAGAAGCCCAGATTGCTTTTCCAAAAGCCGAAATTGTGATCCAGGCCATGTGATATAAACGGTGTCAAAATGCATAGAACACTGCCATCTACTGGCGAACGCTTATATCACAGTGTTTTCGACTGCAGGATTTTAAAATTATCTGTAGGTTTCAAAAACCTGAGAGACCCCACACGTGGAGATAAAAACAAATCATAGATCTGACAGGTTTAGTTGTACAGTGTGTGGTGTCAGCCACATGGTAAAAACAACACACACAAACAGATTTCACACACAAACATTCCCAGGTCAGACACCTCGCTTTCTGATTATCTGCATGTCACATTTAGCTCCTCACATCCTTCTTAATACACCACACACGGCAGGAATATCTGATAACATTATATTTAGCATCATCGCGATTGTCGGGTCATCCTTAAGATTGTTATAAGGGGAAGATCTGGTCCAATATCGGCCTAATTATCTTCCATGTGAACCAGGCTTGATGTTATGATGCCTCACGGACTGACCGATTGATGTGTTATAACACTGTACTGAGCCGCTAACCGATCGGATGTTATGACACCTCACGGAGAGAATGATTGATGCGTTATGACACCGCACCGAACATCCATCCATCCATTTTCTTCCGCTTTATCCGGAGTCGGGTCGCGGGGGCAGCAGCTCATGCAAAGCTGCCCAGACCTTCCGATCCACACACACCTCCCCCAGCTCCTCCGGGGGAACCCCAAGGCGTTCCCAAGCCAGCTGAGAGACGTAGTCCCTCCAACGTGTCCTGGATCTTCCCTGGGGCATCCTCCCGATTGGACATGCCCGGAACACCTCTCCAGCGAGGCGTCCAGGGGGCATCCGAAAAGATGCCCAAGCCACCTCAACTGGCTCCTTTTGACGTGGAGGAGCAGCAGCTTGACTCCGAGCTCCTCCCGAGTGACCAAGCTCCTCACCCTATCTCTAAGGGAGCGCCCAGCCACCCTGCGGAGGAAACTCATCTCGGCCGCTTTTACTTGCAATCCCGTTGTTTCGGTCATGAGCCAAATCTCATGACCATAGGTGAGGATCGGAATGTAGATCGATCGGTAAATCGAGAGATTTGCACCCCTACTCAGCTCTCTCTTCACCATGACGGTCCGATACAGCGACCGCATCACTGCAGATGCTGCACCGATCCGTCTGTCGATCTCACGCTCCATCCGTCCCTCACTCGTGAACAAGACCCCGAGATACTTAAACTCCTCCACTTGAGGCAAGCACACTTCACCGACCTGAAAAGGGCAAAGCACCTTTTTCCAGTTGAGAACCATGGCCTCGTATTTGGAGGTGCTGATTTTCATCCCGGACGCTTCACACTCGGCTGCAAACCGCCCCAGTGCACGCTGAAGGTCCTGATTTGACGAAGCCAACAGAACCACATCATCCGCAAACAGCAGAGATGAGATTCTGTGGTTCCCAAACCAGACCCCCTCTACACCCTGGCTGTGCCTAGAAATTCTTTCCATAAAGATAATGAACAGAACCGGTGACAAAGGGCAGCCCTGGCGGAGGTCAACATGCACTGGAAACAGGTTTGACTTACTACCGGCAATGCGAACCAAGCTCCTGCTGCGGTCGTACAGGGACCGGATAGCCCTTAGCAAAGGACCCCGGACCCCGTACTCCCGGAGTACCCCCCACAGGGTGCCCCGAGGGACACAGTCAAACGCCTTCTCCAGATCCACAAAGCACATATGGACTGGTTGGGCGAATTCCCATGAACCCTCGAGCACCCGATGGAGCATGTAGAGCTGGTCCAGTGTGCTGCGACCAGGACAAAAACCACACTGCTCCTCCTGAATCCGAAGTTCGACTATCGGTCGAATTCTCCTCTCCAGTACTCTGGAATAGACCTTACCGGGGAGGCTGAGGCGTGTGATCCCCCTATAGTTGGAACACACCCTCTGGTCCCCCTTCTTAAACAGAGGGACCACCACCCCAGTCTGCCAATCCAGAGGCACTGTCCCCAACCGCCACACGATGTTGCAGAGGCGTGTCAGCCAAGACAGTCACACAACATCCAGAGATTTAAGGTACTCAGGACGGATTTCATCCACCCCAGGAGCCTTGCCACCGAGGAGCTTTCTAACCACCTCGGTGACTTCGGCCTGGGTAATGGACGAGTCTGCCTCTGAGTCCCCAGTCTCTGCTTCCTCTTCGGAAGACGTGACGATGAGATTGAGGAGATCCTCAAAGTATTCCTTCCACCGCCCGTCAGCATCCCCAGTCAGGGTCAACAGCTCCCCACCCGCACCGTAGACAGTGCTGGTGGAGAGCTGCTTCCGATTCCTGAGGCGTCGGATGGTTTGCCAGAATTTCTTTGAGGCCGACCGACAGTCCTCCTCCATGGCCTCCCCGAACTCCTCCCAGACCCGTTTTTTTTGCCTCTGTGACCGCACAGGCTGCGGCACGCCTGGTCTGCCGGTACCTGTCAGCTGCCTCCGGGGTCCCACCTACCAACAAAGACAAGTAGGACTTCTTCTTCAGCTTGACAGCTTCTCTTACTTCCGGCGTCCACCACCGGGTTCGGGGATTGCCGCCGCGACAGGCACCAGAGACCTTGCGACCACAGCTACGAGCGGCTGCATCGACAATGGAGGTGGAGAACATGGTCAACTCGGACTCCATGTCTCCAACCTCCCCCGGGATCTGGGAGAAGCTCTCCCGGAGGTGGGAGTTGAAGACCTTGCTGACAGAGCGTTCCGCCAGTCGTTCCCAGCACACCCTCACGATACGTTTGGGCCTGCCAGGTCTGACTGGCTTCCTCCCCTCCCAGCGGATCCAACTCGCCACCAGGTGGTTATCGGTCGACAGCTCAGCCCCTCTCTTCACTTGAGTGTCCGCCGAACATGTTTTCACTATTATTTGATTTGTTTGTGTGACTGACATCATTATTCAAGCATTCAAAGGCGATTCCTATCGCCACACAATTCCAACACACGAGAAAGTTTTTTTTACACTTCTTGTTATTGAAAGAAACCTCGTCTCCCTAACCGGATAGAGTTGTGATGTCATCATGCATGTGCTTAGGTGCTGTCTAGTGGGATCTTGAAATTTTTTTTTTTTTTTTTATACCAATGGAAAAAAATGGCATATTTTACAAAAGCACATTTATTTATAAACACCAACACGTTACATTGATTCACTTCTGTTGGTTTTTACATAGAATGAGTGAATCAACCAATCAATATGAGTGGAGGCTTAGTTACCCATAGTCCCCTCTGGGCATCTGTGTGTTAATGTTCAAATCTTCAGAATTAGTGCACTATTTTAAAATTAACAGATATGTATTATATATCACTTTGTAAATTTTAAGAGTTTACATTAATGTAGTTATTCTATCCGGAATAATTTTATTTTTAAAGCAAAACCATAACTCAAACCTGCTTTCCATTTCAAGACCTCTACCTCATCATGGGACCACTGTATCCTGTCAGGGTAAATGATGTTCTCCTACAGCAGGGGGCAGAGTGCACAAAGACAAGTGCTGGCTCATTGGCTGTTTGGGTTTGTGTTCACCATTGGTTCTATCAAAGCTTTGGCGGTGTTTAAACTCAAAATCAGCTTCTTAGTAGCTGAGAGCATATGGGAGGCAAAATTTAAAGTTATCAGTTATCTGTAGCTTCTGATAAGTTTTTAGGCAGTTTATCAGTTTAGCGTTAAAGGATAACTTTTCAGTTAGCTGATTACCAGTTATTGAAGCTATCTTTTTGGTTAGCTGTACTCACCACTGATAATGACACCTAAAAACCTATTCTCTTTTACATGTTCTATGTTTACCCCTTGTATGTTTAACTTAATTTATATGTCTTTTTTATAATTTCCAAATAACATTATTTTAGTTTTAGACAAATTTAGTGATAATTTATTAATATCAAACCATCGCTTTAATTTTATCATTTCAGTTTCTAAATCAAATAATAATTGTTGCAAATTTTCTCCTGAACAAAACAGGTTTGTATCATCTGCAAAGAGAACTGTTTTAAACAGACCCGAAACTTTGCATAAATCATTGATGTATAAAATAAATAATTTTGGTCCCAACACAGAACCCTGGGGAAGCTCACAAACAATGTCCAGATATGAAGAACAGTAGTCCCAGAGTTTAACAAACTGTTTCTGGTTTTGTAAGTAACTTTTAATCCAATTCAGAGCCACCCATCTGATCCCATACAGTTCCATCTTTTGAAATATGTTGTGATCTATTGTCAAAAGCCTTTCTTAGGTCAATGAATAAACCTGCTACTATTTCCCTTTGATCTATATGTTTATTGATCTCTTCTATTGAATTGAGCAGTGCAGTGGACCTTTTCGCTCTTAAAACCGTTGACTTTCATCAAGCAAGTTGTGTTCTATAATTTTTTTCCAATCTGTTATTATAAAGTTTTTCCAGTATCTTTGAATATTCTGACATTAGAGACCAGTGGTGGGCACAGATAACCAAAAAATTAACTTCGATAACAGATAATCAGATAACTGAAAAGTTATCTTTGATAAAG
Source organism: Thalassophryne amazonica (assembly GCF_902500255.1). Taxonomy (NCBI): domain Eukaryota; kingdom Metazoa; phylum Chordata; class Actinopteri; order Batrachoidiformes; family Batrachoididae; genus Thalassophryne; species Thalassophryne amazonica. Next base: position 103,540,951 of record NC_047110.1, read on the forward strand.
ATAAAACGATAAACCACCCAAAAATGTATCGGAAGCTACAGATAACCGATAACTGATAAATTCCAATATTGTCTCTGGTACATTTGCAACTACTAATAAACTGAATTTGAGTTTTAACACCACAATGGCTTCTACTAGAATTAAAAGTGATAACAATGAGGCCACACTTTTGTCTTTGAACATCCTGCCCCTGCTGGAAGCTCTTGTTTACTACACAGCTTCCAGCACAGAGGCACTCTGAGAGCAGCCATAAAGCCCAGCTCTCTGCCAATCACAATGCTCCGGTCAGGCGGAGGTCTTGAAAAATAATGTCATGCTGACTTATGGTTTTGATTTATAAGTAACATTAATACCGATAGAATAACTCCATTAATGTCAATTCTGTCATTTGTACAAAGGTAAAATATAACATATATATTTTAATGTTGAATAATGCACTAATTCTGAGGTTTTGTAACAAACACAGACAGATCGCAAAGGATTCTGGGTAAAAGTGCCTCTGCTAAACACTGATTGGTTCAGTCATTCATTATGTAAACCAACACATTAATGTGACGTGTGTCATGTGTTGGTGTTTACAGATAAATGTGCTTTTGTAAAATATTCCATTTTTTATTTGTAAAAACAGGCATTTTTATGGAGCCCTGGAAGTGTCATCGCAAAATGTTTTGCATGTGGGGAGAATGTGCGCCCAATTTATTAGTGCCGTGCGCATGTTTTATGATGTTGTAAAACGTGCACTCAGTACTTTCTACATAAATGTTGGCTTTACACTGTGCGAGTTTTGGCCCTTTTTCAGATGATTTTTCATTCGTGCGAGAATTTTTTGGACTGAGTTTCAGGTTAATCACGCATCCTGCATCTTGTAGTGTACATGAAGTAACAAGCTGCCTTTAACATCTGACGACCACCTCCTGATTGCCAATCGTATGGGCGAATGAAAATCAAACCTGTTTGATATTATTCTGGTCGGCCGTCGTGAGGTTATCCTGCTTCTGAAAAGCTACAAGCATCCAACCGCTTGCACTGTTGTTTTGTTTTTAAACTTAATTTGTATATAAAAAAAAAAAAAGCCATTACTGCCATCTACTGATGCCCTGACGCTTAGTACTTAGGGTTAATAGATGGCAGTAGAGGCCTTGAAAACTTGCCAAAACAAAATTCCAGTGTCTGCTACATTTAAAATGTGTGGAATTTAACAAACTATACTCTATAAACTAACTCTATAAACCCAGAGAATATATTCACGAGAGTTTTAGGCACTAGAGTTTAATGCTGTTGTCCGTGGAGCCTGAACAGAGTGCCTGAAATGCATTTGTCCTGTCGTGAACGTACTGAGATTACATAATCCTACCCATAATGCACTGCTGGGCATAGCATGTGCTCACAAAACCTTAAAAAATAGCACATTACTTTAAAACTAAAACATATATCTGATATTTTCACTTTATAAAACTTCAGACATGACAGTAATTTTAAATAACTTGTCTAAAATTAGTTTGGTTAAAATTTGAACCATAAGTTAAAAATGTATGCCTCTGGATGACTTAGGTGATGTTACCAGCATATCAGTATGGTGTTAAAGGAAATTTTTTTTTTTTTTTTTTGGTGACCACTTCTCCTTTGTCTGCAGAGGATAGAGACGTTTTTTATAGTAGCAGCGCTCTTCTGTTTGCAGATGGTAAAACAGAAGTTACAAAACTTTTAACAGGTAGGTGCTGAACTGATTTTAAATTTTAAAAATGCTTGTCGCTGTTCAGCTTTGTTTACTTTGTTTATCGGTCTAAAAGTTATCGGACAAAAATTAATCGGAAGATAATTGGTCTGATAATGGTTTTTAAAGTTATCTAAAAGATAATCCGATAATGAAAACATTATCTTCGATAATTATCTGTTATCGAATTATCGGAACTGTGCCCACCACTGTTAGAGACACAGGCCTGTAATTAGTAAAAAGATGCTTGCTACCAGATTTAAATAAAGCTATCACTTTTGCCACTTTCATACCATTTGGAACAATTCCAGTTTGAAATGATTTATTGAAAATATGTGATAATGGTTTTGCAATTTCACTAGTTATTTGCTTTACTAAAGACATATGTACATCATTATAATCTGTTGACTTTTTACTTTTACATTTATTAACTACATTAATAATTTCCCTTTCATCTGCTGGGCCAAGAAACATTGTGTGCGGGTTTCTGTCTATTATTTGAGGATTTTCCCATGGGCTGTGTGGATATTTCAGCTGCCAGATCTGGCCCAACATTAGCGAAAAATTTATTAAAACTATTCGCTACTTGGCTCATGTTGTATTCAATTTTGTTGTTATAAGTAAAGTATTTAGGATAGTTATTTGATTAGAGTTTTACTATTTAGTATTTTCCATGTTTCCTTTATGTTGCTTTTATTATCATTTAGTATTTTTTTTAAAGTATGATTTTTTTTTTTACAGTTTTGCATAATAGTTAATTTGTTTTTATAGTTGTTATATTTAATCTCTGCCTCTTTTGATTTACTTTTAATGAATTCTCTATATAGCATTTTTTTTCTTCTTACAAGCCCTTTAAAGAACTTTTATTATCCATGGGTTGGCTTTATATTTATTATTTTTATTAGACTGCATAATTTGACAATTTTTGTTGTATATATATTGATAAATGTGTTTACAAATTCGGAATATTCTAAATTAGCATCTTGATTATATGGGATTCCAGTCATGTGAAAGTAAATCATTTTTAAAGGCAGTGATAGCTTCTTCTGATTGTATTCGCTTACATTATTGTATTTTCTCAGTACATTTTTTATTTAAGTTAAGATCAGTTACTATAAAAATTGGTAAATGGTCACTAATATCATTGATTAATAGGCCATTTGATATTTTTGTATCAGTGCTTTTGTAAGTATTATCAATGAGAGTAGCTGAATGTAAAGTTATTCTTGAAGGCCTAGTAGTTTTTGGATATAGATTTAAACTGTACATGGTATTAATAAAATCCTCTGTTACTTTATGCTGATACAGATATAAAAGATCAATGTTTATATCTCCACAAACAAATACTCTTTTATTGCATTCCTGAAAAAAAAAAAAAAAAAAACTTCTCCGTCCAGTTTTGAATCTCTTCAGTTTTGGAGCCATGAGCTCTATATATGCAACTAATAATTATATTTATAATTTATATTTTAAATTTATAAATAATTTATATTTTACATTTTTCCATACTTAATTCAATTGTGATGCATTCCAGAAGATTTTCCACAGCCATTGTCATTTGCTCTTTAATTTTGTAATTAAAATTTTTGTCAACATACAGTGCCACTCCTCCCTCCTCTATTTTGTCTGTTCAAGCAATTGAATTCATAACCCTCCAATTCATAGTTTGTATCATCAACCTCTGTAAGCCAAGTTTCTGTTATAACATTTATACTAAAAGGTTGACAAAATTATTTTAAATAATCTTTAATAATCACAAAGTTTTTTTATACAAACTCCTACTGTTAAAGTGGATTGTTGTCAATACAAATCATAACTGTTCCTCACTTGTCTTTGAACAGTTCAGTGGATGGACACATGAACATTTCCAAGTCATTGATTATATCTTGGATTTCTTTTACATAAATAATTAAGAAATACAAACATGATACCGGAGTTTGTCCAATTACTTATGACCTCCAAGAAAGGAGGACGCACGTTATCATTAATAAAATAAAATCATTAAATGCAATATGTCTGTTAAACCTTTTGAATTAAAGCAAGAATACAAGCACCTCTTGATTAATTTCAGCTCCAATGTGCTGGTGTACAGAGCAAAATAACCAAAACTGTGTCACTGTCCACATAGCTACACAATTGAACGCTTATTTTTTTTAATTTTTTTTTTTTTAAGAAACTATGTTGTTGGTAACAATGTACGTTTTATTTTTATTTTTATTTTTTTAAGTCTCTTCATCTCAGCATTATTTCACAAAATTAAATGTGATATTTATTAAATGTAGTTCTGTCAACCAAACCTCCAAAACATAGTTGTTTAAATGGGGAAAAGCAGATTTTAACACATTGTTACAATTATTTGTATATTCAAACACAATGTTATGGGGAACTGGTTAACACAATTAGATTAAGTAAATGTAGCATTAAAGTTTTAGAGTGGCACGTGGAAAATGTGGGTTCACAAATGATGTCAGATGGCAACATAAATGCAAAACTGCAGAAATGCCATTTTTATGTTAGATTTTACATAAAATTACATAAATGTTATGATATACATTTTAAAGTTGCCTTAAATCGGTGGATATCGGCTGAAAAAATGGCCAGGATACACAAAAGTTTTTCAATCTGTTGTTCTGTTGGTACATGTACATGTTTAATTATTTTTCTTTGTGATGATATTTTTTTTTTCCCCAGTGTTTAAGAGGTGTTTGTCAGAGCCATCGATTTGCAGTCAATTTGTCGTCCCGCCTCCCACTTTAAAACCACAGTGCTGTGTTTTAGGTAACTCTGAATCCAACATTTATTATTCATCAGCAGATAGCGCTTCCACAGTACGGCACCTCAGAGTGGAGGACCATCGTGAGCGAAGCTGAGAGGGTGTAGGAGGGTAACGTTAATATTCCTTACTCTCAGAGAGACGTTCGATGGTGATGGTTGTGGGGGGGGGTCTATCGCTCTCATCCCACTGCTTTTATTTCACTTTGGGCTCATCTTAAATTTCCATTATCTGCCACAAAAAGCCAAGCCCAGCCTTTTTTCAACAATGACTGTTTGACACCGCGCCCCCACTCCCCGGCCCCGCCCCCCCGGCACAGGACTATTATTAATCATGCTCCTATCGGCTCCTCATATCTCCAGTGCTATTTGCTGTTTAATCACTAAAATAATATGAAGGGGAGGGCGGTGCGTTGGGTGGGGGTGAGGGTTGCTATGGTGACCAAATGGAAAAGGTCAGATGTAGTTTATCTTATCAGTGATAGAAAATGGTTACTAATTACAGATAGGTACTACCAGTGCTCAGTCCGTCGGGCCCTGCCTTAAAACACTATCAGCAATCCACACCGGCCCAATATTAAAATTATCTCCTAAGTCATCCACGTGCATGCACAGCTTAGCTAGGCTTTAGTCTAATGCCCCAAATGCATCAGGTCAGGCGCGGTGATGAAGCACAGGACACAAAGCTGTAACGAGCACGAGGTGATGACACATGCTGAAGGCGCCGCTAGCAAAACATTGTGCTTAACTCAGTGATGCAACTTTAATACTCCTTAGCAATCATGTTTATGATTGATGCACTCTCAGTATAGGAACAAAATGACACTAGGGATCTACTTTTTCAGCTGTAGGTACAATAGCTGAGGAAAACATCTGAAGAGCTGTCCTGGGCTTGGAGCATTTTTTTTTCTAAATATACGAGTTTATATTGTCAAGGCAACATGGTGTTAATGCTACCCGGTTCCTATTGTAATACTGTCCCTCCAAAGTACAAAGCCAAACTATTTTGCACTTTTAAATTTATTCAGAGTCACAGAGGAAAAACAGGCCTGGGTTCTGAGGAAGTTCTCTCTCGCAGGAGATCCATCCTTTCAGAACCATAAACAATGGACACAAGCAGTTTTTATAAAGCACAACATGGGCGTAACAAAGGCAGACCTTATTTCACAAAATCATTCCCTTATTGGTCCCCGTGGGCACTCACGGGAGGTCCCGCCCCCTCCCCTGCCCATAACCTGCATGATAACAGGACATATGATTTATATTGTAACCTGAATCTCTTTGTTCTAAGTGGTAAAACCAATTCAACCCAATTTGACATGCACATTTAGGCAAATAACAGACAAAAGACGCAAATATATCAAACAGTGGTATCCTACCAGTTAAGCCGTGGTCACAACCCGCCGTACTTGCATGTGCGTGCAGTCTACTTGCAAAAACGTGGGCTAAATTTGGAGATCCGTACGTCGTAAGTACTGCCTCAGTACGAATTTAGGAGCACACAGACACACTCAGACACGCCATAGAGGTTTTAGTGCATGCAGAACTTTTGCTGCGGTCAGGCTGCGGATTCACCAGCAGTACAGATGATGCACGTTGTGAGTACTTCCTCAGTACGGATTCAAAGCGGCACATTTTCATTCAGTTACTATTGAATTAACCAAATCCGTACGTAGGCAGTACGGATTACGGCACTCACCACATACTATGGAGGCCGACAGACTTGCATGCACAACGCAGCTTCTCACTTGAACTTGGACTTTATTTCCAAACGTCAGCAACACACACTCCACAGCTTCAGTCTGTTAACTAGCTGTAACTTTTTGAGGCAAGTAAACACTCGTACAACTTACCGCTGCAGGCTGGACATGCTCATGCATCGCCGACAGTGAAAAACACCTGCCGCTCCGGTCCCGCTCATAAAAAAGAAAAGCGACCCCACACACACACTGCTTTATTGTCAACTCTCTTTATTGTTACAATCCTAGAGACGTGCGTTGAACGTACTCCCTCCCTCCTCTTGCTACTGCCTCCGTGCGTTTTCACAAAAACGTAGTGGCCGTGGCATCCGCAGAAAACGTACGGCGAAAAAAAAAACGCACGGTGGGTTGTGACCAGGGCTTTGGTATGCTGGTTTCCAGAGCAGAAGGTTCCTGTGTCACAACCACCTCTACTCATTCTCTGTGTAATGTGGAATTATGTTAGGAATTGCATCCAGTGTAAAACCTGTGCCAAATCAACACATGGTGACCCCACGTGAAAAAGGGAGAAGCCAAAATAACTTTCTTTACCAGTTTATATTATCTCTCTGCCTGCCTTAGAACATAGTTCTGGATTTGGCGCATGGTAAATATTGGGTAAAGTAATTTCATAGCACCAAAAAAAAAATAAAAAAATAAAAAAATTAATCCCTTTTAATAATTATCTTATTTGAGCACATTTAACCTGGCCTATTTTCATTTTCAAATATGCTCCTTTAAAGTTGAAATGAAATGAAAATCTTCATGAATCATGAACATTTTGTACTTAAAAATAATCCATGGTTTTGTTTAATTAATGTTGTAGGGCCACTGAACTTAAAGAATTTTCACTGGCACCACTATAATTTTATTTATTAGCCTTTAAATAGGGGATTCATAATATGACATTACCGATCAAAATTCACGTTGTCTAGAAAAAATTTATAAAAATTTCCCCTGAAGGGTAAAATATCTAAAAAACAGATGTCGTTGAACTACTTACAGTCGAGACCCATACAGTCTGACAGTGGCATCATAGGTCACGTGGGGGCTTCCCAGATTTATGCAAAGCATTATGAGAAGCACACGATGGCAGCCAGTCAGAGTAGAGAGGTACAGTGACATGTGCTAACTCACCTCTCTGGCTTCTCCTACAACATTGCGGAAAAGGCTCCAAAACTGCAGCGTTTATGTGTAAATCGAGCATGTTTCTCATATATTATGTAAATGCTAGCAAGAAATAAACACTTGTACAATGAAAAACACTTTTGTATCGGGTTATTGTTGTTGTAACCCGATAACACCTCTGTAGTGATTTACAAAACATTTCACGGACGTCAGTGTCAGGCTTCGCATCAAGGTAAACTACGGCCTTTTCAAAAGCTCATGCACAGTGGTTGCACGGTGGTCGCACAAATATCCTCCTGTTAAAAAAAAAAAAAGAATTCATCATGGATGTTCTCTTGACTAAAATGAGCTGTAATTTTACAAGACATTTCAAAAATAGGCCGACATTATAATACTTGGATTTCAGGGGAAATGAAATTTTACAAATTTAGTGAAACATGGCTGACTCTCTGGCTTTAAGGATTGTTGAGGTTTCAACCAAGCTGCAGCACAAAGGTCTGCTTGTTCCCACAACAGAATCACAGTTTAACAGTATTTCCATATCCGTTTTCAGTCTTCATGTGAAAGTGACTTTAAAGCCACTTACATCAGTAAGAAAAGTATTTAGGAGGTATTTTGACTCTCATGTGGCGCTCAGCAGAACAGGAAATAAACGGCAGCCTCACAGTGCTGCAGTGCTGATTTAAGCCGTGGATGTGGTGAAATGATTGATTTCTAAATTAATGAGTATTAGGTGTTATTTTTCATTATTTCACCAATGTTATTTTTCATTGGTGTCATTAAAAACATATATTTCTGTCCTGGCGGGGCTTCCTGTTGGCTTGATTTCTCATAGCGTTGATGGATGGTGTTGCGCCATCCACGTCGTGGCGCACTATCACACCAGAGATGACTATAACAACCGTGTACCGCCCACACCTCACAGACACACTTACACAGACGTGCATCTGTCACTCAGTCACTGTCACGACACACTTATCACATTTCTTCATACTGATGCACGGAGCTTCCAATCAAGCTGGTGACCTGTGCAGCTCCTCCTACATGTGCAGTTAGAGGAGCAGCATCCATCCCTGGATATTTGAAGCTCGCATTGAACTGTGTGAAACTTTTTGCACTGCATTGTCTTTCTAAAAGCATCTTCTTGAACCCTGATTGTGTGGCTTTGATCGATTCTGGAGATGCACTGCTGGTGTAATTCTTCTGTGCAGGAAACCAGGAGTGTTTTCTCTGCCTGTACGTGTGATCTTGTCTCTGAAGCCTTCCATTTATCATCTTTGACATTTGGCTCTACCCCTCCCTCTATCTGACCATCATCTGAGGAAAGCACATTTTATTCCCCATCACAAATCCTGTTGTGACTTTTTGCGTGGGGGGGTGAGACGGGAAGAAGCAGAGATGCATGGATGTGAGCAAGCGCATCATTTCTGGTGTCGGCTCTGCGCACGCTTCTCATCAGTGTGTTAAAGTAATTATGTAGAAATGCACTTTTACGCATGTGTGTGTGTGTGTGTATATGTTGGATCAGTTTGCAATTTACACTAATTATGTCTTTCTCACCCGCTTCCCCCCTTTAACGGGAATGTTATCAGGGTAGCGAGGGCGCAGCGCTGCTGTGCCTCTTGAAAATAACCCCTTTCTGCAGCGGGTTATATTTAAGCAGCTATCGCCTTTACATCCCCTCTCCATGCTCCACGAGGCTATCGCACCGACACTGCTGCCACCATCTCACTTTAGTTTTATTTTTATTTTAAGCCTTGTGACAGGAGGTGGAGATAAGAGATGCAAAGCCAAGTTGAGAGTGACATCTCGCCTTCTCTTGCCCCCTTTTCTCCAACAAACAAATGACTGCCCTTCTCATCTTTCCATCGCTTTTCCCCCTTGTTTTCTTTTTTGCTTGGCTTGTCTTTTTCCCTTTATCTTTATCGCTGTACTGTCCCTTTATCTTCCTCTCTCTTGTGGCATTTCTCTTCACTTCTCCGACAGGGTTTCCTGGTAGATGCTTCCACATCTCGGCAGCGGGGGAAAGGCAGATGCACAGTTGGCAGCCGCTGATCCCACAGATGTACACGACTTACATTCTGTCATGTGGAACGATGGCATATTGAATTTCTGTGGCTTATTTACATCAACCACCCTGTGCAACACTTGACTTGAAGTGTGAACATTCAAACAGATTACAAACCCATTCAAATGTGTGTTTTTTGCAATGTTATTATAATATAAAATGCAGGGAGTTAATTTTGTGGGTTGGGGTGATAGCCAGCAAATATTGGCATCATTATTTAAGAGTTGAATGTGTTGATCTAGTTCAAAATGTGTGTAGTTATACAGATTGCAGGCTTTAAAGTTGCTGCAGTGTTAATTGGAATGATCTCGGTCAAGCACTGAAACAAAGTCCAAAAATGAATGAATGAAGGAATTTAATTTGGCACACAGACTCAACAATAACAAAGAACTCATAAATAGGACAATCGAACAGCAAACCTGTGTGACCGAAAGGGTGTGGGCAGAAGCAAAAACTTATAAAAGCCCAAAGTAAAATGTATACACACAAACATATATACATACACATACTCACAACAGCAATCAATCAACGCCAGCACAAACAGTATAAATTAATCAATAAACAAAAACATTTCCAAACAACCAGACAACAAAAGTTCACAATCCCCAAAAACAATAACAAAAATCTATAAACCTAGTTCACCAGATTATAAGAAGTAATTATATTGTTCTTATGGAGCTTTTTAAAGCTGACTAAGGCACCAGATAATTTGATGTTATCAGGACATTTATTCCAAATGTTAACACCTTTAACAGAAATACAATGACTTTTTACAGTAGTTTGAATCTTTGACTTCTCAAATACTAACGCTCCTCTCAAATTGTAACTGGACTCCCTTATTTTAAACAGATCCTGGACATGTTGAGGAAAAAGGTTGTTTTTGACTTGATACGTGATTTGAATTGTGGCGTAATCAACCAAGTCCCAGAATTTTAAAATATGCAAACAGACAAATAATGGGTTTGTTGGCTTCACGAAGAACACTGAAAAACCTTCAGTGTTGCTCATTGCTCACACTTTGAAGGTGGTGGTGGGGGGGAACTAGTTGTTTGCACAAAAAGGTGGTATTGGATGAGGAGAGGAGATGGGGCATTGTGCAATACCATCTTTTTGGTCATGTGACATGTTTTTCTATGCACGATCCAGCATATAGGTGACAGTTTTGAGGATCCTACAGCCATGTGGAACAGCTTACTGGTCACAATCCAGCACACACGTGCCTCAGTGACAAGTACCCCCAGCAAATGAAAACGTCCAAGGGGCCACCCACATGTCAGCTGGCTGTGGCAGATAGACTGCTGCTTTCAGCGGGCAGGGATGGACTGTCTGCCTGCCTGGGTGGCTGCCAGGCTGAACCCAGGACTGTTCTGCACCATCATACTGCAACCAGTGCACGCTCTCAGATCTGACCCCATCTGTTTTTTTTTTTGTCTCATCTCTGTAGCATTGTGCCCCAAAGGTGGGGAGGGTTGTTGTGCGTGAGTCTTGTAAAAGGTTTTAACCTTGTGTGCTGGCAACTCGTGACGTCGGCAATTGTGTGTTTTTGTGCCCAGTCACAGCTGGAGGAAGGAAGTTGAAGCAACAAATGATAAAGCTGTGTTTGGGGACACAGAAAATAGAAAGCAGACAGAACATGGATCACCACAGTATGAGACCTGAAAGCAGTTTTCCTTTAAAGTTCTACTCTTTTTGGTGTATAGTAGCTCTGTTAAAGATACCTGGTGGATTTTTGTTTTTTATTATCTCTAAGTGTGAACAGGTTATAGCCTTTCCAAAAAAAATTAACATTTCCTGACCGTATATTGTTCCCTGTGTGAAGGAATTAGGTCAGATTTCACAAGAACATGCATTGGCTTGCACAGGCTGCGACATTTATCACTGCTCCTCAGCATCTTGCAGTCTATATCAATCAATCAATCAATCAATTTTTTTTTTATATAGCGCCAAATCACAACAAACAGTTGCCCCAAGGCGCTTTATATTGTAAGGCAAGGCCATACAATAATGATGTAAAACCCCAACGGTCAAAACGACCCCCTGTGAGCAAGCACTTGGCTACAGTGGGAAGGAAAAACTCCCTTTTAACAGGAAGAAACCTCCAGCAGAACCAGGCTCAGGGAGGGGCAGTCTTCTGCTGGGACTGGTTGGGGCTGGTTGGGGCTAGTTTAGTGACCGCATCCTTCGAAGGCTGCATTCTACAAATATCTGGTGTTCTGATAGTCCTTACCAACCATTCTGAAATGAGACTGTCTACCCCACAGAGGGTTTTATGATTGCATCATGACCTTATCCTGCCTTACTTCCTGTCACCAAGTAACCTTGGCAGTAGCGGGCACAATCCATTGTTTGGTAAATTTTTTCAGTACTTATTTAGAAATTACTCATGAACAGTACTTCTTTATAATTGTACATAAAGAGTCATAAATGGTCACCCTATCTTCTTTGTGTACCACCCGTTTAGTCTTAAATAAAAATTGTGCACCGACTTGTGATTGTTCTGGGCTCAAAGGATACATATGTTGTAGCCTTTGATTTTGTGGGAAATAAGACTGCATCAGCTGCATTCCAAGTCACCTTCAAAATGAGGCTATCTAGTCACACCACTACGACATATGAGGGTGCCAATTACAGTCTTCAAAGGATGCAGCCCCTGAATTGAGATACAACCACTGTTACTCATCTTACCATCTGATTCTGCACCATTTAGCAGCAACAGCGTAGCTAGCGAGTATTGTGGTTTATATTCCAGAATCTACAACAACAACAACAACAACAACCAACCAGCTCACAACACAACACAGACTCCAGCTAAGATGAAAAACAAAGTTTTTATGCAGCATTAGCTTGCCTGCTATTGCTAATCAGTAGCTAACCTAGCGACTTCAATCCAACCAATTTTACAGTCGTTGGAGTGGATAAGGTTAGATAAGTTATCCAAACTCAAGGCAAGCTGTGTCTAGTGAATTGGTTTGATGCCACTTAAAAATTACATTTGCGGCCCAGTGTGCCAGATCCACCAATCCTCAGTCATTGGCCAGTTAGCTCAACAACCCTAGCTCACTTGCTTGCGAGCACTGGCCCATGCACAATACTGTCTGCGTGGATGTTAGCTTGCCAGATTACTTTTCCATTTAACATGATTCATGTTGTTACGCTATTTATGTCAAAAAGCTGGTTTTAGCCTGCAAGAATTGATGTAACTACATGAATGCTCGCGCATGACTGAGAACATGCACATGGGTGTATGCTTGGTAAGGGAGGGGTAAAGACAGGGTTGGTTGGAGTCTGAAAAGTCACAGCAATATTTTGCTGAAAAATGCATCATGCATCTTAAACATTCACATAGTTGGTTCTTTCTTTTGGTTGCTTAGATATTGCTCATGGGCACCAGTGGCAGCTCCAGGTGCATGTGTTTCACTTAGTTACCTTCTTTTAAAACTCACACACACATTATTGCCAGGACAGTTGCTGTACTCCGTCATGTTTTTGTGTTTCTGCTGAAGATGTTGTTCCTCTGTCAGTGTGTTTAGTCTTTTGGTGCAGCAGAAACATCAAACACGGGTTCTTCCTGCATAGCTCTACAGCTGAGGGGAGCTCTCGGAGTCAACACTTGGATAAAGAGCTGAGGTGAAGGCCACAGTAGTGGTGAGGGGGAGGAGGAAGAAGGAAGCCTGGAAGGCAGTGAAGGAGGAGGCAAATGTGAGTGAAAATGAAACCTGGACAGAAGAATGAATAAAAAAAAATCTTAAGGATATTATTTGAAAGGACAGATAGAAATTGAAGGATGATTTAAAAAAAAAAATCCATTTCTTTTTTAAAATGGGAAACTCAGAGGATGCATGCTTCTACTGAACCTGAACAATGCTGCAAGCATGCATGAGCAATAACCTTACTGCAGCTCATTGCAAGATTACAAAATCTGTCACTGTCCAAGACAGAAGATCACTCATATTTTGTGTTTATTGATACATCATAGCATAACTCCTCCTAAACCTGTTTACGGATTTCATTGATATTGCACACAATTTTAGAATGCCGTAGTATGAAGATGTACATGAAGGAAAATGTTTCTGGTCTAACATTCTCCAGGCAAGATAATTGCACTTATATATATATATATATATATATATATATATATATATATATATATATATATATATATGTGTGTCAGCTATGCTGCTCTCCAAAAGTATTGGAACACTTGGTATTTCACACATTTTAATTTATTTCTGCCATTTCAAATACATGTCAAAAATTATCTCTCTTAAAAACAAACTCAAAGTAAATCTCTACAACTTGATAGAAATTAATTCAAAATATAAAACCCAAGATGATGGGTTGCATAAATAGTGGAACACTTTGGTGTAATTCCATCCATCCATCCATCCATTTCCTTCCGCTTTATCCGGAGTCAGGTCGCGGGGGCAGCAGCTCAAGCAAAGCTGTCCAGACCTCCCGATCCACACACACCTCCCCCAGCTCCTCCGGGGGAACCCCAAGGCGTTCCCAAGCCAGTCAAGAGATGTAGTCCCTCCAGCGTGTCCTGGGTCTTCCCCGGGGCCTCCTCCCAGTGGGACGTGCCTGGAACACCTCTCCAGCGAGGCGTCCAGGGGGCATCCGGAAAAGATGCCCGAGCCATCTCAACTGACTCCTTTCGACGTGGAGGAGCAGCGGCTCGACTCCGAGCTCCTCCCGAGTGACCTTTGGTGTAATTCCTGTAAATAATCAGTTTTATTGCCAGTTTTCTTCAGACAAGTCAGGGGATGGATACAGAATGTGTCTTAGACTTTATTTACATCAGTTATGAAGAAATACAAACAGTATGGCACTTTATGGTAAATCTGTATGGAGTCGCCAGTTCTCAAAAACTGAGTGAAGACACCCACCAAGACACCCAGACAACCCAGAAGAAGTTACAGGCTCGTCTGGCTGTGATTGTAGAAATTTTGCACAGTGCATGTTTTGCAGCTTCATGATGAAGTGGTACAGAGGAGGGTTTTCTTAAAAAGAAGACCTAAAAGTTCAAGCTACAATTTGCCAGAACGTACATCTGAGATGCAAGCCTGGATTTGATGTTTTGGTGAAAGAAAATTCTCCTAGCTACAGATTGACCAGTTTCGTGTCTCAGAAAAGATTTGCAATCCCTGTCAGAGGATAGGAAAGTGTGGGATGAGCTGCTTAATCTGCTGTCACCCCGTCCCGGTCCTGATTAAAAGGCAGAATATGAATGCAAGCAGCTATTGTGTTGGTTTGTGTGTGTGTATCATTTTGAGAACTTTCTCATAGATCTCATTTTCTATTTTTTTGGTTTTGGCACATTAAATGTAATGAAAACTTGAAAAGTGATCAACAGATCCAAAGATCAGTGTATTACTTAAAAAAAAACTGAAGGAAATGTGCTGAAAATTTGAAAAGCAAAAGTCTGAACCACCATCCTGATCAACCTATGCAATGGTTAAAATGGTAAAAAACAAAAAAAAAAAAAAACACCCTGACAGACACCATTGGAAATGTAGCCGCTTCGTGTTGGTAATGCTTTGATGAGTTTCGGAGTCTGTTTTCTACATTCACCACTTGGAGCATCAAATCAAAGTTGTAGATTTGTTTTTGGACAGGAAGGGCGTGCAAGGGAGGATCAGAGTAGAGGAACTCTGTCTTTCTCCTCCTGCATACCGTTAGAAACCGTTTCATGCCTCCCCTCTTCATTCAGGGTTAAGATGGAGTGGGGATTATAATCAGGCTTCCTTTTTTTAATCTCACACACACATGCACACTAAATGTGGTACGCAGCTGTGCACACCACCAGATTCTCCCACGTTAAGAAATCTCTCAAGTTGCATATTGGGACATACATTAAAGTATACATTAACTTTATCAGATCATTGTCATCTCTTCTTTTTCCAGCTGTTTGATCTTTGTTAATGTGACTGATCAGCAGATGACACACAGGCGTGTTACCGTCCGGCCGTACACTCTGCAGCCAAGCAGAGCAACAACAAATAGTGTTGTTTTCTGTAATAATACTGCAACATGTTGGAGAAAAAAAAAATCATGTTAAAACATGTTAGAACAGTGACATCATGTCTGAGAAATATAACACTGTAAAATCCTTCATTGAAATGTAAGTCATTGAAATGTCAGACTGAAACCAAAAAATCTTGATTAAAGACAGATTATATTAACATTAACTTATTACCACCACAGAGGCGGTAATTAACAATCATCTGATTATTTGGTGGCTTGTTTGTTAGCAAGAATGCAAAAATTAATAACTTGGTGGAGAGATCTCAAGAATTTATTCAGTTCTTGTGCCCATCTGGATGAAGGGGTGCATCTTGACTTTCATCCTTCATGCATCTAAACAAGGAGCAAAGGTTAATCACTGGTCAACAATTTTTTTTTTTCTTGCATGGACTTTGAGAACTGCTTTAGTGTAATTTTGGGGTGCTGAATCTCAGTCTGAGCTTTTTTTTTTTTTTTTGCAATCTGCATGTTCCATATTGATGGATTACGCAAAAGTTGCTCATTCACTCCAGAGTTTGACGCCACTAATCACGCACAAAAGCAGCTTCAAAAGCATAGTTTTTAAACTAGGTTTACGAAATGTGAACAAAGAGCCGTAATATTGTTTACGGTGCCAAAAAGGTGTGCAAGACTGCAGCTTTTTCTTCAAGGCTTGATACGAGAAATATGTTTTCATTTCGCAAAAACATGAAGTGATTAGCCAAGACTAACACCAGATTCAATTTCAGCACCTCCAAATTACCCAGAATGTGTTGAAAAACTCCATGCAAGGAAAATTGTGTTGACCAGTGAAAGATCAGTAACCAGGAAATCAAAGGTCTTCTATCGGGGTCAAAGTTCAGTGATCAGCATCAAAGATCAGCAATCAGGATCAAATTTAAGTGGTGAGGACTAAACCTTAAGCCCTGTTTACACATAGACGGTAAGAGCTCCCGGAAGCGTCCCGGAAGAGTTTTTAGCCGTCTTAAGGATCAAACGCCGTTGTTAACGCCAGCACTAGGGGGCGTGGCTTAGTTCCGGCTTTACTGGGAATCGTCAAAAAAATTATTCAAAATGTCGAATAATTCCGGGAGCGCTCCTGGAGAATTCACGTGACGACGGAGACAACGCGAACAACGGCGTTTGATACTTTTTAATCGCCGTTTCATCCTGCCCCTTCCTGTAGTGCCACAGTTTACGCCGCCATAATTTAAGTGATCAGGATCAAAAATCAACAGTAAAGATATCATTAATATTTGATTGTGATTACTGATATTTTATCAGGATCAAATATCAATGATCAGGAACAAAGTTCAGCAATTGGGATTAATGCTCAGCCATCATAATCAAAGGTCTATTCTCACAGTCAGAAGTTGGTATCATAATTGAAGATCACCTAAGAGCACTAAAGTTGCACTCAGGAGCAAAGATCAGTAATTAGGATGTCAAAGGTCTTATATCTCTGTCAAAGTTGAAACATCTTTATCAAAGATAGGCAATCAGGATAAAGTAGGATCAAACTAAGTTCAGTGATCAGGCTCAAAGATCAGCAGTCAAGATATCAAGGGTCAGGATCAGACATCAGTAAGCAGGATCAAAGTTAAGTAATCAGGATTAATGCTCAGCCATCATAATCAAAGGTCAGTGGTCACAAACAAAGGTCATCTAATGGCAAGAGAGGTCTGCTGTCATGATCAAAGATCATTAATCAGGCTCCATGATCAAAGTCTCGATCAGGATCACAATTTGGCGATTGAGATCAAAGGTTATTAATCATGATGAAAGACTGATGAATGCACTCCAGAGAACCCTTCTACTTCATTTATTTGTTTCATTTATAAAGTAGGAATGTGCTGATCCATCTCTTTCCTATCTGATATACCTAAAGTACAAGTATCAAATGCGAATCTGGTACTAGTGACTGAACCTAGTTAGATTTGCAACCTTTCTCAAAGGCATGAAGAACCAGAATTTGGGTAGGTCCAAGATGTATCCTTTTATGAAAAAGAATGTTAATTTATTGCACAGACATTCTGCAGTGTGTTCCACTTCAAAGATGATAAAAAGCTGCTTAGATGCTGGCAACCTTTGTATTTTTTTTTTTTACTTCACAGAAAATTGATGGTGAAACAGTAAATAATCTGACCGATAATCGAAATCGCCAACGGCATTGGTATCACACTGACAAATATTCTTTCGCCAAATGAATCTGAATGTAGACGGACACATTTAAAGATATGAAATAATTTAAAAAAATCTATTATTATAATTCCACATGGGCTGGATTTCGTGTTAAACATCCGCGGATTGATGACTTTGCTGCTGTGCATGTGAATCTCTGCTTCTCCAAACGAACTTTACACCCGGAATTGCTTGTTTTAGACATGTGGCATATGTAGTAGAAGTCCAAATATGGTCTAAATATGTGGTTCACATAAGTACAAATATGGACCTCTGGTAGATCTGTGAACCGCACCCACCTACTGCTAGCTAGTAGCTAGCAGTAGATTTTAAGACACCTGGTCACTGATGTTAGCCTACTGAAAAGGTGTTTAATATGGTCTCTTTAACCAGCTTGGCAATTGTGAATAAACCATCTCAGTATGTTTTCTAGCCAAAATTGTGTGTAATATGTGAAAATTCTCACCGTTTCACGGTCTTTATATCGAGCGGGTGAGATATGGAATGAAACACTGTTTCAGATTTGAGGCCGGTGATTGTTAGACTTAACACAGTTTGTGACCTTGTGTGCGTGCCCAGTGTTTGTCGTGTGTATTTTACAGTCCGTAGACGTGTTGTAGAATAGTTTTCGTGTGTCTTTCTTTAGCCTTGTGTTGGTATAGCTGCTCCGCTCAGTGGCCTTGCCTTGCTGTTGGCTTTTGGGCGGGGGCTGGTTGCTGATAGGAAAGGATTCAATAAGTCGTTTAATCATCCCCTCCTCCTCCTCCTCCCCTTGTGGATGTTCGGGCGGTGGGAAAGTTCAAATCTGCTGCTATTTTCTATCTTTTATCAGTTGGGCTTATCAGCTGCCTTTCTCATCGGCGTGACTTACTTCACTAGTCCAGGGTCTTAACTAGCCACATGCTAACTTCTTTTCATTTCTGCTTGTTTTTTTTTTTTCCCTCATTTTTCAGCAACACCCGCCTTTCTTTGCTCATTATTCTCTGAAATTTATCATTGCATCACAACAAACCCTTGAAGACGTTTAAGAACCTTTACAACCACTTTGATGTTTAATTAATGGGTGAATGTTTTATATGTTTGGTGTATAACATGCAGACTCCATAAGTAATGGACTAACCCCTCTGTGACGTCCGTCACCCATGGGTATTTTGAAGAGCTGGTTTGAAGCTCAAGTGGGTTGGTTTTGGATGTTGCCATCTTGGCATTGCCTGACTCTGCTGAACTTCCAGCCAACCCATAGATGTGGTGTGTGGGCAAGGCCAGAGTGACCTGGGAGGAACAAATGAAGCCCTAACACGTCCACCTCTCTTGAAAGTACCAAGCTAGCTAATGCTAACAACACCTAACCTGGGCGCAAGTATTAAGAAAATGTGTACTTGGTTTCAGTGCAGAAAGTTCCTGGTTCAAATCTCACCCCTGGTACATTCCTCCATGTAATGTGGAGTTGTGTCAGGAAGGGCATCTGGTGTAAAAATTGTGCCATATTAACGTGTGGTGACCCCAAGTGCAAACAAGGGAGCAGCCGAAGGGACTTACTATATATCATCAGTAAACATGGCACTATGAGGGGAGCTAATTAGCTGATATTACCTGACTGCAGATACCTGCTAAATGGGGCCAACGGTGATAACACACAAATTAAAGAAGGCAAAAATATTAGTCACTGAAAATACTTGAGCCGCCTTCTTTGATGGCCATTAGCAGCCTATTAATAGAAGGCCACCTGGACAGGACGCAAATTAACCACACCCCTAAATATACATAACTTCGTGGCTTAATATGACTAAAGAGTTACATAAAAACTAACCCCTGTGTAGTTGCCATGAAGGCGGTTAGCTACAGAGACCGTACTTGTTTGTTTGTTTTTTGTGTGTGTGTGTCTCACTATATATATAAAGTGTGGATCTTTATATAGTGGTGGACACATCACTTCATCAACATGCTTTCATCAGCTCCAGACTTGATTATTGTAATGCACTTTATGCGGGCATTAATCAGTCGTCTCTTGTGCGTCTCCAGTTGGTGCAGAATGCTGCTGCTCGTCTTTTGACAAACACTTCTAGACGTGAGCATATTGCGCCCATCCTATACTCACTCCACTGGCTTCCAGTTCGTTTTAGAATTGATTTTAAAATTTTAATGTTTGTTTTTAAAGTTATTTATGGCCTTGCACCTCCCTACTTGTCTGAAATTTTAACTTTGCGCACCTACAGTAGGACGTTAAGGGCGTCTGGCCAGCTTTACTTAGATGTTCCAAGGTCAAGATATAAACGCTGGGGTGATCATGCTTTCGCGGTAGCTGGCCCCAGACTGTGGAATGAGCTACCTCTTGAGTTACGTACTATTCCTGACCTAGCACTTTTTAAATCTAAGTTAAAGACTTATTTATTTAAACTGGCTTTTAACACTTAGTGGGGAGGTGACATGTTCTGTTATTTTTATGTTCTTTTTTTTTTTTTTTTATGTGTTGTTTTAAAATTTTATTTTATATGTGTTTTATTTTGTAAATTTGTGTTTTTAATGTTAAGCACTTTGGACACCAGTCGGTGCTGTAAAGCGCTTTATAAATAAATAAATGTTGAAGTGCCGCTAATCTACTAACTGAAATCGTAGCTGTGATGATGCTGAAAAGTTAAATCACTAAACTGCAAAAACATTCCCCGTGACCCTTGATGGGAGTAAGCAGGTATAGACAATGGATGGATGAATGAATGAATGAAGAAACATTTATATAACCACTAACTTTTATTATATGAATTGGCGTTGGTTTGGGGTGATTGGTGGTGGTGGTGTGATCTCTGAAACACTGAAAAACTGATAAAGAGCTGAAATTTTAATGTGTTGACATGTAAACAAGGAGGTTCCTAAAAAGATTTGCATGCCAAGATCAAGATCTACAGAAATTACATGAACAACAGAAATTATCCAATCGTTTCCATTCAACAGCTTATTCACAGCTCATGAAGTATTAAAAATAAAAATCCAAATGGAAAATAATTTTTAGAATGTAATTACCTCCGCCAAGGAGGTTATGTTTTCGGTCGTGTTTGTTTGTCTGTTTGTCAGCAGGATAACTCAAAAAGTTTTGAACGGATTTTGATGAAATTTTGTGGAGTGGTTGGAAATGACAAGAGGAACAAGTGATTAAATTTTAGTGGTGATCCGGATCACGATCTGGATCCCAATGCTAATGCGTTAGCATGTCTATGGCAGTTTCAATGTTAAAAGTTAGCATTAAGCAGTTGCAGCTGTCATCACGTTCGGGTGCATTTGTTTTCAAATTGTAATATTTCTTAAATTTATAATATCAATATCAGTGCTCAGATGACAGTAGCTTCTGGGAAAGGTGCAAGTTGCAATAAACTGTGATGCCAAGTGCTAAGGATACATGCTATCCAGTCACAGCAGATGAAACTTTTTTTTACTACTGAGCAAACATCATTGTTAGACTTTTTTAGGTTCAATGATTCCACGGCATGTAGATGTTATGGCTTCAGTGACCCCATGGCCTTGGCGGAGGTTTGCACTCTCTGAGTGCTTCTAGTTAGTGCATGCAATCTGGCTTGACCTCCTGCTCTTCGGTCTTCTTGATGTAATGCATTTTGCCTTTTTTGTGACGTATCGGTTTAGCTTATTGGATTAATGTATGAACTTCAGCAACAACAACCATGTGTGATTCTCAGATTTACAAATGATGCGACTGTTAAACTTTATTCAAAAAAATGTTAGTTGAATCTAATTTACTGGAAGCTAATTACCCAGCTAATGGTTTTAAAATCCATCTGAAACGATAATTGGCCAACGGTAGAAGTTAGCTTTGCTAATTAGCTGTTTGCTGATGAGCTGGACTCCGCCCACCACTCTCCCATACTTGTCTGAAATATAGTTCTATAACAGTAAAATTTCAGAATCAGTCAGCAGCAAAAGCTGAATAAAAATAAGATTGGGGTTCAAACGTCTGTGCAGCTGGTGTCTTGGTGGTAACTGTGTTCTGTGATGGGTTTGATTACATTGAATCAGAGAAAGGTGGTCATATCTGAGAAATGTTTTCAGTGTCTCTTGTTTGCTTTTCAAAGGAGTTGTGCTTTTAGACGCCTGATTTGACTAGTGTTCCGTGTTTAAATGGTTAACTCCTAATTCTCTGATACGTGGGAGTGAGCCGTCCTTGAGGATAATGAAATAGTTCATCACTGTGAGTCCGTCTCATGTGTTGCCAGAAGAGAACTGGTTGTGCAACTGTATACCAGGCGAAAAACTGCATACAGTAAATCACCACGTGCCTCCACACTCTTGTAATAAATGTAGAAAAACATTACTGTGATGGCGTGACAGGTTCAAACTAATTTGGATCCAGACATTTTGACTACTTGCACATCAAACATCCCTATCATGCTATCCCAGAAGACTTAAAGTAGACCTGCATTGAAATAAATGTGGTCAGATTTCAGAAAGAAATAGCTGATATGTATTTATAAGACCCTTGTGAATGCAGTAAAGTAAATCTGTAAGCCCAAATTTGTAATTCAGCGGAGAAATCTTCGTTTAAAAATGACAAATTTGCAGTTTGTACAGCCGTATCATTTCCATGACGTCAGGGACAAGACGACGCGCTCCCGCCTTCAGTCCGATCCCGCATTGAAATTGATTTTATCTGTTAGTAATGTTACTTATACACGTCCTGGTTTCAACATCCAAAAGTAAGCTGCAATGAATGTGAGATACAGATCTGTGTGCTCAGATCAGCAATGACATCGACAGCGGGCGCCGTTCTTCCTCTCCCGCTCTCTGCCTCCGCTACGCTCGCTGTTTTAATGCGAAGCAGCCGGTACACCTGTTGCTGCAAGGACAGACTTCTTGCGGCAAAATCCACAGCACCGCACGTCTCGGCAATCGGAGCCCCAGAGCTCCATGGATGCTGAGAGAGGTTTATATATTTTTAATGACTGGGATTCTTTGCGGGTCTCGCCTCCCTATCCCGCGATGGTACTGGAGGCGAAAGACAGTAGATTTTCATTGCGACACCACTCAATCAAACGAGCGTATGAAAAAGTCCCCCAAAATAATTTTCAAGCACAAATAAAAGAAATGTGTACTCACCAAACGTGCCGCAAGACAATATGAAGTTTTAAAAAAGTAGATCCTTCCGTATAAGACAAGAAAAAGGTGCAAAGGTGAACTGACGTAAATCCACAAATTACAATTGGCGCAATGCATGCTGGGAGAGGGTCTTGTCCATGACGTCTTGGCAGCGTCCATGATGAGAGGGACAATTTGCGGAGGGCTAAATGTTAGCTGTAAATTTGTCATTTTCAAATGAAGATTTCTCCGTTGCATGACAGATCTGGGCTTGCAGATTTGCTTTACTACATTCAGAAGGATCTCGTGTAAATGTAAGTCATTTTTTGTTCAAAAAATCTGACTGCATTTTTTTCAATGCAGGTCTCCTTTAACTCGCTTCCTTTTATCAACAATATAGATCAGTTAGTTAATCTTAAGAACAACATTATTGTTTACAATATACTACTGGTTTGGCAAGATGTGAGGAAATACCTAAATATCCCTCCTGTCGTCTCTCTCTACTCTCCCTTGTCTTTGAATCCAGATATACCAGTGCAGATCAGGAATGTTGGTTTGATGGAACGGACATCTAAAGGCTTGCTGATGCTGTTAAATCATTTGAGCAAATCAGGGTTGATTTTAATATTCCCCACAAAGATTTTTATAAATACGCATACCTCCAAATTCATCACTTTATAGGATCTCTTTTGAGGACAGGAAGGATCCGCATGAGATTGTCAGAGTTGGAAAATATTATAGTTTCAGTGAAATCTCCCAAAGGACTGTTTTCCAAAATTTATACGTCCCTGCTTTATTGTGATTCTTCGGGATATGATTCTCTGAAGCGGCTGTGGAAACGTGATCTGGAGGTGTCATTTAGTTCGGTAGATTGGGACAAGATTTGCATCGGGGCATTTTTCCTAAATGCACCTCCATCTCTATACATGAACAGAACTTAAAATTTTTCCACCGAACTTTCTATACACCTGTTCGCCTCCAGAAAATGTTCCCTGACACTTCCAACCTTTGTTACAAATGTAATATACACAAGGGTACATTTATCCATTTGTTTTGGTCATGTGACCACATTCAGACTTTTTGAACGAAAGTTCATTCTGTAATTCAGGAGGTCACTGGTAAACAGTTCTTGTTGACTCCTTCTTTCTGTTTACTTAACCATGCTCCAGATGTTCTCTTGGATACAGATACCAAGTTTTTATTGACTATTCTTCTGTTTCTGGCCAAAAAATGTAATTTGCTGAGGTGGTCATCTCCCCAGGTTCTTACAGTCGACTTGTGGATATCACAGATTTCTGCCCTTATTCCTCTCGAGAAACTGACTCATGATCTTAACCACAAACTGGACAGATTTTGGAGGATCTGGCAACCATTGCAATCCTTTTTGCATAAGCAAGAATTTATTATCTGTCCCGGGGAGATGTGTTTGCTTTTTCATCTATTCCAGTTGTATGCTTTTAGTTCACCTGTCTTCGGTCTTCTTTCGATTTTATAATAAATTCTTGTTTACACATAGATAGATATTTGTAGTGCAGTGCTCAATGTTAGTTTGGGGTGGGATAAATTTTTGTTTTGTTTTATTTTTGTTTTATTGTCTGTATTAACACTGTTCAATGACTGTTGTTATTATTGTTATTGTTTATTGTCTATTTATAGATAAAAAAATCAACAAAAAGAGTAAAAAAAAAAGTAATGTAGAACTATGGAACTATAGTGATCTGATAGAGAGAGATACCTCGTTCAGAAAGGGAGAAATGTTTGTTGTACAGCATTTTCCAGCCTAACCATTTTCTTGGCTAGGCTGCACGTGTGACAGTGTTCCATGAAGTGGACGTGCCACACAGCAGAATGGTCTTTCAGGGCTGCAACAGTGACACTTTTAGGATGCTGGAAATTCAATGGTTTGGTTGCTGGGGGTGTCTTTGTGCAAGAAACTACCAATACATTTCAGCACTGTTACCTAATAGTGAGGATGTCCCAGGTTCTCTTCTGACCAGGGGCCTCATGTGCAAAGACTTGCATGGACTTTCTACTAAAAGTTGGCGTACGCCAAAACCCTGAATCTGGCGTAAGCACAAATATATTCAGATGTATGAAAGTGTGTGAAGGCATGAATTCACGCACGTTCGTTTGTGCATCCCATTGAACGTGGAACCAAACTCCTCCCTGGCCACACCCCATTTAATTATGCAATTTCATGTAAATAGGCCCTTTTCCCACGACGTCACATCAGACAACATGAAAAGAAATTATACTATAGATGACTGTAAATTATGTGGAGACACGCAGTGACAGTTTATTCAGCACGCTCTTAAACGGATTAATCTTAAAACTGGAAAAATGTTTGTGGGAGCTACGAAGCGTGCATGTCCGAGGCCGCGCACACACACTCACGCATAACAGCGTGCACACACTGACATTAAAAAGGCGAGGTTCTGACCATTCACAATTTAAACACGCATTTATTGACAGATACTGAACACAGGAAGTCTGTTAAGAAGCTCTGCAGCTCACCAGCAAGCAAAAATAAAAAAAGACATTAATAATAATAATAACATATTTTAATGCACACAT
This sequence comes from Thalassophryne amazonica, assembly GCF_902500255.1. Taxonomy (NCBI): domain Eukaryota; kingdom Metazoa; phylum Chordata; class Actinopteri; order Batrachoidiformes; family Batrachoididae; genus Thalassophryne; species Thalassophryne amazonica. The sequence goes on from NC_047110.1 coordinate 103,566,209, forward strand.
GCCCAAATGTGCCCTCTTTGGTTTTCATTCAGAACAATTGCACGAATAAACTATTTAAACACAAGCAAATCGTGCACCGTGCAGCCTCCACATATGATTTGAACATTGATGGAATGAAAATTTTCTTATTAACAGACCAAACTCATCATGTGACGGCACCTTTATAGCAAAATGTGGAATTACATTCTGGAAACCGGCCCTCGCTGCAAAATGCGCTGTAATGTTGGAATGTACCTGATGACATTTGATTGCGGCTCGGCACAAGGTTGACTGGCACATGCCTGACCGATCAGCCAGCTCACGCTGGAATGCCCCTGATGCCAGGATGCCAAGCGTATCCTCATTTGGAAGTAAATCCTCGCATTTCCCAAATGCACACTGATGTCGGATTGCACCATTTGCAAGGTCCTCTAACAACGCCACTGTTAGTGCCATTTTACGCATCACTTTGCGGATGCTTTTATATCCACCCATATAATTGCAAACACGTGGGTGTGTTAATTGTTCATCATTGTGTCTCTGATGTGCACATCACTCTGATGACTTCATGTTTTCACACTGTTGACTGTTCTCTGCGTCACCTCTATAGGTCCGCAGTGGAACAATAGCTGTAGAAACGTGCATACACCAGCCTGGATTTTTGCATGACGCACCGCACATTTCCACGCTCACGTTACTTTTGATACATTTCCACATGGATGTGGAGACGGGTGTACACCAGGTTTTTATGCGTAATCATGCTTTGTACATGAGGCCCCTGGTCCTTTCTTTGTGGAGTTTGCATATCCTCACCATGTTCAAGTTGGTTCCCTCCAGGTGCTTTGGCTTCCTTCAGCTGGTGACCCTTAATTGACAGTAGGTGGGAGTGAGATTGGGAATGAGTTTGTCTATTGTATCAGTTCTACCGATCCAACAGAGATGAACGAACAAGTCAAATGCATCCTAAGTCAAGTACTTGGACATGCAAAAGTCAAATGAGAAATGGTTCTTTATGTGTCAGACCTGCTTTAGACTGGCAGCCTGTCCAGGGTGTACCCTGCCCCTCACCCAGTGACTGTTAGGATAGGCTTCAGCTCTCCTGTCACCTTTATTTGGAATAAGCAAGTTCAGAAAAAGGATGATGGATAAATCCAAACACCACAGTGTTTCTCTTTGTCTAAAACCTGGTTCACACGACAGGATTTTAAAATTATCTTTAGGTTTCCAAAACCTGAGAGATCACACGTGAAGATAAAAAAATCATAGATCTAACAGGTTTGGTCGTACAGTGTGTGGTGTTCAGCCACATGGTAAGGACAACAACACCACACACAAACAGATTTCACACACGAACATTCCCAGCTCAGACAGGAAATCTCAAAATCTCTTGAGATTAAATGTGACTTCAGAGTAAACAAACTGAGGTACTTTGTGGACTATTTAAAACAGAGGGAAAAAACAATACAAAAAGAAAAAGGAAAGGTGTTCTTTAAAGGAGTGGAGACAGCGCGGCCACCGGACTTTCTGGTAAGTCAGAACAGCTGTTTTGATTTTATTTTCCACTCCGTGCGTCCATCACATTGCTTTCTGATTGGCTACACGTCACATTCAGCAGGCTGCGTTCGGGCCAAGACAATCCAACATGTTGAATATCCCCAATTTACGATCGGAGCGCTCCTGACATCCTTCCGAGCAGATCAGAGCATTCTTAACACACCACACATGACAGGAATATCTGATAAGATCATCTTTAGCGTCATCACAATTGTCGGGGGTGCCCTTAAGATCGTCAGAAGGGGACGATCGGGTCCGATATCGGCCTAATTATCCTAATTATCAAATATAACCCCAAATCAGAAAAGCTTGAATGCTATGGAAAATGCAAAAAATTAAATACATAAATACAAAATAAAAATACATACAATTATTTATATATATGTGTATATATATATGTGTGTGTATATATATGTGTATATATATATGTGTGTGTATATATATGTGTATATAAAAATAAATTCCCTGACTTATCTCAAGTTGCCCACGTCCAAAGTCAAAGTAAATGATTTTTGCATTTTCCATGAGAGATGTGCTCTCTGAGTCTTTTCATGTTGCTCCCTTCATGTTAAAGTTCAGCACATGGAGGATTAGTTCATTACATTGGGCTGGAAACGGCATATATATTTCTGCCAAATTCACGTTGAGCTGCAGACGAGGATCGGAGCAGCGCTCAGAGCTGCAGAGATCGAGGGAGGTGACCTCGTCATCATGTGCACACTGATCGAATCTCTGTCAAAGGTGATGAAATTAACTGAAATGTAGCATCTTGAACATTTTATCTCAGTATCTCAGTCATGTGGTTCCGTTGAGGCGCATTGTTGTTGAAACATCATTTTTTTGTCCCTCGATAGCACCACAGTCCTTCTGCTTTTACTGAGTTGATGAAATTAATGGTGTGTGTGTGTGTGTGTGTGTGTGTGTATTCCTTGTTGATGTTTGAATACACGTGTTGCATTTTGGGGAAAAAAAAGTTCAGTTTCATGGCATCAAATAAAATGTGTCACATTTGATGGCACTTTAGAAAGTATCATATTATGATGCTTTCTAAAGTGCTCTTTAGAAAGCACTTAGACTCTTTTTAATGACATGAGGGCGGCACGGTGGATTAGTGGTTAGCACTGTTGCCTCACAGTGATAAAGTCCTGGGTTTGCTTTTGTCCTGAACCTTCCTGTGTGGAGTTTGCATGTTCTCACCGTGTTTTCGAGGGTTCCCTCTGGGTGCCCTTGCCCTTGCTTCCTCCAACCTCATATATATATATATATATATATATATATATATATATATATATATATATATATATATATATATATATATATATATATATATATATTTTTTTTTTATTTACTTGTCAACATGAAATCAGTTCCAACAAAGGTGAATATGTGAGTTATATTTTTTAATTCTATAATAAATCAGGTGAGCCCCGTTAACGGCAAATCGCGATTCGGCTTTACTTGTTGTGAAGTTGTGGACACTGAATCAGAAGTCAATTTTGATTTGACCATTTTTGGGAGGGATCATCGGTGCGAACGAGTCAGTGATGAGGGCTTGTGTATAACTTCAGGCCCGATCTGAACCGGCAGTAAGTATCTAAGGAGTCACATCAAAAACTTTGAATTGTCAAGATTCTTCCACACTGACGAGCAGCAGTCGGAGGAGGAAGAAAGAAGATCCCAAACCTACTCCAGACGAAGAAACCATCACCATCCAGGAAGGAATCACACTTCAAATGGTTGAAACTATTATAATATGACAAGGTAAGCTGATTGTAAGGTTTTTTGGTCAACTTAACTTGCGGTTTCAGATAACTCACGGCCCGATTTTGTCGTAATAATAATTTCTTTGTAATTGTACTGGCCAGTAGAATACCACACAACCGCAGCTGCAAATGATCACACAATATTAAAATGACTGTAAAACACAGTCACTCATAATTTAAGTCACCTTATCTTTAAAATAGATATGAGGTTATAGTTCGAAAAATTACGTGTAAATGAAACCCCATTGTCATATCAGTTACCATCAAAGTTGATGATAACTGATTCATTGCTTATGGATATTTATCAGGTTTTCATACTTTTTAATGCTTTTATGATGTATTAAACTTTTGCAAAATACCACGTGTGTATGTAAAATTTGTTGAGATATTAAATTTTCTCAGCAGCGATGTTTATGTCTCTGGTTCTTTGTCTTTTGAGATGGAGAGACGTCTGGAAAGAGCTTATGGAGTCATGAGGTCACTGGATAGATGTTTGTTGATTCTGATGTCGACACAGGAGGTCAAAGGTCTAAGTCCTTCAGTTCTTGGTGCTGCCCATCTTACTATATGGTTGTGACACTCAGATGCTAGCCAGTGACCTAAGCTGATGACTGGATGTCTTTGGGACCAGGTGTCTTTGGAAGATCCTTGGATTCCTGTAGCATGAAGTGGATGAGAGTCTGATTCCCCCCTGAGAGTTGACACCAGTCCATCGCGGTTAAAACCTGTTTACAGCTGGGTGGACTGGGCGATGTAGATGAAGTGTCTTGTTGAAAATAAAAGATTAAAACCAGATTTTGTAAAACTTATTCTCCACAGACTAAAAAAAGGACAGAAAACATGATCATGTTTGTGGTGGAAGTAGTTGACAAGAAACAGTAACATCTTACATTTCAGATGTTGCAAAGATAAAGTTTGGTGTTTTTGTAAACTACTTGATGATCACGATGTTTCACGACAAATCACATTGTTGTCAGCTGTTGATAGGATGTGACCTTTGACACGTGTGTGTGTGGGTGTGTGTGAGGTACAGTATTGGCTGCTGCTCTGACACGGCGGCAGTGCTATCAGGACTGAAGCAACACGGTGTTCCAACATGGAAAGTAGCAGCAGGGAGATTTATTTCAGTCCGTCTGCTCGGCCTGTGAATAGTCCTCCTGAGAGGCACCAGACGATCTGATAGGCCCGCTGTGAAGAGGCTGCTCATCCTCTGCTCCAGGGCTAGTTTTTCTCTCCGGTGGGGGGGGGGTGAAGGATTCTCCAGCAGCGGACCATCCTTCACAGCAGAGGTGATGCAAGGCACTGTGGGTATCCATGGCATTATTGCTGCTATCTCACTACCTGTGGTCCCTGTGGCCTAACTGGCAAATATCAAGGAGGAGGAGGAGAGGAAACTAATTGTTCCGCCACACCGTGTCAAGTCTCTCTTAGTGCGTTCCTGTTATTCCATGAATCTGTCTTTCTTAGCATCTGTGTTTTCTTTTTTCTGTCTGAAGATTCCGTCAGAGTCCCACCCCACCGTCTGTCCAGGACCTTTATCAGGGAGACAGCTCTGCTCATTAAGGAGTTAATTTTCTTTGGCCTATCTCTGATTACTATAGTCAACCTAAAGCACTGTGAATTCTTTAAATTTTCTCTGTGTTATCAAAAAAGGAGAGACAGGAAAAAAGATGGGAATGGGGGGATATTTAATCATTTAAGTAGTCTTCCTGGGGAACCAGATTTCTCTCCCTTCCTCCCTCTCTCTCTCTTTTTTCTTTTCCCAGCAATGTAAAGAAATCTCACTGAAAGCTGGCCCAGCTCAGTAATTCAGTTTTTAAAGCGTGTGGATGGAGGGAAGAGGGGGGGCGTGGGGATGCGAGGGAAGAGAGGAGAGAGACGGAGGGGGGGAAACCGACTTGATGAAATTCCACTATCAGCTCTGAACCAATATGCAAAATATCTCGCTGGAAATCAAATAGCTATTATGTTTTCATTTCCACGTCGGCGTATTTGCTTAATGAAGAGGAGACAGATCAGACCGGCAGAGAGAGTCTGCAGGAGCCGATAACCGCCAACGGCTCCCAGCTATCCGCACAGAGTGACGCTCCCAGTCACCGCGCTTTTTCACCGAAAAAAGGGAGGAAGGGAAGGAAGGAAGGGAAGGTGATGGAGTGGAAGGAACAGGGAGAGAGAGAGAAAGAGAGGGGTGGAGGGGTGGGAGGAGGAATAGAGAGATAATGACAGAAAGGAGAGATGGCAGGTGTGAAAAGAGAAAGAGAATTTGGTTTTCTTTACACACTGACAAAATAGTGTTTGCAGCGTCCTCACAGTGTCAGAATGCATTTGTTTTAAAAATGCAAGTTTTCCACACGTCCAGTACAGTTGAGCGCTGTAAATGATCTCGTGTTGCATTTTCCTGCACATGTGCAAAATAATATCTAAATTAAATGAATTGGAATCCAGTCAGAATTTGGGAAAGGTCACAAGGTTAGAATTCAAGATGCACAAACTGAAAATGAAACTAAGATAACTTTGGTTCCACCGGTGAAAATTCAGATTTCTGATTGATTTATTTCAATAAATATTAAGAAATTATGATTACATTAAAAAAAATACTTTATGGGGGGAGGTGTAATATCACACTTAGGTGCAACAAATCTGGGTGCAGTCTACTTTTGTGTCATCTTAACGTGATGATATAATTTCACAAATAGCAGAAGAATAACAAACAACAGTGTTGGCGAGCATTGAGGAGTACTGTTGCTGACATGTCTGTTGAAATGCTGCAAAGCAAGGCAGCAATGTGCAATGTTGGCAAAGCCATTGTACCGAGAGGTGGAAGCTCCTTTCGAGGGCTACAATACAGCTAATTTAATCAAACATTTGAAAAAGTGCAACATTAAAGAGCAGGAGAAGTTTTTTAACTGGGAGCAGAAAGTCTAAAGGAGCCAGGTTGCAGCTAGTTACCTAGACTGACTGCAAATATGAGTAAATTTAGCACTTTTATTTGTCATTTGGTGGTTTCTTGTTGCATTTTGGAAATGTGGAAATGCGCTCCTTTCCTGAAAATGGTACATATACTTGGGGCGGGTGTGCCATCTGGTGTTCGAGATGATCCTTCAGCCACTGACCCAACAATAAATATAAGTACTTAATTATTTCACTAAAACATCAGATCTAAGCTTGAATCTTAGTCGTACCTTCTGGTAAATTGTAGCTGAACTTTCAGGTCTTCTTTATAAGAAAATCCTCCTCTATACCACTTCAGCGTGAACTACCTTCAACAGTAAGACAGAGGTCAGGAATGAGAGGAACAGTAGTAGTCAGTAAACCAGTATTGATAAGTATGTCTGGTATTTATATTGTGTATTTATATTTATATTTGCAAACTTTTTCTTTTTTACTTTCACTTTTGATAGTCTATGTGCTTCTTATCCTGTGTGCTGCTATACAATGCTGCTGGAACCTCAATTTCCCTGAGGGAGTCTTCCCGAGGGATCCATAAAGTTCTGTCTAGTCTCTCTATTTAAATTAAAATGTTAGAAGAACCTACAAATGTCAGTCAAAGTGTTTTCCTTCTTCTGCTTGTGAAATGAAACAGAATTTAATCCAGCACTTCAAAAGGAGAATGAATTGTAACCCCCTTGTTTGTCTGTAATTAGTATTCATTTTAAAAAAGGGTTTATATATATATATATATATATATATATATATATATATATATATATATATATATATATATATATATATATATATATATGTCTATATATATATATGTCTATATATATATATATATATATATATATATATATGTCTATATATATATATGTCTATATATATATATATATATATGTCTATATATATATATGTCTATATATATGTCTATTTTATCAGAATTGTTATTTAGTGTTTTTATTCATATCTTTTCAAAATGTGGTCTTTTTTTCCATCATCTAATTCATATCTTTTCAAAATGTGGTCTTTTTTTCCATCATCTAAGAGGCCTGAATAACTTGATTATTTTTCAAAACAAACCTGTGTTCTGATATTGGATGTCATGGTTCAGTATGACATCACCTGGTCTCATTTGTCTCTCCGGTCTAATCAGCCGTTATCACTGTTCTTAAAAGCAAATTTGTTTCTGCAATGGCTCGAACAGACTGTATGTACCACTAAGCTTTTTCTCCTCCAGGCTCCCAGCAAGGCTGAAACATTTCACCTCTTAATTCAACATATTTTCTTTCGCCTTTCAGGCGGCTTTCCTGCTGTGCTGAAGAACAAAAGCGTTCCTCATGTGAAAAAATGCCCATTTCTCTCATATGAAAACCTTGACATGCAAGATTTGCAGTCCAGCTCATAGAATTGTGTGAACATTGTGCTTTGAACCAATATTCAAAACAGCAAAAATCTCTGTTGCTGTTAACACCAGTGTACTATTCCAGGATTTCGCTGCTGTGGTCAATGAATGTACTTTCGAAGTGCTGTTCCACTTTAAATTAGAGGTCGTTTTTGGGAGGTTTAGTTTGTTTTCTAACCACATTGAAGCTGTTTGTCACATTGAATCCTGGGAAACTGAGATGAGCATGTTTCAGTCTTTTTTGACACAAATTTCTTGAGTAGTGGCTCGAGCCATGAAGAGGTCACTCTTATAGTTTTGAAAAGCTCCAAACATTCTATCTGTGTGCTGTTGTGTCAGAATATGTGATGGTCCCAGATCAGATTGGTTGGTGATGTCACAGGAACCATTGATCCACTGTGGTACCGGCTCCCCAGTGTAGCTGCTTTGGGAGATTTAACACTTCTCACCTGTTTTATAAGTTTGAAAATGATTCCAGATGTTTGTTTCAGATAGCTTGAAACAAACATCTTGAATCGAACCTCTTCCTATACATTGGATGCCCAACTCCCGTCCCACAGAGCCACCTGCTCTGCACAGAGTAGAGGAGAAAACTTCAAGAGCAATTCAAATCACAGCAAATCCTCCACCTATATTTTTTGTAAACAGATGCTAGTACAGGTGCATCATGGCGCACTGCATTTTCTATATACAGAATAGTGACATATGATGCTGAAACACATATTGCAATAGGATATAGATAATTAATAAAATCATTTATACCACAACTAAATATGTCGGAATTATGCATTTGTTGAGGCAAAACACCTGTTGACGCCAAATAACCAGTTATCTTTAAATTTACTTATCTTTCATTTATTCATTTATCTTTGGGCAGCACAGTGGTTTAGTGGTGCTAAAGCACTGTTGCCTCACAGCAAGAAAGTCAGGGGATTGATTCCCACCTGTGGCCTTTCTGTGTGGAATTTGCATGTTATCCCCGTGTTTGCGTGGGTTCCCTCCAAGTGCTTTGGTTTCTTCCACATCCAAAGACACGCAGGTTATGGAAACTTTATAGTTGTCCAGGTCTCCATTGTAAAAGAGATCTCAATCTCAATGGGACTAGTAGTAAGTCCCTTCGGCTGCTCCCTTGTTTGCACTCGGGGTCGCCACAGCAAATCCAAGGTGGATCTGCATGTTGAATTGGCACAGGTTTTACACCGGATGCCCTTCCTGACGCAACTCCACATTACATGGAGAAATGTGGCAGGGGTGGGATTTGAACCCGGAACCTTCTGCACTGAAACCAAGCGCATTAACCACTTGGCCACCACACCTGCTCTCGATCTCAATGGGACTAACCTGGTGAAACGGTAAACTTGTCCATTTGCCTATTTGGCTCCTTTACGTCTTACAGAAGTATTTTCTTTTATTGTTGTTTATCAACCAATGACACCAGATCAAATTCCTTGTATGTGAGAACTTACTTGGCAATAAATCCAATTGTGATTCTGAAATAACGGTAATATAAATTAATAATATAAATTAAATCTTCATGTCACCTACTGCACCGTTGCTCTTTGTGCAAGTGAGCGTATGCCTGAACTGTCTCTTCTAGCCCATCAAGAAACGCAAATAGCAAAAATTGTAAGAAAATGTGTGTCTGTTTCATTTTTACATTGTTCATTGCTGAGATTGCACATTGTTTTTTGGGGGGTGGGGGGGCTGTGCTATGGTAGTGAAAATCATGCTTGTTCTTTTTTCTGGCATCATGTTGGCAATACTCTCATGTAAACAAATGGGTGTAAACACAACAGGCAAATATCAAGCCCACAAAAATGAGCGACTTCATGTCCATATAATGTAGTAGTTATCATGACAGGACAACCATAATAAATTAGATGATCTACAACACTACAATGACTACTGCCACAATAGAATGGTTGCCAGGGAGGCTAACGCCTGGTGACCAAATCCAAAATTTCCTGAGTGACTCAGTCAAGCCAGGAAGCGATTATTAACGGTATCCACACACCTCTAGCTGCCTGTATCATCTCAAGTGTTCAAGTTATATATTTTGACCTCAAACGTTCCCAAATGGTTGTTGTGGTCCTTTAAAAGTATCTGGTGGATTGTGGGTAATTGTCTTCACTCTGATGAGTAAGTGGCTCTTCTCCACAGCGTGACTCTGTCACCTACCTCAGTTACTCTCTCTTGAGAGCTCATCCCAAAGACGCTCATACTCTCTTCTTTGCTAATCTCTCGTCATTTCTTTCTCTAAATAACCTCTTTTCATGTTTCTCTTCACAAGTATGTGATTTTTCTGATACAAGCGCGTCGTTCCCCGTCTCCGTCGCCTTCACGTCTAATGTGTTTTTTGTGAGTGTGTGCGCATGGTGGGTTATTAGTGTGAGAGCGACTAGCCTTGTGTGTGTTTAATCAGGCTTGTTAAGTGTGAAGGTTTGATGTGTGCTGTCTGCGTGTTTAATCAGCGAGCTGTTCTATGCAGGTTTGATGTGGATGCTGAGTTAATAAAGTAGTCTCTGTGATGGCTTTGGGTGCCTTCAGGCTCAGCTTTGGATCTACAAGACTCCAGGATTACACCTGTCCTGGACCATGTTTTTCCTCAGCACTGATTCAGGCGCCAAAAAGGAAGCGAATCAGGTCCTTTACAGGCATGTCGGTGCCAGTGGATATCCACAGATACGGTAACATAAAGCATATGAGTCTACGGATCCCCCTGGATGGGATGCCATTCCATCTTAGGTTACCTCTCCAGCCAATTGTTGTACCCATTTACAGCTGGGCCAACTGGGACAATGTAGATAGTGTCTTGTCCAAGTATACAGACAGCTAGCATGACTTGGAATTGAACCAAGATCTACATATTAGGTATCAAACTCCTATCCTTTCTCTGCTCGGTTACTAAGGACTAATTTAAATCCCTGAAGTGTTTAGTTGATTGACCTGTTGATTGTTTTGTCCTGGTGACCCAGTATTAAGGTTTGACCTTCAACACTTCCAGTTTGAATCCAAGTGGAAGTTATGTGGCTTCTGTTTTCTCCATTCTTGTTATTGTGACACACTGAGAAAAAAGTCTAAAACAGCCCAAAATATCAACAAAAATTGGAGTAATTGATGAGAGAGTTGGCCTTGTAACCAGAGGATCCTTGGTTTGATTCTCCATCAGAGTGGAAAATTATGAAAGTGCCTTAGGTGAGGTCATTAATTTGCAAGTTGGTCTTGGTGTGCAGTTGAGCATCTTGCATGGTCATGTGAGTGTGTGTGTGTGTGTGTGTGTGTGTGTGTGTGTGTGTGTGTGTGTGTGTGTGTGTGTGTGTGTGTGTGTGTGTGTGTGTGTGTGTGTGTGTGTGTGTGTGTGTGTGTGTGTGTGTGTGTGTGTGTGTGTGTATGGATGAATCATTTTAAAGCACCATACATCACTCAAATTCTACTCCATTTCAGCTGAAATGGAAATCAGCTGAAGGTTTTTAATCAACCAACACATGCAGGAAAAAAACATTACCTACTTGACAGAATTTGTAAAACATTCACTCAAACTCTTTCTCCAAATGAACTACACTCAACAAAAATATAAACGCAACACTTTTGGTTTTGCTCCCATTTTGTATGAGATGAACTCAAAGATCTAAAACTTTTTCCACATACACAATATCACCATTTCCCTCAAATATTGTTCACAAACCAGTCTAAATCTGTGATAGTGAGCACTTCTCCTTTGCTGAGATAATCCATCCCACCTCACAGGTATGCCATACCAAGATGCTGATTAGACACCATGATTAGTGCACAGGTGTGCCTTAGACTGTCCACAATAAAAGGCCACTCTGAAAGGTGCAGTTTTGTTTTATTGGGGGGGATACCAGTCAGTATCTGGTGTGACCACCATTTGCCTCATGCAGTGCAACACATCTCCTTCGTATAGAGTTGATCAGGTTGTCAATTGTGGCCTGTGGAATGTTGGTCCACTCCTCTTCAATGGCTGTGTGAAGTTGCTGGATATTGGCAGGAACTGGTACATGCCGTCGTATACGCCGGTCCAGAGCATCCCAAACATGCTCAATGGGTGACATGTCCGGCGAGTATGCCGGCCATGCAAGAACTGGGACATTTTCAGCTTCCAAGAATTGTGTACAGATCCTTGCAACATGGGGCCGTGCATTATCCTGCTGCAACATGAGGTGATGTTCTTGGATGTATGGCACAACAATGGACCTCAGGATCTCGTCACGGTATCTCTGTACATTCAAAATGCCATCAATAAAATGCACCTGTGTTCTTCGTCCATAACAGACGCCTGCCTGTACCATAACCCCACTGCCACCATGGGCCACTCGATCCACAACATTGACATCAGAAAACCACTCACCCACACGACGCCACACACGCTGTCTGCCATCTGCCCTGAACAGTGTGAACAGGGATTCATCCGTGAAGAGAACACCTCTCCAACGTGCCAAACACCAGCGAATGTGAGCATTTGCCCACTCAAGTCGGTTACGACGACGAACTGGAGTCAGGTCGAGACCCAGATGAGGACGACGAGCATGCAGATGAGCTTCCCGGAGACGGTTTCTGACAGTTTGTGCAGAAATTCTTTGGTTATGCAAACCGATTGTTTCAGCAGCTGTCCGAGTGGCTGGTCTCAGTCGATCTTGGAGGTGAACATGCTGGATGTGGAGGTCCTGGGCTGGTGTGGTTACACGTGGTCTGCAGTTGTGAGGCTGGTTGGATGTACTGCCAAATTCTCTGAAACGCCTTTGGAGACGGCTTATGGTAGAGAAATGAACATTCAGTACACGAGCAACAGCTCTGGTTGACATTCCTGCTGTCAGCATGCCAATTGCACGCTCCCTCAAATCTTGCAACATCTGTGGCATTGTGCTGTGTGATAAAACTGCACCTTTCAGAGTGGCCTTTTATTGTGGGTAGTCTAAGGCACACCTGTGCACTAATCATGGTGTCTAATCAGCATCTTGATATGGCACACCTGTGAGGTGGGATGGATTATCTCAGCAAAGGAGAAGTGCTCACTGTCACAGATTTAGACTGGTTTGTGAACAATATTTGAGGGAAATGGTGATATTGTGTATGTGGAAAAAGTTTTAGATCTTTGAGTTCATCTCATACAAAATGGGAACAAAACAAAAGGTGTTGTGTTTATATTTTTGTTGAGTGTATAATGGTTTGGGACACAGATTAAAAAAACATGTTCAGACATAGATCTGAAGTATTTTCTCGAATGACTCTTTTAGTGTTCATCTGAAAGTTTAATTCCCGTTTACCCTTCTTTTCAACATTCTTTTAAGTTTGGAAATCTTCATAATTGGAAGCTCTAGGCTCTTTTCATGAACAGTTCAGATCCTTTTTCTTCAGTTCACAACCTAGAAACTTTGGTCATGGTTTTAATTGGCGTTCTTCATGCAGAGATACACATATTGTATGTGGGCTATGTCTTTGATTACTTTTCCATCTCTTGAATGACTCGAGTCCAATTTAGCTGTGGATATCACGCACAGAGCAAGCCTGTAACAATTAATAAGGTTTTAACTTGAAAACGGGCAAATGAAGTCGAATGCGGTGCACTTATCGCTCAGCCCTCCGATCCTTCCTGCCAACTATCCCAGACTGGGAGACAGGAAATGTCTCCTTGGATAAAAGACCAGGCTGTGACTGTGAAACTTTTCCACACCATTTGATGTGTGAAAGCAGCAGTGATGCAGTGATTGATTCATTAAACCAGAGCTGTAATGAGGAAAGAAATCATAATTCAAACTTACATTTTCAACAGCGAGTATAATTGGAATTTTATACACAGACGTTCCTTTGTACAAATGTGATTAAAGGGAAATTAATTGTATGAAAATGTACTTATAGATACTGAAAATTAGATCTAGCAAAGCCCGAATGACATAGTCCTAATTCTAAAAATATTTGCACAGGATCGATTTTTTTTTTTCAAATTTTTTTTAAAATTATTATTATTATTAAGGTCCAGATCTTGCTGTGTTAATTTTATCTGAAATTAGAATGAACCATGCAGGCGTGGAAGTTGAAATTAGCCTAAAGATGTTTCATTTACAAAGACAGAAAGACTTTGTCAGCCGGCGATTGTTTCCGAGCATTATCTCTTCCTGCTTTTAATTGCTTTGGAAGTGAAATTAACAGAATTAGAAAAATTGCCTCTCCCTTTTTCTACAAGCTTCTTTATTCACGGGTATTGTTGTGTGCTTTGTATAGATTGTAGCCTTCTTTGTTCCAGTATTGTAAATATATACGCCCCCAGTCACGGCTTTAGCTCGGAAACAATCCCTCTTCGTTCAACACAACCCAATAAAAATTAATTTACAACCTGTCTGGATTGAGGGAGGAAGGCAGGAAATAATCCTGCTTGTGTTCTGGTGTTAATTTCACTCTGATTTAGTGATTGTAAAGAAGATGCATCGTGCCCACTCGCCTCATCTTTCTGTTGTCTTTCCGTTTTCGTCTGAGTCTGTTGGTGTATTAACCATTTCTGTCTCACCCAAGCACTTCTTAATCCTCTTAAATGAATTGGCTACCATGAATTTCTAATTCCACCACCCAATAATCTCCACATCTACAGCGAATCGTGCCATCTGGAGCAGAATAAGGCATCAGAAACTGGATTTTATGATCACTAAACCTTGACACAGTAATCACTATTGCTTGATCTTAAGATACAAATGCAAAATTACTTGAGCTTTACGTGATAACAAACATGACAATGTTTTTTTTGTCATATTGTATTGTGAAAACATGCTTATCAAAAACATGCTTATTTAGGGTCTGCTCCTTTGTCTGTCATTGACCAAGGCAACGTCTACATCTGAAGTTGGTCTCCGGGCGCCGGACAGTGGCTGCCCACTGCTGGTAGTGATTAGATAACTGTAATTAGGATGGTTAAATGCAGAGGACAAGTTTTGTTGTATGTATATATGTGCAATGACAATAACGATTCTATTCTATTCCATGAAAATCAGTTTGATTCATGAAGCCTTAATCACATTGAACACTGACTTTGGGTGTTTTTTTTGTGGGTTTTTTTTGGAATGTTTTTGAAGTTGCACAGTGGAGAAAGACCTGCACACTGTTGGCCTCCGATATATAAAGTTTAATTCTCTCCTTTTCTCTAATTAGAAAGATTTACCAACCTTGACTTTGTAGATGATTCTGCAATCTTTGGGGAATCATTGGATACTCTGATTGCAGCACTTGAGAGGCTGAGCGAGGAGTCAGAGTGTCTGGGTTTGTGATGGTCCTGGATCAAATTTAAGATCCAGGCTTTAAATGACTTCATGACATGTATCTGTATACGGCAAAAGTATTGAAGTGTGAGAGACATTCCCTTATTTTAGCAGTGATATTTATGTCTCTGAGTCCTTGGTGATTGAGATCAAGAGATGGCTGGAAAAAGGCATGTGCTCACTGGACAGAGGTAATTGGTGATGCTAATAGCTTGGTAGGAGAACAAAGGTCCAAGTCTTTAGTGTCATGGTGCTTCCTGTCTTACGTGACTTAAGGTGATGACTGAATGTCATTGGTACTAAGCCTCTTTGGGTTATCTTTGGGTGCTCCTATGTCAAACGAGTGGTTACTTATGGAGACTGGGATGAAGCTTATCACTTGCATTGTGAGGAAATGTCAGCTACAGCACTGTGGGCATGCGTTGCATTTCTCTGGACATGATTCAGTGCATATGTGCCTATAGTGTTGAGGACTCTAGCGGAGGGAAAAGGCCAAGAGGATGCCCACATTTCACCTGGCTGAAACAGATAGATGGCTACTTTTGAGAGGTGAGGATGGATCGATTTTCTGCCTGGATGGTTCCCTACCAAGACCCAAGGCGGATCTATGGTGTGGTGGATGCAGTGACGTGGCAGTAGGTAGGGATGTGAATCTTATAACAACTGAACTCTATTTGATTCCGATTCTTGGTGTGACGATTCGATTCAGAATCGATTTTCGATTCAAAGAGCTCTGAGAAATAGTTATATTACTTAAAAAATGTTTATGTTTAAGAAAATGCAGCTTTATAAGGTTAATCAAGTGATTCTAAAGATGTAAATTTACTTATCTGCTTTGCTTGTTCAGAGTTGGCTGGCAGTTTAGTGAAGTGATGGAGTGTGCGCTGGTCAGTAGTCGGCAGAGACCGCTGCTCCACTTCTTTTAGCTCCGGGTGATGGTGTAGCATGTGGGCTTGCGGATTTGAAGTGTTTCCGAAGTACTTGAGTTTCATTTTGCAGATTTTGCACACTGCATAAGTCATGTCAAGCTCCTTCTTACGCAGCAAATAATAAAATCCAAAATGCGCCCAAACATTTGCCTTCAGCAAAGACGGTGCTGGCTGAATTAGCTCTTCGCCCGCCATGCTAAGCTGCAGCTCATGAATGTTTGAAGCACGCTGGACCCTCCCCTCGCGGGGACGCTGTAGTATGGAGGCCATTGCCTGACAAACAGTACACGCAGTGAGTAAGCAAGAAAATGTTTAAAAAAATGCTTTTTAAAAATCGATTCTTGGACATTTTGGATCAGTTCAGAATCGTAATAAATAAGAATCGCAATTCGGATGTGAATCGATTTTTTTTTTTTTTTTTTTTTTTTTTTCTGGCACCCCTAGCAGTAGCGCAGCTTCATGTTGGTGGGACATAAATAGGCTAAACTAGCATAGCTCTGGAGATTGAGAACATTTAAGGTTACGTTTTTATCTTTTATTTCCTTTTTGATAAGGTTAGGCTTTCACACCTCCATTAGTTTGTCAACAGGATCACTCAGAAAAGACAAGCAGATTTTACACAAAATGTGTTGTAGCTAGATTATAAAGCAGTACTTAAAAAATAGAAAATCTGCATAGACGGTGAAAGTTATTTTCAATTTTAAACAGCCACTATTATTTTTTAAAGACTTTTAACATACCCGTCTAGTTGCTTTTGCAGTGGTTAATTGTCACAGAGTGAGAACATTACATAGAAAGAGAATTTAAGTCCCATAGAGACTCTGGATAGTTAGAAATTTAGAACATATCTGTGTTGTTTGTGTTGTATCTGTAATTTGTCATCAGTGGGCTAAAATGTCAAACAATGAACACAACTTGATATCATAGTGGGGTAGATGTCTTTTGGAGTATTATCTACGACGCAATTATTTTTTAAAAACACATTAAATTCATATTAACTCCTTCCATTTTTTTTGGTTGTACTGTAATCTTCAAACGGGCTAAAATAGATCAAAAGTACTGTATAATTACTCTGGTCAGCAGGGATTATGAAAGTGTAATTGATACAGATCAGCCCTGCACTAATCACTCTTTTAGCGACACTTTTAGGTATACTGTCATTTGGCTTTAAGGTCCCCCTCGGCTTCTGTTATTAATCTTCCAGATTATACCATTCAGCGTGGCAAATTCTTAGAACCATTTTTGAATGAGGCCAGAAAAAAAAGTTCAGCATCAATGTGTTTAGGGTATTTTTACGACTGTATCCTCAGAAGAGGTTTGCTTAACAATCTGGCCTCCGTTTATTTTTCTGCTCTCCGGCACCATTCTGTTTAGGCCTGCGGAATGACAATTAAACTAAAAATCCTGCCCATTAAATAAACCTAAAGCGTGATATTATTCTGTGATTGTGCGGCGCTCTGGCTCTACAAAGCTGTAGCAGTTTTCTGATATTTCCCAACGTTCATGTGCATGTTAAGGAGCTGACATCAACTGCCTTAAAAAAATAGAAATGTTGTATATTCTATGCAATAATGAACTCTGTTAATTTTGCTGCTATAAATCTCTTGTTATCCCTACATCATTCAACACCACAGCGTTTATATTCAGGCTGTTGATCCTTTTTTGATTCATTTAATGGCGACGTATGTCTTGGTCTTTCAGATACTTGTAGATTAGTCGATTATTCTTTGGTTAACTTGCCAGTAAATCATAACCATGTTTTTTACCATTAACCTTCAATCCTGCATTCAAATATTTTGTCATTTTAGAAAAGTAATAATAATAATAATAATAATAAAAATCCCAACATCTAAAAGATATACAATAGTGTTCAGAATAATAGTAGTGCTATGTGATTAAAAAGATTAATCCAGGTTTTGAGTATATTTCTTATTGTTACGTGGGAAACAAGGTACCAGTAGTTTCAGTAGATTTTCACAAATCCAACAAGACCAAGCATTCATGATATGCACACTCTTAAGGCTATGAAATTGGGCTATTAGTAAAAAAAAAAAGTAGAAAAGGGGGTGTTCACAATAATAGTAGTGTGGCATTCAGTCACACCAGAGACGCGTGGAAGAAAACGGAAAACAGCCATCAAAATGGATAGAAGAATAACCAGAATGGCAAAGGCTCACCCATTGATCAGCTCCAGGATGATCAAAGACAGTCTGGAGTTACCTGTAAGTGCTGTGACAGTTAGAAGACGTCTGCGTGAAGCTAATTTATTTTCAAGAATCCCCCGCAAAGTCCCTCTGTTAAATAAAAGACGTGCAGAAGAGGTTACAATTTGCCAAAGAACACATCAACAGGCCTAAAGAGAAATGGAGGAATATTTTGTGGACTGATGAGAGTAAAATTGTTCTTTTTGGGTCCAAGGGCCGCAGACAGTTTGTGAGATGACCCCCAAACTCTGAATTCAAGCCACAGTTCACAGTGAAGACAGTGAAGCATGGTGGTGCAAGCATCATGATATGGGCATGTTTCTCCTACTATGGTGTTGGGCCTATATATCGCATACCAGGTATCATGGATCAGTTTGGATATGTCAAAATACTTGAAGAGGTCATGTTGCCTTATGCTGAAGAGGCCATGCCCTTGAAATGGGTGTTTCAACAAGACAATGACCCCAAGCACTAGTAAACCAGCAAAATCTTGGTTCCAAACCAACAAAATAAATGTTTTGGAGTGGCCTGCCCAATACCCGGACCTAAATCCAATTGAGAACTTGTGGGGTGACATCAAAAAGCTGTTTCTGAAGCAAAACCAAGAAATGTGAATGAATTGTGGAATGTTGTGAAAGAATCTTGGAGTGGAATAACAGCTGAAAGGTGCCACAAGTTGGTTGACTCCATGCCTCGCAGATGTGAAGAAATCATGAAAAACTGTGGTTATACAACTAAATACTAGTTTAGTGATTCACAGCATTGCTAAAAAAAGCAGTTTGAACATAATAGTTTTGAGTTTGTAGCATCAACAGCAGATGCTACTATTATTGTGAACACCCACCTTTCTACTTTTTTTTTTTACTAATAGCCCAATTTCATAGCCTTAAGAGTGTGCATATCATGAATGCTTGGTCTTGTTGGATTTGTGAGAATCTACTGAATCTACTGGTACCTTGTTTCCCATGTAACAATAAGAAATATACTCAAAACCTGGATTAATCTTTCTAGTCACATAACACTACTATTATTCTGAACATTACTGTAAAATCCAGAAAATCCTAAGATACAAAAAGGCCAAAAATTCAATCCTAACATGTTTCATAGGGCAGCAACTAACAATTACTAGTTAATATTTTGTGATTAATCTACTTGTTTTTGGTCCAAAAATGTCAATCAGTGTTTTTCAAAGCCAGCGATATTCAGTTTACCGTCAGAGATGAGTTAAAAAAATTCACATTTGAGAATTTGAAATCAGACAATTTTGAAAATCTAAAACAGTTGGCAATTCATTTAATCATCAGTTTAATTGTTGGAGCTCCTATTGTAGTTTGCCTTCTTCTTTTTGAATGATGTAAATATGATCTTGGTGGTTAATGTTTTTTTCTTTTCATCCATTTAACCCTGCAGGTTCTCTAGGGGACCTGGATAGTGGCGAGGAAACCACGGCAGACAACCACAGTCTATCAGGAGAGGAGGGAGGAGCCTCCGATCCGGATGATTCGGCAGAGGGCGACAGCTCCAGTCCGCCACCGTACACGCCGCTGTACAGCGAAGGTGAGAACGGCTGAAAATCCACATAACAGCCAAAAAGAAAATAACCTGCATGACGGTAAAAGGTATATTTAATGGAATGTGAATTGTTTCTTTTTGAACAGAGGAATGTTTTTCTGTCAGTGTTTCGCAAATAATTCGGCATGTGTTGCCTAAAAGTGTCAGAATGGAATTTAGGTGGAAAACAAATGTGGAAACACCACTGCAAAGCGTATTTTAGGTTTCAGTACCTGAAACAAATTTCAGCGTCACTCTGTGCCATCCGGTCAACAAAATTATTTCTTTAAAAAGAGAATATCTGTCCATTTGACGTAGTACATTTTGATTGGCTCAGCTGTGGCAAAAGAATAACACAAGTAATGTGATTGGATGACATGATTATTATTCAAGATCTGTATTCCTGTTTAACCAGCATGTTTAAGGTGTTGTGCATCTGTGAGGACAAAGAGAATGCACACTCAACTCAACTCAAACTTTATTTATAGAGCACATCTAAAACAGCCGAGGTTGACCAAAGTGCTATACACATTAAAACAAGATACTCAAAATGCAGCAATTACAATAAATAATACAAAAATACATAACACAGTGCTATAAATAGAATTGAATAAATTAATTCAAATATAATTAAATTAAAAATTTTGCCAGTAGCCCACTTAAACGTGACTAAAAGACAGAAAAGAGGTGAGTCTTTAAGGAAGATTTAAAAACCTCGAAACAGGAATGCCCCTCGAACCCCTAGACCAATATCATAGGTGAAAATAATTTTGCAACATCACTCTGTTTCTTTACCTTGTTCATAGTATTATCCATGAAATCACAAATTTTTATTTATATTGCACCAAATCTTAAAAACACATAATCTTGAAGCACTTCAGGGCATGTATCCACAAAGCAGCATAAGTCTAAGAAAAGCTCCTAGTGACAAAATCTTAGAATTCCTCAAATTCTTAGACATTTCTTAGAATTTTCCCTTGGTAAGATGAAAGTTGTCCGCAAAGCACCTTAGGTCTTAAGAGAGTTCCTAAGGTGCCAAACTGGTAAGAGTAGAGAAGAGGACTTTTAAGAAGGCTAAGAGTGTCTTAAGCAGAGAAGATGGCAGAAAAGACAGAGGAAGCAGAGATATTCTCCGTATGTAGGATGACAGTGAGTCAGTAACACGCTACTGGCTTGAGCTACGTAATTTGACTTAATGTATTTATAAGTTCTTTAGGTTATTGTTATCATGTATACACTGTTATTATTATTATTATTATTATTATTATTGTTATTATTATCAGTATTATTGATACTGTTATTTTATTATTACTTCTGTTTTATCATTTAGGGAATAAATGATGTGTGTTTGATGGTTTGCGGACGTTCAGGTTATATGGTCGCAAATAGAGCTTAAAAAGGAGTTTTACAGTGACGCATTAGTGGAGCTGTAAAACGGCTATTTGCGACGTATAACAGCATGAACATCCGCAAATCATCAGACACAAGGGGGTTATTCCCATTCTCATGCAATTCCATTGTTTACACGGTTTATTTTTCTGTAGGTAATTCGGTCGGCGAGGCTTACCGCCGAGCCAAGGCAGCGTTGTTCCAGCAGCAGTCAGGGCGCGAAGTAATCTATCAAATATGAAACAGTAACTCTGTATCAGAATCCACATCAATACTTTCATATGGTAGCTTAAATTCACCCATTTAGGCGGCAGCGTTGGTACGCGACTTTCTCTCACTCTCAGCTAACAGCGCTAACAGCTAGCAGCGCACGCAGCCAGTGTTCTGTTGAATTGTGTGTATCATCGCATAAATCGACAGCTCCGTGTCCTGACAATCAGAATCAATCAATCAATCAATCAATTTTATTTATATAGCGCCCAATCACAACAAACAGTTGCCCCAAGGCGCCTTATATTGTAAGGCAAGGCCATACAATAATTACGGAAAAACCCCAACGGTCAAAACGACCCCCTGTGAGCAAGCACTTGGCAACAGTGGGAAGGAAAAACTCCCTTTTAACAGGAAGAAACCTCCAGCAGAACCAGGCTCAGGGAGGGGCAGTCTTCTGCTGGGACTGGTTGGGGCTGAGGGAGAGAACCAGGAAAAAGACATGCTGTGGAGGGGAGCAGAGATCAATCACTAATGATTAAATGCAGAGTGGTGCATACAGAGCAAAAGAGAAAGAAACACTCAGTGCATCATGGGAACCCCCCAGCAGTCTAAGTCTATAGCAGCTTAACTAAGGGATGGTTCAGGGTCACCTGATCCAGCCCTAACTATAAGCTTTAGCAAAAAGGAAAGTTTTAAGCCTAATCTTAAAAGTAGAGAGGGTGTCTGTCTCCCTGATCTGAATTGGGAGCTGGTTCCACAGGAGAGGAGCCTGAAAGGTGAAGGCTCTGCCTCCCATTCTACTCTTACAAACCCTAGGAACAACAAGTAAGCCTGCAGTCTGAGAGCGAAGCGCTCTGTTGGGGTGATATGGTACTATGAGGTCCCTAAGATAAGATGGGACCTGATTATTCAAAACCTTATAAGTAAGAAGAAGAATTTTAAATTCTATTCTAGAATTAACAGGAAGCCAATGAAGAGAGGCCAATATGGGTGAGATATGCTCTCTCCTTCTAGTCCCTGCTAGCACTCCAGCTGCAGCATTTTGAATTAACTGAAGGCTTTTCAGGGAACTTTTAGGACAACCTGATAATAATGAATTACAATAGTCCAGCCTAGAGGAAATAAATGCATGAATTAGTTTTTCAGCATCACTCTGAGACAAGACCTTTCTAATTTTAGAGATATTGCACAAATGCAAAAAAGCAGTCCTACATATTTGTTTAATATGCGCATTGAATGACATATCCTGATCAAAAATGACTCCAAGATTTCTCACAGTATTACTAGAGGTCAGGGTAATGCCATCCAGAGGAAGGATCTGGTTAGACACCATGTTTCTAAGATTTGTGGGGCCAAGTACAATAACTTCAGTTTTATCTGAGTTTAAAAGCAGGAAATTAGAGGTCATCCATGTCTTTATGTCTGTAAGACAATCCTGCAGTTTAGCTAATTGGTGTGTGTCCTCTGGCTTCATGGATAGATAAAGCTGGGTATCATCTGTGTAACAATGAAAATTTAAGCAATGCCGTCTAATAATACTGCCTAAGGGAAACATGTATAAAGTGAATAAAATTGGTCCTAGCACAGAACCTTGTGGAACTCCATAATTAACCTTAGTCTGTGAAGAAGATTGCCCATTTACATGAACAAATTGTAATCTATTAGATAAATATGATTCAAACCACCGCAGCGCAGTGCCTTTAATACCTATGGCATGCTCTAATCTCTGTAATAAAATTTTATGGTCAACAGTATCAAAAGCAGCACTGAGGTCTAACAGAACAAGCACAGAGATGAGTCCACTGTCTGAGGCCATAAGAAGATCATTTGTAACCTTCACTAATGCTGTTTCTGTACTATGATGAATTCTAAAACCTGACTGAAACTCTACAAATAGACCATTCCTCTGCAGATGATCAGTTAGCTGTTTTACAACTACCCTTTCAAGAATTTTTGAGAGAAAAGGAAGGTTGGAGATTGGTCTATAATTAGCTAAGATAGCTGGGTCAAGTGATGGCTTTTTAAGTAATGGTTTAATTACTGCCACCTTAAAAGCCTGTGGTACATAGCCAACTAATAAAGATAGATTGATCATATTTAAGATCGAAGCATTAATTAATGGTAGGGCTTCCTTGAGCAGCCTGGTAGGAATGGGGTCTAATAGACATGTTGATGGTTTGGAGGAAGTAACTAATGAAAATAACTCAGACAGAATAATTGGAGAAAAAGAGTCTAACCAAATACCGGCATCACTGAAAGCAGCCAAAGATAATGATACGTCTTTGGGATGGTTATGAGTAATTTTTTCTCTAATAGTTAAAATTTTATTAGAAAAGAAAGTCATGAATTCATTACTAGTTAAAGTTAAAGGAATACTCGGCTCAATAGAGCTCTGGCTCTGTCAGCCTGGCTACAGTGCTGAAAAGAAACCTGGGGTTGTTATTATTTTCTTCAATTAGTGATGAGTAGTAAGATGTCCTAGCTTTACGGAGGGCGTTTTTTATAGAGCAACAGACTCTTTTTCCAGGCTAAGTGAAGATCTTCTAAATTAGTGAGACGCCATTTCCTCTCCAACTTACGGGTTATCTGCTTTAAGCTGCAAGTTTGTGAGTTATACCACGGAGTCAGGCACTTCTGATTTAAAGCTCTCTTTTTCAGAGGAGCTACAGCATCCAAAGTTGTCTTCAATGAGGATGTAAAACTATTGACGAGATACTCTATCTCACTTACAGAGTTTAGGTAGCTACTCTGTACTGTGTTGGTATATGGCATTAGAGAACATAACGAAGGAATCATATCCTTAAACCTAGTTACAGCGCTTTCTGAAAGACTTCTAGTGTAATGAAACTTATTCCCCACTGCTGGGTAGTCCATCAGAGTAAATGTAAATGTTATTAAGAAATGATCAGACAGAAGGGAGTTTTCAGGGAATACTGTTAAGTCTTCAATTTCCATACCATAAGTTAGAACAAGATCTAAGATATGATTAAAGTGGTGGGTGGACTCATTTACATTTTTGAGCAAAGCCAATTGAGTCTAATAATAGATTAAATGCAGTGTTGAGGCTGTCATTCTCAGCATCTATGTGGATGTTAAAATCGCCCACTGTAATTATCTTGTCTGAGCTAAGCACTAAGTCAGACAAAAGGTCTGAAAATTCACAGAGAAATTCACAGTAACGACCAGGTGGACGATAGATAATAACAAATAAAACTGGTTTTTGGGACTTCCAATTTGGATGGACAAGACTAAGAGTCAAGCTTTCAAATGAATTAAAGCTCTGTCTGGGTTTTTGATTAATTAATAAGCTGGAATGGAAGATTGCTGCTAATCCTCCGCCTCGGCCCGTGCTATGAGCATTCTGGCAGTTAGTGTGACTCGGGGGTGTTGACTCATTTAAACTAACATATTCACCTGCTGTAACCAGGTTTCTGTAAGGCAGAATAAATCAATATGTTGATCAATTATTATATCATTTACTAACAGGGACTTAGAAGAGAGAGACCTACTGTTTAATAGACCACATTTAACTGTTTTAGTCTGTGGTGCAGTTGAAGGTGCTATATTATTTTTTCTTTTTGAATTTTTATGCTTAAATAGATTTTTACTGGTTATTGGTGGTCTGGGAGCAGGCACTGTCCCTACGGGGATGGGGTAATGAGGGGATGGCAGGGGGAGAGAAGCTGCAGAGAGGTGTGTAAGGCTACAACTCTGCTTCCTGGTCCCAAGCCTGGATAGTCACGGTTTGGAGGATTTAAGAAAATTGGCCAGATTTCTAGAAATGAGAGCTGCTCCATCCAAAGTGGGATGGATGCCGTCTCTCCTAACAAGACCAGGTTTTCCCCAGAAGCTTTGCCAATCCACATCAATACTTTCGTATTGTAGCTTAAATTCGCCCATTTAGGCGGCGATGTTTGTACGCGACTTTCTCTCGATGTCAGCTAACAGCTAGCAGTACGTGCACTCTCTCTGTCGAATTGTGCTTTTCGTTGCATAAATCGACACTTCACATTTGACATTCAACAGGAATGACATCTCATCAGAACACTGGTCAGGGCGCAGAGTAATACATCCAAATGTGAAATGGTCAAATATTTTGCCACCGTTACCCCGATATTATAGGGTCTGAAATCTCACACGATTAACCAATCAGATTCATGGAAAAAATGTAATTGGATTAGAATTGGAATGGAATATAATGGAATTTACAATGGAAATAAATGTTTTACTTTCTTGTGTCATGCATGTATTTTATCATATTCACAATTATATTATGTACTCACAATGAACGTACTAAATAAACTCACGCACACATGCACGCTAAACCAAACATGCACATCACAAATCGATTTTCCATGCCAGATCGGTCAACCGCCATCAGTGCTGTTACCCAGCAGAGTGCCGGTGGAACCTGTGCTACTTTTTGGTGAAGATGAAGAAGAAATGTGAAACTGAGAGTCTGTACTTTGAAAGTTGGCAGTACGAAGGGAGAGAGCTAATTGTTATGGTGGAAAAGAGAAAGGTAGACCTACTGTGAATACAAGAGGCCAAGTGGAAGGAAAGTAAGGCCAGGAATATCGAAGGTGGGTTCAAACAGAAACAGCATAGAAGTACTTCTGATGGAAGAGCAATGAAGAGGGCTGGAGATGAAGCAAGTGTCTAATGGTGATGAATGTGAAGTTGAAAATTGAAGGGGTGATGGTGAATGTCATCAGTGCATATGAGAAAAGGGATTTCTGAAGTAAGTTAGATGAGGTGTTAGAGAGTGCACCCAAGAATGAAAGAGTGGATGTATTGAGGGAGGACATGCAGGGGGTTGGTGTGACAGAAGATGATACAGGGTGCGAGATGGCGGAAGAAGGAATATAATAATCATAATAACAATCGTCTGCACCTGAGGTCCAACTTGATGAAAGACTTAGGCCTTATCTGGCCACTGGGCTTCTAGTTGACTCGTGTTACTGCTAAAAAAAAAAGTTTTCTGTAAATAACCTCAATGAGACAATACAATAGTTTTGAAATACGACTGTGACACAGTGGAACATGAGTACCTCTTCAAGTTAAATGACAGATGTGTAGTTTGCTGGCAGTTAATGATGGTTATTACAAGATTTATCTCCCAATCATGAGTTAGAGTAATTCTTTCATCAGCTGTCGTCTCGCAGAAGTCGCACATGAAAACAGATGGCGGTGCCACGGTGAGGTTACAGCGTTCTACACATAGCACTCCTTTATCTCTATTGTGTCTGAGCGAATAAAAAGGAAGAAAAAAATTCTCTGGGTTCAATCTTGGCTCCAGTGAATCTGCCCCCCTCCTGCACCTCTTGTACTCTGTGATAGCGCAGTTTTCACTCATATTCTTTGACTTATTCAAGATTTCACCAGCTGTGTGTTTTTTTTTTTTTAATCTCAAAAATTTCTGCTCTTGTGAAATTTTGGGCCTGGCAGCGATAAGCGTCTGTTGGTTGGCTCGGTTTGATAAACCCATGGAAATTCTGTCAGGTGCTAATCGAGACGAGATTAGAGATTAGGTGTGTGTGTCGGGTAAGCGGGGCTTGAGTATGTGTGTCGGGTAAGCGGGGCTTGTGTGTGTCTGCGTTAGATTGTACAAGTGAAGATGAGAGAATTCAGCCAGACGGCACAATTTGAGCAACTTTGTATGTCGATAACAAACCTACTTGTCTTTGTTTCTCTCTGTCTCTCTCCCCCATCACACTGTTGATTTTCCCCTTCCCTCAATTTACTCTCACTCTCTCTCTCTCTCTCTCTCTCTCTCTCTCTGTGTGTGTCTGGGGTTCCTCGGTTGCCCAGTGCTACCATTATCACTCTGTAAATCAGCCATGTTTGACGAACCTGCTCTTTCAACCTGGGATCAATACCAGGTCTTTATCTGGCCGGTGCTGGCTAATAAAGGCAAGGCCTCTTATCCACCATCTGGAAAAGAGAGAGAGAGAGAGAGAGGGAGAGGGAGAGAGAGAGAGAGAGAACATTCTACCAGTAACTCGGTGCATTAACACACACATGCACTTACGCTCAAGTTTATTGAGGTAGCCTTCGCTGTATTTTTCCTGTAGTGCGGGGCTTTCATTTTTTTCTCCCTCTTTTTCTCAGAATTGTGCTACAGTTACAGCAAGCCATCGCTGTGCAAGAACAAGTGCAGCAGCGCCCCCCCCCCCCCCCACACACACACAAAACAATCATAGTTCACATCACAGGAAACCTAATACAATCTACTGTGAGGCCAAGTCATCACCTGACCTCATTTTGACCTCTAATTGCTGTGCTGTCTTCTTGGCCAATGGGGGGCAAACAGATCATCATTGCCCAAATGTTTGTAGCCGTTTTGTCTCAAAAAGGGGGGGGGGGGGGGTTGTGTTGTACATTTTGTCTTATCTTTAAACAAATATATACATTAAGGCGATGAACCCTCAAAAACAAATACATGGTGGGCAGTGCTTGACTTTGGTGGTCACCAGACCTAGGCTTCGGGGGGGGGGGGGGGGGGGGGTACATTTTATGTACTTATCTACGTAAAGTTTCAAAACCATCCATATATTGAGAGATTGAGAAGTAAGAAGTATCAGCTTCTTCACTTTACCCTCGGGAAGATTTTCAAAATCTTAATCTCTCCTGCATTCTAAGGCAAACTTGGAAGCTAAATAATGACTAGTCAACTTCTAATACACCATTTCTATTTCCAAACTCTGAAAATCTTCTTTGTCAGTTTTCAGCAATTGGCCTTTGTTTATTTTTATTTTTGTGCAAGATCTTTTAGACAACATCTTTCTCATGTTTTATCACACCTTTGGCCAGACTATGTGTCCATCTGTCCCTCTAATATATCTGTTTGTCTGTTCGCTAGACAAGCAGCTAAGGAATTTCCTTTTTTTTGTGTGTATTGCTTTAAGTGGAGAGAAGCTGCTGCTGGCTCCACCTTCTTTTTTTTGCTACTTCTGCATCATTAACCCCTCACAGGAAAATTAACTTTGCCTACGGTGTGAAAACAAAATCAACATCCTTGATAGTGGGAGGTGGTATAATAGATAATTGTATCCTTTTCTACTAAATGCTCAGTTCACAATGTGTTAAAACTGTCATACCACTTCAGAGCAGGAAAGGGATGCTATGCTATTTACACCATGCTAACAGTAGTTGCCTTCTTTTTCTGGACGGCTTCAATGCTGTGCTTTCTGCTGCTATATGTGGTGCTGCCCCTAGTGGTGAACCAAAAGGTGAGCAGGAGTAGCTAAATAAGGTTCCTGGTCTTTCAATAAATATGTATTTTAAGGTCAGCAGTGCCACTTTTTTTTACTAATATACAAGGTTGCCTCAAGGCGCTTCACACAAGTAAGGTCTAACCTTACCAACCCCCAGAGCAACAGTGGTAAGGAAAAACTCAAAGACCAGACTCAAAGGGGTGACCCACTGCTTGGGCAATGCTACAGACACAAAATACCTCTTTGCAGCACCTCTCAAACTCCATCAGTTTGGATGGGGAGCTTCGGTGCACAGCCATTTTCAGATCTCTCAAGACATGTTCAATTCACAGAGTTGTCCTGAAGCCGCTCTTTTGATATCTTGGCTGTGTGCTTAAGGTCATTGTCCTGCTGAAAGATGAACTGTCACCCCAGTTTGAGGTCAAGAGCGCTCTGGAGCAGGTTTTCATCCAGGATGTCTCTGTACATTGCTGCATTCATCTTTCCCTCAATCCTGACTAGTCTTCCGCTGTTCTTGCCGCTGAAAAACATCCCAACAGCATGATGCTGCCACCACCATGCTTCACTGTAGGGATGGTGCCTGGTTTCCGCCAAACATGACGCCTGGCATTCACACCAAAGAGTTCAATCTTTGTCTCATCAGACCAGAGAATTTTGTTTCTCATAGTCTGAGAGTCCTTCAGGTGCCTTTTGGCAAACTCCAGGTGGGCTGCCATGTGCCTTTTACTAAGGAGTGGCTTCTGTCTGGTCACTCTACCAAACAGGCCTGATTAGTGGATTGCTGCAGAGGCGGTCGTCTTTCTGGAAGGTTCTCCTCTCTCCACAGAGGAATGCTGGAGTTCTGACAGAGTGACCATCGGGTCCTTGATCACCTCCCTGACTAAGGTCCTTCTCCAATGATTACTCGGTTTTGATGGGTGGCCAGCTCTAGGAAGAGTCCTGGTGGATGTTAACTTCTTACATTTATGGAGGATGGAGGCCACTGTGCTCATTGGGACCTTCAAAGCAGCAGAAATGTTTATGTATCCTTCCCCAGATTTGTGCCTCGGACAATCCTGTCTTGGGAGGTCTGCAGACAATTCCTTTGACTTCATACTTGGTTTGTGCTCTGACATGCACTGTCAACTATGGGATCTTGAATGAATGAATGAATTAATTAATTTATTTATTTATTCAGCACACACAGATCCAAAACAAAAAGAAACTTACGAAGAAAGAAAACAATCCAACAATGCACCCATGCATTCGAAAGGGTGGAGGCAGAAGCAAAAAAGCCCACCCCTTTAACCAAAAAAATAAAAATTATACATATGTATATAAAATGATACATATACCCATGATAACTAATACAAAGTATAAATTAATCCATAAACTAAAATTTCAAAAACACAAACATGCACACAGCAGTGCACCAAAAACAAATCAAAAGCGATAAACCTAATTCATCATGCTATAGCAAGTAATCAAATAATTTTTTGTAGATCCTTTTAAAGCCAACCAATTTACCAAGTGATTTTATGTTATCCAGGCAGTTGTTACAAATATTAACACCTTTAACAGAAACACAATGACTTTTTATCAGAATGTGAATCTTTGGTTTCTGAAATAATAATGTTCCTCGCAAATTAAAACTGGAGTCCCTCATCTTTAACAGGTCCTGGACATGTTGTGGTAAATGTTTATTTTGTACTTTAAGCATAATTTGTATTATATCATCAATCAGTTCCCAAAATTTTAAAATATGTAAACAGACAAACAATGGATTTGTTGGCTCATGATATGGTTTCTTACTAATAATTCTTATAGCTTTCTTCTGAAGTAAAAATATGGGATTTGTATTAGTTTTGTAGGTGCTTCCCCAAACTTCAGTACAGTAGGCCATGTATGGAACAAGTAATGAATGATATAAGGTAACTCATAGAGTATTGGGAGAGGAAGTCTTGTGCTTTACACAAAATGGCAATGGATTTTCACATTTTAGATTTGACATAATTTAATATTTTTTTGTTTTCCAACTTAGTTTATCATCAATAAAGACCCCAAGAAATTTAGTTTCATTTACAAGTTCAGTTTCAATATCGTGTACTCATAAATTTCTACATAAATTCCTGGGCTTATTTCCAAATATGATACACTTTGTTTTACCAAAGTGAAGTGACAATCTTATATGTAGACAGGCGTGCATGTTTCTAAATCATGTCCAGTCAACAGAATTTACCCCAGGTGGACTCCAATTACGCTGTAGAAACATCTCAAGGATGGTCAGTGGAAACAGGATGCAACTGAGTGCAAATTTGAGCTTCATGGCAAAGGCTGTGAATACTGATGTATATGTGATTTTTTTTTTTTTTTTTAATAAATGTGCAAAAAAACTCAAAAAAATTTTTTTCCTCACACTGTCATTATATTGTATGTAGAATCTTGAGGAAAAAGTTAATTTCAACCTTTTTAGAATAAGGCTGTAACACACAAAAAATGTGTAAAAAGTACAGCGCTGTGAATACTCTCTGGATGCACCGTAAGATGGACCATCAGGGCTGTATTTAAAGTAGCCACAGGTCATCTCTAGTTCATTAATTATATCGCTTCTAAAACCGCTTGCCTGTGAACACAATGATTTGACTGCATCTCTGCCATCAGATGCAACAGCATGGGTGCCTCATGAGACAAAAAAGTTCTTTAAATGTTCATAAAAGGGAGGTGTAAGTACAGATAAAAGGGAGAAAAGGCTGAATTAAAGACACAAAGAAGAGAGAAAATGGAGGGTTGTAGAAGTTCGGAGTCGAGATTGTTGGGTGACTTTGCCCTGCAGGTGTGACAGGGGAAGTTCAGCTTATCTGATTGATGGAGACTGTCTTGCTACGGTTAGGGAGGGAGGGAGATGGGGAGGAAGGGAGGGGGTGGTTTGGCAGAAAAGTGTCTGTCGACTCCTCCTGATACCTGCCTCCCTGTCTGAGATGATATGGGAGATAATATTGATAATATTAAACGCAATAACTGTGTCTGCAGCTCCCCCTCCCTGGCTTCAGCCCTTGCAGGATAAAATCAATGTGCCATTCACTGTGATTTATAGCTGAAAATAATGGCACTGTTTAGATGGGGGGGTACAGTATGTCACTGTGCATGAGGGTAAAAGGTGGACGTGACGTGAAGGCGGATGCTGTGTGTACGCGTGAGACCGCCTCTCCGTGCGCGTGTTGATTTATTTGACGATACAGATACAATCTGTCAACTGTTACATTAATAACGGCGGAGTGCGGAGGCGTCACGTGACGGTGAGGCGTTTATGGCCAGTATCGATCGGGCGCTATCGCTGTTTATCGGAGCGGGAAAACAAGGGTAAACATGGCCTTTGTGCAGACAGATGAGGCGTTCTGGGTAGAGGCTGAGCGCACAGTGGGATTTGGAGAGGCGGTTTAGACAAACCGAGGAGTGGATGAACCACACAGGAGGCAGTATCGGCGTGTAGAACGTTACCGTGGCAATGTCTTTTTGCAACCACTAAGCATTTTTTCTTCCTTTGCAGTTTCCGGGCAGCTGAGCCTGAGGGTTATTAGTTGCTTCTGTGCATCGTGTCCGAGGGTCACAGAGACTCATCTGCACCTAGATTCACATTTTTATTTATTTATTTTTTAATTAACTGTATGTCCTGTAGACTTTTGTGGGAATGTGATTCTGCAGTTTTTGCAGCTGAAAGTATTTTCTGTCACTCACCTCGCCATCTACATAGTTAATTGATTTCTTTTTGTTTGTGTACAAATTCTCAAAAAGTAACAGATGAACTTTAGATGAATTGTGTCAGGATATGGTTTTTTGGATCCAGGAAAAATTGAGCAATTTTTATTATTTTTGTGTTTTCTTCATTACATTACCATTGTCCTGTGATTGTACAACCCATCACTCAGAGGGAGGAGGAGTAAGAGGAAGACAGAGGACGGGAAGGAGAGGAACAGTAGTAGCCAGTAAAACAATAGCAAGCAGTATTTCTGGTATTTATATTTGTGTATTCATATTTATATTTATATTTGCAAATTGCTTTTTACATTCATTTTTGAAACTCTGTGTGCTATACAATGTTACTCAAACCTCAATTTCCCTGAGGGAGTCTTCCCAAGGGATTAATAAAATTCTGTCTGGTCTAATCTAATCTAATCTGATTGTGAGATCTGATTTTATATTGGGTTTTTTTTGTTTGTTTTTACCTGCATGGTTCTGAATGACTGCACCCTCTGATGTTGTGGAATTTGTGAAGCTTTATGTATCTTGTGCCTTGTGGTCTCAGGATGCAGACATACTTTGTTTTCCTGGGGTTAAAACGGAATTCACAGACTGCAGAGCTTTTGCATCTCTTCACTGCCTTCCTTTGAGATCAGATTTTAAGGTTCTGTTACTAACCTATAAAATTGTTCATGGACTGGCACCTCCCGTACTTAGCTGACCTACTTAAATCCTACATACCGGCCCGGGCTCTGTGTTCTCAGGGTGCAGATTTACTTTATGGCCCTAGGGTGAGTAAAAAGTCTGCGGGTCACAGAGCTTTCTCTTCTCGTACCCCAGTTCTATGGAATGATCTCCCCAGAGCAACAGTGGTAAGGAAAAACTCCCTCTGAGGAAGAAACCTTAAGCAGACCAGACTCAAAGGGGTGACTCTCTGCTTTGGCCATGCTACAGACATAAATCACAAAACAATTTACAAAACAAATATACATGAAATGCTGTTGGTGCACAGGACAGGAGGGTTTTCAGCACAAATACCACACCCATCTCTGGATGCAGCTGCACCTTAAACAAAGAGAAAAAAACAATCAGGCATCACAAAGACAAGAAATACAGTATAATTTGTCAGCATTAAACAACAAGAAAAACAGGAAATGCTAAGGTGATCGCCGGCCACTAGCCCTAAGCTTGACTAAAAGACCCAGAATTTAGGTAAAGTTGGGGCCGCGGCCCGCTCCGTTTCCTAATAAAATTAATTAAAAGAATATACAACAAACACAGAAATAAAAGAATAAAAAGCACAGAACTATACTATGCCAGTATGCTAGCCATACAAAAGGGAAAATAAGTGTGTCTTAAGTCTGGATTTGAAAGTCTCCACAGAATCTGACTGTTTTATTGACGCGGGGAGATCATTCCACAGAACAGGGGCACGATAAGAGAAAGCTCTATGGCCTGCAGACTTCTTAGTCACCCTAGGGACACAAAGTAGTCCTGCACCCTGTGAATGCAAAGCCTGGGCCGGTACGTAAGGTTTAATTAGGTCAGCTAGGTAGGGAGGTGCCAGTCCATGAACAATTTTATAGACTCATAGCATTTTTATTTATTTATTTCCTTTATATTTTATTTATTTACTTTATATAGCGCCAAGTCACAACAGAGTTGCCTCAAGGTGCTTCACACAGGTCTAACCTTACCAACCCCCAGAGCAACAGTGGTAAGGAAAAACTCCCTTTGAGGAAGAAACCTCAAGCAGACCAGACTCAAAGGGGTGACCCTCTGCTTGGGCCATGCTACAAACATAAATTACAGAAATAATTCACAGAACAATTCACGGACAAATATACAAGAATTGCTGTTGGTGCACAGGACAGGAGGATCGCCAACACAAACACAACTCCCATCTCTGGATGGAGATGCACCTTAAACAGAGAAAAAATAGAATCAGGCATCAGAAAGACAAAAAATACTGTATAATTTGCCAGCATTAATCAACAAGAAAAACAGAAGAAATACTTAGGTGATCGCTGGCCGCTAGCCCTAAGCTTCACTAAAAGACCCAGAATTTAGGTGAAGTTGAGGCCGCGGCCCACTCCAATTATTAATAACATGAATTAAAAGAGTAAAAAGCATAAAACAAAACTGTACCAGTATGCTAGCCATATGAAAGGGAAAATAAGTGCGTCTTAAGTCTGGACTTGAAAGTTTCCACAGAATCTGATTGTTTTATTGACGCAGGGAGATCATTCCACAGAACAGGGTCATCTAGGTAGGGAGGTGCCAGTCCGTGAATAATTTTATAGGTTAGTAGCAGAACCTTAAAATCTGATCTCACTGGGAAAGGAAGCCAGTGAAGAGACGCCAAAATGGGTGTAATGTGGTCAAACTTTCTGCTTCGTGTCAAACGTCTAGCTGCAGCATTCTGAACCAATTGGAGACCCCTAATGCTAGACTGCGGTAAACCAGAAAATAGAACATTGCAGTAGTCCAATCTAGAAGAGATGAACGCATGGATCAGGGTCTCAGCATCAGCCATAGACAGGATGGGACGAATCTTAGCTATATTTCGCAGGTGGAAGAAAGCAGGCCTAAGACAGACCCCTGAGGAACCCCAAATTTCATGTCACTAAGGTTAGAGTTAGTGTTACTGTACAAAACACAGTGAGAGCAACTGGTCAAGTATGACGTCAGCCATGCAAGGGCACTCCCAGTAATCCCAAAATGATTTTCCAGCCTATCAAGTAGAATATGATAATCCACTGTATCGAATGCAGCACTGAGATCTAACAGCAACAGAACCGTGGTGGTGTCTGAATCCATTGTAAGCAGAAGATCATTCACCACTTTAGTGAGAGCCGTCTCTGTGGAATGATATTTTCTAAAAGCAGACTGCAGCGGCTCAAAGAGATTATTCTCAGTAAGATAGTCTACAAGCTGCCGTGACACCACTTTTTCCAGAATTGTAGAGCAAAATGATTTGATAGATTTGATATCGGCCGATAGTTTTTCAATACACTGGGGTCAAGATTAGGTTTCTTAAGTAATGGTTTAATCACTGCAGATTTGAAACATTTAGGAACAGATCCAGAAGTTAAAGAAAGATTAATCATTTCCAGCACAATCGGCCCAAGAGTGGGTCACAGGTCCTTAAACAGTTTTGTTGGTATAAGATCAAATAAACAGGTTGTGCTTTTTGTTGACGTTACAGGTTTCGTCAGCATGTCTAGAGAGATACCATCAAATTCTGTAAATCTAGGTAATACCTCAGTAGTGGTGCCCACCTCAATAGCAAGGTGTAGTGGCTGGGTTAAGGCATGCTGGGATATGTTCAACCTAATATCTATTTTCTTCTCAAAGTAATCCAGGAAATCTTGTGCTGTAAAAGGAGAGCGAACTACAGGTGGTTGTCCATGAATAAGTGTTGCCACCGTGTCGAACAAGAACTTTGAGTTATGCTTATTTTTGTTGATCAAATCAGAGTGGTAGGTCCGCTTTGTGGCCAATAATGCATGCTTATAGTCTAAGATAGCATCACGCCACGCAAGGTGAAATACTTCTAATTTTGAACAACGCCATTTCCGTTCTAGACCTCTTGCTTTCTCTGTTTCTGCCGGGCCATGAGCAGCTGCCTGCCGAAGCGCGAATCCATCCGAACGTCTTTCATTACAAAATTCATTACAAAATCTCCTTTAACAGTGGAATGTCCAGATAAACTGCTGATCCCGACCTCTTCTGAAACTTCTCTGTTCTCTCACGAAGTCCTGGGTCAACAGAGGCTTAAATTTGGAAGTTTTGAGCTCGAAACAGGCTGACAACGGTGGCTCGGAGCGCGGCGCGTCCTCCGGCTCCGTGGGTTGTCCTTAAAGCGACAGTAACACTCCATAATCTCATCAGCCCTTAAAATTTTCACCGAAAACCAGCTGAATTTCTCGAATGGTGTCCACTCGGATGTGCCTTACAGTTTCTGAAAAAATTTTGATCAAGCAAAGCGGCAGTCTCTGAGCCATTCCTAAACAATGAAAAAATAGATGGGAGGGGTGGACCACTCCTCACTCAAAGCCTGCCCACAGGCTAATGACGCAACCGACAGGCGTGAAAAAACTCACGCATGCGCACGAGGGTTCAAGCTTGTCTGATGTAATCGCACGTGATTCAAATCCATATAGTTTTTGAAAAAAATAAAAAGGTCGGTTTCTTTTCTAATAGACCACGTATTTCGCAGGTGAAAGAAAGCTGTCCTCATAATATTTGTAATGTGGAGGTCAATGGACAATGTAGGATCAAAAATTACCCCAAGGTTCCTCACTTTGTCAGTGTGATGTATGACACATGAGCCTAGGCTAAGCGTTAACTGGTCAAATTGATGCTGATGTCTCACTGGACCAAGAACCATCATTTCAGTCTTATCAGAGTTTAAAAGGAGGAAGTTTCTATACATCCAACGTCTCACTGAAGGCAATCTTCTAAGGATTTTATGTGAATGAGATTACCAGCAGTTATCGGCATGTATAACTGACTATCATCAGCATAGCAGTGAACGGTAATCCCAAAATGCCGCAATATGTGCCCAAGAGGTGCTATATAAAGGATGAAAAGCAGGGGGTCTAAAACGGACCCCTGTGGAAACCGCAAATTTCATGTCACTAAAGTTAGAGGTACAGTTACTGTACAAAACACAGTGAGAATGGACTGGTCAAGTATGACGTCAACCATGCAAGGGCACTCCCAGTAATCCCAAAGTGATTTTCCAGCCTATCAAGTGGAATATGATGATCCACGGTATCAAATACAGCACTGAGATCTAACAGCATCAGAACCGTAGTGGTGTCTGGTGTCAGATTCTGTAGAGACTTTCAATTCCAGACTTAAGACACACTTATTTTCCCTTTCATATGGCTAGCATACTGGTATAGTATGGTACTATGCTTTCTAGCCTTTTAAATTCATTTTATTAGGAGACGGAGTATGCCGCGGCCTCAACTTTATCTAAATTCTGGGTATTTTAGTGAAGCTTAGGGCTAGTGGCCGACATTTTTAAAGGGTTGTAATAAATTAAGCAAAGTTTCTATAATGAGTTGAAATGGGATGTGAGTCCAGAATGTTGTTAGAACCTTAGACCTCAACAATTTTTAGAGGAACTCAACCCTTTTATTTCCTGTCTAATTATGTAATTTTTTAAATGTTATTTTACTGTATTAATGTAATCATAAATTGTTTAGGTTCTTGTTATCATATACACATTATTATTACTATTATTATTATTATTATTATTACTTGTATTTTGTCATTTGATTTTGAACTTTACAAAATAAAAGCACGGATGCACGCACGTACACAGACACCACTTCACTTTTAATATATAGATGATTTACTGCCCCCTGCTAGAATGACGTGTGAGTCCACAATGTAATTATCAATGTCCATTGTTGACTGTTGTTAACTAATATCCGTACTTTCTCCAAAAATGTTAGTCCTGTCAGTGTTCCGTTTTGATGGCGTTCATCCTTGATCCAACAGCAAATGTTTATGACATCACAAAGGACTGATGGGTAAAGACAGAAATCTGACTGCCCTCCTCGTCTGCTGCTTGGTGGAACATCATTAGCGATACCATATGTGTCCTGATTGAGTGTTCTTCTAATGAATCATTAGCTGAATGACAAAAAATTAATTGATAGAATTTTGATAATGCATTAATCTGTCTCTAACCTGGCAACAGTGGTGCTGGAAGCCGTGTGTGTGTGTGTTTCTCACTAGCTGTGAAACCATTTGGAAGCAAACCTTTTTTTCTTTCAGCTTCACTGCTCTACTGGCTTTGGTGCTTTCTTTTGGTTAACACGAATTCAGAGATTTATTTATTAATTTAAATTGCTTGAGGCGATATCACTTGAAAAGTGTTTTCAAAAATGTGCAAAAATGGAACATTCCATATCTGGATTTGCACAAAAATGTTGCACAACTGGTAGGCTTCATCAAAACCAGAGTATTGGATCATTAGAAACCAGTATCACAGTTTAGTTAAAACTCACCAGTGATTCACGGAGAACGGCCTCAGTTAGGAGCCGTATGTGAGTTTCTGAAATGAGTTCAGACAGCTTTTGACTTTTCTCTGAAAGTAACTTGCAGATTAATAGTGAAATGTCTGTGATCCAGATTCGTGCAGTCAGCTTCGGCCTCGTGTTATCCTTTGGTTTGCTGATTACATAAGAGCAGAGATTTCCACTGCTGATATCCTGAGGTGATGCAACTATTAATCTAATCTAAATAATCACTAGCTGTTAATAAGAAGGGGAGTCAGCGGTATGATGAAGCGGCTGATAACGGCCACAAAGTCAAAGTTCAGAGTTCACATATGGTACACATGCATAGATAAACACATCATGCACCCGCGTGCAGAACTACGCATGGATCTCGGTAATCAGCGATCAATGATGAGAATATCAGTGGTGATTGAAGGAACGCAGAAAGTGTCAAACCCTCTTAAATCTTCCTGAAAACTGAACTCATCAAAAACAGACTCCCCCCCCCCCCCCCCCCCCCCCAAAAAACAAAACACCAGCAATGAATCTTAAGGGCTGTGGATTTAATAATCAGATTCACTATGTTCAGGTACTAGCTTTTGTTGGAATTTTGTGGAGATTAACAAACTTTATACATTTTTGAAAAGTGCATGTGTGACAGAGGCCAGCAGGAGTCGCTGTGCATGTGGTACTCATTAAACCTCAGTCTCCAACAGCTAAGGAACTCTCTGGCCACAATGGGCAGAGCCTGGGTTTTGGCCTTCTGGTCAGAGTGCCCGCCTCCCATGCTGGAGAGTTCACGTCCCGGGATTGGAGTGACAGTGAAGTGAGAGGACATACACAACGCAATGCAATAGCCAATCAGAAAATGGATGATTCAGTTTTCCCGAAAGCCTCCTTGGTGGCTATCTTGTTCTGTAAAAATGGCGGCCTAACATGAGAGAGTTTCATTTCAGCTTCTAGATGACTTGATAATCTTGATTCCATTGGCTAAATACACATTTTCTCATTCCAAAACTATATGACTGCCTATACATGTGACTTCCCACATGTACATTTTTGCAATAAACACCAACGGATTGCGCGAGAGCATTTCATGAAAAAATATATTCAGAGGTGGATAATAATGTATGACCTTTTTTTCGTAGATTGTAGTCAGAAATCTGTGGAGTAGATGTCAGAGTCTGACACCTTCTGTTGAAAGCTCTGACTGATGTGTCGTCTGGATGAGTGGACTACGTGCAGCTTCTGCTTTTCAACTCAGATACATTTAGGCAAATGTTAAATCCTTGTGTTTATCTGTTGTTTGATTCATCAATGGAGCAAACTGGAATAAAATAGCAGAGAGGCTGTCAATGAACAGGGCTTTAGTCTGTTTTCTGTAATACTTCCACTGTTGTGGAAGCACCTGGCTGCAGTCAAACACATTTTAACTTGTACCTGGA
Organism: Thalassophryne amazonica; assembly: GCF_902500255.1. Classification (NCBI taxonomy): domain Eukaryota; kingdom Metazoa; phylum Chordata; class Actinopteri; order Batrachoidiformes; family Batrachoididae; genus Thalassophryne; species Thalassophryne amazonica. The sequence continues at coordinate 103,605,794 of NC_047110.1, forward strand.
TCCGTATTCAGCATCTTCTTAGAATCTTTATTAGTGTGGACGTGGTCTAAGAATCAGGTGTGAGCCTGGTGGGCGGAGTCGAGAAAAACTGAGAGATGAAGGTGGAATGAGTGAGGACGTTGTTGCCGATGAGCCTTTGATTCTCCAGAGTCGAGCGGGGAATCAAAGGGTGCGTCTCTGCGGAGCGAGGTGGTGTTGTGTTACACGGCTCAGGCAGTCATTGCCGCGCCACCTTTGATCAACAGACAGGAACAGCTGCGGCTCAGACACACTCACAGACACAGGTTTTGACTTTTTTTAACATGCATACTTTTAATTTTGACAACCTCAGAACAGACAATTCCTCACACCACCATCAGGGGGTCTCGGGCTGCAGATTTAGAACCATGAATTCAGAGCATTTCTAACTGTCAATTCTAAACTGGCTGTCATCAGTTGTCCATCTGTAGAAGATAGTTGATAGTTGGCACTGCTCTTATGTGGAGACATAATTTACTGTAAACTCCAGATTAAAAGAAAAAAAGAAAGTAAAGACTCTGCAATATGTGGCACATCCTGACAACAGATTACAATTTTATGAGCAACTACCAAAAAATGTTCACATTTTCTCATGTCAACTAGGAAATGTTCCAACGATGTTCCGCTTGGTCTCCTAATAGTTACGAGGGTTCCCACATACTAAGTAGGTTTATTCTCATGATTGATTCTCTGTTACTCCAGAGTGCAAGACGCAAGACTCTCGAGAGGATCCTGGTGAAGAAGAGGAGGAGAGGGAGGACCGAGGTCCAATGCAGAGTGCAGGAGACGAGGAAGAAGAAGGCGAAGATGAAGAAGAGTCGCTAAAGGGGAGCGTCCCAGGTTAGTGCATCCATGGGCTTTGCCTTCAGCCTGATCCCATCTTTCAAACATACCAGAACAAATGCCCGGAAATGACCAACACTGGTGGCTGTGATATGAGGGACGATAGTTTTCTTTGGATTTGTCCAGGAGCTGGTTTCTCCCAGCTCATGAGTGGAAGAACACAGGTGATTTAGCTAAGTAGCAAACAGATGGCGAACACACACGGGTTTAGGATCTGGGCTATCACCAATAATGAAGGGGTAGTGTTCTCGGACACGCTGCTATTCTACTCTTAAAGGACCATCCAAACCATTTTGATGTTTTAGCTTTAGCTCATGTGTGTCTGTGCACAAAATAACTCAAAAAGAGATGATAAGATTTCTATAAGACATGGTACAAATATTCCTCATGTGAGCATCACCAGATACTTAAACTTTGGAACAGATCGTTCTCTGTCAAGGCCGTCAAAAATATTCAGAATAACACGTTTCCAAGGCTCACCAACCGAGGGGGTTACAGAGGTGATCCATAGGTTATATCGAGCAGCTCGTCATTTATCATTACGTGGTACGAGTGCCATTTTGATGACATCACTAAAACATTATGAAATGATGTCACACTTTAAATGTCAGAAAAAACATTGTCATGGTTGTCTCCATAGCCACTAGAGCTAGAAGTGATTCAGAGTCTATATCTTACTAGAGCCTGACAGATATGGATTTTTTGGGAGTGATACTGATGTAAGGGAGGCAAAAAAAATTGCAATACCGATACAGTGCATCTGGAAAGTATTCACACTTTTTCCACATTTTGTTACATTACAGCTTTTTTCCAAAATGGATCAAATTAAATTTTTCGTCAAAATTTTACACAAAATACCCCATAATGACAATGTGAAAAAAATAGAGATTTTTGCAAATTTATATATATATATATATATATATATATATATATATAAACAACAGCAAGCAAGAATCACATGTACATAAGTATTCACACCCTTTGCTCAATACTTTGTTGATGCACCTTTGGCAGCAGTTACAGCCTCAAGTCTTCTTGAATATGATGCCACAAGCTTGGTGCACCTATCTTTGGGCAGTTTTGTCCATTCCTTTTTGCAGCACCTCTCAAGCTCCATCAGGTTGGATGGGGAGCATCAGTGCACAGACATTTTCAGATCTCTCCAAAAATGTTCAATTGGTTTCAGGTCTGGGCTCTGGGTGGGCCACTCAAGGACATTCACAGAGTTGTCCTGAAGCCACTCCTTTGATATCTTAACTGTGTCCTTGCTTGCAAAAGTTTCAAAAAAACTTTTTTCATATTGTCATTATGGGGTATTGTGAGTAGAATTTTGAGGGAAAACAATCATCCAACCTACATCAAGCTGCCTTCATGGCAGTTCCAGTGTTGCATCACTCAGCATTTGATGCAAAGTGCACTTTTTCTAAATTAGCCTTGCTTAACTGGCAGCATTATGACCACTTGTCTCTTGTCACTGTAAAATGCCCATTCTGACTGAAAATGATTGGTAGCTGGTTGCTTTGCCTCTGTCTTCTAGCTAATGTGGCCATGGGGTGATCAGGGTCCCAGCTGTGCTGAACAGTATTGCAAATAATGTAGTCGGTGCACCCTCTGCTGGACAAACTACGTAATGACGTAATTTCCAACAGCCATGGTGTCTTCCTGCATTGTTTATTTGATTTAAAAAAAGTTTTTATATCAGAAAAAATAACGCTGATCCTAACGTGTTTGTGAAACGCTCATATTGGCTGATGCTCTCGGCCAGTATGAGCCTATCGGCCAACCAATATATCAGTCGAGCTACATTCACTACACAATATATGTGACATTATGATGACGTCACTAAAATGTTGTGCAGTAGTGGCATAGTTACCTAACAACATATTTTCCCGATAGCTTGTAGAGCTAGAGAGGTGATCCAAAGATTCTATCAGTTAGGTAATCATTTGTCGCTACATGGTACTGCGACAGCATAAAATGCCAAAATTGTCAGACTTTTAAAGATTTTTCTCCATATATCTCTATAGTCAATAGAGTTAGAGAGGTAATCTAAAGTTTATGTCAATCTACTAGTCATTTGTCATTATTTAGTATTAATAAAGTTATGGTATGATGTCACTATAGTCCAAAAAGTTTTTTTTTATGTGTGCAGAAAGCGTGTGCATCACCCCTATGATGCCTTTCATTGTTACATTGTATGGTCTTAGGGTGGATCTTCTGTCATCAGTTAGTTAACCTAGCAGAGTGTTTCATTCCTGGCTGGAGTGTTTATGTGCTGTAATAAAACAAAAGAGTTTTGCATTTGTTGCATTATAACTGATTGTTCAGATGGTTCACAACAAGATTCTGTTCCAGATACAAAATTTGGGAAAAGGTGTCCAGTAATGTAATGTAACATGTATGCCGATTGGGTAAATTGGGGTACAGCATGAAAACAATGGCTGGTGTGGGTGTTAATGTGTTTGCACATGAATTGATTCCCCTGTGCACGTGCGCATGTTGCTTCTTCCATGTCCGTTCTGCCGTTAGCCTGCAGCAGGCGTGATGGTGACAGGTTGAGGTAAGCGTATTCAGCCGCTCACGTAAATACACACTCACACACGGCAAAGAGGAGATAACAAGTAAATCATCATAATTTTATTATTTATTTCCTCTCTTATCGTGGTGTTTTTGGTTTATTTATTTCTGTTGTCTTCAATGAGTTAAACAATGCAAGAAGATTAGGGCACTATCTCACATTATTTCCTTTTCAAGCTGTGCATGTTTTCGGCACATCTGCGTGTGTTTATGTGCTTGTAGTGTGTGTGTGCACACATGTTTTAATTCCTGCACTGGAGAACAGAGGATGTGTTCATTATCGTCCTGTCCCAGCCTTGTCCCTTTAACAGTAATTGGAGCGATATTAATTGCTGCGCTGTGGCTGCTTCATGGTAGCACAACGATGTCGCACTGATAGGGCCCATCGTTTTTTCCCCCCCTCTTCCTCTCTCTTCCTTTCCTCTTCTTCTCACAAACTAACTGCCGGGTGAGCGAGGCAGAGGATGGAGGTGGGGTGGGGGGAGTGAGATAGCCCCTCTATCAGCTCCGGAGCAGGCGCTGTCTTTATCAGGAGCACGATTGGCAAAAAGGAAACTTTGACCGGTCTGAATTTTTCTCTTATCGTCAAGTCCCCCCTCCTCCACCTCCCCTTCCTCCTTCCCTCCCTCCTTCCATCCACCTTCTCCTCCTCTGGTCTCTCCATCACTACTAACAACCCCACTAACAGGGCCCCTCCCTCCTCTCCAGCCTCCACGACTTCACGGTGTGCATCTGTCTTTTTTTCCGTCCTTCCATTGTTTCCGCTTTCTCCCATCCCCTTGTAGTGGGACGGGACTCGCCAGCTCATATTTGTCCGTACCAACCTTCAACTATCAAACGTTTCCCATAAACAGAGGTTTTATCTTCTCCGGGGTTCCGCTTGTTTCTCACTGTTGCTGACGTTTAGGCGCTCTGCTTTGAGAGGAGTGTTTGGTACAAGACTTTCTCAGCATGAGAATTGTAAAAAAAAAAAAAAAAAAAAAAAATCAATCAATAATTGAGAGTGTGTGCTGTTTGTGCACATAACAAAAGCACCCAGTGTTTGCATTTTGGATAAGTGACCTCTTTGTGCTTGTGCATTCCACAGGTGGAGCCACAGACTGTGTTTGAAACATTTGAAACAAAAGCTGAAGCATTTCAATACAAAGCTTCAAGCGTGCACAGGATGAGGACCAAAAGAGTTGTTGCTCTGCTTAAAGCGAAACAAAGAGTTTAACAAAAAATGACAGGAGTCCGGTTAAAATACAGGTGCTGACTTTGTGTGTCTGCCTCTCCGTCCATCTGTCCAGACAGTAAACTAACTGTATTCATCAAGGACCTTTCTCATACACACACACACACACACACACACACACACACACACACACACACACACACACACACACACACACACACACCAGGGTGCCGCTATCCAAGGTACTTGTCTACACACCGGAAGCAAGTGCACTTTAGTAGTTTTCCTGTCTGACTGGGGACTCAAACCCATGAATTTCTGCTCACACTTGCTTACCTCACTACTTCTCTGTCATGCCTCTTTCCTTCCTTTATTCATTCTTACCTTCCTTGCTCAGTATTTCAGATTATTTGGCATAAATCTCTACAAGATTTGCAAATTCTCAGATATGTTCCAAATAAAGATTTGTATTTCTCACAGTAGTTAAAAAAAATCACCTCATTGTGGGTTACCTTTTAAAAACAAATTGAGTCATCAGAGGGTAGCTACATACCCTATGTGATATGTATGAGATATAAGTTTGTATTATAAATTATGAATACATACTGTCAGTCATAAAAGGAGTGAGCTTTAAGGAATCACATATATTTTAATACTTTTTAATTAAAAAAACTATATGGAACTTCTTTTATGTCTTCTTTGTGACTTCATGAAATCAATTATACCAATCGATCACAAATAATTTACTGATCAGTATGAACTTTCCATCAAATCTCTGGCAGCAATTTTTTTTAAGTTATTTTGTTCTTTCTTTAACACAGCAATTTTTAAAATTTCACCTACAAAATGTAGCACAATATGCAAGTAATAAAATACATATAAAATATTACAACAAGTAAAAAGAAGTAAATTCACTCACACAGTTAAAATGGCAATAAGAGTAACTGAGCAAATAACTGTGAATCTTAGGTCAAACTGTCGAGTAGATAGTTTAAACTATCCACCAGGCCATCCTCACTGTGAGAGATTTTCAGACTAGATTTTTGTTATAAGAAAAATCATCAGTAATGATAAAAGCAAGAAAATTTGACTTTGAAATTAATCTTTTTTAACAGATATTTTAGTTTTTTCCACACACCATTTATGCTGCAAGTTTATATTATTATTATTATCATCGTTATTATTGTAATGTCTTTGTCTCAACACTGACAACAGCAGCAGCAATTCTAAAATAATTGAATCATTACTGGACGCGGTGTTTTCTGTCACCATGTTTGACAGCATCCGGTCAGTAATGAGTTGTCATAGATGATAGTAAGAAGTTCTTTTTCTGATTAGCATTTTGTACCAAAGCTTCTATTAAAGTGTTGACTTTGGCCTTCAGTGATATGGTGGTAGTTGGTGGTGGTGGTGGGGGGGGAGATTCAAAATCTGGAGATGATAAACTTGGAAAGGATTAGAAGCTTTTGCAATTTTCATTTTTTGTGTACTGTGTCTTAAAAACAATCAGGGTGTGTGTGTGTGTGTCCATTGGACTGTTATTTTTTTAAAGGTGGTAGCTTCTTCCTATCGGGGATGGCATGATATGCTAAAGCTGCCTTTTTAATCTGCAGTGTGTCCACTGCATGATATGCAAAATAAATTATGAAGAGAAGGGGGAAAAAAAATCTTTTGAATGACCTTGCAGGCCGGAGGGTTCAGTATTTTCTCCCTCACTGCTTAAAATTGTTGATATGCAAATGGTTGTCAGAGTAATCCCTCATCACTCGGTGGCTTCCACCTCATACGTTCTCTCCATGTTGTACTGTGTGTAAATCTATCGGCAGCGGGTGAAGACTTGTGTTTTACAGACAGAAAAACTGACACATCCACCATCATGTGAATATGGGTTATCTATCCGATAGCACAGCTTCCTTTAAGAAGGAAAGAGAGTGCTGACGGGCACCTACTTTACACAACGTTCCCACGCCTATGTATCAAGCAGGCTTATATTAAGCTCCTTTCTCAAGACGAATATAACTTTTTTTTTTACGTAAGTCTTCTGTACGTATCAAAAATATGACTGCAACACTTTTGTTTTTGTTCCCACCTTTCATGTATTAAAGTAGAAGATTTAAGATTTCTTCTGTGCCCACAAAAGGCTTATTTCTCTTATGCCTTGTTTCCAAATAGCATATCTGTACATAGCGGTGATGACCATTTACCCATTCATTTCTATAGCACGTGAAGCTCCTCCTTCTGCCCCCCCCCAATCTGGAATTAGCCTTGAATGGGCTGGGGGGAAAAAATGCACTTTTGCTGTGGATTGTGGAGAGATCCTAATCGAGGAAGCTATCTTTGGAAAGTTAATAAAGCATTGAAAAATACTGTATATGCCTCTGCGTGGACAGCACTGCATTAATAGGAATACATCACAGTGTTGTCAGACAGATCCAAGAGAGGGCACCAGATGGTATTTGGATTTATATCACGGCTTAGTGGATCCTTGTCATTTGATTGGTGCTTTGTATGTCATGTGACATGGATTATTCGTCCCATTTTTGTTGTGTTGCATTTAGCGTGCAAATATGGTTCCATTTACTGTGCAAATTTTGGTTCCATACGTGTTGTGCTATTACATGCTGCAAGCCTCGCCCATGCACACACTAGTGGGGGCGGCGTTTAGCTAAACATGGTGGAGATTGTTTTGCTGACGGAAGACGATTTGAACGAGCTAATTGAAGGTGCTGATTCTTCTAACGAACACACACAAAACAAAACAAATTCACTACACCATAAGTCGTCTGGAGGCATAAGGATCTGTAAGGATGAAAAGCTGGGCACATTTCTGACGCGATTTTTCGCTGGACTGAGGAACTACACAAAGTCTTTTTTTTTTTTTTTGAAAGTGTAATGGACTATCTAACTGTTTTTCCAAGTTGACTTGTTTGTATAACGCTAAACCTCGTTGTGAAAACTGTTGACTAAATTCAGACAAATGCACTCAACTCGACATGTTTTTCTGCTCTGTGTGAAAGACATGATGCAGATCATTTGCAGTTCTTGTACCAGAGTGAAGTGAGGTGGCTTTCAAGAGAACCTGTGGTTAATCGCTTTTTTGAAGAAAGAAAAGAAGTACACACATTTCTGGAAGAACAGCACTGAGCATTGCACTCACTGATGGTACCTTTTGTGGAAAACTGGTCAACTTATCTGGTACATTTGACTAGCTGAATTGGCTCAGTGTATCAGCACAAGACAGACAAATCACAACGATTTGGTTTCAGACAGAACTGAGGGCTTCAAGAAAAAAACGAACCGAAGAGTTGAAGAAGGACTGTTTGCCATGTTTTCACTTTTAAGTGAAACTTCAAAAGCATTTGCGTGTCACAAACGTTGACAGGCTGTTTCTGTGTAGGCTCTCAGTTGTCCAGGTGGTTTCCATAGTAGAGAAGCTTGAATCTTCGACTGGACTGGGTTGCTTGACGTGAGGACGTTTCGCTTCAAATCACAGAAGCTTCCTCAGCTAAAATTCTTGCTCTGGTGGTCTGACTTCTGTCTTGACTCTTGTAGAGAAGAATAATCAAGAAGACACAAAAGCTGGAGTTTTAAACCTAACCAGACCCCTCCTACCGAGAGGCAGACTGCTATAGGCTAGTGACTAAACAATAGTTCTAATTAGCACCTATTGTGCTCTAGTTAGCACCCTCCTAATGACAGGGCAGCTGGCCCTCCTAATGATGGGATGGACCCTCTCATGATGGCTCCCTTGACAACTCTGCTGATGATGTGAATGACTCATTACCATGAACAAAATACTGAAACTGCTTTGACCTGAGTACCCCATTGTAAACAGGGGATAAAGCGTGTCTCAGACCCCCTCCCCGGTTAAGGCTGGGTTTCAAACGTTTCACAAAGAATGCCTCCTTGACCCCTCTCTCAAACCATTTCTTCTCTCTGGCTAATATTTTAACTCCCTTCTGTCTCAAGGTGTTAAGGTCCCAGTTTACTTTAAACCGGTTAACACCTTCAGACAGAAATTAGTTCACCCTAAGGACAGGATCCCTAGTTATAAACAGAGCAATGTAGTGTATTCTATCAGATGTCAGGAAAACTGTAACGAACACTACATTCTGTAGGTGAGACTAAGCAACCTTTACACAAAAGGCTATACCAGCACCGCAGAGAGGGCGCCAGTGGACCTCAGTCTGCAGTTCATCTCCACCTTAAAGACACTAACCACATGTTTGAGGACAAGGAAGCTAAAATATTAGCCATATATATTAGGTGCTAATTAGAGCTATTGTTTAGTCACTAGCTTATAGCAGTCTGCCTCTCGGTAGGAGGGGTCTGGTTAGGTTTAAAACTCCAGCTTTTGTGACTTCTTGATTATTCTTCTCTACAAGAGTCAAGACAGAAGTCAGACCACCAGAGCAAGAATTTTAGCTGAGGAAGCTTCTGCGATTTGAAGCGAAATGTCCTCGCGTCAAGCAACCCAGTCCAGTCGAAGATTCAAGCTTCTCTACTATGTTGACAGGCTGTTCCCACCAGAGAACCCACAGTATGGAATGCTTTCAATTTTGAAGCCTTTCTTTGTAGACCCTGCTTCAGAAGACAAGGTTCAGCTCACAAAGGTTGATTGGTTCATTCTTGAGACTGGTTGCCAGTAGATATGAAGCCAATGCGGAAGTGCCAACAGCTGCAGTTCCTTGAATGGCCACTTGAGGCTGTCTCCAAAAGAGTGACGCCCCATAGACGCCCATGTTAAAATATCCAACTTTACAGCAGACTTTATATGTTGGTATCTATAGCTAGTTTCCTTGTTCATGACAGCTGTTCAGGGTACGGGGGGGTCTGAATTTTTTTTAACCTTGGTGACATTAAATCCACTGGTGTTGCCATGCTTACTGAGGAAAAATGCCAGTCATTCTCTTGTTAGACCCACCCCGAGCCATCCATTGTGAAAACTGCCTCCCAGTCTGCAATCTCACAATATGATCTTCAATCCTGCTCTTCAGAAAACCTGTAGATGACATCATGGAGGGTTTGTCCAGTGTATATACAGCCTGTGGTCAACATCCCTCTCTGTCAAAAAGGGCAGTCCAGTTTCTGTCGTCTATTTATGTGACTCATGGATTTCCATTGTGTCTCTCATAACTCAAAGGCAGAGAACAATAAAAGGTAGGCCTGAAGATATAAAAGGCTGAGATCCCCTCATTTGCATAATATCAAATAAAGCATTATAATAGCAGGCGTAATAATGGTTATTATTATTTACCAGGCAGTGGGTGGGTGTAGTGGGTGGATGTCGGGTTATCATGCAGTAGTTAATTATAATGGAGTGTGAAGGCACACTGTATGCATATTATCGCCACTGTGAGTCTAATTTATTTGGGGTGATGCTGAGGGTGTCACATTTGCATATTGTGCAGGGAAAGTCTTCTGACTGAAATCATTACAGACAGCACAAGGTGCATCCTCATCACTTTGTCCACCCGTGATAACGTCTTTGTTCTCGGCTGGCTGGATTTTGAAGTTGAAGGATAAGATGTTTGTGTAAAAGCTTCCAGGTTTCTCCACTGCTGGCTTACGTATTCATTTCTTTGGGAGTTATTCATATGAATCCAGCACTTACAAAAATAATACCACCAAAGGTCTCCAGGATTTAAGGATTGTGGGATTTTGTTTTTACCTGGGAAGCTCAGTTTTGAATTGGTTTGGAATGAGCTGTTGGTGTCATTGAATCGTATGCTTTGCATTCATTACTTAAACACATCTTCATAGATTGACAGTTATTATAATTACTGATTGATAGTTTGATTATTTTTAATAACCTCCTTTAACTGACAGAAGGTGGCAGAGGTTTTTCTGTCAGCTCATTCTTGGGTTCTGGCAAAGATATCATCGGGGTAGCTAGTCTTCTGTTGGTTCACACAGCAGTGGTTATATACGGTGACCTTCCAGGATGCATAGCCTTATTTGCCAGTAAGGATGCAGTGGATCACAAAACTCACACTTCATATCTAATCACAGTTTCTAGTCACAGATTAGATGATTTTTCAGGTCAACAAAAAGACTAATATAAATTTGCTTCCACAATGGTGCACCACTCTGCACAAATTACACAAAGTAGTTTTTTTCAGCACTTGGTGGACTCCAAGCCACCCTGGCTCTGCCCACCTTTGGTTCAGTAGGCTCTGCATGCTACGGGGAAGGTACAGCACACACTCCATAGTTGACTCCTTATATTTCGGAGTGAATCTTTCCATGCTTAAACTTCAACATATGTTGAACCTGCACCAGGCTGCCATGAACCAAGTGCATAGCAGCTTTTAATACATAAATGCACATTTGTTTTGTGGTGATGTGGTTTAAAAGCAACCTGAGCACCTCCATCATGCAGTCACAAACACATTTTTAGTAAGCAGATGAGTTGCTCTATTCAGAGCCATTTTCCAAAAATGATCCAGTGCATCCTCGTGCATGGTTCCTCAGTCATCTGAGAACACATGTGCCACATCCTTCATGGTGGCGTATCAGAGCTATCCCCAAGTTGCCCAAGTATCAAGGAATCAACAAATAAAGGACTCATGATGCAACTGATGTTTTTCCAGATTGACTGAGCTTAAAGGGAATAAGGATGAAAGGTTCAGGAATACTTCAGAAGCTGAGGACAGTTTGAAGTGGAAGAATGTGAAAAAAGCCTGAATTAGGGGCAGCAGAGGAAAAGGTGAGAGGAAATAAGACAAAGAGCTGTTGCAGAGAATAAAGAAGTACTATATTGAGTTTAGAACATAGAGATAAGTAATGAAGGGCAAATGGGGTGAAGGTTTAAGGATCAATGAGAGATAGATGAGGGGAAAGAGAAGTGGTGCACTTCAGATAGTGAAATTAAAGGTGGTGGAATTGGAAGTGAGTCCAGTTAGAAGACTGAAGAATGAGAGATGCGTTACGAAGAAATGACAGTCAGGCTTTAATGTTAGCCGCGTGCACCAAGGTGCACATTCACCCCATTTCAAGCAAAGTGTTGCTGGTGTTCAGTTCCATCAAGAACCGGACTAAACGTTGTATGAACAACCCAGTCATGTGTTAGATTTATGATTTCTTTATTCCAAAACTGGGGATTTTGTTGCATTTCTCCATTCATTCATTTTCTATACTCACTTATTCCAATCAAGGGTTGGGGGGGGGGGCTGGAATCTATGGATTTTTTTTTTACTTATTCAACCCTACTTTTACGTTTTGGACTTTCAGCTACAGAACAGTTTGCTGGTCATTGTTGCTAGAAATGGTGGCTCATATCCAGAACAACTTGCTTATCCTTCCTTTTAACTTGTGACATCACTGTTCCCCAGCTCCAGAATGTTTGGTTTAAAAAAAAAAAGGTGGCATGTGATTGTCTATCCCTTTCTGGTCGAATATCAGAGGTTGTGTAAAAAGATTAAGTTTGGTGTAGCGTCATTTTGCCATGCATGAAATGGATACATGCTGAAGGATATGTGTGTTATTTGGGGTTGGGGTGTGTACGGGGTGGGGGGTGGCGGTACATAATTCAAAGTTCTGATGACTGTGAAGAATGTTGTTGAATTAAAAACTTAAATTGGCAGATTCTGCAAGGCTTTTATTGCAATATAAATTTATTCTTGATCACGTAAACTCTTACATGTTGACTTGAAGTTGTCAGCAGTGTCTTTACCAGTGGTGGGCACAGCTAACCAAAAAGTTAGCTTTGATAACTGCTAATCCAGTAACTGAAAAGTTAAATTTTATAATGCTAAACTGATAAAAACTTTAGCGGAAGCTACAGCTAACCGCTAACTTTTAGTATTGACCCCGGTGCACTGTCAGCTACTGATAAGCCAGTTTTGAGTTTAAGCACCACTGACGCTTCTCAGTAGAATCAAAGGCGATTACAAACCCAACACAAACAACGAGTCAGTGCTTCTGTCTTTGTGCGCCCTGTTCACTGCTATAAGGAAGAGTCATTTACATTCAACATACAGTGAATAAGCCTTTTCACAGTCTGGGAATGTCTATGCGCAGCCACTTTAGTTCAAAGGTTGAGAGGTGTAAAAACGTAAACAGACGCTTGGATGGTTAGTGACAGCATCAGTGAAACAACTCTCTAAATCCATAATAAACATAATTTTACAGATGCTTATGAGAAGGAGTGAAAATGAAATTGTTTTACAAAGCCATTACAATATAAATATTAAAAATAATGTGCTTTGAGATTGTCCCAAACACTTTCTCCACCCCAAGAAGCGCACAAGACAAGCTGCTAGAGAAAATTCCTCTGTGCTTCCAGAGCGATTAGAGATGGTTTTATCAGCCAATCTCTGAGAGCAAATGATTAATCCGCTACAAAATAATTGTTTTATATAGCGCAGCGTCCAGCAGCACACCACGTGGCATCCAGCGGGTCGCATTGGCCTGGCGAATTATGCAACAGTGCGCAAGTTAAAAGCGCCACAGTGCCGTTGAGTCATACCGTCTCTTATCATCCAGCCAGCCGGACTCGAGTTTGGATTTCGGGTGAGGGAATGATTTGCTATCGTCATCTTTTAAAAGTGCGTTTTATCCCACCTGTGTTCATTATACATTGATCCAAATCACAGGCACATGCAGGGAAATGGGCCAGGCAGTTACTTCATGATTATTTACTAGAGACCAGTGTTGCCACAGTTACTTTGAAAAAGTAATCCAATTACTGATTACTGATTACTACTTGAAAAAGTAACTTAGTTACTTTACTGATTACTCAATTGGAAAAGTAACTAAGTTAGATTACTAGTTACTTTTTTAGTTAATTTCCCCAGCTGCCGACAACAACCCTCTGCCACCTCAACATGACAATGCTGTTTTGCCAAAACTCACTTTATAGTCACCCTTTCTTGACTTCAATGAAAATAAATACGTGTTTTCTAAAAAGTAAAATAAAGACCTCTGTCTTGACCTCAAATTTACTGTAAGCACTGTAACAGTATTCTTTATAAATGTAACTATTAAATTCTTTCTAACATTTTTCTAACATTTAAATTCTCTCTAAACATTTTACTTGTCAAAATTATTATGATTTTAAGTAGTATTAGTAGTTGTAGTGAAAAAAGGCTTCAAAACTGGACCTTTAATCTAGGGGTGTTGTGGGGGGCACATCCTTGCCCCACGCCCCCATTCCATCTGGATTCGCTCCTGCTTTGGTGTTTGAGCACAAAGAATGGATAACATTTATTGATGCAGAAAACATGACCAGATTTACAGGTAAGAACGTTTTATTGCGTTTTCACATCATGTGGTCCTCAGAAAGAGAGTTTAGGTGCATTTGAGTAGAAAATAGTGTTAGTTGTTGACGTGTCGCGGAGGATCAGTTGTTTTAGCGAGAAGATATGAAGCGGCTCAGAATTCTAAATAAAGGAGAAAAAAGCATAAAAATGTCTTTGTAAAGCCCAGTGCAGGTGTGCTGTTGTCACCGTGCTTTAAGAGGTGAGGACGAGTCGTACCCGCTCCAAAAAAACGCGGATGAAAAGCTCACAGCTCGCTTAAAGTGGGCAGTTCAGTCGAACCCTGACCTCCTGCCCACAGACCAAGTTTAATGCTGCTATCGACCCACAATGCAAAAATAATAGTAATGCACAGTGACTTGGAGAAGTAATTTTAATCTGATTACTGATTTGAAAAGATTAACGCGTTAGATTACTCGTTACTAAAAAACTGGTTAGATTAGAGTAACGCGTTACTAAGTAACGTGTTGCCGGCCTCACTGCTAGAGACACCATTCAGCTGCTGTTCACCAACCAAATCCATGATTAATTTTATTTTATTTTTCACAAATGAATTATTTCACACACTCGGAAATACAAACGTAGTGCGCAAGATTTCTAGAGGTCCACAAAGCGAAACAGTGATGAGGTGATTCTGTGTTTACTAATAAACACTGCCTGGGTCAGCAGTGGGTCAATTTGGGCAAAACCTGAATTTTCAGTTTGTGTGCAGTATAAGCTTCAGTTTTTCTTCCTTGGAGACCGATACCACGTTTTCACAAAAATCTTTCAAGGAATCAACACTCCAGCGGGAAAAATAATCAAAGTCTCTCTCATTCTCGCTGGCCACACAGTCAGTCATGATGCCTCGAGACGGCAGTTTACACCTCTTGCTCTTTGACCTCACGTCAGACCCAGAAGCGAGCGAGACTGTGAAAAGGCTTATGGCAGATGGCAGTATTTTTGGGATTTTGGGTCAAAATCCATAAAACACTGCCATCTTTTCAGCACTGTAGCCAGGCTGACAAAGAGTCAGAGCTCTATTGAGCTGAGTATTCCATTAACTTTAACTAGTAATGACTTCATGACTTTCTTTGCTAACAAAATTTTAACTATTAGAGAAAAAATTACTCATAACCATCCCATAGACGTATCGTTATCTTTGGCTGCTTTCAGTGATGCCGGTATTTGGTTAGACTCTTTCTCTCCGATTGTTCTGTCTGAGTTATTTTCATTAGTTACTTCATCCAAACCATCAACATGTTTATTAGACCCCATTCCTACCAGGCTGCTCAAGGAAGCCCTACCATTATTTAATGCTTCGATCTTAAATATGATCAATCTATCTTTGTTAGTTGGCTATGTACCACAGGCTTTTAAGGTGGCAGTAATTAAACCATTACTTAAAAAGCCATCACTTGACCCAGCTATCTTAGCTAATTATAGGCCAATCTCCAACCTTCCTTTTCTCTCAAAAATTCTTGAAAGGGTAGTTGTAAAACAGCTAACTGATCATCTGCAGAGGAATGGTCTATTTGAAGAGTTTCAGTCAGGTTTTAGAATTCATCATAGTACAGAAACAGCATTAGTGAAGGTTACAAATTATCTTCTTATGGCCTCGGACAGTGGACTCATCTCTGTGCTTGTTCTGTTAGACCTCAGTGCTGCTTTTGATACTGCTGACCATAAAATTTTATTACAGAGATTAGAGCATGCCATAGGTATTAAAGGCACTGCGCTGTGGTGGTTTGAATCATATTTGTCTAATAGATTACAATTTGTTCATGTAAATGGGGAATCTTCTTCACAGACTAAAGTTAATTATGGAGTTCCACAAGGTTCTGTGCTAGGACCAATTTTATTCACTTTATACATGCTTCCCTTAGGCAGTATTATTAGACGGTATTGCTTAAATTTTCATTGTTACGCAGATGATACCCAGCTTTATCTATCCATGAAGCCAGAGGACACACACCAATTAGCTAAACTGCAGGATTGTCTTACAGACATAAAGACATGGATGACCTCTAATTTCCTGCTTTTAAACTCAGATAAAACTGAAGTTATTGTACTTGGCCCCACAAATCTTAGAAACATGGTGTCTAACCAGATCCTTACTCTGGATGGCATTACCCTGACCTCTAGTAATACTGTGAGAAATCTTGGAGTCATTTTTGATCAGGATATGTCATTCAAAGCGCATATTAAACAAATATGTAGGACTGCTTTTTTGCATTTACGCAATATCTCTAAAATCAGAAAGGTCTTGTCTCAGAGTGATGCTGAAAAACTAATTCATGCATTTATTTCCTCTAGGCTGGACTATTGTAATTCATTATTATCAGGTTGTCCTAAAAGTTCCCTAAAAACCTTCAGTTAATTCAAAATGCTGCAGCTAGAGTACTGACGGGGACTAGAAGGAGAGAGCATATCTCACCCATATTGGCCTCTCTTCATTGGCTTCCTGTTAATTCTAGAATAGAATTTAAAATTCTTCTTCTTACTTATAAGGTTTTGAATAATCAGGTCCCATCTTATCTTAGGGACCTCGTAGTACCATATCACCCCAATAGAGCGCTTCGCTCTCAGACTGCAGGCTTACTTGTAGTTCCTAGGGTTTGTAAGAGTAGAATGGGAGGCAGAGCCTTCAGCTTTCAGGCTCCTCTCCTGTGGAACCAGCTCCCAATTCAGATCAGGGAGACAGACACCCTCTCTACTTTTAAGATTAGGCTTAAAACTTTCCTTTTTGCTAAAGCTTATAGTTAGGGCTGGATCAGGTGACCCTGAACCATCCCTTAGTTATGCTGCTATAGACATAGACTGCTGGGGGGTTCCCATGATGCACTGTTTCTTTCTCTTTTTGCTCTGTATGCACCACTCTGCATTTAATCATTAGTGATCGATCTCTGCTCCCCTCCACAGCATGTCTTTTTCCTGGTTCTCTCCCTCAGCCCCAACCAGTCCCAGCAGAAGACTGCCCCTCCCTGAGCCTGGTTCTGCTGGAGGTTTCTTCCTGTTAAAAGGGAGTTTTTCCTTCCCACTGTAGCCAAGTGCTTGCTCACATGGGGTCGTTTTGACCGTTTTGACCGTTGGGGTTTTACATAATTATTGTATGGCCTTGCCTTACAATATAAAGCGCCTTGGGGCAACTGTTTGTTGTGATTTGGCGCTATATAAAAAAATTGATTGAAATTGATTGATTGATCTACTGGATTGAGAGTGTGAATAGCATCCAACTGCCACATGATCGCTATTCGTTGCGCTGAATCACACTGAACAGCCAGAATTTTCAGTTTTGCAAATGCCTTTTTTTAACAAATAAAAAAAGACATATTTACAAATACATATTTATTTGTAAAAACCACCACACACGTTACAGTAACTTGTGTGTTGGGTTTTTTTTTTTCAGATACATAAACCAACCAACCAACCAACCAGTGATTATTAAAACTCACAGATGCCTTTTGGCATTTGTTAGTTTTACACATTTTGCTTACTTCATGCAGCAAAAGAAGCAAGAAAACTGCAGCACTATCCACAGAAGCTGTTGGTTTCCAGCCATTATTTAGGATATAATGAGTCTACAGTATTTTTAAGTTCACCACTAGGGATGAGACTGATCTGGTCCCGGATCGGTATCGGGTTCTGATATCAACGTAATTCACATATCGGAAAATACAGATCCAACCCACAACATTTTCCGATACCGGAGAAGAGCCACTGTGAATCCTCTCAACTGCTGATATTTTCTCTCTGCTTGTTTACTGCAGAGCAGGAGGGGGGAAGTTTTTGAAGCCAGGCTATTCTTCCACAGTGCTCTAGCTGCGGGTAGTGGCAAATTTCTACCCAGCTCTCGGCTTCAAATTGTCTGTTCGTCGAACACGGATTTTCCGAAAAATTAACTGAATTGTTGCTGAAATGTGTGCTAAAAGGTTAGCCGCTTCACTGTCCCGAGGCTGTAAAATGCTATGAAAAGCCAGCTCAGCGTGCAGGAGAGGAGGAGAAGCCGAACAGAGACTCAGTCCGCTGAAAGGGAAAGAAGTCTCCATTAAAATCCTGTGCATGAGCGTTGATGATGATATTTATTTTACAGTTGAAAGGCTTCGTGTTTCCAAAAAGTTGGAAGTTTGCGCACCACTTAAACAGTGAGAGAGGAAGAAAAACAGAGAGAGAGAGCGAGAGACAGACACAGACTGAGAGAGAGAGGGAGAGACAGAAAGGGAGAGAGACAGGGAAGGAGAGAGAGAGGGAGAGACAGAAAGGGAGAGAGACACAGGCAGGGAGAGAGAGTGCTGTCTTTTCTTTTTAAGTCTATAAAAATAAGGCTATAAAAGTCAATAAAAAATAAAAGTACTTATTTCTTTCACCAAAATATCAAATGTAGGCTTTCATCTTAGATACACCTTCTGACAAATTGTAGCTGAACTTTCACGTCTCATTTTTAAGAAAATCCTAATATAAAATCAACAATAATAATAATATTAAAGCAAACAAAGCTCTGGTATCGGATCGGAAAAGTATCGGTATCGGCAGATATCCAAATTCAGGTATTGGGATCGAATCAGAAGTGAAAAATTGTGGATTGGTGTATCCGTATTCACCACTACATCTTCTAAAGTTTAAAGTGTTTGGTCAAAATTGCTTGATGCCTTCAGTGGCCTTTGACACCAGTGAAGCATCACGGGGGTAAAGTCAGCCATTACAGGAATAAACAGGTGGAAAGTTTACTCAGACTATCCCAACATGGAATGTCTGTTGGGAAAGTGTAAGTACACAGACCCACAACAGGGGGCGCAAATGAACGGACAATGGAATAGGTCAAATAACAACACTTTACTGTTGCGAACGTGCACAACAAACGCAACAGATTACACAATAGATCAGAGGTCAAATTACAAGGTGTCGTGTGGGCAGGCTCGAAGATAGGAGACGCCTGTCCAAAGCAGAACCGGAACCACACGATTTCCTCCGCCACCAGACCCCGGGAATACTGGAGCCGCCAAGTCCCGAACTCCCAGGTGGCCACTGCCTCCGCGTGTCGGACCTGGTACTGCTGGCGAGGAACAAAAACACA
Organism: Thalassophryne amazonica; assembly: GCF_902500255.1. Taxonomy (NCBI): domain Eukaryota; kingdom Metazoa; phylum Chordata; class Actinopteri; order Batrachoidiformes; family Batrachoididae; genus Thalassophryne; species Thalassophryne amazonica. Next base: position 103,624,719 of record NC_047110.1, read on the forward strand.
ATTAAACGTGGGTGCGTCTGCACCCAGCAATCTGCATGGCAGGGAAGCTACCTCCACCTCTCGTTGGAGAAAAAGTCTGTTATCACTCACAAAAATCACAAAAAGGCCTTTCTATCAAGCAGTCAGGCTGAGGATATTACCTTTCAGGTAGAACGATATCTCGGCAAAGAGGTGGAGATGACGTCTTGCTGATATACCGATGCAGATCAGATGAGTGGTGACAGCTGTCACAGGTGATGAGTGTCAGCTGTCACCCCGGCTGCTCCTGTGAGGCGGCAGCGCCCTCTGGTGCCTGGAGCCCGCACTCCAGGCAGGGTGCCCTCTGGTGGTGGTGGGCCAGCAGTACCTCCTCTTCAGCGGCCCACACAACAATGTCCTTATAATTTCCTTGATATAATTCTTGTTGAAAATGGATGGTTGAATGGGATGTAATTTAGAATATATTGCAATGTTAAAATACCCTCGGCTGTATGAGCATGTAATCAATGAGTGTGCAGAAAGAATGTGATCTTTGACTCCTTTGAATAGGTTGAATAGGTTAGCCATCTTTGAACTTGTCCAAAGTCTGTGTCCCAAGAATCTTCCCTGTGAATTTGAAGACCCTGGCAGTAATAGGACTGGACTTATGCTGAGCACAGACAGATGGACAGATGGACACGAAGTCTTTGCAATACCCAGTGGCCATATTTTGGCCTCGGGTAAAAATGATAAATCCAAATAGTAAATGAATAGAACACCAGGTAAGGAAACAAATGTTGACCGAAGTTGCCACAGCAGATCAAGTAGAGATATGCATTAGGATTTGGCACAAGTTTTACACTGGATGCCCTTCTTGATTCAGTTTCAGTTATCCTTGGAGAAAATTGTGTACAGACCCTGATGTTCTTAAGTGCTCTCTCAGCTCCTGACCTGTTCTTCTTTAGTTTTGATATCTGATGGGATCAGATGTGCACAGAGTGGAATGGCTTCAAACAGAAGGCTGGTATTGCTTAATAATATTCTGATTACTTTATTATTCCCCTTTATTCATGTGTATGTCTGTAACACTGTCTGCCAAAGAAGAATGTAAATGAATAAACATAATGTAACAGAAGAATTGCCAGATAGGATCCAAACCAATTCCATAAGGTGAAGGACGTGATGAGCACTGTTCACTGTTTTGCTGGAAGGTGAAATTAAGTTTTATTGAATTTTAATTGGCCAGTTTTTAAAATATTGTTGTGCTGCCCAAATATGATGGAGGAGAACAGAATTCCGTTTTGTATGGAATTGTATGGAAAATTGTACAGTCCTTCAATAGTTTGAGCAACTTTCCAAACAAGGGGTGAATCAGACTGGATACGGGCTGATCATGCAGTGATGGCACAATAAGGTGTGACATGGTTTTGGGAATGGTTACGCACTGAATAAATGAATCCCACTTAGAAAACAGTTTTTAAGTAAATGCAGAAACGATGCAAATATCTGTCCAGCACTAACCACTCATTTTCACATGTGCTCTAACTGTATAAGTTGTAGCTGGAAGTAGATAGCAAGCGATGAATTCCTGTGTTGTGGAATCAGACCACATCCATCCATCTGTTCCGTACTTGGACGTGGAGTTGTCTGATTGCTGTTTCCTGTAACCTTCATCCATATCTCCACCCGGCAGACTCTCTCATGTCTCTGAGGGAGGGTGTCCCTGCAAGCACCCTGTCAGAGCCACCTGCCAATCAAAAAGCTTTGGGATCATGATTGGTTGCCACGTGTCCAGGGGGCTTGTCTTGTCAGTGCAGCTTCGAGTTTGAAATGAATTTAATCTGAGCTGTTTTTGACTCATTTTCATTACATGAAAGCCTTCGTATGTTGGATAGCATTCTGCCACAAAGCCCCATCTGCCTTCTGTACATGTGATACTAAAGTATTTTCTTCCTGCCGATATTTCAATGTGCCAGTGATTTCAAAGTTTTATGACGGAATAAGCCTTAAAATACAGCGCAGTTACACTCTGAAGTGGCATTGAATCCTTTCAGACATGAGAATTTTCAGGATATTTTTCTGAATTTCAGATTTTTTTAGGATGACCTGGATGACATATTCCTGACTTTTTCAAGCATCTGCTTGGCTGCCAGAATCAGGCCTAAAATATGCCTAATTTTTGCCTAAAACGCACGAGCACCTACAGTGAGCCCCAGACCCCAGGACGACTGTCATTACGACGATCATCATACGCAAATATCCTACACCCCGATATGGACCCATTTGGCTGGTGCTTGTCCCCAGATATTTTACACAAATATGTAATCCCACCAATACAAGGCTAGTTTATTTTGTAAAATTGCTAACAAGGTAGCACCTGATAGCAGAGTAGATTGTGTTCATAAAAAAACTTGATAGACTTATTTTTTTTAAGTGGTAACGAGCCAAGTGAGCTGGGACTCTTTTTGGATGGGGGGGTGAGGGGCATTTTGATATGATACATTTAAAAGTTGATCTACAACATGGGGTGCTCAACCTTTTTTTGAACCAAGGTGTGCTTTTAAAGTGTGTCCTCACCCCCGAAACACATGTGTTGTACATGTCTGTTGCGCTCCCCCCGCTCCCCGCAACACACGTGGCATGCATGTCTGTCCACCCCCCCCCCCCCACCGCAACACATGTGAGGGGAAGCACACTTGCATGAAATGCTGATATGTATGTACAGATATGATCACATAGGGGCCAGCCAGCCACGCCTGAGCTCACACGGCACAGCGAGGCACCTCTCAGCTGATCGCTGCCCAGCCACTCACTGACAGCTGGGAATGACTTACATGCTACAGTAAATACAGAGACTGCAGACAGGACAGGTATATAAATAATTACTGCAGTAACTACCTATACAGCTACATAACAAATAACTAAAAAGAATGATCACATAACACAGAAACAGAGAGTGACACTTTATACTTTGTTCTGTGAGCTGAACAAACAGGTGGGCGTGGCTGCGAACAGCAGCAGCTGTTGAGATCTCTGGACCTAGACTTCACAGCTGGAGCTGTTTTGAAAGACATGCCATTACAACTGTCCACTGTGACACGTGTGTGTGTGTGTGTGCCTGCTGTCCTCACGTGGAAATACTTAAAACATATATCGCCTTTGTGACGGTCTGCAGCGGACACACAGCGCGCACCTCGACAAGCTGTGCCAGGTGAAACGGAATGTTAGATCATGTGTACACTCAGTTGGTGATATGAATGTCAAGCTCATCCACGTGTGAGCTTGACACACTATCCGGTCACACTTGTAGTATTTACAAGTGTGACCAGTGTGACTCTACCCTCCATGACCATCTTCCCCCTCCAACCCGATGCCCTGCTCTTCTTGTCTATTCCTGATGATTGATAGGCACGTGGCTATAATCTAAAGGAAAATGCTCTTGTCTGTCTTGCTCCTATCAGTCTGGCTGCCATAAGCCCCAGTGGGAGTGAAGGCGTGGGCTCGCCTGGTGCTGATGGCAGGGCAGGTTGGCACTCTTGATTCATCAGATTTCTGGCTTCACTTCCAACCATTGCACCACATCCTGTTTTATTTTCCGATGCCTGTTCATTTGTGCTCATGTTTGGGTCAAACTTGGCTTCTGCATTCATTCCAAAGCTGTTAGCATGATGTTAAAACTGCCTGTGTTTGACTGAAAATACAGCCCACGCATCGCGTCCTGCAGAGAGAGTTTTATTTGAGTTGCAGAACAGCAGAGGGTGTGCATGACTTCTACAGGGGAAAAATCTAAAGTTCATTCAGCGTGGAAGGATGCTGATTAATGTCGACATCATTAACAGAATAAAGCTATCAAGATTTGTTCAGACGGGAAGATGACATTTATTGGACACAAAGAAAACCGGCTAATGCTCATCTTGTTTGTCGATATTAGTTCATTAAAAATAATCCAAATCGTCTTTTTTTTTCCTGAGTGCTTTCGCTAAAACTCTTAGTGTTTCCTAATAATTGGAAAAGTAAGGAATGACTGACAGCTGCTGCAAGATCAGCGATACGGGTGCAACGTACAGTCAGCTCGCATTTCGACGTGATACGTGAGACATTAAGCCAGGCGTGTTATTTTTGCTTGTGGCATTGTTGATTGTATTTGTTGTTATTGCTGTAAATAACTAAACAAACAGAGGTCATGGTTACAATCATCTGTAGCAGATTGATGGTTACTTTCAGTAAGTGGGGATAGACGGGTTGTTTTTCTGGGTGGTTGCCATCCAGGACCCAAGACAGTTCTTTGGTGTGGTGGATGCGGCACAAGTGTCTGCTCCCAGATGCCCCGCTTATGGTTTGATGCACATGCCGCATGTTTCAGAATATAAGTCGCACCTTTTTTCTGTATTATTGCTTTTTTCATTGGAGATTTTTCTGTATTGTTGAACTGTACTTTTTATTAGTTTATTTTGTTTAGTGCTTTGATTCCTGGGAAAGACATGTATAAATAAGCATTATAATAATAATAATTATTATTATTATTATTATTTTTATTGCTAATGAATGCAATTGGGGGGGGGGGGGGGGTTAATAAATCACCCCAGAGTATAAGTTGCAGGACCTCCCATACCAGTAAAAAAAAAATACATGACGTGTTCTGGTAAGCTCTTTCTGCCCAATATCATCTGGAGTTCCCCTTTAGCACAGGAAATAGTTGGACCTTCTCATGAATGGTAAATAAATAAATGGACAAATAAATGGATGCTTTTCCATCTGCATCAGATGCTCAAAGCGCTTTACAATTATGCCTCACATTCACCCCGATGTCAAGGTGCTGCCATACAAGGCGCTCACTACACACCGAGAGCAATAGGGGATTAAAGGCCTTGCCCAAGGGCCCTTAGTGATTTTCCAGTCAGGCGGGGATTTGAACCCATGATCTTCTGGACTCAAGCCCAACACCTTAAGCACTAGACCGTCACCTCCCCTCATAGTTGTCTTTCTGTAACTGACTCCTCCTCCTCCTCGTTCTTCTTCTTCATCTCCTTCTTTACCTTCACTTTCTTCTTCACATTCTTCTTCTTCACCTTTGTCTTCTTCATCTTCTTCTTCACAGCCTTCTTCACCTCCTTCATATTCTTCTTCACCTTCTTCTTCACCTTCTTTTCACCTGCTTCACTTCTTTCTTCTTCACTTCCTCCTTCATCTTCTTTACTTGCTCCTCCTTCTTCTTCTTCTTCACTGTCTTTTTCACTTTCTTCTTCTTCTTCTTCTTCTTCACTCTGTATTCTTCCAGGTTTGCACCAGTCACATGGTGGAAAAATCAAACGGTCAGTTACATTTCCGACATCGTATATCACGATAATCGTATCTTGGGGCATCTATTGAATCATTTTGGGTAATTAGAAAAATAAACCCATTTTTTAATTATTATTTATTATGACCTCTCATGACCCACCAGGGGTTCCAGCTCACACTTTGGCTTTTATTTCTTAAAGTAATTTCATTTTGGCTCCTCCCTTTTTGTTCATTGTTGCAGCAGTGGATCTGATGGAGACCCTCATGCTGATTTGGCACTAGTTTAATGCCGGATTCCTTCCTGACATGGCTCCAGACGTACTTAGAGAACAGGACACGAGCGGCCTTGGACCGAGATCCTTCTGTTTTAGAAGTCAGCGCACAAACTGCTTGTGCCACTTTGCTGCCCCCTATGTGATCATTTTGCTATTATTTTGTATTTTATTTTTAATGCTTTTTTTTGGTTATTTTTTAAGTTGTTTTTGAAATAAATTAAACAGCACAGTTTTGATTATTTTTGCGTAAAGAATTGAGAGTTTATGATTATCCTTTTAGGCTGAGGTTCTGAACACACTCAGAAAGATCCGGTGAGCAGATTTGATTCTGGGTGAGGTTTGCTCCACGTCTGCCCCCATCTCTCTGTTTGGAAGAATTACACACACACACAATTCATGATTAATAAATTATTAATAATACCATGCATGGGGTGAGTACTTTTTATACATGTGATCTATATGATTTTTTATATATATTCTTGTTCAGTTTTTCTGACTAATTATGTGGTCATTGAAAAACAGAATTATAATAATAATAATTTATAAACTGATTCACATCAAGTCATTTTTTTTTTCAGTTCCCTCTTCTGCAGCAGGTGTTTGTAATCCAGATGTTTATTACAATTTAGATCTGGAAAAAAAAGTTACGCTCCCAGTTTTCTTCTTTCATTTAAGCACTTTACCAAATATGTTTTTATCTTTTTTATTTATTTATTTGTACATCTAAACACTTAATGCCAGAGTGATTAAGAAAAACAAAACAAAAACTTAATAAGATTGCCAGGTTGACAAAGTGTTTGTTCAGGTCACATTGTGTTCGGTTTAATTACCGAGCCTTTAAATGAGCCTGAGCGTGCAGAGAGAGAGAGGAAAAAAGTCGATCGTTCTGTAACTTCTTCACGTCTCCTCCGCCAGCCGGTGCCGTCGATACCGGCCTGATTGAAACGTCCTTTTCTCAGGAGCCAGGAGGAGTTGTTAAAGCAGACATGAATTAATGATTGAATTAATTATCACAGTCACATGGCGTACAATTAATTTTGCGGCTTTGCCTCAGTCTTTTTTCCTCTCGCGCCTGTGTGTAGAGAATGTCAAGAAACATATTCTAATTAATTTATGTGTGATAATCGCGGAGAGTTTCTGGAAGGCCTTCACTTTCAATTTGTGACAGGCTGCAGCGGTGGAGAGAGGGAATGCTGGGAGTGTGAGTCATGAAGCATGTGCCCCACGTGCACGGACACATGCACGCACGGAGCCGTGCACGCCCATGGCCTCTCTCCTTTCTTTCCTTCTCTCGGTTCTACAGTTGCAGATTGAAATGACTTCTATGAATTTCCTTCTTGAATCCCAACCCCTGATTTGAACTTCAACACTGTCTTATAAACTATCCAGTCAAGTTAATTTAAGTTGCTGAATGTGTATAAGTTATGTGTATTTTTTTCTACACCTTATCTTACTGATCTGTTGTTCAATGACGTTTTTCTATGTATATTATGTTTTTAGTAAAACATTCAAATTAAATTAAATCATATAGATGATGCACAGTTCTATATAAGTTTGATTTGGTTTCTTTTATCTGAAAATTGTGCAGAAATTCAATATTTGTAAATGTATCAAAAAATTCTCCACTCCTTCACCCTTTTCTTCCCTAAAAAAAACAAAACAAAAAAACAAAACTACTACATTCACACTCAAAGTTGTACATCAATTCATGCACATTGATTCTAACAAAAATATATGCTTCTGTGTGGCCTTGATATTTGATCAGTTCTGTGCAAAACTCACCTACTAACCCAAACCCTTTTACTGTGTTTAATCTGCACATGTGACTAATAAAAAGGCAATTTTTTATATTAGTGTTTAATAATAACCATATATGTTTATGTAGCAAGCGCCAACCTTCAGTGCTGAAAATTGAAGCCAACATAGAAGTGGAAAATGATGTAGTTCCTTGAATGGCCACTTGAGGTGAGCTCCATAAGGGAGTCACTCATCCTAGACACCCAGATTAATATCTCCAACTCTTGAATGGCCACTTGAGGTGAGCTCCATAAGGGAGTCACTCATCCTAGACACCCAGATTAATATCTCCAACTTTATAGCAGAAATAAACATGTTTACAGCTTGGTACCAAAGTGGATTTTGTATGTATGTCTAGTTTCCCTGTTCATGACAACTGTGAATTTTTCTTTATAGATCTCATACTTTTGTAGCTATTTTAAGTCATAAAGTTATGAATAATTAGGAGCATGATTACTTTGGATGACAGGGTGTGTTTGCCAGTGAGGTGATTCAGGGCAAATGTACTAATGGACCATCTACAAACCCACCCTATGGGCAGGAGCTTTGCTTAGTGAAGATTATGAATGCTGAAATCATATATCCTGGATAGTCATGATGGGGGCATTTGATCGAAGAGATTTGCCATTTCACAGTCACACTGGACAATGATGTTTATGCAGTGATAGACATAAAAGTAATACATTTTGACACAGCTATTTCCGCTTCAGTATCGCCAGTGGTAATGAGAAGACTGATATCTGCTCAGTACTATTGTTGTATATCGATCAATATTGATACCAACGCTGGTATTGATATTGATCGATACTTTAGATTCAGTTTCTCTCCTGTGTGCACTGCTGCATTTAGAAAAGATGTGCATTGAAGGGGAGAATTTTTGTTTTATTTTTTGTATTTTATTTTCTGAACACATATTCTACTTGAAAGTCTACTTGTTTTATAACATTGTGGAGTGTGGAGTGATAATTTTGTTTAAGAATTTTATTTAAGAAAAATCCAGAAAAGAAGTGCAATGAAGGGAGAAATTTTATTAAATTTTTGTCTTTTAGTTTCTGAGCTCTCTACCTGGAAAAAAAAAAAGTTTAATTTGTTCTCGAATTATAGTTTTGTGCACTTTGTTTATTTAAGAAAAAAATTCAGACATGACAATGTATGGCAAAAAAACTGTTTTGTCACTGTTCTATTATTTCTGAACAAAAACTTTTGTTATGATAATTACGTATCTACCTAGAAACTGCAAAATTTTGTCCTTGGTTTTAACTAATTAATCAATCAATTAATCAATCAGCTCATCCCACACTTCCCCAAGTCCTCTAGCTCCTCCTGGGGTATCCCAAGGCAATCCCAAGCCATCTGAGAAACATAATCCCTCCAGCGTGTCGTGTGTTTCTGGTTGGTTGAGCCTGGAAGACCTCCCTTGGGAGATGGCCAGGGGGCATCCTCACCAATTCCCTGAACCAACTCAGCTACTCAGCTGGCTCCTTTCGATGTGAAGAAGCACCACTCAGAGTCCCTCCCAGACAGTTAGGTAGAGTCAGGCCCTGCCAAGATGATGACATTTGAAGCCGCCCCATTTGAAAACCTGTTGGTGATGTTACAGAGGGTTTGTCCAGTATATTTACAGTCTGTGGTCTGTAAACAGTTCTGTAGAATAAAGTCATTTCCTTTGGCATCCCCTCAGGGTCAACACACTTAGAACCCTGGACCGTCCTGCTTCCAATTCAAACAACAATTCCTCAAAATAGCCATTCTGAATGAATAATTATGGTCTGATGAAAAACTAATAAGAGTCTGAAGGCAAACTGGACGTTCACTTTGATTTTTATTTAATAAAAACAGAGATTTTGGCCAGATGGTGGTGCTGGGAGGAGAGCAGGACGGAGCCTTTGGAAAGATATTTTGTCTTAAAGGCTAATTTTGTGAAATGGTCATTTTCATCAGATTGTGGGCCGACTTTGAACAGAAATCCAGTGCTGGTTCTCCCGCCGTTTACCGTGCATGTCATCTGACATGTAAGTGTTTAGATTACGACACTCTTTGTCCCACAAATGCATGCAGAAGCACATTTTTTATCAGCAGTAAATAAAATTCCCCCACCAGCACTCAGGTGATTGAACTCCAAAATGAAATTTTCCATGTGAATGTCAGTATTCTTCTCATTTGTTTGTCTCCGCTGTGGAGGAGGAGGAGGAGAAGGAGAAAGAGGAAGAACTCATCTCATCAACAGTAACCTTGTCACTTGTTCTGTTTTTCCCCACCATCATCTTCTGCAGAAAAAAAAAAGCTTTTTAATGTATTTTTTCCTCCTTGTTTTTATCTTTCTTCACATATTTGTGAATTTGCATGTTTGCTTCTTGCTCTTTTCTGGTGGTGTATGTATTTTGTAGATAAAAGTTCAGCAGTGCAGTTAAGAGAAATTAGTTGGGTAAACAGTGGTAAATGTCAATGATAAAGTTCTGTTGAAGCTCATCTGATTAGCAAGGCTACGCAGGTGTCTTATCTTGCCTGTGCAACAGAGGGTAAAATGGAAATGATTGCATGGTCCTGAGCAGGAGATGCCTATCCCAGAAATGTCTATCTGCTGCTGAGCTGAGCCCGCCGGACTCCAGGGATCCAAGGGTCCTGCGGGGAGAATCACAGCGAGGAGAATGAGAAAAGGAAATGTGCCAGTCCTTGCTTGTTGCCAGATTGAGGTCTTGTGTCAGCAAAGCGTTGCAGACAATGCGAGTGGTCGCCGTGGTGAAAAGCAGCGTGCGCACAGCTGGCGCAAAACCTGAATTTTGGCAGCTTTCTGTTTCTGTCAGGAATTCCAAAACATAAAATGAAAATTTGCTTTGAATCTCAAACAACTCAAACAAATGATTGTGGAGGTTGTGTATTGGCCTCTGTAACAAATCTCCAAACACAGACAGACTATTCATCCTGCATTCAGGAAAACTTGGATCTGCATCCAAAACAAAACAAAAAAAGTTCCTGTAATTTATTTCTTCATCTTCTTTATCTGCAGGTTTTTTTCCCTTTCATCTCATACTTTACTATTTTTTTTCCTGTATGGCATCACAAAGATTTGATAGAGAATACATTGAGAGTTCTTCCTGTGGATGCAGGATTAATTATTCCCTAATTGAACAGGGCGGGATTATACCGTCCTATGCAGGTTGATACCTGTGCTAAGTACCCTGCACACCCACAAAGCAAGGTATTGTTTGTGCGGTACTGCCTGTGTATCTGTCTGTTAACAAGATAACTTAAAAAAAGCTGGGATGGATTTCCACTGAATGTTTTGGGAATATTACTTGGGCAGATATATTGAGAGGATCAGACAAACGTCAAGGTGCAAGAAACATATTTACTGCTATAGCTCCACAACCAATAGCACGAGAAAGTTGATCTAAAGTTTACATTGATCAGCACGCTATTTGTGATTGATACGTAACATGAAGTATTGGACATGTGTGTATATCCCAGTGTGCAGAGCACACAGGGTTTGCATATTGGGATGTTTTGGCATGAGATGAGGGTCTACGCCGCCCTGTGAATGGGGCACCAGTCCATTGCAGGTTACTTCCCCAGCCAAAGCTGGTGCACATTTACAGTTGGGTGCACAGATGAAGTGTCTTTTCCAAGAGTACTGACAGGTAGAGTGACCAGGAATTGAACCCAGTGAGCTGCCTGCAGTATATAATAATACCAGGGAAGTCTGTCCTTGTCCATCCATCTGAGGGATTAGTTTCAAATTTGGTTTGTATAATCTGTGCCACGAGAAGATATGTAGTGCAGAGTTTCATTGAATTTAATACATTTTTGGATTTTACACTTATTATTATTTTAAAAATTTTAGACGTAGGAATTTTCTGTTAAAATTGTCCAGCTACACAGGTGCTACAACCCCTGGCAATAATTATGGAATCACCGGCCTCGGAGGATGTTCATTCAGTTGTTTAATTTTGTAGAAAAAAAGCAGATCACAGACATGACACAAAACTAAAGTCATTTCAAATGGCAACTTTCTGGCTTTAAGAAACACTATAAGAAATCAGGAAAAAAAATTGTGGCAGTCAGTAACGGTTACTTTTTTAGACCAAGCAGAGGGAAAAAAATATGGAATCACTCAATTCTGAGGAATAAATTATGGAATCACCCTGTAAATTTTCATCCCCAAAACTAACACCTGCATCAAATCAGATCTGCTCATTAGTCTGCATCTAAAAAGGAGTGATCACACCTTGGAGAGCTGTTGCACCAAGAGGACTGACATGAATCATGGCTCCAACACGAGAGATGTCAATTGAAACAAAGGAGAGGATTATCAAACTCTTAAAACAGGGTAAATCATCACGCAATGTTGCAAAAGATGTTGGTTGTTCACAGTCAGCTGTGTCTAAACTCTGGACCAAATACAAACAACATGGGAAGGTTGTTAAAGGCAAACATACTGGTAGACCAAGGAAGACATCAAAGCGTCGACAGAAAACTTAAAGCAATATGTCTCAAAAATCGAAAATGCACAACAAAACAAATGAGGAACGAATGGGAGGAAACTGGAGTCAACGTCTGTGACCGAACTGTAAGAAACCGCCTAAAGGAAATGGGATTTGCATACAGAAAAGCTAAACAAAAGCCATCATTAACACCTAAACAGAGAAAAACAAGGTTACAATGGGCTAAGGAAAAGCAATCGTGGACTGTGGATGACTGGATGAAAGTCATATTCAGTGATGAATCTCGAATCTGCATTGGGCAAGGTGATGATGCTGGAACTTATGTTTGGTGCCGTTCCAGTGAAATTTATAAAGATGACTGCCTGAAGAGAACATGTAAATTTCCACAGTCATTGATGATATGGTGCTGCATGTCAGGTAAAGGCACTGGGGAGATGGCAGTCATTACATCAATAAATGCACAAGTTTACATTGATATTTTGGACACTTTTCTTATCCCATCAATTGAAAGGATGTTTGGGGATGATGAAATCATTTTTCAAGATGATAATGTATCTTGCCATAGAGCAAGAACTGTGAAAACATTCCTTGCAAAAAGACACATAGGGTCAATGTCATGGCCTGCAAATAGTCTGGATCTTAATCTGATTGAAAATCTTTGGTGGAAGTTGAAGAAAATGGTCCATGACAAGGCTCCACCCTGCAAAGCTGATCTGGCAACAGCAATCAGAGAAAGTTGGAGCCAGATTGATGAAGAGTACTGTTTATCACTCATTAAGTCCATGCCTCAGAGACTGCAAGCTGTTATGAAAGCCAGAGGTGGTGCAACAAAATGCTAGTGATGTGTTGGAGCGTTCTTTTATTTTTCATGATTCCATAATTTTTTCCTCAGAATTGAGTGATTCCATATTTTTTTCCCTCTGCTTGGTCTAAAAAAGTAACCGTTACTGACTGCCACAATTTTTTTTTCCTGATTTCTCATAGTGTTTCTTAAAGCGAGAAAGTTGCCATTTGAAATGACTTTAGTTTTGTGTCATGTCTGTGATCTGCTTTTTTTCTACAAAATTAAACAACTGAATGAACATCCTCCGAGGCCGGTGATTCCATAATTTTTGCCAGGGGGTGTATACTCTGTGCCATGAGGAGAGAGAGACTGTCAAGGTGGGTGGGTGCCAGGCACATGAAGCAATAGGACCCGCAATGCAGACTCCCGGACTAGGCTACGGTGTAAAAGAAATCAGGGTCTTTAATTCAGGCTTAGGGATGGGTATTGATAAGATTTTATTTGTATCGATGCCATTATCGATTCTGCTTATCGATTCGATTCCTTATCGATTCCCTTATTGAATTTTCTGTGTACTAAAAGTAGGCTTTACAGGTTTTCTATATCAGCAACATTTTATTGAGTCTTAAAGTAAATAAATATGAAAGTGGTCACTGGATCCTTAAACTGTGGACATAAAAAACTACATGGTGGATCCTTGATCTCTGGACATGAACAGAAATAAACAAAATCTGTAGTTTTTGTCAAAAGCATTTCCTTTCAGACATTATTGGCATGAACATCTTTCCATACATCTGAGCTGAGCTCTTGCAGCTGGCTGTGCTGGGAGAAAAAAAAGTTTTAGTTGATTGTACTTTATTGTCTGTATTACAACGTTTGGAAAGAGGAGTCATTTTATTTAAAGTGGAAATTCGCTTTGAAGTTATTAATTCTGACCGGACTCTGTCTCGGCAGAGAGCCGCGCAGCATTTGGAGCTGTGCCAACGGAATGGAAGACGATTCTCGTTTCTTGACTGCAACAAGACAAATGTCCCAGTTAGTGACTTTAATACACACAAAAGTGACTCACGATTGACATATTTTAATGGCTTTGAGAGGGGTTAAGAAGCGGAATGGTCGCTTCTGAATAGCAACAAATCAAAGAACCAGCGAGCCAGCGGATCGAACCACTGCTCGTTTGGTTCACGCTTCAAAGTGGAGTCACGCTGCAGACACGGTTGATTACAGACCCTGCAGTGGGTCTGTAATCAACATAGAGAAATGAACATTTTCCCAACAAAGACCCTCAAAAACAACGGCCGCTCTGAAGGACCGATAAGGGAATTGTTAAGCAAAAAGACCATTATATCGGTGGATCGAATCAATTCTCAATATGCAACCCTATTCAGGCTCAGGTTTGGTACACAGGTGATCAGTCAGTGAAGCAGAAATACAAACAGGGCGAGGCAAAAACACAGTCATGGTTGAGCAGGGTTCTGAGGCACGAGCAAACACGGACATCAGGGATGAGGCATAAAGGCGCAGTCAAAAACATGAAGCAGGATCTCAGTACACAGCAAGGCAAAAACAGGACTGAATAAAAGAGTTGGTGAGTGTGCAAAGTCAACAAACGAGCAGTCGTGTGGTGGCTGGGAGGAGATGAAATAAGCAGGGGTTAACAAGGTGCACATGAGGTGAATGATCTAGACAGGGGGCGTGGCTAGTGAACAAAGATTATGCATGGAGCAAGATAGTGAGGGAGGACAGCACAAGGTGGAGTGAAGAAAAGACAAAGATATGTGAGCAGGTGCAAAGAGCATGAGTGAATAGAAACACAAAGCAGAAAGAGTCACAGAGAGAGAGGAGGACACAAGAGCTGGTGAAGTGGCATGAAGTGACAACACAATCAAATATGAGTGAGGGATGAAGACGTGATGGCAGGTGTAGGGGCGTGGAGTGGAAACAACCAAATGGTAATGAGGAAAAACTGAGAACAGAGCTAAAACGGAAACCGAGGGCAACAACGAACAGGGCATCAACAGGAGAACTGATCAGAGAATAAAATGGAAAATAAATACTTAAGCAAAACTAAACTAGAAACTGACTAAGAGAACAAGGTGGTTAAACAATCTATAAGAAGACTACATGATGACAGAAAGCAAAACCCGACATTACAGCATAACCGTTAGCACATATGAGAAAAGCAAAATAAACAAGTGATAAACTAACGAAGATCAATGCAAACACACACCGGCTGAAGAAAACTAGAACGGAACTGAACTAATGGCCGAAAAATAAAAGTAACAAAGAAACAGTGAGGCATAGCAAAACAGAACAGAGAATAAACACATGATGAAAATAAAATAACTAGTAAATCAAAGCCCAGATCCGGCCTAAATTGTGACAGAGACAACAAATATCACAAGAGATTTATTGATTGTCATGTGTCCGATAACATTTCTCTTAAGAGGACAACTTGCCAGGACAGTGTATTGATTTTGGAAGGTAATTTTTTAATTTATTTGTACACTATTAATTTTCAATACATCGACAATTAATTGGGGAGGTTGTGGCCTGTTTGTAAAGTGGCCTCATGTTCACAATATCTGTGATTCGATTCCTTGATCACAGAAAAAAATGAAGGTGCCCTTGAGCAGCATGTGTGCAGTTGAGCACCTTGCATAGCAGCACTCTGTTGTGTGTGTGTGTATGTGTGTGTGTGAGGCATCATTGTGAAGCAGTTTGAGCATCTGCATCAAATACAGAAGCACTGTAGAAATGCAGTCCAATTACTATTCATCAGTGAATGCATAAATTAAAGCCAGAGTCATGATTTTGTTTCCCTTTGCTTTTTCACGTTTGGTAGCGGTGATTAGTTCTCTCTTGCCTTCTCTTGTGACAAGCATTATATGCGATCCTCTTTTTGAAAACAATAAGGGTTCTCAAGCTTGTTAGCCTGCATTAGTAGCCGGTAGGCTGTTTGTTTATAGGGGAGAAACCACTGGTTGCTCTTCTTTTTACTTTGATTTTAAGGCTGCAATGCAAAATGCTAATTGCTGTATCAACAAGGTGGTACAACATGAGAGGCCCACGCCAGTGTTGATATGAGAGGCGTATTCTAAGCTGATGAAAATACATTGATTTATTGTTATTTTACACTCGTGAACAGATTGCCTTGTTGAATGGAGTGATTTCGCGGGGTTTCTCCTCATTGCAATAAACCTCTGCGTGGGAGAAACAACCCGAAATAACTCTCGTGATTATTTCCCTCATATTGTCAGAGGTACTGCAGCATATTACCCCATATCCTGGGTACAACATTTGGAGGCACCGCTGGGATTGCTGCTTAGATGTCCGATGTCCACAGCCTGTACGTTGTAGTCTGAGCCTGCTAAATCCCCCACATCACCCAGGCAACCTACAGTGAGGAAGGTGTTGCGGTTAAGGGGGTTGTATCGCGTCTCAGACAAAGGATTTTGGCTCTCTGTTGGGACTGTTTACACAGAGACTGCTACCTGCTGCTTTGGACTTGAATTAACAGTCTTTTTCAAGACTTTTTTACTTTTTTACCTTTTTACTTATTTTTTTTTTTTACTTTTTTACTGTGCTCCAACGCCTAAGGAAGACCTCTAACGGTCGAAACATCGCGACGGAGCACTTTTATCAGCTAACTTTCATCAGCGTTGGCAAGCTAACTAGCTTGCTAACGCTTTCGTTTTTATTTTTTTTATTTTTTTTATTTTATTTTATTTTTTTATTTATTTTTTTTCTCTTTTAGCACTGTTGTCGTGCGTTATCTGTGCTGCTCCACAGCGTGTTTAGTTGATTTTTATTTTATTTTAGCACCGTTGTCGTGCGTTCGCTGTTGTCGTGCGTTGCCTGTGCTGCTTCATGGCCTGTTTGGTGCCTTGATTGGGGCACTCCTTCTGCTGAATCACCTTTAAATTATTTACACATTATTCACTTTGTGTGTTTTTAGGAATCCGCTAGGTTGCGTAGCTACTAGCTCTTAGCCGATTTAGCATGGCGGCTTCTCCTGTCTCACCCGCACTTTTCTGCTCTGGGTGTGAAATGTTTAGTTATTCCTCGGCCTCCTTTAGCAGTAACGGTACTTGTAATAAGTGCATCTTATTCGTAGCTTTGGAGGCCAGGCTGGGCGAATTGGAGACTCGGCTCCGCACCGTGGAAAATTCTACAGCTAGCCAGGCCCCTGTAGTCGGTGCGGACCAAGGTAGCTTAGCTGCCGCTAGTTCCCCCCTGGCAGATCCCGGGCAGTCGGGAAAGCAGGTTGACTGGGTGACTGTGAGGAGGAAGCGTAGCCCTAAACAGAAGCCCCGTGTACACCGTCAACCCGTTCACATCTCTAACCGTTTTTCCCCACTCGACGATACACTCGCCGAGGATCAAACTCTGGTTATTGCCGACTCTGTTTTGAGAAATGTGAAGTTAGCGACACCAGCAACCATTGTCAATTGTCTTCCGGGGGCCAGAGCAGGCGACATCGAAGGACATTTGAAATTGCTGGCTAAGGCTAAGCGTAAATTTGGTAAGATTGTAATTCACGTCGGCAGTAATGACACCCGGTTACGCCAATCGGAGGTCACTAAAATTAACATTAAATCGGTGTGTAACTTTGCAAAAACAATGTCGGACTCTGTAGTTTTCTCTGGGCCCCTCCCCAATCAGACCGGAAGTGACATGTTTAGCCGCATGTTCTCCTTGAATTGCTGGCTGTCTGAGTGGTGTCCAAAAAATGAGGTGGGCTTCATTGATAATTGGCAAAGCTTCTGGGGAAAACCTGGTCTTGTTAGGAGAGACGGCATCCATCCCACTTTAGATGGAGCAGCTCTCATTTCTAGAAATCTGGCCAATTTTCTTGGATCCTCCAAACTGTGACTGTCCAGCGTTGGGACCAGGAGGCAGAGCTGTGGTCTTATACACCTCTCTGCAGCTTCTCTCCCCCTGCCATCCCCTCGTTGCCCCGTCCCCGTAGAGACGGTGCCTGCTCCCAGACCACCAATAACCAGCAAAAATCTATTTAAGCATAAAAATTCAAAAAGAAAAAATAATATAGCACCTTCAATTGCACCACAGACTAAAACAGTTAAATGTGGTCTATTAAACATTAGGTCTCTCTCTTCTAAGTCCCTGTTGGTAAATGATATAATAATTGATCAACGTATTGATTTATTCTGCCTAACAGAAACCTGGTTACAGCAGGATGAATATGTTAGTTTAAATGAGTCAACACCCCCGAGTCACACTAACTGTCAGAATGCTCGTAGCACGGGCCGTGGCGGAGGATTAGCAGCAATCTTCCATTCCAGCTTATTAATTAATCAAAAACCTAGACAGAGCTTTAATTCATTTGAAAGCTTGTCTCTTAGTCTTGTCCATCCAAATTGGAAGTCCCAAAAACCAGTTTTATTTGTTATTATCTATCGTCCACCTGGTCATTACTGTGAGTTTCTCTGTGAATTTTCAGACCTTTTGTCTGACTTAGTGCTTAGCTCAGATAAGATAATTATAGTGGGCGATTTTAATATCCACACAGATGCTGAGAATGACAGCCTCAACACTGCATTTAATCTATTATTATACTCTATCGGCTTTGCTCAAAAAGTAAATGAGTCCACCCACCACTTTAATCATATCTTAGATCTTGTTCTGACTTATGGTATGGAAATAGAAGACTTAACAGTATTCCCTGAAAACTCCCTTCTGTCTGATCATTTTTTAATAACATTTACATTTACCCTGATGGACTACCCTGCAGTGGGGAATAAGTTTCATTACACTAGAAGTCTTTCAGAAAGCGCTGTAACTAGGTTTAAGGATATGATTCCTTCGTTATGTTCTCTAATGTCATATACCAACACAGAGCAGAGTAGCTACCTAAACTCTGTAAGGGAGTTAGAGTATCTCGTCAATAGTTTTACATCCTCTTTGAAGACAACTTTGGATGCTGTAGCTCCTCTGAAAAAGAGAGCTTTAAATCAGAAGTGTCTGACTCCGTGGTATAACTCACAAACTCGTAGCTTAAAGCAGATAACCCGTAAGTTGGAGAGGAAATGGCGTCTCACTAATTTAGAAGATCTTCACTTAGCCTGGAAAAAGAGTTTGTTGCTCTATAAAAAAGCCCTCCGTAAAGCTAGGACATCTTTCTACTCATCACTAATTGAAGAAAATAAGAATAACCTCAGGTTTCTTTTCAGCACTGTAGCTAAGCTGACAAAGAGTCAGAGCTCTATTGAGCTGAGTATTCCATTAACTTTAACTAGTAATGACTTCATGACTTTCTTTGCTAACAAAATTTTGACTATTAGAGAAAAAATTACTCATAACCATCCCAAAGATGTATCGTTATCTTTGGCTGCTTTCAGTGATGCCGGTATTTGGTTAGACTCTTTCTCTCCGGTTGTTCTGTCTGAGTTATTTTCATTGGTTGCTTCGTCCAAACCATCGGCATGTTTATTGGACCCCATTCCTGCCAGGCTGCTCAAGGAAGTCCTACCATTATTTAATGGTTCAATCTTAAATATGATCAATCTATCTTTGTTGGTTGGTTATGTACCACAGGCCTTTAAGGTGGCAGTGATTAAACCATTACTTAAAAAGCCATCACTTGACCCAGCTATCTTAGCTAATTATAGGCCAATTTCCAACCTTCCTTTTCTCTCAAAGATTCTTGAGAGGGTAGTTGTAAAACAGCTAACTGATCACCTGCAGAGGAATGGTCTATTTGAAGAGTTTCAGTCAGGTTTTAGAATTCATCATAGTACAGAAACAGCATTAGTGAAAGTTACAAATGATCTTCTTATGGCTTCGGACAGTGGACTTATCTCTGTGCTTGTTCTGTTGGACCTCAGTGCTGCTTTTGATACTGTTGACCATAAAATTTTATTACAGAGATTAGAGCATGTCATAGGTATTAAAGGCACTGCGCTGCGGTGGTTTGAATCATATTTGTCTAATAGATTACAGTTTGTTCATGTAAATGGGGAATCTTCTTCACAGACTAAAGTTAATTATGGAGTTCCACAAGGTTCTGTGCTAGGACCAATTTTATTCACTTTATACATGCTTCCCTTAGGCAGTATTATTAGACGGTATTGCTTAAATTTTCATTGTTACGCAGATGATACCCAGCTTTATCTATCCATGAAGCCAGAGGATACACACCAATTAGCTAAACTGCAGGATTGTCTTACAGACATAAAGACATGGATGACCTCTAATTTCCTGCTTTTAAACTCAGATAAAACTGAAGTTATTGTACTTGGCCCCACAAATCTTATAAGCATGGTGTCTAACCAGATCGTTACTCTGGATGGCATTTCCCTGATCTCTAGTAATACTGTGAGAAATCTTGGAGTCATTTTTGATCAGGATATGTCATTCAAAGCGCATATTAAACAAATATGTAGGACTGCCTTTTTGCATTTACGCAATATCTCTAAAATCAGAAAGGTCTTGTCTCAGAGTGATGCTGAAAAACTAATTCATGCATTTATTTCCTCTAGGCTGGACTATTGTAATTCATTATTATCAGGTTGTCCTAAAAGTTCCCTAAAAAGCCTTCAGTTGGTTCAGAATGCTGCAGCTAGAGTACTGACGGGGACTAGCAGGAGAGAGCATATCTCACCCGTGTTGGCCTCTCTTCTTTGGCTTCCTGTTAATTCTAGAATAGAATTTAAAATTCTTCTTCTTACTTATAAGGTTTTGAATAATCAGGTCCCATCTTATCTTAGGGACCTCATAGTACCATATTACCCCATTAGAGCGCTTCGCTCTCAGACTGCAGGCTTACTTGTAGTTCCTAGGGTTTGTAAGAGTAGAATGGGAGGCAGAGCCTTCAGCTTTCAGGCTCCTCTCCTGTGGAACCAGCTCCCAATTCAGATCAGGGAGACAGATACCCTCTCTACTTTTAAGATTAGGCTTAAAACTTTCCTTTTCGCTAAGGCTTATAGTTAGGGCTGGATCGGGTGACCCTGGGCCATCCCTTGGTTATGCTGCTTTAGCCGTAGATTGTGGGGGGGTTCCCATGATGCACTGTTTCTTTCTCTTTTTGCTCCGTATGCATCACTCTGCATTTAATCATTAGTGATCGATCTCTGCCCCCCTTCACGGCATGTCTTTTTCCTGGTTTTTTCCCTCAGCCCCAACCAGTCCCAGCAGAAGACTGCCCCTCCCTGAGCCTGGTTCTGCTGGAGGTTTCTTCCTGTTAAAAGGGAGTTTTTCCTTCCCACTGTTGCCAAGTGCTTGCTCATAGGGGGTCGTTTTGACCGTTGGGGTTTTTTATAATTATTGTATGGCCTTGCCTTACAATATGGAGCGCCTTGGGGCAACTGTTTGTTGTGATTTGGCGCTATATAAGAAAAAAGTTGATTGATTGATTGAATGGAACATTCCTCCATCTTTCACCACATGAAATATTCTTTCCATTGCATAAATGGAAAAAAACATTCATTATTTGTTTTATATAACACCTAAGATAGATCCTTCTCGTTACATATTTTGTTCATTTATAAACAAGAGAAAAGGGACTTGCATTTTGGTTGCGTCACTGGTCCTTTGAGGTCAAGAGGTTCCAAACAGTCCAACACCAACTGTAAATAGGAGTCCAATCCAAAACAATGAAACTTATTAGCTTTGGTAATATCAACATCTCTCATGGTCTTAAAATGACGATGTAGTCTGTACCTGAAGATTGGCTTCTTCGTCTACAGACTGCCATCTGCTTTCCTCAGTCCAGCGACAAATTTCGACAGAAATTTGTCCAGCTCTTCATCCGACAGCGTTTCTACTTCAGCTAGAGATGTCCCATACTGCAAATGCCTCCAGATGGCTTACAGCGTACTGGATTTGCTTTTTTGTTGTTTTTTTTGTGTGTTAGAAGAATGAGCACTGTCAGTAAGATCATTCAAGTCGTCATCTGTTACCAAAACCAACACATCAGGTTTTGTTTTAAGCACCGTCACTGCTAGTGTGAGCGCACGGTGTTTGCAGCACGTACAAAACGTCTGGAACCACATTTCCATGGTAAATGGAACAAAATGGCAAATGGGATGAATGATCCATATCACGTGACATACAAACCACCAATCAAATGACAAGGATCTGTTTAGGCGTTATATAACAAACACAGCTAAATCATACTTACTGTAGCTTTAAGGTATTGATAAAGAAATGTGAGGACAGCAGATGACAAATCCATCATTGAATATTATGAGGATGTTTTGCCTAAAGCACGGTGATGACTGTGAGGTTGACGTCACGTGAACTCTGCGTGACAGTAGATGGTGGAATATAAACAGTAACCATGATATGGAAAGTGGAAACACCAGTGACAGGTAATGCTGCATAACTGTTGTCTACCCGTGTTACAATATGCAGTTTTCTGTTTCTTAGAATGTACTCCTACATCACACCAATACCTCCGTGGAGACCGCAACAGCTTGATGGCACATTATGGAATATGGGAGCCGAGGGAGCGCTACAGTGTTTCCATGTCGGTGTCTGAAAGGAGACACGCTTTGTATGACGAGCAGATAGAACGGGATTTGTCCCCGTGTAAACACGCCTCTGTACACATCTGGGCCTCACCTTTAATAAAAGTCCAAAAGAGACCTATTTGTCGTGTGAACAAAAGGAGAAGAGGAAAGGAAGACAGTGGGATTTGTCATTCAGCAGAGGTTAAACCCCACCTATTAGTGCAGGTCGTAGGAGCACGCAGATAAAGATTTCCTCTTGTATGGTGTCAAAAAATCAATAACACCGCCACGATCTGCTCATTTGATATCAACAATAGTCTTTTTAAAAGTCAATTAGTCTGGATAGAAGAGAGTGCCAGTGTTAGGTTACACCTCTGTCACCCCCCCCCACACACACACACACACACATTGATATCCAATCAGGCACATAATTTTCATTCAAGTTGGTTGACTTGTTAAAGGTTTGTCTTCTGTGGACTGTTCAGTTTTATTTTACAAGTTTAAAAAAAACAAATCTGAGACCTTTGAAAAATCATCTCTAAAACATATGATTTTTAAATTTTATTCATTTGCTAATTGCAACATTCTTTTTTCCACCACTTCTAGTGTGAAGTAACAGTGACAAGTAGGTACAGTAAAGAATAAAGTTGAGTCATCTGCATACATAATTTTCATTTTTGGACACTATGCTTGTGAATGGGGCAAGTAAAAGAAAATAAAGGTTTTAAGATTAGCTAGTGTTAAAAGGCTCAGTGGAAGTGAGTTTTCTAACATTGACTGGAAAACTGTTCCACAAAGTAGAATCACAATTAGCCAACCAAAATGTAAGCTCACATCCTGAGACTGTGGTCCATGAGCAGGCACGTAAGGCTCAGTCACTTCGACAAGATAAGTGGGCGCACAACCATTTCAAGCCTTATAACACAATAACATAAACCATAAACTATGGCCTTACGGTTTATAGGAAGGCAGTCAGATGAAGCCAAAACATGTGACATTTTCAAACCCCCTGGATTTACTCAGAACTCTTGTTGTGACATTGCAATGGCTCAGTGGCTCCATTCCTGAGAACATAATTAAAAGCTCAACTAAAACCAGACTTCTACAGGCACTTCATGAAGACTGAAAAATCTGCTTTCCTCATAGGTTAAAGGTGTTGTTTCCTGTCAGAGTTGTTGCCTGTTCCACTGGCTAAATATTTTTAATAATCCAGTATCTCAGGTTAGATAACAATCTAGTTACTGTTTCAATTAATTTCCCATCATGCTAAAGCATAATTGAATCAAAATCATTAAGTATGATGTAACTTTTTTGTCCATCATACTGTTTCCAGTAAGCTTGCACATACTTTAGGTGGGCATCTTATTGTATTTGTTGATAAATCCATAACCATTTTCATGTGACAGGATGAGGATTTGACACATTGCTGTGATTCAGATTTTCGCTTAATTATGCGGAGGAGGTAGCTCAGTGAGAAAAGGAGTTGGGCTGTCAGGATGTAGACCTGGGTTTGATTCTCTGTCACGGTGTCCATCTGTGTACTTGGAGAAGAGACTTCATCTGTCTTGTCGCAGTCCACCCAGGTGTAAGTGGGTACAGGTCTTTTTCTGGAGAAGAAGCCTGCGTCGGACTGGCGTCCCATCCAGGGGGAGTTGTAAACGCTCATCCGTTTCACGCTACAAAATCTGGGGATAAACACTGTACCAACGGGCCACAGAGCCTGCATAGGAATTACTTCTTAATTGGGTTTGTAATACTAGTAAAATTTATGACCTTGTGAAAATGGTGCTGTTCTTCTGGATGCTCAGTTTATGTGTTGCTTCTGCAAGATTTATTCTCATGAATTATGAAGAATTTAAACCAACCTTAGATGACAACTAGATGTTCTTCATACGAGGCTCTCCATAGAATCCTGGAATTAATGTCAAATGAGGGGTTACACAAGGAGACACAGATGAGACATCCAGTATGAATTGTGAGGGACACTATGTCCATGTGGTGCACTGCTCTGCGTACGATCCAGCAAGCTTGTGCTTCAGTGTTGGAAATCCCAACAATGGAAAAGGACAAGGGGACACCCATGTGTCATGTGGATCCTGCAGGTAATACTTTGGAGATTCAAGGATGGACTGGTTATCTTCCTGGATGGTTGCCATCCAAGACACAGGGTGGTTCTATTGTGTGGTGGATGTAGTTATGCATGACACCAGCACACGCTCCCACACCGGATCAGCCGTGAAGCCAGTGTTAAATTTCTGTATTTTCATCTATTAAAGCATTTTTTTGTTTGAATGAAGGTTTTGAGTTTAGCAGGGTGTCACGTATCAAACAGACACAGAACTGTTCTGCTCATTGTAAAGTCTGCCACCTTCAACAACCCCCCCCCCCCCCGGTCTCCCAGTTGTTCTCGCTTGCCACCACTCATTGGTTAATTGTGTTAGTCATTTCATTAATGACGGGCTGATTGTTTTATTGTGTTGGCTCGTCAAAGAGGCCTGGATGCCCCAGTGGCTGCTGAAGCGTCTGTATTGATAAGCGTGTGTGTGTGTGTGGCCACAGTGTGTGTTTTGGCGTGTTTGGCTGCTGTGCATCTTCTTCACTGTCACAGCTAATTGTGGAGCAGTTTGGATGCTGTGAGGCTGGTTTATATTGATAACAAAGCGGCCTTGATGGGCTTTTTTTTTGGCAGTGGGGGGGTTAGCTGCAGAAATCCTGTTGCACAAACAGGAATGATATGTGTGTATGTGTTTGCCATTACACTTTTATGCATTAACCATGCTTTATTTTTCTCTGATGTTTTCACTTTCAAGCTCGAATTCAGTATCTCCCACTGTTTAAGGAAATAAATTCTAAGTCCATCACTTTATTTTAATCTGCCTCAAATAGTAATGTGTCTGAGCTCCGCGTTTTCACAATTTTCTAGTAGTCACAGTATTCGGAAATTGCAAACTGAATGCAAAGTTCAAGCTGGTACATTGATACTGTCCACCGCTGTCAGACATGTAGATTTTGTTTTTGCCTCACATACAGATAACTTCACGCTGACCTCAAAGTTTTTTTATGAGAGTTTGAAGACACTGAAGCCTGAGCAAAACAAACTGAAGTCAGCCGATTTATAACGTTATAATCAAGCCATTGACTGATTCGTAATGCATTTGAATCAGTCCAGGCCTCAGTGTGTGGATGAAGTTGTATCTGTTACTATAAAATTGATTTTTGAATAGTTTCAGTTAATTGTTACGCCCCTAACCTTCCACCGTGGGAGCATGTTGCTGCCCCAGCTGAAGGAGGTATTTATCTTGGCAGTGTGGATCGAGGCAGCCCAAATGAGTTTCCTTTGCAGCTGGTTGAACTCAGCCTTTGATACAGGATAAAGAGAACAACCACTTCTCCTTCATGTTGAAAGGAACCGGTAGAAGTTGTTTGTCTATCTGATTGGGATACCTGCTAGACGACTCCAACTCAAGGTTCACCCACATCATCTTGGCGAAGTGATGCATCCTGTTTGGCTGTGGAACACATTGGGACTCCCCCAGGAGTAGCTGGCTGGAAGAGGAGTATCTGGTTTGCCTTGTCCTAAATAGTGGTAAATTCCTGGATGGACAACCAACAAACTCATGATTTGTAAATCACAACTTTTCAGTCATATTCCTAGTGTAGCAAGATGAAGTCCAGATTGAAAAGACGTTCCCCCTAGCTTGGCTAACAGGGAATTCCCCTTTGGCTGACCTGGTAGAGTTCTGGTCTTGGCTAATGGGGAATTCCTCTTTGGCTGACCTGGTAGAGTTCTGGTCTTGGCTAAAGGGGAATTCCTCTTTGGCTGACCTGGTAGAGTTCTGGTCTTGGCTAATGGGGAATTCCCCTTTCTCTGAATGGGGAGTTCCCCTTTGTCTGACCTGGTAGAGTTCTGGTCTTGGCTAAAGGGGAATTCCTCTTTGGCTGACCTGGTAGAGTTCTGGTCTTTACTTCGAGCAGTCTGGGGTTCAGTCCCACTGCCGTCCCGGCCACAAAGGTCCTCCGGTCACACTAGTATAGAAGCAATGGGCGTAAATGTTGATTAGCAGTGCATACGTAGGTACATATCACCATGGAGGAAGTATCAGTCAGATCAGAGACGATACAGCAGCCAGGAGTGAAAGGGAGTAGTGGGTGATTTTGCAGGTCTGTGGTGGCAGGCGGGGTAATTAACAGGGATTAGGATTGTTGGAGGCCACGTGTTACCCCAATGAACACAGCTAACCTGCAGAGATTAGAAAGCAGCTCTCATTAGAAGAGCGCTGATAGCACTTCCTGCAAACCGATATGACAAACTGCTTTTAATTCACAGCAGCCTGTTATTAGCTACAGACAGATACAAGTGCATCATTTGTAGTTATTTATTTAACATTTGTTATTCATGCCTTCAACAACAACACGGCCACTCATTAGAGATCATACAGTATGTTGCAAGACTGCAAAAACCTTATCTTTCAGCAGGTTTTTAGAGGTGTGGGGCATGTGCACTGTTTTGGACATTTGAAGATTACCTCCATCTATATACCTGAAATGCAGACATGACGTATGTGGCCCTCTCTTGAAAATTGTATGGTCTAAAGTGCATAGCACAAATGCTTTTGAAGCATGTCCAAATCCACTTTGTGATGTAAACTGCACATAATCTGCTCAAAGTAAGATGTGGGTCACAAAGAAGTTGTATTTTCTCAATTTCACCAAACCGTCAGTAATTCCCTCCGCCAACGAAGTTGCGTGGTTGTGAACAGCCTGGAACCCACAATTTTTCACATATCGTTCTGAAATTTTACAGAGGATTCATATCCTGATAAGCAAGAAATTGATTCAGTTTTCAAGATCATAGATCCAAGGTCAAAGTCAGGAAAAATCTTGGAATATCCCTATCCTTTAACATTGAACAAATATTCAAGTATTCATAACTCTGTCCAAAATTTAAAATTTCTTTCATATTTGAGAGCGTTATGTAGGATGGTATCCAGTATTGATGGTCAAAGTCTGATCCAGATGTGATCCGTATTACAGATTTTGTGGCCATTGAAAACCCCATCTAATGTATATTTTACATTATAGCTTAATCAGTCGTGCCCCAATCACTCTTATATTTGAATGTGAGGTGCAGACTGGCACTCACTATCACCTGACAAAGTTTGATCTGGATCTGATGTGGATTGTGGATATGGTGGACATTTGAATATAATATTAAAAAGCCCGTTTGGTGTACATTTTGCATTATATCTTAATTAAAAATGCCTCAATCACTCTCATTTTTCTGTTTCGGATTTACCTACACCACCAAAATTGGAAGGAGGTTACAATTTTCTACCTGTTTATCTATCTTCCAGTTATCAGCTGGAAACCAAAGCAGTGACAAATTGTGCATAGCAGAGATAACCAATGTTCTGTGAAAATTACCTGAAAAATAATTCCGAAACCGAAAAAGTTGGGGGGGAAGACACTTGAAACAACACCACAAAAAAACTTTGATTCAAGTGCATGAACTACAGTAGTGTTCAGAATAATAGTAGTGCTATGTGACTAAAAAGATTAATCCAGGTTTTGAGTATATTTCTTATTGTTACATGGGAAACAAGGTACCAGTAGATTCAGTAGAGTCTCACAAATCCAACAAGATCAAGCATTCATGATATGCACAGTCTTAAGGCTATGAAATTGGGCTATTAGTAAAAAAAAGTAAAAAAAAAAGGGGGTGTTCACAATAATAGTAGTGTGGCATTCAGTCAGTGAGTTTGGCAATTTTGTGGAACAAACAGGTGTGAATCAGGTGTCCCCTATGTAAGGATGAAGCCAGCACCCGTTGAACATGCTTTTCTCTTTGAAAGCCTGAGGAAAATGGGACGCTCAAGACATTGTTCAGAAGAACAGCGTAGTTTGATTAAAAAGTTGATTGGAGAGGGGAAAACATATACGCAGGTGCAAAAAATTATAGGCTGTTCATCTACAATGATCTCCAATGCTTTAAAATGGACAAAAAAAAAACCAGAGACGCGTGGAAGAAAACGGAAAACAACCATCAAAATGGATAGAAGAATAACCAGAATGGCAAAGGCTCACCCACTGATCAGCTCCAGGATGATCAAAGACAGTCTGGAGTTACCTGTAAGTGCTGTAACAGTTAGAAGATGCCCTTGTGAAGCTAATTTATTTGCAAGAATCCCCTGCAAAGTCCCTCTGTTAAATAAAAGACATGTGCAGAAGAGGTTACAATTTGTCAAAGAACACATCAACTGGCCTAAAGAGAAATGGAGGAATATTTTGTGGACTGATGAGAGTAAAATTGTTCTTTTTGGGTCCAAGGGCCGCAGACAGTTTGTGAGATGACCCCCAAACTCTGAATTCAAGCAGCAGTTCACAGTGAAGACAGTGAAGCATGGTGGTGCAAGCATCATGATATGGGCATGTTTCTCCTACTATGGTGTTGGGTCTATATTGCATACCAGGTATCATGGATCAGTTTGGATATGTCACAATACTTGAAGAGGTCATGTTGCCTTATGCTGAAGAGGACATGCCCTTGAAATGGGTGTTTCAACAAGACAGTGACCCCAAGCACACTAGTAAACAAGCAAAATCTTGGTTCCAAACCAACAAAATTAATGCCTTGCAGATGTGAAGAAATCATGAAAACTGTGGTTATACAACTAAATACTAGTTTAGTGATTCACAGGATTGCTAAAAAAAGCAGTTGAACATAATAGTTTGGAGTTTGTAGCGTCAACAGCAGATGCTACTATTATTTTTATTTTTTTTACTAATAGCCCAATTTCATAGCCTTAAGAGTGTGCATATCATGAATGCTTGGTCTTGTTGGATTTGTGAGACTCTACTGAATCTACTGGTACCTTGTTTCCCATGTAACAATAAGAAATATATTTTTCCCAAGGTAAGAATTTGTGGAATTGGAAACTAGTGTTGGTGGAGGTTTGCGCTCTATGAATGCAGTGCTCTATTCTCATTTTAAGGTATGTTAGTGATATGATCTTGTAATGACTATCAAAAATGTTCAGCTTTCAATCTCAGCTTTTAGAATATGTGACATATTTATCTAAAATACTGCATAGAGAAATAATTTGGTTCTAAACCTGGAAATATGAAATGTCTTTTCTAGGTTTTTCAAATGTTAAGTGAATATATGTTTTTTCATGTGGATGAACTGTTTTGGTGTTAGAAATTTGTTTGCCAATATCTTTTGGTCACAAAAGTAGTGTAATACATGAAAGAAATTTTAAAAACAATGTAAAAATAAATTACAAAATATGTGCAGTTCAGCAGCTCCAGCCACTGGGAGCTGTTGATGGCAGAGATGCTTTTGAAATCACATTTATGAAATAAAATCACTAACCACTTCTAGCTAGATGTGTTCTGTCTTCTGGATCTATCCAGAAATGTCCATAAATGTCCTTCAGTGATGCAAAGTGGAAAGTCTCCATCACAGTAAGGAGCCATTTCTGAAGACTTTTTATACACATATTTTTACAAGCAACAATAGCACCAATAATAATGACAATAATGTTAATAATAAGAATGAGAATGAATATTAGACAAAATACTTAATTTCAAGCTTTTTCCTTAATGTTTGAAAAATCAAATAATGATTACAAACCATAAGAAGCACTTTGGTTTAAAGACAAAATGTGCAATGAATCATTGGTTAACTGGACAATCATGCGATTAATGTAGTTAAAAATTTTTAAGGTTTTTCAGCACTAATGAATATATTTTCATTTTATATACGTGTGTGTGTATATATTTTCTTTTTATTGTTATTTCTGTTTTTAAACCTACCAAACCACTTTAAAAATGACCGTTAGAAAAGTGTGTCTATAATTTTTCAAACACACCTTGATATGTTGTGTGGATGTTGCGGTTGCCCTTGTGTCCATGATAACGACCCATTTGGTGGGCCGACAGGACACACGGTACAAAAGGTCATGAAAGAAATAAGATTACACACACTGAGCTCTAATAACTGACAAACTGAAGCTGGCGTCTGTGTTGTTTATAAGTTAATATCAGTGTTGGCTCACTGAGGTCAGATCCTTGCTCTGTTTCACAATAAGGGTCAGGCGAGCTGGTCAGACTGATAAGAGCCATGTGGTAAAGCCTGGCCAATGACAGCACGTTAGACACGACATTGATGGAGTGCTGAGATAAGATAGGTCAGAGTGGCCACACTGAGGCTCCATAGGGTGATAGGAGATAGGATACAGACGCTAGACTTCAGACTGAGCAGCCAGCAGGTTTGATCAGCCTGTGCAGACTGAGGAGTCATGTTTGGGTTGGCGCTTGACCTGAAATGTGATGTTGACCTGACCCGAACCTGGAACATTTGGCTCCAAACCCATACATTTTAAGGGTGTGTGTGTGTGTGTGTGTGTGTGTGTGTGTGTGTGTGTGTGTGTGTGTGTGTGTGTGTGTGCGTGTGCGTGTGTGCGTGCGTGCGTGTTTGTTGGGAATCCAGACCCTGTATAAATGGTTTTTAAATCAGAGTGTATCATCAAAGAAACACTAACTGGTGGTGTTAAAATTTTAAGCTGAATTCACCCCAAAACCTGTTATTTAATACAAAATCAGAACTCAACAGTGCACCTCAGGTCTTTGGGCAGCAGTGTCGCACTCTCAAGTGCAGCAGAACAACAAAAGTAAGACGTCTGTGAGTTACACCTTGAGTGGTACTTATGTTTCCTCAAGGCCAAAGATGGTACAAGCACAAGTATTTTACGAAGAAAATTACAAAAACTCAGTTTTGTCATTAAAATCACTTAGTTATGCTCAGGTTAGTTAGTCCTCTAAAGCCCGGGAATATTTCAGTCAGGTGTTAAATTGATTAAATTTTGCACAGTCTACCTCTTAAAGGGATGCCACTCTGATTGGTTTATGTTATGTCTGCTGAAATCATGCCCAAGACTACTTAAGAGGATAAATCTAACCATCTTGTGCCCTGTACCGTATTTTGCAATCAGGTTCCACATTGTGGAAACGGAAAAAAAATGAGTTGGACATGGCCCAACTGTGTGTCTGTGCACCACAGATAGTCAAAATAGGGACCAGTGTCTTTTATCCTGAACTCTTGCACATTAGAAATGTGAAATTCTTTTGTTACTTCTTTACCTGCAGAAGACCTAAGTCATAAATTGGACTTGAAGTTTATTGGTGCCCGTGCTTAGGCCCAACTTTTTCTAGCTTGAAGTAGATGAGAGTCTACGACTCCCCCTGGACAGGACGCCAGTCCAACGCAGGTTAATTTCCCAGCCAAAACTGGTACATGTACTTGTTCAAGGACGTAGACAGGTAGCGTGACTCGGAATCGAACCCAAGTCTACATAAAGGCAGACCAACTCCTTACCCCACTGGTCTTTCCAGGTGAATGCATCACCTGTAAATAGACTTCTCCATTTTAAATTTATTTCAGTCACTGGAACAGGAAGTCTACCTGTTTCTTCAGTTAATTCAAAATGCTGCAGCTAGAGTACTGACAGGGACTAGAAGGAGAGAGCATATCTCACCCATATTGGCATCTCTTCATTGGCTTCCTGTTAATTCTAGAATATAATTTAAAATTCTTCTTCTTACTTATAAGGTTTTGAATAATCAGGTCCCATCTTATCTTAGGGACCTCATAGTACCATATCACCCCAATAGAGTGCTTCGCTCTCAGACTGCAGGCTTACTTGTAGTTCCTAGGGTTTGTAAGAGTAGAATGGGAGGCAGAGCCTTCAGCTTTCAGGCTCCTCTCCTGTGGAACCAGCTCCCAATTCGGATCAGGGAGACAGACACCCTCTCTACTTTTAAGATTAAGCTTAAAACTTTCCTTTTTGCTAAAGCTTATAGTTAGGGCTGGATCAGGTGACCCTGAACCATCCCTTAGTTATGCTGCTATAGGCTTAGACTGCTGGGGGGTTCCCATGATGCACTGAGTGTTTCTTTCTCTTTTTGCTCTGTATGCACCACTCTGCATTTAATCATTAGTGATTGATCTCTGCTCCTCTCCACAGCATGTCTTTTTCCTGGTTCTCTCCCTCAGCTCCAACCAGTCCCAGCAGAAGACTGCCCCTCCCTGAGCCTGGTTCTGCTGGAGGTTTCTTCCTGTTAAAAGGGAGTTTTTCCTTCCCACTGCCGCCAAGTGCTTGCTCACAGGGGGTCGTTTTGACCGTTGGGGTTTTTCCGTAATTATTGTATGGCTTTGCCTTACAATATAAAGCGCCTTGGGGCAACTGTTTGTTGTGATTTGGCGCTATATAAATAAAATTGATTTGATTTGATTCTTCAATTACAGAAACAAAATAACCAGTGTGGCATTTTAATCAACTACAGCGTTACACATTAAAGCCAAAAACATTGAAAACAATGACTTAAATACAAACTGTTGTATTTAATAAAGAATACAAAATATTGTTTTCAGGGCACCTTGCAATTGCTTTGCAGTAATTTAATTGCACTCAAGTATAAAAGCAGCATAAAAGTAAGTCCCTTCAGCTACTTCCTTGATCTCACTCGGGGACCCCATAGTAAATCCAAGGTGGATCTGCAAAAAGTTTTATGTCGGATGCTCTTCCTGATGCAACTCCATATTACATGGCAAATACAAGTGCACGTAACTGCTTGGCCACTATAAAAGCAGCATGACTTCACAAAAACAATCACCTAAAGAAGAAATGCTCAGAAAGAACATACCTCCACCAACACTTAAGCACATATTTTAACCACAGGTTCTATAAAAATAAATCATGA
Organism: Thalassophryne amazonica; assembly: GCF_902500255.1. Lineage (NCBI taxonomy): Eukaryota > Metazoa > Chordata > Actinopteri > Batrachoidiformes > Batrachoididae > Thalassophryne > Thalassophryne amazonica. The sequence goes on from NC_047110.1 coordinate 103,657,489, forward strand.
AGTGTCCCAGTTAGATAAGATAAGATAAAACTTTATTGATCTCACAGAGGAGAAATTCACATGTTACGTCAGCTCTTAAAAAACACGCAAGATGGGTGCAAGTAGAGGAAAATGTTCATCAAACAGGGTGTGCAAGGATAAGCAATAATAATAATAATACTTGTAACAGTACGATAAAATAAGAAAATGAGGTAGAAATAGAATATATATATATATATATATATATGTGTGTGTGTGTGTACGTACATATATAAGTACATATGCATATATATAAACATGATTGGGATTGAAAAAGAGATAGGAGCATCTTATTTACAATATGTGAAGTGGAATTTAGATGTGATAAGGTGACATTAGTGCAGGGATTTGTAAACGAGTTGTTATTGCACATGATTTGTGGACATATTAATTTTGCACGAGATTTGTGGACATATTATTGCATGTGGTTATTTCACAGTGTTAATTTACAGTCTGACAGCAGCAGGGAGGAACGACCTGCGGTATCGTTCCTTCTTGCACTGAGGGTGCCTCAGCCTGTCACTGAACGAGCTGCTCAGCTCCACTACAGTCTGGTGCAGAGGGTGAGAGGAGTTGTCCATGATGGATTTGAACTTGGCTAACACCCTCCTCTCAGCTAATTTACAAAAGTGGGTTTCCTATGTGCATACTTGCACAGGGTACCACCCACTGCAAATAAAGACAAATAAGCACTATTAAAAAGTATTAAAAATAGCGAAAGTAGGAAAAGAGGGGGCAGAGCTTAAATAACAGGCAGCTGCATCAGCAGCACCATCTTGAAAAAAAAGTTAGACATCCTGTTAGACATGCCTGGAAGATCTCCCTAGTCAGACTATCAGGTGCCCGAATTACCTCAGCGGCTCTGCTCAGAGTCTTCGCACCCTGCCCCACGAGTGTAAACCCAGATACTGACAGAGGAATCTGATTTCCGTCTGTCCACTACGTTGATGTTTCAGTCATTGCCTCATAACCTCATAACCATAGGTGAGGATAGGGGTGTAAGTTAATCAAGAGTCTCGCCTTCTCGTTCAGGTCTTTCTTTCTGGTACAGCATCCTCAAAACATCAGATGCACCTCAAATCAGTCTGCCAACCTCCATCTTACCCCCATGAGCAAGACCTTGAGATACTTGGACTTCTCCACTGGGTGGGGAGGGGGGCTCTCCCCTCATACAGAGGAGACAATCCACCCTTTTTTGACTGAGGAATTCATATCTGGATCCATAAATCCAGATCTTTTTAGGGATCTGCACCAAATTAAATATATTATTACAAATGTTTCTTAATGTGAATTCCTGATTTTCTTTTTTATTATTATTATTATTATGGTCTGTTTTTGTAATTTCTGAGAAATTAATGGAAATCAGATCAGCCATCCCATCTCTCAATGTGAAAAAAGAGGGATAAAACAAATTCTTTTGATGGGATCTCCTCCAAAACCTAAGGGTTCCCTCCATGGACCATCCTTTACCCTTCCACCAAGTTTCAACAAAATCAGTCCAGTAGTTTTTGCATAACTTTGCTAACAGTCACACAGCGCAGAAAACATTAACTCCTTGATGGAAGTAACAAAAAATTATGTCAAGGCAATTTCCAGTATAACTTGTATACTTTGTGTATATATTTTTTTCAGATTTTAAACATTAGCATGGGTAATATGGTGCTTTAATTGGGTGTTATCATGGTTCAAAAAACAAAAAAACAGATACCATATGAGTAGGATCGTTTCAAGATGGGCCGACCTGCAGACTCTGTTGGCTACACCATGCAGCTCAGAGCTCAACGGCCAAATTCTAATTTCAACCACTATTCTGCATTAAAGGGTGCATTCTGAGCACCTCTCATACTTTCTTCCTCTTTCCTGCTCCCTCCCCCTTGCCCCCCCCCGCTGTGGGAAAGCCATTTTATCAGCGTGTGTCCGTTGTTCTCTGGTGGGGAAAGATATAGAGAAGATAGATGAGTGTTTTGACATGGAGAGTGTTAGACAAACACTCTTATCGGGCTCGCCACTTTAGACCGGCCCCCCGCCAAGCAAGTCGCCTGAACCATGAACGAGATGTGGCGGGATGCAGCTGCTCAAAAAGGAGGAAGATTTTATTCAGAGTCTGATTTGGGGGGGGATAGATGGTCAGAAATGAAAGCAGGAGATCGTTTTCCATCCTGTCTGAAAGTAATCACTGGGGCTCCCCGTGGAACACAAACAGTTGGTTTTAATCAGTTCCAGTCCATCACTGGATGCGCACTAATATAGCTCATTTTGTTGATTGATTCTTTGATCTGCAGTATTTCAAAACTCCAGAGCATTGTTTGTTTCTGCACTCTTACGTTTTGAAACGGATGGATAAGTCTTCCATGCCTGCTGGCTATCTGGCTCTATCTCAGACCACACTGCTGCCATGCTGCAGTTGTCACCTTGAGGAAGTACACAAGAAGTTTTTCCTGTTTGAACCAGGCCAGACACAGAATCATCAGCTTGTATCAGACTCCCCCTGCTGTTAAGATCTTGGCTGTTCTAGATGTTTACTCCACAGCAGCTGGACTTCTTGTTTGTCTTTGAGATGTTTTGCCACTTGTTTTGCCACAGGTATCTCCTGCCTGGATGACTGAGCATTGTGAGAGTTCTTGTCAGGTTAAACCCACATACTGCTTTTTCTTTTCAATTTGTCATGTGGTCTTTCACTCTGTTTTCAAAAACTCTGAAACCACCTGAGGATGTCCTGATTTTATGGGGTCTGATCCCAGGCAGAGTCCTTTATATGTTTATATTGTTTATATGAAAAGAAATCTACCAGTTTAACACTGGATCTGATGAAGTCATATTTTACAAACTGTACTCGAGCGTTGGAATGCCCTGGGCATTCTGTGCAAATTTCTTCCTGAAGAGGAGGTGGGGCGGATCCACGAGTGCGCCGACCAGTATTACATTTGTCTAAATGCTCACTTCTCCATATATTTCAATAGAATGTCTGATTTCATCACAAATTAAAAATAAATCACCAAAAACTTGCCCATTTAGTGTCTGGCTGTGCCAGATCTGTCAAATGTTGTACTGCAAACTCTCAAATTGACATCACTGTCATGTGACTGCTGCCAGTGCACACTGATGATGTTGTCGCAGTTAAGATGCAGAAGTGACACGAAATGGGCAAGTTTTTGGTTTAACCTTTTAACCTTTTCCCCTTGTCTGTATATCACTGTAGTATGTGTCACAGCTGATTCCATTCATGAAGAACCAGTGTTGCCACAGTTTTTTCAATTCAGTTTCAATTTATTTTCATTTATATAGCGCCAAATCACAACAGAGTTGCCTCAAGGCACTTCACACAAGTAAGGTCTAACCTTACTAACCCTCAGAGCAGCAGTGGTAAGGAAAAACTCCCTCTGAGGAAGAAACCCCAAGCAGACCAGACTCAAAGGGGTGACCGTCTGCTTGGGCCATGCTACAAACATAAATTACAGAACAATTCACAAAACGAATATACAGGAAAAGCTGTTGGTGCACAGGACAGGAGGGTCTCCAGCACAAATACCACACCCATCTCTGGATGGAGCTGCACCTTAAATAGAGAGAAAAAAACAGAATCAGGCATCAGAAAGACAAGAAATACAGTATAATTTGCCAGCATTAAACAACAAGAAAAACAGGAAATACTAAGGTGATTACCGGCCGCTAGCCCTGAGCTTCACTAAAAGACCCAGAATTTAGGTAAAGTTGAGGCCGCGGCCCGCTCCAATTATTAATAACATGAATTAAAGAGTGAAAAGAGTAGAACTATACTATGGCAGTATGCTAGCCATACAAAAGGGAAAATAAGTGTGTCTTAAGTCTGGAATTGAAGCCTCCACAGAATCTGACTGTTTTATTGACGCGGGGAGATCATTCCACAGAACAGGGGCACGATAAGAGAAAGCTCCTTGACCCGCAGACTTCTTATTCACCTTAGGGACATAAAGTAGTCCTGCACCCTGAGAACGCAAAGCCCGGACCGGTACATAAGGGTTAATTAGGTCAGCTGAGTAGGGAGGTGCCAGTCTGTGAACAATTTTATAGAATTGTTGCAGAACCTTAAAATCTGATCTCACTGGGACAGGAAGCCAGTGAAGGGATGCCAAAATGGGTGTAATGTGGTCAAACTTTCTGCTTTGTGTCAAAAGTCTGGCTGCAGCATTTTGAACCAATTGGAGAGCCCTAATGCTAGACTGTGGTAAACCAGAAAATAGAACATTGCAATCTTCCAATCTAGAAGAGATAAACACATGGATCACGGTCTCAGCATCAGCCATAGACAGGATGGGACAGATTGTTATATTTCACAAGTGGAAGAAAGCAGTCCTGGTAATATTTCTAAAGTGGAGGTCAAAGGACAACGTAGGATCAAAATTACCCCAAGGTTCCTCACTTTGTCTGTGTGATGTATGACACGAACCTAGGCTAAGCGTTAACTGGTCAAATTGAAGCCGATGTCTCACTGGACCAAGAACCATCATTTCAGTCTTATCAGAGTTTAAAAGTAGGAAGTTTCTAGACATCCAGCTTCTCACTGATGCAAGGCAATCTTCTAAGGATTTTATGTGGATGAGATTACTAGCAGTTATCAGCATGTATAACTGAGTATCAGGGGTGCTAATTAAGGGGTGCTATATAAAGGGAGAAAAGCAGGGGGCCTAAGACGGAGCCCTGTGGAACCCCAAATTTCATGTCACTAAGGTTAGAGGTAGTGTTACTGTACAAAACACAGTGAGAACAACTGGTCGAGTATGACGTCAGCCATTCAAGGGCATTCCCAGTAATCCCAAAATTATTTTCCAGCCTATCAAGTAGAATATGATGATCCACTGTATCAAATGCAGCACTGAGATCTAACAGCACAACAACCATAGTGGTGTTCGAATCAACTCAGTTACTTTGAAAAAGTAATCCAATGACTGATTACTTCTTGTAAAAGTAACTTAGTTACCTCACTGATTACTCAATTTTAAATGTAACTAAGTTTGATTACTAGTTACTTTATTAGTTACTTTCAGCAGCTGCTAAAGACAACCCCCTGCCACCTCAACATGAAAATGTTAACAAGTTTTGCCAATACTCACTTTATTGGAAGTGCATTTTTAACATTAACATAAACAATGTATGTCCTGACATTTAAGGAGAATTTAAATACTATTTCCTAAAAAAAGTTTCTGTAAAACATGAAACAAAGTCAGTCTTTCTTGACTTCAATGAACATAAATTCTTGTTTTATAAAAAATAAAATAAAGACAGTCTTTCTTGACCTCATATTTAACTTCTGACAGCACTGTTTCTAAATGTTTTAGATGTTGAAATTATTATTATTGTTAGTAGTAGTAGCATGAAAAATGTTTTCAAAAGTGTACATTTAATCTAACAGTGTTGTGGGGGGGGGCACATCCCTCCCCCTTCCCTATCTGGATTCGCCCCTGGTTTGCTGTCTGAGCAGGAAGAAAGGATAATGTGTATTTATGCAGAAGGCACGATCAGGTTGACAGGTAAGAAAGTTTTATCTGCTTTTTTACATCATGTCGTCCTCAGAAAGAGACTTTAGGCACATTTGGGCAGACACTCACAGTGCAGCACAGAGTTTTAAAGAAAAAAAAAAGTATAAAAATGTCTTAGTAGAGCTCAGTGCAGATGTGTTGCCGTCACCACACTTTGAGAGATGACAACTGTTTTTAATTCGGAGCTGCTCTGCCCACAGGCCAGTTTTAATTCTGTGATTGACCCACACTATCTCTGCGATCGAGGCACCCCTGATTTATACTGTATAAAAATACAAAAATAATAGTAACGTACTTTGACTTGGACAAAGTAACTTTAATCTGATGATTGATTTGGAAAGATTAACGCGTTAGATTTCTTGTGACTAAAAAACGCGGTCAGATTAGACTAACACTTTCATCAATAACATGAGAACAGTTTGTTCAAATTCTTTCATATTTTGCGCATATTTCATATTTCATATTTCATATTTTGGTCCCCTTGACAGCCAAGTGCATGTTGGCGTCAACTAAAAATTTATGGTTTTGGAGATACTGGGTTTTGCATCTGAACTCTTCCTTTGCAGTTTTAGTATTGCAGCAACAGTTCTACTTTTTTCCATTTTTTCCCACATGAATTCGTAGGGTAACACACAAGTGAACCAATAGACACAATGACAGTGATGGACAGTGACAAAAACAGTATCTTCAACGGCTAACAAGGACACCAACAAGCACGGTGAGGAAACGGGCGTTAAAAAAAAGAACGTTTAGTAAGGAAGGTGCTCATGAATTAAGGGGTTTATTGAGTGAATGTGAGTTACATTAATGTATGTGTGTGTGTGTGTGTGTGTGTGTGTGTGTGTGTGTGTGTGTGTGTGTGTGTGTGTGTGTGTGTGTGTGTGTGTGTGTGTGTGTGTGTGTGTGTGTGTGTGTGTGTGTGTAGGGGAAGGTCTGAACCTAGGTGTTGAGTTTGATCAATGTAATGAGGTGTGTGATATCATGAGCCATGAATGATTGTATGGAGCTACATAATTGCCACATAGTCCCAAAACTGCAGGTGTGGCAAAAAGCAATAGGGGGTACTAGTGAGAGGATCAGTGTCCTATGCTAGCAGGAGACCCAATGAGAGGGTGCACCCAACCACCCTGCACAACTTTCTTTGATATTGCTAGAGCCTTATCACTTTGCAAAGACCTATTTGTTGTTGTAATGTACACATTCTTGGGCCTTGGCGAGATGTTGATGCTCTTTTTCAAAACTGTCAATGTAGTGGGAACATTTCAGCCAATTGTACTCTACTTAAGTGGTTTAAATCGTATTTGGCTGAGTTTTTCCATTATGATTGGTGACCTCTCCTCGTCAATTGCTCCTCTTTGTTGTGGAGTGCCACAGGGTTCTATTCTTGGCCCTGTTGTATTTTCATTGTTGCCACTGGGGTCACTTATAGCCCAGCACAACCTGTCCTTTCATTGCTATGCAGATGACCTGCAAATCTATCTGCCTATGAGGACTAATGGAAGCAATGCTTTGTCATCATTATTTAATTGTATTCATGATGTAAACCAGTGGCTGTCCCAAAATTTCCTTTACCTGAACAATGGTAAAACAGAGAACATTGTGTTTGGACGTTCTGGCATACCAAATGTTGTCCTGTCAAACTTTGGTACTCTGGATAATTATTTGAAACCAGCTGTCAAGACTTTTGGAGTGATATTTGACAGCTGTTTGAGGTTCGAGCAACAGATGAAGTCCATTTTTTTTCCAGCTACGTCTGCTGGCTAAAGTAAAGTGCTTTCTCAGTAGACGTGATCTCGAGACGGCCATTCATGCTTTCATCAGCTCCAGGCTTGATTATTGTAATGCACTTTATACTGGTATTAACCAGTCGTCTCTTGCACATCTCCAACTGGTGCAGAATGCTGCTGCTCCTCTTTTAACAAACACTTCCAGACGTGAGCATATTACGTCTGTACTCTACTCACTCCACTGGCCTCCAGTTTGTTTTAGATTTATTGAATTGTTTAATCGGTGTCAAACACCCACCTGTTTCCTCTTCTGTCCAGATGGCGTGGAGCTGACAGAAGGAACCACCAAGAATGGTTTGGTGGCTGGTAGGGACCTCCATCCAGACACAACATGGGGCCCATACCCAGGAATCCTCCAGTCAGAGGGCAGCACAGAGGATCAGCAGAGAGAGGTAAGAACTATCACATGTTCATTCTTTTAGTACATTCCTGACACCCCTGCAGACACTGATTTACTGTCATTATCATTGATTATGGTACTGCAGGGTGTCCTGTCATTGTACAGGCCCTCTGGTGCTCAGCTTTGACCATAAAGCTTTTTAAGAAAGTGTACTTTGTGAATGGAAAAATACTGATTGCAAACCAAGAGCTTTGCTGCATGAAGGAAGTGAAACATGTAAACCTGCTGCAGCTAACTTCAATTTTTCTGAGTATGCTTCGAAGTGAAAGCATTTTAACATCAAAGCAGTGTCATGTAGAACCTCTGTGCAGTCATTTAGAACCATGCTGCATGTCCAAGAATGATCTTGTCACTTATGCAATAAATGACATTAACAGGGAGCACCTCAAAACGAAACGGCTGGCAGTCATTTCTTGTTAGGTTCTGGATTAGGTGTACTGATTAAGTTTTATAGTGTGGGCATGTTACACTTTCAGTTTCTAATGATGCTGAGTGACTAACCTAGTATAGTTGTAAGATCTCTGTCTGTACAACATTTACTGTACAGCATTTAGCCTAAAGTTAGTTACCTGAAGGGCCCATTCACACTATAATGTGAAGTGGCTGATGTAGCAGATTCTCAAAAATCAATGTGAAATACTGAAGGAGGCTCTTCCAGGGGTACAAATTTCCTGTCTTCAATGCAGGTCGCCATAGCACAGTAGAGGGCAACGTTGTACTGGCAGAGCTCGACATTTAGTGATGGTCCACCAACTTACTATAGGACACAGTTCAACTTTTGGCATCAGAGGGCAGATGTACTGGTAGCGCACTCCGCAGAACAGTAGTGTAGCTTGGTGGAGTTGATCATCGACTCAAAGTTTGAGACGTCACTATATAAAATCTAGCTAACACTGTGATTGTTTCACTTGCTGTTGTTGTATCAACAAGATAGGTTCTACATATTCCTTCACATTTCTACATATTACTTCATGCCCAAAGGATGCAGAGGAGGGTGGTGCATCCAGTCAAACCTCCGACGTTGGTTAGCGGAGGCTGGCGGAGCAGTAACATTGTATTAGCGGAGGTGATGTATTAGTATTGGAGCTCAACTCTTGCATTGTTTTTGTATATGCATCGTAAATTTTAAGCATGTTGAAAATTTTTCCAGGACCACGATAAACATCGGTTTTGCTTGAATGACGGCGAGTTCCGGCACATCCCGACGTCACTGGTTGACGTTAATCAACTTTTCATTCTCCGTCGGCAAACGCCGGGCTAATTGTTAAGACTCTGAATACACCATAATGTGATGCATGTTCACTCAGTCGACACTTCTATGGTCAGCTTTTGTTTTTGCTTGGGTTTGCTACAGTAGACCTGGTATGGTAATGATTTTGTACATGTTTTATTCCAAATGATTGACACAAGGGCACAAGTGTCCTGGAACCATGGATCTTTTGCATAGGAGGCAAGCGCACTACCTGCTTGAATCATCATCACATCTGGGTAAACTGTCTATCATTTAAAAAGAAAACAGAAAAATTAGCAAATTTTATTGTAATGTCAACAATTTTGTGATCAAAAATAAAAGTATATGAAGAATTTTGTTGTACCTGCATTGATGGTAAGTGTCCGCCAGGTGACGATATTCCATTTCAAGAACATTAAGATGACCATTCTGTTGCTTATAGTAGTAGATAATTTCCAGGTATAATATCTTTCTACTTGAATGAATGAAGGATGAGGAAGGATGGATGAGTGAATTTGTTTCTGTGGTAATGAAACTTTGCATGATTGGACATATGAAAGTAAATACACACACGCACACACAAAAATTCCAAAACATATTTTCACAAATTAAAATACAAGAATATCATTTTACTCAAATTTTATATTTTACATTTTATAACTCTTAATTTTCTTCTGAAATACTTTTTTTGAAACTCCAAAAGGAGCTCCATAATTTCAAACTCACAACACCGACACTTAAATGTTCTATCAGTTGTGACTTTGCATGAACTCCATCAGGTGGTAGAACGATCCTAATTAATGTCACTCTGTGATTTGTAAAAAGCAGTGGTATTGGATTAGTACTGGGCATAGCTGGGTATGGTTGCCTTTACTAAGGAACAGGGCGTTTCACTGTCACAGGCCTTCGTCTGGCCAGTTTGTTGGGTCTCTTTGATTTCATCATCTTAAAACTAATTTTCAATTTGACTAATAGTCTCCATTAATCTTGCAAAGGAGGTAACTCAGTGGGACAGGAGTTGGGCCACCAAAATGTAGACCTGGGTTCCATTCACGGTCAGCTACCTTTCTGTCTTCAGACACTTCATCTGCATTGTCCTAGTCCACCTGGCTTACAGGGGTGCTGACCCATGTCAAACCTACTACTCTCTCTTTTCCCATTAATCATAGTCCTTGACTTGTTGAAGAGGATTTGTATGGATCACCATCTTGGTGGTCAAGAAACATTGAGGGCACAGTAGGGCCAAAGTGGGGGGCAGTGTTCAAAAGATGCTAGGAGGTCCTCCATGCCTGCTCTGGGATTTGATCCTCATATCGCTGTGTTAACCGCTGCACCATGTGCAGTAGATAATGATTCACTGTTGATTGATGTGTCATGTGATACAATAGCTTTGAAGTGTCTTGTAAACACCTGCTCACTGTGGAAATAATGGTTTGTTGTCCAGAAATGAATGAATGAATTAGGGAAGGGATTTTTTTTGGGGAAGAGTACGGCATGTCGCTGGACATCTAAAAGTAACTGAAGAGATTTCAGCTGGAAAGGTGAAAGGTCAGAGGTCATGCGGTTGGACAAAGAAGATAGAGAATGAATAAACACCTTATCATCTGTATGTGTGACAGCAGCTGGAATGTGTGGGACCGGATGCAGCCTATCAGAGGCTGTTGGTACATCATGTGGGCGTCGGTTTAATCATGTGATACCGCCAACGCAGGAACTTCCTGCCGTGGAGTTCAGACGCACATTTATTCATTCTCTTCTTCACTTTTCTCGTTGTGTGTTCAGTCCAAAGCTGTAACCCGGTTCAGTCCAGCCCACTCGTGGTTCCACACCAGGTCATCATGACACTGGCTCTTTCGTGCTTTTCTTTTTTTTTCCTCTCTCTTCATTAACACCCTTTTCCTGCCCTCTCCATTCCTGTTCTCTCCTCATCCTTATGCTCTTCTCCTCTTCTTTCTTATCCTCTCATCTGCCTTTCCCCCCATCCTCCTCTCTCTTGACCCACCTTCCTCATTCCCCTCGTCATTGCCCCCCCCCCCCCCCCTTTCGCCAGGCTTATCCTCTCCTCATCTCTCGGTTCCTCTCCTGTTCCATCCTCTCCTGTATTCTGTGTGCTCCCCTCCTCTCCTCCTGGCTCCCAGCTCTCCCCAGACGTCCGCCTGTCTTTATCTCCACATGGCGCCATCCTCCTGGACAACAAACCCCATGATTGATTCCTGCTTGATAGGCTCTCATTCTAAGATTTCGTTTATATCAGTGCAGTTCTGAGTGTACAGACTATTTAGAGTGTGTGTGTGTGTGTGTGCGCACGCGCACCACACTCATTCACCCATCACCTTTTGTTCTTCCCTCCCTTTGCTGTCCGTACCATCCTATTCCTCCTCTCTAAAGACACTTTTGGTTCATTTATGGACTCTGAATGTCTTTCTGATGTTTAATACTCACTTACTCTCTTCTTCCTCATGTCCTCCTCCTCCTCCTCTGTCTCCTCGTCTCCCTCTTCCATCTGTGGACTGAAAGAGTGAGGAGATGGACCTTCAGTATCTGCAGCAGATAGTAACCGTAATCTCACATTCCTCCTGTGTTTCTCCCCCTGTCACTCCATATCCTCACTCCATCCCTCCCCTCCCTCCCTCCCATGTCAGCAGGGGTCAGGCTTTCCTCCTCGCTGTGCTGGAGAGGAGAAATCGGCTCGTCCCAATGCCACTCCACTGAAGCCTTAGCCACCACAACCGCAGGCTGTGATTGGTTGTTTGAGGAATAATTACATCAGTTTATTACTCTTTATCTGAAAGAAGGAAGTTTGGCATTTGAACGCACCGTAGACAGGAACTTTGAGGACCACTGTGATGATTAGTTAAGCGTTTTTGTCAATCAGCAGAATAAGCTGCAATTTGCATCCTCTTTCTGGAGGGCGAGGGGACAAGATAGCTCATCAACACTTCAAGGTATGACTTTCACTTCAGTTGCACTGTTCTTGGGCCATGATCTTTGACAGGTTTACACATGGCCCTCTGTGACCCTTCTGACCTCTCTGACCTTGGGACCTACTTAAAGTTACATCACAGTCAAAACCCTTGTAGCCTTACTAACTCATCATCGATGCTTCCATCTCCCTGGACCATAATCTTCAACAGGTTTGCACGTGCGCACCCTGTGATCCTTGTGACCTATTTAAAGGTAGGTCCAGTCAAAACCTTGTAGCCTTAATAACTCATCATCGTTGCTTACAGCTCCCTGGACCATAATCTTCAACAGGTTTGCACGTGCGCGCCCTGTGACCCTTGTGACCTATTTAAAGGTAGGTCACAGTCAAAACCTTGCCACTGCAGTACCTCATCAATGCTTCCTGATATTTCTCTGGGCCAAAATCTTTTCGTAGTTTCCACGTGAGTGCTGTGTAACCAAGGTAACCTTCTAAAGTTGGGTCAAGGTCAAAATCTTGTGGCTACAAAAATGAATCAATGCTTCTATGTCAGTGGTGTCCAAAGTATTCCAGAAAGGGCCAAGAGGGTGCAGGTTTTCTTTGCAGCCACTGACTCCAGCAGGTGATTTCACTGATTGAACTCATCATACCATCTGCTCAAAGTGATGTTAATCAGTGAATCACCTGCTGGAGTCAGTGGCTGCAAAGAAAGCCTGCACGCTCTTGGCCCTTTCTGGAATAGTTTGGACACCACTGGTCTAGGTATTACTTTGGACTAAAATCTTGGGTGGGTTCACATGAAAATTCAGTAGGTATATCTTATATATTATATTCCAATTCTAAGGGTGGAACTATGCTAGTATACTAAGTTATATCTAAATATCTAAAAGGAAGAGTAAATAGAAGAGTAGAAAAGAGTAAGAGTAGAGCCATCTTAGGTGCCTGGTCTTGAGAACCAGGGATGGTAGGTTGAAAAGCTTTGTTATCCCATGGGACTCTCCCTACCCACCCAAGCGGCTCAAGAAAAAAGCACATATACTAATAAATAATAAGGCATAAGAAAGATAAGACATCATATATATAAGTATATTTAAATATTAAGGGTATAAACAACATATACAATAAATTTGGTACTATATAATAACAGGAGTAGGTATTTAAAAACCTAAATATTAATACAGGAGAAGATTTGGTCATGGTCATGGTATTTATTATAGAAACAGAAGCTAGGATGTAATGTGTATTGTTATCTATCTAACAGTAACTCTGCTAGCATACTATAGGAAAATAAAAAGCATAATCTATATGCTATCAAATAGAAACCTAAGAACTAAGGTACTACAACCGCGTGGCAATAATTATGGAATCACCGGCCTCGGAGGATGTCCACAGTCCACGATTGCTTTTCCTTAGCCCATTGTAACCTTGTTTTTTTTTTCCTGTTTAGGTGTTAATGATGGCTTTCATTTAGCTTTTTCTGTATGTAAATCCCATTTCCTTTAGGCGGTTTCTAGCAGTTCGGTCACAGACATTGACTCCAGTTTCCTCCCCCCATTCGTTCCTCATTTGTTTTGTTGTGCATTTTCGATTTTTGAGACATATTGCTTTAAGTTTTCTGTCTTGACGCTGTGATGTCTTCCTTGGTCTACCAGTAGTTTTGCCTTTAACAACCTTCCCATGTGTTTGTATTTGGTCCAGAGTTTAGACACAGCTGACTGTGAACAACCAACATCTTTTGCAACAGTAGAGAAGCTTGATCTTCGACTGGACTGGGTTGCTTGACGTGAGGACGTTTCGCTTCAAATCGCAGAAGCTTCCTCAGCTAAAATTCTTGCTCTGGTAGTCTGACTTCTGTCTTGACTCTTGTATGAGAATAAAAACAGAATGTCAACAAAAGCTGGAGTTTTAACCTAACCAGACCCCTCCTACCGAGAGGCCGACTGCTACAGGCTAGTGACTAAACAGTAGCTCTAATTAGCACCTCTTGGGCTCTAGTTAGCACCCTCCTAATGACAGGGCAACTGTCCCTCCTAATGATGGGATGGAAGCCTTACCTGATGGCTCCCTTGACGACTCTCCTGATGATGTGAATGACTCATTACCATGAACAAAGACTGAAACTGCTTTGACCTGAGTACCCCATGGTAAACAGGGGACAAAACATGTCTGAGACCCCCTCTCCGGTTAAGGCTGGGTTTCAACTGTTTCACAAAGAATGCTTCCTTGACACCTCTCTCAAACCATTTCTTCTCTCTGGCTAAGATTTTAACTTCCTTGTCCTCAAACGTGTGGTTAGTGTCTTTCAGGTGGAGATGAACTGCAGACTGAGGTCCACTGGCGCCCTCTCTGCGGTGCTGGTATAGCCTTTTGTGTAAAAGTTGCTTAGTCTCACCTATGTAGTGTTCATTACAGTTATCCTGACATCTGATAGAATACACTACATTGCTCTGTTTGTAACTAGGGATCCTGTCCTTAGGGAACTAATTTCTGTCTCAAGGTGTTAACCGATTTAAAGTAAACTGGGATTTTGTGCTGTCTGAAGATCCTCTGTATTTTTCCCCTACTCCTGCTAAATAAGGGAGAGACACTCCTCTCCTTCTTGTCTCTGTCTCCTGTCTATCTGGTCTCTTTGTTTTCTGGGACTTCTGCACTTTGTCCAGGGACCATCGTGGCTACCCACATACTGTGAGGGCTTTCCGTACAAGTTGTTGTTCTTTAACCCTTCCCTCTGCAGTTGTGGGCACCTGTAGGGCTCTGTGTTGAAGAGTCCTGATCACCCCGAGCTTGTGTTCAAGGGGTGGTTTGAGCCAAAGAGCAGATATTGGTCAGTGTGAGTGGGTTTTCTGTAAAGCCCTGTCTGGAGCTGCCTGTTCTCTCCAATTGTAACATCACAGTCCAAGAAGGCTAAATGGTTGTTTCTGGCATCCTCACGTGTGAACTTGTTATTGGAATCCACCGAGTTGATGTGTTCTGCAAAGTCCTCGACCTCCTGTTGCTTGATTTTAACCCATGTGTCATCGACATATCTGAACCAGTGACTGGGAGAGATGCCCGTGAAAGACGTCAAGGCTGTCTTCTCCACTCGCTCCATGTACAGATTGGCCACAATGGGGGATACCAGAGACCCCATCGCACAACCGTGGATCTGCCTGTAGTAATTCCCCCTAAACAGGAAATACATGGCGTTAAGACAGATCTCCAAGAGTTGGCAGATGTGGTCTGGTGTGAGTTTGGTCCTTTCAAGTAGAGACACATCCTCCAGCAGTCTCTGCCTCACAGCTGAGATGGCCTCAGCGGCGGGGATGCAGGTGAACAACGATGTCATATCAAATGACACCATAGTTTCATCTGCCTCCAGCTCAAGGTCCTTGATCTTGTTCACAAAATATGTGTGTTCTCCACATGGTGATCTGAGTTACCCACTAGAGGAGCCAAAATCCACTTGAGGTGCTTGGCCAAATTGTATGTGATGGATGTGATGGTATGTGATGCAGACTAACGAGCAGATCTGATTTGATGCAGGTGTTAGTTTGGGGGATGAAAATTTACAGGGTGATTCCATATTTTTTTCCTCTGAATTGAGTGAGTCCATATTTTTTTCCCCTCTGCTTGGTCTAAAAAAGTAACCGTTACTGACTGCCACAATTTTTTTTCCTGATTTCTTATAGTGTTTCTTAAAGCCAGAAAGTTGCCATTTGAAATGACTTGAGTTTTGTGTCATGTCTGTGATCTGCTTTTTTTCTACAAAATTAAACAACTGAATGAACATCCTCCGAGGCTGGTGATTCCATAATTTTTGCCAGGGGTTGTATATGTTGATATCTTTAAAAAGAACACATAAACTGATGAATCATTAAAAATCTACACCATGTAAAATAAAATTGTAAATAACGAAAATAAGCTAGTTCTAGCTAGAAGAGCTAAACTAGCCGTTAATAAGCCAACCGTACCTAGCAAGCTAACAAGATAAACAAAAATGGTAATTAGTGTATAAGTACAATAGCGTAGTTAAACCTACAATAACGGTATTAACAAACATATAAAAATAAATGTGGACAAAAGTATGAATTAATGTGGGTTATCAAACAGAAAGAACCAACTATTTTGTAAGCTGCGATAAACGTTGCTACGCCCGGCTAGATAAGCTAACATTAGCTGTTAGGTATAACTAATTGTACCCCACTCCTCCAGTATTTCCATAATATAATAATATTAAAAAGGGGGGAACAAGAAAAAGTTAAGCGTGTTGAAATGTATATGGAGACATGATATAAGTACCTTAGTGAAAGGATATAAAGGTGGAATATTCCCGGTTAAAGGGAGCTCAAGGCTTGTGGCTACAGCAACATGTTGGCCAGCAGGTCATAGTGAAAACCTTGCCACTGCCATGTCTCATGTACATGCAATTACACTGAACAGACACTTTGTTTTTGCTCCCATTTTTCATGAGCTTAACTCAAAAATCTAAAATATCTTTTACGAGGTCTGTCCATAAAGTATAGGTCCTTTTAATTTTTTTCAAAAACTATATGGATTTCATTCATATGTTTTAATGTCAGACATGCTTGAACCCTCGTGCGCATGCGTGAGTTTTTCCACGCCTGTTGGTGACGTCATTCGCCTGTGAGCACTCCTTGTGGGAGGAGTCGTCCAGCCCCTCGTCAGAATTCCTTTGTCTGAGAAGTTGCTGAGAGACTGGCGCTTTGTTTGATCAAAATTTTTTCTAAACCTGTGAGGCACATCGAAGTGGACACGGTTCGAAAAATTAAGCTGGTTTTCAGTGAAAATTTTAACGGCTGATGAGAGATTTTGAGGTGATACTGTCGCTTTAAGGACTTCCCACGGTGCGAGACGTCACGCAGCGCTCTCAGGCGCCGTCGTCAGCCTGTTTCAAGCTGAAAACCTGCACATTTCAGGCTCTATTGGTCCAGGACGTCGTGAGAGAACAGAGAAGTTTCAGAAGAAGTCGGTTTCAGCATTTTATCCGGATATTCCACTGTTAAAGGAGATTTTTTTAATGAAGACGTGCAGGCGGATTGCAGTGTCGGCTCGCAGCCGCCGCGACGCTCCGCCACAGGAAAAACACCTCGGTTGGAAGCCTAAGGACAAGTTGGAACATGTCCAGCTGTTAAAAGAGACTGTCCAAGGTGGTGGTGCCAGGCACATGAGCAAAGGACCCGCAATGCAGACTCCCGGACTAGGCTACGGTGTAAAAGAAATCAGGGTCTTTAATTCAGGCTTAGGGATGGGTATTGATAGATTTATTTGTATCGATGCCATTATCGATTCTGCTTATCGATTCGATTCCTTATCGATTCCCTTATTGAATTTTCTGTGTACTAAAAGTAGGCTTTACAGGTTTTCTATATCAGCAACATTTTATTGAGTCTTAAAGTAAATAAATATGAAAGTGGTCACTGGATCCTTAAACTGTGGACATAAAAACTACATGGTGGATCCTTGATCTCTGGACATGAACAGAAATAAACAAAATCTGTAGTTTTTGTCAAAAGCATTTCCTTTCAGACATTATTGGCATGAACATCTTTCCATACATCTGAGCTGAGCTCTTGCAGCTGGCTGTGCTGGGAGAAAAAAAATTTTAGTTGATTGTACTTTATTGTCTGTATTACAACGTTTGGAAAGAGGAGTCATTTTATTTAAAGTGGAAATTCGCTTTGAAGTTATTAATTCTGACCGGACTCTGTCTCGGCAGAGAGCCGCGCAGCATTTGGAGCTGTGCCAACGGAATGGAAGACGATTCTCGTTTCTTGACTGCAACAAGACAAATGTCCCAGTTAGTGACTTTAATACACACAAAAGTGACTCACGATTGACATATTTTAATGGCTTTGAGAGGGGTTAAGAAGCGGAATGGTCGCTTCTGAATAGCAACAAATCAAAGAACCAGCGAGCCAGCGGATCGAACCACTGCTCGTTTGGTTCACGCTTCAAAGTGGAGTCACGCTGCAGACACGGTTGATTACAGACCCTGCAGTGGGTCTGTAATCAACATAGAGAAATGAACATTTTCCCAACAAAGACCCTCAAAAACAACGGCCGCTCTGAAGGACCGATAAGGGAATTGTTAAGCAAAAAGACCATTATATCGGTGGATCGAATCAATTCTCAATATGCAACCCTATTCAGGCTCAGGTTTGGTACACAGGTGATCAGTCAGTGAAGCAGAAATACAAACAGGGCGAGGCAAAAACACAGTCATGGTTGAGCAGGGTTCTGAGGCACGAGCAAACACGGACATCAGGGATGAGGCATAAAGGCGCAGTCAAAAACATGAAGCAGGATCTCAGTACACAGCAAGGCAAAAACAGGACTGAATAAAAGAGTTGGTGAGTGTGCAAAGTCAACAAACGAGCAGTCGTGTGGTGGCTGGGAGGAGATGAAATAAGCAGGGGTTAACAAGGTGCACATGAGGTGAATGATCTAGACAGGGGCGGGCTAGTGAACAAAGATTATGCATGGAGCAAGATAGTGAGGGAGGACAGCACAAGGTGGAGTGAAGAAAGACAAAGATATGTGAGCAGGTGCAAAGAGCATGAGTGAATAGAAACACAAAGCAGAAAGAGTCACAGAGAGAGAGGAGGACACAAGAGCTGGTGAAGTGGCATGAAGTGACAACACAATCAAATATGAGTGAGGGATGAAGACGTGATGTCAGGTGTAGGGCGTGGAGTGGAAACAACCAAATGGTAATGAGGAAAAACTGAGAACAGAGCTAAAAACGGAAACCGAGGGCAACAACGAACAGGGCATCAACAGGAGAACTGATCAGAGAATAAAATGGAAAATAAATACTTAAGCAAAACTAAACTAGAAACTGACTAAGAGACAAGGTGGTTAAACAATCTATAAGAAGACTACATGATGACAGAAAGCAAAACCCTACATTACAGCATAACCGTTAGCACATATGAGAAAAGCAAAATAAACAAGTGATAAACTAACGAAGATCATGCAAACACACACCGGCTGAAGAAACTAGAACGGAACTGAACTAATGGCCGAAAAATAAAAGTAACAAAGAAACAGTGATGGCATAGCAAAACAGAACAGAGAATAAACACATGATGAAATAAAATAACTAGTAAATCAAGCCCAGATCCGGCCTAAATTGTGACAGAGACAACAATATCACAAGAGATTTATTGATTGTCATGGTGTCCGATAACAGTTCTCTTAAGAGGACAACTTGCCAGGACAGTGATTGATTTTGGAAGGTAATTTTTTAATTTATTTGTACACTATTAATTTTCATACATCGACAATTAATTGGGGAGGTTGTGGCCTGTTTTTAAAGTTGGCCTCATGTTCACAATATCTGTGATTCGATTCCTTGATCACAGAAAAAAAATGAAGGTGCCCTTGAGCAGCATGTGTGCATTGAGCACCTTGCATAGCAGCACTCTGTTGTGTGTGTGTAGTGTGTGTGTGTGAGGCATCATTGTGAAGCAGTTTGAGCATCTGCATCAAATACAGAAGCACTGTAGAAAATGCAGTCCAATTACTATTCATCAGTGAATGCATAATTAAAGCCAGAGTCATGATTTTGTTTCCCTTTGCTTTTTCACGTTTGGTAGCGGTGATTAGTTCTCTCTTGCCTTCTCTTGTGACAAGCATTATATGCGATCCTCTTTTTGAAAACATAAGGGTTCGCAAGCTTGTTAGCCTGCATTAGTAGCCGGTAGGCTGTTGTTGTATAGGGGAGAAACCACTGGTTGCTCTTCTTTTTACTTTGATTTTAAGGCTGCAATGCAAAATGCTAATTGCTGTAGTCACAAGGTGGTACAACATGAGAGGCCCACGCCAGTGTTGATATGAGAGGCGTATTCTAAGCTGATGAAAATACATTGATTTATTGTTGATTTTACACTCGTGAACAGATTGCCTTGTTGAATGGAGTGAGTTCCGCGGGGTTTCTCCTCATTGCAATAAACCTCTGCGTGGGAGAAACAACCCGAAATAACTCTCGTGATTATTTCCCTCATATTGTCAGAGGTACTGCAGCATAGTACCCCATATCCTGGGTACAACATTTGGAGGCACCGCTGGGATTGCTGCTTAGATGTCCGATGTCCACAGCCTGTACGTTGTAGTCTGAGCCTGCTAAATCCCCCACATCACCCAGGCAACCTACAGTGAGGAAGGTGTTGCGGTTAAGGGGGTTGTATCGCGTCTCAGACAAAGGATTTTGGCTCTCTGTTGGGACTGTTTACACAGAGACTGCTACCTGCTGCGTTTGACTTGAATTAACAGTCTTTTTCAAGACTTTTTACTTTTTTAACCTTTTACTTTTTTTTTTTTTTTACTTTTTTACTGTGCTCCAACGCCTAAGGAAGACCTCTAACGTCCGAAACATCGCGACGGAGCACTTTTATCAGCTAACTTTCATCAGCGTTGGCAAGCTAACTAGCTTGCTAACGCTTTCGTTTTTATTTTTTTTTATTTTTTTTATTTATTTTATTTTTTTATTTATTTTTTTTCTCTTTAGCACTGTTGTCGTGCGTTATCTGTGCTGCTCCACAGCGTGTTTAGTTGATTTTTATTTTATTTTAGCACCGTTGTCGTGCGTTCGCTGTTGTCGTGCGTTGCCTGTGCTGCTTCATGGCCTGTTTGGTGCCTTGATTGGGGCACTCCTTCTGCTGATCACCTTTAAATTATTTACACATTATTCACTTTGTGTGTTTTTAGGAATCCGCTAGGTTGCGTAGCTACTAGCTCTTAGCCGATTTAGCATGGCGGCTTCTCCTGTCTCACCCGCACTTTTCTGCTCTGGGTGTGAAATGTTTAGTTATTCCCTCGGCCTCCTTTAGCAGTAACGGTACTTGTAATAAGTGCATCTTATTCGTAGCTTTGGAGGCCAGGCTGGGCGAAATTGGAGACTCGGCTCCGCACCGTGGAAAATTCTACAGCTAGCCAGGCCCCTGTAGTCGGTGCGGACCAAGGTAGCTTAGCTGCCGCTAGTTCCCCCCTGGCAGATCCCGGGCAGTCGGGAAAGCAGGTTGACTGGGTGACTGTGAGGAGGAAGCGTAGCCCTAAACAGAAGCCCCGTGTACACCGTCAACCCGTTCACATCTCTAACCGTTTTTCCCCACTCGACGATACACTCGCCGAGGATCAAACTCTGGTTATTGCCGCCTCTGTTTGAGAAATGTGAAGTTAGCGACACCAGCAACCATTGTCAATTGTCTTCCGGGGGCCAGGAGCAGGCGACATCGAAGGACATTTGAAATTGCTGGCTAAGGCTAAGCGTAAATTTGGTAAGATTGTAATTCACGTCGGCAGTAATGACACCCGGTTACGCCAATCGGAGGTCACTAAAATTAACATTAAATCGGTGTGTAACTTTGCAAAAACAATGTCGGACTCTGTAGTTTTCTCTGGGCCCCTCCCCAATCAGACCGGAAGTGACATGTTTAGCCGCATGTTCTCCTTGAATTGCTGGCTGTCTGAGTGGTGTCCAAAAAATGAGGTGGGCTTCATTGATAATTGGCAAAGCTTCTGGGGAAAACCTGGTCTTGTTAGGAGAGACGGCATCCATCCCACTTTAGATGGAGCAGCTCTCATTTCTAGAAATCTGGCCAATTTTCTTGGATCCTCCAAACTGTGACTGTCCAGCGTTGGGACCAGGAGGCAGAGCTGTGGTCTTATACACCTCTCTGCAGCTTCTCTCCCCCTGCCATCCCCTCGTTGCCCCGTCCCCGTAGAGACGGTGCCTGCTCCCAGACCACCAATAACCAGCAAAAATCTATTTAAGCATAAAAATTCAAAAAGAAAAAATAATATAGCACCTTCAATTGCACCACAGACTAAAACAGTTAAATGTGGTCTATTAAACATTAGGTCTCTCTCTTCTAAGTCCCTGTTGGTAATGATATAATAATTGATCAACTATTGATTTATTCTGCCTAACAGAAACCTGGTTACAGCAGGATGAATATTAGTTTAAATGAGTCAACACCCCCGAGTCACACTAACTGTCAGAATGCTCGTAGCACGGGCCGTGGCGGAGGATTAGCAGCAATCTTCCATTCCAGCTTATTAATTAATCAAAAACCTAGACAGAGCTTTAATTCATTTGAAAGCTTGTCTCTTAGTCTTGTCCATCCAAATTGGAAGTCCCAAAAACCAGTTTTATTTGTTATTATCTATCGTCCACCTGGTCATTACTGTGAGTTTCTCTGTGAATTTTCAGACCTTTTGTCTGACTTAGTGCTTAGCTCAGATAAGATAATTATAGTGGGCGATTTTAATATCCACACAGATGCTGAGAATGACAGCCTCAACACTGCATTTAATCTATTATTATACTCTATCGGCTTTGCGCAAAAAGTAAATGAGTCCACCCACCACTTTAATCATATCTTAGATCTTGTTCTGACTTATGGTATGGAAATAGAAGACTTAACAGTATTCCCTGAAAACTCCCTTCTGTCTGATCATTTTTTAATAACATTTACATTTACCCTGATGGACTACCCTGCAGTGGGGAATAAGTTTCATTACACTAGAAGTCTTTCAGAAAGCGCTGTAACTAGGTTTACGGATATGATTCCTTCGTTATGTTCTCTAATGTCATATACCAACACAGAGCAGAGTAGCTACCTAAACTCTGTAAGGGAGTTAGAGTATCTCGTCAATAGTTTTACATCCTCTTTGAAGACAACTTTGGATGCTGTAGCTCCTCTGAAAAAGAGAGCTTTAAATCAGAAGTGTCTGACTCCGTGGTATAACTCACAAACTCGTAGCTTAAAGCAGATAACCCGTAAGTTGGAGAGGAAATGGCGTCTCACTAATTTAGAAGATCTTCACTTAGCCTGGAAAAAGAGTTTGTTGCTCTATAAAAAAAGCCCTCCGTAAGCTAGGACATCTTTCTACTCATCACTAATTGAAGAAAATAAGAATAACCTCAGGTTTCTTTTCAGCACTGTAGCTAAGCTGACAAAGAGTCAGAGCTCTATTGAGCTGAGTATTCCATTAACTTTAACTAGTAATGACTTCATGACTTTCTTTGCTAACAAAATTTTGACTATTAGAGAAAAAATTACTCATAACCATCCCAAAGATGTATCGTTATCTTTGGCTGCTTTCAGTGATGCCGGTATTTGGTTAGACTCTTTCTCTCCGGTTGTTCTGTCTGAGTTATTTTCATTGGTTGCTTCGTCCAAACCATCGGCATGTTTATTGGACCCCATTCCTGCCAGGCTGCTCAAGGAAGTCCTACCATTATTTAATGGTTCAATCTTAAATATGATCAATCTATCTTTGTTGGTTGGTTATGTACCACAGGCCTTTAAGGTGGCAGTGATTAAACCATTACTTAAAAAGCCATCACTTGACCCAGCTATCTTAGCTAATTATAGGCCAATTTCCAACCTTCCTTTTCTCTCAAAGATTCTTGAGAGGGTAGTTGTAAAACAGCTAACTGATCACCTGCAGAGGAATGGTCTATTTGAAGAGTTTCAGTCAGGTTTTAGAATTCATCATAGTACAGAAACAGCATTAGTGAAAGTTACAAATGATCTTCTTATGGCTTCGGACAGTGGACTTATCTCTGTGCTTGTTCTGTTGGACCTCAGTGCTGCTTTTGATACTGTTGACCATA
The DNA here is from genome assembly GCF_902500255.1 of Thalassophryne amazonica. Taxonomy (NCBI): domain Eukaryota; kingdom Metazoa; phylum Chordata; class Actinopteri; order Batrachoidiformes; family Batrachoididae; genus Thalassophryne; species Thalassophryne amazonica. The sequence continues at coordinate 103,680,987 of NC_047110.1, forward strand.
AAATTTTATTACAGAGATTAGAGCATGTCATAGGTATTAAAGGCACTGCGCTGCGGTGGTTTGAATCATATTTGTCTAATAGATTACAGTTTGTTCATGTAAATGGGGAATCTTCTTCACAGACTAAAGTTAATTATGGAGTTCCACAAGGTTCTGTGCTAGGACCAATTTTATTCACTTTATACATGCTTCCCTTAGGCAGTATTATTAGACGGTATTGCTTAAATTTTCATTGTTACGCAGATGATACCCAGCTTTATCTATCCATGAAGCCAGAGGATACACACCAATTAGCTAAACTGCAGGATTGTCTTACAGACATAAAGACATGGATGACCTCTAATTTCCTGCTTTTAAACTCAGATAAAACTGAAGTTATTGTACTTGGCCCCACAAATCTTATAAGCATGGTGTCTAACCAGATCGTTACTCTGGATGGCATTTCCCTGATCTCTAGTAATACTGTGAGAAATCTTGGAGTCATTTTTGATCAGGATATGTCATTCAAAGCGCATATTAAACAAATATGTAGGACTGCCTTTTTGCATTTACGCAATATCTCTAAAATCAGAAAGGTCTTGTCTCAGAGTGATGCTGAAAAACTAATTCATGCATTTATTTCCTCTAGGCTGGACTATTGTAATTCATTATTATCAGGTTGTCCTAAAAGTTCCCTAAAAAGCCTTCAGTTGGTTCAGAATGCTGCAGCTAGAGTACTGACGGGGACTAGCAGGAGAGAGCATATCTCACCCGTGTTGGCCTCTCTTCTTTGGCTTCCTGTTAATTCTAGAATAGAATTTAAAATTCTTCTTCTTACTTATAAGGTTTTGAATAATCAGGTCCCATCTTATCTTAGGGACCTCATAGTACCATATTACCCCATTAGAGCGCTTCGCTCTCAGACTGCAGGCTTACTTGTAGTTCCTAGGGTTTGTAAGAGTAGAATGGGAGGCAGAGCCTTCAGCTTTCAGGCTCCTCTCCTGTGGAACCAGCTCCCAATTCAGATCAGGGAGACAGATACCCTCTCTACTTTTAAGATTAGGCTTAAAACTTTCCTTTTCGCTAAGGCTTATAGTTAGGGCTGGATCGGGTGACCCTGGGCCATCCCTTGGTTATGCTGCTTTAGCCGTAGATTGTGGGGGGGTTCCCATGATGCACTGTTTCTTTCTCTTTTTGCTCCGTATGCATCACTCTGCATTTAATCATTAGTGATCGATCTCTGCCCCCCTTCACGGCATGTCTTTTTCCTGGTTTTTCCCTCAGCCCCAACCAGTCCCAGCAGAAGACTGCCCCTCCCTGAGCCTGGTTCTGCTGGAGGTTTCTTCCTGTTAAAAGGGAGTTTTTCCTTCCCACTGTTGCCAAGTGCTTGCTCATAGGGGGTCGTTTTGACCGTTGGGGTTTTTTATAATTATTGTATGGCCTTGCCTTACAATATGGAGCGCCTTGGGGCAACTGTTTGTTGTGATTTGGCGCTATATAAGAAAAAAGTTGATTGATTGATTGAATGGAACATTCCTCCATCTTTCACCACATGAAATATTCTTTCCATTGCATAAATGGAAAAAAACATTCATTATTTGTTTTATATAACACCTAAGATAGATCCTTCTCGTTACATATTTTGTTCATTTATAAACAAGAGAAAAGGGACTTGCATTTTGGTTGCGTCACTGGTCCTTTGAGGTCAAGAGGTTCCAAACAGTCCAACACCAACTGTAAATAGGAGTCCAATCCAAAACAATGAAACTTATTAGCTTTGGTAATATCAACATCTCTCATGGTCTTAAAATGACGATGTAGTCTGTACCTGAAGATTGGCTTCTTCGTCTACAGACTGCCATCTGCTTTCCTCAGTCCAGCGACAAATTTCGACAGAAATTTGTCCAGCTCTTCATCCGACAGCGTTTCTACTTCAGCTAGAGATGTCCCATACTGCAAATGCCTCCAGATGGCTTACAGCGTACTGGATTTGCTTTTTTGTTGTTTTTTTTTGTGTGTTAGAAGAATGAGCACTGTCAGTAAGATCATTCAAGTCGTCATCTGTTACCAAAACCAACACATCAGGTTTTGTTTAAGCACCGTCACTGCTAGTGTGAGCGCACGGTGTTTGCAGCACGTACAAAACGTCTGGAACCACATTTCCATGGTAAATGGAACAAAATGGCAAATGGGATGAATGATCCATATCACGTGACATACAAACCACCAATCAAATGACAAGGATCTGTTTAGGCGTTATATAACAAACACAGCTAAATCATACTTACTGTAGCTTTAAGGTATTGATAAAGAAATGTGAGGACAGCAGATGACAAATCCATCATTGAATATTATGAGGATGTTTTGCCTAAAGCACGGTGATGACTGTGAGGTTGACGTCACGTGAACTCTGCGTGACAGTAGATGGTGGAATATAAACAGTAACCATGATATGGAAAGTGGAAACACCAGTGACAGGTAATGCTGCATAACTGTTGTCTACCCGTGTTACAATATGCAGTTTTCTGTTTCTTAGAATGTACTCCTACATCACACCAATACCTTCCGTGGAGACCGCAACAGCTTGATGGCACATTATGGAATATGGGAGCCGAGGGAGCGCTACAGTGTTTCCATGTCGGTGTCTGAAAGGAGACACGCTTTGTATGACGAGCAGATAGAACGGGATTTGTCCCCGTGTAAACACGCCTCTGTACACATCTGGGCCTCACCTTTAATAAAAGTCCAAAAGAGACCTATTTGTCGTGTGAACAAAAGGAGAAGAGGAAAGGAAGACAGTGGGATTTGTCATTCAGCAGAGGTTAAACCCCACCTATTAGTGCAGGTCGTAGGAGCACGCAGATAAAGATTTCCTCTTGTATGGTGTCAAAAAATCAATAACACCGCCACGATCTGCTCATTTGATATCAACAATAGTCTTTTTAAAAGTCAATTAGTCTGGATAGAAGAGAGTGCCAGTGTTAGGTTACACCTCTGTCACCCCCCCCCACACACACACACACACACATTGATATCCAATCAGGCACATAATTTTCATTCAAGTTGGTTGACTTGTTAAAGGTTTGTCTTCTGTGGACTGTTCAGTTTTATTTTACAAGTTTAAAAAAAACAAATCTGAGACCTTTGAAAAATCATCTCTAAAACATATGATTTTTAAATTTTATTCATTTGCTAATTGCAACATTCTTTTTTCCACCACTTCTAGTGTGAAGTAACAGTGACAAGTAGGTACAGTAAAGAATAAAGTTGAGTCATCTGCATACATAATTTTCATTTTTGGACACTATGCTTGTGAATGGGGCAAGTAAAAGAAAATAAAGGTTTTAAGATTAGCTAGTGTTAAAAGGCTCAGTGGAAGTGAGTTTTCTAACATTGACTGGAAAACTGTTCCACAAAGTAGAATCACAATTAGCCAACCAAAATGTAAGCTCACATCCTGAGACTGTGGTCCATGAGCAGGCACGTAAGGCTCAGTCACTTCGACAAGATAAGTGGGCGCACAACCATTTCAAGCCTTATAACACAATAACATAAACCATAAACTATGGCCTTACGGTTTATAGGAAGGCAGTCAGATGAAGCCAAAACATGTGACATTTTCAAACCCCCTGGATTTACTCAGAACTCTTGTTGTGACATTGCAATGGCTCAGTGGCTCCATTCCTGAGAACATAATTAAAAGCTCAACTAAAACCAGACTTCTACAGGCACTTCATGAAGACTGAAAAATCTGCTTTCCTCATAGGTTAAAGGTGTTGTTTCCTGTCAGAGTTGTTGCCTGTTCCACTGGCTAAATATTTTTAATAATCCAGTATCTCAGGTTAGATAACAATCTAGTTACTGTTTCAATTAATTTCCCATCATGCTAAAGCATAATTGAATCAAAATCATTAAGTATGATGTAACTTTTTTGTCCATCATACTGTTTCCAGTAAGCTTGCACATACTTTAGGTGGGCATCTTATTGTATTTGTTGATAAATCCATAACCATTTTCATGTGACAGGATGAGGATTTTGACACATTGCTGTGATTCAGATTTTCGCTTAATTATGCGGAGGAGGTAGCTCAGTGAGAAAAGGAGTTGGGCTGTCAGGATGTAGACCTGGGTTTGATTCTCTGTCACGGTGTCCATCTGTGTACTTGGAGAAGAGACTTCATCTGTCTTGTCGCAGTCCACCCAGGTGTAAGTGGGTACAGGTCTTTTTCTGGAGAAGAAGCCTGCGTCGGACTGGCGTCCCATCCAGGGGGAGTTGTAAACGCTCATCCGTTTCACGCTACAAAATCTGGGGATAAACACTGTACCAACGGGCCACAGAGCCTGCATAGGAATTACTTCTTAATTGGGTTTGTAATACTAGTAAAATTTATGACCTTGTGAAAATGGTGCTGTTCTTCTGGATGCTCAGTTTATGTGTTGCTTCTGCAAGATTTATTCTCATGAATTATGAAGAATTTAAACCAACCTTAGATGACAACTAGATGTTCTTCATACGAGGCTCTCCATAGAATCCTGGAATTAATGTCAAATGAGGGGTTACACAAGGAGACACAGATGAGACATCCAGTATGAATTGTGAGGGACACTATGTCCATGTGGTGCACTGCTCTGAGTACGATCCAGCAAGCTTGTGCTTCAGTGTTGGAAATCCCAACAATGGAAAAGGACAAGGGGACACCCATGTGTCATGTGGATCCTGCAGGTAATACTTGGGAGATTCAAGGATGGACTGGTTATCTTCCTGGATGGTTGCCATCCAAGACACAGGGTGGTTCTATTGTGTGGTGGATGTAGTTATGCATGACACCAGCACACGCTCCCACACCGGATCAGCCGTGAAGCCAGTGTTAAATTTCTGTATTTTCATCTATTAAAGCATTTTTTTGTTTGAATGAAGGTTTTGAGTTTAGCAGGGTGTCACGTATCAAACAGACACAGAACTGTTCTGCTCATTGTAAAGTCTGCCACCTTCAACAACACCCCCCCCCCCGGTCTCCCAGTTGTTCTCGCTTGCCACCACTCATTGGTTAATTGTGTTAGTCATTTCATTAATGACGGGCTGATTGTTTTATTGTGTTGGCTCGTCAAAGAGGCCTGGATGCCCCAGTGGCTGCTGAAGCGTCTGTATTGATAAGCGTGTGTGTGTGTGTGGCCACAGTGTGTGTTTTGGCGTGTTTGGCTGCTGTGCATCTTCTTCACTGTCACAGCTAATTGTGGAGCAGTTTGGATGCTGTGAGGCTGGTTTATATTGATAACAAAGCGGCCTTGATGGGCTTTTTTTTTGGCAGTGGGGGGGTTAGCTGCAGAAATCCTGTTGCACAAACAGGAATGATATGTGTGTATGTGTTTGCCATTACACTTTTATGCATTAACCATGCTTTATTTTTCTCTGATGTTTTCACTTTCAAGCTCGAATTCAGTATCTCCCACTGTTTAAGGAAATAAATTCTAAGTCCATCACTTTATTTTAATCTGCCTCAAATAGTAATGTGTCTGAGCTCCGCGTTTTCACAATTTTCTAGTAGTCACAGTATTCGGAAATTGCAAACTGAATGCAAAGTTCAAGCTGGTACATTGATACTGTCCACCGCTGTCAGACATGTAGATTTTGTTTTTGCCTCACATACAGATAACTTCACGCTGACCTCAAAGTTTTTTTATGAGAGTTTGAAGACACTGAAGCCTGAGCAAAACAAACTGAAGTCAGCCGATTTATAACGTTATAATCAAGCCATTGACTGATTCGTAATGCATTTGAATCAGTCCAGGCCTCAGTGTGTGGATGAAGTTGTATCTGTTACTATAAAATTGATTTTTGAATAGTTTCAGTTAATTGTTACGCCCCTAACCTTCCACCGTGGGAGCATGTTGCTGCCCCAGCTGAAGGAGGTATTTATCTTGGCAGTGTGGATCGAGGCAGCCCAAATGAGTTTCCTTTGCAGCTGGTTGAACTCAGCCTTTGATACAGGATAAAGAGAACAACCACTTCTCCTTCATGTTGAAAGGAACCGGTAGAAGTTGTTTGTCTATCTGATTGGGATACCTGCTAGACGACTCCAACTCAAGGTTCACCCACATCATCTTGGCGAAGTGATGCATCCTGTTTGGCTGTGGAACACATTGGGACTCCCCCAGGAGTAGCTGGCTGGAAGAGGAGTATCTGGTTTGCCTTGTCCTAAATAGTGGTAAATTCCTGGATGGACAACCAACAAACTCATGATTTGTAAATCACAACTTTTCAGTCATATTCCTAGTGTAGCAAGATGAAGTCCAGATTGAAAAGACGTTCCCCCTAGCTTGGCTAACAGGGAATTCCCCTTTGGCTGACCTGGTAGAGTTCTGGTCTTGGCTAATGGGGAATTCCTCTTTGGCTGACCTGGTAGAGTTCTGGTCTTGGCTAAAGGGGAATTCCTCTTTGGCTGACCTGGTAGAGTTCTGGTCTTGGCTAATGGGGAATTCCCCTTTCTCTGAATGGGGAGTTCCCCTTTGTCTGACCTGGTAGAGTTCTGGTCTTGGCTAAAGGGGAATTCCTCTTTGGCTGACCTGGTAGAGTTCTGGTCTTTACTTCGAGCAGTCTGGGGTTCAGTCCCACTGCCGTCCCGGCCACAAAGGTCCTCCGGTCACACTAGTATAGAAGCAATGGGCGTAAATGTTGATTAGCAGTGCATACGTAGGTACATATCACCATGGAGGAAGTATCAGTCAGATCAGAGACGATACAGCAGCCAGGAGTGAAAGGGAGTAGTGGGTGATTTTGCAGGTCTGTGGTGGCAGGCGGGGTAATTAACAGGGATTAGGATTGTTGGAGGCCACGTGTTACCCCAATGAACACAGCTAACCTGCAGAGATTAGAAAGCAGCTCTCATTAGAAGAGCGCTGATAGCACTTCCTGCAAACCGATATGACAAACTGCTTTTAATTCACAGCAGCCTGTTATTAGCTACAGACAGATACAAGTGCATCATTTGTAGTTATTTATTTAACATTTGTTATTCATGCCTTCAACAACAACACGGCCACTCATTAGAGATCATACAGTATGTTGCAAGACTGCAAAAACCTTATCTTTCAGCAGGTTTTTAGAGGTGTGGGGCATGTGCACTGTTTTGGACATTTGAAGATTACCTCCATCTATATACCTGAAATGCAGACATGACGTATGTGGCCCTCTCTTGAAAATTGTATGGTCTAAAGTGCATAGCACAAATGCTTTTGAAGCATGTCCAAATCCACTTTGTGATGTAAACTGCACATAATCTGCTCAAAGTAAGATGTGGGTCACAAAGAAGTTGTATTTTCTCAATTTCACCAAACCGTCAGTAATTCCCTCCGCCAACGAAGTTGCGTGGTTGTGAACAGCCTGGAACCCACAATTTTTCACATATCGTTCTGAAATTTTACAGAGGATTCATATCCTGATAAGCAAGAAATTGATTCAGTTTTCAAGATCATAGATCCAAGGTCAAAGTCAGGAAAAATCTTGGAATATCCCTATCCTTTAACATTGAACAAATATTCAAGTATTCATAACTCTGTCCAAAATTTAAAATTTCTTTCATATTTGAGAGCGTTATGTAGGATGGTATCCAGTATTGATGGTCAAAGTCTGATCCAGATGTGATCCGTATTACAGATTTTGTGGCCATTGAAAACCCCATCTAATGTATATTTTACATTATAGCTTAATCAGTCGTGCCCCAATCACTCTTATATTTGAATGTGAGGTGCAGACTGGCACTCACTATCACCTGACAAAGTTTGATCTGGATCTGATGTGGATTGTGGATATGGTGGACATTTGAATATAATATTAAAAAGCCCGTTTGGTGTACATTTTGCATTATATCTTAATTAAAAATGCCTCAATCACTCTCATTTTTCTGTTTCGGATTTACCTACACCACCAAAATTGGAAGGAGGTTACAATTTTCTACCTGTTTATCTATCTTCCAGTTATCAGCTGGAAACCAAAGCAGTGACAAATTGTGCATAGCAGAGATAACCAATGTTCTGTGAAAATTACCTGAAAAATAATTCCGAAACCGAAAAAGTTGGGGGGGAAGACACTTGAAACAACACCACAAAAAAAACTTTGATTCAAGTGCATGAACTACAGTAGTGTTCAGAATAATAGTAGTGCTATGTGACTAAAAAGATTAATCCAGGTTTTGAGTATATTTCTTATTGTTACATGGGAAACAAGGTACCAGTAGATTCAGTAGAGTCTCACAAATCCAACAAGATCAAGCATTCATGATATGCACAGTCTTAAGGCTATGAAATTGGGCTATTAGTAAAAAAAAGTAAAAAAAAAAGGGGGTGTTCACAATAATAGTAGTGTGGCATTCAGTCAGTGAGTTTGGCAATTTTGTGGAACAAACAGGTGTGAATCAGGTGTCCCCTATGTAAGGATGAAGCCAGCACCCGTTGAACATGCTTTTCTCTTTGAAAGCCTGAGGAAAATGGGACGCTCAAGACATTGTTCAGAAGAACAGCGTAGTTTGATTAAAAAGTTGATTGGAGAGGGGAAAACATATACGCAGGTGCAAAAAATTATAGGCTGTTCATCTACAATGATCTCCAATGCTTTAAAATGGACAAAAAAAAAAACCAGAGACGCGTGGAAGAAAACGGAAAACAACCATCAAAATGGATAGAAGAATAACCAGAATGGCAAAGGCTCACCCACTGATCAGCTCCAGGATGATCAAAGACAGTCTGGAGTTACCTGTAAGTGCTGTAACAGTTAGAAGATGCCCTTGTGAAGCTAATTTATTTGCAAGAATCCCCTGCAAAGTCCCTCTGTTAAATAAAAGACATGTGCAGAAGAGGTTACAATTTGTCAAAGAACACATCAACTGGCCTAAAGAGAAATGGAGGAATATTTTGTGGACTGATGAGAGTAAAATTGTTCTTTTTGGGTCCAAGGGCCGCAGACAGTTTGTGAGATGACCCCCAAACTCTGAATTCAAGCAGCAGTTCACAGTGAAGACAGTGAAGCATGGTGGTGCAAGCATCATGATATGGGCATGTTTCTCCTACTATGGTGTTGGGTCTATATTGCATACCAGGTATCATGGATCAGTTTGGATATGTCACAATACTTGAAGAGGTCATGTTGCCTTATGCTGAAGAGGACATGCCCTTGAAATGGGTGTTTCAACAAGACAGTGACCCCAAGCACACTAGTAAACAAGCAAAATCTTGGTTCCAAACCAACAAAATTAATGCCTTGCAGATGTGAAGAAATCATGAAAACTGTGGTTATACAACTAAATACTAGTTTAGTGATTCACAGGATTGCTAAAAAAAGCAGTTTGAACATAATAGTTTGGAGTTTGTAGCGTCAACAGCAGATGCTACTATTATTTTTATTTTTTTTACTAATAGCCCAATTTCATAGCCTTAAGAGTGTGCATATCATGAATGCTTGGTCTTGTTGGATTTGTGAGACTCTACTGAATCTACTGGTACCTTGTTTCCCATGTAACAATAAGAAATATATTTTTCCCAAGGTAAGAATTTGTGGAATTGGAAACTAGTGTTGGTGGAGGTTTGCGCTCTATGAATGCAGTGCTCTATTCTCATTTTAAGGTATGTTAGTGATATGATCTTGTAATGACTATCAAAAATGTTCAGCTTTCAATCTCAGCTTTTAGAATATGTGACATATTTATCTAAAATACTGCATAGAGAAATAATTTGGTTCTAAACCTGGAAATATGAAATGTCTTTTCTAGGTTTTTCAAATGTTAAGTGAATATATGTTTTTTCATGTGGATGAACTGTTTTGGTGTTAGAAATTTGTTTGCCAATATCTTTTGGTCACAAAAGTAGTGTAATACATGAAAGAAATTTTAAAAACAATGTAAAAATAAATTACAAAAATATGTGCAGTTCAGCAGCTCCAGCCACTGGGAGCTGTTGATGGCAGAGATGCTTTTGAAATCACATTTATGAAATAAAATCACTAACCACTTCTAGCTAGATGTGTTCTGTCTTCTGGATCTATCCAGAAATGTCCATAAATGTCCTTCAGTGATGCAAAGTGGAAAGTCTCCATCACAGTAAGGAGCCATTTCTGAAGACTTTTTATACACATATTTTTACAAGCAACAATAGCACCAATAATAATGACAATAATGTTAATAATAAGAATGAGAATGAATATTAGACAAAATACTTAATTTCAAGCTTTTTCCTTAATGTTTGAAAAATCAAATAATGATTACAAACCATAAGAAGCACTTTGGTTTAAAGACAAAATGTGCAATGAATCATTGGTTAACTGGACAATCATGCGATTAATGGTAGTTAAACATTTTTAAGGTTTTTCAGCACTAATGAATATATTTTCATTTTATATACGTGTGTGTGTATATATTTTCTTTTTATTGTTATTTCTGTTTTTAAACCTACCAAACCACTTTAAAAATGACCGTTAGAAAAGTGTGTCTATAATTTTTCAAACACACCTTGATATGTTGTGTGGATGTTGCGGTTGCCCTTGTGTCCATGATAACGACCCATTTGGTGGGCCGACAGGACACACGGTACAAAAGGTCATGAAAGAAATAAGATTACACACACTGAGCTCTAATAACTGACAAACTGAAGCTGGCGTCTGTGTTGTTTATAAGTTAATATCAGTGTTGGCTCACTGAGGTCAGATCCTTGCTCTGTTTCACAATAAGGGTCAGGCGAGCTGGTCAGACTGATAAGAGCCATGTGGTAAAGCCTGGCCAATGACAGCACGTTAGACACGACATTGATGGAGTGCTGAGATAAGATAGGTCAGAGTGGCCACACTGAGGCTCCATAGGGTGATAGGAGATAGGATACAGACGCTAGACTTCAGACTGAGCAGCCAGCAGGTTTGATCAGCCTGTGCAGACTGAGGAGTCATGTTTGGGTTGGCGCTTGACCTGAAATGTGATGTTGACCTGACCCGAACCTGAACATTTGGCTCCAAACCCATACATTTTAAGGTGTGTGTGTGTGTGTGTGTGTGTGTGTGTGTGTGTGTGTGTGTGTGTGTGTGTGGTGTGGGGTGTGTGTGCGTGTGCGTGTGTGCGTGCGTGCGTGTTTGTTGGGAATCCAGACCCTGTATAAATGGTTTTTAATCAGAGTGTATCATCAAAGAAACACTAACTGGTGGTGTTAAAATTTTAAGCTGAATTCACCCCAAAACCTGTTATTTAATACAAAATCAGAACTCAACAGTGCACCTCAGGTCTTTGGGCAGCAGTGTCGCACTCTCAAGTGCAGCAGAACAACAAAAGTAAGACGTCTGTGAGTTACACCTTGAGTGGTACTTATGTTTCCTCAAGGCCAAAGATGGTACAAGCACAAGTATTTTACGAAGAAAATTACAAAAACTCAGTTTTGTCATTAAAATCACTTAGTTATGCTCAGGTTAGTTAGTCCTCTAAAGCCCGGGAATATTTCAGTCAGGTGTTAAATTGATTAAATTTTGCACAGTCTACCTCTTAAAGGGATGCCACTCTGATTGGTTTATGTTATGTCTGCTGAAATCATGCCCAGACTACTTAAGAGGATAAATCTAACCATCTTGTGCCCTGTACCGTATTTTGCAATCAGGTTCCACATTGTGGAAACGGAAAAAAATGAGTTGGACATGGCCCAACTGTGTGTCTGTGCACCACAGATAGTCAAAATAGGGACCAGTGTCTTTTATCCTGAACTCTTGCACATTAGAAATGTGAAATTCTTTGTTACTTCTTTACCTGCAGAAGACCTAAGTCATAAATTGGACTTGAAGTTTATTGGTGCCCGTGCTTAGGCCCAACTTTTTCTAGCTTGAAGTAGATGAGAGTCTACGACTCCCCCTGGACAGGACGCAGTCCAACGCAGGTTAATTTCCCACCAAAACTGGTACATGTACTTGTTCAAGGACGTAGACAGGTAGCGTGACTCGGAATCGAACCCAAGTCTACATAAAGGCAGACCAACTCCTTACCCACTGGTCTTTCCAGGTGAATGCATCACCTGTAATAGACGTCTCCTTTTAAATTTATTTCAGTCACTGGAACAGGAAGTCTACCTGTTTCTTCAGTTAATTCAAAATGCTGCAGCTAGAGTACTGACAGGGCTAGAAGGAGAGAGCATATCTCACCCATATTGGCATCTCTTCATTGGCTTCCTGTTAATTCTAGAATATAATTTAAAATTCTTCTTCTTACTTATAAGGTTTTGAATAATCAGGTCCCATCTTATCTTAGGACCTCATAGTACCATATCACCCCAATAGAGTGGCTTCGCTCTCAGACTGGCAGGCTTACTTGTAGTTCCTAGGTTTGTAAGAGTAGAATGGGGAGGCAGAGCCTTCAGCTTTCAGGCTCCTCTCCTGTGGAACCAGCTCCCAATTCGGATCAGGGAGACAGACACCCTCTCTACTTTTAAGATTAAGCTTAAACTTTCCTTTTTGCTAAAGCTATAGTTAGGGCTGGATCAGGTGACCCTGAACCATCCCTTAGTTATGCTGCTATAGGCTTAGACTGCTGGGGGGTTCCCATGATGCACTGAGTGTTTCTTTCTCTTTTTGCTCTGTATGCACCACTCTGCATTTAAATCATTAGTGATTGATCTCTGCTCCTCTCCACAGCATGTCTTTTTCCTGGTTCTCTCTCCCTCAGCTCCACCAGTCCCAGCAGAAGACTGCCCCTCCCTGAGCCTGGTTCTGCTGGAGGTTTTCTTCCTGTTAAAAGGGAGTTTTCCTTCCCACTGCCGCCAAGTGCTTGCTCACAGGGGGTCGTTTTGGACCGTTGGGGGTTTTTCCGTATTATTGTATGGCTTTGCCTTACAATATAAAGCGCCTTGGGGCAACTGTTTGTTGTGATTTGGCGCTATATAAATAAAATTGATTTGATTTGATTCTTCAATTACAGAAACAAAATAAACCAGTGTGGCATTTGAATCAACTACAGCGTTACACATTAAAGCCAAAACATTGAAAACATGACTTAATACAAACTGTTGTATTTAATAAAGAATACAAAATAGTGTTTTCAGGGCACCTTGCAATTGCTTTGCAGTAATTTAATTGCACTCAAGTATAAAAGCAGCATAAAAGTAAGTCCCTTCAGCTACTTCCTTGATCTCACTCGGGGACCCCATAGTAAATCCAAGGTGGATCTGCAAAAGTTTTATTGTCGGGATGCTCTTCCTGATGCAACTCCATATTACATGGCAATACAAGTGCACGTAACTGCTTGGCCACTATAAAAGCAGCATGACTTCACAAAAACAATCACCTAAAGAAGAAATGCTCAGAAAGAACATACCTCCACCAACACTTAAGCACATATTTTAACCACAGGTTCTATAAAAATAATCATGAAGTGTCCCAGTTAGATAAGATAAGATAAAACTTTATTGATCTCACAGAGGAGAAATTCACATGTTACGTCAGCTCTTAAAAAACACGCAAGATGGGTGCAAGTAGAGGAAAATGTTCATCAACAGGGTGTGCAAGGATAAGCAATAATAATAATAATACTTGTAACAGTACGATAAAATAAGAAATGAGGTAGAAATAGAATATTATATATATATATATATGATGTGTGTGTGTGTGTACGTACCTATATAAGTAACATATGCATATATATAACATGATTGGGATTGAAAAAGAGATAGGAGCATCTTATTTACAATATGTGAAGTGGAATTTAGATGTGATAAGGTGACATTAGTGCACGGGATTTGTAAACGAGTTGTTATTGCACATGATTTGTGGACATATTAATTTGCACTAGATTTGTGGACATATTATTGCATGTGGTTATTTCACAGTGTTAATTACAGTCTGACAGCAGCAGGGAGGAACGACCTGCGGTATCGTTCCTTCTTGCACTGAGGGTGCCTCAGCCTGTCACTGAACGAGCTGCTCAGCTCCACTACAGTCTGGTGCAGAGGGTGAGAGGAGTTGTCCATGATGGATTTGAACTTGGCTAACACCCTCCTCTCAGCTAATTTACAAAAGTGGGTTTCCTATGTGCATACTTGCACAGGGTACCACCCACTGCAAATAAAGACAAATAAGCACTATTAAAAAGTATTAAAAATAGCGAAAGTAGGAAAAGAGGGGGCAGAGCTTAAATAACAGGCAGCTGCATCAGCAGCACCATCTTGAAAAAAAGTTAGACATCCTGTTAGACATGCCTGGAAGATCTCCCTAGTCAGACTATCAGGTGCCCGAATTACCTCAGCGGCTCTGCTCAGAGTCTTCGCACCCTGCCCCACGAGTGTAAACCCAGATACTGACAGAGGAATCTGATTTCCGTCTGTCCACTACGTTGATGTTTCAGTCATTGCCTCATAACCTCATAACCATAGGTGAGGATAGGGGTGTAGTTAATCAAGAGTCTCGCCTTCTCGTTCAGGTCTTTCTTTCTGGTACAGCATCCTCAAAACATCAGATGCACCTCAAATCAGTCTGCCAACCTCCATCTTACCCCCATGAGCAAGACCTTGAGATACTTGGACTTCTCCACTGGGTGGGGAGGGGGGCTCTCCCCTCATACAGAGGAGACAATCCACCCTTTTTGACTGAGGAATTCATATCTGGATCCATAAATCCAGATCTTTTTAGGGATCTGCACCAAATTAAATATTATTACAAATGTTTCTTAATGTGAATTCCTGATTTTCTTTTTATTATTATTATTATTATGGTCTGTTTTTGTAATTTCTGAGAAATTAATGGAAATCAGATCAGCCATCCCATCTCTCAATGTGAAAAAAGAGGGATAAAACAAATTCTTTTGATGGGATCTCCTCCAAAACCTAAGGGTTCCCTCCATGGACCATCCTTTACCCTTCCACCAAGTTTCACAAAATCAGTCCAGTAGTTTTTGCATAACTTTGCTAACAGTCCCACAGCGCAGAAAACATTAACTCCTTGATGGAAGTAACAAAAAAATTATGTCAAGGCAATTTCCAGTATAACTTGTATACTTTGTGTATTTATTTTTTTCAGATTTTAAACATTAGCATGGGTAATATGGTGCTTTAATTGGGTGTTATCATGGTTCAAAAAACAAAAAACAGATACCATATGAGTAGGATCGTTTCAAGATGGGCCGACCTGCAGACTCTGTTGGCTACACCATGCAGCTCAGAGCTCAACGGCCAAATTCTAATTTCAACCACTATTCTGCATTAAGGGTGCATTCTGAGCACCTCTCATACTTTCTTCCTCTTTCCTGCTCCCTCCCCCTTGCCCCCCCCCGCTGTGGGAAAGCCATTTTATCAGCGTGTGTCCGTTGTTCTCTGGTGGGGAAAGATATAGAGAAGATAGATGAGTGTTTTGACATGGAGAGTGTTAGACAAACACTCTTATCGGGCTCGCCACTTTAGACCGGCCCCCCCGCCAAGCAAGTCGCCTGAACCATGAACGAGATGTGGCGGGATGCAGCTGCTCAAAAAGGAGGAAGATTTTATTCAGAGTCTGATTTGGGGGGGGATAGATGGTCAGAAATGAAAGCAGGAGATCGTTTTCCATCCTGTCTGAAAGTAATCACTGGGGCTCCCCGTGGAACACAAACAGTTGGTTTTAATCAGTTCCAGTCCATCACTGGATGCGCACTAATATAGCTCATTTTGTTGATTGATTCTTTGATCTGCAGTATTTCAAAACTCCAGAGCATTGTTTGTTTCTGCACTCTTACGTTTTGAAACGGATGGATAAGTCTTCCATGCCTGCTGGCTATCTGGCTCTATCTCAGACCACACTGCTGCCATGCTGCAGTTGTCACCTTGAGGAAGTACACAAGAAGTTTTTCCTGTTTGAACCAGGCCAGACACAGAATCATCAGCTTGTATCAGACTCCCCCTGCTGTTAAGATCTTGGCTGTTCTAGATGTTTACTCCACAGCAGCTGGACTTCTTGTTTGTCTTTGAGATGTTTTGCCACTTGTTTTGCCACAGGTATCTCCTGCCTGGATGACTGAGCATTGTGAGAGTTCTTGTCAGGTTAAACCCACATACTGCTTTTTCTTTTCAATTTGTCATGTGGTCTTTCACTCTGTTTCAAAAACTCTGAACCACCTGAGGATGTCCTGATTTTATGGGGTCTGATCCCAGGCAGAGTCCTTTATATGTTTATATTGTTTATATGAAAAGAAATCTACCAGTTTAACACTGGATCTGATGAAGTCATATTTTACAAACTGTACTCGAGCGTTGGAATGCCCTGGGCATTCTGTGCAAATTTCTTCCTGAAGAGGAGGTGGGGCGGATCCACGAGTGCGCCGACCAGTATTACATTTGTCTAAATGCTCACTTCTCCATATATTTCAATAGAATGTCTGATTTCATCACAAATTAAAAATAAATCACCAAAAACTTGCCCATTTAGTGTCTGGCTGTGCCAGATCTGTCAAATGTTGTACTGCAAACTCTCAAATTGACATCACTGTCATGTGACTGCTGCCAGTGCACACTGATGATGTTGTCGCAGTTAAGATGCAGAAGTGACAACGAAATGGGCAAGTTTTGGTTTAACCTTTTAACCTTTTCCCTTGTCTGTATATATCACTGTAGTATGTGTCACAGCTGATTCATTCATGAAGACCAGTGTTGCCACAGTTTTTTCAATTCAGTTTCAATTTATTTTCATTTATATAGCGCCAAATCACAACAGAGTTGCCTCAAGGCACTTCACACAAGTAAGGTCTAACCTTACTAACCCTCAGAGCAGCAGTGGTAAGGAAAAACTCCTCTGAGAAGAAACCCCAAGCAGACCAGACTCAAAGGGGTGACCGTCTGCTTGGGCCATGCTACAAACATAAATTACAGAACAATTCACAAAACGAATATACAGGAAAAGCTGTTGGTGCACAGGACAGGAGGGTCTCCAGCACAAATACCACACCCATCTCTGGATGGAGCTGCACCTTAAATAGAGAGAAAAAACAGAATCAGCATCAGAAAGACAAGAAATACAGTATAATTTGCCAGCATTAAACAACAAGAAAAACAGGAAATACTAAGGTGATTACCGGCCGCTAGCCCTGAGCTTCACTAAAAGACCCAGAATTTAGGTAAAGTTGAGGCCGCGGCCCGCTCCAATTATTAATAACATGAATTAAAGAGTGAAAAGAGTAGAACTATACTATGGCAGTATGCTAGCCATACAAAAGGGAAAATAAGTGTGTCTTAAGTCTGGAATTGAAGCCTCCACAGAATCTGACTGTTTTATTGACGCGGGGAGATCATTCCACAGAACAGGGGCACGATAAGAGAAAGCTCCTTGACCCGCAGACTTCTTATTCACCTTAGGGACATAAAGTAGTCCTGCACCCTGAGAACGCAAAGCCCGGACCGGTACATAAGGGTTAATTAGGTCAGCTGAGTAGGGAGGTGCCAGTCTGTGAACAATTTTATAGAATTGTTGCAGAACCTTAAAATCTGATCTCACTGGGACAGGAAGCCAGTGAAGGGATGCCAAAATGGGTGTAATGTGGTCAAACTTTCTGCTTTGTGTCAAAAGTCTGGCTGCAGCATTTTGAACCAATTGGAGAGCCCTAATGCTAGACTGTGGTAAACCAGAAAATAGAACATTGCAATCTTCCAATCTAGAAGAGATAACACATGGATCACGGTCTCAGCATCAGCCATAGACAGGATGGGACAGATTGTTATATTTCACAAGTGGAAGAAAGCAGTCCTGGTAATATTTCTAAAGTGGAGGTCAAAGGACAACGTAGGATCAAAAATTACCCCAAGGTTCCTCACTTTGTCTGTGTGATGTATGACACGAACCTAGGCTAAGCGTTAACTGGTCAAATTGAAGCCGATGTCTCACTGGACCAAGAACCATCATTTCAGTCTTATCAGAGTTTAAAAGTAGGAAGTTTCTAGACATCCAGCTTCTCACTGATGCAAGGCAATCTTCTAAGGATTTTATGTGGATGAGATTACTAGCAGTTATCAGCATGTATAACTGAGTATCAGGGGTGCTAATTAAGGGGTGCTATATAAAGGGAGAAAAGCAGGGGGCCTAAGACGGAGCCCTGTGGAACCCCAAATTTCATGTCACTAAGGTTAGAGGTAGTGTTACTGTACAAAACACAGTGAGAACAACTGGTCGAGTATGACGTCAGCCATTCAAGGGCATTCCCAGTAATCCCAAAATTATTTTCCAGCCTATCAAGTAGAATATGATGATCCACTGTATCAAATGCAGCACTGAGATCTAACAGCACAACAACCATAGTGGTGTTCGAATCAACTCAGTTACTTTGAAAAAGTAATCCAATGACTGATTACTTCTTGTAAAAGTAACTTAGTTACCTCACTGATTACTCAATTTTAAATGTAACTAAGTTTGATTACTAGTTACTTTATTAGTTACTTTCAGCAGCTGCTAAAGACAACCCCCTGCCACCTCAACATGAAAATGTTAACAAGTTTTGCCAATACTCACTTTATTGGAAGTGCATTTTTAACATTAACATAAACAATGTATGTCCTGACATTTAAGGAGAATTTAAATACTATTTCCTAAAAAAAGTTTCTGTAAAACATGAAACAAAGTCAGTCTTTCTTGACTTCAATGAACATAAATTCTTGTTTTATAAAAAATAAAATAAAGACAGTCTTTCTTGACCTCATATTTAACTTCTGACAGCACTGTTTCTAAATGTTTTAGATGTTGAAATTATTATTATTGTTAGTAGTAGTAGCATGAAAAATGTTTTCAAAAGTGTACATTTAATCTAACAGTGTTGTGGGGGGGGGCACATCCCTCCCCCTTCCCCTATCTGGATTCGCCCCTGGTTTGCTGTCTGAGCAGGAAGAAAGGATAATGTGTATTTATGCAGAAGGCACGATCAGGTTGACAGGTAAGAAAGTTTTATCTGCTTTTTTACATCATGTCGTCCTCAGAAAGAGACTTTAGGCACATTTGGGCAGACACTCACAGTGCAGCACAGAGTTTTAAAGAAAAAAAAAAAGTATAAAAATGTCTTAGTAGAGCTCAGTGCAGATGTGTTGCCGTCACCACACTTTGAGAGATGACAACTGTTTTTAATTCGGAGCTGCTCTGCCCACAGGCCAGTTTTAATTCTGTGATTGACCCACACTATCTCTGCGATCGAGGCACCCCTGATTTATACTGTATAAAAATACAAAAATAATAGTAACGTACTTTGACTTGGACAAAGTAACTTTAATCTGATGATTGATTTGGAAAGATTAACGCGTTAGATTTCTTGTGACTAAAAAACGCGGTCAGATTAGACTAACACTTTCATCAATAACATGAGAACAGTTTGTTCAAATTCTTTCATATTTTGCGCATATTCATATTTCATATTTCATATTTTGGTCCCCTTGACAGCCAAGTGCATGTTGGCGTCAACTAAAAATTTATGGTTTTGGAGATACTGGGTTTTGCATCTGAACTCTTCCTTTGCAGTTTTAGTATTGCAGCAACAGTTCTACTTTTTTCCATTTTTTCCCACATGAATTCGTAGGGTAACACACAAGTGAACCAATAGACACAATGACAGTGATGGACAGTGACAAAAACAGTATCTTCAAACGGCTAACAAGGACACCAACAAGCACGGTGAGGAAACGGGCGTTAAAAAAAAGAACGTTTAGTAAGGAAGGTGCTCATGAATTAAGGGGTTTATTGAGTGAATGTGAGTTACATTAATGTATGTGTGTGTGTGTGTGTGTGTGTGTGTGTGTGTGTGTGTGTGTGTGTGTGTGTGTGTGTGTGTGTGTGTGTGTGTGTGTGTGTGTGTGTGTGTGTGTGTAGGGGAAGGTCTGAACCTAGGTGTTGAGTTTGATCAATGTAATGAGGTGTGTGATATCATGAGCCATGAATGATTGTATGGAGCTACATAATTGCCACATAGTCCCAAAACTGCAGGTGTGGCAAAAAGCAATAGGGGGTACTAGTGAGAGGATCAGTGTCCTATGCTAGCAGGAGACCCAATGAGAGGGTGCACCCAACCACCCTGCACACTTTCTTTGATATTGCTAGAGCCTTATCACTTTGCAAAGACCTATTTGTTGTTGTAATGTACACATTCTTGGGCCTTGGCGAGATGTTGATGCTCTTTTTCAAAACTGTCAATGTAGTGGGAACATTTCAGCCAATTGTACTCTACTTAAGTGGTTTAAATCGTATTTGGCTGAGTTTTTTCCATTATGATTGGTGACCTCTCCTCGTCAATTGCTCCTCTTTGTTGTGGAGTGCCACAGGGTTCTATTCTTGGCCCTGTTGTATTTTCATTGTTGCCACTGGGGTCACTTATAGCCCAGCACAACCTGTCCTTTCATTGCTATGCAGATGACCTGCAAATCTATCTGCCTATGAGGACTAATGGAAGCAATGCTTTGTCATCATTATTTAATTGTATTCATGATGTAAACCAGTGGCTGTCCCAAAATTTCCTTTACCTGAACAATGGTAAAACAGAGAACATTGTGTTTGGACGTTCTGGCATACCAAATGTTGTCCTGTCAAACTTTGGTACTCTGGATAATTATTTGAAACCAGCTGTCAAGACTTTTGGAGTGATATTTGACAGCTGTTTGAGGTTCGAGCAACAGATGAAGTCCATTTTTTTCCAGCTACGTCTGCTGGCTAAAGTAAAGTGCTTTCTCAGTAGACGTGATCTCGAGACGGCCATTCATGCTTTCATCAGCTCCAGGCTTGATTATTGTAATGCACTTTATACTGGTATTAACCAGTCGTCTCTTGCACATCTCCAACTGGTGCAGAATGCTGCTGCTCCTCTTTTAACAAACACTTCCAGACGTGAGCATATTACGTCTGTACTCTACTCACTCCACTGGCCTCCAGTTTGTTTTAGATTTATTGAATTGTTTAATCGGTGTCAAACACCCACCTGTTTCCTCTTCTGTCCAGATGGCGTGGAGCTGACAGAAGGAACCACCAAGAATGGTTTGGTGGCTGGTAGGGACCTCCATCCAGACACAACATGGGGCCCATACCCAGGAATCCTCCAGTCAGAGGGCAGCACAGAGGATCAGCAGAGAGAGGTAAGAACTATCACATGTTCATTCTTTTAGTACATTCCTGACACCCCTGCAGACACTGATTTACTGTCATTATCATTGATTATGGTACTGCAGGGTGTCCTGTCATTGTACAGGCCCTCTGGTGCTCAGCTTTGACCATAAAGCTTTTTAAGAAAGTGTACTTTGTGAATGGAAAAATACTGATTGCAAACCAAGAGCTTTGCTGCATGAAGGAAGTGAAACATGTAAACCTGCTGCAGCTAACTTCAATTTTTCTGAGTATGCTTCGAAGTGAAAGCATTTTAACATCAAAGCAGTGTCATGTAGAACCTCTGTGCAGTCATTTAGAACCATGCTGCATGTCCAAGAATGATCTTGTCACTTATGCAATAAATGACATTAACAGGGAGCACCTCAAAACGAAACGGCTGGCAGTCATTTCTTGTTAGGTTCTGGATTAGGTGTACTGATTAAGTTTTATAGTGTGGGCATGTTACACTTTCAGTTTCTAATGATGCTGAGTGACTAACCTAGTATAGTTGTAAGATCTCTGTCTGTACAACATTTACTGTACAGCATTTAGCCTAAAGTTAGTTACCTGAAGGGCCCATTCACACTATAATGTGAAGTGGCTGATGTAGCAGATTCTCAAAAATCAATGTGAAATACTGAAGGAGGCTCTTCCAGGGGTACAAATTTCCTGTCTTCAATGCAGGTCGCCATAGCACAGTAGAGGGCAACGTTGTACTGGCAGAGCTCGACATTTAGTGATGGTCCACCAACTTACTATAGGACACAGTTCAACTTTTGGCATCAGAGGGCAGATGTACTGGTAGCGCACTCCGCAGAACAGTAGTGTAGCTTGGTGGAGTTGATCATCGACTCAAAGTTTGAGACGTCACTATATAAAATCTAGCTAACACTGTGATTGTTTCACTTGCTGTTGTTGTATCAACAAGATAGGTTCTACATATTCCTTCACATTTCTACATATTACTTCATGCCCAAAGGATGCAGAGGAGGTGGTGCATCCAGTCAAACCTCCGACGTTGGTTAGCGGAGGCTGGCGGAGCAGTAACATTGTATTAGCGGAGGTGATGTATTAGTATTGGAGCTCAACTCTTGCATTGTTTTTGTATATGCATCGTAAATTTTAAGCATGTTGAAAATTTTTCCAGGACCACGATAACATCGGTTTTGCTTGAATGACGGCGAGTTCCGGCACATCCCGACGTCACTGGTTGACGTTAATCAACTTTTCATTCTCCGTCGGCAAACGCCGGGCTAATTGTTAAGACTCTGAATACACCATAATGTGATGCATGTTCACTCAGTCGACACTTCTATGGTCAGCTTTTGTTTTTGCTTGGGTTTGCTACAGTAGACCTGGTATGGTAATGATTTTGTACATGTTTTATTCCAAATGATTGACACAAGGGCACAAGTGTCCTGGAACCATGGATCTTTTGCATAGGAGGCAAGCGCACTACCTGCTTGAATCATCATCACATCTGGGTAAACTGTCTATCATTTAAAAAGAAAACAGAAAAATTAGCAAATTTTATTGTAATGTCAACAATTTTGTGATCAAAAATAAAAGTATATGAAGAATTTTGTTGTACCTGCATTGATGGTAAGTGTCCGCCAGGTGACGATATTCCATTTCAAGAACATTAAGATGACCATTCTGTTGCTTATAGTAGTAGATAATTTCCAGGTATAATATCTTTCTACTTGAATGAATGAAGGATGAGGAAGGATGGATGAGTGAATTTGTTTCTGTGGTAATGAAACTTTGCATGATTGGACATATGAAAGTAAATACACACACGCACACACAAAATTCCAAAACATATTTTCACAAATTAAAATACAAGAATATCATTTTACTCAAATTTTATATTTTACATTTTATAACTCTTAATTTTCTTCTGAAATACTTTTTTGAAACTCCAAAAGGAGCTCCATAATTTCAAACTCACAACACCGACACTTAAATGTTCTATCAGTTGTGACTTTGCATGAACTCCATCAGGTGGTAGAACGATCCTAATTAATGTCACTCTGTGATTTGTAAAAAGCAGTGGTATTGGATTAGTACTGGGCATAGCTGGGTATGGTTGCCTTTACTAAGGAACAGGGCGTTTCACTGTCACAGGCCTTCGTCTGGCCAGTTTGTTGGGTCTCTTTGATTTCATCATCTTAAAACTAATTTTCAATTTGACTAATAGTCTCCATTAATCTTGCAAAGGAGGTAACTCAGTGGGACAGGAGTTGGGCCACCAAAATGTAGACCTGGGTTCCATTCACGGTCAGCTACCTTTCTGTCTTCAGACACTTCATCTGCATTGTCCTAGTCCACCTGGCTTACAGGGGTGCTGACCCATGTCAAACCTACTACTCTCTCTTTTCCCATTAATCATAGTCCTTGACTTGTTGAAGAGGATTTGTATGGATCACCATCTTGGTGGTCAAGAAACATTGAGGGCACAGTAGGGCCAAAGTGGGGGGCAGTGTTCAAAAGATGCTAGGAGGTCCTCCATGCCTGCTCTGGGATTTGATCCTCATATCGCTGTGTTAACCGCTGCACCATGTGCAGTAGATAATGATTCACTGTTGATTGATGTGTCATGTGATACAATAGCTTTGAAGTGTCTTGTAAACACCTGCTCACTGTGGAAATAATGGTTTGTTGTCCAGAAATGAATGAATGAATTAGGGAAGGGATTTTTTTGGGGAAGAGTACGGCATGTCGCTGGACATCTAAAAGTAACTGAAGAGATTTCAGCTGGAAAGGTGAAAGGTCAGAGGTCATGCGGTTGGACAAAGAAGATAGAGAATGAATAAACACCTTATCATCTGTATGTGTGACAGCAGCTGGAAATGTGTGGGACCGGATGCAGCCTATCAGAGGCTGTTGGTACATCATGTGGGCGTCGGTTTAATCATGTGATACCGCCAACGCAGGAACTTCCTGCCGTGGAGTTCAGACGCACATTTATTCATTCTCTTCTTCACTTTTCTCGTTGTGTGTTCAGTCCAAAGCTGTAACCCGGTTCAGTCCAGCCCACTCGTGGTTCCACACCAGGTCATCATGACACTGGCTCTTTCGTGCTTTTCTTTTTTTTTCCTCTCTCTTCATTAACACCCTTTTCCTGCCCTCTCCATTCCTGTTCTCTCCTCATCCTTATGCTCTTCTCCTCTTCTTTCTTATCCTCTCATCTGCCTTTCCCCCCATCCTCCTCTCTCTTGACCCACCTTCCTCATTCCCCTCGTCATTGCCCCCCCCCCCCCCCTTTCGCCAGGCTTATCCTCTCCTCATCTCTCGGTTTCCTCTCCTGTTCCATCCTCTCCTGTATTCTGTGTGCTCCCCTCCTCTCCTCCTGGCTCCCAGCTCTCCCCAGACGTCCGCCTGTCTTTTATCTCCACATGGCGCCATCCTCCTGGACAACAAACCCCAATGATTGATTCCTGCTTGATAGGCTCTCATTTCTAAGATTTCGTTTATTATCAGTGCAGTTCTGAGTGTACAGACTATTTAGAGTGTGTGTGTGTGTGTGTGCGCACGCGCACACACTCATTCACCCATCACCTTTTGTTCTTCCCTCCCTTTTGCTGTCCGTACCATCCTATTCCTCCTCTCTAAAGACACTTTTTGTTCATTTATGGACTCTGAATGTCTTTCTGATGTTTAATACTCACTTACTCTCTTCTTCCTCATGTCCTCCTCCTCCTCCTCTGTCTCCTCGTCTCCCTCTTCCATCTGTGGACTGAAAGAGTGAGGAGATGGACCTTCAGTATCTGCAGCAGATAGTAACCGTAATCTCACATTCCTCCTGTGTTTCTCCCCCTGTCACTCCATATCCTCACTCCATCCCTCCCCTCCCTCCCTCCCATGTCAGCAGGGGTCAGGGCTTTCCTCCTCGCTGTGCTGGAGAGGAGAAATCGGCTCGTCCCAATGCCACTCCACTGAAGCCTTAGCCACCACACCGCAGGCTGTGATTGGTTGTTTGAGGAATAATTACATCAGTTTATTTACTCTTTATCTGAAAGAAGGAAGTTTGGCATTGAACGCACCGTAGACAGGAACTTTGAGGACCACTGTGATGATTAGTTAAGCGTTTTGTCAATCAGCAGAATAAAGCTGCAATTTGCATCCTCTTTCTGGAGGGCGAGGGGACACGATAGCTCATCAACACTTCCAGGTATGACTTTCACTTCAGTTGCACTGTTCTTTGGGCCATGATCTTTGACAGGTTTACACATGGCCCTCTGTGACCCTTCTGACCTCTCTGACCTTTGGGACCTACTTAAAGTTACATCACAGTCAAACCCTTGTAGCCTTAATAACTCATCATCGATGCTTCCATCTCCCTGGACCATAATCTTCAACAGGTTTGCACGTGCGCACCCTGTGATCCTTGTGACCTATTTAAAGGTAGGTTACAGTCAAAACCTTGTAGCCTTAATAACTCATCATCGTTGCTTACAGCTCCCTGGACCATAATCTTCAACAGGTTTGCACGTGCGCGCCCTGTGACCCTTGTGACCTATTTAAAGGTAGGTCACAGTCAAAACCTTGCCACTGCAGTACCTCATCAATGCTTCCTGATATTTCTCTGGGCCAAAATCTTTCGTAAGTTTCCACGTGAGTGCTGTGTAACCAAGGTAACCTTCTTAAAGTTGGGTCAAGGTCAAAATCTTGTGGCTACAAAAATGAATCAATGCTTCTATGTCAGTGGTGTCCAAAGTATTCCAGAAAGGGCCAAGAGGGTGCAGGTTTTCTTTGCAGCCACTGACTCCAGCAGGTGATTTCACTGATGAACTCATCATACCATCTGCTCAAAGTGATGTTAATCAGTGAAATCACCTGCTGGAGTCAGTGGCTGCAAAGAAAGCCTGCACGCTCTTGGCCCTTTCTGGAATAGTTTGGACACCACTGGTCTAGGTATTACTTTGGACTAAAATCTTGGGTGGGTTCACATGAAAATTCAGTAAGGTATATCTTATATATTATATTCCAATTCTAAGGTGGAACTATGCTAGTATACTAAGTTATATCTAAATATCTAAAAAGGAAGAGTAAAATAGAAGAGTAGAAAAGAGTAGAGTAGAGCCACTTAGGTGCCTGGTCTTGAGAACCAGGGATGGTAGGTTGAAAAGCTTTTTTATCCCATGGGAACTCTCCCTACCCACCCAAGCGGCTCAAGAAAAAAGCACATATAATAATAAATAATAAGGCATAAGAAAGATAAGACATCATATATATAAGTATATTTAAATATTAAGGGTAATAAACAACATATACAATAAATTTGGTACTATATAATATACAGGAGTAGGTATTAAAACCTAAATATTAATACAGGAGAAGATTTGGTCATGGTCATGGTATTTTATTATAGAAACAGAAGCTAGGATGTAATGTGTATTGTTATCTATCTAAAGTAACTCTGCTAGCATACTATAGGAAAATAAAAAGCATAATCTATATGCTATCAAATAGAAACCTAAGAACTAAGGTACTACAACCGCTGGCAATAATTATGGAATCACCGGCCTCGGAGGATGTCCACAGTCCACGATTGCTTTTCCTTAGCCCATTGTAACCTTGTTTTTTTTTTTCCTGTTTAGGTGTTAATGATGGCTTTCATTTAGCTTTTCTGTATGTAAATCCCATTTCCTTTAGGCGGTTTCTAGCAGTTCGGTCACAGACATTGACTCCAGTTTCCTCCCATTCGTTCCTCATTTGTTTTGTTGTGCATTTTCGATTTTTGAGACATATTGCTTTAAGTTTTCTGTCTTGACGCTGTGATGTCTTCCTTGGTCTACCAGTATGTTTGCCTTTAACAACCTTCCCATGTTGTTTGTATTTGGTCCAGAGTTTAGACACAGCTGACTGTGAACAACCAACATCTTTTGCAACAGTAGAGAAGCTTGAATCTTCGACTGGACTGGGTTGCTTGACGTGAGGACGTTTCGCTTCAAATCGCAGAAGCTTCCTCAGCTAAAATTCTTGCTCTGGTAGTCTGACTTCTGTCTTGACTCTTGTAGAGAATAAAACAGAAGTCAACAAAAGCTGGAGTTTTTAACCTAACCAGACCCCTCCTACCGAGAGGCCGACTGCTACAGGCTAGTGACTAAACAGTAGCTCTAATTAGCACCTCTTGGGCTCTAGTTAGCACCCTCCTAATGACAGGGCAACTGTCCCTCCTAATGATGGGATGGAAGCCTTACCTGATGGCTCCCTTGACGACTCTCCTGATGATGTGAATGACTCATTACCATGAACAAAAGACTGAAACTGCTTTGACCTGAGTACCCCATGGTAAACAGGGGACAAAACATGTCTGAGACCCCCTCTCCGGTTAAGGCTGGGTTTCAACTGTTTCACAAAGAATGCTTCCTTGACACCTCTCTCAAACCATTTCTTCTCTCTGGCTAAGATTTTAACTTCCTTGTCCTCAAACGTGTGGTTAGTGTCTTTCAGGTGGAGATGAACTGCAGACTGAGGTCCACTGGCGCCCTCTCTGCGGTGCTGGTATAGCCTTTTGTGTAAAAGTTGCTTAGTCTCACCTATGTAGTGTTCATTACAGTTATCCTGACATCTGATAGAATACACTACATTGCTCTGTTTGTAACTAGGGATCCTGTCCTTAGGGTGAACTAATTTCTGTCTCAAGGTGTTAACCGATTTAAAGTAAACTGGGATTTTGTGCTGTCTGAAGATCCTCTGTAGTTTTTCCCCTACTCCTGCTAAATAAGGGAGAGACACTCCTCTCCTTCTTGTCTCTGTCTCCTGTCTATCTGGTCTCTTTGTTTTCTGGGACTTCTGCACTTTGTCCAGGGACCATCGTGGCTACCCACATACTGTGAGGGCTTTCCGTACAAGTTGTTGTTCTTTAACCCTTCCCTCTGCAGTTGTGGGCACCTGTAGGGCTCTGTGTTGAAGAGTCCTGATCACCCCGAGCTTGTGTTCAAGGGGGTGGTTTGAGCCAAAGAGCAGATATTGGTCAGTGTGAGTGGGTTTTCTGTAAAGCCCTGTCTGGAGCTGCCTGTTCTCTCCAATTGTAACATCACAGTCCAAGAAGGCTAAATGGTTGTTTCTGGCATCCTCACGTGTGAACTTGTTATTGGAATCCACCGAGTTGATGTGTTCTGCAAAGTCCTCGACCTCCTGTTGCTTGATTTTAACCCATGTGTCATCGACATATCTGAACCAGTGACTGGGAGAGATGCCCGTGAAAGACGTCAAGGCTGTCTTCTCCACTCGCTCCATGTACAGATTGGCCACAATGGGGGATACCAGAGACCCCATCGCACAACCGTGGATCTGCCTGTAGTAATTCCCCCTAAACAGGAAATACATGGCGTTAAGACAGATCTCCAAGAGTTGGCAGATGTGGTCTGGTGTGAGTTTGGTCCTTTCAAGTAGAGACACATCCTCCAGCAGTCTCTGCCTCACAGCTGAGATGGCCTCAGCGGCGGGGATGCAGGTGAACAACGATGTCATATCAAATGACACCATAGTTTCATCTGCCTCCAGCTCAAGGTCCTTGATCTTGTTCACAAAATATTGTGTGTTCTCCACATGGTGATCTGAGTTACCCACTAGAGGAGCCAAAATCCACTTGAGGTGCTTGGCCAAATTGTATGTGATGGATGTGATGGTATGTGATGCAGACTAACGAGCAGATCTGATTTGATGCAGGTGTTAGTTTGGGGGATGAAAATTTACAGGGTGATTCCATATTTTTTTCCTCTGAATTGAGTGAGTCCATATTTTTTTCCCCTCTGCTTGGTCTAAAAAAGTAACCGTTACTGACTGCCACAATTTTTTTTCCTGATTTCTTATAGTGTTTCTTAAAGCCAGAAAGTTGCCATTTGAAATGACTTGAGTTTTGTGTCATGTCTGTGATCTGCTTTTTTTCTACAAAATTAAACAACTGAATGAACATCCTCCGAGGCTGGTGATTCCATAATTTTTGCCAGGGGTTGTATATGTTGATATCTTTAAAAAGAACACATAAACTGATGAATCATTAAAAATCTACACCATGTAAAATAAAATTGTAAATAACGAAAATAAGCTAGTTCTAGCTAGAAGAGCTAAACTAGCCGTTAATAAGCCAACCGTACCTAGCAAGCTAACAAGATAAACAAAAATGGTAATTAGTGTATAAAGTACAATAGCGTAGTTAAACCTACAATAACGGTATTAACAAATACATATAAAAATAAATGTGGACAAAAGTATGAATTAATGTGGGTTATCAAACAGAAAAGAACCAACTATTTTGTAAGCTGCGATAAACGTTGCTACGCCCGGCTAGATAAGCTAACATTAGCTGTTAGGTATAACTAATTGTACCCCACTCCTCCAGTATTTCCATAAATATAATAATATTAAAAAGGGGGGAACAAGAAAAAGTTAAGCGTGTTGAAATGTATATGGAGACATGATATAAGTACCTTAGTGAAAGGATATAAAGGTGGAATATTCCCGGTTAAAGGGAGCTCAAGGCTTGTGGCTACAGCAACATGTTGGCCAGCAGGTCATAGTGAAAACCTTGCCACTGCCATGTCTCATGTACATGCAATTACACTGAACAGACACTTTTGTTTTTGCTCCCATTTTTCATGAGCTTAACTCAAAAATCTAAAATATCTTTTACGAGGTCTGTCCATAAAGTATAGGTCCTTTTAATTTTTTTCAAAAACTATATGGATTTCATTCATATGTTTTAATGTCAGACATGCTTGAACCCTCGTGCGCATGCGTGAGTTTTTCCACGCCTGTTGGTGACGTCATTCGCCTGTGAGCACTCCTTGTGGGAGGAGTCGTCCAGCCCCTCGTCAGAATTCCTTTGTCTGAGAAGTTGCTGAGAGACTGGCGCTTTGTTTGATCAAAATTTTTTCTAAACCTGTGAGGCACATCGAAGTGGACACGGTTCGAAAAATTAAGCTGGTTTTCAGTGAAAATTTTAACGGCTGATGAGAGATTTTGAGGTGATACTGTCGCTTTAAGGACTTCCCACGGTGCGAGACGTCACGCAGCGCTCTCAGGCGCCGTCGTCAGCCTGTTTCAAGCTGAAAACCTGCACATTTCAGGCTCTATTGGTCCAGGACGTCGTGAGAGAACAGAGAAGTTTCAGAAGAAGTCGGTTTCAGCATTTTATCCGGATATTCCACTGTTAAAGGAGATTTTTTTAATGAAAGACGTGCAGGCGGATTGCAGTGTCGGCTCGCAGCCGCCGCGACGCTCCGCCACAGGAAAAACACCTCGGTTGGAAGCCTTAAGGACAAGTTGGAACATGTCCAGCTGTTAAACAATTTCTCATATACTCACTCCACTGAAAGCCATCAAAAGCCGCCTGGATTTTACAAATGGTTATCAACACGGAGGTGTTTTTCCTGTGCCGCCGCACCGCGCCGGCTGCGTCCCGACGCGCGGACCCGTCCGCACATCTTTCATTAAAAAAAATCTCCTTTAACAGTGGAATATCCGGATAAAATGCTGAAACCGACTTCTTCTGAAACGTCTCTGTTCTCTCATGACGTCCTGGATCAATAGAGCCTGAAATGTGGAGGTTTTCAGCTTGAAACAGGCTGATGATGGCGCCTGAGAGCGCTGCGCGACGTCTCGCACCGTGGGAAGTCCTTAAAGCGACAGTATCACCTCAAAATCTCTCATCAGCCGTTAAAATTTTCACTGAAAACCAGCTTAATTTTTCGAACCGTGTCCACTTTGATGTGTCTCACAGGTTTAGAAAAAATTTTGATCAAACAAAGCGCCAGTCTCTCAGCAACTTCTCAGACAAAGGAATTCCGACGAAGGGCTGGACGACTCCTCCCACAAGGAGTGCTCACAGGCGAATGACGTCACCGACAGGCGTGGAAAAACTCACGCATGCGCACGAGGGTTCAAGCATGTCTGACGTTAAAACATATGAATGAAATCCATATAGTTTTTGAAAAAAATAAAAAGGACCTATACTTTATGGACAGACCTCGTATATACACAAAAGACCCATTTCTCTCAAATATTGTTCACAAATCTGATTTAGACAGATTTGTGCCCATTTCTTCTAATAGTCATCAATCCAGCTTCGGAAATGTGCTGATTTACTTTTTTCTATCTTGTGTCAAAAATTTAGTGTCTTTGAATTTGGGCTTTTTGTCAGAAAAAATTGAATGGTTTCACTTTGGTTAATTCAGTCTAAAAAAGAATAAACAAACATGGGTTTAATGCAAGAAAAGACATGAAAAGGTAAACTAGTCTGGAAGTGTCTCTTCAGGACAGGAATACTTGTAATTACAAATGATGAAGTTGTGCGTTTGGATTTGTGCTTCTGCCTTCAGGTCATGTTTGTTGGTCGATCGGGCTGTTAGCAGAAATATCAGAAACTAACTGGATGTTATGATCTGGGATACCATCATAACACCTTTGGTCGGTTTACCATGAACAGGTGGCTTCAGGGACTTTTTGTCTTGTGAGGCATTTTGGGTCTGCTGGAGATATGAGGTCTGTTATTTAAATCTTATAAATATGTTGAAATTAAATTGTCGGCTTTTTTTCTTCTTCTAGATTTTATGTGTTATAGGAAAAAAAATCTACACATTGTGATGTTGTTTTTCTTTCTTTGCATGAGATGAACATGTTTGCATTCAGCCACTGCATAATTTTATTTGAAAGTGCATTTGCATAAAGTATGAATGTTGGTTTTCTCTCAGGCGATGACGGAGATACAGATTAACAGCCAGACAGCAACACGGCACAGAAAAACACAACCCCCCAACACACACACACACACACACACACACACACACACACACACACACACACACACACACACACACACACACACATGCACTCTACATGCATTAAGCAAACCAAACACTGTGGGATATTTGCATGCATTGTCATTTCCTGAAATTCTGATATTTGCTCATTTAAAAATTCTGTATTTGGTTGGTGGCCCTGCCCACGCACAGACACAGATGATGACAAATCAGTTCAAGAAAATGTCGAAGAAGATTCTCAGCCAGCTAGATGATTTCCAGATGCAACTGGACTTCTTCTTTTGTCTTCAGTGTAAAATTAACTGCTTTAGGAACTCTGATGGACAAACAGGCAGAACAACATTATTGCAGCTATGGAGATTAATTCAAAGGAGTCAGTCATTTTTTTTTTCAACAGGTTATCATTCACCAGATGCCTTACAGGTGTAATGTGTAGGATTTAGGGGTGTTTATTAGCAGAAGTGGAATATATAATTCATAACCATTATGCATTTGTGTATAATTACCTGCAACAAGTAACTGATGTGTTTTCATAAGATTAGAATGACACCTTCATATTTACGTGGGAGTTGGCCCCATGATGAAGGCCGTTATGTTGATACAGTAGCCCAAAAGGGACATACTATCTGGCTGGGTGGACAGAGATGTTTGGACACAAATACAGGACTCAACAAAGCAGCTCATTTATTGATCATTTACTGTATGATTAAGCAGGATCCGGTACACAAAAAGGCAGTCCAAAAACAGCATACAAATCAGATACATCAGGCCATAAGGCATGGTCAAAAAACAGGCAGGTGGTCAAAATACAATGCGGCACGCAGGACTAGGAAAACACAAGAACAGAGCTTGAAGCGAAGCGAACATACAACGATCTGGTGAGGGACTAGTGCAACCAGTGAAGCTTGAATGCACCCTGCTGATGAGCTACACTTTAGAAACAGGTGTGGGAACGCTCAAGAATAGGGTGTGGCCTAAACAGTGTGCACCACCAAGCACAAAGAGAGCCAGACAAGAGAGGAAAGACAAAGCCCAAGCAGGTAAAAACCCAGCAAGAGAACTCACAAAATGACAATACAATCAAACCTAAGCTAAGCAGAACAAACAGAAAAACATGGCACAAAAAGTCCAGATGAAGCACACATACTACAACTTTCACATTTTGCAGTGCAGAAGGAAACTTGAAGAAATGACAAAAGAAGAGGAATCAGTGGTTGCTCCTCAATTAACTGCCTACTGGTTGCTAGTGCAGGCTAACAAGTTTGAGAACCCCATTTATGTGTAATTGAGGATCAAACCTGTTGCTTATTGCAAGAGATGGCAAGGAAGCCTAAATCACAGTTACCAAAGAAGCAAAAACAGTGAAGGAAAACAAAATTGTGACTG
The DNA here is from genome assembly GCF_902500255.1 of Thalassophryne amazonica. NCBI lineage: Eukaryota > Metazoa > Chordata > Actinopteri > Batrachoidiformes > Batrachoididae > Thalassophryne > Thalassophryne amazonica. The sequence goes on from NC_047110.1 coordinate 103,714,200, forward strand.
GTGATGGGATAATTCAGTCTACAACCTCACCACTAGGTGGCACTAAATCCTACACACAGTAGCTTTAAGTACTGATATTAAAGTTTATCGCATAGATGCAGGTGAGGCAACCGACAACCTTGAGTGCAAGATGTCTGGTTGGTTGTGGCTTGGCGTCTACATTTTGCTAAAATGCTTTTTAAAATGACTTTTCCACACTGTCTGTACTGTTTCATCAAAAGAGCTCTTTTTTATCACGACTGTTAGACGTTTACGTTTTCCCTTTGTTCAGCCAAGTAGCCTACACTATGTGCAAATAAAAACTGATTTGATGGGTTTCCAGTAGACGCCCGAAGGCAATAAAACCTGCATTCTAAAGAGTGTGCATGCACCGAGTATCCCGTGTATCTTATCTCTGTAGAATGATTTTCCATATGGCTGGACGCTGTGTCGTTTTGTGTTAATAGGACTTTTCTCTGTATCATCCATCTTCACAGTTTAGACCTGCTTTCACCATCTGCTCGATTTCATACGTCTGGAAATTTTTTTGTATTTTTTTTCCTTTCCTCCAGCTTGTCTTTACTTCCTAACTTCTATCTTACTTATGCCACCTATCCTCCTCAGTCTCGCTGGGATAACTGATGCCCCCCGGGCTTTGCCCCCCTGTGGCTGGGTAAGATTGGCATAGCCCACTCTGTAGTTGTACCCCTTCCAGCGTTGCCCTCCCTCACTCCACATTGCAACAAATTTGCTTCTTATTTGGCCCGAGCAGATAAGCTATCGGTGTAATATGTGGTCTACCCGGCTGGATTTGAATGTCCACACATACGTATGCGCTCAAACAACGCGCGTGCACTTTCAGGGGGAAAAAACGGGCAAATGCAGTGAGTTTTATTTGTTGATGACTTTGCAGTCTGTGTTGGAGATGAGTTTCAGGGTGGAGTTCAGAGAAAGGAGGGAGAGGCAGATGAGATCTGGTTCTGTCTCTCCAGCAGATCCCGTTCATTAGATGAGCGGCGTGTTAACTGGCCTGTGTCGTATGGAAATTCCCCCATTTGCATCTCTTGAGAAAGAGGTGTAAAACCATTTATCTATTTAAATATATTCTGGCTGATATGGCTGTTGGACTTTAGGACAGGGTGTAGTAAAGTTTACTGATCATCTGATCAGCCGACTGCTGATTTTTGGTTGACTGAACAACCAGGTCCTCCTTAGCAAGTCTCCCGTGGAAATGCAGGAGCGAGTACGTCGCCGCTCCTCTGATTGGATCACAGAAAACAAATCTGATAGTATATCTCTCCTCCTTCCGATTGGATCCCACTTTAATTAACTGATAATGGATGAAACTGTGATTGGAGTAAAGTTGAAGCAGTCTTTCAAAATGTTGTTGAACTCACTATCTTCGCCAAGTGGAGTAGATGTTGGGTGTTGGAAATAAAGGTAGCTACCCAAACCAGGAATGAATCTACTTTAAATTCTCAAGCGTAGACCAGTAATCAAATACTGACAAATAACAGCAGTGTACAATAAGAGCTAATCTACAATAACGGGTAGGGTGTCAACTCATGATTATTTTTTAAATTGATTTAATATGTTGATTATTTTTCCATTAATCAAGTAATCTACTGATTTATTATTATTATTATTATTAGTCTATGCATTATTTTATGATTAGTCAATTATATTTTAGTTAATTTACTATTAAATCATAGCTATAATTTCTACCAATTATCCATTCATTTATCTTCTACCGCTTAGTCCAATCAAGGGTCGCGGGGGGCTGCAGCCTATCCCAGCAGTCATAGAGCACGAGGCGGGGTATACCCGGGACAGGACGCCAGTCTGTCGCAGGGCCACAAATAGACAAACAAACACAGACACACCCACACACACACCTACGGACAATTCAATCCACCCAACCCGCATGTCTTTGGATGTGGGAGGAAACCGTAGCACCCAGAGGAAACCCACGCAAGCACAGGGAGAACATGCAAACTCCACACAGAAAGGCCACCGGAATTGAACCCACGACCTTCTCGCTGTGAGGCAACAGTGCTAACCACTAATCCACCGTGCTGCCCTTCTACCAATTACTTTCATTCAAATATTTTGTCATAAAAGTATATATAATACACATGTTTTAAAAATCCCAACATGTAAAGGATATAAAGTGCCCAAATTTAAAAAGGCAATCATGGAGAAAAATGTAGAAGAAAATTTTGTGGACAGCTTTGCCTCTTCCTGAGACAAACAAACACAGACAGAAGATAAAACAATTATTTCCATTAACGACTAATCTGTTAACTATTGTCTGAATTAAACTGTTAGTTGTTTGGTACATTTAATGTTAGAAAATGGTTAAAAAAAACTAATCAGAATCACAGATAACATCCAAAAAATGGAGTAAAGAAACCGAAAAGTATTCACATTTAAAAAGCTGAAATCACAGAAATTTGACTATTTATTTGGCTCAAAATGGTTAATCAGTTACCAATAGTTGGCAAGTCATTTCAATAATAAATTAGTAATTGATTAATTCATTAATTGTTGCAGCTCTAATGTCAATTTCAATTCAATTTATTTAATTTATTTATATAGCGCCAAGGTCTAACCTTACCAACCCCTAGATCAAGCATACAGGTGACAGTGGTAAGGAAAAACTCCCTCTGATTTGAGGAAGAAATCTCAAGCAGACCAGAGTCAGAGGGGTATCCCTCTGCTTGGGCCGTTCTACTGATGCACTTATACAAATATACAGGAAATTTTGGGATGTCAGTATCAGGTCAATCACAGTGTTTTATAAGAATCTGTATAACTTCAACCTGTAAAACTGGGGAGTCCCAGGAACCCCCCCCCCACACACACACACACACACACACCCCACCCAGCACTCTGTAACTTGCATTTGCATCTATCTTTTTCAATAGAATGCCACTATATGGCTCATTAGGAATGAGCCCAGTCATGACAGCTTATGATTCCATAATTTTGATAGGAATTTAACAAAACACAAGATAGCTCCTCCTTCACTTCCTGATGATGTCAGTTATGGGAGGGTTTTATATTTTAAAGTCCTTTGCTGTAATTCAACAGTAATACTTGGCTGGGAGACTGCTTGGGAACACCGGGATCATGCTTCTACAAGTAAAACTGGATTTGGTTCAGGAAGAGCAACTGGAGTAAAACTAACGCAGATCTATACCAGAGACACTGGAATGCAGTGTGGTGGTTTAGTTTGGTGCAAATATCAGGATTTTTGGGGTGGGGTGGGGGGTTATTGCAATAAGCAAAGACAACTGTGGTTATCTCTCTGTTCAATAATCTTTCTGCAGTTTCAGTTTATAAGTGAAGCAACTCACAAAAGTTAGCCAAAAAGAGCGGGTTGTTGTGTTGCTGAAATCAGAAAATGTAGAATTTAATTAAAAAGCTTCTGGTAATCTAAATAATCTAGTGTTTGTAATCATTATTGAACCTCAGATTTTCTAAAGTTGACCCATCTTATTTTCCAGACATTTTAAAGGGTGTTTTGTGAGTTGGTGCAAAATCATTTGCAGTTTTGGGGTCATTTAGATGGAATTTGCTCAAAAACACCATCAGAGATCATCACAGCTTAACCCTGATCCATGTCTCATCTTGCTTGTTAATATGGTTATTCCTTTTTTTCTGCAGCATGTGTTTTAGTTTTGCAGATTGATGTGAGCTGAGCAACATCTTTAAATACAGTAACTTCTTCACTGGCATTTTTTAAACTATATCTCACTAAACAAAGTCTGTGAACTACTACTGAACATATTTTCTCTCCTGAGAGGCAGAAGGCAGCTGTGAGGCAGTAATTCAGGCTGAACTCAAACGTTCTGTGGGGAGTCTTAATTACAACCATCTTTATCGCATTCATTTGTAATTAACCACAAATCAATATTACTGTAACGCAGAAACCACAATGTCTGTGTTAAGCGAACACCAGCATTATCGGGGCTGATCAACAAATGTGACACAAACACTGAATCGTTAAATCACAAGAGCAGCTGTGACGTGGTGCGGAAATATTACACTGCTGTATGTTATTAGTTACAACTTTCAGAGGCTGCTCATTGGAACAGCTCAAGCTGTGTCGTCGTATTATTACATCAGGAAAAATACAATTAACATTTTCTTTTACTTGCATCACCTGTGCATTATATAAGGATCATATTTAGAAAATAAACTGTCATATAAATCATTGATAGAAGGAAAATGTCAACCACTTAGTTGTTGATTTTTATTTTTTTATTGCTAATTAAATATCGCTGGGGTTTGGACTGCTCAACTTTTAAGCTATCATCCTATGACAGTTGAAATCATACATTACAAGCTGATCATTAATCAAATAATTGCAAATATAATAATAATAATAATAATAATAAAATAAAAACAGTAAAAATAATTTAGTTGTAAACCATAGATAAAAGCAAAAATAATCATTGACAGCATGATCTAATATACAAATAATGAATGTTTACGAGTATGAATATTTCATGACATGAGGTGAAAGATGGAATGTTCCATCTTTCACCTCATGAAATATTCTAAAAAGCATTCATTATTTGTTTTATATAACACCTAAAATAGATCCTTGTCATTTGATATTTTATTAATTTATAAACAAGAGAAAAGGGACTTACATTTTGGTGTGCGTCACTGGTCCTTTGACATCAAGAAGTTCCAAACAGTCACCAAACACGAACTTTAAATAGCACTCCAATCCAATCCAAAATTGTTCTCAGTCAACTTGCAAAAACAGTCAGATAGTTCAAAAACAGTCCTGACAATGTAGTCTGTAGCTGATGCCGTGCAAAAACAAACCCCGCCATGTTTGTTTTTAAGCTAAGCACCGTCACCACCAGTGTGAGCACACATGGTGATAGCGGTGTGCAATAGTACAAAATGTACTCATATAGAATCAAAATTGCACTGTAAATGGAGCATAATGGAAAATGGTATTAATAATCCATATCACATGATATACAAACCACCAATCAAATGGCAAGAATCTAGTCAGGCGTTATACAAATTAAAATAAAGCCTTGAGCACAAAATAATGAACTCTGCATAACTGTACATTCCCTTTAACCAAACTAAATCATCATTACGGCATTACGGCATGGATATTACATCAGTAAATAGGGGAATGAAGTAAGTACAGCACAGTTTGTACATATTTATATATAAATTAAGTTTTTGTTGAAGAATTTTAAAAAAATATGTTCACCAAAAAGCCTGAGTTTTTTAAATTTTTTAAATATCATAAATAATAATAATAAAATTAAAAAAAATTTCCATATAGCTGTGGCGTGTTGCATCTGTTGCGAATTCTTCGGCGTCAAACCACTGGAGAGACTACTTAACATCACGACTATTGTTCTCCATCCTCCAGGAGCGGCACAGCCCACCCCGGCCTGTCTTTCATGGAAAGGCAGCCTAAAGGCACGATCCTAGAAGGAGCAGAGTAGGGGAGTTCAAAGCGTTATCACGCGCCCAACGTGTTTTCATCATGTTTTAGAAACAAGCGTTCGCACTAATCCCCCAATAATCTCTCCGCGAGAACTGGGGCGATAAGGCGCGCCACCCACGGCTTTTCAGACACTTTTTTGGTAGTCTCTTCTCTCTCTCTCTCTCTCTCGCTCCCCATCATCATTTTTCAGAGAAGGTCAACTGAAGGTGATTGCCCCCCGACTTTTTTTCCTTTTTACAAGTTTGTTTACGTTCTGATTCAGATCTTATATTTTATCTGGACTCATCAACAGTGTTGCTCTGCCTCTCTGTTTCTCTGTCTCCTCCGCCCATCAAATTAGAATGTTAATTAAAACGCTACTCCTTCAGAAGATGACAAATTGATGATTACGCCAAGTGCACAGACACCTTCTGTAGTGCCCCCTGGAAGAAGAACAACAACACAGCAGGAAGCCGGAGCAAGGAATGAGAGCTTCCACCTTTTAGGAGCAGGAAAAGCTGGGAGCAGCAGCTTTTTTGGCATTTGGCCGCTCCTGGAGAAGAAGCTGAAAATCCATCCTGAAGGAGAAACAAGCTTTTATCAGCAGGGATTGACTCTGTCCTCTACATACCTCCACCTTCTGCTGTCTGCATTATGACTCCTGCTGTCTGTCAGGTCAGACGGAAGCTATCAGCCATAGAGAGGGAGGAGGAGAGAGTGGGAAAAGAAGAGGAAATACTGATAGACTGAAGATGAACCTGAAGAGAAAGGAGGGAAAGCTGTGATAGAAAGAGGAGAGGAGGAGCAGGCTGGTGGGACAAAGGGAGGAGGTGTTGCGTCTCATCACTCAGTGGCAATGAGTGGCTGGTATCTGCATCTCCCTGTCATCTGCACAGGCTTCTGCAGGAGGAAGGAGAGAGGAAGAGGAGGAGGGAAAGCCTCTATCCACTCTATTCTCTCTATCTCTGAGCCTCATCTCCGCCAGTTCAGGAGCCCGCTTTCCAAGAGTGCCTCATTTTCAAATCTCTTATCTCAGCCCCCATTTTAAGTATCAGTTTTATATTTTTACATGTCATTTGCATGCAGCTCATCAAACCCGGCTCCCTCTGTTCCTCCTCCTCCTCCTTTGTGAAGGTGTAGGAGCGTGCAAGGTGCATTGATGGTATTTATATGCAGTATGAAAAGTATCTTTGGGGGTGGGGGGGTTAAGTTGGATTGATGCGTTGCATGAGTGCACAAGTGCAGTGTGATTCCCCCCCCCCCCCCCCCCCCCCTGTGAGAGGCGGATGAGTCAGTTTCTGATTTTAATCTGCCTTCCTTTTCTTCTTTGTGTTTTTGGAGGATTCACACAGTGACCTCTTTGTGTGGGACAGTGGGTACACCTCGCCAACCCCCTGCACTGGGAAAAAAAGGACTTGCAGAGAGAGAGAGAGAGAGAGAGAGAGAGAGAATGGTGGAGGATGGATGAGCAGACAGAAGCGCAGGAATGAGAGCTGGGGAGAGGAAGCAAATCAGAGATTATGGAAAAAATAGATGAATAAAAGAAAGAAGTGACACAAGAAAGATATTGAAAGAGGAGATGGGAAGAAGAGGGTGACTTGGATGAATGGGCGGATGAATGAATGATGGTTGAAAAGGTCAGGAGAGGAGCAATGGGGATTATTGAATTCCCATCTTCAGAACAAAAAAATGTTTCATGCTGACACTGGACTTTCTGGACTTTCAGCTCAGTGTAATAAACTTGCACAGATATTACTGGTAGCCATGTTTCCAGAACTAGGGTTGCAGTGGATCACAAAATTCATGGTTCACATCAGATCACAGTTTTTAATTAGTGATTGGATCATTTTTCAGATCAGCAAACAAAAGGGAGGATGAATATATCTTTGGTTTCTGATTGCCACACCACTTGGAAAAAAGTCTTAAAAGGTCTGTTTTTTTTGCCCCCCTCCTGAGCTCTGTGCACTCCCAGCCACCTTGGCTCCGCCATGCCAGGCTCAGTGAGCACAGGGAAAATGCAGCACACACTCCATCCTTAACTCCTGTAATTTCTGAATGATTATTTCTGTGCTTGGGTCCTCACATCCGCTGTCTGCACCAGTCTGCTTTGAGCAGACCTGAGTACAAGGCAGCAGAGGCTGTCTGCTTTTAAAATGCTGCATTCGTGTGAGCACATACCTGCTTTGATTTCACTGCAACTCTGCATCACTAGTGTTAATCTGCAGTTTTATATACAAGCCGAATAGGGTTGTTACGATACCAGAAATTTAGCATTTTATGTGTAGCTGTAGTCTTGTTATATTTATTTTGAGCACAAACACTAGAATTTGGCCATCCGATGCAAACACAGAGAACTTTTTCCGACTTTTATCATGTTAATAAGTTGGATCAGAGCTGAGTGTGTTTCTTGTTTCACATTTTTAAAAGTGTGCTGAAGAGACAAAGTTAAAGTTGTCCGGGCAGAACTTTCTTTCTGTGTTGGTCGTTCTTCCACTGTGTTGTGGAGCTTTGCAAAACATTTCTGTGTTTGCGTGTGTTATGTAGCTAAATTGCTGCATGTGTTGCAGGTTTGCAAGCGTTTTTTTTTTTTTTTTTTTTCTCAGTTTGCAAGACCTTTTTTGATGCGGGTGATTTTTGTATTTGTTTTGTTTTTTTGTTCGTATTATTTTGAAAGTGTAGTGGCCTCTCTTGACCCACCATACGTTTATCTGTTTCTTTATGACTCTCACCTTATGATGTCACAAAGGTGTGTGATGTGTGTGTAATATCTGTTTGGTGTTTGCATAGGCGGAGCCGTGCGTTCTCCTAAGTGCCCGTCTGGTTTAACGCCTAAGAATTCTTTCCTACAGACGTAGCAGCTTTTTTTTTTCTTCATTCCGTTTTTATTAAAAGACCTTTATCTCCAAATGGTTGTCAGTCTGAGTCTGTTCCTGCACTGACATAGATGATGATTTGCTTGCATGATTTTCATTTAATAACGATGAGGGTGCCTTATAGGGCGTGAGTAAACCGCATTAAACAATATGGAACAGTATACACTGCTGACACACGTGCTTCTGGTTTGCATACGCAAACATATTTATTCTCAGCGGTAGCTGTGTAACCGTTGACAGCTGTGTACACGTGCACAGTGTGAAGGTGACAGAAGTGGGGGCGCGTGGATATTTTATTTCCACCCCTTTAATTGAAGCATGTATCTACGGCAGAACAGCGAGATGAGCTTTCACATTTTGGCTGGTAGAGGAAAAGTTCTTTCCGTCATGATCGTCATCAATATTTTGTGTCCTGGGGGGGGGGGCAAGGAGCCATTCTGTGAACAAAGTAATGGAGAAAGAAAATGAAGAAATGAAATCAGTCTGGCATCATTTGCATTCAAGTTTTATCAGCAGGAGGAGGGCATTTTGGGGGCTGATAAGGTGAGGGCGTCGCAGGCTGCACTGAAGGAAGAGGGATAGAAACGATGTTTAATGTGAAGGGACTTTAGTGCGCACGGTCAGGCCCAGGTGAATGTGGACAGGATCTTTTTGTGTAGTTGTGCTTCCGGACTCCACAGCGTGTGCAGAAGCATTTTCTTAAAGGAGAACTCCCAGAGTTCACAACCTAGACTCTATTTTGAGACATTTTGGAGGTCATCTTTGGACTCAGGATGAAAAGAAAAGACTCCCTTTAAATTATATTGTCATGTTCAGATGTTTATTTTTAATGGCATTGTGCAAAATGTAATGTAAAAACTTCAGACAGAATGTGCAGGATGTAGAAAGTGTAGATCCAGTCATTGAACATTTCAAGTAATGCCATTCCATATTTTTAATTGAGCCTTTCAGTATCAGTCAAGATCTTTTATTTCACTGAATAAACAGTGCAGAAATAACAAGTTTGTTGTTGGAAATGGTGTCATTACATAGTTTGTTCAACAGAGGATGCTCCAACAGCATTATTCACAATGCTGTCATGCGCTGCTGTGGACCCCCCCCCCCCATCACCACCACCACCACCACCACCAATCACCCCTTGATCACATTACCTACAAGAGACAGAGGCAAAGCGACTAGCTGCCATTCATTTTCAGTTAAACTGGGTGTCTTACAGGGACAAGAGACAATTGATTGCTATACCACAAGGTAGGCGGGGCCAAAATAGACTAGATGTCTATCTTATGCAAATGCTAAGCAATGCATCACTACGACTGCCGATCGGAGTGAAAGCAGTGTGACAGAAGCATTGCAAATATTTGTAGGTTGTTGGTTATATTTCTTGTTATTTATAATAAAGTTCATGTTTTAACTGTAAAACATCAAGCCTCAGTTATATTCCTTTGTCATAAGGGTTTGATAATGAAATGTTAGGAATAATGGCCGTTTTTTTTTTTTTGTATGTTTCAGCAGATATATCTGTATCTTTTTTTTCTCTCCCTAATATCGATTTTAGTATTGCTCCCCCCCCCCCCCCCCCCCAAAAAAAAATCATTATCGGTGGGGATCTAACTTTGTGCAAGTCTTTTGTTCTATAGCTGTATGAGAAATCTTGACAGGAACATACGGTGGCTTTGAGGGAGGTGTACCCTTACATCCCTTATATTTAATGACTTGAAAATGTTCATGTGTCCATCTCTGGTTTGTCGTTCGTCTCAAAAGTCGTGAGCGCAAAAAGCCATGAATTACGAACGGAAAAGCGCGGTCATGAGATTCTAGCTGTACGTGTGAGCATAAACCTGTAACAGCTTTGCAAACATACTTGAGTGTAAAGTGACGGCTTGTCGCTGGTCCATGCTTCCACGTGGAGCAACAGTACGCCCTCATGACCACGTTTTTCTGCTCGCAGACACTGTCTGTGCACTCACATTTGATGTTTTTTGGCTCTATTGACTTTTGAGGCTAACATAACATCATATCCATCCCCTGACTCATGCAAAGAAAACTGACTGTGAAATGGTTTGCAATAACAATAATCTTTGTATTTGGTTTGTTCAACTTGTGGTCATGTGGTCATAGAGACTGTGTATAAATTAGCTGTAATTCCTCAATGGTTAACTCACTCGATGCCATTGGCTCTTAAACGCATCTTTTCCGATAGTAATGCTCAGCGCCAAAGACGTTTTTTTTCTGATGATGAAGGAAAGTCTGAAGTTTCTTTTGATATGTTTGTTGTTGACATGGACATAGAACTCAATTTTCTATGGGTCTTGAAAAAACACTGAAATGCTGAAAAAATCCTGGCACTGGGATCTTCTGAACTTTGAAAATGGCTGGCACTCAATGAGTTAATGTCATGTTTTTGTTAAATGCCTTGAATTAAAGTTGAGTGTCTACACTTCAAACGACTGTAAGAATAGCATCACTCTCCAATTACTTATGCACCCGACTGTGCATGGTGAAAGCAAAGTTATTTTATGATTGAAGCGGTTTATCAAAATTGACCATATGCAAGCTGGTTGGTCCCCATTGTATGCCCTTCTGATCTGGACAACTACAAGTTGACAGCATTTATTGTTTTTGAGATATTATGTTAACAGTCTGGAGAGGATGAACTTATTAATTGACTTGCTTGTTTCTTGATTCACTCTTTATATTTTAAACGGTACATACCAAGGCTTTTTAAGAACTTAGGAATATACATTACAGGTTGTAAAATGTAAACTGTGGTTATGTTCGTTTGCCCAATTACTTATGAACTCTTAAAATGGAGGGCCTGTGGATAAAAATGGCTCTATTTCCTAAATGTGTAATGCAGTATTTTTGTTAAACCCCTTGAATTAAAGCTAAGAATCTGACCTACAAGTAGATCGTGATTGTTTAATTTTGTGTCCATTCTGGTGTTGCACAGAAGCCGCAAATACTTATGGACCTGACTGTGTGTAGAAGAACAGCAGTGGGAGAGGACGGTCCAGTGGGGGTGAGAACAGCAGTGTGTGTGTGTGTGTGTGTGTGTGTGTGTGTGTGTGTGTGTGTGTGTGTGTGTGTGTGTGTGTGTGTGTGTGTGTGTGTGTGTGTGTGTGTGTGTGTGAGAGAGAGAGGGTGGGGGAGTAATATCAGACCAAATAATTAGATTCACTATCGTCTCAGCGGCAGCGGTGCGGGGATCAGGCAGATTAAAGCCAGGCTCCGGGCTGGTTAATATTCATGAGAGGACCGGGGTCCGGGCGAGCGGCTTAGACTGTGTCTCAAAGACTACCCTCCAGCTGATGGGGCTTAAGGCAGCACTCTCAACCAAAATGTAGGTACCTCTGGGGGAGGGCTGACATCCGACTGACAGGGGTGGCGGAGAGTTGGGACAAAACCACGAGATGCCACTGAACCTGTTTGGCAAACACGTTTGAACATCAGTTAACCACCAGCATCAGTAAAGTGACTGTATTGCTCTCAGTGCAAAGTACCCAGTTTAAAAAAAAACTATTTCCAAGTCATATGTTGGCTTTATTTCAAAATGTGGGATACACATGAAGTATGTGAGTGTTTCAAACTCTCACCATCTGAAACATGGTTGCACCTGGAGAACTGAGTCATTATTCAAAGCTGATTTTTCAGCTGTTTCACAGGTGTTTGGTGTATTTGTGTTCACATGTACCTCACAGATAATGAGTTATTTATAGCAATTCTCCAGTGATGCCCATAGTGTGGACCACAACCCTTGGTTGGCCGGAAAGATACTGCAGGTGGTCTGTGTGAGGTCAATAAAATTTAATAAATTTTAAATGTCTTGTTATATGTCTTGTAATTATAAGTTATAAATGTCTTTGCTCTAATCAAGTTTAAAATTACCTAAAAATATTAGTTTTTTTTTTTTTAAATCTAAGCTATAGGATTTAAATTACAGTATTTTCTAGACTATATGTCACTTTTTTAATGTTTAAATTTTTTTCACCAGTTTTGGAGGTCTTGCAACTTGTACTCTGGTGTGACAAAAAAAAAAAAAATCACACATTCATTATTAATAACACTAGTTATAATGACTATTTATATAGAATTTTCCCAGGAATCAAAGCATGACACGAAATAAAATGTAATAATAAAAAATAAATGCTAATAATAAGACGTACGTTTCAGAATTAAATTTTTTTTTAATCGCAAACCAATTAGCTGCAATTGAAACTGCGCAGGTTTGTTTCAAGAGGAAATTCATTTGTTGTTATACAATTGTAGAAATTCTGACATGTATATTGTTAGAATTAGCAACTCCTTCTTTGTGTGCACAGTCCCTGCCCTAAGCTAAACTTTTTGGATGTGTGTACAAAATCACACAGCTACAGGTAGGACAGTTGTATCCTGTGTGGGAGTGGGTGCAGCCGCTGAAGGCACTAATGCTTTGAGAGATGTCACTGGTGCCTTGGTGGCTTCCCTCACTGGTTTCCTTCGTGCATGGTCCCTGTTTTTGAACAACTGATGATTCCAGATGGATTCACCATATGGTACCATGCTGTTTGTATGTACATGAAGTCCAAGACATATTTAGTGTTTTGGAAATGTTCACGTGTTCACCCCCTGACATGTCTCAGTAAAAGTGATGATTTTCACTTCCAACAATTCTTAGATTTAATTTGTACAAATTTCTATGTCCTCTGTAAATTTAAGGGCTGTGTGTAAAGTCAAGTCTGGGAGCGTGCACTGCGCTGTCGCAACATTCACCACATCATGGAGCCACCCTGATTCACGCTTCTCCAAAGTAACCACCTATCTGTTGCTGCCAGGTGAAGCTTTGGCAGCAACAGATCGAACAGATAAGTTTGATTTCTCCAGTCAATGAGGTCCTCTACACTGAGGGACCGCAGTGCTTGATCACGCACTGTGAAACATACCACATGGCCAAAATATTGTAGCTGATGCTCCCTCCCTCATCTTAGCATTCGTTTGCTTAAGAGTCATTGAAGCAGTACCCAAGGATCCTCCGAGTGCTAAAGACATCCAGTCATCACCTTAAGTCACTGATTGGTGTCCAAGTCTCACAACCATACAAATAAGACAGGAGGCACCAGGACCCTAAAGACTTGGACCTTCATTCTTCTGTAAAGATACAGCATCTTCAAACACCCCTGTCCAGGGACCTCCGCTGTTCCCAGGTGTTTCTCGTTCTCAAATGCTGAGGACCTGCAGACAAAAACGTTAATGCCGAGATAAATAAATGTATCTGCAAGCTGAACACTTTCACCATATACAGGTACACTTCTGATGGTCCAGGAAGTCATTGAAAACATGGGTCTTAGTCCTGATGCATGACAATCAGAAACCCAGGCCCCGTTTCATAAAGCGTTCTAATCGTTTAGTCGACTAAACTCACTTAGTTGACTAATCTTTTGATGTTAGTCATTGCACAAAGCACTTAGTTGGCTAAAGTGTTGCGTTATCCAACTAAAGTTTTTAGCCTGCTACAGAGGAGGCTAATCTTATTTTAGTCGAGAAAACATCAGTGTCTTACCTCAAAAATGGCAGCTATCGTGTACCACTACTTGATGGAGCAGGAAGGAAGGAGGGACTTGCGGCTGCAGTGGGTGTTCCAGGACCAGAATAATTCATTGGAGATGTTTATGGACACTGAAGTCGGGAGTGCTTCTCCTCAGGGCCCCGGTTCTGGCTGTGTTTGTAGCAGATGCCCAACCCAGAAGTAAACAAAACTCTTGCACACTGGAGGCGTGTTTTGGCAACTGCACCCGCGAGGTCGCTATGCCCATGAAAATTGTTGGCTAACGTTACAAGGCTAATCTACAAACTTAGCCATCAATGTGAAAAAGAGATTAGAAGGCTAATGTTGGACGCCTAACCTTAGTCGACTAAGTACAACCCCAATTCCAATGAAGTTGAGACGTTGTGTGAAATGTAAATAAAAACAGAATACAATGATTTGCAAATCCTCTTCAACCTATACCTTGTATTTAATTGAATACACCACAAAGACAAGATATTTAATGTTCAAACTGATAAACTTTATTGTTTTTGTGCAAATATTTGCTCATTTTGAAATGGATGCTTGCAGCACATTTCAATAAAGCACAAAAACATTTCAAAAAAACATACCACTGTCCCAGCTTTTTTGAAACGTGTTGCAGGCATCCATTTCAAAATGAGCAAATATTTGCACAAAAACAATAAAGTTTATCAGTTTGAACATTAAATATCTTGTCTTTGTTGCATATTCAATTGAATATAGGTTGAAGAGGATTTGCAAATCATTGTATTCTGTTTTTATTTACATTTCACACAACGTTCCAACTTCACTGGAATTGAGGTAGTAAGTATAGTAGACTCAAGTTTTAGACCACTTTATGAAACCAGGCCTCAGACACTCACATTCCTCACTCATCTTCTCAAGTGGTGCAGTTGTGGTATGAAAAATGGCTGTAATTCCTAAATGGTTAATGTGCTATTTTATGTTAAACCCTTGAATTGAAACCTAACGTTGATCCTACAAGCACACCTTGTTTCATTTCAGTTCCTTTGTGCTGGTGCACAGAAGCAAAAAAAAAAAAAAAAAAAAAAATCACATAAATTGTTGCTTTCCAAATACTCATGAACTCTGCTATAGGTTACCTATTTTTCAAACATCTCAACAAGCACAGTTTGATATCTTTACGTGGATGACTGAGCCCTTTCTCAACATTTTGGCTTCAAAATAATTTTTTTTCTTCGCCACAGTATTCTGAACATTCCCACATTTGGATGACGGTCCAGAACAGAATCCAAACTGTACTGGTGAAGGTGTGAGACATCAGAGTTCTTGAGGTCATCCATCCAAACTAACTCACCAACAGTTTTCTCATTCTTATGCTTTTTACCTTCTTAGATTAATGCAGCTCATTGATGAATATTACGCACAGAGTTTGAAATAAATTGTTAAAAATTAAGGCGGTTTCTGGCCTAGATGCTGAGTTTGTAAGACTGGCATCTGACCAGGGGGAGGTGACTCCGATGGTCTCTCTGTTCTCCTTAACTCAGCCCACATCTTTGCGTCTCTGCTGCTTAATTACACAGTCACAGGGTGATCTGGCGCTGTGCCGCTTTCATCCTCTTTATCGCTGTGTGAAGTTGCCGGTGCACTCTTGGATCAGTATTTGCGATCGTCACATGATTAGCTCAGCTGTTCATGTAATCTGTATTTGGTTATTTTCAGATTAATGGCATCCACCAGTGAGGTTATTTTATTTGTCATATCTGTGTGATGGTTTGTACACAGGATTACTTCAAAATTATTTCAACAGTTCAACATACAGATTTCTTTTTTGTCAATTTGCAGTTTGTGCTGACACACTACTTCCTGAATGTGTCACAATAAAATAGTTGTGTTGTGACAGCGTTATTAGACCTTAACTGTGAAATTACAAATGCCTTTGGGTCCATTACAAGCCGGGGTCATGAACTCAGTTGTTGTCCTTTCCCTTCAGTTGATCCCACTCCACAGCTGGGTTTCTGTTACAGATTTACGTAAAAGTTGAGCAATATTTTAGAATGTCATGTAACTCTTTCTGTGTGTCATGTGACCTGTAATACCAGAAAATGTTGCCATTGCAGTTTTGCGAAATACGTTGTTTTCAAATCACTTGAAAACCATCTCAAGTGAGCTTAAAAATGTTTAGTGACATTCAAAATGTTTCTATTCCCCTTGTTTTCAATTTGCCTCTTTAAACTGTGCAATTTGGACGTAAATTGGAGACCCACCTAATGGTGATCTGTCATGCACGGTTCAAAAAACATAGCGAAAATGCATTTGGGGGTATGTCCATTTCAATCCTGCTAATTTACATGGTGTGGAATGTGACAGCAAAGTAAAGCCGCGTTTACACATAGACGGTAAACTCTCTCGGAAGCGTCCCGGCAGAGATTTTGCCCCCTCCGGGCCGTTTTAGGGATCAAACGCCGTAGTTAACGCCGGCGCACGGGGACGTGGTTTGGTTCCGGCTTCACCGGGAATCGTTGAAAAAATTAATCAACATGTCGAATAATTCCGGGAGCGCTCCCGGAGAAGTGGCCTGACGAGGGAGACAACGCGAACAATGGCGATGATACTTTTGAATCGCCGTGTCATCCTGCCCCTTCCTGTAGTGCCGCAGTTTACACCGCTGTAATTGGCAACCGGCGTTGTATCCCTAACCAACGGCATGTAAAACGGCGATAGAGCCCACATCGGCATCCTCAAACGCGTTTTAACCAGCGACAGAGGTAGACAAAACGACAGCGCTAGCGGACAGTACGCTGTTCTAAATGCCACCCTCCCGGTTAACGGCGTTCAAACGGGCCGATAGGCGGCGGTCAGTATAAAAACGCTAGCACGCTGCATGCAGGTCTCTCACTCGTGGCCAGCTCCAGATATTTTGCAGAGAAGCTCCAGTATACCTCCTAAATAAAATTGGCAGCGGCAAGGACTTACCAGAGGTCTGGTTCAGAAGCAAGAGGGTAGCCCTGTGGTGGAAACGAGCAACACGTTGAGGAGGGGAAAAGGAGAGAAAGAAAAGGCTGAGAATGAGCTCCCTGTCACTCCCTGTTAACCCCCGTTGCCTGACATGTGCCGGATGCTATAGCGTCAAAACTCTGCTTTATTTGGCGGATTTAGCGGCATTTTATCCTCATATTTGCGGCTAGTATGGCGCTCAAAACACCGGCGAAATGCTCCGCCCCTTTCCATCGCGAAAACAGCCGGAACTACCGCGAACTTCGGTCTACGTACTACCTGCGGACAAAACCGTCTATGTGTAATCTGGGCTTAAGGCACATAGGGGTTGCATTGAGTCAGTTAATTATGGACATTTGGGGGGTTTAATTTAAATGACACCAATCTGATATAATCTCATTGCCTTTAAGAGCTGGAGTGTGCTGGTATCTGCTGCTTTGCTGTTAAGACAGTGGGCTCAGTTGCTGAGTTAAAGCATCTGTTGTTAAAACTTTAACTTGTTAAAAAGCTCATGAGTTGAGAGCAGCCTCTCAAGCTCCCCGAGGTGAAACAAGCAGGTGATGTTTGAAGTTTTGCATGAGTGTTTACTTAATAATAAAAAGAGGGAAAGCTGCATCCAGCAGAAATCTGTGATAATGATTTTGAATAAACAGGCAATATTGGCCTTTTTTCCTCCCAATTAATTCTTTCTTGCATGATGTTAGAGCAGCACACTCACAACGGAGTAAGTACAGTAATTAGTTCATATTTTAGCTCTTTGAAGTGAGCATGTGTTCGTTTTGCTTTGTGTGTGTGTGTGTGTGTGTCCCTGTTGTCCTATCATGGTGAATTCCAAAGCTGTGGCCGTGATGAATTAGTCTGAAACAAATTAGCAGTACTTACAGCTCAGACGGCTCCAGCATTGAGTTACAAATTAAAACAAAAGCGGGAATATCTCCACATCAGCGCGACATCCCCATGAAATACAATATGCTCTGCCTCGGCCGCCAACGTACAGTGGCTTTCTGAGAGGCTTCCTTCTGTCCTTCTCTTTGTCTTCCTGCCGTCTCAGACTCATCCAGCGTCCCACGTCGGTCCTGTTAACTGTCTGTCTCGCTGATCATAAGGGAGGAATATTTCTCACACTTTACCGTGGAGCGGCAGCGTGCCGAATGTGCTGCCATAGATCCAACAAAACCCCGTCCACCACCGCTGCTGACTCAGCAGAATTTTGGCGACAAGTTGGTTGTTTTATGTCTGTTTCCCGTCTTGTAATGATTCACAGCTCTGACCCTGTGAAACAATACTCCATTCTGTCTGCAGGATCTGGATCAAACAGTGTAATGGGTCATTGCCAGATACAAACTCCTGCACAATTTTATTGAAGGAAAAAGAAAAAAAGATTTAGTTTTGATGCAATTCATAAAAATGTTGGGGGGGGGGGGGGGTGCACTTTAAAGAATGTCCTAATCTGCATCTAATCCAAATCCACTTAATTCTTCTCTGATCCCTGATCATCTCTCAACAAAGATCTGTCAAAATTCATCGACTGCTTTGTGAGATATTGTGCACAAAGACGCACAGAGGTGATCATACGACCTGTGCACAGGCGGAGTTCATTTTATTATTTTGTGTGACAGAAATCAAACAAATCCTCAATGTTATGTGATCTTATAGGTCACTCGCATGATTTTAAGAATATTTTTTTGTTTAGAGAGAGGAAAAAGGTTGACCCTGTTGCAAAATTGATAGTATTTTGTCAGAATGAAGCAGAAGTGTTGTGCGAGTTGCAGCAGCTCATGTGTTTTGATTCAAATGGTGGCTCCTGTCAGTCATTTTTGTATTGCTAAGTTCTCTGAGCGTAATTCCTGACACGTTTTCACTGTTGTTGTTCCTGTTGTATCTTTAAGAGATGTTTGAAGTTCAGAGTGATGTTAAGTCATTAAAAAGTGCATCATCAGCCATGCAAAATAAAGTTTATGTTCATAAATGATAGGATATGGAGTATTTCTTCAGATCACTGCAGCAAATGGTAAGTTCTCCGCACATGGAATATGTAGTGTGACACATCATCTGAACTTCGACCCTTCTGCATTTAAACTGTTAACTGGGTTTGTTGTGAGAACTCTCTGGTTCTGGGCTAAGAGAATGCTGCCCCCTGCTGTGCGTATAGCAGTAATACATCACAGTAAACTGCACTTTTGCACTTCATGCAGTGTAATAATAATAATAATAAAGCTTTAGTGATATAGTACACATTGAAGTGTTGAACAATTATAGTTTGCAAATTTACACAATATTGATTACAAATGATGAAAAGAAAATATTTTTTCAACCTTCTTTTACTTGAACAGCCATTCCCCCAAACTTTAATCAGAATTTATATATATATATATATATATATATATATATATACGGATTGAAAGCTTACCAGCTAACAACCGGACCACCTGTTAGCAAATTCTTCATGGAGGTAAAGAAAGCGAACGAGCTCAACACCATCAGCAGCATATTCAGGTGATGCTGTAAGTTTGTTTATTTATATAAGTCCTCCATATAATAATAAATATCCATATTTACTGTATATAGATATAAATGTGACTATATATATAATATATATAAGGTGTCCCAAAAAAATATGCAACATTTTATCAGCAAAGAAAATGGTCAAAGCATATGTATGGGAAATAAATGTATGGCTGGATAGAAAGCTGAAAGGTTGAAGTTTTTCATACCAATGTCAGTATTGGCCCTGCATTTTGTCAGTCTAGCATAAAGTTGCTGCACCTGTTTGACACTTCTTGGTCTGGTGCCAAAACTCAATTTTTGTTCGCTGTAGTATGGTTAATCTTGGCATTTTCCTGAGTCTTGCTTGGCATCAACATAAACTTCAGGGTCTCTGCAAGTAAAACAGAAACATAAATGATTAAGTTTGTGGCATTTAAGGGTCAAACCGAGTGTTTTAAATGTATATTTTTTGGGGACACCCTGTGTGTATATATATATATATATATATATATATATGAGGTCTGTGAGAAAACTATCCGACCTTTTTATTTTTTTCAAAAAGTATATGGATTTGAATCATGTGCGCTTGCATCAGACAGGCTTGAACCTTCGCGCACATGCGTGAGTTTTTTCACGCCTGTCAGTTGCATCATTCGCCTGTGGGCAGGCTTTGAGTGAGCACTGGTCCACCCCCCTCGTCGGATTTTTATTGTCAGGGAAATAGCTGAGAGGCTGCCACTTTGCTCCATGAAATTTTTTCAGAAATTGTTAGAGACAGCCAGTTGGAAACCATTCGAAAGATTCAGATGGATTTCGGTGAAGATTCTGTCAGCGTCACACGGATTAAGGAGTGTTAAAACCTTTTTAAAGACGGCCCACAGCGGCAGAGGGCGCGCGGCGCACCGAGCGGCCATCGACAGGCTGGAACAACCAGATCATTTCTAAACTGAACGCTGTGTTGATCCGGGACATCATGTGACTACCACAGAAATGGCAAGAGAGCTGGACATGGCACTTTTGCGGCACATTCCACTGTTACAGGAGATTTTGTAATGAAAGACGTGCGGAGGATTTCGCGCATCGGCACGGAGCCGACGCGCTCAACAAAAAAAAACGCTCAACAAAAAAACACCTCCGTGTTGGAAACCATTCGTAAGATTCAGGCAGCTTTCGGTGGCTTTGCAGTCGAGTGAGTATCCGAGAAATTGTTTAACAGCTGGGCATGTTCCAACTTGTCCTGTGAGACTTCCAACACGGAGGTGTTGTTTGTCCAGCGGCTGTGAGCGGCTGCGTCCCGACGCGCGAATCCGTCCACACGTCTTTCATTACAAAATCTCCTTTAACAGTGGAATGTGCGGATAAAGTGCTGATCCCGACCTCTTCTGAAACTTCTCGGCTAGTCACACGACATCCTGCATCAACAGAGCCTTAAATTTGGAAGTGATCTGCGTGTTCCAGCCTGTCGATGGCCGCTCGGGGCGCGGTGTGCCCTCCGCTGCCGTGGGCCATTTTTAATCCAGTTTTAATGGTCCTTAATCCGTGTGACACCGAAAGAATCTTCACCGAAATCCATCTGAATTTTTCGAATGGTTTCCAACTGACTGTCTCTAACAGTTTCTGAAAAAAAATTCATGGAGCAAAGCGGCAGCCTCTCAGCCATTTCCCTGACAATAAAATCCGACGAGGGGGGTGGACCAGTGCTCGCTCAAAGCCTGCCCACAGGCGAATGACGCAACCGACAGGCGTGAAAAAACTCACGCATGCGCACAAAGTTTCAAGCTTGTCTGATGCAATCATACATGATTCAAATCCATATAGTTTTTGAAAAAAATAAAAAGGTCGGATACTTTTCTAACAGACCTCATATATATATATATATATATATATATATATATATATATATATATATATATATATATATATAAATTTAGACATTTGTTTTCACTTTAAAATTAAAGGGACATTCTTAAAATTATTACAGAAAAGAAGCTTTACTTGTTTTCTTTAAGGGGAGAGGGTTGAAAAACTCACTCACTTATCCTCAACTGCTTACTTCAGTTAGGACTCGGGAGGGGCTGGAGCCTATCCCAGCAGTCATAGGGTGTGAGGCGGGGTTCACCCTGGACAGGATGCCAGTCTGTCGCAGGGCCACATACAGACAAACAAACACATTCACACCTGCACGCACACCTGCGGACAATTTAAAGTTACCAATCCACTTAAAACCTGCATGTCTTTGGATGTGGGAGGAAACCGGAGCACCCAGAGGGAAACCCACACAAACACGGGGAGAACATGCAAACTCCACACAGAAAGGCCACAGGTGGGAATCAACCCCATGACTTTCTTGCTGTGAGGCAACAGTGCTAACCACTAATCCACTGTGCTGGCGGGTTTAAAACCTGCTGAACATAAACGTGTTTGTTTTATTGTTGTTGTTGTTTTGTGGGCCCTGTGTATCGGTGTCAGTATCTGTGTCATACCTCCACACAGCAGCACTGTGCATGCTGATTCCTCCGCCTTTGTGCCGTGTATCCACAGTGGATCTCATTATGACAGTCAGCTGAATAGCAGCTTTCCAACCTCATCAGATCTCCTTTTTCATCCTTTTCTTCTCTTCCTCTCTCCTGGGGTCTTTCTCCCTCTTTTATGCCTTTTCTTTCCCTTTCTTCTCTCCTCTCATTTGTTTGTGTGCGGCTTTGTTCCATCCATGCTTCCCTCATTTCCTCATTTCCTTCTTTGGTTGTGATCACGCGTCACTCGCTGGCAGCCTTTCTGCAGACCTGTGTTTACCACCGGACAGCACCGTGTGGCTGCAGGCTCCAAAGTGACACCCATTAATGCTTGTTTTTTACAAGATCTCATTGCTGGCAAACTCTGAGTCAGCTCAGTTATGAGTATGAACACATTCTTATATATCATCTCATGTTTTGAATCCCGAAACAGTCATTTTTGTAACGCTTCTAGGGGTCTGGAGGTGCATCAGGGATTAAAAAAAACAGAGAAGGATTGTTTGGGATGTATGAAGGAGTGAGGACACCATCAGAGTTGGAGTAGATCTGTGGGAGCTAAAGATGAAGAACTGGATGTGGAAGTACTCCACTAGATGGGACAACTTGTGGTGTGTGACCAAAGTAAGGGTTAAAGCTCAGCTTTAAAAGGCAACGGCAAGACCAGGAATGATTTATAGCACTGAGACATGGGTGGTGAAGGGAGTTCAAGACAAGAGATGGTTATGAGGAGTTGCAAAGCTGCATAGATTTTTAAACTTGATACGTAGGTTGAGGTGGTTTGGACATGCAAGTGAAGAAGCGATGGATACGGTGCATCCGGAAAGTATTCACGGTGCTTCACTTTTACCACATTTTATGTTACAGACTTATTCCAAAATGTATTAAATTAATTCGCCACCACCCCCCAAAATTCTACTCACAATGCCCCATAATGACAACATGAAAAAGGTTTTTTAGAACTTAACTAAAACTAAAAATAAAAACTAAGGAATTACACATACATAAGTATTCACAGCCTTTGCTCAGTACTTTGTTGATGCGCCTTTGGCAGCAATTACAGCCTCAAGTCTTCTTGAATAAGGATGGGGAGTGTCGGTGCACAGACATTTTCAGGTCTCTCCAGAGATGTTCAGCTTCAGGTCTGGGCTCTGGCTGGGCCACTCAAGGACATTCACAGAGTTGTCCTGAAGCCACTCCTTTGATATCTTGGCTGTGTGCTTAGGGTCAATGTCCTCCTGATGTCTCCGTACATTGCTGCATTCATCTTTCCCTCAATCCTGACTAGTCTCCCAGTTCCTGCTGCTGAAAAACATCCCCACAGCATGATGCTGCCACCACCATGCTTCACTGTAGGGATGGTCCCTGGTTTCTTCCAAACATGACGCCTGGCATTCACGCCAAGGTGTTCAGGCTTTGTCTCATCAGACCAGAAAATTTTGTTTCTCATGGTCTGAGAGTCCTTCTGGTGCCTTTTGTCAAACTCCAGGTGAGCTGCCATGTGCCTTTTACTAAGGAGTGACTTCTGTCTGGCCACACTACCATACAGGCCTGATTGGTGGATTGCTGCAGAGATGGTTGTCCTTCTTGACCATCAGGTTCTTGGTCACCTCCCTGACTAAGGCCCTTCTCCAACCATCGCTCAGTTTAAACGGGCGGACAGCTCTTGAAAGAGTCCTAGTTGATATGAACTTCTTCCATTTATGGATGATGGAGACCACTGTGCTCATTGGGACCTTCAAAGCAGCAGAAATGTTTCTGTACCCTGCCCCAGATTTGTGCCTCAAGACAATCCTGTCTCAGAGGTCTACAGACAATTCCTTTGACTTCATGCTTGGTTTGTGCTCTGACATGCACTGTCAACTGTGGGACCTTATATGTAGACAGGTGTGTCTTTCCAAATCATGTCCAGTCAGCTGAATTTACCCCAGGTGGACTCCAGTTAAGCTGTAGAAACATCTCAAAGATGATCAGTGGAAACAGGATGCACTTGAGCTCAAGTTTGAGCTTCATGGCAAACACTGTGAGTACTTATGTACATGTGATTTCTTAGATTTATTTTATTTATTTTTTTTATATAAATTTGCAAAAATCTTAAAAAAAAAAACATTTTTTGCATTGTCATTATGGGGTATTGTGTGTAGAATTTTAAAGAAAAAAATGACTTTCGTCCATTTTGGAATAAGGCTGTAACATAACAAAATGTGGAAAAGCAAAGCGCTGTGAATACTTTCCGGATGCACAGTGAATGGTGAATAAGTGAATGAAAATAGAATTACAGTGGTCCTTCATCTCTTTGAGGAGAAAATCAAAGTGGAATGGACACAGTTAAGGAAGAGTGATGTATGTTGCACATTCTCACATTTTGTTCAAACCGCGCCTTCCTGTTGTCACACTAATTAAGCGTGTCACTGCTGCTTTTTTCATTTTGTATTTTGTGTGTGCAGAACTCCAGGCTGACTTTGGTGTGTGACGAACCAGACTGTTGGATCAGCCGAATCCCTTTACCTCTAACCTCAAAGCTGCCAGCTGTACCATCTACAGCCAAGGTAACATCACTGTGACAAACTGTACCCTGTAAGGCCTCAGAATACAGAGACATGAGCATCTTCTGCAGATGAACGCGGCTCAGCAGGGATCTATTAGGAGAACTGACTCTGGCACAGCATTTCACTTTCACCCAGTGGCCACCTGTGGTACAGCACAAAAAGATGTTCTGAGGCCCAAACATATTTCTTCTCAGTACCAGAACATGTAGAAACATACGCAGAACAGACAACAGAATGTTCTGAAATTATTTTGTACCCATAAATTATTTGCACACGCATTTTTAAAATTTAAAATCAGTTCAGCACCCACCTGCTAAAAGTTTTGTAACAGACGCACAGTTATACCCACTGCTAACAGAAGAGAACTGCTTGTATGAAAAGCATCTCAATACTTTGCAGACAAAGCAGAAACGCCATAACGATATGTTGGCAATATCACCTAAGTCATCCAGAGGCATATTTTTAACTTATGGTTCAAATTTTAACCAAACTAATTTTGGACAAGTTATTTAAAATTACTGTCATGTCTGAAGTTTTATAAAGTGAAAATATCAGATATACGAGGTCTGTTAGAAAAGTATCTGACCTTATTATTTTTTTCAAAAACCATATGGATTTGAATCACGTGTGATTACATCAGACATGCTTGAACCATCGTGGGCATGCAAGAGTTTTTTCACGCCTGTCGGTTACCTCATTCGCCTGTGGGCAGTCTTTGAGTGAGGAGTGGCCCACCCTCTCGTTGTTTTTTCATTGTTTAGGAATGGCTCAGAGACTGCTGCTTTGTTTGATCAGAATTTTTTCAAAAACTGTAAGGCACAACTGAGTGGACACCATTCGATAAATTCAGCTGGTTTTTGGTAAAAATTTTAACGGCTGATGAGAGATTTTGGTCTGGTAGTGTCACTTTAAGGACGGCCCACGGCGCCTAACGGCGATCTGCGCTTCGAGGCGGCAGCGTCTCTCCGTTTCAAGTTGAAAACTTCCACATTTCAGGCTCTGTTGACCCAGTAAGTCATCAGAGAACAGAGAACTTTCAGAAGAAGTCAGCATGAGGAGTTTATTCGGACATTCCATTGTTAACGGACATTTTGTAATGAAAGAACGTGCAGGCAGAGTCGCATGTCGGGCCGGACCCGACCGCGGGAGGTCGCGACAGGAAAAACACCTCCGTGTTGGAAACTTTAACGGGCAAGTTGGAACATGCCCAAGCTGTTAAACAATTTCTCAGTTACTCACTTGTTGAAAGCCATCAAAAGCCGCCTAAATTTTACAAATGGTTTTCAACACGGAGGTGTTTTTCCTGTCGCGGCGCACACAGATTCGCCAAGTCGTCACGGAAACGACTCGGCGAATTTGCACGCACGTCTTTCATTACAAAATGTCCTTAAACAGTAGAATGTCCGCATAAAGTCCTCATGCCAGCCTCTTCTGAATCTTCTCTGTTCTCTCACGACGTCCTGGGTGAATTAAACCTTAAATTAGGATGTTTTCAGGTCAAAATAGGCCGATGACGGCGCCTGGAAGCGCTGCGCAATGTCCCGCTCCGTGGGAAGTCCTTACAGCGACAGAAACACCCCATAATCTCTCATCAGCCGTTAAACTTTTCACCGAAAACCAGCTAAA
The DNA here is from genome assembly GCF_902500255.1 of Thalassophryne amazonica. Taxonomy (NCBI): domain Eukaryota; kingdom Metazoa; phylum Chordata; class Actinopteri; order Batrachoidiformes; family Batrachoididae; genus Thalassophryne; species Thalassophryne amazonica. The sequence goes on from NC_047110.1 coordinate 103,740,194, forward strand.
TTTCTCGAATAGTGTCCACTCGGATATTCCTCACAGGTCCAGAAAAAATTTTGATAAAGCAACGCGCGCCGTCTCGAGCAGCATGTGAAACAAAGGAATTCAGCCGAGAGGGCTGAACCACATCTCACTCAAGGCCTGCCCACAGGGAAATGACGTCACCGACACACGTGAAAAAACTCACGCATGCGCATGAGGGTTCAAGCATGATTAGTGTAATCGCACGTCATTCAAATCCATATAGTTAAAAAAAAATAAAAGTGTTGGTTTCTTATCTAATAGACCTCGTATGTTTTAGTTTTAAAGTAATGTGCTAATTTTTAAGGTTTTGTGAGCACATGCTGTGCCCCGCAGTGCATTATACGTACGATGATGTAATCTCGATGATGTAATCTCAGTACGTCACGACAGGACAAATGCATTTCAGACGACCAGGAGGCATCCTCACCAGCTGCCCGAGCCACCTCAGCTGGCAAGATTTGATATGAAGGAGAAGAATACTGGATACTTGAACTTCTCGCCCTGCATAAGGCCAGATACCCCATGCAGTAGCTGTATTTCTGCTGCACCACTCAAAGCTCATGACCATCACAGAGGATAGGAGTGTAAATCAAGAGCCTCACCTTCTGGCTCAGCTCTTTCTTCACCACGCTCCATCTTTCCCCCACTCCTGAAGAATGATTCTGAGATGTATTTATGCAGGTCAGATAAATCAAGAGGACATCTAGAAATTTTCTCTGAAGCAATGACACTCACATATTTCTTCTTCCATTTTTAAACACGAATACTAAACGTATGTGCAAACTAAATTTTGCATTTCACTGCCTCAGAAACACTGGTGTAGACTAAGGCCAGTCTCCCATTGTCAGTGTTTGGCCCCGACTGGCATTCAGATTCCAAAATGGAGGTAATCTGGCCTGATTGTCCACAACAGCATCCTAAAATTCTGCGTTACTGTACAGTCATACACCAGGTCAGTGAAATCACGTTACTCCAAAACAGCAAACAATCTGCATTGCATTTTAATTTCAGCTTTTAATTATAACCTGGCATCAAAGTGACTGTGCAACTGAATCCAAATTCAAGCAGAAGTAATTAATTTCAACATGAACTAATGAAAAAAAACCAAAGCTGTGTAAGATTAAAGTAAAAGAAGCATTTTACCCCCGTCTACACATACTACATCCGATTATTCACTTTTGTGGTTCACGATGTGTCACCATGTAACAAATTTTTTGATCATTTTAAAAGGTTCAGTGATGTTACAATGTTCTGTAATGAGACTATTATCACAGATGACACGCTGCAGCGTGCACCCACTGACTATCCGATTTTTCTGTTAACAATCGGGTACCAGAAATTGGCAATGGGAGACCTGCTTTGCACTTGTAGTTCCACTTCTACACAGCAGAAGGCACTGATGCAGCTCTTGCCAAATTTGGAGATTGTGGAACAGTCCAAAGTGGAGTCAGGAAAAAAAAAAAGTTTCTTCTTATGCAATGTTGTGTCTTCAAGTGTTTTTGAATTCCTGTGACATGACACTGTGCGTTTCCAGGTCACAACGTCTTCTGTAAGGTGACCAGAGAGCTTGCAGCTGGCGAGAAGCTCCTGGCCTACTTGATGCCTCCACCCAGCTCCTCCTCCTCGCCGCTGGTGCGGCTTTCTTCACCGCTCAGCCTCGTCACGCAGAAGCAGCCAGTCGTGAAGGAGGAGCCCGCCGTACCCAGCATCCCGGTGGCTCAGACATCCAGCTCCTCCCACAGCAAGCTGGCATGGCCGCCATCTTAGCTACTGCTGTCATCAACAGTGAGTGTTGCTTACAAAGATTTAACAGCAGGTTTTTGTGTGTTACACCAGTAAACCATGCAGAATGTAACAATACACGTGGGAGAAGCTGAATCGGTTAAATCATGTTTGGAAACGTTTGCCCACATTTGAATCCATCAGGGATGGGGAAGAAATGTTAGATGGGCTTTGAAACAATCACATTCACTCAGGAAAATATCTGACCTCATCATTTTCCTGTATATTAGCACTTGGCCAGAATTTTGACCTCAATAAGCATTTCTAACCAAAATAAAGTAACTTATTACCATCCAGAGTATGATCAAAATTAATTTAGGTGTTCTTAAAGTGTAGTCCCTTTTTTAATCATTATAGTCATGAAAAGGATTTTCTTTGACAACCTCTATAAGTTTGGTCCTTAAGATAAAAATTAAAATGTTTTTGTTTTGTTTGTGTTTAAATGTCTTAATGATCTTGCTCCACCGGATCTGTCTGACCTTGCTTGTGTCCTTATTCCTCATCACGTTCTCTTAGGTCACGAGATCAAGCTTTGCTTGTAGTTCCTCAGACAAAGCTCAAACGTAGAAGTGATAGAGCTTTTTCTGTTGTTGGTCCCAGATTGTGGAATGACCTGCCTCTCTGTATCAGGCAGGTGGAGTCACCTCTAGTTTTTAAATCTCATCTTAAAACATACTTGTTTTCTTTGGCTTTTGACTAGAGGGTTGATGATTTTATTGTTTTTAAAAACTTTGTTGCCAATCTATTTATTTATTGATTTATTTTATGTCATTGTACAGTGCTTTGGTCAACTTTGTTGTTTTTAAATGTGCTCTATAAATAAACTGGATTGGATTGGTTTCTACTGAAATCCCAACATTATAATATCGGTTTATTTTAGAATTGTCTTGTAAAATTCCATCTCATTTTAATGAAGAGAAGATATTATCTGGGGGAATTCTATAAGGAAGAGTTTAATTTCCTTTGAACACCATCTGCAGCAGGGCATGTGTGTGCGCATGCATGGGCTTTGGATAAGCCCGGAAGTTACCTTTGATCGTGGGTGATGCACGCACACGTATTGATGCCAGTAACATAATAAAGGCCGATAACGTAATAAATTTGCCATTTTTAAAAGGTAATAGACCCGCAACGTAATAACTGGTCAATAATGTAATAAAAGTCCTGAACTGATAACGTAATAACTTTTGGCCATTAACGTAATTACGTTATTGGCCAAAGGTTATTACATTATTGGCCTGGTAAAAAAATTTCTTTGCAAATGTAATAACTGAGCCAATAATGTAATAATATGCTAATATCACTTTAACTTTTTACTTTTTATTATTGGATATAAGTGTGAAAATGCATACTCTGTGTCACCATGTCTGTCTCTTTCCCCCTGTCTGTCTGTCTTGATGGTCAGAATTATATGTCCTGCCCTGCCTTACGTTATTGGCTTCTACACACGTAACGTGCACGCTGATGTCCATGAGATGTCTTGTAAATCACTTCAGAGGTGTTATCTGGTTACAAGAACGGTGTTTTTAGTTTTAGAGTGTTCATTTCTCACTAACTTTTACATAATGTATAATAATACCCCTGTCACACCATGACGATTTAGCCAGCGGATGCAGAGCAAATTAAAAACACGGGCATACGCTGGCGTATGTGTAATAATTTATGGGAAAGTGGAGTGACCCACTGCTTGGGCCATGCCACCAACACACTTGACAATACACATATAAATTTTGGGATTCCATGCTGGTGTTCTTAACTGTTCTGACCCGTACCATACCGTGCAGTACCAACCCGAACCAATCGGTGGAAACGGGGCTGTCAGTATACGCTGGCTAAATCGCAAGGTGTGATAGCTGCATAACTTATTCAACGTATCCGGTGTATTCGGTACATTTTTTATACGTCGGCATACACTGGCTAAATCGTCAAGGTGTGACAGGGCCCAAGAAACATGTTAGAATTAACAGAAACACAGCAGTTTTGGAGCGTATTAGCAGCCAAATGTACTGCATTTACAATATACGAGGTCTGTTAGAAAAGTATCCAACCTTTTCATTTTTTTCTAAAACCTGATGGATTTGAATCACGTGTGCTTGCATGAGCCAGCCTTGAACCTTCGTGCGCATGCGTGAATTTTTTCACACCTGTCGGTTGCGTCATTTGCTGGTAAGCAGCCTTTGTGTGAGGATGGGTGGAGTCTCTCGTCGTTTTTTCTTTGCAAGGAAATGGCGGAACGACTGGAGCAGCGCGACTGCATCAAATTTTGCCAGAAACTGGGCGACAGCCAGGTGGAAACCATTGGGATTATTCAGACGGCTTTCGGTGACGATCCTCTGGGCATCACACAGATTAAGGAGCGATACAACCGGTTTAAAGACAGCCGCACAACGGTGGAGAGCGCGCCGCGCTCCAGGCGGCCATCAACACGCTGAAATGACCAGATCATTTCCAAAGTGAACGCTGTGGTGATGTGGGACCGTCGTGTGACTATCCAAGAAATTGCGGAAGAGGTGGACATCAGCACTTTTCGGCACATTCCACTGTGACACAAGATTTTGCCATGAAAAGAGTGGCAGTGAAATTTATCGGCATGAAGCTGATGGTGCAGCAAAAGTGCCTCCGTGTTGAAGCTTCACAGGATATGTTGTAACATGCCCAGCTCTTCCACCATTCGGAAGATTCAGATGGCTTTCGGTGGCTTTTCAGTCGTGTGACTATCCGAGAAATTGTGGACGAGGTGGGCATGTCACAACATGTCCTGTGAGGCTTCAACACGGTGGCGCTTTTGCTGCGCCATCAGCGTTGTGCCGATGAATTTCTGCTGCAACTCTTTTCATGGCCAAATCTTCTGTCACAGTGGAATGTGCCGAAAAAGTGCTGATGTCCACCTCTTCCGCAATTTCTCGGATAGTTACACGACAGTTGAAGCCTCACAGGACATGTTTTAAGTCTTAAAACCTTAGTGGCCCTGTACATTTAATATTCAAATAAAAGATTTGCAATTTTATATTGCCAGTATGATCAAAAATCACCTTGTCTGGAAAGAATTTAGGATTTTGACCCATGTGTTAAATTGTTGGTTCATTGATCGAAAAATCTGACAATCTTTTGTTTGTTTTTAAACATGTATGGGCGCTATTTTGCCCAATGCCCTATTCACAGCCTCACGTATAATAATATCACTAATGACGTGACATTCACCCTCACACAAACTCCCACACCAACAAACTCGAGAGTAGCTTCAGTTCAGTGTATTCTTAGGGCCCCTTGCGAATAAAGTACAACTCAGGGTGACTCAGAGCGAAACAGCTCGTATGACTGAACAATGAAACATTGTGCCGATGGGCAGGTGTGCACGATGCCGGAAAGCAGCTGCACGACGTGGTTACACATGGTGCAGCTGCTGCGACGCGGGAATATAGCAGCTTTTCAAAGCAGCTGCTGAAAATAAAAAAATTTAAATTACATGCCATCCACGGTAATTGAACTGCACCAGAAACTCTGAATACCAGTCAGAAACTTTACCACTGAGCTACAATCGCTGTCCTTGCAAAGCTGCGGGAACCTGCCTGAAAAGACTGAATGAGAAGCAGTTCTGTTCTGCCCGACATGCGTGTCTTATGGAGGCGTGCTGCAGCACAGACACCACGTCATGTGGAACAGAGCTCACGTGGGTGACGTGACAGTCATATCGCCCGCTGTGTGTTCTGATCTGATGGCCCGTTTCAATCTGGGGGCAGCCTGTCACTGTGCACACTGTGCGTGCGCTCGCTCACTGCAGCCCGTCCCCACAGCGATATATGTTTTTTTATGTCCGCGTGATGACAGCAAGCAGAAACATGCGCGTCACAGTGGGCAGTTGTTAGTCCATGTCCGTCCAAACACAGTACATGTTGTCCAGCTGGGATGTCCAGATCGACAGATCTCCACAGCTGCTTCTGTCGGAGGCCACACCTCCTGTCAGTTCAGCGCACACACAAAAGCCCCACTCGTGGTTGTTATACAAATTTCACTGCCAGCACGACAGTGATTGTCTGCTGACTGTTGTTGTGTTAATAGTGCGAATGGCCACACATTTTCTAAGTGCCATGCAAGCAGTGTTAGATGTTCGTGCATGTCAGTTTGAATTTGTCCGACACTTGTGAGAGGGTTTGATGGGTTTGCACAGCGCACACTTTGTCTTTCAGCTGCTGGTGTGTGCAAATAGTTGTAGCAACAGGTGTATGAGGCATTGGAGGGATGGACGATTTTACATGTTTTGTACACAATTCCTGCTTCATGCGCACTTTATGCGCAAATTGACCAAATTTGTGCTATGTGCGAAGGGGCCCTAGCATATTACCATGGGGACTATAATAATATCTACTTTGTTATGACCTTGTTTTTGAGGCTGCACTTGCTTATTTATAAGTTAAAATTGGTTGAATTTGGCCAGCATCACAGAGTCAAACAAATGTTATACTTTTGTGAATACCACAGAAATAAAGGTACTTATAACTAGAGTTATACGAGAAGAAAATTTTATCTGAATTCTTGAAAATCAGTACCAACTCTTTCAGATATGTTGCTAATGTGCATAGAGACATACTTACAGAGAGACAAAAGCTGTCACAAGAGCCTACTACACATTCAGCGGCCTCATTAAAAATAAAGTTTTCACGTTCTTATTTCAGTAACTGTAAATTTGAAGCTAAAATCCTGCCAAAAACAAAATGCATTTTTTTATTAATGGTGTTTTGAATTTGTAAAACAGAATGTGTGTTGATGACTCGTAGTGCACTGTGCACTTTAGTTTAAATGTCATTTTCAGTCTGTTGGTACAAATTAACAGCAGCCCTGTGCAGAGCAGACTGTGGATGTAATGCTACCTGTAACCACAAGATGGCAGTGGAGCTATATAACAATCAGTTTTGTTGAACTGTGGAGCATCTCTGCTGTGCTTCAAAGTTTCTTCTTGGCCATGCACTGTGCACACACACACACACACACACACACTGCACTTTGTCATGCTGCTGTTAATCAGCTTTGACAATTACATGTTCCTGCTTCCGGTAGACTGCAGAAAATAATTGGATGCTGGCAAAAATAACCTAGATGATTTTTAACTTCCAGTTGCTTCTGGGTGCCCTTACCTTTCATTTCTGTTGCCTTGGATACTTGCAGCGATTGTGTGTGTGTGTGTGTGCGTCACTCAGAGCAGAAGCGTCATTTCTTGAGTTGTTAGAGCTGAAACTTTGTGTAAGTGCAGTAGGCGTGCAGACCTCTGAACGTACTTTTCTGTTCTTGCTCTCAGAGGACATTTTCCCGTGTAAGGACTGCGGGATCTGGTACCGAAGTGAGAGGAACCTGCAGGCCCACCTCATGTATTACTGTGCCAGTCGACAGAAGCAGCCAGCCGCAGCCGCGTCGCCCCCACAGGAAAAACCCAAAGAGTCCTACCCCAATGAACGCATCTGCCCGTTCCCACAGTGCAGCAAGAGCTGCCCCAGTGCCAGCTCACTGGAGATCCACATGCGCACGCACAGCGGTGAGAACAGGATGTAGACAGGGCTCTCAGCACTGCGGCCACACGTGTAGCTTCACGTCTGCTGGGCTGTTTTTCAATGACATTCCTCTTACCCGTCCTCCTTATTGTCCTCCCACAGGTGAGCGCCCGTTTGTCTGTCTCATCTGTCTGTCAGCGTTCACCACTAAAGCAAACTGTGAGCGCCACCTTAAGGTCCACACGGACACACTGAACGGGGTCTGTCACGGTTGTGGCTTTGTCTCCACCACGAGGGATATACTCTACAGTCATCTGGTTACTAGTCATATGGTTTGTCAGCCTGGATCCCGCAGTGAGGTCTACTCTCCCGGCCCAGGACTTCCCAAGCTGCCTCTGGCCACAGGTGAGTTTGACACACTATTCTTCACTGAAAAACAGTGCACACTGTGATGGTTTCCATTGACATGTTCAACTATAGTCCTGGTGAGATTTATTGTTCTAGATCTTTGATTTTTATTCTGTAGACAACTGATCTTGACTGTCTTCATCAGGTCTTAGTCCAGGAGACTCTGGTGTGGTGCTAAAGTGTCAAGTATGTGGCCACAATTCAGACTCCCCTGCCCAGCTTCAACAGCATGTACGAACCCACCTAGAGGTCAGAGTCCCGGCAGAAAGGAGCCCCACCCCACGCCAAAGTAGCCCGTCATCAGTTGACCACTCCCATATCCAACCGCCACCTCAAGAGAGGGAACCTCCTGGGTGTGTCCCAAAGCCTGACTCTTTTAGCCCGGGTGCAAATGGTGGCTCAGCAACGCAACAAGGCTGCAGTCCTCCGATTCCTCAAACACTGATATAAAGATCAAAGAAGAGCCTCATTCAGACTCTGAGACAGAAGAGAGCGGGCAATGGGGATTAGAGGAGCTGATGAGGAGGATAAGGTGGTGTTATGGATGGGGATCAAGATCAAGAATCAAGAACAGCGAGAACCAGCTGCCACCTCCTCTTCCCAGATATCAAGTTCACCGAAGAGTCCGGCCGTGACGTCTGTGAAGGCAGAGCCCACTAGTCCACACCTGGTTCTAGCCCTGCTCATGGAGGAGGGGCAGGATCAGTTATGCCAGGTGGAGCATGTTTTTGTCCCAGTACTGTTTAACCCTGAGGCAGCCATTTTGCCTCAGGCGTCAGAGATTCTGGCTAAAAATGTCAGAGATGGTCCACAGTCGTCTGAAGCAGGGCCAGACGGTTCCTCAAAGCAATCCAGCTTTCTTTCCTGCTGGGCCAACTGCACCTACAGCCACGGCCACTCCTCCTCTAAAGGGGGGCCACCTGTTTTGAGTGTGACATCACCTTCAATAACATTAACACTTCTATGCACACAAGAGGCTGTACTGCTCCAGCAGGCACCAAGCAGAAGGTGCATCCTCACTTCAGGGTTGGCTGGGGAGTGGAGCTCCAGGTACGGGGCCTTCTACAGGGGCACATGGCACCTCCCACATCACTCAGGGCGAGCCGGGAGCAGAGCAGCCTCAGCCTCTCCAGCTGACTCTGACCCTGCGAGTAGCGACTGTTGGAACAGAAACCAGGAGGGTAGTTGAAGTAAAACAGAAACCCCAGTGGCAAAAGAGGGAATATCTTCTTCCTCTGAAGGAGAAGGTGGATGTGGCAGTGTGGGACCAGGAGGGGGAGGAGGTGGAGCAAGCGAGGGCAGCCAGAGCCCAGCTAGCGGTTCTGCTGAGGATTCGAGGGATGACCCCAATAAACCTTCTGTTAGGGCTGCAACATTCGCTTCAGCCGCCATGACAACTACACTGTTCACAAACGTTTCTACTGTGCCTCACGCCATGACCCAACCAACCACAGAGCTGTACACATGAGCAAGGCCAACTCTACTGGAGCCTTCCAACACCAGCCCATCCGCACACGGAAGAGAAAGAAGATGTACGAGATCCACATGGCCAGAACTGAGGCCTTAGCCAACGCTGGCCGCTGCGCTGCCCGCCGCTGCTGCTGCTAATGCTGCTGCAGCTGCCCCGTCTCCATCCATTGTCGGTCTGGCAGTAAAGCAGGAGGTTTCCCCAAGTGGACCAGGCAGTGCCAGCCCAGAAGGAGATGGACCTATTGACCTAAGCAAGAGGCCCAGACGAGATGTTCCACAGCACAGTAGTGGCGGCATTCTTCCCGCCCTGCCGCTTACTGACTAATCACAAGTGCACCGCCTGCAGTATCAGCTTCAACAGCATTGAGAACTAACCTGGCTCATAAAACCTATTATTGTCCTGCTACTATCTACCCTCGCAACCCCACACCTTGGAACAACTTCACAGGATAAAGCGATCTGCCTCTACCTCTCCCAAAAGCAGACCGCAACATGAACGTCCAGATCTGCAGCCTGTGGAGCTAAATTCTGCCCGCTGAGTGGGTTACTCAGGCTCAAGGCACGTCATTTAGTCCTCACCGCTCCATCGTACCGGCCTCGAGGTGCCACATTCACCTCCACATACAACCACATTCTTGCAGCCACCCCAGGAGCTGGAGCCAAAGGTGCTGGTGCTGGTTCACCGCAGGTGGTCTGTCCATATGCCCTAACAGGCCCTCACTTGTGACCTAATGGAGCATTTCAAAACTACGCATGGCCTTCTGTTACTGTTCAACAACCCCAGGAGGCCCAACCTCAGCCTGGCAGTGTGATCAGCTGCAGCCCCAGCCTTAGTCCCAGAGATGGCCAACTGCACCACCTCCACTACCGCAAGTGGCCCATCCAGAGTGATCTCCCCGCATTCATCGAGAGGGCATCAATGGGCAGACAAGGAGCGATACAACTTCTCCCTCTTCCCACTAGTAATGGGAGCCCTTCTGGTGGGGAGTGGATCCCTTTGGCCAGCTCACCTATGGCCACATCCCCCCAAAGGGCACAGTCTCTGACTTTGTCACCCATGCCTGAGGTCCTGAGTGAGACGGTGCGGGTCGTCGCACCTACCGGACAGGGCTGCCCTGGCCATTGCTTCCCATTCTGTCCCTGCACTTCAGCCACCCCCTGTCCCTGGCCCAGTGGTCTCCAGCTATATCCCCAGTCCAGAACGGTAATTCCCAGCTACTGGTCGACTTTGTAATATCAAGTTTAGCAGCCTGTCCACATTCATAGCTCATAAGAAATACATACTGCTCCTCTCACAGGTGCCGAACACGTCAAATGAGGAGGAAACCTTCCCCCTCGCCTTCCTCCTTCCTTTTTCCACCTTCTAGAGTGGAGGCATTCCTCCATTCACTTCCAAGAAGCTAAGATGCCAGTGCTTGTGCGCGCGCGGGTTACATCAGCTGGCGTAACTATGAGTGACTGTTATTCCACCCGGCAGGTTCTGGTTCCACCCTGATTGGACCAGAGGTGTGTTACTGTTAACCTCCTCCAATGGGTCAAAGTCTGCAGAACGCTACGAGCTGAGACGGATGTTAGTGGTGTTTTCGTCCCCCCCCCCAGATCACTTCCTCCTCTACGTCTACCTGCCCTGCCCAGTCCTGCAACAACATGTTGCATTAATGGGACGTTAAAAAGATCTATGCCAACAACATAATTCTGGTCTCTTTTTAGATATTTGTGACTGTAACTGGACCTGACAGTTGGAGGCATTTCAGACTGATAACAGTGCAGCAGCGATTATGCGATTGTGACGGATCTGTAGTCTTTTCCTGAGCTCTAGATTTTCCAGACCTAAACAGGGGCAATGATTCTCTTGTGTGGGGAAAGATTGATCATTGTTAATGTTTTTATTATCTGTGCATAGTGTATATGGTGAGAAGAAAAAAAATCCTATAATTTGGTTTCAAACACTGGCTCGTCTCTGTTTCTCTGAAAAAAGCTGTTTAGCTTGCAAACGTGTGATCTCACAATGTTACTACTAATTACTGAAGGATAATATTTCAATATAGACAGGTTCAGCTTTTTTCATTGTTTTTTTATTATTCTCTTTAAAATGCAGGGAGAGAAAATAATGTGAAATATTTATCTTTTAGGTCCTCACTGATTTCACATCAACAGAAAACTACCTACCTAGTGTCAGAGAGTATTTGTATTTTTTATTTGTATATTTTTCTTACTTTTGGAAGGAAGTGTTTGGATGTTGGTGTGTTGAAGTGTACTTTCTAAGTGTAGATATTTAATATCTTCTCACGGTAATCACTGGGCTCATGGTGAACATTTTTTTGTTTGTTTGTTTTGGAGTCGAATTGGTGGTTGTTGTTTGTATGTTTTTTGTGTTTTGTTTTGTTTTTTTTTGTTTTGTTTTGTTTTTTTAATCCCACTGACTTTACTGATTATATTTGATCAGGAAAATTTTCTTCAACATATGCAGCTTTCTTTCTGGAAACATTTCAAATGGCCACATCACATACGGTTGGTTCATATTTTGCTGGGAATAATGTGTTGTTCCAAACTTAGTTTAGAACAAGTTCCCTCTGAATTTAGAAAAAGCGAGTCAGACCTAAAAAATGTATACAGTCAATAAAATTGGAGCTTTTGTTTTCCACATTCTCAGCCTCAGTGCGCAGACATGCAAGAGAAAAACACATCAAACAGCTTTTCTTTCTCATATGTAGCTTTAAAAAGTTTTTTCGTTTAATATTTTTTTAAATGATTGTATTTCTGTCCGGCAATGAAGTTCATAGTGAGTTAAAAGAACCAACTTGTCATCTAAGAGCGCTGAGAATTATTATTGTTTTTTAAAGTGCACAATTTTTTATCAATTTTCCTTCAGAGCGTTCATCTTCGTGCACGTCCACGGAATTGAACACTGCATCCATCTCTGAACAGCAGGGGGGCAGTGTGTCAGCATTTGGTGTCAAAGTGCTTTACAATTATGCCTCACATTCACCCATTCACACTGGCACACTCACACACCGATATCAGTTAAAATCAAGTATACAAGCGCTCTTAGCAGATGACCTCGCAGCCGAAAAGGAAGTACGGGCATCATGTTGCCCGCTATGTGACAGACGTTAGCGCTCACTTTGTTGCTCTCGCTTGTGTACACGTCCAGTTTACGCGTTATGTTCCTGATCAGCTCTGTAGCTGTGATATAGTGTTAGCTTGAACTGTGAAATGCACATTTTTTCTCTGACACAAAGTTGCATCTCTGAATTTGGCAAATGTTTTTCACTGAATGAAAAAAGTTAAAAACATCCTGATCTTTATGCGATAAAAGCTAATTTACACAATTTTGAAAAAGTAGATGGGGCTCGTCCTGGAGGAGGGCTGAAACATGGCGATGCATTTTGTCCAGTAGTTAATGATTTGTGTGTGTGTGTGCGTGTTCTCATGCTCACACAGGATTTTATTCATCCGGACAAAAAAGCCTCGGACGCGACTTGCAGATGATCATATTCCACGTGGTCAAAATGTGTTTGAATGACGTTTCCTGCAGGTCATTCCAGGATTGGAAGCATTTTCCGGCTCTGCCATTTGGCGGTTTCTGCACCTTTCAATGTCGTCTTGAACCTAAGCTCTCTCCCTAATCGTTCATAGGAACAGATGAGTGAGTTAGAGGTCTGTGCACACTGAATGTGATCTTTATCCAGGAAGATGCTCAGTAAGGTGATTTATATTTGGATAATATTTAAACAAAGATGGCTACAACTATAAAAGTGTTGTCTGTCACGGTATCTTAAAGAAAATACTTCATATTAGTACATGGTCAGCTTGGAGGGTAATTACATTCAGATTTGGTGGTTATTTACTCCACATGTCACATATCCCGTGTTTGTATCGGGCAATATGGCATCCATGCAAGTTCTCAAAGAGCTTTGCAGATCTACACATAAATGAGTCAGTGTTGCACAAAATAGACAAATTCCTAAAGTTTTAAACAAAAAATACAAATTACATTAAAATCTAACAACAATATAAGACGAAACATTGGGCAAAATTAAATTTACACTTAAATGTGCATGTGTGTGGTACCAGGTCTCACTGAAGGATCTTTTGGTATTGCTGGACTGACTTCATGTCAAACGAGTGGTTACGTAGAGAGTCTGATGAGGAGTATCACCTGCATTGTGAGAGCGCGCCAGCTGCACATTTTGCCCATGTGGCAAGTTTTTCTGTGCGTAATCCAGCATTTGAGCTGAGTTAATTCTGACAACATACTTAGTCTCGAATAAAATGTCAGTCAGTTTTGCCAGTTACTTTGAAAAGTTACTTTTAGTTACTTTATGCAGTTACTTCAATAGCAGCTTTATGCAGTTACTTTATTAGCAGCTGTTGACAACTTGTAACTAATAAGTAATGTACTATAAGGTAACTAGTAATCTAACTTGGTTACTCTTAAGGTTGAGTAATCACCAATAGTAACTAATAGTTGCTAATGAAGTAACTGGATAAAGTAACTAAAATGTAACTAAAAAGTAATAAATAAAGTAACTTTTCTAAGTAATTGTGGTAACACTGCTTAATAATATTTAGTCACCTGAATTATTTAGTTTGAGTTGACTAATATCGCAAGCTTTGTGGTCAACTAAACCTACGGGAGAGTTAGTTAAATCAGCTTTCATCGACTAAAACAATTCAGATGAACTCGTCCAAGCACTTTTGATCTCTTCAAAATGTGAAGAAGATGCTGTAATTCCAACACAGCCACCTGGTTTGGATGTTTTTACCCTCAGATTAAAGTTGACAATTTGCGCGATCTATTTATTTTTGACTACTTCTTCTTTCAGCTGCTGCCGTTAGGGGGCGCCACAGCAGATCAGTCGTTTCCATGTCACCCTGTCCTCTGTATCTTCCTCTGTCACACCAACCACCTGCATGTCCTCCCGCAGCACATCCACAAACCTCTTTATTTTTTTGACCCTGAGACAATTCGCCGCTGTCATTAACAAAGGTTGATGATGGTTTGATTGATGGATTCAGAAGTGGAAAAACTATAAGTTGAATTTAACCCCTTTTAAAAACAAATGCACTGCTGGAAGAAAATGTGCTGATGTTTTACTTTTCGAGAATTTTTTTTTTTTTATGTATTTATGTTCATACAGCACTTTTCCCACCCAAAATGTGTCATAATTTCCCTTTGAAGGACTTTCTAAAAGAACCTCACATTAAACATTTTTTTTTTAAGTTAGAAAAAATATTCTGGTGTCCATAGTGGAAAAAAATCACAATGAATATCCAAAAAGTTTATTTCATCTTATTTTCACGTTCCACTACACTCTTGTCCAAACTATGCATGGGAAATAAAGTTCTGAGAGACACTGCTGAAGTAAGCCTGACTGTGTTTGTTTGCTCCGATACTTGTGCACAAATCGCTTCCTTTCATAAAAGTTGCTTGCTGACTGTCTGTGAAGCGATGCAGAGTGAATCAGAGGTGTTTGTTTGACAATAAGGTGAATGAGTACGAGCGCCCGCAGCTCTCGCTCACATTCACCGTTTCCAAGGCTGCCAAGGTCGGTGACAAATCTCACAAACAAAAACACTGCTCGCTGACTTTTCTGGGCTTTGAGTGATTCACTCTCATTTCCAGATGACTCATCTCTGATTAATGCCTCCTACCGTGGAAAAGCTTTGACTTCTTCAGCCTGTTGCACATTATCTTTTTTTAACAACATAATTAAAAAAGATAGTTCAGTTTGCTTTATATTAAGGTTGTAGAAAAAGTGTTTATAATCACACAACAGTATTCTATAATTTGAGAAGTGTGTGTGTGTGTGTGTGTTTACCAGGACTCATCCAAGGTGCTTGGGCCAATTTGCACCATAGTTGCTGTGCATATGTCGACTGACCCTAGAATTGGCTTAAAAGGTTTGTTTTGGCAAAGGTCAAGGTCATTGGGGTCAAAGGCCAAAATTTTTCACTCTGATGTCCAGGCTTGGCTCATGTGTAAGTGGGCACTGGAACTGCACAGGTGAGTTCAAATTTACCTAAGGTTTGATGCACTGGATTAAACGTCAGTGTTGTCAACGATTAAAATTAAAGTTTTTCTCTCTGACCAAATCGACCAAATTTGGCCCACACATGTAGGTGGTTTCTGGAATTGCCCAGTCGAGGTCAAATTGGCTCAAAGTCATGTCTCCCTCTCCGTTTGTTGGACGATTCCTCACAGGTCCATCTATCCATCTATTTTTCTATACCTGATTACTGCAGTTGTGGGTCACGGGGGAGTAGGGGTGGGTAGGGGGTGTGGCTGGAGCCTATCCCCGAAGTCATAGCATAGGGCGTGAGGCAGGGTACACCCTGGACAGGATGCCAGTTTGTTAAAGGCTGCAAATAAGACAGACAAACATTCACACCATCAGCCAGTTTAAAGTTTCAGATTTTACCTAACATGATACAAGTCTCTTTGGATGTGGGAGGAACCTGGAGCACCTGGAGGGAACTCAATGCAAACACAGGTAGAACATGCAAACTCCACACAAATAGGCCCTAGTTGGGAAGTGATCCTATAAGCTTCTTGCTGTGAGGCAACAGTGCTAACCACTAAGCCACCGTGCTCCTTACAGGTCCTTTGGCTGATTTCTATCAAATTTTGCATGTCAATGAAGAATAAGCGAAGTGCGCAATGCATCTGCGCATGTGTGGGTCAAACGGGGGCAAAAATCCCAACTACCAAACACCGCTCCCATTAAATTTCGTATACAGTAGCATTAGCGGACTGTAAAAGTTAAGGCTTTTACAGGGATAATGACAGGTGTGCATTGTGTGGTTTTCAAATGCTCGAACGGAATTTATAGGCTTGAAAGTTGGCTGAAAACACACGATTGCAAAGCTCCGCCGAGTCCACACAAAGATGGAAAGAAGAAGAAATGTGGTTGTAAACCTCCGTTCATTCTACACAATTTCCCCACAGAAAAGAAACATCCAGACGGACTAAAATTGTAAGTTTCTTGCACACATTGATTTTGTCAATATCCTGAAACTGTGTCGAAATATAATGTGGCTGATGACGCCGTTTTCGTGCATCGCTTATGACTAATGTCACGCCATGAATGACGTGGCGTGCAATATTGTAAAATTGTCATGTTCTATAAACAAACTGCATGCATGCACATATCATTGTATGTCTGTCAACTTATCAAAACAAATGTGACACCAAAGAGGTTATATGTGAGACCCACCTTCATTGTAGTCATTATGAAGCCAGCGGAGTAGCAATTTCTCATCCCTGCTTAGCAAATATTCTGCAATATCCACAGTTTCAGACTCTGGACTTCGTCTAACCATTCGTCAGTTGCCTTCAAGGGGTCAGAAATTTGTTTGTCTCCAACTATCAACAAGGACTGGTCATTTTCGACAGCAGCTCTCTCTTCCTCCTTTGTCGGCACTAATGGTAGTTTCTGTACAGATGCAGCACACGCAAAGGCAGCCAGCTCTTATTTCCGTTTCTGTCCACTGCTGTACGTAGTCCTGGTTTTAACAGGCAATCCGCGGAACTGACAAAAACGCTTCAAATCGTCAACTTTCCAGCGGTTGAAATGATCCAAATCACAGCACTCCTCACTGCTTTCCGTCGTCATAGCTTGTGGATTGGTAGTCGAAAAATTTAGCACACCCATAATGCACCGCGCGGCCCGAGATGTGCACTTCGCTTATTATCCTATGTAGGCCCTGAGGCCTGTTGGTGTGTCGCCAACCGAACGGTCCCTCCCCATAAATCAGTCCCCCCTGCCTTCACTGTGCATGCATCATTTCGGAGCGTCAGTAGCAATTCACTGATTATCACCTCGTTTTGCTTCAAACTGCACTCCAGTCATCATCTGGAGTGCAGATGAAAAAAATTAGGTGGGCTTCATAGATAATTGGCAAAGCTTCTGGGGAAAACCTGGTCTTGTTAGGAGAGATGGCATCCATCCCACTTTGGATGGAGCAGCTCTCATTTTTAGAAATCTGGCCAATTTTCTTAAATCCTCCAAACCGTGACTATCCAGGGTTGGGACCAGGAAGCAGAGTTGTAGTCTTACACACCTCTCTGCAGCTTCTCTCCCCCTGCCATCCCCTCATTACCCCATCCCCGTAGAGACGGTGCCTGCTCCCAGACCACCAATAACCAGCAAAAATCTATTTAAGCATAAAAATTCAAAAAGAAAAAATAATATAGCACCTTCAACTGCACCACAGACTAAAACAGTTAAATGTGGTCTATTAACATTAGGTCTCTCTCTTCTAAGTCCCTGTTAGTAAATGATATAATAATTGAGCAACATATTGATTTATTCTGCCTTACAGAAACCTGGTTACAGCAGGATGAATATGTTAGTTTAAATGAGTCAACACCCCCGAGTCACACTAACTGCCAGAACGTTCGTAGCACGGGCCGAGGCGGAGGATTAGCAGCAATCTTCCACTCCAGCTTATTAATTAATCAAAAACCCAGACAGAGCTTTAATTCATTTGAAAGCTTGTCTCTTAGTCTTGTCCATCCAAATTGGAAGTCCCAAAAACCAGTTTTGTTGTTATCTATCGTCCACCTGGTCGTTACTGTGAGTTTCTCTGTGAATTTTCGGACCTTTTGTCTGACTTAGTGCTTAGCTCAGATAAGATAATTATAGTGGGTGATTTTAACATCCACACAGATGCTGAGAATGACAGCCTCAACACTGCATTTAATCTATTGTTAGACTCGATTGGCTTTGCTCAAAATGTAAATGAGTCCACCCACCACTTTAATTATACCTTAGATCTTGTTCTGACTTATGGTATGGAAATTGAAGACTTAACAGTATTCCCTGAAAACCCCCTTCTGTCTGATCATTTCCTAATAACATTTACATTTACTCTGATGGACTACCCAGCAGTGGGGAATAAGTTTCATTACAGTAGAAGTCTTTCAGAAAGCGCTGTAACTAGGTTTAAGGATATGATTCCTTCTTTATGTTCTCTAATGCCATATACCAACACAGGGCAGAGTAGCTACCTAAACTCTGTGAGTGAGATAGATTATCTCGTCAATAATTTTATATCCTCATTGAGGACAACTTTGGATGCTGTAGCTCCTCTGAAAAAGAGAGCCTTAAATCAGAAGTGCCTGACTCCGTGGTATAACTCACAAACTCGCAGCTTAAAGCAGATAACCCGTACGTTGGAGAGGAAATGGCGTCTCACTAATTTAGAAGATCTTCACTTAGCCTGGAAAAAGAGTCTGTTGCTCTATAAAAAAGCCCTCCGTAAAGCTAGGACATCTTACTACTCATCACTAATTGAAGAAAATAAGAACAACCCCAGGTTTCTTTTCAGCACTGTAGCCAGGCTGACAAAGAGTCAGAGCTCTACTGAGCCGAGTATTCCTTTAACTTTAACTAGTAATGACTTCATGACTTTCTTTGGATAGGAGACGTCCGTCCTGAACCGAGCCGGATCCCACACGGCCCTCACTGCCAACGGATCTGAAGAACACCGGAGCCGCCAAGTCCTGGAGCCCCAGGTGGCCACCGTCTCCAGCTGTCAGACCGGGTACTGCTGGCAGAGAACAGAAACAGTTTTGATGAGTGTGAGTTCGCACACTCAGTAATTCCACCGTCGGTGTTCTTATGGGAGGGAGCGCCTCCACCTCCATTCACACACTCGTGCAGCTCCTGTCTAACCACTTATCTGGTTGGAGTGTGAAGCGAAGCCGTCGCTGATCACACCAAACGCCAATCCCACAGATAAGGCAAACACCACAGGAAAACAGCTGCAAAAGAGTTCAGACTATTGTTCAGTATTAAGTCAGCAGAGAAATTACATCCAAGGTAGCTGATTTCTCGGCGGGGAGGTGGAGATGCAGTCCGGCCTTTATGGTGGTGGTGATGTGGATGAGTGACAGCTGGTGCTGATGACGGGTGACAGCTGTCACTCCCGGTTGCTATGACGCTCTCTTGTGCTTGAAGCCCACACTTCAAGCAGGGCGCCATCTGGTGGTGGTGGGCCAGCAGTACCTCCTCTTCAGCGGCCCACACAACACAAATCTTAGAAACATGGTGTCTAACCAGATCCTTACTCTGGATGGCATTACCCTGACCTCTAGTAATACTGTGAGAAATCTTGGAGTCATTTTTGATCAGGATATGTCATTCAATGCGCATATTAAACAAATATGTAAGACTGCTTTTTTGCATTTGCGCAATATCTCTAAAATTAGAAAGGTCTTGTCTCAGAGTGATGCTGAAAAACTAATTCATGCATTTATTTCCTCTAGGCTGGACTATTGTAATTCATTATTATCAGTTTGTCCTAAAAGTTCCCTGAAAAGCCTTCAGTTAATTCAAAATGCTGCAGCTAGAGTACTGACAGGGACTGGAAGGAGAGAGCATATTTCACCCATATTGGCTTCTCTTCATTGGCTTCCTGTTAATTCTAGAATAGAATTTAAAATTCTTCTTCTTACTTATAAGGTTTTGAATAATCAGGTCCCATCTTATCTTAGGGACCTCATAGTACCATATCACCCCAATAGAGCGCTTCGCTCTCAGACTGCAGGCTTACTTGTAGTTCCTAGGGTTTGTAAGAGTAGAATGGGAGGCAGAGCCTTCAGCTTTCAGGCTCCTCTCCTGTGGAACCAGCTCCCAATTCGGATCAGGGAGACAGACACCCTCTCTACTTTTAAGATTAGACTTAAAACTTTCCTTTTTGCTAAAGCTTATAGTTAGGGCTGGATCAGGTGACCCTGAACCATCCCTTAGTTATGCTGCTATAGACTTAGACTGCTGGGGGGTTCCCATGATGAACTGAGTGTTTCCTTCTCTTTTTGCTCTGTATGCACCACTCTGCATTTAATCATTAGTGATTGATCTCTGCTCCCCTCCACAGCATGTCTTTTTCCTGATTCTCTCCCTCAGCCCCAACCAGTCCCAGCAGAAGACTGCCCCTCCCTGAGCCTGGTTCTGCTGGAGTTTTCTTCCTGTTAAAAGGGAGTTTTTCCTTCCCACTGTCGCCAAGTGCTTGCTCACAGGGGGTCGTTTTGACCGTTGGGGTTTTTCCGTAATTATTATATGGCTTTGCCTTACAATATAAAGTGCCTTGGGGCAACTGTTTGTTGTGATTTGGCGCTATATAAATAAAATTGATTTGATTTGATCTGTCTCAGTGACAGGTATCTGAAGCTTTTGTGCAACAATCATTTCCACATAAATTCAGCATTATTTCATCATAAAGGACGAGGGACCGATCTGAGCGCCACAGCAGCACGTCTCAGTCTAACGTGCTGCTGTGGCACCTAAAACATTTCAGAGCGTCGGTAGCAATTCACCAATTATTGCCTTGTTTCTGCTTAAAACTGACTTTAGAATGATTTAAGAGGTTTCAATTGCTCATCTGATGGTTAATAATTATACTATTCCCTTTGATCACTTTGGATGTAGAGAGTCAGACTCAGAGAGTCTGTCTCAGATAACGGGACAGTGAAAACAGGGTGGACAGATTTTAGAAGGGGACCATTTGGTTGGCAACACCAGTGCTTATCTCTAGCAGTGGCGGCTGGTGAAAAACAGTCTTGGTGGGGCTGCTGTGCCAATAGATTCCCTTGCCTTGTCCAGTACAGGCATTCAAGTGAACAGTCAGAAAATTACTACAATTCCACAATAATCATTTCATGTCCTTCTCAAAATCAGCAGTTTTACAGATCAAGTTAACCATTTACAGCTATATTAGGCCCCATTTC